>NC_086444.1:709300904-710674654 GCF_028390025.1 Pseudophryne corroboree | reverse complement strand
CGAATATTAACTTTAAACATAAGCTATATACTATTTACGGACTAAGTACGCTATTGGCGCACAGAGTACCGTAATGGTACGCACTTAGCGTAGCAGACGCTAGGCCGTGGGCGCGATGCACGAGCGACACGTACGCTCACAGACTCACGCTTAGTATCGAACACGCTAAAAGGCGTCCCGAGTACCGTAATGCTACGCTATCGGCGTAGCTGACGCTGCGCCGTTCGAGTGAGACACGAGCGGCGCAGACGCTCACAGAATGACACACAGTAAACCTTGTTAACAACACACAGTAAGGGTATGCTTATACTCAAAACCTTAGCAATGTAATACTACAATGATGTAACGCTTATTAACCTTGATAATATGGAAAGCTGTTTGAGCGATTGAGACGCTAAGAAAACCCTTTACAGTAACTAGTGAAAACACAAGACCTGGTTTGGATTTAAAAACCACTCAGGCTCTAACACCTTCGTGGATAATTCTTTTAGAGTAAAAAAGGGAAAACAGTACAGCTTATACACTACAAAACTAACATCAAAATCTAAACAGAATAACAAGGAATAATATGAACAATAGCGAACGATCGCAAACACAAGCAAACAGAATGAGTACACAATGAGACCAAATGGCAAACACAGAGGATAACAAAATGGCTACAGAGAACTTACACACGTGTGAATGATTCGCAAGCGCGTCCTGGATCCAGCCCTCAGCCTTCAATGTGAAAACCTTGCAAAGAGAGTGAGTGACTGGATAGGCAATGGTGGTCTTTACATACACAACATACAGTAACAATACAATGGTCCCTATAATCTCATGGTTCATTGGACACAGGAATGTGTCTCTGCATTATAACAAAAGGTCATAGGTGGGTTTGAACAGGTGGGCTGTGCCTTTCTCCAACTGCTCAGGTGGGAGGTATCCTCAGGATTCCCGCAGCATGGATAATGAACAACAAATACAGTAAATGTCTATAAACTACTTTTGTACATAACTATACGCAGGAGCGAGCAATCTCTTCCTAACCAACACCGAAATGTTACCATTAAAATACTCTACAGCTGGATACTAGACACCACCGTTCAACCTTTATCTGACCCTTCCTATCATGCAAAGAGGAATCTCTCTGTCCACGAACCGTTTAAACTAAACATACTTGCTGACATTGTTAAGGGGAATATTATCTATAAAACACACTATATGGGTTAAATATGCTATGATCGAGTCGCACGCTAGACGCTTACAAACTCTACCGTAAATGCGCATACACCGCGCGTGATCGCCGGAGCGATCTTTACGCAAATTGCGGATATGTGCACGCACGGCAGAGCGTGTGCACGTGCAGCGGGCATGTGCATGTGCATGAGGGGTTAGTACAAGGCATATGTATCAGGATATTTTTCGACTTTGACAGTCCACCCTTTGGCAGTCAACAATAACTGCCACTATCTAACAATTTAAGCAGAAAAATATATTACCATAAAATACCTTATTATGATTGGGAGTAGGGAGGAGAGGAGAAGGTGGGAAATGTATGACCTAGTGAGATAGTAAAAAGCATGTATGTATGAAATCCATGTCTGAGGGGTCATGTATCATCGTGCCGTACATGTTATAAAAATAAGCTTCGAGGTATTGCGAAGTATACATTGAATCCTTCTTATCCCGTATTAAGGGTCTGTAAGTGGGCTAACAAACTCTACCGAGCTCTTTTCGGCTTTTGGTTCCAACAAATGGGGTGCACATTAGTTGATGATACATGAAGGGGGAAAATATGTGAGTGCTAATATATGTGTCTATATCACCTGTCGACTATGTGTGCCACTACCTGAAGATAGAAGAGATGAAGATAAGAAACATGCGTTATAAATGCATTCGTGTGAATATATATATGGTCGTCCTTGGGCGTCTGTTGGAGTTTTGTTGATGTCTTGTTGAAGTCTTGTCCAGATTGCTGTATCTTTGCTGTGTGGCAAGCAAAGCTCTTCAAGTGTCCATAAAAATTTAAGTCTCTAACAGTTCATCAAATGGCTGTGACAAAGTTCATCAATGGTCTGTATAATGGGTCATCAAATTCTTCTTCCGAGTGGGTGTCTTTTTACCTTGGAGAAAAACAAAGGAGAAACGGGTAAAAGAAACGGACCGTGGAATCACGTCTTATCACAACATTGTCTCGATTGATGGGTCATAAATTAAACTAGTTGTTGTTACAATGCCCTCGCTCCTCAAACTCATCAATTTGGTACTTCGCTTGCAATTCATTAAAATTTGAACACATCTGAATATCAAACCAATCATTATGACAACTCCTAGGATACATAAGAGGAATTTCCCTACAGCAACGATAACATTTTGAGCCCATTCTCCTAAACCTGAGTTCCAATTGCGTGGGTTCAACCATGATACCCAGCCGGTCAGTTCATTACCCACAGAAGCAAGGGTAAGGTTGTGTCTCCTTCGGAACTCCCACTTCAATTGCAAGATATCGTCCATCTTTTGATCTATGACCTCGGTTGGGTCCTCAGTGCTGTTTGTGATATACGTATAACACTTCACACCATACTGAGTTGCTAGGGTGACACAATACCCTCCTGTCACTGCTGTGATGTAATTGAGAACCATCCTGTGCTGGATCAGTTCCGTTTTGTAAGCTTGCAATTCTCTCCCAGTATACCTAAAGGTGTCATCATACATCTCGGTGATATTGTCTATCAGGTTCGCTAGCGCGGTAATATACCTAAAATTTATAACTCCTCTGGCGGTGCGGGTGATATCTAGCGCGAGCAGGAGTTGAATCCCGGTGGATTCGTGGATCAAATCAGAGGCTGCATGCTCTGTCCTATCTATAAGGTGTCTCTTTACAATGTGTTCGTAATGGGTGTGAGTGTAAGGAGCTTGAGCATTGCGGTGAACGTCTTTCATTCTATCATGGGTAATGGTCATTACTTCTGGTAACACTCTTCCAATGTAACACAATCCCTCTGAGTTTGGGGCAAGCCACTTATAGGCCTTCCTCCCACATATGAAATATGCATCATCGGGGAGGACATATGGGACAGAATATGACATCACCATATTACAAACCTTCCAGGTGAAAAATCTTATCCCTAACTCTCTCATCTGACTAGTACACGTATCAGGTTGTATGATATGCGCACAGTATCCTGGTGATACTTCTCCAACTCGCATGGGCCTACTTCCTAGAGTGTACCTATATTGGAAATATCTTCCACTGTTGGCTATTTGGCGTATAAGCTCTGAGTCTATGGGCATTCTATCGGCTCTGTGTGAGAATGTCATGGTTCGGTTGTTCCATGTCACTTCCCAATTTCCCGGCTTTCGGGGATTTGAAATGTTAAAACATATTAAGGACCTATCCACATGATATTGGTGGAGCTTCAAACTAGGAGGCCTAGAAATATTAAATTTCTTGTCCACCGGTCTCCCACCCCTTAATTCAAGTACCTCATCTATTGTTAAAGAGTATGGCACTAGTCCTGACTTTCTATGACCTTGAGGTACTTGTGAGCACACCCAGCATTCCGTTTGGTTTAAAACCTTACCCACTAATGAGTGATAGTCACTCAATGGATGACGGTCCATATTGATATTAATGCTGGACTGACATCTCTGGATGCACCCGTCCTCAACTATGTTGTCACAATTCCTACAGATACAATTCTCTTCAGCTAACAATCCTTCACAATGTCTGTTAGTGTCATGGCTACCAGATCGTTTTCTGATACTCGCCTTTGCTCGGTGATTGTGTTGCTCTCGGAATTCTACGAATCTATCCTGATCATCAGAACCCATTCCAGATCCTTTCTCGACCTCACTGGTACTCTCACCGAAACAGACTGCTCTGGTCAACAACAGGGTCAACAGGAAAACACGGACTGCAGTCTCTTGGGGCGAGTCCATCTTACAGGAGGAGAAAGAGAAAGTTGTAATGGGGGTACCGAAAATAATTGAAGAGAAAGAAAAATGTTACGATAATTTGTCCTCTAGTCTTGTTGTTCTTCTTGCTCAGATGTCGTCTCAACAGTGCTGTCTCTCAGTCTTCCCAAAACGAACACTCCAGTGATACGATATTCTTTCTGAATCAGCGATCTTTCTGTAAGGAGCATAAATCTTGCATTACCATTTGTCTAACTGTTGTGTGACATACCATCCGTAAAACATGAAAGAACAAAAGAGAGAGAGAACAATAGAAAAAAAAAACATTGTCAGATTTCCGTTCACCATCAGGCTGTCACACCAACATGTCCATCGGTATCTCTGCACAGTCTCCCCCACCAGTATTTCCACTCTCCACCCTTTGTGTTTGGCCAGACACAACGATGCTGGTAAGATATACTGGGGTTGGGTAGACCTCTGAAAAGACCAAGTAGACATGTGACGTTTGAGCTGTCTGGTGAACGTCAGAGATGGAAAGGAAATATTTAAAGATAAATCACAGAGTTTACCTGGCCGCCCTTTTGTCTACAAGGAATGACCTACCAATTACATCGACTGTAACCTCAGGCTTACTATCAAGGCTAATAATCAACTTCACTGGCTGCAAATTACAGGTGCGGCCCAAAATTTTTCCTATAAGATCCCTGATTACAATTACGTGCGTTATCTCGTTGTCTAGGGGGTTTATATACCTTATGTGGGTCTCTAAACATACAATTCCGTGCATAATGCCCTTCCCTCTGGCAGTTATAACATTTTATCACATTCGACTTACCCACAGGGGTCTGGGGCTTAAGCTGATGTGGCTTCGTTGTCAGGGCCTGTCTACTTATTGTCATTTGCTTACTGCCCTGTGACTCCCTGTGTCTTACGATGTTCCGATCATGCTCAATAGCGGTCTCTCTCAAAGCAGCCACCGACATACCTTTCCAATTAGGTTGAGTGGTCTGTACCCTTGTTCTCAACACTTCCTTTAAACCATCCATTAATACAGAAACCGCTACCTCTCTATACTCTACAATGTGAGGTGCAATTGTCTGTGCATAACATACAATACCGTACTTACCTGTGGACACGACCTCACCTGACCCTCCGTAAGGGGGCTTGACTACTGCCTTTACCGATTGGGCCGTGCCCACCTGGGTGTCTCGTATGATGGCTGCTGGAAAAAGTGCCGACATTGTGCTGGGCTCACTTTCTTGCTTGTGATCCTGAGGGAAGTTTAACATGGGGTGCAACTTGCACGGGTTAGAATTTGTACATTTATCAGTTTTACTTCTATCATTATTACATTTATTACGCTTACTATTATCATCATTAATACATTTATTAAGTGCACTATTATCATCATATCCCAGTATGCCATTCTCTGTAGCCATTGTTTCTCCAGTCCAGTTGCCATCAGTTTCCTGCTAAGATGGGAACCAGCTGCTTGAGCTAATCCCCTTTGTATCTCACCTTCCTGTTGCCATAACTGTAAATAATCATAATGTCTAATCCGTTGCTTGCTGGATTTTATTAGACATATCCTTCTCCTTAAATTTTGCAAAACCTCAGGATTAAAACTGCCTACCCTGGGAAACTACTCCCCATCGTTCACAGTCATACGTTCCCACTCATTGCATTAAACCTCTGCGTGTGATCCATATTTTTCACACATTATGTACCTCGCCGACCCTGCTGGCCGCGGAATAATATCAACCTGAACCTTGGTTGATCGTCCCTTACTTGAGCAACTGGCCCCCATTCTTTGCAGGTATTGCCTTCTCAGCGAATTCCTACAGAAACCATGTTCCCAGAGGTAAGGCGACGGTGAAAGTCCAACGAGTGCCTTCACCCACTCTCGCCCATGTCGACCAATATGCCCACACACTGCTTCAGCGCTGGCGTACTCAACCCAGGGCCCCTATGTAACTTCTATTTACTGGAGCGTGTGGGAGTATGCTGCCCTCCCCAGTAAGTATCAGTTGCTGAAGAATTCCTGAGTGATCAGCGAACCTCCCTTAAAATAAAAAAAAACCTACACAAATCACGTTAAAATGTACAAATAGTGTTTATGATCCCGCAAAGCGTACGCAAATTGCGTAATGGGTATCAAGGTAACCAACTAATGCACACAATTACATGCGGTACAGTCGCACTGCGTATAAGTAACTATTACTTATCCGTAGAGCGACCAGCGGAATTGGTTGTTTAGGCTGCGAAACCTTCAGCCGGAGCGTATTCTCAAAACGGGCCTATATGGGTACTGCACCAACCCCCAGGGCTGCGCTCACTACCTCTGACCTTTCTTAAGTCAGGGTCTGCAGAAACTTCGTATAGGTACTTTTAACGAATTTCTGACTTTCGCGGACCTTCTGGTCTGCTGTAACACTAATTGCTCCTTTTACCTTATTCACTGTTAACGTGAGATGGCCTTCTCCCACGCCACCACGTGTTCACTTCACGGGTATCCTTCTACGAGATCTCGATTTCCGGGGTTCACACCAAAGAAAACTTTACTTGCATACACACGCTCTTTCACTTCATATATACTTTGATTTTTCTGTACAGAAAATTTCTTTCATTCAGGTAACACAGGCTAATCCCAGAGGTAATGCAACGAGAGGAGGATCTTTTTAAACTAAATTTTGGAAACTGAACAAATTTGTGCTATTATCTCGTGGCTTCCGTATCTACTACTAAAACAATGCTATCGTGTGATTTGTATTTAGTGGGCGTATCTGTACGCACGTTGCGTAATTTACGCCACGTGTGTAGGCCTTTGTGTTGTGTACGCTGTCTCGCACTTGATCAGAGACACGTGTACACATGCCGGATACGTCCGCAGTAACACAAATAACACGCTTCTATAAATGCAAACGATATTTAACTATAATCGTTTACCAAGCACCACACAGTATCTCCTGTATAACCGTTATAACTGGGTCAGGCTGCGTGCGTGTTTTACAATTACTCCCTTAAGTATTACTTTTACTTTTAACTAAATAGCAACAAATTTTCTCAGCACGTGATCAATTCTAATGGCAAACAGAAAGGTAGATATGTGAAAATACGCAAATGGAAATACAGGTGTGTGCGTGTGTTGCGTGCGCAATTTTCACCAATACAGAAATTTAAACAGATTTAAAAGACAATATCTTAATGTTCTTACCTTTCGGTTCCGGATCCCACCAGCATCCCTACAAACCAAACGGAGCAGACACTTATCTAATCAGCACTTACCGTATCCCCGACCACCGAATGGCTAACAGGGGATACTACCTTCCCGCCCTTTGCTGATGGATAAAGTCTGCCTGGTTCCGCTTGGTTGCGGATATGAGGAGGCCCGGACGATGCCCCCAATTGATAATGTCGAATATTAACTTTAAACATAAGCTATATACTATTTACGGACTAAGTACGCTATTGGCGCACAGAGTACCGTAAGGGTACGCACTTAGCGTAGCAGACGCTAGGCCGTGGGCACGACGCACGAGCGACACGTACGCTCACAGACTCACGCTTAGTATCGAACACGCTAAAAGGCGTCCCGAGTACCGTAATGCTACGCTATCGGCTTAGCGGACGCTGCGCCGTTCGAGTGAGACACGAGCGGCGCAGACGCTCACAGAATGACACACAGTAAACCTTGTTAACAACACACAGTAAGGGTATGCTTATACTCAAAACCTTAGCAATGTAATACTACAATGATGTAACGCTTATTAACCTTGATAATATGGAAAGCTGTTTGAGCGATTGAGACGCTAAGAAAACCCTTTACAGTAACTAGTGAAAACACAAGACCTGGTTTGGATTTAAAAACCACTCAGGCTCTAACACCTTCGTGGATAATTCTTTTAGAGTAAAAAAGGGAAAACAGTACAGCTTATACACTACAAAACTACCATCAAAATCTAAACAGAATAACAAGGAATAATATGAACAATAGCGAACGATCGCAAACACAAGCAAACAGAATGAGTACACAATGAGACCAAATGGCAAACACAAAGGATAACAAAATGGCTACAGAGAACTTACACACGTGGGAATGATTCGCAAGCGCGTCCTGGATCCAGCCCTCAGCCTTCAATGTGAAAACCTTGCAGAGAGAGTGAGTGACTGGACAGGCAATGGTGGTCTTTATATACACAACATACAGTAACAATACAATGGTCCCTATAATCTCATGGTTCATTGGACACAGGAATGTGTCTCTGCATTATAACAAAAGGTCATAGGTGGGTTCGAACAGGTGGGCTGTGCCTTTCTCCAACTGCTCAGGTGGGAGGTATCCTCAGGATTCCCGCAGCATGGATAATGAACAACAAATACAGTAAATGTCTATAAACTACTTTTGTACATAACTATACGCAGGAGCGAGCAATATCTTCCTAACCAACACCGAAATGTTACCATTAAAATACTCTACAGCTGGATACTAGACACCACCGTTCAACCTTTATCTGACCCTTCCTATCATGCAGAGAGGAATCTCTCTGTCCACGAACCGTTTAAACTAAACATACTTGCTGACATTGTTATTTGTTAAGGGGAATATTATCTATAAAACACACTATATGGGTTAAATATGCTATGATCGAGTCGCACGCTAGACGCTTACAAACTCTACCGTAAATGCGCATACACCGCGCGTGATCGCCGGAGCGATCTTTACGCAAATTGCGGATATGTGCACGCACGGAAGAGCGTGTGCACGTGCAGCGGGCATGTGCATGAGGGGTTAGTACAAGGCATATGTATCAGGATATTTTTCGACTTTGACACTGGTTTGCATAAAAAATATTTTTTAAAGTAATACTTGGTGAATGAATAATTATACTGAAGTGTACAGCAGAGTACAGTACTTTGTTACCTGAAATACCACATGACAATAACAGGTTTGGACAGTGTATTCAGTGTCCCAATACAGCATATAGCACAAATGTTTTGCATGCTGTTACTGGTATAAAAATTATGGTATCCGATCTCTAGGTCGACCACACTTAGGGCGACAATGTCTATGTCAACCACTATTGGTCAACAGTAAGTAGGTCGACATGGTCTCTATGATAGTATGTTCTAGGTCGACATGACAGAAGGTCAACATGAGTTTTTCACATTTTTTAATTTTTTTTTTTAACTTTTTCATACTTTACGATCCACCTGGACTACAATTGGGAACGGTAACCTGCCTTTTGCTCGTCATGCGAGGGGAGACGGTGCACTAATTGGGGTTCCCAGTCACTGTACGGAGAAAACAACACCAATTTTTATTTGTTTTTTAAAACTCATGTTGACCTTTTGTCCTGTCGACCTTGTACATGTTGACCTACAGACCATGTCGACATAGAAACCATTTTGACCTAGTTAATGTCGACCAATAGTGGTCGACCTAGACAATGTCCACCTAAGTGGGGTTGACTCTATGATCCACACCCAAAAATCATAAAGTACAACACAGTCAATTTGAAAATGTAAAACTGTTCATAAAATGCTGCTCATATGGTGCAATAAATATGTTAATACTATATGTACCTACAGAAGAATGTATATCAAGTGTACCATTCCGCAAACCATTTAAAAGTCTAAATTGGGCACTGTAGGCAAAAAATGGGAAATGTATGTTACATTTTTATTACCAAATATAAGTAGGATCTGTTCCCACTCTAAACTCTGGGGCATTGGAGAACAAAATTAATCTAAACTGGGTATGAGTTGAAAACCTCTTTAGTACTATATTTAGTTAGGCATGATGAGATATATGGAGGCAGTCTCAAAGTTGTACACTTTATAGTGAGGTCTGTGTGGGAGACATTTGGCTACATTTTTTTTAATAAACTGATTATCGGAATTGATCAAATATTTACTTCACTAATGTATGAACCTATTGTGGAATAACCATAACCTTGGAAGGACCCATAGGGACCACCTCTCTGTCTTAATTGTAAATGTATGTACAGTAGTCTAGAAGTAGTCTATGTACAGTAGTCTAGAAGTAGTCTATGTACAGTAGTCTAGAAGTAGTCTATGTACAGTAGTCTAGAAGTAGTCTATGTACAGTAGTCTAGAAGTAGTCTATGTACTAAGTCTAGAAATCCTCTTGAAGATTTAAATGTCTTTTAATGGGGATGATGCTGAGTCTTTATTTTATTGCTGCACCCAATGATCTTCTTACTGAGAAGTGGCTTAATACTGTCTTGGTGCTTTTAGACGTACCATTAAAACTTGTACCAGCCCCATGGTTGGCTGTGTGAGTGGTTCTGTGTCTCCGATCGGTAACCATTGGCATGCATGCGCAGTGTGACTCAGATGCATTCATGGACTTACAACATTGGGTGATTGTGTGTAACATGTCACAGTCACTGCATCCACCTCTGAATCAAGTCCATTATCTCTGCCGGTAGTAATTAACATGCTATTCAGCTACATTTATCTAAACATGTAAGGTCTCATTGATTCAAATTCAAACAAGACTCCCTTGTTAGTGTACCAAATGGTACTGTATGGGGTCCATGCTATTACATTCTAGGCCTGTGAGACATGTATGGACCCAATTACAGTTAGTAAACACATGTGACCAGGCTAACTTGTTCTTCACCTTTAGTAGTCCCCTTTCCCTAAGCCTAATTAGTACTCGGTTGTTACCAGGATTTATGCAACAGAAAGAGTTATTTTTCATGGTGGGATATAGGATTCCAAAATAGAAAGTAATAATTCAGAGACAGAGAAGGCAAAGATAATATCAAGCCATGTACAACAGTGAGATACAGAGCCAATTTGGTATAATGCTCCCTGTATTGTATGTTGGCAATCAAGCAGGTAATGCATTGAATAAATTGTCATAAACAGCTCTGTTAAATACCAATTTTCCATACATGTCAATGTCTGGATAAAATGATGCCTATGTGCTTGACCATGCCAATACTTCATGCCATACTGTATATGCTGATGCTGGGGTAACTGTATGAAACAGTGATAAGAGTGGAGAAGTGAGCCAGTGGAGAAATTGCCCATGGGAACCGATCAGCTGCTCTGTATAATATTTATAGTATGCAAATTATAAATGTTACTTCAATGCTGATTCTCAACTGGCTCACTTCTCCACTCTTATCACTGCTTCATACATTTACCTCAGTCTTCCAAATGACTTCTAGAATGTGGAAAAGATGTACTGGCGCTGGCTGTTAGTCAAATAACAAATACCAATGTATAAAATATAACAAATTTATTTAGACATTCATAAAAGGCAGTAGAATACTCCCATTCATCAAAGAAAAATAATATAAATATAGCAGCTGCTAAAATTCATATGTCTAAAAATGCAGGGTACCACTATTAATCGTGTTTGTTGGATATAATGTCCACAGCTTCTGGCTAGGGCTCTATTTCCACATTGCTCACAAGTCATTAGATTACATAATTATTTACCAGACTTGCTTCCGGATGAGAAAAGTCCCCCTAGGTATCTTTGTGCAGATAAGATCCAAATGGCAGCAGGGGAAAGTCCGGGTCTGTGGTGTACTTGTGTTGGAAAAAATCCGGTGGATGCAAAGAGTCCATAGGGTGCCAGAAAGTCTGTTAAATAAATCCAGTGCCAGTGGACCTGCAAGATGTGGCTCAACGCGTTTCGCTGGTCTGGTCACTACCAGCTTCCAAATGACTTCTAGCTTGATACCTCTTTACCTCTTTACTAATGTGTTTACCGATGCCATAATAATATATTTTTTATGTTTGACAAGTTATGTGTGTTTTCTTAGTTTACTAATACTTGAGTTGTACATGTCCAAACTGTTACTAAAAGGTGAAAATAAATAAAATGTGCCTAAATGTGCATTATAAAGGGGTAAGTTATACATATTATTTGTGACTAACTAACTTGGCTCTGTGTTGCATTTAGTATGTTTACTACTGATCCACTGTTAACATTGTTACTCATAGTTTGCTGTTTTACTGTAGGTGTGGCAACATACACTTGCATCACTCCTGATGGAATATGGAATCCTCAAGGACCTGATTTAAGCAATTGCTCTTCTCCATGGATCAGTCATATTGGGCAGAAGGTAAAAATTGATACAGTGGGGCATTTATGATACAACAACTGGAATCTGAGTGCAAAAGTACCTTTGTATATGAAAACATTCCAAAGGAATAACCAAAAATATATAGTTGTGTCCTTGCTCATCCTTGTCACTAGGTGCGGCAATTGTGGGTCGTTTGCCGCAACTATCATTAGGATTGCATGGGTCACATGCAGGTCCAGCTAGTTGGAATTGTGATGCGAATGCATATGTTACCTGTTCGCGGGAAAGCTGACTGCCGACGCATCTGTATACTACCCTATTAGAGGCATATTTGGCTGGTCGATTAGAAGCCTTTGCAAATGTGTTCTGTCTTCTGGGGCATATTTTTCGAGACATAGATGGGGTAGGTGTACTAAGCTTTGGAGAGTGATAAATTGGAGAGTGATAAAGTACCAGTCAATCTGCTCCTAACTGCCATGTTACAGGCTGTGTTTGAAAAATGACCGGAGCTGATTGGTTTGTACTTTATCTCTTTACTTGATCACTCTACAAGGCTAAATACTGTACATCTGCTCTACAGAGATACAGTATGTGACTAAGGGGCCTATTTATCACCATCCGCATGCAGGATGCGGATGACAGGTGATAAAATCTCCCAAACTCGCACTGCGATAAGTGATTACATCACATGGATGTATCAATTATTGCATGCAGGAACAGAGCTTGTGATCAAACTCTGTCCATGCGATGCCTCTTCGCAGCATCATCGGGGTATTTTCATAAAAAAATACTCCGATGTCCTGCTGCGCATGCACTGCCCCTGCCGACATCACCACTACCGACCTCACCCTGTCGCGACTACCCCTGCGCGCCGCAGATCCCCCCCCGAGCAGGATAACCTGTCCAGGGAGCCGGTCCGCGCTGCTTCCGGAGGCTGCCGGGCACCGGGTCCTTCTCCTGCGCTGTGACCCACGGTGCTGTAAAGTGCGCTGACGTTTTCAGCGTTACTTTACTGCACCAGGGTCACATTGCAGCACATGGGGGGCCCGGCAGCGATAACCGGAGCAGCCGGACACCGGCTCCCTGGACAGGTGAGTATGTTTATTGTTTTGTTTTTTACACATTGATCAGCTTGTGTGTCCATCGGACACGCAGAGCTGATCACTGGAGCCCGGTCCCCGCTCAGCTTTCTCTGCCAGGGGCAGAGAACGCTGGGCAGAAGGGTGCTTATCGCAGTGCTGCCCTGTGAACTCGCTAGCCTGAGCCGGCGAGATTATCACAGGGCACACTGCGGTATTTTTTCAAATTTTTTGTTTAGTAAATCTGGTCAGATCGCATTTCCCATTATAAGTATGGGGAATGCGATGTGGCTTACTAAAGAAAGTGAATTAAAGGGTTTGGAGCAGTTTTTCATGAAAACTGCTCCAAATGCCCTTTAATACATTCAGGTGATACTAAAATAATGTGAAAAGGCTGTGAAAACACCCTTTTTTCACAATATTTTAGTAAAAATAATGTTAATAAATAGGCCCCTAAGAATGAAAAGAGCATGACACTTACTAACATGGCAGCCATCACAAGTATAACAGGGTAACCATCACACACATCCTTAGTGACAATGCAGAATACATGTACAATGACGGAGGACATTTGTTTTAAACTAATTTCATGTTTTGCCATTTTTGTAATTGACATACAGTAAGGGTGTGTACACAGTCACACGGTGAGATATTTTCTTTCGATTTTGACTATATAGTCAAAATCGCAAGAAAAGTTAGTGCAGATTGCAAGGTGAAAGTCAGCTTGCGATCCCGATTCGATCCCGATGCGCGGTCCCGCCAGGTCGGCTACGCAACAAAAGATAGACGAACTCACAGACAGTATAACATAACATACACAGGAGGTGATGGAATAACTAATAAACACAAAGTGAACGGAGAAGCCCAAAGGCTCAGGAATTGGGTGTCTCCCTAGTGTCAGGAATGCTCAGATGGAATAAAGCGGACAATGAAGCGAGGTGTAGTGATTTATAGAGATGAGCGCCTGAAATTTTTCGGGTTTTGTGTTTTGGTTTTGGGTTCGGTTCCGCGGCCGTGTTTTGGGTTCGAACGCGTTTTGGCAAAACCTCACCGAATTTTTTTTGTCGGATTCGGGTGTGTTTTGGATTCGGGTGTTTTTTTCAAAAAACACTAAAAAACAGCTTAAATCATAGAATTTGGGGGTCATTTTGATCCCAAAGTATTATTAACCTCAAAAACCATAATTTACACTCATTTTCAGTCTATTCTGAATACCTCACACCTCACAATATTATTTTTAGTCCTAAAATTTGCACCGAGGTCGCTGTGTGAGTAAGATAAGCGACCCTAGTGGCCGACACAAACACCGGGCCCATCTAGGAGTGGCACTGCAGTGTCACGCAGGATGTCCCTTCCAAAAAACCCTCCCCAAACAGCACATGACGCAAAGAAAAAAGAGGCGCAATGAGGTAGCTGTGTGAGTAAGATTAGCGACCCTAGTGGCCGACACAAACACCGGGCCCATCTAGGAGTGGCACTGCAGTGTCACGCAGGATGTCCCTTCCAAAAAACCCTCCCCAAACAGCACATGACGCAAAGAAAAAAAGAGGCGCAATGAGGTAGCTGACTGTGTGAGTAAGATTAGCGACCCTAGTGGCCGACACAAACACCGGGCCCATCTAGGAGTGGCACTGCAGTGTCACGCAGGATGTCCCTTCCAAAAAACCCTCCCCAATCAGCACATGATGCAAAGAAAAAGAAAAGAAAAAAGAGGTGCAAGATGGAATTGTCCTTGGGCCCTCCCACCCACCCTTATGTTGTATAAACAAAACAGGACATGCACACTTTAACCAACCCATCATTTCAGTGACAGGGTCTGCCACACGACTGTGACTGATATGACGGGTTGGTTTGGACCCCCCCCAAAAAAGAAGCAATTAATCTCTCCTTGCACAAACTGGCTCTACAGAGGCAAGATGTCCACCTCATCTTCACCCTCCGATATATCACCGTGTACATCCCCCTCCTCACAGATTATCAATTCGTCCCCACTGGAATCCACCATCTCAGCTCCCTGTGTACTTTGTGGAGGCAATTGCTGCTGGTCAATGTCTCCGCGGAGGAATTGATTATAATTCATTTTAATGAACATCATCTTCTCCACATTTTCTGGATGTAACCTCGTACGCCGATTGCTGACAAGGTGAGCGGCGGCACTAAACACTCTTTCGGAGTACACACTTGTGGGAGGGCAACTTAGGTAGAATAAAGCCAGTTTGTGCAAGGGCCTCCAAATTGCCTCTTTTTCCTGCCAGTATAAGTACGGACTGTGTGACGTGCCTACTTGGATGCGGTCACTCATATAATCCTCCACCATTCTATCAATGTTGAGAGAATCATATGCAGTGACAGTAGACGACATGTCCGTAATCGTTGTCAGGTCCTTCAGTCCGGACCAGATGTCAGCATCAGCAGTCGCTCCAGACTGCCCTGCATCACCGCCAGCGGGTGGGCTCGGAATTCTGAGCCTTTTCCTCGCACCCCCAGTTGCGGGAGAATGTGAAGGAGGAGATGTTGACAGGTCGCGTTCCGCTTGACTTGACAATTTTGTCACCAGCAGGTCTTTCAACCCCAGCAGACCTGTGTCTGCCGGAAAGAGAGATCCAAGGTAGGCTTTAAATCTAGGATCGAGCACGGTGGCCAAAATGTAGTGCTCTGATTTCAACAGATTGACCACCCGTGAATCCTTGTTAAGCGAATTAAGGGCTGCATCCACAAGTCCCACATGCCTAGCGGAATCGCTCCCTTTTAGCTCCTTCTTCAATGCCTCCAGCTTCTTCTGCAAAAGCCTGATGAGGGGAATGACCTGACTCAGGCTGGCAGTGTCTGAACTGACTTCACGTGTGGCAAGTTCAAAGGGCATCAGAACCTTGCACAACGTTGAAATCATTCTCCACTGCACTTGAGACAGGTGCATTCCACCTACTATATCGTGCTCAATTGTATAGGCTTGAATGGCCTTTTGCTGCTCCTCCAACCTCTGAAGCATATAGAGGGTTGAATTCCACCTCGTTACCACTTCTTGCTTCAGATGATGGCAGGGCAGGTTCAGTAGTTTTTGGTGGTGCTCCAGTCTTCTGTACGTGGTGCCTGTACGCCGAAAGTGTCCCGCAATTTTTCTGGCCACCGACAGCATCTCTTGCACGCCCCTGTCGTTTTTAAAAAAATTCTGCACCACCAAATTCAAGGTATGTGCAAAACATGGGACGTGCTGGAATTTGCCCATATTTAATGCACACACAATATTGCTGGCGTTGTCCGATGCCACAAATCCACAGGAGAGTCCAATTGGGGTAAGCCATTCCGCGATGATCTTCCTCAGTTGCCGTAAGAGGTTTTCAGCTGTGTGCGTATTCTGGAAAGCGGTGATACAAAGCGTAGCCTGCCTAGGAAAGAGTTGGCGTTTGCGAGATGCTGCTACTGGTGCCGCCGCTGCTGTTCTTGCGGCGGGAGTCCATACATCTACCCAGTGGGCTGTCACAGTCATATAGTCCTGACCCTGCCCTGCTCCACTTGTCCACATGTCCGTGGTTAAGTGGACATTGGGTACAACTGCATTTTTTAGGACACTGGTGAGTCTTTTTCTGACGTCCGTGTACATTCTCGGTATCGCCTGCCTAGAGAAGTGGAACCTAGATGGTATTTGGTAACGGGGGCACACTGCCTCAATAAATTGTCTAGTTCCCTGTGAACTAACGGCGGATACCGGACGCACGTCTAACACCAACATAGTGTTGGCTTTGCAGTAGGATGACTGCTGTGATATTTCATCTTCCTCGCAAAGGACTGTTGAACAGTCAATTGCTTACTGGAAGTAGTACAAGTGGGCTTACGACTTCCCCTCTGGGATGACCATCGACTCCCAGCGGCAACAACAGCAGCGCCAGCAGCAGTAGGCGTTACACGCAAGGATGCATCGGAGGAATCCCAGGCAGGAGAGGACTCGTCAGAATTGCCAGTGACATGGCCTGCAGGACTATTGGCATTCCTGGGGAAGGAGGAAATTGACACTGAGGGAGTTGGTGGGGTGGTTTGCGTGAGCTTGGTTACAAGAGGAAGGGATTTACTGGTCAGTGGACTGCTTCCGCTGTCACCCAAAGTTTTTGAACTTGTCACTGACTTATTATGAATGCGCTGCAGGTGACGTATAAGGGAGGATGTTCCGAGGTGGTTAACGTCCTTACCCCTACTTATTACAGCTTGACAAAGGGAACACACGGCTTGACACCTGTTGTCCGCATTTCTGGTGAAATACCTCCACACCGAAGAGCTGATTTTTTTGGTATTTTCACCTGGCATGTCAACGGCCATATTCCTCCCACGGACAACAGGTGTCTCCCCGGGTGCCTGACTTAAACAAACCACCTCACCATCAGAATCCTCCTGGTCAATTTCCTCCCCAGCGCCAGCAACACCCATATCCTCCTCATCCTGGTGTACTTCAACACTGACATCTTCAATCTGACTATCAGGAACTGGACTGCGGGTGCTCCTTCCAGCACTTGCAGGGGGCGTGCAAATGGTGGAAGGCGCATGCTCTTCACGTCCAGTGTTGGGAAGGTCAGGCATCGCAACCGACACAATTGGACTCTCCTTGTGGATTTGGGATTTCAAAGAACGCACAGTTCTTTGCGGTGCTTTTGCCAGCTTGAGTCTTTTCAGTTTTCTAGCGAGAGGCTGAGTGCTTCCATCCTCATGTGAAGCTGAACCACTAGCCATGAACATAGGCCAGGGCCTCAGCCGTTCCTTGCCACTCCGTGTGGTAAATGGCATATTGGCAAGTTTACGCTTCTCCTCCGACAATTTTATTTTAGGTTTTGGAGTCCTTTTTTTACTGATATTTGGTGTTTTGGTTTTGACATGCTCTGTACTATGCCATTGGGCATCGGCCTTGGCAGACGACGTTGCTGGCATTTCATCGTCTCGGCCATGACTAGTGGCAGCAGCTTCAGCACGAGGTGGAAGTGGATCTTGATCTTTCCCTAATTTTGGAACCTCAACATTTTTGTTCTCCATATTTTAATAGGCACAACTAAAAGGCACCTCAGGTAAACAATGGAGATGGATGGATTGGATACTAGTATACAATTATGGACGGGCTGCCGAGTGCCGACACAGAGGTAGCCACAGCCGTGAACTACCGCACTGTACTGTGTCTGCTGCTAATATATAGACTGGTTGATAAAGAGATAGTATACTCGTAACTAGTATGTATGTATAAAGAATGAAAAAAAAACCACGGTTAGGTGGTATATACAATTATGGACGGGCTGCCGAGTGCCGACACAGAGGTAGCCACAGCCGTGAACTACCGCACTGTACTGTGTCTGCTGCTAATATATAGACTGGTTGATAAAGAGATAGTATACTCGTAACTAGTATGTATGTATAAAGAAAGAAAAAAAAACCACGGTTAGGTGGTATATACAATTATGGACGGGCTGCCGAGTGCCGACACAGAGGTAGCCACAGCCGTGAACTACCGCACTGTACTGTGTCTGCTGCTAATATATAGACTGGTTGATAAAGAGATAGTATACTCGTAACTAGTATGTATGTATAAAGAAAGAAAAAAAAACCACGGTTAGGTGGTATATACAATTATGGACGGGCTGCCGAGTGCCGACACAGAGGTAGCCACAGCCGTGAACTACCGCACTGTACTGTGTCTGCTGCTAATATATAGACTGGTTGATAAAGAGATAGTATACTCGTAACTAGTATGTATGTATAAAGAAAGAAAAAAAAACCACGGTTAGGTGGTATATACAATTATGGACGGGCTGCCGAGTGCCGACACAGAGGTAGCCACAGCCGTGAACTACCGCACTGTACTGTGTCTGCTGCTAATATATAGACTGGTTGATAAAGAGATAGTATACTCGTAACTAGTATGTATGTATAAAGAAAGAAAAAAAAACCACGGTTAGGTGGTATATACAATTATGGACGGGCTGCCGAGTGCCGACACAGAGGTAGCCACAGCCGTGAACTACCGCACTGTACTGTGTCTGCTGCTAATATATAGACTGGTTGATAAAGAGATAGTATACTCGTAACTAGTATGTATGTATAAAGAAAGAAAAAAAAACCACGGTTAGGTGGTATATACAATTATGGACGGGCTGCCGAGTGCCGACACAGAGGTAGCCACAGCCGTGAACTACCGCACTGTACTGTGTCTGCTGCTAATATATAGACTGGTTGATAAAGAGATAGTATACTCGTAACTAGTATGTATGTATAAAGAAAGAAAAAAAAACCACGGTTAGGTGGTATATACAATTATGGACGGGCTGCCGAGTGCCGACACAGAGGTAGCCACAGCCGTGAACTACCGCACTGTACTGTGTCTGCTGCTAATATATAGACTGGTTGATAAAGAGATAGTATACTCGTAACTAGTATGTATGTATAAAGAAAGAAAAAAAAACCACGGTTAGGTGGTATATACAATTATGGACGGGCTGCCGAGTGCCGACACAGAGGTAGCCACAGCCGTGAACTACCGCACTGTACTGTGTCTGCTGCTAATATATAGACTGGTTGATAAAGAGATAGTATACTCGTAACTAGTATGTATGTATAAAGAAAGAAAAAAAAACCACGGTTAGGTGGTATATACAATTATGGACGGGCTGCCGAGTGCCGACACAGAGGTAGCCACAGCCGTGAACTACCGCACTGTACTGTGTCTGCTGCTAATATATAGACTGGTTGATAAAGAGATAGTATACTCGTAACTAGTATGTATGTATAAAGAAAGAAAAAAAAACCACGGTTAGGTGGTATATACAATTATGGACGGGCTGCCGAGTGCCGACACAGAGGTAGCCACAGCCGTGAACTACCGCACTGTACTGTGTCTGCTGCTAATATAGACTGGTTGATAAAGAGATAGTATACTACTAATATTATATATACTGGTGGTCAGGTCACTGGTCACTAGTCACACTGGCAGTGGCACTCCTGCAGCAAAAGTGTGCACTGTTTTAATATAATATTATGTACTCCTGGCTCCTGCTATAACCTATAACTGGCACTGCAGTAGTGCTCCCCAGTCTCCCCCACAATTATAAGCTGTGTGAGCTGAGCAGTCAGACAGATATATAATATATATAGATGATGCAGCACACTGGCCTGAGCCTGAGCAGTGCACACAGATATGGTACGTGACTGACTGAGTCACTGTGTGTATCGCTTTTTTCAGGCAGAGAACGGATATATTAAATAAACTGCACTGTGTGTCTGGTGGTCACTCACTATATAATATATTATGTACTCCTGGCTCCTGCTATAACCTATAACTGGCACTGCAGTAGTGCTCCCCAGTCTCCCCCACAATTATAAGCTGTGTGAGCTGAGCAGTCAGACAGATATATATAATATTATATATAGATAATAGATGATGCAGCACACTGGCCTGAGCCTGAGCAGTGCACACAGATATGGTATGTGACTGAGTCACTGTGTGCTGTGTATCGCTTTTTTCAGGCAGAGAACGGATTATAAATAAAACTGGTGGTCACTATCAGCAAAACTCTGCACTGTACTGAGTACTCCTAATGCTCCCCAAAATTAGTAAATCAAGTGTCTCTCTAATCTATTCTAAACGGAGAGGACGCCAGCCACGTCCTCTCCCTATCAATCTCAATGCACGTGTGAAAATGGCGGCGACGCGCGGCTCCTTATATAGAATCCGAGTCTCGCGATAGAATCCGAGCCTCGCGAGAATCCGACAGCGTCATGATGACGTTCGGGCGCGCTCGGGTTAACCGAGCAAGGCGGGAAGATCCGAGTCGCTCGGACCCGTGAAAAAAAACATGAAGTTCTGGCGGGTTCGGATTCAGAGAAACCGAACCCGCTCATCTCTAGTGATTTAACATGTGGAGCACCTGAAATGATGTTGCTAAGAGCAACAGAAAAAAAAACCCAAAGGGTTACCAACGGGTGTGGGAATAAACTCCTTGGTCAGAGATAGAAATATAGACACAAGGAGAGTATCCACAATCCTAACCCCCACTTGCAGGGCACAGGTTCAGCTTACTGCCACTAAACTGACACCTGGACGCCATGCACAGTGAGGGAGGATTAAGCAAGCAGGTCTGAGAGTACAGCCGCAAACCTGCTGGGTTCACAGAATAGCAAAAGAACCCCAGCAGGTCAAACAACTGACTCCAGTCTTACTGCTAGGTCCGGATTGGCAGAATGAAGTACCGAATCCCAAGGCCTATTCGCAGTAAGCAACAAGTAAATACAAAGTCACACAGTACTAGCTAACTCTCTGGAACTGACTAACAAACAAAGATTCAGCAGCATTTGCCTAGCCTGAGAGGATGCTTTATATAGCAGGTGCTGTCCACGCCCCACTCAGACCTCACAGACTGAGCACAAAACCAGCGCCGGATTCCCTGCCGTGCACAGAGCCTGTAACCACTACACAGTAAAAACCCGGACCGGAGTATCAGCTGCGCTCAGGTTACTTCGCTAACACTTGCCTCCCGGTTGCCATGGCGACGTGGCAGCACAGAGCAGGAGATACTAACAATACCGACATATATTCTCCCTCGTGGGGGTCCACGACCCCCCTGGAGGGAGAATAAAATAGCATGCGCCACCGTGCCCGCAGCGTGGCGAGCGCAGGGAGCCCACAAGGGGCTCATTTGCACTCGCCACATTGTCGGTATGCCGGCGGTCGGGCTCCCGGCGCCGGTATGCTGGTCGCCGGGAGCCCGGCCGCCGGCATACCATACTACACCCCACATAGTCCATATCTCAAGAAAAGTTAGTCAAAATCTGTGGTGCTGGGCTCCGGCGAGTTCAAGGGAAATCGCAAGTGAAAATCGGGCATAGCAAGGATCTCACAGTGTGTACACACCCTAAGTTTTTTTTCTTTTCTTTTAACCCGTTAGGTGTAGCTTAGTGAATTTAGACTAATTTACATGTGGTGTCTTCTGGGCTTTTCTTCAAAAACCAATTGTGTGTTGACCCATCAGGAGCCAATATGGGGGAATGCCCGTACAGTATGTCTCACATACAACACACACAATAAGATCATACCGTAAGTCATATGTTAGATACTCTAAAATTGTACTTTAATACTGTGAGAGAAGTGGGTGAGGGTAATTGTAGTCAAAATGTAAACACAAAGGCAGTACTAAGAAAATAAATGTGAAATTATGTAACATTGAATTTAAAAAATTTAGAATTTGCAATATACAGTATGTAGAGAATCTCAGTAAACGACTGTAGGTTATTATTCCCACACACAGTTACATTGAAATTCAAATGCTGTGTCTTTCACTTTTAAGCACAATACCCATTGTTGGAACTCCTAACTTTAGTAAGTATTGAGGATTTCTTTGCCTATGGGTACCTTGTTACTTGACTTTGGCCTGCTTGACAAATATGTCTTCTCCAGCTCAACCTCTATGTGCCAGGGGCAGGTGTAGTTAGCATTGAAAAGTCATCTGTCATCGGGACCTACTCTCCCATTTGTCCTGATGTTGGGACAAAAAGGATGTTGGGATAGTACCCTCAAACTGAAACTGGAGAAGACAGGAGGTATCCAAAACGGGTTCACTACGGCTGGCCGGCGGTCGGGCTCCCGGCGCCCAGCATACCGGCGCCGGGAGCCCGACCGCCGGCTGACCGACAGTGTGGCGAGCGCAAATGAGCCCCTTGCGGGCTCGCTGCGCTCGCCACGCTACGGGCACGGTAGCGCGCTACGCGCGCCACACTATTTTATTCTCCCTCTATGGGGGTCGTGGACCCCCACGAGGGAAAATAAGTGTCGGTATGCCGGCGGTCGGGCTCCCGGCGCCGGTATACTGAGCGCCGGGAGCCCGACCGCCGGTATACAGAAGACCACCCATCCAAAACCTACCGTTCATGCTGAATGGAACTGGATTATTTTTTGCCAATCAGCTAATGAAAAGCTGTTTCTCATGTTAGGTCACTGTACTTATTACTTTGAAGCCCTTTAGACTCTATTTCCTATTAAAAAAAAAGAAAAAAGATAAGGAGCTGGATAATTATGTGAATCATAAGCTGTTTTCCCATAGATTCCATATTCCTTAATGTTGCAGTTCCCTCCAGACTCTGAACTAAATTGTGTGTTCCCTCTTTGATGCCAGGGGAACCACAGGAGTGGAGTTTCCAAATGTAAATAACAATTTCCTATTCTGCGGAAAACTAGAGCAAATGCAGGAGTCGGGGGGAGCTATATGGAATGCAATATTAATAATTAACACTAGATGGTGTAGATGGTATAGGCCTTTGTTTCCCAACCTCAGTACTCAAGACACACTGATGCTGGGTACACACCGAATCGATGTATCGTTTGATGAATTGAATGGATGATATATTGTTCACTGATCGGTGGGTGTGTACAAACGATATGTCCTTGGATGTTGTTTACAGACATATTGTGTCAGCTGTGCATATCTGCAGCATCGTTCTGTGTGTATGGCCAACCTGCCAGTCACAGATACTGTAGATCATCCGCTATGCCCGTCATTCTGTGCACAGGATTATTCAAATGAATGCCATGCTAACCTGTCCTGGAGATCTCGTGGGAAGGAGGGCGGGGTCTCAGTGTGTAATTGGAGCTACTGCACACACTGCTGGTATCTGGACTGCATTAGTGCCATCTCTCTTTCCCTATGACACCCTGACGGCAGTGACTTCCCTCTGCTGCAGTACTAACCCCTCACTGCTAGAGCGTGCTGAGGTTCTCCGCATACATAATGAACACAATCAGGCAGAGGCATTTGCAGCCAATGCAATCTGATCACATTGGCTGGTCACGCATGAGCAGGACGGGACCTGCGCATTGATGCCGGGACTGGGGTTATTGCGGTTGTATCGCTTAGCGAAGCGACCTAAATAACCCCCTATATACATTATGTACATATTCTCCTTATTCAATATTATGCTGTTTAAAAAAGTGAATGCTCCCTGCAGCATGAAAAATTGTTGCCATACAGTCAGCATATAGAAATAAACCATTCCTACATGTTGTATGGGAACTATTTTTCACGCTGTATGGAAAAATCACTTTTGTACCAAAATATTATTTGTATTCACATATTTTTATTGACCACATTTTCCTTTCTTCTTCTTAGCTGAAATCACTAGAAACAGCTGCAAACATTGCAAGAGAGCTATCAGAGCATACAAGAGGTCACCTAAATGCTGGAGACATTACATATTCTGTTCGTGCTATGGATCAACTGGTGGATTTGCTGGATGTTCAGCTAAGAAATTTGACTCCAGGTGGAAAAGATAGTGCTGCACGAAGCTTAAATAAGGTAATTTCTAGATTAAAAAAAAAATGTATGCGCTAAGTAACATTTTATTCATGGTTTTGAACAAAGCCAGGATACAGGAGCACCAGGACTTTGTGGTTTTTACAGGGGATAATATGTGTGCACTCGGGGGTTTCTGGTGCACACAGGAACCCCTAATGTCTGCACCCCCTCCTTCCTGTGCTGATGAATTCCTCCCATAACTCCCTCCCCCCGCTGCGCCCGGCCTTTTCATATTTGATGTTGCCCGTCAGCCAATCAGGAGCCAAAGCTGCCAATCCACAAGTTTGGATTGGCTCACATGTTTAAAGTGGCCTCCGCCGGAGGACTTCAGGGAGTGGCAGGACTCCACCCCTCATACAGGACCAGTAGCAGCTACAGTGGCAGCAGAAGCCCAGCAGCGGTGAGCACTACTGGGGCATCACGTGTATCTGGTACCTCTGGGGGTATTATGTATATCTAAAACTGCTGGGGTCATTGCATGTATCTGGCACTGCTGGGGGCATTATGTGCATCTAGCACCTTTGGGGGCATTATGTGTATATGGCATCTCTTAGTGCATTAAATGATTCTGGCACTGCTGACAGCATTGAGTATCTGGCACCGATGGGGGGGTATTAAGTGTATCTGGGACCTCTAGGGGCATAATGTGTATCTGGCACCTCTGGTGGCATACTGTTTGGCATATTATGAATTTTGGTTCATACTGTTTGGTATAATGTACATTTTGGCTCATACTGTTGGCATTATGTGAATAAGGGGCACTACGGTCAGCTGGTGAGCATGGGGACATGTTTGACAAATGCTGGGGTCCAACAGAGGAGTCTGATGGCATAGAAAGAGGCAAATGTGACTCTGATGGCACATGTGTAAATTACACATTTTCACCCCTCATACAGCACTAGCGGTGGCTGCACTGGCAGCAGCAGCCAGAAGCCCAGCAGCGGTGAGCAATACTGGGGCATTTTGTGTATCTGACACCTCTGGGGATATTATGTGTTTCTGGCACTGCTGGGGATATTGCGTGTTTCTGGCACCTCTGGGGGCATTACTTGTGTTTGGTACTGCTGGGGGCATTACATGCATCTAGCACCACTGGGGGCATTATATGTACCTGGCACCTCTGGGGGCTTTACATGAATCTGGCACTTCTGGGAGCATTATGTGTTTTTGGCACCGCTGGAGGTATTCTGTATATCTGGCACCGCTGGGGGCATTAGGTGTATCCAGCACTGCTGAGGGTATAATGTGTATCTGGCACTGCTGGGGGTATTATGTGTGTCTGGCACCACTAGGAGTATTAAGTGTATCTGGCACCTCTGAGGGCATTATGTGTATCTGGCACTGCTGGAGGTATTACGTGTATTTGGCACTGCTGGAGGCATTACATGTATCTGGCACCACTGGGGGCTTTACATGTGTCTGTCTGGGGGCATTACGTGTGTCTGGCATCACTGGGGCATTACGTGTGTCTGGAACCACTGGGGCATTACGTGTGTCTGGCACCACTGGGGCATTACGTGTGTCTGGCACCACTGGGGCATTATATGTGTCTGGCACTGCTGGGGGCATTATGTATATCTGGCACTGCTGGTGGATTTATGTGTATCTGGCACCTCTGGTGGCATACTGTTTGGCATATTGTGAATTTTGGCTCATACTGTGTGGTACAGTATATTGTGAATTTTGGCTCATACTGTGTGGCATGATGTACATTTTGGCTCATACTGTTGGCGTAATGTGAATAAGGGACACTACTGTCAGCTGGTGAGCATGGGGACATGTTTGACAAATGCTGGTGTCCCGCAGAGGAGTCTGATGGCATAGAAAGAGGCAAATGTGGTGCTGATGGCACATGTGTAAATTATACATTCTCAACCCTCATACAGGACTAGTGGCAGCTGCAGTGGCAGCAGCAGCCAGAAGTCCAGCAGCGGTGAGCACTACTGGGGCATTATGTGTATCTGGTACCTCTGGGGGTATTATGTTTATCTGGCACTGCTATGGACATTGCGTGTATCTGGCACCGCTGGTGTCATTACTTGTATTTGGCACTGCTGGGGGCATTACATGCATCTAGCACCTCTGGGGGCATTATGTGTATCTGGCACCTCTGGGTGCATTACATGAATCTGGCACTGCTGGGAACATTGTGTATCTGGCACCTCTGGGGTCATTATGTGTATCTGGCAGAGCTGGGAGCATTACGTGTATCTGACACTGCTGGGGGTATTATGTGTATCGGGCACTGCTGGGGGCATATTGTGAATTATATATATATATATATATATATATATATATATACACACACAGTATATGGAGAGAGAGAGATAGAGAAAGAGAGAGAGGGAGGGAGGGAGAGGTTGAGTATCCCTTATCCAAAATGCTTGGGACCAGAAGTATTTTGGATATTGGATTTTTCCGTATTTTGGAATAATTGCATACCATAATGAGATATCATGGCGATGGGACCTAAGTTTAAGCACAGAATGCACAAAAAGTAAACAACCGCGCTAATGCCGGTATTTGAATGGTTGAGCAGCCTTGAAAAAGAAACAAAACACTAATATTTATATAGAGCAAGGCGCTTGTGACTATGTATTATATTTTGCAACAGTTGCTGAAGCCAAAAGTTGCCAAGTGTATAAGTGCAATACCTGTTGAAAAAAGGGGTTAGTTTGAAAATGTTTACAGCCCTTTTAAGTGATTCTGTAGTCCTTTAAATATATGCGGGTTCCGATGTTTGCCAAAAGAGAGTAAGGTATTTAATAACAGTCCCAGCCCTATCTGTCCCTAAGCTACCCACCTTGTTTTTGCTGGCGGTGGGACGTGGACTGGTTCTCCGTGCGGCTTGGTTCCCTTGCTTTGTAGTGCCGCTCACTCCTGCCACGTCTTCCGTGCGGCGTGCTGCGCTCCGTGACGGCTCAGGATCCGGCTTCAGTGACGGCTTTTTTTCAGTGTACTCTAGCTAAAAAGAGTGCATTCGGACTTGCGCTCTATGTAACAGTGCTTCCAACGCGTTGCGGGCTCCAGGCCCTTCATCGAGGATCAAGGGCCTGGAGCCCGAAACGCGTTGGAAGCACTGTATATATATATATATATATGAGGGCAGTGGAGAACAGCGCCTGGGTATATCTAATAGAGACCAAGGCCGAGAAAATTATTTTTTCTTTTTACACAACACACCTCATCTATAAATGAGTGGCAGCTTTTATACAGTATGTGAATGGAATATAAAAAAATGAAGTAAAACAAGCGCCTAATAGTGTCGGTGAGATAAAACCTGTGCAGTCAGGTGCAGTTATTAAAATAAATAATAACTTAGCTTGAAATACTTTCAGGCTGATGACATTTGGAAGCCGAACATGTAAAGAGAAAATAAAAGCAACATAGTGTGTACTGTTTTAAAACACAATATTTTCCGGTGAAATCAGGAATGAGGAATGTGGCTCATTCCAATTATTTAAGTAAGCAGAACTGATAATGGAGACTGAAATATATTAAAAATATATAAAAAAAATGGAAGCTATAAAAGACAAAGTTTTTACTAAAGCTTAAAAGCTAGGAATGTGGCTCATTCCAATCAATGTTAAGCAAACGTGACTGCACAGGTTTTATCTCACCGACACTGTTAGGAGCTTGTTTTACTTCATTTTTATATATATATATATATATATATATATATATGTATATATATATAATTAGTGATGAGCGGGTTCGGTTCCTCGGAATCCGAACCCCCCCGAACTTCACCCATTTTACATGGTTCCGAGGCAGACTCGGATCCTCCCGCCTTGCTCGGTTAACCCGAGCACGCCCGAACGTCATCATCCCGCTGTTGGATTCTCGCGAGATTCGTATTCTATATAAGGAGCCGCGCGTCGCCGCCATTTTCACTCGTGCATTGGAGATGATAGGGAGAGGACGTGCAGCGTTCTCTCAGTTTCTGTGTTCAGTGTGCTGCAAATATCTGTGCTCAGTGTGCTGCAAATATCTGTGCTCAGTGTGCTTGCAAATATCATCTGTGCTCAGTGAGCTGAAAATATCTACGTTCTCTGCCTGAAAAACGCTCCATATCTGTGCTGCATTGTAGTATATAGTAGGAGAACAGTGCAGAATTTTGCTGACCAGTGACCACCAGTATTATATAGCAGTACGGTACAGTAGTCCACTGCTCTACCTACCTCTGTGTCGTCAAGTATACTATCCATCCATACCTGTGGTGCATTTTAGTTGTGCGCAGTATATATAGTAGGACAGTGCAGAATTTTGCTGACCACCAGTATATAATATATAGCAGTACGGTACAGTAGGCCACTGCTCTACCTACCTCTGTGTCGTCAAGTATACTATCCATCCATACCTGTGCTGCATTTTAGTTGTGCGCAGTATATAGTAGGAGGGGACAGTGCAGAATGTTGCTGTGACCACCAGTATATATATATATAGCAGTACGGTACAGTAGTCCACTGCTCTACCTCTGTGTCGTCAAGTATACTACAAAAATTCAGTAAAATGACCCAAAAATCAAAATTAAAAGCGTCTGAGGAGAAGCGTAAACTTGCCAATATGCCATTTACGACACGGAGTGGCAAGGAACGGCTGAGGCCCTGGCCTATGTTCATGGCTAGTGGTTCAGATTCACATGAGGATGGAAGCACTCATCCTCTCACTAGAAAACTGCAGTGCCACTCCTAGATGGGCCAGGTGTTTGTGTCGGCCACTTGGGTCGCTTAGCTTAGCCATCCAGCGACCTTGGTGCACCTCTTTTTTTCTTTGCATCATGTGCTGTTTGGGGACTATTTTTTAAATCTGCCATCCTGTCTGACACTGCAGTGCCACTCCTAGATGGGCCAGGTGTTTGTGTCGGCCACTTGGGTCGCTTAGCTTAGCCATCCAGCGACCTTGGTGCACCTCTATTTTTCTTTGCATCATGTGCTGTTTGGGGACTATTTTTTGAAGTGCCATCCTGTCTGACACTGCAGTGCCACTCCTAGATGGACCAGGTGTTTGTGTCGGCCACTTGGGTCGCTTAGCTTAGTCATCCAGTGACCTCGGTGCAAATTTTAGGACTAAAAATAATATTGTGAGGTGTTCAGAATAGACTGGAAATGAGTGGAAAATATGGTTATTGAGGTTAATAATACTATGGGATCAAAATGACCCCCAAATTCTATGATTTAAGCTGTTTTTGAGGGTTTTTTGTAAAAAAACACCCGAATCCAAAACACACCCGAATCCGACAAAAAATTTTCAGGGAGGTTTTGCCAAAACGCGTCCGAATCCAAAACACTGCTGCGGAACCGAATCCAAAACCCGAAAAATTTCCGGTGCACATCACTAATATATATATATATATATATATATATATATATATATATATAATATGTGAAACAATTACCCGGCACTCAGTGATGGATACTGATTGCAGATGCTGCGGTGCCATCCATAGCTCCAACGGCATGGGCCAGTGTAGGGAAATGTGTTGCAGCGGCACTCAAGCAGTCAGAATAAGGGTTAAAATGCAGCTTTATTTGTCCTTCTTACCGTATATACTCGAGTATAAGTCGACCCGAATATAAGCCGAGGCACCTAATTTTACCACAAAAACCTGGGAAAACTTATTGACTCGAGTATAAGCCTAGGGTGGGAAATGCAGCTCTAGCTGTACACAGCCCTCATAGTGCCAGATATGCCCTCATACTGCCAGATATGCCCCCACAGTGCCAGATATGCCCTCATGCTGCCAGATATGCCCCACAGTGGCAGATATGCCCTCATGCTGCCAGATATGCCCCACAATGCCAGATGTGCCAGATATGCCCTCATGCTGCCAGATATGCCCCACAGTGCCAGATATGCCCTCATGCTGCCAGATATGCCCCACAGTGCCAGATATGCCCTCATGCTGCCAGCTATGCCCCACAGTGCCAGATGTGCCAGATATGCCCTCATGCTGCCAGATATGCCCCACAGTGCCAGATATGCCCTCATGCTGCCAGATATGCCCCACAGTGCCAGATGTGCCAGATATGCCCCACAGTGCCAGATATGCCCCACAGTGCCAGTTTGGCCCAGTTACTTACCCTCCATCGCTCCCGCGCTGTCTTCTGAAGGAGGGACACGGAGGGCACAGCGCGCGGCTCTCCTGTGTCCCTCCTGCGTCTCCGGCGGCAGCGGCATGTGTGTGTTAAAGGAAGTGCCGGTTCGTGCACTTCCTTTAACACACACACGCCGCTGCCGCCGGAGACGCAGGAGGGACACAGGAGAGCCGTGCGCTGTGCCCTCCGTGTCCCTCCTAAATACTGATTCGAAGTGGCTTTTTCAGCACAAAAAAAAGTGCTGAAAAAGTCGGCTTATACTCGAGTATATACGGTAGTTTCAGGGATTTACCCCGTCGTCAGGGACAGGCTATCTCTGTACATAACAAACATACAAGACATTTATAACTGGTAGACAATTACACAAGTGGACTCACCTGTGTGGCGCCGCCATCCACGCCAGGATTGCCAAACGGAAACCTTAGTCTCCGGGCACTGACGTCAGCAGACCGCGCCGGACCGGCGTTACAGCGGAAGTGACAGTGCGTTGCTAGGAGACGCCTGTAACAATAACAAACATAAAACATGAATGATACACAATAATAAAAACATATAGTTACTTCCACCAAGCAATAAGATACTTCGATATAGTTGAAGAGCGCTAATTTAGGAGATATTTTGTCTGTATACTGTGTGACATAATGTACTTTTTGGCTCATACTGTGTGGCATAATGTGAATATGGGGCACTACTGTCAGTAGCTGATGAGCATGGGGACGTGTGACAAATGGGGTGTCCTGCAGAGGAGTCTGATGGCATAGAAAGAGGCAAATGTGGCTGTGATAGCACATGTGTAAATTATACATTTTACTTGTGTTATATTAAAACTCAAATGTTCAGCCCCCTAAATCTCCCGTACTTTTTAGAGTGGCCCACTCAAAATCAGGGTTGGGGGTGCGTGTCTCTAATTCCGCCACTGGAACAAGCAGGGGCATTTCTAGAGAGAATGAGACCCGTGTGCAGGCTCTGTTTGGGCTCCCTCCTCTCTAGCTGGCGGCATAGAGACTTTGGGCACTTGGGTCCTTAGGGGCCTAGGGTGCATGTGCAGATCTCCAGGAAAATGGCGCAGTGGACATTTTCCCAGTGATTTCTGCAGCGCTTCTGCTACACCGCGGGACTCCGGAGGGTGAGTATTAAACATAATTGGTTCAGAGTGTGCGGTGTTGGCCCCCTGGACCGCGGGGGGCCTGTGTGCACTGCACACACTGCACCCATTATAGATACACCAGTGGGGACAGGGATACTCTGGGGATGTGCAAGCAGTGATAGGGTGAAGTGGCAGCTAGGGCTCAGGGTTATGCTATAGTGCAGTGGTTCTCAACCTCTTTCCTCAAGTACCCCCAACAGTTCATGTTTTCTAGGTCATCTAACAGTTGAACAGGTGTATTCATTACTCACTGGCACATTATAAAAGACCCACAGGTGGAGCAAATTATTTCACTTGCAATCCTGTGAGGAGACCTGGAAAACATGAACTGTTGGGGGTACTTGAGGACCGAGGATGAGAACCACTGCTATAGTGGATAGTCAGTACTGGCTGGTGGTCGCACCATTATGTTTAATTTTATTTCTCTGGGGTGTATTACTGTATATCTACTTTCTTATTGGAAACTAGGGAGAAATTAGATTGGTGGTGCTAGACATGCCCCTCTGGCAGTGCACCCCCTAATATAATTAGCTGTGGGCATTTAAAAACTGGGAAAATGGCACGGTGGCCAGCGTGGTTCTCCGTTCTCTGCCGACTTACACAGTTTACAGCATCACTGGAGAGCGGTCCATCCAGGAAGCAAGTTCCAAATAAGTCCGTGGAGATTGGTGGCTGCATCAGGGTTTTCCTCCTGGAAAGAAAGCACTAACAGGTCCCTGGTGATCGGTGGCTGTACCAGGCATGTCCCATGATGACAGTTTCTAACCTTGGGTGTATGTAGTTGATTCCTTTTACAATATAACATTTTTATACACTTTACAAATGTGTGCTCCTTCTTATTCCTAGAAAACAAAAATAAATGTATATATACTGTATATATAAAGGATGGTGGGGCAGATGTATTAATCCTGGAGAAGGCATAAAGAAGTGATAAAGCAGTGATAAGTGCAAGGTGATAACGTACCAGCCAATCAGCTCCAATATGTAAATTGACAGCTATGAGCTGATTGACTGGTGCGTTATCACCTTGCACTTATCACTGCTTTATCACTTCTTTGTGCCTGCTCCAGTCTTAATACATCTGACCCGGTGTTTGAAGAGAGTCTAGAGTTACGCCCTGCTAATAACCACAGTTTTCTTTAATAGTGATTTAGATTTTGAAGATCGAGGTTAAGTAGTTTGATCTAAAGTAGAACCCTCATATCTTATCATATCATAATACACCCATAACAGAAATGTTACTTTTCACAGATTCAAAATTTATTAAAAGCAAATCTTAAATCACATTACACACATAAAACATGCCCGTCTTCACCTTTGCACGCCTGATAATAAGGAACTCGCTGTCAACCCAGCCGGGGGGAGAGCTCACAGACAGTGAGTTAGACCATTTGTGTCAAGATGGTACGAGCCAACGCATTTCATCACTTGTGACTTCCTCAGGGCTGTCTTTAAAGGAAGGTAAAAATGGGTGTCTCAAATACGGCCAGCAAACAAATTAATATAAGGAACAATGAACATATACTGATATTGCAATTACATACATATACAAATTCAAACAGATTCATAAAGGGAAAAATTAACATATACTGATATCTCAATCAATATCATACATATACAGTTAATAGGGTAAAGTGAATTTCATCTGTGGCATACTGTTATATACTGTATATAGTATATCTTATTCAGTTATCATGTCTGATAGCTATCAAACAATAACATTGATAAGAATGATATAATATTTGTATTCATCATTGCCTATAGGCACAATAGTAGTATTGGTCAACTATGCATCACTATCTGATGTCCTTCCAATAAACACCATTTACTAAATGTGAGTACTGGTTTTTTTTTGTGGGTTTGTTTGTTTTTTTTAAAAGCGAGTGTTCTCATTTTTATTTTTTATGAACCTTGCACCACTGATTACATCATGTAGCTGTGTGCCGTCTTGTTCTCTGGACTATATATATAGTGGACCTCTTCAGTCGTAAACACAGGAACCAGCCACAGTGAGAAGGTGAGTGTGATGTTTATTTGAGACGGTCACATGGAATGAACAGTTTCCAGATGTTACAGCCAGTCAAATGCACAGGACCAGACACCCAGACCCTTTCACTAAGTGTACATGGCCCTGACTATGGCCTGGCCGGCTATCCAGCATCAGGACTCCAGAAACAAAGAGTAATCCATCTAAATAGGGCAGTTACTTCCTAGTACAGCTGAGGCATCCATAATGTGTTCCTTGGAAAACCTGGACTCTGGACTATACCCAGGTTGTAAGCCTGAAACTATGGCTTCTCTAAGGATCCAAGCCACGTTTAACTACTCAAGCTGTAGCACCTGAGTCTCTCTGCCACGTATCCTCCCACTAAGCTTCATACCATCTGGTGAAGCTTTCTGTACCTCAGGGAAAATTACCAATTTACCTTCTATTCCCTTAACCCTATCAACCTGTTTTGGAAAAATACTTATTCCAGTATTCTTTTCCCCCTCCAGCTTCACCATACATTTTTTTGTTTGTGCCACGATCAGTTACCAGCGGAAATTCTCTACCCAGAAGGTAATATTGCAAGGTTTCCACTGCCCATTTTATCGCCAGACATTCCCACTCTACTGTGGCATATCTCCTTTCTCTAGGTAAGAGCTTTTGGCTAAGATATAGAACTGTTTTTTCCTCTCCATCCACTTATGGCGCCAGTACCACTCCCAGGCCCGTTTCTGAAGCATCTGTCTGTAAAAAAAAAAAAAAATCTGGAAGTCCGGCGCTTGTAAAACTTGTTGTGAGCACAAGGCTTCTCTTAAGTCTTTCCATGTCGCTTTTACCTCTTGAGTCCAGATAATTTAGTTTGGGCTATTTTTCTTCAGGCACTTCGTTAAAGCCGCCGCTCTGGTTGCGAAATTGGGAATAAATCTCCTATAATAGCCTACTAAACCTGAAAAGGTCCGTAGTTGGGTTTTATGAATACGTTTATGCCAAGTAAGTATGGCCTCCACTTTGTTGGTTTGAGGTTTTACTTGTCCTCTTCCAACTATGTATCCTCGCTCATACCAATAGCGCATTTATCTGGGTTGGCTTTAAAAGCATGAAGACAGAGAGACTCCAGGACTGTCTGTATTTTGGATAAATGGCCCTCCCAATTTTGAGTAAATGTGACAGTATCATCAAGGTAGGCAACAGTATAAATTCTGTGAGGCTTTAATACTCGATCTATTGCCCTCTGGAAAGTGGCTGGAGCCCCATGTAGACCAAAAGGCAGTACACGATATTGGAATAGCCCATCAGGGGTTGAGAATGCCGTATTCGCTTTTGCCTGTTCTGTTAGCAGGATTTGCTAATACCCTTTTGTCAGATCCAATGTTGACAGATAATAACTTTTAGCGAGATGTATCACTAACTCATCGAGTCATGGGATAGGTATCAAACTTTGAGAACTTATTTAAGTGACGGAAGTCATTGCAGAATCTTAGAGCACCTGCCGGTTTGGGCACCAGCACTATTGGGTTATTCCAGTCGCTATTGGATTTCTCGATAACACCAAGCCATAACATCTCTTGGATTTCTTGTCTAACTGCTGCTCTCTTGCCTTCCGGAATTCGATAATGTCGCAGCTTCACATTTACACCCAGCTGAGTTAAGATGTCATGCTTTATGATCTGTGTCCTTCCTGGGAGATGCGAAATAACATCCTGACTATTCCTTACAAGTTCCTTAGCCTGGTGCCATTGAATCGGGGACAAAGTCTCCTCTGTAGCTACCAGACGTCCTGGATACGTCATGGCTACATTAGAGACCTGCTTCGTTTCCCCCTACCAAGGCTTCAGCAGGTTAATGTGATAGATTTACTCCGGTTTCCGCCTCCTTTCTTTACAAACTTTATAATTGACGGGCCCTACTGCCTCTATAACTTCAGACAGTCCTTGCCAGTGAGCATACAACTTGCTTTCCTGCGTTGGTATTCGTACTAGTACTTGGTCACCTGGCTTAAATGACCGATTAACTGCTGTTTTGTCATAACATTTCTTTTGCTTACTTTGAGCAAGGTGCATGTTCTGTTGAAGAACAGGGTCTATCTGGTGAATGCGTTGGTACAACTGGGACACAAATTGCACCACATTAGGTTCTGAGACCGACTGTCTCTCCCAACCCAAGTTCAAAGGGACTAAACCCTGTGGATGTTTGCGGCTCTTCCCTAATAGCAAACATTAAATAGGGTAGTAGCAGATCCCAGTCCCATCCATTCTGGGCTAGAGTCCGCCGTATCATCTGTTTTAAGGTATGGTTAAAAATTCTCTACTAGTCCATCCGTCTGCGGATCATACACCGAAGTTGTTAGCGTTCTCACACCCAATAATCTACACATATCTTTCATAAGCTTTGATACAAAGGGAGCGCCTTGATCAGTAAGGATTTCCTTTGGTATATCCAACCGGGAATAAACCATTAACAGCTCTCGGGCTATAGTACTAGATTTAATGTTCCTTAACGGTATAGCTTCAGGATACCTTGTGGCATAGTCTAATATGACCAGAATATATTGGTGTCCCTGAGCAGATTTGTCAACGGGTCCCACTATATCCATATCAATCCATTCAAAGGGTGCAAAAATAATAGGCAGGGGTACCAGAGGGGCTCAGTAATGTGGCCGTGGGCTTGTTCTTTGGCACACAGGGCACTCACAGCAGTACTTTTCAACTGCAGCAAACACTCCTGGCCAAAAGAATCGCTGTTGAACACTTTGTAAGGTTTTTTTCTACCCACAGATGATCGCCCACAACTGGGCATGGGCTGCCTGAAGTACTACGCACACATAAACTCGAGGCACTAACAACTGATACACTTTTTTACCCTGCAGGTATGCTACCTGATACAACAGATTCCCTTTCAAGGCAAAGTAAGGGGTACCCCCTGAGGGTAAAGGAAGCTTTATTTGTCCATCTATTTCAGCTACTTTGTCGATCATTTAACTGGTTACGTCCAAAGCCTGACAAGGACATCCCAAGACAGTCTGGCTCCCGGCTCCCCTCCTTTTCAACCGCCTCCATGGTTTCTGAAGGAGTGGCCTGTTGGTCCAGTGGTTGCTCCTCATGTCCGGTTAAAGCTCTTAGTAGGAGAGAGTTTGCTTCTCTGGTTATTCCCATGACCATGAGTTTGGACTCCTCTCGGAAGGAAATACTGTCCCTCAGTAATGGAAAGTCTTGACCGAGGAGCCACTGCAGCTACCAGTTGTACCTCGTTTCCTTGCCAAGCCAGTGGGAATTTCACACAGGGGTACTCCTCCATGGCTCCATGTATGCACACACCCTTTACATGTGGCAGGTTTCGGTTGGCCTCTGAGAGTACCAAGTCGGCCGAAATCAACGATAGCTCACTCCCGGTATCCACCAGTCCCCATACCTCTTGGCCTCCAATCTAGACTGCTACTTCTAATAGGGTAGCCTCTCCCAGGGAGGTTAGACCCACATACAAGCTGCGGGTAGGCCGGCTTACTTTTCCTATTCCACACTCCATAGGCTCAGCATGGTTAGGACAGTCCCGCCGGATATGTCACAATTCTCTGCAATCATAACAGTGAATGGCCCCTGCCCCACCCGGGACCTCTGCAGGGTCCTTCATACGTGGGCGAGGTACAGGCTTGGGCCATTTTTCCCGAGGCCAGATAACTTTTGATGGTCTGGGCTAAGTCCTCATAGTTCCGAGGATCTGCTTGCAGTGTTTGTAGGCCTCGTTCATAGCTCCTTAAATAGTGGTCCACAGCTATTATTTCTGTGATCTGTAGAGTTGTGTTCGTGTCTGGCTGCAGCCAGGTTCACACTAGGTCAGTTAGTTCGGCCAATCATGAAATCTTTAGTTTTTTGCCGGTCCAGTCACCTCACTTCTGGCTAAAATAGCAGTTTTCAAATGAGGATAGGATGTGGCATGCTGCTCCGGCAGGTCCATATAAGCTTTTTGGAGTTATCCCGTTAAATAGGGGGCCAGTCTCTCTGCCCATTCCTCTGCCGGCCATTTCAGCCGAGTGACAGTCCTCTCAAAAGTGAGCAGTTAGGACTCTACGTCGTCGGCTGGCGTCCTCTTTTGGAAAGGGCGAGGCCCTGACATACTTTGTTTCAACTCCGTAACCTCTGCCTTGAGCATGGGCATCTAAATTAGTTAGGTGTGACTGCATTTGTGTCTGTTGTGCCTGCTGTCCCACGGCTAAATTGAAGAGGGTTTGCAAAATTTCCTCCATGTCCACTTGGGGAGATTTGGTGGTGAATTTAAATTTAGCTACATCAGGATATATGATAAGTAGAGAACAGAAAAGTTTCAAGGTGCTCAAAGTCCAAAATTCTGATTGAAAATCCACTTGAAACCGACTCCATAGTCCCACTGTAGACTTCTTATACCAATATCGGCTCTTTTATATGCAGGTTTCCTGTTATGCAGAACTATATGGATTATGAACAAAAAAGGACATCCTGGTACAGTCTATAGGTATAATTTATGCTTTTTAAAAGCTCCAACTTCTTGGTTATATGGATATATCCACAGGAAAAGGAAAATGTGTCAAAAGAGTACAGAAAGTAAGTGAAAGGGACCCCTCCCCCGTTGGTCATCTGCTTAGTATAGACTTTCTTGTAATTGAGCACATAGCAGTATCTTTTCTCTGGATCTCCACAAATCCTCACAATTTGCAATATAATAATAGCATTTTATAGGGTTCAGATACTTCAAAACAAGATGGGTACTTACAGTATCTGTCAAAAAAGATGTCAAGAAGCCATGTGCTAATACATAAGACAAAGGAACTAATTCAGAGTTGATTACAGCAGCAAATGTGTTAGTAGTTGGGCAAAACCATGTGCACTGCAGGGGGGGGGGGGGCAGATATAACATGTGCAGAGAGAATTAGATTTGGGTGGGGTGTGTTCAAACTGAAATCTAAATTGCAGTGTAAAAATAAAGCAGCCAGTATTTACCCTGCACAGAAACAAAATAACCCACCCAAATCTAACTCTCTCTGCAAATGTTACATCTGCCCCTCTGCAGTGCACATGGTTTTGCCCAACTGCTAACAAATTTGCTGCTGCGATCAACTCTGAATTACCCCCAAAAACCCGGCATGAGTCTAGATGTACTATATCCACACAAGTCTGCAAACGTGACCCTGCTTGCTCCACTCTACCAATGCATTTCGACCACTACTGTGGTCTTTGTCAAGATCGAGTGGACACTAACCATGAAACAATATTTAAAGCATACCATCCATGCCTTCATTCACGGTTTCCACTCGCAAATTACATTTGCTCCCAAACACTTGTTGATGCTGAAAATCTCTTACAAGATCCTTGATGTCCAGAGTAGGGTGTAATGCATCAGCATAGTGGGAATATCAGGCAGGTAGCAAGCTGCTGTCTCTCCGCTCTCCCAGGAGGGGTGACTGTAGGAGCGGCTACTGCAACTGGCGGATCCGTTTGCAGTAGCAAGGATCTTGTGAGAGATTTTCAGCATTGTTTGTGTGCATCCACTGTAAGGGGCATGATCTGTAAGAACTTCCGCCTCAACAAATAATAATTTTATGAGTCTACTGCCCACTTAATTGCCAAGCACTCCTGTTCTACAATTGAGTACAGTACTTGTGTTCTCTGGGCAGCAATTTCTGGCTAAGGTAGAGGATCGGTTTCTCTTCCCTTCTACCACTTGGGAAAGGACTGCCCCCTTTCCTGTACCTGAGGCATCTGTCTGCAATATAAATTGCTTCTTGAAATCAGGAGCCTGTAAAACAGGGTATGGACACAAGGCACGCCTTAAATCCTGCCATGCAGCCTCATATTATTTTGTTTGGGGACTGTTTATTCAGATACTCCGTTAGTAGCGCCACCCTAGTGGCAAACTCATGAATGAATCTGCAGTAGTAACCCACCAAACCAAGAAATTCTAAGCTGGGATTTTCATTTGGGTTTAGGCCATGAGAGAACTGCCTCCATGTTACTGGGCTGAGATTTTACTTGCCCTCTGCCTACAATATATCCCACGTACTTCACATCCACCATATAATGGCACATTTCTCAGGGTTGGCGGTGAACCCGTGTGCCCGTAGAGACTGCCTGTTTCCTTGGAAGGTGTGACTCCCAGTCAGAACTAAAGATGACAATGTCGTCTAGATATGCAGCGGCATATTCTCTGTGAGGTCACAGCAAAATATTCATAGCTCTCTGGAAAGTTGCTGGTGCTCCATGCAAACCAAACGACAGCACTTTGTACTGAAATAAGCCCTCTGAGGAGAGAAGGGGAAAACACAGCCGGTGACCAGTTCCTCTCATTCTCCTGGCTTGGGCTGAGGCAAATGGACAATGTGAGGGGGAGGCGGGCAGGAGGAGTAGCAGCCTTTCTTTATATGTGTAAATACAGTACATATACATATATTGTGTGTGTGTGTGTGTGTGTGTGTGTATATATATATATATATATATATACATACTTTGCAAACAAATGAGGCGGCACTCCCAGGTAATAAATGGTGAAATTCTTTGGTGATAAAACATCAACGTTTCGGGATATAGGAACCCCTTCATCGGGATCCTGACATCCTTTGTCTGCATGCTGTGAAGTTGTAACCTGGATTTGTCTTGACAAAGGCCCTTGCTATGGGCTGAAATATCGACTGCATTGAATTGTAAATTATATATTCTGATGCATTAATAAACTGACTTTTTTTTACATTTGGTGAGTGCCCGCTGCTGTCCATTTCTTAAGCAGAGCAATAATGATGGCACAGTCACCAAGTTAGTAATCAACGTTTCAATCTATATTTTACATTTTTGCCAGGATCATGACTGTGCCATAATTATTATCATTATTGCTCTAATTAAGACTCCATGAGTGCCGCACCTCTGCTATATACTGTTTATCTTATTGTGGGGGCAACAGACACAGTTTATGTGACATGTGGAGTGCCGAACCATTTGCTGACGTAGTTTTTATTTTATTTGTATTTATTTAATATTTTATTTTCATTTTTTTTGGGTGGCGCTAAACTACTGCCTTGCCCCGGGTACCGAAAATCCTAGTTTCGGCCCTGACACTACCATGCAGCTAGAGAATGTGGGGCCACCAGGAAGTCTGTTGAGCACCGGCCATCTGGCAGGCTGCTTAACGGCAAGCTAACTGTATGTTCACATATCAGCAAGCTGTCATGGACTGTCAGTACAAGCTATACTCAACAGTCAGCATGCTGTCAGAGACTCATCTATTAGCAGTTTCCGTCTACAACATTTTCCTGTGTTGGAAAAGGATGGAGGAAGCCTAGCAAATGACAGCTCTGTTTTAGAGAACCAGCTGGCCATGGACATTACAACAGATACTCGACAGAGCTAGTCCGGGGAGGCTGCAGAATGTGAGGCAGACATGAAGGCTGTAGAGCACCAATCCAATATATTGCAAGAGGATCAAAGTGGGTATACTGTTCCAGATCCAAAAGATCCATTTACCATGATGCATATGGAAGAGCAGCTCGCTTAGGCACAGGAAGACGTGCAATGCCAGTATTGCAATTTGATTCTTATTCGGGTTACAAGATAAGTGTTGTGGAATAGCTGGAATATCTGGAGGAGTGTTTTGAAAGTGCTCAAGAAGAGGTATATGCTTTGATATATGCGCAATACCCCATACTGGCAAGGCCAGTATCGCCGGGTGGATGCAGAAAGACATTGTCTGCAACAGCTTGTTTCACCAGTTGGCGAAGCAGCTGGCAAGCCTAAAAGGAAAGATGCCCCCACCAGCTACAGTCAATGTGGAATATGCTACTGAGATATCGCATACCGAGGCAAAATTGACTCTACTCAGGAAAGCTGATGGTGTGTGCAGCACACCACCACAAGATGCTCAAGAATTGTTACTGGTGGAGGATGATTTTAAGTAGGACATACAGATGGAGCCGCACTCATCTAGTGTGGCTCCATCGCATACGAGCGCTCCCGGCATGACTAGGCGATCTGTCCGCCTAGTCACGCCGGGAGCGCACAGAGGCGGCGATAGCGTGCCTGGGTGCATATGCCCAGGCACAGATGGAGCCATGATTTGTAATCAGTGAAAAGACTATTCCTGTGAGAGAGTTGGGAGTGTCTGAAAATATTCCCACAAGTGTGCTAGTGAGTACTGAGTTTGGACAATTAGGGGTCTATTTACTAAGCCTTGGATGGAGATAAAGTCAGCAGAGATAAAGTATCAGACAATCAGCTCCTGTCATTTTTTAAACACCGCCTGTGATATGGCAGTTAGGAGACGATTGGCTGGTACTTTATCTCCAGTGACTTAATCTCCATCCATCAGCAGCATTTCTAGAGAGTAGGGGACCTGTGTGCAGACTCCGTGTGTGGGCCCCCTCCTTTCCTGTTGCCGTCACCGCCGTTGTTAGCGCTCTCAGCGCTGAGTCTCTGGCACAGTGCCAGAGTCTACAGCGCATGCGCAGGACTCGGAAAAATGGGCGCCGCACCATTTTTTCGGAGTCCTGCGCATGCGCTGTAGACTCTGGCACTGTGCCAGAGTCTCCAGCGCTTAGTGCGCTAGCAGCGGCTGTGACGGCTACGGGAGAGGAGGGGGTCCACACACAGTCACCGATGGACGCTGAAAAGGTAAGTACAGAAGAAATGGGTGCAGTGTGGGCACACTGCACCCATTATAGATATGCCAGTGACATCCATGGTTTAGTAAATAGACCCCTTAATCTCCCAATATTTCCTGCAAATGTTGATCCTGCTATCTCTCTTTCTGATGAATAGTGTGACGCATCTCAGGTAGAACAGTGTGTGATAATGCTGAACCTTGCAATGATGTAATGCTGAGTAAAGCACCTGAAATGCTCTGTGGTAATTTTGCATTTTCTAATGTGATAGAGATATGTGAGGGTTAGGAAGCGGATAGGTGCCAGTATTAATTATTGCTATTATGTGAATTTATGTGACATTATGCAAGGAACCTGATGTAATCGAGGATAATTTGGAAACCCCTAATAGTGGAATGTGGCCTGAAGTTAATGCTACACATATTACTGAGTTATAATTAAAGATGTGTGGACTTGGTTTCCTTAAAACTGAGCCCACCTGAACATCAGTCCAGGGGCGGATTGGCCCACCAGGACATCATGACATATTCCGATACATTATTTGCATTATAATGATGGTGTAAGGGTTAGGGTGCGTCCCCGGTCACAGTGTATGGTTTGGGGACTGGACAGAAGAAGGATGTACCTTGATCTCAGAAGGCCAGCTGATTAGGCTGCACTCACTGCCAGCCCTGGGACAATCTCTTATGCAAAGTCCTTCAGTCCAATAGCTGCCCAATGTCTGTCCATGATGATGGGCCTATTTATGTAATTATGTGGTGCTATACGTGTAATGTTGTGCTACTCATGTAATAATGTGGTGGCTATGTATGTAATCAGGGGCGGTAAAACATCTGGATGTGAGTTTGGGGCATGCGAGTAGTGGATTTGCAAGTAACATGCGAGTTTCCATGTACTTGCAGCCTATTATATGTGCGAGATGTAAAATAATTGTGAGTTTAGTGCTAAACTCACACTTTTTGCCATCTCGCACCCTATTACAATTATCCCTGTGTTAAAAGAACAAAAGAGGCTTTGCACACATGCCTCAATCAGTTGATTTTGGTATTGGCGTTAAACCCAAAGGTGGGGGTCAGGGAGCAGCACTGCAAGAATAAAAATGTCTGTAGTGTGCATTCTTTGGGGGACAACTGCAAGCTGAGGATGCTCCATTACTTTCATCTTTGTGAAAACCCCACTAAGAGATTCTTAAGGTTTTAAAGTCTGGATTTTGGAGTTATTCCTTTATATTTTAACTGAAATTGTTTTGCAAATCTTAAACTGTATGTCATTCTTATTAAGTATTTTGATAATTAAGTTTTGGAATTTTTTTGGGGATTAAAATACATTTAATCTAGCATATTATCCATGATTCATATTGACTTGTGCGCCTGTGAGGCCCAAATGCTACATACTCATGTATAATGAAGTATGAAATATTGGACCTGTATCAAGACATGTTTTGCCCCCTCAGTAGTGAAATCCTCAAACATTTAATTGCCAATATTTGAGTTAACTATTTCTCAAATAAACCCTCCAGGTTATTACATTACTAAGTGCAGAGTATTACACTTTAGACATCTTTCAGTATAAGACTTTTTTTTAACAGACAGCTATTTTGGAGTATATTGGTATTTCCTAATGTAGAAATACGAGTTTCTGCCTCTCCCACTCTCTCTCTTTTGTAGATTATAGCGTAATAATAAGAGACTAGTCTGAACTTCCCCAATTTTTTTTAAGTTACTGTATATTTTTTCTGATTTGTTTATAGGGGTGTAGTACGGCTGACCGGCGGTCTCCTGACCGCCGGTCAGCTTACCGATGCCGGGATCCCGGCAGCATACCGACGCCGGGATCCCGGCGGGGAGGGGCAAGTGCAGCAAGCCCCTTGCAGGCTCGGTGGCGACCTGCGGTCGCCACGGGTTCTATTCCCACTCTATGGGTGTCGTGGACACCCACGAGTGGAAATAGTCCCTGTTGGTCGGCATGCCGACCATCGGGACAGTGACCCGTCGGGCTGGTGGAGGAGGTCATGTGACTGTCGGTCAGCTGACTGGCGGTCACATGAATACCACCGGTTTATAGCTTGCAGAAATTGTTGCAGTCTAATCTCAAGCTTGGATATGTTTTCCTCTCTGGAATGTGCATGTACTTGCTGCAAGTTAACAATAAGGGTCTTATTCTGAGTGTGCAGATCACTGTGCTGTGAATGTGGAAACGGCAAGTTTTTGGGAATTTACACATTTTTAGATATGTAACAACACAAAAGTTGATTACAGATTTTTCATTACCTTAGTCACATCAAATGCAGTTTGGTGCATTGCATGTGGGATGTCCACAGATTTCTTTCACTTTATGACAGAGAAGCAAGGACCCCAATAACCCGAGTCAGTACCAAAAACTTCTTGCACAATACAAGGTTTTATTTATCTCCAATTGCCTTGATGCAGGCTATATAGGCCAGTACACACTAGAGAGACCGCTCAGCACACATCCCCCCCCCCACTGAGCACAGCGCGATGTGTGCTGAGCAAGGGGGGGGACGGGGACGGGGGGGAAGTGCATGCAGGCCAATCGTACACCAGCAATAGCGACATGCGGGGCTGCACAACACTATCGCTGGGGGGCATACACACGAGAGATCCATGCTTGAAATCGAAGCATTCTGATCAGATTACTTAGATTTTAAGAACGGATCTCTCTGTGTGTACCCCCCATAAGATTGTACGTTATAACTGATAACAATTAAATTATTTACACGGTACAATAACAATACAACTTATTAAGTCCAGTACATAATAATTGACACCTATTATACTATATATGGTACCGGCATTGTATTTGATGTAGCTAGATTGTTTGCTATTACATATATATTTGTTTTGGAATCTTCCAATACTATTATAAATACCACCTCCCAAACCAATAATATAACCTATAGTTCCTTAACATTGAGATTTTACATACAAGTTAAATTCAACTTATCAATATAATTTCTCCAAGTTCAGATCACCGTTTTCATACCTGTTTCACAAACCCCAAATGACAGTAACATTAACTACACACTTTTCTATAATATAATATTTAGCCCCTTACTAGTTTTAAACTCATTTGTAGCAAAATATGGCACATATAACTAACTTGTGCAGATTATTAGGCAAATCTGAGTTAGGTCATAAATATGGAGGAAAGCCTTGAGGGCAAAGTGTACTATATAGCGGTTTCCACCTTCTATGTTGATACATAACAGACTCTGATGTGGGGTCTACGCAGGTGGAAGACCCATTCTGCGGACGTGCATAATGGGTCTTGTGATATTGCCCATTGCCCCCTGCCAGCCGCAGCATGACTGACATGCTGCGGCATTTGGGGGGTGGCACCTGACACCATTCTACAAATCGGGGATGTGTTGTCCCCATTTTGTAAGCATGACGGGTCCTTGGTCTGTGTCGTTGGACTCAGACTTACTGGACCCAGGTATCCAGATCCGATGACCAATCTTAGAAAGCTACAGTTTACGCAGGCTGACTAGTGCCAAAACAATCACGAGTTACAACGGATGGGCGCAATTGTAATTCAAGGCTGCATCTTCAGACACAGCACTTGGATTTCGCAAATGCATGCAGGAGACTCTATCTCCTACAGAAGAGTCCTGCTGCATTTGAAGTATATTCAGTTCCATATAATCGTGAATTAAGCCCTCTGAGTCCTCTTACCACACTCAGTGCTGTAATTTCATTGACTGGCATGCTTCCGCTGGTCAGAAAACAAAATCTAAACATGCTGTGGCAAGTTAGTATTTGAGTGATGGTGTTTCTCCTGAAGGTGGTGCCATATTGGATTGATCACATGACACCGGGTTTGTCAAATCGACAAGAAGCTAGTTCCCACATTCTTGATTACTTATTTCCAAAGACTTATCAGAGCATCTTATTTAAACCCGTCAGTTGCACCTGCTCATTGGCAGTACAACTTGTATCTTAACTGTTCCTGGCTCCAGTGTGAGCAGCTCTGCTTCCAGATCCTGGGTATTGCTGTCGATAGCACACTCCATTGTGCACATCAGTGTTCACTGCTCCTATCTTCATACTCTAGCTTTCGGTTGATTCCTACATAATGCAAATTTCTCAGCAGTATTCCACCTACACAAGCATGCATTACCATTCAGCCTGCAGAGTACAATTCCTATTTCTGCAGCGGGATACACTGGGTTCCACAGGGATAACATCAGGGTGTAGAGTAGGATCTTGATCCGAGGCACCAGCAGGATAAAAGCTTTGACTATCTTAAATAAGATAGACTTCAAGGGCTGCAGCATAGGCACTCTTAGTGCTAGATGTCATTTTGACATCTCATGCTGCAGCTCCATCACCTCCCCTGTATACTCCCGCACCCTGGTTGCCGGGTACTTACAGCAGAGGGCTCCGGTCTTTCTCATCAGGCACACACACTCGCCGCAGCTCTCCGGGATCGTGTGGCCGCATCAAGGGTGGAGGTAAGAGGGTCCCCCAGGCGGGACCCCCTGCAAATTGTGATCCAACTCGGCCATTAGGAGATGGGCCGCACACGCTGGTGTGGAAACTGTGTTGGTACAGGGACCTCACTAGACCACCAGGACAGGGGCACAGGTTGGATTCTACTATAATCCATTTTTCTAAGGTCCACAGTACCCGGTGGTGAAATCCAGCAAGGGGATAAGGCTCTGACCTGTAGCCCCTCCCCCAGCCCCAGGGCGCCATTTACAGTAAATGTTCCCGCCCTGGAGCTGCATCTCTCTCTCTCCTTCAATCCCTGTCAGCATTTGGGCACTATTACACACATGCTGAGCTGATTCTGGGACTGCTGGGCAATGTCTCCTCTGTAAAGCCGCCTGCATCATCAGCGCTGTGCATTTACAGGACACTTAAGTATTCTACATGTCTTTTGACAGTGTTAGTTAAGAAACAGTGCATTACTACAGGGATATTTAGTACAAGTACGCTGTGATATACATCCAGTCTTTACTGTGCATTGATATATCTATAAGCCTGTATAGCTTTACTTAGTACTACTTAGTATTGCTAGTAAAGTGCAGTTTTATTGTTTATCATAATTTCTGCATTGTACATGTGACTGTGTGTGGGCATATAGCTGCTGTGTGATACTCATACTGCTATCCCTATATTCTGTACCCTGAGGGGGGCTAAGTGCATCAGGGTTATTATTTGATATAGGTATTTCACAGGATATACTCATTTTGTATTTTTCTCTGTGATTTTCAGTCACCATATACCTCCTGAATCCTCTGTTTGTGCTGTCACACTGCACAGGGGGTTCTTGGTTAGGTATTATATCTGCTGATATTGTACTGTGTCGCCCGAGGTTTACGCTTTCATATCATGTCAGCTACAAGGGGCGATGGTTCTGTGGCTGATCCCGCAATACGCGGTGGGGACACCGCAAATGCATTAGAGAAAAACATTGCAGCGGAGCGTTCAGGTTCTGGGGGTTCCTTACCCCCCAGTCAGTCTGTAGCAACGGGGTCACATCATGACCCGCCTTGGGCTACTATCTCTAATTTACTGACTACACTGGTAACTAGACTTATGCCCCCTTTGGGACCTCACGTGCCTTTACAGCCACATATCGTCCCTGCGGTTAATCCGCCATGGGCAGATCTCCTGTCCACTCAGTTACAGCAATTGAATCATTCATTGACTAAACAGAAACCTACCCCTCGCCCGCCTAAGACCATGGGGTCCTCTTAGCGGGCCATTACTTCCTCACAATCCACTCATGTTTCAGATACTTCGTCCGATGATGATGGTGTGTATACTGACCCCTCAGACACTGATCCAGATGCTTCTGATGAGGAGTCTGTTTCACAGGTGGATGTTCATGACCTATTAGAGGCTATCAGGCTGATTCTTCAAATTGATGATGACCCAGAACCTGTTGTTACCTCTAAGAAACCTGATAGATTCAAACATCAGAAGGTTACCAAATTAAATTTGCCTATTTCTGACCATTTAGTTGATATCCGTCAGAAATCCTGGGAGAATCCAGGAAAGAAATTCACACCTCACAAGAAGATGCTAGCTCGCTACCCCTTCGCTGCAGAGTTAAGTAAATATTGGGAAACGCCGCCGCCGGTGGACTCGCAAGTCGCTGGTGTCCTCTGCTCTGCCTGTCACTACTGTCACCTCTCTGAAGGAACTGATGGATAAGCATGTGGAGGGTTGCTTAAAGTCTATTTATACCCTTGCGGGAGCTGTGCATCAGCCCACTATTGCGGCTACTTGGGCTGCAGAAGCTATTGATGCATGGGCTCAGGAGGTGGAAGCAGAGCTGCTGTCCAATTTTTCTAAAAAAAAATGCTAGACAATGTCTTTCGTATATTGTCACAACTTCTCATTACACTAAGGAGGCGGCTTCTGATGCCGGTGTTCTGGCGGCCAAGGCCTCTACTATGTCCATTCTGGCTCGCCGGATTCTCTGGTTGCGGTCCTGGTCTGTGGATCTGGACTTTAAGAAAACCCTTTTTGGTGAGGATCTCAACAAAATTGTTGCTGACTTAGCTTCCACTAAGACGGCATGCCTACCTAGTACTGCTCCTTCGGCTCCGAAGGTTAAGAGTACTTCCTTTTGACCTCCAGGTAAAGCAAAGGGTCATGCGTACCTGAAACAGGCTCGTGCTTCCAAAACCACTAAGCCCAAACCCAAACGTGCCTGGGCTGCCCGTCAGCCTGCTTCCAAATCAGACAAGCCTACTGCATGACGGGGCAGGCCTCCCCCTGGGGGATCCCAGGGTGGGAGGCCGACTTCTACGGTTTACCCAGCTATGGTTGAAGATCACTTCTGACGCCTAGGTAAGGGATGTCGTCACTCACGGATACGCCATATCCTTCAAGAAACGTCCCCCTCATCAATTTTGCCTAACAAACATCCCTTTGGATCAGGTGAAGGCAAAAATTCTTCATTTGGGGGTACAGTCCCTCCTGTACACAGCAGTGGTAGTGCCAGTGCCTCTGGCTCAGAGAGGCACTATTCACCGCTGTTCCTAGTTCTAAAAATGAATGGTTCCTCCCGGCCCATTCACAACCTCAAGTCTTTGAACAAATTTGTGAGGGTCTCCAAGTTTCGTATGGAAACTCTTCGCTCTGTTGTTCTGGCTTTGGAGCCCGGGGACTATATGGTTTCCCTGGACATACAGGATGCTTACCTCCATATTCCTATTGCCATGTCACATCAGCAATACCTGCGGTTTGCTGTTGGCAACCTCCATTATCAATTCCGGGCCTTACCTTTTGGATTGACCACGGCTCCGCGAGTCTTCACCAAGGTCATGGCAGTGATGACGGCCCTGCTCCGCCGTCAGGGTGTCAAGATCCTACCGTATCTGGACGACTTGCTGATCCTGGTGAATTCCCCAGAAGCCCACGGGTGGCTTATCAACTGGTAGAAATCTTCCCTGGTCCCTGCTCATAGCATGGTGCAACTGGGGGCATTGTTGGACACTCAGCGATGCAAGTACTAGGCCTCATGGTGTCGGCTTTCGATGTGGTAGAGTATGCTCAATTTCATTCCCGCCATCTGCAGAAGATGATTCTTGCCAAGTGAGATTGTCAGAATCCATTTGGATCTCCCATTGTGAGAACATGTTAGCAGGGACTGATGTTCACGGTATAATAGCAAGTTTATTAAGCACTGTACAACTGTAAACAATAAATATAAACCAGGAGTAACTAGAGAACACAAAAAGAAAGGGAAAACTGAGGGGACATAGGATACCAGGAGACTGAATACACGGGATGCCAGGATTGCACTGTGGTAGCTGGATCACAGGATAGCAACAAGCTGAGAAAATACAGGTTACCTGAGTACTGGGAGAATGCAGGCCAGCTACTCAGTTCCTTAACAACAAGCTGAGGGAATACAGGTTACCTGAGTACTGGGAGAATGCAGGCCAGCTACTCAGTTCCTTAACCATGGGCTGAGAGAATACAGGTTACCTGAGTACTGGGAGAATGCAGGCCAGCTACTCAGTTCCTTAACCATAGGCTGAGAGAATACAGGTTACCTGAGTGCTGGGAGAATGCAGGCCAGCTACTCAGTTCCTTAACAACAAGTTGTGGGAATACAGGTTACCTGAGTACTGGGAGAATGCAGGCCAGCTACTCAGTTCCTTAACCATGGGCTGAGAGAATACAGGTTACCTGAGTACTGGGAGAATGCAGGCCAGCTACTCAGTTCTTTAACCATATGCTGAGAGAATACAGGTTACCTGAGTGCTGGGAGAATGCAGGCCAGCTACTCAGTTCCTTAACAACAAGCTGAGGGAATACAGGTTACCTGAGTACTGGGAGAATGCAGGCCAGCTACTCAGTTCTTTAACAACAAGCTGAGGGAATACAGGTTACCTGAGTACTGGGAGAATGCAGACCAGCTACTCAGTTCCTTAACCATAGGCTGAGAGAATACAGGTTACCTGAGTGCTGGGAGAATGCAGGCCAGCTACTCAGTTCCTTAACAACAAGCTGAGGGAATACAGGTTACCTGAGTACTGGGAGAATGCAGGCCAGCTACTCAGTTCCTTAACCATGGGCTGAGAGGATACAGGTTAGCTGAGTACTGGGAGAATGCAGGCCAGCTACTCAGTTCTTTAACCATAGGCTGAGAGAATACAGGTTACCTGAGTGCTGGGAGAATGCAGGCCAGCTACTCAGTTCTTTAACAACAAGCTGAGGGAATACAGGTTACCTGAGTACTGGGAGAATGCAGGCCAGCTACTCAGTTCTTTAACAGCAAGCTGAGGGAATACAGGTTACCCGAGTACTGGGAGAATGCAGGCCAGCTACTCAGTTCTTTAACAACAAGCTGAGGGAATACAGGTTACCTGAGTACTGGAAGAATGCCGGTCAGCTGCTCAGTAGTCCATTAACAATGAGCTTAGATATTGCAGCCTCAAAGATAGACTTGATGAACTGGCACAGGAGTGCTTGAGAACAGAGGATAAATAGCAGCTTCCCAGGTGCAAACCACAGCTGCACATAACTAGGTAATCAACGCTGCCAGGTCACAGAGTGGGAACTGCTAGACAGACCAGGAGGCAGAGAGTGACACCTAGAGGCAGAAAGGATATATGGCACGGATCATGACAGAGATGGCCTGCCTCACCGGATCAGATCTCAAATGATCTCCTTATCTCCGGAGGTTCGTCTGTCACTGAGCTGGTTTCTACAGGACCAACGACTGAGCAGAGGTCATCCCTTCTGGATCTCCAACTGGGTCCTCCTGACAATGGATGCCAGTCTGAGGGGTTGGGGCGCGATGTTGGAGCAATACTCTCTACAGTGTCTGTGGACCAGGGAGGAGTCTCTCTTCCCGATAAACATTCTGGAATTGCGGGCGGTGTCCAATGCTCTGACCTGGCCCAGCATCTGATACAGAACAGGCCTGTTCAAGTACAGTCAGACAACGCCACCACGGTGGCGTACATAAATCATCAAGGCGGCACTCAAAGCCACATGGCAAAGAGGGAAGTGTCAAGGATTCTTTAGTGGGTGGAACGACATCTGCTAGCCATATCGGCAGTGTTCATTCAGGGGGTTCTCAAATGGGAAGCGGACTTCCTCAGTCGTCAGGACGTTCACGCCGGAGAGTGGAGTCTCCATCCAGAAGTATTAAAACTCCTAGTGGACAAGTGGGGCCTACCAGACGTAGACCTGATGGCATCTCGACTCAAGCGGCGTTCGTGGACGCACTGGCAATTCCGTGAAACTTTCGGATGCCGTACGTGTTCCCCCTGGTGTCATTCCTGCCCAGAGTAATAAGGAAGTTCAAACAAGAAGGAGGAATCCTACTTCTGAAAGCTCCAGCGTGACTCAGACGGCATTGGTTCTCAGACCTACAGGTTCTCTTGTTAGAGCGTCCTCTTCTGCTTCCACAACGTCCAGACCTCCTCATTCAGGGACCTTGTCTATACCAGGATTTGACCCGTCTGGCTTTGACAGCGTGGCTCTTGAAGCTTCAGTTCTGAGGGTTAAAGGATTTTCTGAGGCGGTCATTCAAACTATGTTGAAGGCCCGTAAGCCGGCTTTGGCTCGGATTTATTATAGGGTCTGGAATTCTTACTTTGCTTGGTGCGCATCTAACAATGATGACGTTTACAAGTTTAGTACGGCCAAACTTTTGGCTTTCCTGCAACAGGGCCTGGACTTAGGCCTTCGGCTGGCCTCCCTCAAGGTTCATATTTCTGCCTTGTCGGTATGGTTTCAGAGAAAAATTGCGACTCTGCCTGATGTTCATACGTTCACTTAGGGTGTTTTACGGATTCAACCTCCCTTTGTCCTGCCCGTGGCTCCTTGGGATTTTTCGGTGGTTCTGGAGGCCTTGCAAAAGGCTCCGTTTGAACCTCTTGAATTTGTGGACCTTAAGTGGCTTACTCTTAAGGTCTTATTTCTGCTGGCTATTGCCTCTGCTAGATGGGTTTCAGACTTGGGTGTTAGGGTCTCCTGCTCTGGCTGCCACGTCGTCATGGCAACCAGGAGACAAGTGCTAGCGGAGTAAACTGAGCGTAGCTGATACTCCGGTTCGGGTCTTTTGCTGTGCAGTGGTTACAGGCTCTGTGCACGGCAGGGGATCCGGTGCTGGTTTTTGTGCTCACAGTCTGTGAGGTCTGAGTGGGGCGTAGACAGCACCTGCTATATAAACCCTCTTCTCAGGTTAGGCAGATGCTGTTGAATCTTTGTTGGTTAGTCAGTTCCTGAAAGCTAGCTAGTACTGTGTAAACTTTGTATTTGTTTGTTGCTTACTGCAAATAGGCCTTGGGATTTGGTATTACACTCTGCCAATCCAGACCTAGCAGTAAGACTGGAGTCAGTCGTTTAACCTGCTGGGGTTCTTTTGCTACTCTGTGAACCTAGCAAGTTTGCGGCTGTATTCTCAGACATGCCTGCCAAAATCCTTTCTCACTGTGCAAGGTGTTCAGGTGTCAGTTTAGTGGCAGTAAGCTGAACCAGTGCACTGCAAGTGAGGACTAGGATTGTGGAGACTCTCCTTGTTTCTATTATTCCATCTCTGACCAAGGAGTTTACTGCCACACTCGTTGGTAACCCTTTAGGGTTTTGCTGTTGCCCTTAGCAACAGCATTTCGGGTTCTCTACGTATTAAATCACTAGATCTTGCTTCTTTCCATCTGAGCATTCCTAATATTAGGGAGACACCCAGTTTCTTAGCCTTTGGGCTTCTCTGTTCACTTTGTGTTTACTTTGTTACGCTATCACCTTCTGTGTATGTAATGTCATATTCCCCAGTCTGTCTGTGAGTTCATTTGTTTTGCATCCCTCACCTTTCAGACACCAGTACATTTCTGCTGGCACTGGTGTGCATAACATATTCAGCAGCCTAATACTCCTGTTGAAATTTTGTGGGAATATGGAGCATACCCCTCAAAATACTTTGCAACAGGTGGTCGATCAGGTGCAGGTCCTGACTCGACAATTTAATGATTTGTCCATTAAAATGCACACCTCGCAGGCCGCTGGCGGAGCTCCCGCAGCAGCAGTACCTTCAGGGGTTAAGGAGCCGAAAGTAAATCTCCCGGATCGTTTTTCTGATGATCGCTCGCAGTTCTTTTGTTTCAAGGAGAGCTGCAAGCTATATTTCCAGCTTAGGCCTCAGTCTTCTGGGTCGGAGATTCAGCGGGTGGGCATAGTGATTTCCTTGCTACAAGGAGACCCACAGGTCTGGGCACATGGGTTGCAGCCTGACTGTCCGTCGCTTAAAAGTGTTGATGCTTTTTTTACGGCACTGGGCATGTTGTATGATGACCCTGACAAGACGGCCTCAGCCGAGGCTCAGATTTCGATCCTTAAGCAAGGGCGAAGGCCAGTTGAGGTTTATTGTACGGAGTTTCGGAGGTTGGCCCATGATACCCAGTGGAATGACCCAGCCCTGAGACACCAGTACCGAAGAGGTCTTTCTAACCAGTTAAAAGACCAACTGGTACAATATCCCTTGCCTGATAGCTTGGATCAGCTCATGCAGTTATCCATTCGGGTGGATAGACGGCTGAGAGAGCGCAGGCTTGAAAGGGAGACCGAGGTTTCCTTCTTTCCCAAGGGAACCTCAGACTCTGAGGAATTTTCCGAGGAGCCTATGCAGATTGGGGCTACCCGCCTCTCCTCGCGTGAGAAGACGCGGAGGAGACAGCAGGGGTTATGTTTGTACTGTGGGAATAAAGGTCATGTGGTAGTATCATGCCCAGAAAAGCCGGAAAACTTCAGGGCCTGAGGGTGATGGGAAATATCCTGTCAGGCCAGAAGTCAGAATTTCCCAAGAAGACTTTTATCATTCCGGTGACCTTGAAGATCCTCGGTCAAACTGTCAAGACTGAGGCCTTTGTGGACAGTGGGGCCGACGGGGTTTTTATGGACCGCCAATTCGCCCTGAAACATTCTGTTCCCTTAGTACCCTTGGCATCGGAAATTGAGATTTGTGGGTTAAACGGGGAACCATTATCCCAGGGTAAAATTACCTCTTGCACTAGCCAGATTTCTTTGTCTATTGGAGCCACACACTCTGAAAAATTGTCCTTTTATGTGACTGTCTGTACTTTTGCCCCATTGGTGTTGGGGTTACCCTGGTTAAGGGCCCACAATCCTCAATTTGACTGGGTCTCTGGGGAGATTCTTAGTTGGGGTACTGATTGTTTCAGGAGTTGCTTGAGCCTTCCAGTCAGGCTTTCGCAGCTAAGTTTGCCAGGATTGCCAGGATGTTATGCAGATTTTGCGGACGTGTTCTCCAAAAGATCTGCAGAGGTACTACCTCCCCATCGCCCCTATGACTGTGCCATTGATTTGTTGCCGAATGCTAAGCTTCCCAAGAGCAGGTTGTACTCCCTGTCACATCCTGAGACTCAGGCTATGGCAGAGTACATTCAGGAGAACTTGGCTAAGGGATTTATCAGACCTTCACAGTCGCCAGTTGGGTCGGGGTTCTTCTTCGTGGGTAAAAAGGACGGTTCATTGCGATCCTGCATCGACTTCAGGGAATTGAACCGTATCACGATTAAAAACTCATACCCACTGCCTCTCATTTCGGTCTTGTTTGACCAGCTTCGTACTGCCACCATTTTTTCTAAGATTGACCTACGCGGTGCGTACAATCTAATCCGAATAAGAGAGGGGGATGAATGGAAGACTGCCTTTAATACCCACTGAGGGCATTATGAATATTTGGTGATGCCTTTTGGGCTCTGTAATGCCCCGGCAGTCTTCCAGGACTTCATGAACGATGTGCTCAGGGAATATTTGGATAGATTCTTAGTTGTATACTTAGATGACATCCTAATCTTCTCCCATTCCCTGGAGGAACATCGGAAGCATGTACGCTTAGTCCTCCAGAAACTCAGAGACCACCGGCTTGGGGCGAAGCTGGAGAAGTGCGAATTTGAAGTTCAGCAAATCGCATTTCTAGGATATATTATCTCCCCAGAAGGTTTCCAAATGGAGGGTTCCAAGGTACAGGCAGTCCTGGATTGGGTGCAGCCCACTAGTTTGAAGGCGCTTCAGCGTTTTCTGGGCTTTGCAAATTTTTATAGATGATTTATCGCTGGATTTTCGTCTATAGTGGCGCCCTTGGTGGCACTCACTAAGAAAGGGGCGGATGTTGCTCACTGGTCTTGTGAGGCCAAAGCGGCTTTTGCCCGTCTCAAAAGGGCATTTGTCTCGGCTAAGGTGCTGCGACACCCAGATCCAGAGCGTCCTTTTGTGGTGGAGGTGGATGCCTCTGAGATGGGTATTGGGGCAGTGCTCTCTCAGATGGGGGTGTCTGATAATTGCCTTCATCCCTGTGCTTACTTTTCCCGTAAATTTTCGCCTGCCGAGATGAATTATGACGTGGGTAACCGGGAATTGTTGGCTATTAAGGATGCACTCGAGGAGTGGAGACACTGGCTTGAGGGGGCTAAGTTTGTGGTCTCAATTCTCACCGACCATAAGAATTTGGCATATTTAGAGTCAGCGAAGCGCCTCAATGCCAGGCAGGCACGATGGGCTTTGTTTTTTGCTCGCTTTAATTTTTTGATAACATATCGCCCTGGGTCAAAAAACATCAAGGCTGATGCGCTCTCGCAGAGTTTTGCTCCAATCCAGGAGACCACCGAGGAGCCATTGCCCATTGTGTCCCCATCATGTATTAAAGTGGGCATTACCCAGGACCTCTTGTCATTAGTCCTTAGAGCACAGGAGCAGGCTCCTCCAGACCTTCCGGTAGGTCTTTTGTTTGTGCCTCCTAGGTTAAGACAGCGAGTGTTCCTGGAATTCCATGCCAAGAAGTCGGCAGGTCACCCGGGTATTGCCAGAACTCGGGAGTTGCTATCTAGGGTGGTGTGGTGGCCCTCGGTGGCTAGGGATGTGGATCAGTGGGTTCGGGCATGTGACATCTGTGCCCGAAATAAGACTCCTAGAGGGGTTCCTGTTGGCCCATTACATCCACTCTCTATTCCATCTAAGCCATGGACCCACATTTCAATGGATTTTGTGGTGGACTTGCCCAAATCCTCGGGGATGACAGCCATCTGGGTTGTCGTTGACAGGTTTTCGAAGATGGCGCACTTCGTTCCATTGGTTGGGCTGCCATCGGCCAGACGCCTGTCTGAATTATTTATGCTGCATGTTGTGCGCCTCCACGGGTTGCCACTTGATGTGGTCTCTGACCGCGGATCCCAGTTTGTGGCCAAATTCTGGAGGGCATTTTGTTCCGATCTCCAGATTTCTGTCAGCTTGTCGTCAGGCTACCATCCGCAGTCTAATGGGCAGACTGAAAGGGTGAACCAGTCCTTGGAGCAGTTCCTCAGGTGTTATGTTTCCAAGTGTCAGACTGACTGGGTTGCTCATCTGTCCATGGCGGAGTTTGCCTATAACAACGCGGCTCACTCTGCTACAGGGATCTCTCCCTTCCTTTGTGTGTATGGGCATCATCCTAAGGCCAATTCTTTTGACCCCCTGGACTCCACGCCTGGTGGTTCCTCTGTGGTTTCGGTCCTTAGAGGTATTTGGAGGAAAGTGAAGAAAGCCCTTGTGTCTGTGTCATTAGTGACCAAAAGGGTTTTTGATAAGCGGAAAAGACCCTGCAGCTTCAAATTAGGGGACTTCGTTTGGTTGTCTACCAAGAATTTGAAGTTGAGACAGCCATCTCATAAGTTAGGCCCCCGGTTCATCGGTCCTTATAAGATCACTAGGGTTATCAATCCGGTGGCATTTCAGTTAGATCTACCCCGTTCTTTGGGTATCAATAAAACATTTCATTGTTCCCTTTTAAAACGGGCGATTAGTAATCCTTCTTCCAGTGGAAGACCTTCCCCTCTTCTGATACGTGGCCAGAGGGAGTTTGTTGTTGAAAGGATTCTTGACTCCAAGATGGTTCGGGGTCGGCTGTCATTTTTGGTGCACTGGAAGGGGTATGGCCCGGAGGAGCGGTCGTGGGTGCGCAGTTGTGATCTTCATGCCCCCAGACTGTTACGCTCTTTCTTCTCGCAGTTCCCCGATAAACCCGGTGGTAGGGGTTTTTGACCCCTCGTCAGAGGGGGGGTACTGTTAGGGTCTCCTGCTCTGTGCTGCCACGTCGTCATGGCAACCGGGAGACAAGTGCTAGCGGAGTAACCTGAGCGTAGCTGATACTCCGGTTCGGGTCTTTTGCTGTGCAGTGGTTACAGGCTCTGTGCACGGCAGGGGATCCGGTGCTGGTTTTTGTGCTCACAGTCTGTGAGGTCTGAGTGGGGCGTGGACAGTACCTGCTATATAAACCCTCTTCTCAGGTTAGGCAGATGCTGCTGAATCTTTGTTGGTTAGTCAGTTCCTGAAAGCTAGCTAGTACTGTGTAAACTTTGTATTTGTTTGTTGCTTACTGCAAATAGGCCTTGGGATTTGGTATTACACTCTGCCAATCCAGACCTAGCAGTAAGACTGGAGTCAGTCGTTTAACCTGCTGGGGTTCTTTTGCTACTCTGTGAACCTAGCAAGTTTGCGGCTGTATTCTCAGACTTGCCTGCCAAAATCCTTTCTCACTGTGCAAGGTGTTCAGGTGTCAGTTTAGTGGCAGTAAACTGAACCAGTGCACTGCAAGTGAGGATTAGGATTGTGGAGACTCTCCTTGTGTCTATTATTCCATCTCTGACCAAGGAGTTTACTGCCACACGCGTTGGTAACCCTTTAGGGTTTTGCTGTTGCCCTTAGCAACAGCATTTCGGGTTCTCTACGTATTAAATCACTACATCTTGCTTCTTTCCATCTGAGCATTCCTAATATTAGGGAGACACCCAGTTTCTTAGCCTTTGGGCTTCTCTGTTTACTTTGTGTTTATTTTGTTACGCTATCACCTTCTGTGTATGTAATGTCATATTCCCCAGTCTGTCTGTGAGTTCATTTGTTTTGCATCCCTCACCGTTCAGACACCAGTACATTCCTGCTTGCACTGGTGTGCATAACATTTGGGTGCATTATCCTGTCGGTCACCTTTTCTGATTGCGCCCTGGTTACCTACCTAAGGTGGTGTCTTCTTTCCACCTTAACCAAGAAATTGTGGTTTCAGCCTTTATCTCTCCTGAATTGTCTTCCAAAGAGCGGTCTTTGGATGTGGTACGGGCTCCCCATATCTATGTGAAGAGGACAGCCTCCATTAGGAAGTCTGATTCTCTTTTCTTACTTTTTGGTTTTCACAAACGTGGCTGGCCTGCGAATAAGCAGACCCTGGCCAGATGGATTAGAATGGTGATTGCACAAGCTTATGTACAGGATGGTCTTCCAGCTCCTGCTACAATCAAAGCCCATTCTACTCAGTCAGTTGGACTTTCTTGGGCGGCCTGCCGTGGTGCGACCCTTGAACAATTGTGCAAGGCAGCTACGTGGTCCTCAGTGAACACGTTCATAAGGTTCTATGCCTTCGATACTTCTGCCTCCCAGTATGCCTCCTTTGGATGCCATGAGGAGCTGCTTTAGGACATCCCCGATGTTATCCCTGTGGAACCCAGTGTACCCCGCTGCAGAAAAGGAGATTTATGGTAAGAACTTACCTTTGTTAAATCTCTTTCTGCGAGGTACACTGGGTTCCACAGGGCGCCCACCCTGACGCACTTAGCTTCTTTGGGTTGGTATGGCATTAGCCGCTGATACCTTCTTCTGTCGTGAGAATGTGGTGTATGTGCTACTAACGGTTGTTGTCTCTTTTACCTGCTACTGCATTGGACTGGTTAACAAAACTGAGCTCCTGTGCACGGAGGCGGGGTTATAGAGGAGGTGGCGCTGTGCATCTTGGGAACAGTTAAAGCTTTTAGCCTGTTGGTGCCTTGGATCAAGATCCTACTCTACACCCCAATGTTATCCCTGTGGAACCCAGTGTACCTCACAGAAAGTGATTTAACAAAGGTAAGTTCTTACCATAAATCTCCTTATCACTGTGCATTACCATTCACAGCCAGCAAAGTTCACATCCAGTACCAGCGTGCATTACCATAAACAACCTGCAGAGTGCACATCCAATACCAGTGTGCAACTACCATTCACAGACTGCAGGGTAACTGTACTCAGTTGCGCACGCAGGGGGGGTTTCCGAGTACCTGGAAACCCCCCTGATGAGCCAACATTTTTATTTTTGAGACGGAGACAGCAGTGTCTCCGTCTTAGTAAAAGCCGCGATCGCGTACGCGATCGCGACAGCGGAGCTGCTCTAGCAAAGAGCTGTGTAGCTCTCTGCATAGAGAGTGTCATGGGAGGGGTGAGGGGGGGGGGGGAGCTGCTGGCTGCGCATGGTCAGCCATAGCAGCTCCCTCCGAGGTCCACACAGTGCGGCCTGTTAGAGTCACACAATCAGCGGCGGACGGAGGCAGTCACTGTCTGCTGCAGAGATGCAGGAGTCAGCACATCAAAGCTCCCTGGAAACAGCGAATGGAGGCAGTCACCATCAGCGGAGGAGCTGCAGGACCTCGGCAATGGTAGCAGGAAGGCAGATGTGAGCATGCATCTTTTTTTACAGTTTGTGAATACAGCTGATATGTACGTGTATAAACCTGCGGTTTACAGTGTCAATTATTTGAAAAGTCCTGGTCTAACCCTCCCCTTACCCTACCTAACCCTCCCTTTTTGGTGCCTAACCCTCCCCCCCCACCAAGCCTAACCTTAACCCCGCCTTCCCCCGGGTGGCACATAAACCTAACTCACCCTCCCCGCACACCCTAAACAGTCTCCCCCTGGAGCTTAACACCCCCCCCTTCATGGTGGTGCCTAACCCTAACCCCCTCTCCCCAAACCCTAAACCAAAGCCCCCCACCCCCCACACCCTAACCCTAAGTCCTCTGGGGGTCAACTAAACCTAAACCCCCCTCCATCCCCGGTGTAATACCTACCCACCCCACTGTGTCGACAGTCGGGATACAGCGTCATATCCTGTCCCCTTTTGGGATTCCGGTTCCGGCATTCCGTTGTGTGTTGGGATTCTGGCGCATCCCAAATAATATATATATATATATATATATATATATACACACACACACATATAAGGTAATGTAATGGGCGGCACTCCAAAGGATTTTCAATAAATGCAACAGCTCACCAGGCCGATTAATGTTTCAACGTTTCAGGTGTCTTTATTCACACCTTTCGTCAGGATACAAAATATACAAAACAGACATACCTTTTATAACACCAGACATGTGAGACACGCCTCGTGCCCTCCGCTTCCGGCCCCCGGCGCTGACGTCATAGACGTCGTCCCCTACTGCTACGTAGAGGGTAAGCTAGATGGTTGTCATAACAACAATGCTAAACGAAGCTTTGGACGCACTGCGTCCAGCTCCTGTGCGCCGCTCTACCCCCGCCTTATGGGCGGAGGTAGTTGTCATAGCTACCAATCTGACACACCACAACAAAACGCCGGGCAGCCAGAGCACAGAGCTCGAGGCAGACCTTGTGTAGAAAAGACACCGCTGATCGCGGCAACCCATATCCCATAAAGTACTGAGGACATTGGATGACATCACATCCAGTCCCAGTTGCTTCAAAAAAACCAGTGAAATAGCCCACACCAACACCAAAGCCAGGTAGAACAGAGATAGATGATGCTCGGACTAAAGAGATTACTACACCAAAGCAGTAAGCCCCATATCATAACACAGCCTCAATGAGGTCCAGGCAAATAAATTAAAGATACAAATAGGTGCCATTAGGGTACATATGAAAATGCTATAAACAAAGTATAGTTGGATTCCCAGAAATGGGAAACACTTAGTGTCAACAATTAAACCCAAATCAAGTCTAATGGGCTCATAAAAATCCATGTCAAGCCCACAAGCATATGGGCTAAGCATACAGTTTATGCAGATGTATTAAGAATAATGACCCTGATGGCAACCTCGAACAAAGAGGGGCATGCAAAAGTAAAAGTAAAGAGAGGAAAAATGGGAACGAAAATATCATAAAAAGCATAGAAGGGAGAGGTTTTCATTTAATCCTGATGGAGCGACCGTGTTGAACTCGAAGATCCAATGCGCTTCTAGCTGTAGTAGTTTCTTATTCCGATCTCCTCCTCTAGGTAACGGGGGGACATGATCAATAAGTTTGTAACGTAGGGCAGCCATCGTGTGTCGCGCCTCCCTAAAATGTCTTGCGACAGGCTGTTCGATCTCTTTTCCTTCCAGGGCTTGTCTTATGGCCGACCTATGTTGTGCTGCCCGTTCTCTAAAGGTACAGGAGGTCTTGCCAATATAGGCAAACCCACAAGGACATTTGATAATGTAAATCACGTATTTGGACGTACAAGTTAAAACATGTTTGATGGGAAACTTCTTTCCTGAATGTGGATGTAGCACCACCGGACCTACTTCCAAGTACCTACACGTGGTACAACCTATGCATCTATATGAACCAGGTTTTTTTGTAAGGAAATGTGACCGTAGTTCCCTTCTCTCTGCCGTGGTGTCATTGTGGACCAGCCAGTCCTTAAGGTTGCGTCCCCTCCGGTGACAGTTCAACACCCTATATTGGTTAAGAGATGGTAAAGATTTATCTGTCTTGATGATTGGCCAAAATTTTTGAACTTTCTTCCTTACTATTTTACTTGCGGTGTTAAAGGTGGTGATTAGCGGAAGTACTTTCTCTGGTGCTTTTTCTTTCCGCTGCAGGCATTGAGTGCGTGGAAGTGCCAATGCTTTTCTTTTGGCACTTTCTAGATCCTTGATTGGGTAACCTCTCTCAAGATATTTCCCAATCATTCTATCCAGTTCCAACTCACACTCATCTTGATTACTGATAATGCGCCTTGCGCGAAGAAATTGCGAGAAGGGTAAGCCCTTTTTCATGGCCGTGGGATGAAAACTATTGGCATGTAGCAACGTGTTTTTATCCGTTGGTTTATAATAAACCGTTGTCTGTAGATGATTTCCCTGTCGTGTAATCTGCACATCTAGATAATGGATGACTTCAGCATTACATTCGTACGTAAATTTGATATTCGCATCCAGATGGTTGATGGTCTGCATCCGTTCCTTGAATTCTTCTGGAGTGCCGGCCCAGATTAGAAGCAGGTCATCAATGTAGCGTGTGAAAAGTATTAGACCCTCCGACAAAGACGGATTCTGTAGAAATAGGCGTTTCTCTATATTCAACATGTAGGCATTCGCGAAGGCCGGAGCTACATTACTCCCCATGGCACAACCGAGCCGTTGGAGATAAAACTGTCCATCAAAATAGAAAAAATTCCGAGTGAGTGTCTTCTCAAGCAGTGCAAGAAAAAAATCCCACGTCTGGCCCTTTATAGTTGGAATTGTCGGACAGAAGGGACCTCACGGCCTCAATACCCTCCAAGTGGGGGATATTCGTGTACAAACTCACTACATCCACGCTTGCCAAAGTGCATCTTTCCGGAAGCTGCGTAAGTTCCTGTAGTAATAATAGTAGTTGAGTTGTATCCAACAGGACCGTAGGTTCCGCTTGGATAACAGGCTGTAAAAAACCATCCAGATATTTAGAGATGTTACTATAGAGGGATCCGCGGGCCGAGATAATAGGGCGTCCCGGGGGGGCGTCCAGATTTTTGTGGACTTTAGGCAGAGTATAAAGGAGCGGTGTAATTGGGTGATCAACCGTTAATGCTTTCAAGGTCTGTTTGTCAATGATGGCATCTTGGTGGGCTTGTGCCAAGATCATGTCGATCTCATGTTTGAATCTGTTCGTAGGATCTGAACCTAACTTGCTATAAACAGATTGGTCATTTAGTTGACGATAGACCTCTGCATTATAAGTTGATAGATCTTGCAGAACTATTGCTCCCCCCTTATCGGCTGCCCTTATCACCACAGACGTATTCTTGCTCAGATCTTGCATTGCTTGAAACTCCCCTTTAGAAAGATTTGAAGGTATTCTAGATGGTTTACTGGCCTCATAATCAACACTGCTTTCTAGCATGCGAGCATAGCTCTTGATGGCTGCATTATGAGTTTGTGGTTCAAACGTAGATATGGGCCGTATGCAATGTTTACCGGGCACCCTTTCCTCCACAGAAGTATCTTTCCCGTAGAATTCCTTCAGCTTGATATTTCTCTGATGTTTCCAGGAGTCGACGTTCCACTCAAAACGGTTGTACTTAGTCACTGGAACAAAGGATAACCCCTTGTTGAGTAAGGAGATTTCGTCAGCTGATAAAACATGGGAGGAAAGATTAATGATGAGGTCACCTTTAGGTCTTAACGTTTTTCTCTGCCTCTCCCCTTGCTTGCTCCGCCTTGTTTTGCCGCGGCATCTTTTTGTGGGGCAACCTTTGCCCGAGTCAATGCCCCTAAAGGGGGCTTACCAGAGTCGGAAGTTGTCGCTTGATCAGAATCGGTGGCCGAGCTGTCCACAGCTGACCCCTCGGTGTCTGTCAAAAACCTCCTTGTGTTACGTCTAGGAAAGTATTTTTTACTCCTTGCTGGAAATTTCCCTGTGGCCCAAGGATACACTGTCTGATCTTCATAATCCTTGTTTACAGTCGCTAATTTCGTTTTTTTATATTTAATTAGCTCTAGCCTATGGGAGTCAATTTTGGCTTGTAGTTTATTTAACCAATCACCCTTGGTGTCATCCACTAGGAGGTGTTTGGAGACACGTTCTATCTCATCAATCTTAGATTTGGTTTCATTCAGAATTCTAGTGGATTCTTCCACGACCAAAATCATCAAATCTAGTGAACATTTGTTCAATACTGCTGCCCACCTCCTACAAAATTCAGGGTTGGTTCTTCCAATTGTGGGGATATTTTTTATCCTGAATCCCCTGGGTATTTTTCGTTCCCTATAATAATCAGAGATAGTGACCCCATGCAAGTGGTAGTCAATCTCTCTATGACGTCTCTCTATGACGTCAGCGCCGGGGGCCGGAAGCGGAGGGCACGAGGCGTGTCTCACATGTCTGGTGTTATAAAAGGTATGTCTGTTTTGTATATTTTGTATCCTGACGAAAGGTGTGAATAAAGACACCTGAAACGTTGAAACATTAATCGGCCTGGTGAGCTGTTGCATTTATTGAAAATCCTTTGGAGTGCCGCCCATTACATTACCTTGTCTGCTGGGCCTTGCAGTGCCACGGGAAGGCACCCAGGTATTTAGGTTCTGCTGTAGGAGTGCCGGTCACAACTGTTTTTTTTTTTTTTTTTTTACACACACATATATATATAATATATATCTATCATACTGTATCCGGAAACCCCCCTCTAGAAATCCTGCGTTTGCCCCTGGTACTACTAACTTTCTAAGCTCAGCTTTTGCTATTCCTGCTGTTAGTATATGAGGCTGATCCCTCCGGTTCCCTAATACAGATGCTGCTACCACAAATTGCATGGAAAGGGCTTCCAAATTTACTTTAAATAGAGCAGTTTTTGTTATAGTCAAGAGACCTTCGCGAACAATATCCAGTTCAGTTCCTGTCACCGTACTCACTAGTACCCCTTTTCCATCATCTTTTGCATGGGGGCACGCATCATCCCAGGTTTTTTGGTAGTGAAAACGGCTCCCTAAAAAAAACCCCGGGTTGCTACCTCTGTTGGACCCGGGAATGACCCGGGTAAGGGTGCAGTGTAAATGGGTTACCCGGGTCATCCAACAGCATGCCTAGAGCCCATACCTCCCAGACCGCAGTGTCCCGCGGGCAGTCTGGAGGTTGGGAGACACAGCGCATGCTGTCAGCACTGCTGTCTGTTCTGCTATGTAGACAGCAGCACAGGCCGGGAAAGGTGTGTGCCGGAGGCTGGGGGTAGCCAAGCAAAGTGCTGTGCTTGCCCCCAGCGTGATGGTGGGCAGGTTTCTAAACGAAGCACCTATTTTAAAGGCCTTTGAATGAAGTCAGATCGTTAGGGGGGTATATTTACTGAAGGTCAACATTTTCAATATGAATTTTTAATGATGAAAACTGACATAAATCAATGTTGTGTTTCCAGGGCTAAAACACACAGTTACTAACATTTGAAAATTAATATAAAAAAAAATCATCTGTTAGTAAATGTGTGTTTTAGCCCTGAAACATAATGGGGTAAATCTAATAGGGTTCAAGTTGCCAGAGGTGTGGGACCTTGGGTGAAAATGCCTGTATTTTTAAAACAGCAATCATTTACAAGGCAAAACCAGGCTGGTATGAGCTGTAGTGACTACCAAACCATACTTGCCAACATTCTTGCTACTATCTCTGAGATGGGGCAGCCAGGTCGGCACAGTAGGGGGCATGACACGGCATCGGGAGGCATGGCAGGTGTAAATTATGTGATATACGGGGCGTGACCGCACGATCATGTCATCGTGGCTCCGTCCTGCTACACAATGCAGAGATTACCAGCATTGTGAGGCAGGACGAGGCCACGATGACGTGATTCAGTGCGAATTGCGACATGGACTTTCCGGAGAGCCCACTTTGGACAGCAGCTTGAGGACATGGGGGAGATTTGGGGGTGGACAGACGGGAGCCCCCCGGGCCGTTCCGAGAGAGTAGGCAAGTATGTACTTTTCCATTGGCATATCTAAAATGTACAGGGTGTATAGTGCACACAGCGCACTCCACACACACTGCACCCATTTAATTATACTTCCCTCTATGGAGTCCCATGTCAGCTAGTGCTGCAGAGCAGCAGAAATCACAGTGAAAATGGTGTGACGGCCATTTTTCCAGATACTTAGTGAAGAAGTCACCCAGATCATGTGGGTGCACCATGTTCCTGGAGACTTGCATGTGCGCAGTACAGTCTGGCAGGGGTGGATTGGGAACTAACAGTGACCCTGTACTATTTTGTAGAAGTGGCCCAAAATGGGCAGCACAAGAGGTACAGTATAACATACCATGTAGCCATGGCAGCATCACTGGATGGCAGAGTTGTTGTACTGCAGAGATGGATTAACAGAATGAATGGGGACAATGCAGTGTACTGAGTGTGGTGAAATGCCTGTCATGTGGGGGCTAGGGCCACATAACAACACACAAAACAGGCACTACAGACACATCGGCATACCAGGATTCTACATGGTGAGCCCTATGGCCAATCCGCCGCTGCAGTCTGGCACAAAGCTAGATTGCTGTCAGAGAGGAGGGAGCCAGGAGCCCGTATTTAAAAGCAGTTTCATAAATAACACTATTTGAAAATATTGAGATGAATGTAGAAAATCCTATGGTTTGCAAAAATGCTATTTATGTGGGATTTGACTTTTAGTAAGGCTGACGGTTTCCGAGTTAAAAAAAAATGTGCTGCTTTGTAAAACTGAACTTTAGTAGGTTTCCCACAACTTTTTATAGTCTCTTCCTGACAGAAGCATACCTCCCAACATTCTGGTGTTGCAAGGAGTGGGTGACGCGTTTGCGAGCCACGCCTCCAAATTTCTGTCAGCCACTGGCCATGCCCCCAGTCCCTCTCCCTCACTGGAATAGTCACAGCGTCTATTCTCCACTGCTCTGCTATGAACTGAGCAGAGCAGCAAATGATCAGGAGCCTCCCAACTACCCCCCCCCCCAGCCCCCCACCGCGAGACACTCATGCTCCCCAGGAGGAACAGCAGGACAGCCCCCAAAAAACGGGACTGTGCCGCGAAAATCGGGACAGTTGGGAGGTATGCAGAAGTAAAAGGTATGGATATGGGATATGATGCAAGAGGAAACAGGGATTAAGTAAGACACTTTGAGCAATTTAGTATCTACAGTACTTTTAGAACTATGTATTTAGTATAACTGGTTATTTGAATGTAAAATTAAAGATTCTATATCATCAAAGTGAGCTCTATGCAGCTGAAGATGGCATTTTGAGAAGTTGCATAAATAGCTGTAAATTAAATTGTGTTCTTGATTCTGAGCATTATATTTGTTAATAGCGTAAAACAACTGTGCATAGAAACTATGGAATATTTTTTTACGTCTAACTAAAATTCTTAATCAATTTTTTTCCAGCTCCAGAAGAGAGAGCGTTCATGCAGAGCATACGTGCAGGTACACTTTTAGTTATTTGATATCTATATGTGTTCATATATGTATACTTTTTTTATTCACTAAATGTTGAATCTTAATGATTTTTTAATCAATCTCAAATCTATGAAAATCGATATCAATCGATGTTGGGATTAAGGTGCTGAAAAACATTGATTTATTTATTAACAGTTTCTTATATAGCGCAGCATATTCCGTTACAACAACAGTAATAGACCAAAACTGGGTAAAAACACACAGATATAGAGGTAGGAAGGCTCTGCTTGCAAGCTTACAATCTATTTAATAACACATGATTATTTTTTATATAAATTTTTAAATGTTAGTAATGGTTTCTTTTAGCCTTGGAAGTACTACATCAATTTAGATCAATTTTCTATAAATTTTAAATCAATAATAAAAAATCTATCTAAATCAACCTTTAGTAAATACACTCCTTAGTGAGGTTACTGAGTTATCATCTATTTTACTATCAATAATTTGTATTGAGATTTTCAAAAAAAGTATGAAAGGATGCAGAAAAACAATGGAGGGGATTGGGAAATATCAGAGGCCAGTGCCATACATAGGCGGATCATTTAAGCAGTGTAACAGTAAAAATTACATTTATTAAATAACTGCTTAAGGAGGTGATCCTGGAGAGGTAGATTTGTGGAATCTTAATGAGAATAAACACTCGTGGAAAGGATTGTGCAACCTATGGGGTAGGCAATCAGTGTGCCCATCGCTCTCAGGCATATAGTCATGGGAAGTAAACTACGTGACCATGGGGGGAGGATGCAGACGTAAAATAAGGAGTGTAAAAATCTGTAAAAGAGTTGGGCAAAGGACCTCACTGATCGCTGAGTAAAAAGGAATTAATAAAGCTACTGTATCAGGGCTAGGAGCCTTCACACTTAGGTAGCTGTTGCATTACCAGCTGTAATTTCTCCAGAGATCAAGAAGCATTCAGGGCATGCTTACATACTTTACTAATCTCGTCTCCGGGAGATGCCCGGAGTGGAGAAACAGGTGGGCGGTGACGTAGGTGAGGCAGGCTAATTGTGCCATTAGGCTAAATGACGCGATTAGCATATAATTGCATCAGGTCCTGCCCCCTCTATCAGGCCCGAGGCTTCTCTGTACTTTTTCTTTCTGTTCTTCCCACTTCACTAGGAAGTGGGCAGAATGCGGGAGGGGTGCCCATTCTTCTGGGGCTGCGGGGGACTACCCAAGAAACCGCGTGTCTCCTGCAGAATCCGGGAGAGTAGGCAAGTATGATTCAGGGACACCAAGCTTTCCTCATCTAGAGAGAGAAGAGGGAGACTATTAAGAACAGAAGATATAGAGCTAGGTGAGGGTTGAGGAGCAGAGGGATCATCTTTCAGGTTATACAATTTAGCATAATATGCTGAAAACAATAAGCAATATTAAGGGCGTTGGGGGTCATTCCAAGTAGTTCGCTCGTTGCCGATTTTCGCAACGGAACGATTAAGGCGAAAATGCGCATGCGCATGGTATGCAGTGCGCATGCGCTAAGTATTTTAGCACAAAACTTAGTAGATTTACTCACGTCCGAACGAAGAATTTTCATCGTTGAAGTGATCGGAGTGTGATTGACAGGAAGTGGGTGTTTCTGGGCGGAAACTGACCGTTTTCTGGGAGTGTGCGGAAAAACGCAGGCGTGCCAGGATAAAACGCGGGAGTGTCTGGAGAAATGGGGGAGTGGCTGACCGAACGCAGGGGGCGTGTTTGTGATGTCAAACCAGGAACGAAACGGGCTGAGCTGATAGCAGTGTAGGAATAAGTCTCGAGCTACTCAGAAACTGCTAAGAAATTTCTATTCGCAATTCTGCTAATCTTTCATTCGCAATTCTGCTAAGCTAAGATACACTCCCAGACGGCGGCTGCCTAGCGTGTGCAATGCTGCTAAAAGCAGCTAGCGAGCGAACAACTCGGAATGACCCCCATTAAGACATTTTACACCAGTAGGGGTAAGGAGACATTTAATTCTATTACAGGCCTGATGACCTTGGAGCTTACATGCCAGAAAACAAGAGGCTTTGTTCCCGACCATGTAGAACCTTTGGTGGAGGCGAGCAAGAGCCAATTGCACACGAAGCATAAATAGTTTATGAAGCTGTTGCCTCACCTCCTAAAGTTGTGTACATAAAGATAAAAAAGGAGGGACAGGATTGATTCTAAGACACTAGAGACCTGAGAATTTAATCCAAGTCACTTTGCGTTTTCCATGAAGCTGCTTTGAGCTGAGCTCCCTTCTATATAGAGTTGCCACGGAGGCAAACCAGTAGGTGAAAATATAAATATCATCAGGTGCATTAGTTTGAGTGTACAACATAAGAGAGTCAGAAAGGGATTGTAAGGTCTCGGGATCAGTCAGCTGATATTCAGGGAGGCACCATGGGCGTGCAGGGGAAAAATAGTGACCTGTGTCCCAAGGACACAAAACTGGAGCATGGTCAGACCACGTAATAGCAAGATGTCAGGAATCGGCGTTCAGTGGCATCTCACTTACCAGCTCGCTGGTGTGCAGGCCTCCGGATGTCACGGGCCCAGTTTGTAGCTGCATGAATACTCTGTCCGCAGGTGCGGTGCCCACTGTCATTGTGTACCCCTGAAGTCCATCCGGTGTGTGCCCACCATCTGTGCAGCATGGGCACCGCCATGACACTTGCGGTCAGCTGACCTGTAACACCCAATCCTGCACTGTGTCTGCACACATGATTCTAGCGTCCAATGCCTGCTGACCATGGTGTATAAATCAAGAACATCGGCTCAGTCTCATCGCCTTGTACATCGTTTCCTGGCTCCAGTCTTCTGTCTCCAGTGTTTTCCTTGCTCCAGTGTCTCCATGGAGCTACAGGCTCCAGCCATCCAGCTCTGCTACAACTCCTTCCACAGTCAGCTTCCACCTCTGCATGCAGTAAGAGACTCTCTCCAGGTGCTACTTACCATTCTTACCTGTGTGTTGTTTATCTGCGTTCAGCACTATGCTATTCCATCTGCCACTTAAAACAACCAGCTTACAAATTACAAACTGTCTCCTGCTTTGGTCTTGCTTGCATATATACAGACTGTGTGAATCTATTGCTGTTGGTTTCCAGACCAATTACCGGAGTTACTATTGCCTGTGTTCACTGTCATCAGTCGCATTATCATATATCTGCATATTTGAGCCTGTTACCATCGACTTCCAAGTCGACCATCGATGTTTGCCATCGGCTTCCAGGCCAGTCACCACTGTTGTTAATCTCACTGGTTTACAGATCATCACCTGAGACTGTAGTTATACCTCTGACAGCTTCATTGTTCAAATCAGTATTGTTATTGTGCTTCAGTGACAGTTCATACCTTTGTGTGCTAAATAAATATAATTGCGCACATGCACAGGAATCTTCTGCAGCCTCCTCGTTTCCTCCACCGCACCACCACTGACCCACTAGTGCCCCCTCTGGGAACAGACACAGTTACAGACCTGACCATTTGTTTAAGGCCCATGGACCCAGACGACGGTCAGAGTGTGGGGACAAATTTAGTGTCATGACTCGATGGTCAAGAGGCTGCACAACAGCAGATTATACAATTCCTGCAAGGGATGTCTTCCCGACTGGACACGTTACAACAGTCTCTTCCAAGTTCTGTTATTCCAGCTTCAACCCCAGCTCCAGTTTCCAGTTCCACAGCTTCAGGTCCTCCAGTTGCTACCTCTCCAGGATCTCGTCTCCATCTTCCTACGCCTAGTAAGTTCGATGGCAATCCCAAAATGTGTTGTTGATTCCTGAATCAGTGTGAAGTCCACTTTGAATTGCTGCCGCACAACTTCCCGACACCTAGGACAAAGGTCGCATACATTGTGTCCCTCCTGACTGGTCCTGCCTTGAAATGGGTCTCCCCGTTATGGGAGCGAGCAGATTCTCTCCTAAACAACTATACAGAATTTGTTGCTGCATTCCGTGGGACAATATCCAGTTCCAGACATTGGCATCAGAGGTTAAATGGAATAATCAAGCGTTGGACTGTCTGACTGTATAAAAGATGAGTTGGCAACCCGAGATCTCCCAGAGCAACTGGAAGCTGTAATCTCCCTATGTGTGAAATTGGACCTGCGTTTACGCAAAAGAACCAGTGAACGTTCTCGAAGTGACGCTCGCAAGCATCGGGCTATGCCTCAAGAACAGTCCCTATCCACTACTTCTGATTAGCCTATGCAAGTGAATAGGTCCCTTTTAACCCCTGAGGAGCGGCCAAGAAGGTTTTGGGAGAGACTGTCTATATTGTGCTGCTGCTGGTCACATGATTGGTTCCTGTCCTTCTCATTTGGGAAACACCAGATCCTAACTTGCAAAGGACGAGTCAAGTTAGGAATTTCAGCCAAAGCTCCTTCTTCTCGATACCTCATTCTCCCTGTAACATTGGAAACACAGAGTGGATTACATACCTTTTCTGCTTTAGTAGATTGTGGTGCTGCTGGGAACTTTATTACACAAGCTGCAGTTGATAAGATCCATCTTCCTGTTTTAAAGTTTTCTTGCCCAGTCTACCTCACTGCCGTGGATGGAAGTCGTATTGGCGAGGGTTCCATCAACCAGCAGACTAAGCCAGTGGTCCGGGGAGTGTGCTATCTCCATTCCGAGTTCATTGAACTTTTGTTCATCCCTAAAGCCACTCATGAGATCATACCGGGCATGCCCTGGCTTCAAATACACAACCCACAAATCAACTGGTCCACACTACAGCTCACAGCATATGGAGTCCTTCCTGTTTCCATTCCTGTTTGGCTCAAATCTGTCCCGTGAGATCTTCAGGGTTAAAACCCCAGTCTGGACTTCTTGAGGCCTACAAAGAGTTTGCTGACGTCTTCAGTGAAAAGGCCGCTGACGTTCTGCCTCCCCATCGAGAATGGGATTGTCCCATTGATCTCCTCCCAGGAAAAAACCCACCCAAAGGACGCACATATCCTCTCTCCGTTCCTGAGACCCTCGCTATGAGTGAGTACATGAGAGAAAATCTGCAGAAAGGGTTCATCCGTCCTTCCTCATCTCCAGCAGGAGCAAGGTTTTTCTTTGTCAAGAAAAAAGACGGAGGATTACGCCCCTGCATCGATTACCGAGGTCTAAATGACATCACTATTAAGAACAGCTACCCTCTGCCATTAATCACGGAACTATTCCACAGAGTCAAAGGTGCCAGTATCTTCACCAAGCTAGATCTTCGGGCCTTATAATCTCATCAGGATCTGAAGTGGCGATGAGTGGAAAACCGCCTTCAACACTCGTGATGACCGCTACGAATATCTAGTGATGCCCTTCGGCCTAAGTAATACCCCGGCGGTAATCCAGAACTTTGTCAATGAAATATTCAGAGACATCTTATACAAGTATGTGGTAGCCTACCTCGATGACATCTTAATTTTTTCCCATGACTTAATCTCCCATCGCCAACAAGTGAAAGAGGTTCTTAGACGTCTTCGACAGAATCATCTTTATGGTAAACTGTCCAAGTGTACCTTTGAAACTTTTTCAGTGCCCTTCCTAGGATACATAATTTCCGGTTCCGGTCTTCAAATGGATCCAGCCAAGTTGGAAGCCATAGAGAACTGGTCTCTTCCTACTACACTCAAGTCGATTCAGCGTTTCATTGGCTTCGCCAACTATTAAAGAAAATTTATCAAAGGATTCTCCACATTGATAGCTTCCATTACTTGCCTCACTCGGAAAGGGGTGAGTCCTAACCAGTGGTCTGAATAAGCACTGTCTGCCTTTCGAAAAATTAAACAAGCTTTAGTTTCAGCTCCTGTGTTACGGCAGCCAGATGTTAGAGGTGGACGCCTCGACGGTTGGCGTTGGCGCAGTCTTGACCCAAGCCGGCGCCGATGGTAAGACTCACCCTTGTGGGTTCTTCTCCCGTAGATTGTCACCTGCCGAGATGAACTCCATCGAAGACCAGGAGCTGTTCGCAATTAAACTGGCCCTCGAAGAATGGAGGTATCTGTTGGAGGGCGCCAGGTTTCCCATCACCATTTATACCGACCACAAAAATCTCCTTTACCTGAAGGCAGCACAGTGTCTGAATCCATGACAAGCAAGGTGGGCCTTATTCTTTTCTCGTTTTAATTTCAAGTTGCAGTTCCGTTCAGGCTCTCAGAATGTTAAAGCAGATGCTTTATCACGCTCCATTAGTGCAAATGAAGAATCTGCAGAATAAGTCTCTCGTCCAGTTCTCAATCCTGTGGTTTTGCTTCCACTAATGTGTCTCCAGCTCCGCCTCCTGAGAAGATGTTCGTTTACCCTGAGCTTCGTCCAAATCTCCTGTCTTGGGCTCACACTTCCAAGTTCACTGGTCATCCTCAAAACTTATAAGTTCTTGTCGCAAACCTACTGGTGGCCGCATATGAAAGCTGATATCCAAGAGTTTGTAGCTTCATGTCCCAAATGCGCTAGCATAAAGTTCCTCGTCAAGCTCCTGCTGGTCAACTGTTGTCAAATTCCATACCAAGTCGTCCCTGGTCTCATCTGTCAATGGATTTTATCTCAGATCTACCTCCCTCCAAAGGGTACGATACCATCTGGGTAGTAGTTGACAGGTTCTCTAAAATGGCCCATTTCGTTCCTCTCATTGGCTTGCACTCTGCTCCAAAACTTGCCCAATTATTTTTACGTGAAATCTTTAGATTACATGGACTTCCAACCAAGATTATTTCCGACCGCAGAGTTCAATTTGTGGCAAGATTCTGGAGTGCCTTATGTTCTGCTTTGCAAGTCAAACTCAAGTTTTCCACAGCATACCATCCGCAAACGAATGGGCAGAGAGAGTAAACCAGGAGCTTGAGACCTATCTAAGACTCTACATCTCTTCTTCGCAAGATGACTGGGTGGATTTATTGCCCTGGGCCGAATTTGCTCAAAACTTCCGTTATCTTTCAGCCACCGATACTACTTCTTTCTTTGCAGTTTATGGTCAACATCCCAGAGTTCCAGATTTTCAAGATCTTCCTGTTGATGTACCTGCTGCTTCTTCAGTTCTTCAGCAGTTTTCTCAGATTTGGAAAAAGATTAATCTTTCTCTCAAGAAAGCATCTAACCAGTACAAAGTCTTTGCAGATCGGAAAAGGCGAGCAGTTCCAAGTTTAAAGCCAGGTGATAAAGTCTGGTCATCCACCCGTAACCTCCGTCTCAGAGTTCCTTCTATGAAGTTTGCTCCACGGTCCATTGGTCCATTTCCTGTTGAACGTGTCATCAATCCAGTGGTATACAAGTTGAAGTTACCTCCTTATTTAAAAATCCCGAACTTATTTCATATTTCTCTCCTCAGACCTTTGATTCTTAACCATTTCCAGAAAGCTCTTCCAGCGGCTCAAAAAGTTAAAACTCATCGGGGCGTGGAGTACGAGGTTGAGAAGATCTTGGATTCCCGACATCGGTATGGTCGTTTACAATATCTGATCGACTGGTCCGGGTATGGTCCTGAAGAGAGGAGTTGGGTCAACGCCACTGATGTACATGCTCCATGGTTAATCCAAGCTTTTCATAGACTTTTTCCTTCCAAGCCTCTTGGGTGTTCAGTGCCCACCCATAAAGGAGGGGGTACTGTCAGGAATCGGCGTTCAGTGGCATCTCACTTACCAGCACGCTGGTGTGCAGGCCTTCGGAGGTCATGGCCCCAGTTTGCAGCTGCATGAATGCTCTGTCCATGGGTGCGGTGCCCACTGTCATTGTGTACCCCTGAAGTCCATCCGGTGTGTGCCCACTATCTGTGCAGCATGGGCGCCGCCATGACACTTGCGGTCAGCTGACCTGTAACACCCAATCCTGCACTGCGTCTGCACACATGATTCAAGCATCCAGTGCCTGCTGACCATGGGTTATAAATCCAGAACATCGTCTCAGTCTCATCGCCTTGAACAACGCATCACATCCAGTGTACAGCATCTCCTGGCTCCAGTCTTCTGTCTCCAGTGTTTTCCTTGCTCCATTGTCTCCGTGGAACTACAGGCTCCAGCCATTCAGCTCTGCTACAACTCCTTCCACAGTCAGCTTCCACCTCTGCATGCAGTAAGAGACTCTCTCCAGGTGCTACTTACCATTCTCACCTGTGTGTTGTTTATCTGCGTTTAGCACTGTGCTATTCCATCTGCCACTTAAAACAACCAGCTTGCAAATTACAAACTGTCTCCTGCTTTGGCCTTGCTTGGCTTTGTGGACTTGTGCATATATACAGACTGTGAATCTATTGCTGTTGTTTTCCAGACCAATTACCGGAGTTACTATTGCCTGTGTTCACTGTTATCAGCTGCATTACTATCGTCTGCATATTGGATCCTGTTACCATCGACTTCCAAGTCGACCATCGATGTTTTCCATCGGCTTCCAGGCCGGTCACCACTGTTGTTAATCTCACTGGTTTACAGATTATCACCTGAGACTGTAGTTATACGTCTGTCATCTTCATTGTTCAAATCATCAGCATTGTTATTGTGCTTCAGTGACTGTTCATAACTCTGTGTGCTAAATAAATATCATTGCGCACATGCGCAGGAATCTTCTACAGCCTCCTCGTTTCCTCCACCACTGACCCACTAGTGCCCCCTCCGGGTACAGACACAGTTACAGACCTGACACAAAAATTGTAATTCTCTTGGTATGCTGAAGGACCTGCTTATCTTAGGTTCATTCTGGAGTAGCTATTATGAACTGTGGAGAAGTATAGACTCTCTTTTCAGGTAAATGAGTGCACCAGGAATCATATGGATCAAATTCCACAAGTAATTTATTAAAAACAAAGGAAGGACCCATATCACAATACCAGTTCTTAGTGGTTATGCTGAATAAAGCTAGGGCAGTTTTTCTGTAAGTGATTAGAGGACTTTGCATAGATGGGCAAGGTAGGACAGGTAGGTTGCACTTACGGTAGCGAACTCCGTAAAGTGCTAGAGTACATAGATGAGGCAAGTTGGGGAGGCATTTGATATGCCGGCTGTCAGGATCCCGGCGCTCACCAGACCGACGCCGGAATCCCGACAGCCAGCATACCGACAACTATTTTCCCTCTTGGGGTGTACATGACACCCCTGGAGGGAGAATAAATAGCGTGGGCTCTTTTGCGTTCACCCCGCTGCCTGCATGCCGGCGGTCGGGATCCCAGTGCCAGTATGCTGAGCGCCGGGATCCCAAGCGCCGGTATAACATACTACACCCGGCAAGTTGTTATTTCTGAAAATACGGTGTCAGAACTAGTGTTTAGGTGAGAAATTGCACTTAGCCAAAGACTGCACTTACGTAATCTTTAAAGAATTAATAGTTTAGTTGTAGTGAATGGATATAATAAAGCTCTTTGGTTTTGATTGGCTATAAGCTAATAAACCAGCAAAGACAAGGGTATACACATTGTATTTGTTTTGTGTATTCATCTTTTCTGTCATATCTCTGAGTTATTTTTCAGAAGCAAAAACAAATTTAACCAAACCTGGTTCTTGAAGCCTCATTCATATTGAATACATATACAGTAATAGCATCAGAAATCCCTGGAGCAAATAGATATTTTATGCTTTGTATTTCAAAACTGCTGATAATGTGATGGTGAAGTACAGACATACATAAGAATTCTTCTGACCCTCTCTCTGAAAACAGATTTGTTTATCAGCTATGTTATTTCACCACCTAAACAAGTTATGCAACTTTTTGTATTTGCAAAATTGCCCCCTTGGCTTTAAGTTATATTTATACGAAGATGGACATTTTTGTATACCTTATACCTAGCTCATAATCTTGTCTAACCTTAAACCTAGTACAAACTCCAATTCTACCCTAAGTTCTAATAGAGCTCTGATCCTGTGTGCCCAAATATTAAAAAGTACTGTTGGACATAGAATATAAACAAAGTTTAAAGTTGCCTATACACCTAAAGATTAAGTTTCCAACCATCCAACTAGTTGGATGCTTTGAATGGAAATCTGGAAATGTATTGCAGCAAAGACAGTTAAACATTTGCTCTTTAGCAATGGATAACAGACAATTATGGTTATTCAGACAAATTGGTTAAATCCATCCTAGGTGGATGGTTGAAAATATATGGGGAGATTTAACAAAGCTTGGAGACAGATAAAACGGAGATAGATAAAGTACAATCAAACAGCTTCAGTCACTTTACAGCTATGTTTAATAAAAGACAGGAGCTGATTGTTTGGTACTTTCTATCTATCTATCTCCACTTTATCTCTCTCCAAGATATGACAAATCTCCCCCATAATCTTTAAGTGTATGGCCAGTGTGTGTTTTAACTGTCATGCATTGGTCTTTTGAGAAATCTTGATACATACTGTAATAAAGTGACACAAGCCGCCGAGGCCCATGACTTCGGCAGCGTCCGGTCGTCGCAAAACTTGTGAATTTCTGCTCCCCGGCTGCTGGCTCCTTGGAAACCAGGAACATTAGCTAGTGTGGCAGTTAGAGTTGCTAGGGAGACCTGTGGAATGTGCAGCGGGACAGAATGTTCCATTAAGAGAGGCTTGCCTGTGCTCTGTGTGTGATTGGCTCATGCTCCCTTTATATCCTGTGTCTGCCTCTTATTCCTTGCTGATCATAGTCTTTGGTTGCAGCGGGAGCCCTTGTCTCTCAGAATTAGGCCTAGCTGGTGGAAATCTTTCTTAGTTTCTGTATAGATCTTCTTTCGCTGTATTCTTGTGTCCACCCCTGGGTGAGCCCAGTTATCAGTCATGAAGTTTGTGCTCTAATTTCTTATTGTACTTCTCTCCATTCGCTTGGTTTCTTTTTCATACCTACCTCTGTACACATTCCCCTGTTTAATTCTAGTACTCATTCCACCAGGAGCCTTCCCTGTAATTTTTAGGGGTCTGTATTTCTGCATTTTCATTTATTCTCATTCTCATAATTTTATCTGTTTCTCGTACTTATCTCTTACACGCCTGCTATAATTACACATGCTCTTCTGATATTTCTCCGCCTCCGCAGTTTAGTCTTTTCCCTGTCCTGAATTTGTTAAGTCTCTATCTTTTGGTTTTGTCTGGTGTATTTCTCTTTACCGGCATTGATTCGGGTCACTCGGGGATAAGCTCATACTACTGCCAGTGGCGTAAGTCCTGATGGCATCCCAATACCGGTAGGCACATCTCGCCTTATGGGGAAAGTGACTATTATCGGCAAGAAGACCCGCAGGTGAGTTCTACGAGTCTCAACCTTGGGTGTACAAGGGTCATTGCATAGACGATCTCTGACAACCTTGGAAAGAAGATTCTATAGTCGTAACATAAAGGTAGTCCCAGATGATGAAACCTTACAGTGATAAGCTGAATCAAGTCCTCTATTTATTTGTCAGGGTGGCACATCAGATAGCATGCTTGTTCAACACCAAACAGCAAAACATTAAAATTTCCTGTGACTATAGGGGAGATTTATCGAAGCTTGGAGAGAGATAAAACAGAGAGACAAACACAGCCTTTAGAGTGACAGGAGCTGATTGGTTGGTACTTGATCTCTCTCTCCATTTTATCTCTCTCCACGATTTGATAAATCTCTCCCTATTATAGTCACAGAACTTTTGAATGTTTTGCTATTAAATAACGAGAGTGTACTTGTAAAAAAAGAAACCATACTGCATGTTTTAAACGGGAGTTGGGTGTACATTGACTTCGGACTCACCCCTCTAGTTTGCTGTCACACAACATTTGAAGAAGTTGTGATTTTACCCGTGCATCATAAAAAATGCTTAGTCCAAAAGTAGAGCAACTTCATTTTTTTAGTAATATCGAACAAAATGCTCACTGAATCTTTTTCCATGCTAACCGAGGCTTACAAGGCAGATTGTATGTAACATGCATGTATGTTTGAGTGGCACAAAGGATTTAGTGATGGTCGTGAGGATGTCAAAGTTGATGACCATCCCAGAAGGCCTTGCACATGAAAATGTGTAAAAAAAAATGTGACCAGCGACTCCGCACTGGAATTATAGCAGAAATGGTAACATCTACAAAGAAACTGTTAGGCAAGTTTTTAACATGACAAACGTTTGTGCTAAGATGTTTCCAAGGCTTCTCACTGCCGAGCAGTAATAAAATCAAAAGCAAATTTCTGAGACATTTTGGAACAAATTCAAGTGTACAGTATTTGCGTTTTTTAGAAAAAAATGTTTTTACCTGTGATGAAACATGGATCTTCCTGTACGTTCCTGTGACAAAACACCAGTCCATGCACTGGAAAACACCATCATCACTAAGTATGAAGTGTCAGGACATGCGACCAGCATTGGCATCCTAAACACTCACCAATGTCACTGCAGGTGCGGCGGGGGGTCCGTCGGGTCCTCTGACAGCGGGCCAGGATGTCCTGCAGTGTCCCAGAGTTTGCTCAGCCTTACTTCACTCTCTGACTCCAGTGTTTGCTGTGCATACTAGTTTCCAAACTGCAGCACCTTCCCAGACTGATTGCACAGGTGCACAGACTTCAGATCCCAGCAGTGTTCTCAAACCAGTTGTTAACTATTTGTGGGCCTGAGGTTTATTCAAGCTCATGTGTGCAGTTTATAATATTCCCTGACATTGCTGCATTCCATGAGTTCCAGCTGATCTCCACTTCACCAACCTAAGTCTCAGTCCGGCCTGCCAGTTACCCTGCAGCCATTTACAGTCCAGCAGGGGGTTTAAAGGATGTCCAGCTGCAGTAATCTGGGCCTGTGCAGCTAGTCACATAGTGTGACAAGTTAACCTGTTTCACTTCTTCCGTGTGGCACTATCAGGCCCAGCATATGCTTTGCTAGTAACCAGTCCAGTCCTGCATCTCCCCAGCTGGTAACCAGTCCGGTCCTGCATATCCTTAGACGGTAACCAGTTCGGTCCTGCTGCATTCCTCAGCCAGACCGGTCCAGCAGCATCTCTTCAGCCGGTAGCCAGTCTGGTCCAGCAGCATCTCTTTAGCCAGTAGCCAGTCCGGTCCAGCTGTATTCCTCAGCCGGTAGCCAGTCTGGTCCAGCAGCATCTCTTCAGCCGGTAACTAGTCTGATCCAGCTGTTTGATAAGATATGATACATTTCTTGTCATTATCAAACAAATTTGACAACATAATTCAGTTTGTGCAACACACCAAGACAATGGTAAAAGCTAGGACACAGGTATAAAAAGAGCACACAGTAGCACACAAATGAGGGATGACACAATGAGTATTTATCATGCGCACGGCAGTTGGGAAGAAGCTATTCCATAGAGATTCGTGCGTTCCTTCACTGATCTAAAACGCTTTCCAGAGGGCAATTTAGTAAAAAGATATGCAGACGGATGGCTAGAATCAGACAGTATACTTCCAGCTCTATTTATCAATCTTGCTGACAGTCTGCACCCTGATAATTTTACCAGCTGAACGAACCAAGCTCTCTAACTCTCCTTGCTCACGGGCGGTACAGTTACCATACGAGGCTATAATGCCATAAGTTAAAACACTCTCAATTCCACATCTTTAAAAATTCTTTAACGTACCAACGCCCACACCTGCAACCTTAATACGGCGAAGGAAAAGTATTCCTCAACTGGTAGCCAGTCTGGTCCAGCAGCATCTCTTCAGCCAGTAGCCAGTCTGGTCCAGCTGTATTCCTCAGCTGGTAGCCAGTCCGGTCCAGCAGCATCTCTTCAGCCAGTAGCCAGTCTGGTCCAGCAGCATCTCTTCAGCCAGTAGCCAGTCCGGTCCAGCTGTATTCCTCAGCCGGTAGCCAGTCTGGTCCAGCAGCATCTCTTCAGCCGGTAGCTAGTCTGGTCCAGCTGTTCGATAAGATATGATACATTTCTAGTCATTATCAAACAAATTTGACAACATAATTTAGTTTGTGCAACACACCAAGACAATGGTAAAAGCTAGGACACAGGTATAAAAAGAGCACACAGTAGCACACATGAGGGATGACACAATGAGTATTTATCATGCGCACGGCAGTTGGGAAGAAGCTATTCCATAGACGATTCGTGCGTTCCTTCACTGATCTAAAACGCTTTCCAGAGGGCAATTTAGTAAAAAGATATGCAGACGGATGGCTAGAATCAGACAGTATACTTCCAGCTCTATTTATCAATCTTGCTGACAGTCTGCACCCTGATAATTTTACCAGCTGAACGAACCAAGCGCTCTAACTCTCCTTGCTCACGGCCGGTACAGTTACTATACCAGGCTATAATGCCATAAGTTAAAACACTCTCAATTTCACATCTTTAAAAATTCTTTAACGTACCAACGCCCACACCTGCAACCTTAATACGGCGAAGGAAAAGTATTCCTCAACTGGTAGCCAGTCTGGTCCAGCAGCATCTCTTCAGCCAGTAGCCAGTCCGGTCCAGCTGTATTCCTCAGCTGGTAGCCAGTCAGGTCCAGCAGCATCTCTTCAGCCGGTAGCCAGTCCGGTCCAGCAGCATCTCTTCAGCCAGTAGCCAGTCCGGTCCAGCTGTATTCCTCAGCCGGTAGCCAGTCTGGTCCAGCAGCATCTCTTCAGCCGGTAGCCAGTCCGGTCCAGCAGCATCTCTTCAGCCAGTAGCCAGTCTGGTCCAGCTGTATTCCTCAGCTGGTAGCCAGTCTGGTCCAGCAGCATCTCCACAGCCGGTAGCCAGTCTGGTCCAGCAGCATCTCTTCAGCCAGTAGCCAGTCCGGTCTAGCTGTATTCCTCAGCCGGTAGCCAGTCCGGTCCAGCAGCATCTCTTCAGCCGGTAGCCAGTCTGGTCCAGCAGCATCTCTTCAGCCAGTAGCTAGTCTGATCCAGCTGTTTGATAAGATATGATACATTTCTTGTCATTATCAAACAAATTTGACAACATAATTCAGTTTGTGCAACACACCAAGACAATGGTAAAAGGTAGGACACAGGTATAAAAAGAGCACACAGTAGCACACAAATGAGAGATGACGCATTATTCCCAATGAGTATTTATCATGCGCTCGGCAGTTGGGAAGAAGCTATTCCATAGACGATTCGTGCATGCCTTCACTGATCTAAAACGCTATCCAGATGGCAACTTAGTAAAAAATATGCAGACGGATGGCTAGAATCGGACAGTATACTCCCAGCTCTATTTATCAATCTTGCTGCAAAAAGATCTTTGACAGTTTGCAGCTGTACCCTGATAATTTTACCAGCTGAACGAACCAAGCGCTCTAACTCTCCTTGCTCACCGATGGTACAGTTACCATACCAGGCTATAATTCCATAAGTTAAAACACTCTCAATTCCACATCTTTAAAAATTCTTTAACGTATCAACACCCACACCTGCAACCTTAAGATGGCGAAGGAAAAGTATTCCTCAACTGGTAGCCAGTCTGGTCCAGCAGCATCTCTTCAGCCAGTAGCCATTCCGATCCAGCTGTATTCCTCAGCCGCTAACCAGTCCAGTCCAGCTTACTTCAGCCTGTAACCAGTCCGGTACCTTATCAGTACGTGGTTCATAACCTTGAACTCCTATCAAAGGCAGTTCTCACTGCTACCTAAATCACATGCGAAAGAGCTATATTGAGCCTTTTCGACTCCAGCTCCAAGCCTCAGAGCCTGGACGTTATTTATCGCCTAACCCAGATAACCTTGTGCACATAACTGTGACATGAAGAAAGCATGTCAAAGCAAATCCAAATTCAAAGCCATGTTAATTGTTTTCTTTGATATCAAGGGTGTTATTTTGGAAGACTGCATACAAAAATGCGCAACAGTGAATCGACATTACTACAAACATGTTCTAGCAACTTTGCAGGCAAGAATCAGTATAAAGAGGCCAGAGTTGTGGAAAAATGGTTTCATCCTCCATCAGAACAATCATGCCTCAACCAACACAGCTCTCTCTCTCTGTGAAGCAGTTTTTGGCCAAGAAACAGATAGCAGTGATAGAACACCCTCCTTACTCACCAGACCTAGCACTGTGTGACTTTTTTCTTTTCCCTAAAATCAAATCTGTACTCAAGGGAACCCATTTTGCATCAGTTACTGAGGTAAAGAAGAAAATGATGCAGCTGTTGAGACAGATGACAGATAATAAGCTACAGCATGCCTTTGACCAATTGAAAATAAGAATGAGCGATGTGTGGATGCAGAAGGAGAGTACATAGAAGGGGAATAGAGTTAAAATGTACTTAATATAATTAAACATACATTACAGCATCAGTCTCATTATTTAATAAACACACCTAGTAAATTGTAAAATGGGATGTGCAGTGAGGTAAATGGCTCAGGAGGCACTGGCTAGTGCCAGAGCCAGATTTACACACAATTTATGAGCCAAAGGGTACATGTGAGCATTATAAACAGGTGTAGCAGTTTATACTGCTGGAAATTTGGCGAGTTTTGATCAGAGATGTGAGGAAAAGACAGGCAGGGAGGCACTGTATATAGATATTTATAATATATATTTGTTTTTGTCATATACTTTATATAGTCAAAACTCTGGTTTAAACATTAGTATGACAAAAAAGGCTCTGCCTCACCCCACCGCACACCATTGATGATCTCTGATTGAACCGGTTAGGAAAAATACAGCCCCAGATTTGTGAACCTTGCATTATATTTAAATGAGCTGAAATGCTGCCTACCAGGTTTTTACTAATTTATTTATTGATATTTGTTTATTTAAATGCAGGAATAGCTAAACTTAAATATGACCTCAAAAATGGCTGTGAGAAGGGACGGACTGGGACAAAAAATTCAGCCCCGACAATCTTTCTTAGTGCATACTGTAGGTGTTGTAGGTGTTCTGTGAGTCACTGGACGTGGCCTCGCTGCATGCTCTATCTAAGCATGCTTGTTGAGCAGAACATGTAGAGCCAATGGTGCTTGTCCTCCAGATAGCCGTTCCGTCCCATCAGGCCATTGGCTCTTCTGGTATTTGCCATAATTGACAGTGGCTGTGAGCACATACATACTGTACATGTGGTCTGATTTGGGACACTCCATCTCCTCTAGTTTCTTTGAAGAGCATAGGCTGATTGCTGAGGTAGGGACTAAAATGGATTTAATACATTAGTGTGGTAGTAATGGTGCTACATATGATTGAAAAACACCTTGTGTTGGAACCTAAGCTTTATTAATAAATGTTATACTTGTAGAAACCTGCAAGATATATAGCATGTAATAGAAACTAAACAAACATGTATTTAATCAGTATTGGGGAATGAATAGGGTAGATGTGTCAACAGAGTTTTAATTCATAGCATTGTGATTATGTAACTCAGATTATTTTACTAAATATACATTGGATCTTAAATTAGCAAAACTGCAACTGCTTGCGATTAGATGCTGGGAGCCGCCCAGCACAGGACAAGGCTGCCCAGCATGCAAATGCACAGCCATGATGTGAAGGCAGGCAAGCCACCGCTATTTTCCTTGTCGCAGCAACCACATGTGATATCACAAGGCCGCCCTGAACCCACTCATGCCCCCGCAACGCTGAGTCGCCACTCCCGCAGTTCTGCGTTGCCGCCCCCAACCGCCCAGCGAACATCTCTTCCTGTCAATCAGGAAGAGACGTTTGCATCAATGCGATGCGATCACACTTGCCGGCCCACGCATGTGCAGGTTGGGACCCGCGTTTGTGCACTGGTGCGTTGCATTCTGAATTAGCCCCAGTGTTAAGAAAGTTACAAAAAGTGAGATCTAACAGAGTGCTAGAATATGAAAATTATGAATTTTATGGTATGTACAGTGCATCCGGAAAGTATTCTCAGCGCTTCACTTTTTCCACATTTTATGTTACAGCCTTATTCCAAAATGAAATAATCTAATTTTTGTCCTCAAAATTCTACACACAATACCCCATAATGACAATGTGAAAAAAGTTTTTTTGAGAATTTAGCTAATTTATTAAAAATAAAAAACTAAGAAGTCACATGTACATTAGTATTCACAGCCTTTGCCATGAAGCTCAAAATTGAGCTCAGGTGCATTCTGTTTCCACTGATCATCCTTGAGATGTTCCTACAGCTTAATTGGAGTCCACCTGTAGTAAAATCAGTTGATTGGACATGATTTGGAAAGGCACACACCTGTCTATATAAGGTCCCACACTTGACAGTGCATTTCTGAGCACAAACCAAGCATGAAGTCAAAAGAATTGTCTGTAGACCTCTGAGACAGGATTGTCTCGAGGCACAAATCTGGGGAAGGGTACAGAAAAATATTTGCTGCTTTGAAGGTCCCAGTGAGCACAGTGGCCAACATCATCCGTAAATGGAAGAAGCTCGGAACCACCAGTACTTCCTAGAGCTGGCCAGCCGTCTAAACTGAGCAATTGGGGGAGAAGGGCCCTAGTCAGGGAGGTGACCAAAAACCCAATGGTCACTCTGTCAGAGCTACAGCATTCCTCTGTGGAGAGAGGAGAACCTTCCAGAAGGACAACCATCTCTGCAGCAATCCACCAATCAAGCCTGTATGGTAGAGTGGCCAGACGAAAGCCACTCCTTAGTAATGAGCACATGTCAGCCCGCCTGGAGTTTGCCAAAATGCACCTAAAGGACTCTCAGACCATGAGAAACAAATTTCTCTGGTCTGATGAGACAAAGTTTGAACTCTTTGGCGTGAATGCCAGGCGTCATGTTTGGAGGAAACCAGGCACCGCTCATAACCGGGCCAATACCATCCAGTGAAGCATGGTGGTGGCAGCATCATACTGTGGAGATGTTCAGTGGCAGGAACTGGGAGAAAAGTCAGGATAGATGGAAAGATGAATGCAGCAAAGTACAGAGACATCCTGGATGAAAACCTGCTCCAGAGCACTCTTGACCTTAGACTGGGATGACGGTTCATTGTTCAGCAGGACAACGACCTTAAGCACACAGCCAAGATTTCAGAGGAGTGGCTTTAGGACAACTCTGTGAGTGTTCTTGAGTGGCCCAGCCAGAACCCTGACTTGAATCCGAATGAACATCTCTGGAGAGATCTGGAAATGGCTGTGCACCGACGCTTCCCATCCAACCTGATGGCGCTTGAGAGGTGCTGCAAACAGGAATGGGCGAAACTGCCCAAAGATAGGTGTGCCAAGCTTGTGGCATCATATTCAAAAAGACTTGAGGCTGTAATTGCTGCCAAAGGTGCATCAACAAAGTATTGAGCAAAGGCTGTGAATACTTATGTACTTGTGATTTCTTAGTTTTTTATTTTTAATAAATTAGCAAAAATCTCAAAAAAAACCTTTCACATTGTCATTATGGAGTATTGTGCGTAGAATTTTGAGGACAAAAATGAATTTATTCCATTTTGGAAAAAGGCTATAATATAACAAAATGTGGAAAACTGATGCGCTGTGATTACTTTCCGGATGCACTGTATTTACAAAAGGGGAGGGGGTCCTTGTGTACAAAGTACCCATGCCTTTATGATGGACTCCACTCAAATAAAAACACATTAGATGGTAGCTTTTCAAAATGTTTTCAGTTGAATTATCCACTTATAAAGTATTTTAAATAAAGTTAAACCTAAATCACTGTTCCTATATTTTATACCAGGTTCATTGTTTATAGTATCAATTTAATATTCTGATAATTTTACAACCTGCATCTTACAAATAAAACTAAAAAAAATGATGGGGGAAAATCAGGGCCGGATTAAGGTTGGTGGGGGCCCAGAGGCAGCGCAGGTGTGGAGGCCCCAACTACTAAAATAGCTGATACACCCATGAGCCCTGAGACAAACACACACAAACACAATCCCCTCCCCCTTTACCTTGTCAGCGCAGCATGCCACAGAGTATCCTGTGAGACTGACTGCTGTCTGTACACTGAAGTCCTCCTCGGCGGCTGCTGTTAATGAACAGATGAGCTGCCGGAGGGGGGACTACTCTGCAGCAAACATCTGGGAGGCCCATGTGTGACTGCTCTTATCTCCCCTCCCATAATCCAGCCTTGGGGAAAATGCCCTAATTTCCACTCAAAATGCAGAATTTCAAAAATGCATTACATTTTAATCCATCACCAAAAAAGTGATGCTCGGCATTATTCCATTAAGACTAACAAATACAAATGTTTGGTACAGTTTACTATACATATGTACTTTTACATAAAAATGTTGTTTTAATATACAGGTTGGGTATCCCTTATCCAAAATTCAAAATCCCACATTTTTGGGTCCCTTACTGAGATAATAACATATATATTATATATTATGTGTGTATATATAGATATATTATATAGATATAAAATATAATATCTATATACAGTATATGTGTCATTATCTCAGTAGGGACCCAAACACGTGTGATTTTGAATTTTGGATAAGGGATACTCAACCTGTACTACGGTAAGTATCAATAAGGAAACTTGAGCTCTTATAAACCAGTATGCAATGTTGGCATGTAATTGTCAATGGCTAGCCATTCATACAGACTGCTTAGAAACCCCTATTCATTCTGTTTTTTGTTTTTTTGCAGGCAATGGTCGAGACCGTTAACAATCTCCTTCAGCCACAAGCTCAGAATGCATGGCAAGACCTGACTGAAATGGACCAGCTGCGAGCGGCTACCATGCTTCTTGACACGGTGGAAGAAGGAGCTTTTGTGTTGGCTGATAATCTCTTAAAGACAGATATTGTGAGAGAGAATACAGACAATATTCGTAAGTAACAGAATAGGTTTCACTTAGTAGTGCCACAGATAATCACAAGTATTTTAACAAAGTATGCAACTATTCACTACAATATTTTGGCAAATGGCACATTTTCTTATATATACAAACAAAAACAAACATTTGATTGATTACATTTTAAGATGATCGAAAATCAAAGTATTAAAAATGTTTTTGCTTGTGTATGTGCTTTAACAGGAACACAATTTAATTATTTTAAACAAAATTATTAATTATAAGTTCACATACAGTAGTGATACAAAATGGTGGCATTCAGCAGGTCATTTTACTCTTTCTCCTTATTGTGTATACAGAGCTGAATATGCTTATGTGCATATTCTTTGGCAGTAATACATACTTTACAGATAACAAAAGGAGGGATATGCCGTATTTACACTCTAAGCAGTGCTGAAAGTGTGGCAGTATGCTCAGGTATGGCGTACTGTTAAGAATCTGTCCGCCGGTACGCTGTGCCCCCGAATACTGCATAGCCGCCATTAGCGGCTAATTACTGTTATACTCCGCCGCCGGCAGCAGCGGCACCTCCTCCTCCTGTTTCAGTGCTGCTGGGAGTGTGACAGTGATGTAATCACACTCCCGCAGCTGACACGCAGCAGAGGACCTTGGGGACTGGATAGCATTGGACGCGGTGGTGCTAGAAGGCAGAGGCAGACAAAGAAACAGTATCAGTGCCGGCTGAGGGGGGTGAGTAATTCCTTGAATGGTCGGCTCCCCTGCCCACAAGGTGCAATGTGAGTGGCTGAGTGAGAGACACAGAGAAAAGGTGGGGGTAGGGGATACAGGCTAAGAGACAAAGATTGAAGGAGGGGCACAGGCTGGGAGACAGAGCGAAGGAGGGGGGCACAGGCTGATAGACACAGCTAAGAGGGGGATCAAGCAGAAAGAGGCTGAGTGAATAGGGGGCAGGCTGAGAGATGCTGGGGGGAGATAACATTGTGGCTGAAAGTAGTAGGGGGGAGATGACGGTGTGGCTGAGAGATGCAGAAAGAAGATGGTGGTGTAGCTGGGAGACAGCGGGAAGAACATGATGGTGTTGCTGGGAGAAGCAGGGATGAAGATAATGGTGTGACTGAGAGACACAGAAGTGAAGATAATGGTGTAGCTGAGTGACGCAGGGGGTAGAAGGTGACACAGGTGGCATGAATCTGGTTGAACCTCTGTTGTATGACGATGACTTTGGTTATATTTCTACACAAAAAGACATCTTCTCGACCATGTGATTTCCTACGTGAATAGTGAATACCAAATGAAGACACTGTCTGATCAGGGAGGATACATTTCTTCAGAGGTTCCCCTTTGTGAGAAACCTCCATATAGGTAAGGTGCATATGTAAATTAATGTTCTCAGAGTGATGAGAAATGGGGGCGTCATGTGGACATGCCCCATTTCATTGGCCACGCCCCTGGTGTCGTGATCATGCCTCTGGCGCACGCACACAGTACCATTAAGACATTTTTTTCTACTTGCACCACTGACTCTAAGGGACTAATGCAAGAAGTCTGTGGTTGCTCCGTCATTGTGTGCATGAAGATAAATGCACATATGTACAGTATTTGCCTATATGCAAACATAGACATCCGACTGCTTCCTATCCATGCAGTTGATTTTATAGTCGTCATTATCAGTGCACACTTGCACCAACCAGGACAGAGAAACCTCTGTTCTTTAGGATGTGTATTCACTTTTCATTTCCCTTTAAACACACAGTCCCGAACAGATCTATTTCTACCTCTCAGATCTTCCACAATGTATTGGCAAAACACAGTCCCAAATATATTGGCTCCAATCCGCAATTAAATTAAGAACACAGTTCCGGATACATTCCACAGGGATTATTTTATACTCCTTTATTTTTAGTCACAAATATAGGTGAAATATAAATCCATGCATCAAAGCAAGATTTTTTTTCCAAATAAAAGCTTTTTGTATTAATAAAAGTAATATAAAAGCTCATTACGCCTTACCAGGACGCTGCTACACAGGGCAGACAGAGAATGCGGTATAAATTCTCAGCTGTTGATGATATAGGAAGCGAGCTCACCAGACCCCAAGGTCGCAGTTGATATGCGGTAACTTTCTGCATTGGGAATTACTTCTCCATAGCGTGCTGACCGCTAGCTGTCTTGCTGTCGCACTATTACATAATTACATATAGTTACATAGTTTGCGAGGTTGAAAAAGACATCCGTCCGTCGAGTTCAACCTATTTGTGTTCTTCTACTCTGTATTCTTTTCAGGATTAGTTTTATCTGTTGATAAAGTCGGCCGTTGTGTTGTATTTCCTCATTTTATTATAACTATGGTACGTGATCTATCCACCATAACCCTGTATATCCTTATCCATTAGGAATTTATCTAGGCTATTCTTGAAAGTATAGACAGAGTCTGCCATTACTACTTTCTCAGGCAGGGAATTCCAAACTCGTATTGTCCTTAATGTGAAAAAACCTTTCAGCCTCTGTGTGCGGCATCTCCTCTCCTCTAACCTAACTGGGGGTCCACGTGTTTTCTGTGCTGGTCTTAGCAAAAACAGATCCCCCGAAAGCTCTGTATATTGTCCCCTTAAATATTTATAAATGTTGATCATGTCTCCTCTTAATCTCCTCCTTTCTAGTATGAACATGTGAAGCCTTGCAAGTCTTTCCTGGTATTCCAGCATCTATATCCCCCTAATTAGTTTGGTCGCCCGCCTCTGAACCTTTTCTAGTTCCAGGATATCCTTAGGGTGCCCAAAATTGTGCGCATTATTCCAGATGGGGCCTCACTAGGGATTTATATAATGGGAGTATAACACTCTCATCCCTTGCATCAATACCCCTCTTTATGCATGCTAGTACTTTGTTTGCCCTTTTAGCCGCTATCCTGCATTGGGTGCTGCTGCTAAGTTTATCTCTATGAACACCTAAATCTTTTTCCAGTACAGAGTCCCCTAAAATCACCCCATTAAGTATGTAGCTGTAATTTTTGTTCTTGCTACCAAGTTGCATTACCTTACACTTGTCTGTATTAAACCTCATTCTCCATTTTGCTGCCCATGATAACATTTTAAATAGATCGTTCAGGAGAGACTCAGAGTCTCCCTCCGAATTTATAACCTTACATAGTTTGGTATCGTCTGCAAAAATTGACACCATGCTCTCTAGACCTTCCGCTGGATCATTAATGAAAATGTTGAACAATAGCGGTCCAAGAACAGACCCTTGTGGCACCCCACTTAGAACTTCAGCCCAATTTGAAAATGTTCCATTTATCACAACTCGCTGCTCCCTATTGTCTAACCAGTTACTAACCTAAGTGCATATTGTGCTCCCTAGCCCTAGTTCATGTAACTTATAAATAAGTCTCATTTGTGACACTGTGTCAAAAGCTTTAGCAAAGTCTAAAATGATTACATCCACCGCTTTACCCTGATCAAGGTTCTCACTAACTTTCATAAAAGCCTAGTAAGTTTGTTTGACATGATCTATCCTTCACAAATCCGTGTTGGTTCCTAATAATTTTGGCTTTGAGGATCTTCTGTACACTATTCCTAAGAATGCTTTCTAGGACTTTCTCCACTATAGATGTAAGACTAATTGGTCTTTAATTGCCTGGTTCAGCTTTACTTCCCTTTTTGAAGATTGGCACTACTTCCGCTCTACGCCAGTCTTTGAGAACCATGCCTGAAGTAAGTGAGTCATTAAAGATTGAAAATAGAGGTCTTGCTAATTCGGAGTGTAGCTCCATGAGAACCCTTGGATGATTACCATTTGGACCAGGTGACTTATTAATCTTAATTTTTTTCAATCGGTCGCAGAATTCCTCCTCACTTAAATAAGCACTAAGTAGTGGGACATTATCGTTATTGGGTTTGGGTGCTAGTTGATGCATCTGGTCCTCTATTGTAAATACTGATGAGAAAAACTTGTTTAATGTATCCGCTATGTCATTATCATTTTTTATTAAGGCTCCCAGTTTGTCCTTTAAAGGGCCTATACTCTCCTTCTTTAATCTTTTGCTGTTGATATATTTAAAGAAGTTTTGGGGGTTTGATTTACTTTCCTTTGCTACTAGCTTTTCAGTTTCTACTTTAGCCGCTCTTATTTCTTTTTTGCATATCTTGTTGCAAACCTTATAGTATTTGAATGACTCCGCCTTACCGTTTGATTTGTGTTTTCTGCTTTAAATACGCTACTGCGCTGCCGACCTCCCGCTCTCTCCCTCCTGCACAGACTTCCTGCTTGCACAAAATACAGTGATCGAATCCACCTGTTGCCTATGCTTTTTCAGCCAAAATGGGTCTTTGTCAAGGCACAAGTGGATTCGGTTTGGTCACTTACTTGATACTGCCTCCTTAGAGTCCAGTGTGCTTGTTCCGGGATTTTCTAATCAATACATGTCTCCGGGTGTCTTAAAGCTACTATTAACTTTTCAAGCATGTAATACCTCTAAACGAATCCATATTTGCACAGATTCTATGGACATATTTTAAACATCATAATGCAACATAAGCATAAAATTATTAAAAAACAATAAAAAACATCTTTAATTACCACAATAACAATCTATTGCTGCATTTCTTTAAAAACATATACTGTATTACATTCAAGGTCTATGCTCAGGTATAGATCTCTGTGTTTAAATAATTTCCTTACAAAAACCACTTCATCTTGAAGTCGTCATTTAACTCCTTTGGCTGCAGGGTCATTAGGTCATGAATCTAACGAATTTCAGTACAAGCTAGTAGGTACAACATCATTTGTTCTCCCGTTTTCTTAAACTTGATCTTAAACATTGAAGCAAATAATGTTATTTATTAAACATGCATGTGTGTTTTTACAATGGGCTGATACACAATGATTCTCTACACCATTTCTTATGTTTTTAATGTGCTCTCCTATTCTAACCTTAAAAACATAGAAACATAGAATTTGTCGGCAGATAAGAACCACTTGGCCCATCTAGTCTGCCCCTTTTTTTTTTACATTATTTTTATCTCTAACCTTATTTGATCCTTATTTCTTTGTAAGGATATCCTTATGTCTATCCCATGCATGTTTAAATTGCTCTACTGTCTTAGCCTCTACCACCTCTGATGGGAGGCTATTCCACTTGTCCACTACCCTTTCTGCGAAATAATTTTCCCGCAAATTTCCCCTGAACCTCCCCCCCTCCAGTCTAAGTGCATGTCCTCGTGTCCTATTGCTTCTCTTCATTTGGAGAATGTTTCCCTCCTGAACTTTGTTAAAACCCTTGATATATTTGAAAGTTTCTATCATGTCCCCCCTTTCCCTTCTCTGCTCCAAACTATACATATTGAGATTTCTTAGTCTTTCTGGGTATGTTTTGTGATGTAGGCCATGCACCATTTTAGTTGCCCTCCTTTGTACAGTTTCTAAAGTATTAATATCTTTTTGAAGAAATGGCCTCCAGAACTGAATACAGTATTCTAGATGAGGCCGCACCAATGACCTATACAGTGGCATTATTACTTTTTTCTTTCTGCTGCTGATTCCTCTCCCAATGCAGCCAAGCATCTGACTAGCCTTCCTCATTGCCTTGTTACATTGCTTACCTGCCTTTAAGTCATCTGAAATAGTGACTCCAAGATCCCTTTCCTCCTCAGTAGTTTCCAGTATAGTGCCATTAATACTATATTTAGCTTTTGGATTTTTGATACCCAAGTGCATGATTTTGCATTTTTTGGCATTATACTGTAATTACCACACTCTTGACCATTCCTCTAGTCTACCTAGATCCTCAATCATTTGTTCACCTGGTGTGTCTACCCTGTTGCATACCTTTGTGTCATCTGCAAAAAGGCATACTTTCCCTTTAATACCATTTGCAATGTCACCAATAAAGATATTAAAAAGCACTGGTCCAAGTACAGATCCCTGGGGTACTCCACTGGTAACATTTCCCTCCTGTGAATACACTCCATTTACCACAACTCTCTGTTTTCTATCCTTCAACCAAGATCTTATCCATTCAATAATCCTAATATCCAATCCCAAACTTTCAAGTTTATTTAGCAGTCTGCGATGTGGAACAGTGTCAAAAGCCTTACTAAAGTCTAGATAAGCTATATCCATGGCTCCACCTTTATCCATCACTTTAGTCACACAATCAAAAAAGTCAATAAGATTTGTTAGACATGATCTCTCCCCAGTGAATCCATGCTGTTTGGGATCCTGTAAATTGCCGGATTTGAGATAATCTACAACTCTTTCTTTTAAGAGTGTTTCCATCAATTTCCCTACTACTGATGTAAGACTCACTGGTCTGTAGTTGTTTGCCTCTTCCTTGCTTCCATTTTTTTGCAGTGGGACTACGTTTGCTCTTTTCCAGTCCTCTGGAATTACTCCTGTAGCTAATGACTGGTTGAATAATTCTGTCAATGGTGCTACCAGCACCTCTTTAAGTTCTTTTAGTATCCTTGGATGTATCCCATCTGGCCCCATAGATTTGTCCACTTTCAGCTTTGAGAGTTCTGTTAGGACCTTCTCCTCTGGTAATGTACTTGTTTAATTTTCTTGAATATCCCTGCAACTTAACTGTGGCCCCTTCCCCTCTCTTTCAGTAGTAAATACTGAGCAAAAATAATCATTAAGATGATCTGCTATTAAATTGTCTCCTTCAACAAGACTCCCAGTGTCCGTCTTTGGTTTTATAATTCCGCCTTTTGTTTTTCTCCTTTCGCTTATATACCTAAAAAAAAGTTTTGCCTCCTTTACCCACTGACTGGGCCATTTTCTCCTCAGCTTGTGCCTTTGCACATCTGATTACCTTCTTAGTCTCCTTCTGTCTAACAAGATATATCTCTTTGTCTTCATTGTTTTGTGTCTGCTTATATTTCCTAAAAGCTTTCTTTTTTGCTCTCACAATATTTGCTACTTCTTTTGCAAACCACACTGGCTTCCTTTTCCTTGTGTTTTTCCTAACAGTTTTGATACAAAGGTCTGTTGCCTTCAATATTGCACATTTTAATGTTTCCCACCTCTCCTGCACTGCTTCCAAGTTCCGCTTATTCTGCTTATTCTCCCCACATATTGTTTCATACACTGACATTGTAATGAACAAATTACATTACTGCTTCCACATGTGTTTAATTTTGTAACTTATTTTGTGACATTTAATAAAAAAGTTCCCATTTTATTTGTTTCTTTGCTCTTAATATGCCTGCAACCTATACTGTACATAGTCATAGTGGAACATCTGATACTCCATCAGAAACAGTAAGTGTGGAGGAAGAGAGGGTCCAGATGCCCATAAAGAGTGTATTGAATAGTAGGAAAGATAAAAAGGAGTTTAGATATTAAAAAATAAATTTTAAAAAATGAGAAAATATTACCAAACGATAAGAGAGATATAAGAAAGGACATATGTTTTAATGAAAATGAGAGTAAAAGAAGTTCACCTGTTCATAATTGGCGGGAAAGGAGATACTCAGATAGAAAATCCGATTATGACACCTATAGAGAACAATATACCCCAAGTAGTATAAATTTTCTCAGACTTAATGATTACCAACTTCGGACAGCTAGGATCCTAGTATGCAATCGATACTGCACTCTGAAAAATGGGGAAAGAGAAGAGGAAAGTTGGAGGAATGGGAACAAAGGGCGTTTTTTAGGGAGGGGTTACAACAAGTCCCCTTTAGAGAGGCCTTAACATGTCCCTAGAAGGAGTAATTAATGAGAGAAAAAAATGTGTATAAAAAAAGGGGTAAAAGGGGAGGTCTAAAGAAGAAAAGTTTAAAAATAGATTGAGGAAAAAAGAATTTAAATCCAAAAAGTTAAAACAGAAAGAGAACATAGGGGGAAAGATACAAAAGTTTACAACATTAGCTCTAATACAAATGGAAATTGAAGTATTGAAGAAAGGTCTTAATCTTAACCCTCGAATCCAGTGCATAGCAGAGGTTTTGCAGTTGAAACTTATGACAAATTGGTAATAAAAGATTGGGAAAAGATTTGTGAAGAAGATAGTGCATGGGTTCCCAAACTGTGCGCCGCGGCTCCCTGGGGTGCCGCAGCGCTGTCACAGGGGAGCCGCAGCCTGAAGTTAGCCAGAGGATGGAAGGGGAAGGGTGTGCTGCAGGAGCGGCGGGCGGGCAGTGAGTAGTCAGCCGGGTTGAGGGGAGTGCGGGCGGCAGGACAGAGCGGCCGTCCAGTGTGTAGTTAAGGGGGGGGGGGCAGGAGTGCGGGGACAGGGGCGGCCATCTAGTATGTAATCTCGTAAGACAGTAATCAGCAGGTGGGGGGGGGAAGGAGGAGAGAGGAGAGCGCGGCCGTCTCAAAAGTGATCACCGGGAGGGAGCGCGGGCGGCTTGAGCGGCCATCTAGTAATAAGACAAGTAATCAGCGGGGGGGGGGGAGCTTGGGCGGCTGGAGCTAGGTACAGCCGAAGTCAGCCGCAATGTGTAATCAGCTGGCGCCGTGGGGGGTGGGGGGGGAGGAGAGTGCGGGATGTCTGCGGCTAGTTCATCGGCTGCAAGGGGGGGGGGAATGTCACTGGTCACGGAGTCACCCAGCGGGGGGGGGATGGATGTTGTGCTCTCAGGTGCAGGGGGGGGGGGGGAACGATGACTGGAGTCACCCGGCAGGGAAGGGGTGGTGTTATGCAGGATGTGTTTGTGTGCATGGGGAACCTGTGAGTGTAATCAGTGGAGAATGCGGGTGCAAGCAGGCTGGAGTGGCCAAGGAGTGCGCTGCAGTGACCAAGGAGTGCGCTGGGCAAGGCTCATTGAAGTCCTGGCCGGCGTGACAGAGGAGCTGGCTGAAAAAGTGAGTAAAATATTAATATATGATACTGTATGTGAGATGCTGCATTGGGAAATCTATAGGAGGGGGGTGCCTGCTGTAAGTGACTTAAGGGCCCTACACACTCGGCGACCCGCCGCCGAGCTGCCCGACAGCCGATATGGCCGTCAAGCGACCCGACAGCGGAGGGGGAGGTGACGGGGGGAGTGGAAGTTTCTTCACTCCTCCCGTCACCCGGCTCCATAGCCCTGCATGCTAATTTGGACGAGATTGTCCATATTGGCCTGCAGGTATGAACGAGCCGGCACCATCGTTCATCGGTGGTGCCTACACACTGAAAGATATGAACGAGTTCTCGTTCATTAATGAACGAGAACGTTCATATTGTTCAGTAAAATCTTTAAGTGTGTATGTAGGGCCCTTTATGTGACGACAAGCTGGTAAGCAGGTGGGGGGTGGGGGGGAGGGTGGTCTTGGTGCATGGTGCATGGATGCACAGAAGCCTTTTTAGATTGATTTATTTGACTGCAAAAAAACCTGTTATTTTATACAAAGGGTGTAGTATGGGATGCCGGCGGCCGAGCTCCCGGCGACCAGCATACCGGCGCCGGGAGCCCAACCGCCGGCATCCCGACAGCGTGGCAAGCGCAAATGAGCCCCTAGCAGGCACGCTATTTTATTCTCCCTCCAGGGGTCGTGGACCCCCACGAGGGAGAAGAAATGTCGGTATGCCGGCTGTCGGGATTCTGGCGCCGGTATACTGTGCGGCGGGATCCCAACAGTCGGCATGCTGAAGACCACCCTTATACAAAGCCTGTTTTTTTTTTTTAAATGAATGCAGGTGCAGGTGACCAGTCTCGCACTGCAAAAAGACATATGGGGTCATTCCGAGTTGATCGCTAGCTGCATTAATTCGCTGTGCAGCGATGAGGCTAAAAAATGGCACTTCTGCGACCCAACTACTTTAAAAAAGGAACAGTTTGGTAAATATTTTGGCGTAAGGGTGCCTTGAAAAAGTCAGGGAGACCCAAAGGGTGCCTTGGACTAAAAAAGTTTGGGAACCACTGAGATAGTGTAAAGAATATAAAAGATCTAAGGGTAATATGACAAAAAAAAAGAAAAGGAGGCATTAAAAAATGTACAACATAATGATCTCATTACCATCAAATACTCTGAAAAGGGGAGGGTTGTGGTATGGATAATGAGAAATAGGATATCAAGTCAAAAATAAGATTAAGTCAACAAAATGGTATCTGATGTTGAAACTTATACCCCCCTAAGAAAGAACTCCATGGAAAAGATTAAAAACAATTTGTATGCTTTAGTAGAGAAGTTTTATAATGCATGTAATAAATGAAAAATAAATTTCTTATACATTGAGGACCCAGTCCTTCCAAAAATGTGTGGGCTACCAAAGTTTCATAAGAATATAGAGGACCCCCTTTGCGTCCCATTGTGGCAGGGGTAGGGTCCATAACCTCAAATCTGTCACAAATGATTGACTTTCATTTGCAACCTATAGCCTGTAAAGGGAAAGACTATTTAAAGGACACAACATATATCATTAACAAATAAAAAAATGTAGAATGGCAGCTGGGGGATATATTTGTGACTGTGGACAAAGGGTCCTTTATTCCATCCTAAAACATAACAGGGCCTTCAAGCCGTGGAGAAGGCATTGTCATGTGAGGATATGAAAGTGGATTTGAAATTGTTTATACATTATTAAAGGGCATAGATTTTATCCTAAAAAATAACCACTTTTTCTTTAAGGAAATGCACTTCATACAATGCATGGAGACAGCGATGGGTATGAGATTCGCCTACAGTTTCACTAAAATATTTATGGTCTTGTGGGAGGAGCTTCATGTATGGAGCAAGCTAGGGGTGGATCTCGCACTATATCATCACTACATAGATGATATAATATTCATATGGAGGAGTGGGGAAAAGTCCCTCACTGAGTTCCAAGAGAGACTTAATAGGAATGATTTTGGCGTAGTACTTAATAGGAATGATTTTGGCGTAGTACTTAATAGGAATGATTTTGGCGTAGAACGAGAAAATCTGCACACAAAATTATAACAAACCGACTGACAGTAACTCTTTTATTGGTCGGGATAATAGTCACCAGCCGAATTGGCCTACAGGTAGTCAATTCCGTTGTATATAGAGAAATTGTACATAGGAGGGTGTGTATAAAGAACAAGCACATACTATGAAGAATCAATTCCTGAAAAAAGGATATGATTCAGGTCAATCGGAAAAGGCTCTGGCAAATGTATATAAAATTGAGAGAGGAACTCTGTTAAAGAAGAATTCAGAAAAAAAGGAGAAGGGTTCATTTGTTACTACATACTCAAAAAACATTGGAAAGTCTTAAAAACGGATAAAATATTAGACAACGTATTATCAGACAAACCAAAATCTAATGAGCCTTTTGATTAAAAGTGCAGTTTTCCCGGTTCCAACTATGGGAGCGAGGGTGAAATCAAAGGGCTATTTTGGACTATATATAGGTTGCAAGCATAATTAGAGCAAAGAAGGCAATAAAATGGAAACTTTTGTATTAAATGTCACAAAAAAGCTAACAAACTTCAACACTTTGTTACATTTGGAAGCAGTAATGTAATTTATTTACTGTATTACAATGTCAGTGTACTGTAGGAAACAATATGTGGGGAGAACAAGCAGATATTTTTTTTTTAGAATGGGAGAGCACATTAAAAACATAAGAAATGGTGTAGAGAATCATTGTGTATCAGCCCACTGTAAAAACGTACATGCATGTTTAATTTATAGCATTATTTGCTTCAAAGTTATAGATCAAGTTAAAGGAAATTGGAGAAGAGATTTTGTTGCCCCTACTTTAGCTTGTACAGAGATGCATTGGATTCATGCGCTAAAGACCTTGCAGCCAAAGGGGTTACATGGCGACTTTGAGATGAAGTGGTTTTTGTAAGGAAAGTATTTAAAACATGGAGATATATATTGTCCCTGAGCACAGGCCTTGAATGTAATTTTTTTTTTTTTAAGAAGTACAGCAATAGATTGTTGTTCTGGTAATTAAATATGTTTTTTTGTTTTTTGTTTAATAAGTTTATGCTTATGTTACATTATGATATTTAAAATATGCCCATAGAATCTGTGCAAATATGGATTCATTTAGGGGTATTTGCAACCAGTATTTTTAGTAGATGCTTTAAAAAATGAATTGTAGCTCCAGAGACATGTATGGATTAAAAGATCCCGGAACAAGCACGCCGGACTCTAAGGAGGCGGTATAAAGTAAGTTACCAGACTGAGGGGTCTATTTACTAAGCATTGGATAGAGACAAAGTACCAGCTATCCAGCTTCTAACTGTCTTTTTTCTAACCCAGCTTGTAACATGGCAGATAGGAGCTGACTGGCTGGCACTTTATCTCCGTTCACTTTATCTCCATCCAAGGCTTAGTAAATAGACCCCTGAGTCCACATGTGCCGTGAAAAAGACCCATTTTGTCTGGAATCACATTGGCAACAGGTGGATTCGGTCGCTGTATTTTGTGCAAGCAGAAAGTCTGTGCAGGAGGGAGAGAGCGGGAGGTCGGCAGTGCAGTAGCATATTGAAGCAGAGAATAGTGTGACAGCAGGACAGCTAGCGGTCAGCACGCTAAGGAGAAGGAATTCCCAGTGCTGAAAGTTACCGCAGGGTCCTGTGAGCTCACTTCCTATATCATCAACAGCTGAATTTATACCGCATTCTCTGTCTGCCCTGTGTAGCAGCGTCCTGGTAAGGAGGAATGAGCTTTTATATTACTTTTATTAATACAAAAAGCTTTTATTTGGAGGGGGAAAAACATCTTGCTTTGCTGCATGGATTTATATTTCACCTAATTTGGGACTAAATATGAATGAGTATGAGACACATCCTATGGAATTTATCTGGAACTGTGTGTTTAATTTCATTGTGGAATTGGAGCCAATATATTCGGGACTTGTTTGGGCCAAAACATTATGGAAGATCTGAGATATAGAAATATCTGTTCGAGACTGTGTGTTTAAAGGGATATGAAAAGTGAAAACACATCCAAATGAATAGAAACTTCTGTGTCCCATTGGAGGATCTATATGAAACTAGCAGTAACAGCGCTGTAGACCCTTTTTGTTTCTTTTAGATTTAAAACTGTGTATATTGGAGCAGAAAGGTTGAACTGCTATTACAAAGGGGAACATCTGCAGTTGATTTGCGCTTACGTAGAGGATCCCTTTCTCTATATTTGTGACACTTGCACCAGCCAGCTCTATTCCTGAAAGCAGGCATAATTATGCATACTCACAACTCTGCCCTGCTGGCATTTCCATCAACAACCCCAGCCTGAACTTTATCTAGCTGAGTATGCACTGTCACAGCCCAGTTACGCTCCTTTAGTCGTATGTGGACATTCTTCCATTTTGCATATGACTACGCCTTGCACATATCGGAATTCCGCACTGCTGTACAATGCCGGTGCCGGAACATGGGTAGGTAGGGGATTCTCCCTCTACAGGTGTCCACAACACCCATAGAGAGAGACTATAACCTGTGGCGAGCACAACGAGCCCGTAAGGGGCTTACTAGTGCCGCCCTGCTGCTGGCATACTGGTGGCCAGGATGCCGCTGTCTGTATACTAATTAATCATTTATTGTAGCGGTTCCGAGGAACTGAGTGCTGACAACAAACATATAGTTGGGGAGATCGACTTTTACCAAATAAGCAATTATCAATACTGGGAATGATGGACTTTTTTGAACCGGAGTGGATTATATTTACATAATGATTCTAACTGCACTGATTATTAAAACAAATAAAGATAAATGTGATTAGTCCTCTTGAAGAATAGAAATCAACACATTTTCAAAACTGTCTTATACTAGAATTGTAATTAGTATAGTAAATGTAATTACTTTGGTAATCATTTTTCATAGATGCTGCGTGCTGAAGCCATCTTTATAGAATCACTTCTCATATTCTCTTATTTTTGTCATAGTGACTGTTCTCATTTCTTTCCACAAGAGGGCAGCATTAAAAGGTTAATAAATATACAGTGTTATAGTTGTAGTCTGAAACAGAGATTTTTTTAAGGTATTGCCAATACTGAAATTGGCAGAAGCTGCATGCTGGGGAATCTTCCTGCTACACATATTTGTTTAATCAACTGTATATATTTAGGTCTACATTTCACAGGGTAAAAACAGTTTTCCAGTCTGATGGGTATCATGAGATTGCCGGATTAACAAATAGGGAGAGTAGACACCGGCCTATAGATCCTGCGCCTTTTAGGGGGACTTGCAGCAACAGTACAAAATAGTTTTGATTTGATCTTGAGAGGAAAAACAATAAAGCTTTCTTAAATTGTTTCCAAAATAAAAAGATAGAAAAATGAATTAACTCAAAGAAATTAAAACTTTAAACTATAGAGGAAATACTATATTAATGTAATGTACCCATTAACAACTTAAAGTACATAAACCATAGACATGAGGAACTGATCAGTCCCCTCTGAATATGATATACTTACTGCTGAGAGAAGATGAACTCTGCACTCAAGAATCTTATGATCACACATCCGTCTCCTCTGCATCAGCGCAGAGCTCATCTGACTAGACTGGTACAAGAGACATACATGGGGCCTGATTCAGAGTTTGCAGCAAATAAAAAAGAAGGCCATTTGCACCTTGATAAAACCACGTTGGACTGCAGGAGAATCAAAATAAAGCTGCCAAGCATTTGTGTGCTATAGGCAAAAGCAACCAGTATTTTCCCAGCATAAAATAAATAAATCAATATGCCACCTTTGCATTGCAACAGTTTTTGTTCTAGATGCAAATTGCTCCTTTTTGTATTTGGCCTCTAGCGTTTAGAGGGGAACTGCAGTTCTCCTCTGCTTTCTTTTGTAAATGGCACTAGAGTGGCAGTGTTGCCTGTGCAAGGTGTTTTTGACCTTACGGGGGGTGGGGGTGTCTGATAATGCAAATTTTTAGGCATTGCGACAAAGTGGTCCCTTGCAGAACCAAGATGACATAATTAGCATTATGCGATCCCCAACATTAGTAACTTGCATCTCACTCAAAAGTATGCAAGTATGAATTTAGCAGTTAAAGTGGGGGAGAACGGGGTGGAACGGAGTTCCACAACCTGTAGTGGTAGGTGGAACTAGTTCCATCTCCCCCACAGCCCTGCACAGTAACTCCAACAGAAAAGCCCGCCCCACCACCCTTGTCAATAGATGATGTGGGCGGCACTAGTGCCGCTGATGAGCTGCAGCTACCACTCACTTCCTCAGGTCCTGGCAGCTCCATGGTCCTCTGCGTGGTAATCACAAAAGCTGTGTCTGTAGGATGGCATTCATCCCATCCACAGGTCTCCATGGCTTCCTTTTCTGGCATGGCATATGTGATGTCATGGCACCACCGCTGCTGAAGTGAGGAAAAGCCATGAAGAGGAGCAGGCTGAAGACAAGGTAAGAGGGGTCTGGAGGGACACAGAGAGGCAGGGACACAGGGTTTGGAGTTGCTGGAGGGACATGGGCATGGATGTGTATAAGGGGCACTACTGTGGGCATTATGTGTGTAAACACCTTTTCTCTATCGTCCTAGTGGATGCTGGGGTTCCTGAAAGGACCATGGGGAATAGCGGCTCCGCAGGAGACAGGGCACAAAAAGTAAAGCTTTAGGATCAGGTGGTGTGCACTGGCTCCTCCCCCTATGACCCTCCTCCAAGCCTCAGTTAGATTTTTGTGCCCGGCCGAGAAGGGTGCAATCTAGGTGGCTCTCCTAAAGAGCTGCTTAGAAAAGTTTAGCTTAGGTTTTTTATTTTACAGTGAGTCCTGCTGGCAACAGGATCACTGCAACGAGGGACTTAGGGGAGAAGAAGTGAACTCACCTGCGTGCAGGATGGATTGGCTTCTTGGCTACTGGACATTAGCTCCAGAGGGACGATCACAGGTACAGCCTGGATGGTCACCGGAGCCTCGCCGCCGGCCCCCTTGCAGATGCTGAAACGAGAAGAGGTCCAGAATCGGCGGCAGAAGACTCCTCAGTCTTCTTAAGGTAGCGCACAGCACTGCAGCTGTGCGCCATTTTCCTCTCAGCACACTTCACACGGCAGTCACTGAGGGTGCAGGGCGCTGGGAGGGGTGCGCCCTGGGAGGCAAATGAAAACCTTTTTTGGCTAAAAATACCTCACATATAGCCTCCGGGGGCTATATGGAGATATTTAACCCCTGCCAGAATCCGTTAAGAGCGGGAGACGAGGCCGCCGAAAAAGGGGCGGGGCCTATCTCCTCAGCACACAGCGCCATTTTCCCTCACAGAAAGGCTGGAGGGAAGGCTCCCAGGCTCTCCCCTGCACTGCACTACAGAAACAGGGTTAAAACAGAGAGGGGGGGCACTAATTTGGCGTTAGAAATATATAAAAAAGATGCTATAAGGGAAAACACTTATATAAGGTTGTCCCTATATAATTATAGCGTTTTTGGTGTGTGCTGGCAAACTCTCCCTCTGTCTCTCCAAAGGGCTAGTAGGTCCTGTCCTCTATCAGAGCATTCCCTGTGTGTGTGCTGTGTGTCGGTACGTGTGTGTCGACATGTATGAGGACGATGTTGGTGAGGAGGCGGAGCAATTGCCTGTAATGGTGATGTCACTCTCTAGGGAGTCGACACCAGAATGGATGGCTTATTTAGGGAATTACGTGATAATGTCAACACGCGCCAAGGTCGGTTGACGACATGAGACGGCCGACAAACAATTAGTACCGGTCCAGACGTCTCAAAAACACCGTCAGGGGTTTTAAAACGCCCGTTTACTTTAGTCGGTCGACACAGACACAGACAGGGACACTGAATCCAGTGTCGACGGTGAATAAACAAACGTATTCCTTATTAGGGCCACACGTTAAGGGCAATGAAGGAGGTGTTACATATTTCTGATACTACAAGTACCACAAAAGAGGGTATTATGTGGGATGTGAAAAAACTACCGTAGTTTTTCCTGAATCAGAAAAATTAAATGAAGTGTGTGATGATGCGTGGGTTCCCCCCGATAGAAAATATGGGCGGTATACCCTTTCCCGCCAGAAGTTATGGCGTGTTGGGAAACACCCCTTAGGGTGGATAAGGCGCTCACACGCTTATCAGAACAAGTGGCGGTACCGTCTATAGATAGGGCCGTCCTCAAGGAGCCAGCTGACAGGAGGCTGGAAAAATATCATAAAAAGTATATACACACATACTGGTGTTATACTGCGACCAGCGATCGCCTCAGCCTGGATGTGCAGAGCTGGGGTGGCTTGGTCGGATTCCCTGACTAAAAATATTGATACCCTTGACAGGGACAGTATTTTATTGACTATAGAGCATTTAAAGGATGTATTTCTATATATGCGAGATGCACAGAGGGATATTTGCACTCTGGCATCAAGAGTAAGTGCGATGTCCATATCTGCCAGAAGATGTTTATGGACACGACAGTGGTCAGGTGATGCAGATTCCAAACGGCACAAGGGTGTATTGCCGTATAAAGGAAGAGGAGTTATTTGGGGTCGGTCCATCGGACCTGGTGGCCACGGCAACTGCTGGAAAATCCACCGTTTTTACCCTAAGTCACATCTCTGCAGAAAAAGACACCGTCTTTTCAGCTTCAGTCCTTTCGTCCCTATAAGAGTCATATCTGCCCAGGGATAGAGGAAAGGGAAGAAGACTGCAGCAGGCAGCCCATTCCCAGGAACAGAAGCGTTCCACCGCTTCTGACAAGCTCTCAGCATGACGCTGAGACCGTATAGGACCACTGGATCCTACAAGTAGTATCCCAGGGGTACAGTTTGGAATGTCGAGACGTTTCCCCTGCGCAGGCTCCTGAAGGCTGCTTTACCAAGGTCTCCCTCCGACAAGGAGGCAGTATGGGAAAAAATTCACGAGCTGTATTCCCAGCAGGTGATAATTAAAATTACCCCTCCTACAACAAGAAAAGGGGTATTATTCCACACTATATTGTGGTACTGAAGCCAGAAGGCTAGGTGAGACCTATTCTAAATCTAAAAAAATTTGAACACTTACAAAGGTTCAAATCAAGATGGAGTCACTCAGAGCAGTGATAACGAACCGGGAAGAAGGGGACTATCTGGTGTCCCGAGACATCAGGGATGCTTACCTCCATGTCCCAAATTTGCCCTTATCACTAAGGGTACCTCAGGTTCGTGGTATAAAACTGTCACTATCAGTTTCAGACGCTGCCGTTTGGATTGTCTACGGCACCCCGGGTCTTTACCAAGGTAATGGCCGAAATGATGGTTCTTCTTCGAAGAAAAGGCGTCTTAATTATCCCTTACTTGGACGATCTCCTGATAAGGGCAAAGTCCAGGGAACAGTTGGAGGTCGGAGTAGCACTATCTCGGATACTGTTACAACAGCAGGGGTGGATTCTAAAGATTCCAAAATCGCAGCTGATCCCGACAACAAGTCTCCTGTGCTTAGGGATGATTCTGGACACAGTCCAGAAAAAGGTGTTTCTCCCGGAAGAGAAAGCCAGGGAGTTATCCGAGCTAGTCAGGAACCTCCTAAAATCAGTGCATCATTGCACAAGGGCCATGGTAAAAAAAAAAATGGTGACTTCCTTCGAAGCAATTCCAGTCGGCAGATTTCATGCAAGAACTTTTCAGTGGGATCTGCTGGACAAATGGTCCGGATCGCATCTTCAGATGCATCGGCGGATAACCCTATATCCAAGGACAAGGGTGTCTCTCCTGTGGTGGTTACAGAGTGCTCATCTTCTAGAGGGCCGCAGATTCGGCATTCAGTTTTGGATGTTGGTGACCACGGAGGCCAGCCCGAGAGGCTGGGGAGCAGTCACACAAGGAAAAAATTTCCAGGGAGTGTGATCAAGTCTGGAGATTTTTCTCCACATAAATATAGCTAAGGGTAAATTTATAATGCTCTAAGCTTAGCAAGACCTCTGCTTCAAGGTCAGCCGGTATTGATCCAGTGGGATAAAACATCACGGCAGTCGCCCACGTAAATAGACAGGGCGGCACAAGAAGCAGGAGGGCAGTGGCAAAAACTGCAAGGACTTTTCGCTGGGCGGAAAATCATGTGATAGCACTGTCAGCAGTGTTTCATTCCGGGAATGGAAACTGGGAAGCAGACTTCCTCAGTAGGCACGACCTCCACCCGGCAGAGTGGGAACTTCATGGGGAAGTTTTCCACATAATTGTAAACCGTTGGGAATTACCAAAGGTGGACATGATGGCGTCCCGTCTGAACAAAAAACGGGACAGGTATTGCGCCAGGTTAAGAGACCCTCAGGCAATAGCTGTGGACGTTTCTGGTAACACTGTGGGTGTACCAGTCGGTGTATGTGTTCCATCCTCTGCTTTTCATACCTAAGGTACTGAGAATTATAAGACGTAGAGGAGTAAGAACTATACTCATGGCTCCGGATTGGCCAAGAAGGACTTGGTACCCGGAACTTCAAGAGATGCTCACAGAGGACTTATGGCCTCTGCCGCTAAGAAGGGACTTGTTTCAGCAAGTACCATGTCTGTTCCAAGACTTACCGCAGCTGCGTTTGACGGCATGGCGGTGGAACGCCGGATCCTAAGGGAAAAGGCATTCAGGAAGAGGTCATTCCTACCCTGGTCAAAGCCAGAAAGGAGGTGACCGCACAACATTATCACCACATGTGGCGAAAATATGTTGCGTGGTGTGAGGCCAGGAAGGCCCCACGAAGAAATCTCAACTCGGTCGATTCCTGCATTTCTTGCAAACAGGAGTGTCTATGGGCCTCAAATTGGGGTCCATTAAGGTTCAAATTTCGGCCCTGTCGATTTTTCTTCCAGAAAGAATTGGTTTCAGTTTCCTGAAGTCCAGAAGTTTGTCAAGGGAGTATTGCATATACAACCCCCTTTTGTGCCTCCAGTGGCACTGTGGGATCTCAACGTAGTTCTGGGATTCCTCAAAACACATTGGTTTAAAACCAGTCAAATCTGTGGATTTGAAGCATCTCACATGAAAAGTGAACATGCTCTTGGACCTGGCCTGGACCAGGCGAGTGTCAAATTGGTGGTTTTTTTCTCAAAAAAGCCCATATCTGTTTGTCCATTCGGACAGGGCAGAGCTGCGGACTCGTCCCCAGTTCTCTCCCTAAGGTGGTGTCAGTGTTTCACCTGAACCAGCTTATTGTGGTGTCTTGCGCCTACTAGGGACTTGGAGGACTCCAAGTTGCTAGATGTGGTCAGGGCCCTGAAAATATAGGTTCCAGGACGGCTGAAGTCAGGAGAACTGACTTGCTGTTATCCTGTATGCACCCAACAAACTGGGTGCTCTTGCTTTTAAGCAGACTTTTGCTAGTTGGATGTGTAATACAATTCAGCTTGCACATTCTGTGGCAGGCCTGCCACAGCCAAAATATGTAAATGCCCATTCCACAAGGAAGGTGGGCTCATCTTGGGCGGCTGCCCGAGGGGTCTCGGCTTTACAACTTTGCCGAGCGGCTATTTAATCAGGGGCAAGCACGTTTGTAAAATCCTACAAATTTGATACCCTGGCTAAGGAGGACCTGGAGTTCTCTCATTCGGTGCTGCAGAGTCATCCGCACTCTCCCGCCCGTTTGGGAGCTTTGGTATAATCCCCATGGTCCTTTCAGGAACCCCAGCATCCACTAGGACGATAGAGAAAATAAGAATTTACTTACCGATAATTCTATTTCTCGGAGTCCGTAGTGGATGCTGGGCGCCCATCCCAAGTGCGGATTATCTGCATTACTTGTACATAGTTACAAAAATCGGGTTATTATTCTTGTGAGCCATCTTTTCAGAGGCTCCGCTGTTATCATACTGTTAACTGGGTTCAGATCACAGGTTGTACAGTGTGATTGGTGTGGCTGGTATGAGTCTTACCCGGGATTCATAAATCCTTCCTTATTGTGTACGCTCGTCCGGGCACAGTACCTAACTGAGGCTTGGAGGAGGGTCATAGGGGGAGGAGCCAGTGCACACCACCTGATCCTAAAGCTTTACTTTTTGTGCCCTGTCTCCTGCGGAGCCGCTATTCCCCATGGTCCTTTCAGGAACCCCAGCATCCACTACGGACTCTGGGAAATAGAATTATCGGTAAGTAAATTCTTATTTACTGTGAGAATTATGTGTAAGGGCCACTTCTATTGTGGGCATTATGTGTAAGGGTCATTATTACTGTGGGCATTATGTATAAGGGACACTACTGAGTGACATAATGTGAATAAGGGGCACTAATGTTTGATGTAATGTGAATAAGGGCCACTACCATGTGTTGTAATGTGAATAAGGGGCACTACTATGTGGTATAATATGAAGCAGGGGCACTACATGCGGTGCAATGTGAAAAAGAATGTTCTACTCTGTGGCGTCATATGAATTGAGGGTACTATAGTGTGACCACGCCCCTTGTTTGCAACCAGGGGGGCGCCTAAATCGTAACCCTGGCTCTGCCTAGTGGGGGAGGGAGGGGGGGAGGTGGTGGTGAAAATGAGTTCCACCACCTCTCCAGGACCACTTTAAGCACTGAGTAGGATCATTTTATATATATATATATATATATATATATATATATAATAAAAGGAAATTTCCGGCACTCCAATGGTAACAATAAACTGTGCTGCGGTGCCCTCCTAGTCAGTTTAGCATAAGCCAACACTATACAAACGGATGTGTGGCGGCACTCACGCAGGCTGATTCAAATAGAAAAGTTTCTCTTTATTGCCGACATGTTTCGGGGAAACTCCCCGTCCTCAGGGCTTGACAAACAAGGTGTGAGACAAACTAAACATTTATACAATACACAGACAAAAAACATCAGTGTGCACATTAGCTAAATACTCGTGTTTCGCTACAGAATTTCAAGTGTTTCCGTGCGTATAACTTTAATTTTGAAGGACTTCCTGGTTAACTAATTAGACTTACAACAGGACATGCTCCACCCACCTCTGCCAATCTTTGTCAGGCCGTACCTCCAGCGGGCCTGCCCCAGATTGATGCTGTCGAAAGGCTGGTGAGAATAATCCACCTCCTTCTCTGCCCTGTCTCTCCTCTGATGCTGCTCTGATCAATGCTGTAAATGCTGGGACGACAGGCCAAGCTCCGCCCAGTGTATGTTAAATATGTAAGGTTTGCAGGGATAGGCTGACTCTATTCCAAAGGGCCATAGATCTCCTTACTTAGCTTCTCACTCTCCTTAGGGCTCCTCTGTTGATGTAAAAATGTTAAGATTTTCACACAGCACTTAAGGTCACTGGGAGAGCTGTTGGTACCCTTTACACAGCAGCTAAGCAGTTGCTGACTTGCATTTAAGAGTCAACATATCTGTCTCCTTTCCTCTTATTGCTATCTGAGAGGTTCGGCAATGTTCAAGTGACAGGTTAACCTGTGATAACCTGTGATAAGTGAGAAACTATCCTCTCCTGATTGGAAATAGATTGGTTAAGTACTTATATCTGAAATAAATATATATATATATATATATATATATATAAAGCCAAATACCACTGACTCATCACAAAATCTCGTGAACCATAAGGCTACACTTCCTTGCCAGTGGCAATTTCAGAGCAGTCCATTATTCAAATAGGGGAGCCACACTCAGCGATGTTTGACAGTGTTTAGGGGTGGCAGTTAATGTGGCTCCCCTATTTGAATAATGGAGTGCTCTGCAACTGCCACCGCAAGGAAGTCCAGGAACAGAGCATTGTGTCCTCCCCCCTCTGTGACTTGGTATCGCCAGCACCATGCATTCTTTATAGCCCCGACTGGGTGGGTTGTCTTAACTCTCCTCTGAGAGGCGCAAATTATCTCACCCCTTTTAACCCCGTTGTGGGTGGAATGTTGAAAAATCCCTTCTTAGTGGGTGCCTATGTCACAAAAGCACGCTACTGCCCAAATTTCAAGTTCCTAGTCCTTATGGTTCAGGAGATTTTGTGATGAGTCAGTGGTATTTGCTATATATATCTATATATATATATCTATATATATATATATATCTATATATATATATATATACATATATATATATATATATATATATATATAAAAAGTGACAAGGAACGCACACACCAGGCTTCTTCAATAGTGAAAATGAGATTTCTTTAATTCAGCTCACATAGTTTACAGGGTCAGGGTCAACGTTTCGGTCCTCTATGGAACCTTTGTCAAGACCAAAATTTTAGGCTGCCATCTCCCCTGCACACATCCTGCCTGTGGAGCCATAAATACCCTAAGGGACAGCCCACCAATTAATTCCTAGCCAATAGGAAGCTTGTATCTATTATTTGCAGCAAAATGCTAGTATGATGTCCACCAAAAAGCCAAGACCAGTGTGTATAAGTTAATAACTGCAAGCAGCAAAAAGAAATGATAAAGGCAATAATGAAATGACCATACAGAAGATAAATGGAAGCAGTTCCTGGCGGTGGAACGCACGCCACCACCGTGGAACGCATTGCGCTTTCTATCTCAAAATGCGCACTTCCAGTCGCGCATCATCTGACATAGCGCGCGTCATCCTGCGTCTCTAAGCAACCAGCCTGGCATGTATCACTAGGACGCAGTGCCGCTCTGGCACCGGAGACAGGGGGTAGGTGTAGCAGTGGGTAGTATTGCAGAATAACAACATTACAACATGTGAGGGCTGGCGCTATCAAGATAACACCTTACCCAGAAAAGTTAGTGAATATACACACTGACATGCATAGCTGCCATCAAGTCATCAAAAATAGTAATACAGTATATCGAACAACTAAAAATAAGTGTATAATTACGGGATGAAAAATGCACTGTATATATCGGTTGTTATATAGGCTTCCCACGGTATTTATAGCTCCATAATTCCAAACCATTCCAAGAGCACCAATGCAGAAAAGAAATCTTAGTCAAGTGAGTACATATAAACACCACACAGATGAGTCCTCGTGTTCAAAGGTATATAAACACAAAGATTCAATTATCATAAGACAAAAAATGTAAATACTAAATATTAAAGTATACAGCGTGGGAGCAATTTGAAGGGGTGGTATTCATGTGACCGCCGGTCTGCTGACCGACAGTCACATGACCTCCTCCACCATCCCGCCGGCTCAGTATCCCGATGGTCGGCATGCCGACCAACAGGGACTATTTCCACTCGTGGGTGTCCAGCGTGGCGTGTCCAGCGTGGCGAGCGCAGTGAGCCCGCAAGGGGCTTGCTGCACTCGCCCCTCCCCGCCGGGATCCCGGCGTCGGTATGCTGCCGGGATCCCGGCGTCGGTAAGCTGACCGGCGGTCAGGAGACCGCCGGTCAGCCATACTACACCCATTTGAAGGATATGCTCCTCAGACCAACAATGAAACACGATGTGTCCAGTAAGGACCAATGGCTGAATAAACGATATGGCTGCTACAGGTGCTTGCAATGTACCACTTGCAGATCCATGACAACTGGGCAGTTCTTCAGCCATCCGCTTTATGGCACGAAGATAAAACTCAGACACCACCTGACATGTATGATGGATCATGTCATCTATTTTCTGACTTGTCCCTGTGGGAAGATGTATGTCGGTAAGACTATCAGATCGTTCCGTGAGAGAATGAACCAACACAGATCCTCAATCCATTTGGCATACTCAACCGGCAAAACCGACAAACCTGTCGCGGCACACTTCTTGCAACTTCAACATCAACTTTCAACTCTAAGATGCATGATGATTGACTGGGTTCCACCATTACCCCGGGGTGGCGATAGGGGAAAGCTCCTATTAAAGAGAGAAGCCTACTGGATCCACTTTCTCGGGACAGTGTCCCCTAAAGGACTCAATGAACAGAACCCGCTCCATATGTTCATATAGATCTACGTCCATTTTCAATAAATTTGTACTCTATTTTTTCTATTTTTCTGTTATCCTGACAGTGCTGGGGTGTTCTGGTACCGTTGAGCTTGCTGGCCATGGCTATACGGCACCCCTTGACCCACAGGCTTTAATATTTAGTATTTACATTTTTGGTCTTATGATAATTGAATCTTTGTGTTTATATACCTTTGAACACGAGGACTCATCTGTGTGGTGTTTATATGTACTCACTTGACTAAGATTTCTTTTCTGCATTGGTGCTCTTGGAGTGTTTTGGAATTATGGAGCTATAAATACCGTGGGAAGCCTATATAACAACCGATATATACAGTGCATTTTTCATCCCGTAATTATACACTTATTTTTAGTTGTTCGATATACTGTATTACTATTTTTGATGACTTGATGGCAGCTATGCATGTCAGTGTGTATATTCACTAACTTTTCTGGGTAAGGTGTTATCTTGATAGCGCCAGCCCTCACATGTTGTAATGTTGTTATTCTGCAATACTACCCACTGCTACACCTACCCCCTGTCTCCGGTGCAAGAGCGGCATTGCGTCCTAGTGATACATGCCAGGCTGGTTGCTTAGAGACGCAGGATGACGCGCGCTATGTCAGATGATGCGCGACTGGAAGTGCGCATTTAGAGATAGGAAGCGCAATGCGTCCCACGGTGGTGGCGTGCGTTCCACCGCCAGGAACTGCTTCCTGTCACAACTGAGGGCCTGAGCTGACGGGAGGCAGCCTCAGTTGTAGGGGCTGAGATGTACCGGAACCTGGGAGGTTGTATCAGACCCCTGGACATGTAAGTAACATGAATAATAACTGCCCGAAGGCGTGACCACGACAACTTAGATAAAAGTCAATGATGTTTATTATGACAACTCCGCAACACAGCAGCAGTAAAAGAAAACGTAAAAGTCAGCAAATAATAAATACAGTTCCTGGGTACTACAGGATGGCAGGAGCCACAGGGCACTGGTAGTGTGAGATAGTTCTTATGATCTTCTAGATGGAAAGTCCTTACCAGGCCTGACTGTAGCAATGGAGATAACCCAGGATTGTGCCAGCTGGTGTTTCAGGAAAAGCTGGATTGCTGAAGGTAAAACAGCTGCTGTGGATACTGGCTGGAACCAGACTGTTGTTAGCACGGAGTGGATACTGGCTGGAACCAGTTAAATAATAAATGAACTTGGGAGCGATGAAATATGAACTGAAATGTAGAACTTGAGAGCGGAGAAATAATAATACCGGTGGAGAGTGGTAAAGTGTAGAAAGGACACCGGCCCTTTAAGGGAAGCTGTACTCTGCTGGAAGCTGAGCTGGAAGCAGGTAATGTTGTAGCTGGAAACAGATGAATCCACAATGGATTGGAGAGTCAGGCTACACCGCAGGTGGAATGCTGGTGCGGGTCTCTATGGTGGAAGTCTTGAGACAGGAGCTGGAACCTGGAAGACAATCACAGGAGAGAGACAAACAGGAACTAGGTTTGACAACCAAAGCACTGACGCCTTCCTTGCTCAGGCACAGTGTATTTATACCTGCAGCAAGGAAGGGATTGGCTAGGCAATTATGCAGATTAACAATACTGACAACAGATTGGAGGAAATGATCAGCTGACAGAATCCAAGATGGCTGCGCCCATGCAGACACTTGGAGGGAAGTTTGGTTTGTAATCCATGTGGTAATGAAAACAGTAATGGCGGCGCCGGCCACTGGAGACAGGAGACGCCAGGCTGACAAGTGCACATCCAACCACGCGGACACAGCGGAGGCCGCGGCTGACGTAATCGCCACTCTGACACTCTGCATGCAGAAGCTCAGGGACGGCGGCGGAGGCCGCGGGAGACGCCATGCCAGATGTAATAAGGCGTTACTGTGACAGCGTCTCAGAGAGACAGGAGAGGATGCAGGAATGTGAACATTAGGATAACAGATGGGATCCGGTCCTGGAGCGCTGAGCCAGCCTTAGGAGGCATCTGATGGGTAAGAAATGGCGTCCAGATACCCGGATCGTGACAGCACCCCCCCCCTTTAGGAGTGGCCCCAGGACACTTCTTTGGCTTTTGAGGAAACTTGGAATGGAATCTCCGGACCAAGGCAGGAGCATGGACATCAGAAGCATTGGTCCATGAACGTTCCTCAGGACCATAACCCTTCCAGTCAATAAGATATTGTAGTTGACCGTAACGGTGACGTGAGTCCAGGATCTTGGCCACTTCATACTCAACGCCTCGTTGAGTTTGGACTTTCGGAGTTGGAGGAAGTGAGGAATGAAACCGATTCAAGATCAGCGGTTTCAACAGGGAAACATGGAATGTCCTGGGTATTTTTAAGAAGGGAGGCAACTGGAGTCTGTAAGCAACAGGATTGATGACTTGTTCAATCTTGAAAGGACCGATATAGCGAGGTGCAAACTTCATACTGGGAACTCTTCACCTCAAATTCTTCGTGGATAACCATACCCGATCACCCACCTTGAGAGCAGGAACTGCTCGACGCTTCTTATCCGCAAACTTCTTGTACCTGAACGATGCCTTGAGCAGAGCTGATCGTACGCTCTTCCAGATATTGGCAAACTGATGCAAGGTGATATCCACTGCGGGAACAGAAGTTGCTGGAAGCGGTTGGAACTCAGGAACTTTAGGGTGGAATCCAAAGTTAGTGAAGAATGGTGTTGAAGCAGATGAAGAATGATACTGGTTGTTATGACAGAACTCGGCCCAGGGAAGTAATTGAACCCAGTCATCTTGAGAGGAGGACACATAGATGCGGAGGAAGGCCTCCAAGTCCTGATTCACCCTCTCGGTTTGACCATTGGTCTGAGGATGGTAAGCCGTGGAAAACTTTAGCTTGACTTGGAGGACTTGACATAAACTTCGCCAGAATTTGGCTGTGAATTGAACTCCTCGATCTGAGATAATTTCTTCAGGAAGACCGTGGAGTCGGAAGATCTCTTGTATGAATACTTGAGCCAACTTGGAAGCTGACGGAAGACCGGTGAGAGGAATGAAGTGTGCCATCTTGGTGAACCGGTCAACTACCACCCAGATGGTATTGAACTTGTTGCACATGGGTAAGTCTGTAATGAAATCCATCGACAAGTGGGTCCATGGTCGACGGGGAACGGATAGTGGAACCAGTTGCCCCGCAGGCGACTGGCGGGATACTTTATGTTGGGCACACTTTGGGCAAGATGCAATAAACTCCAAGACGTCCTTTTTCAGAGTTGGCCACCAATAGGACCTAGAGATAAACTCCAGGGTTTTTTGGATACCTGTATGTCCGGCAAAACGGGAAGCATGGGCCCAATGCATGAGCTTCTTCCTTAGCATCGGCTTCACAAAACTTTTCCCTGATGGGGGCGTAGAGTCCATCCCTACCGTGGAGAATGCCAACGGATTTATAATAGGATGCTTGTCTGAAGACTCTGACTCATTTTCTTGCTCCCATGAGCGGGAAAGGGCATCGGCCTTGCGATTCTGAGAGCCCGGACAGAACAGGAGTTTAAAGTCGAACCTGGAAAAGAAAAGTGCCCATCTGGCCTGACGAGGGTTGAGACATTGTGCGCCCTTCAGGTATAAAAGGTTCTTGTGGTCTGTAAGTATGGTGATTAAATGAGAAGCTCCCTCCAACAGATACCTCCACTCTTCTAGAGCGAGCTTGATGGCTAGCAACTCCTGGTCGCCAATGGCATAGTTGCGCTCAGCTGGGGAGAACTTCTGGGAGAAGAAACTGCAAGGATGTAAATGGCCATCTTTAGCCCTCTGAGATAACACCGCTCCTACTCCAACGGAGGAGGCATCCACCTCTAGGATGAAAGGAGAGTCGATGTCAGGCTGTTTCAGGACAGGCGCAGAGATGAACCTCTGTTTTAAAAGATGAAAAGCTTGCATGGCTTCTTCAGACCACTTGGACGGGTTAGCACCCTTCTTGGTGAAAGCAGTAATAGGCGCCACAATGGTGGAAAAGTCTCGTATAAACTTTCGGTAATAATTGGCGAACCCTAAGAACCTCTGGACCCCTTTGAGGGTTAAGGGTACCGGCCAATTCTGAATTGCTTGTAGTTTCTCAGGATCCATCTCTAGTCCGGAACCGGACACAATGTACCCTAGAAACGGAATGGACTTGACTTCAAAGACGCATTTTTCTAATTTGCAATAGAGATGATTGACACGGAGACGGGACAGAACCTCTTTAACCCAAAAACGATGTTCCTCTAAATCGTTGGCAAAAATGAGGATATCGTCTAGATAGACCACGACATGACGGTATAGAATGTCTCTGAAAATCTCATTGACAAAATGCTGGAAGACAGCTGGAGCATTGCTCAATCCGAAGGGCATGACGAGGTACTCATAATGTCCGTCACGGGTGTTAAAGGCGGTCTTCCACTCGTCACCCTCACGGATCCGGATGAGATTGTATGCACCTCGCAAGTCCAGCTTTGTAAAGATGGTAGCTCCGCTAACTCTGTCAAAGAGCTCAGTAATCAGGGGTAAAGGATAACGGTTCTTGATGGTAATGTCGTTCAAACCTCTGTAGTCGATGCACGGCCGCAGACCACCATCTTTCTTTTTTACAAAAAAGAAGCCTGCGCCGGCTGGGGAAGAAGAAGGTCGAATGAACCCCTTTGCTAGGTTCTCTTTAATGTATTCCTCCATAGAATGCGTCTCAGGCAGAGACAACGGATAAGTTCGGCCTCGAGGTGGAACCTTCCCTGGAACGAGATCAATCGGGCAGTCCCATTCTCTATGAGGAGGAAGGATATCAGCAGAAGCTTTACTGAACACATCCGTGAAATCTTGATATGGAGGAGGTGGAACATCAGACGACCTGGGGGAGGAAGAACAGACAGGCAATACTTTAAACAAACATGTCTCTGCACAGGAGGAACCCCATGCCAGGATTTGCGTAGTCGTCCAATCAATTGTAGGATTGTGAAGACGGAGCCATGGAAGGCCCAGGACCACAGGATGTGTGGCTCTTGGAATCACTAAAAGTGAAATAAGTTCGGAATGAAGAACTCCCACTCTCAGACGAACTGGTAGAGTCCTCAGAGCAATAACAGTATCAAAAATTTTACTGCCATCCACGGCAGTTAAGGAAAAGGAGGAAGGAAGTCTCTCGGTGGGTAGGGACCACCGTTTAACATAGGCTTCAGTAATAAAGTTCCCAGCTGCTCCGGAATCAAGGAGAGCAATGACGTTCCGATAACGTTGAGCAACTTGAAGCGAGACTGGGAGATTACAATCAGAGGAGCAGAAGATTTTGGAGCAGATGATCTTCCACGCTCAGTTGCTCTCTCTCTGAAACGTAAATCAACTTTCGTGCAGAGTGAGATTAGCTCATCTAACTTAGAAGGTAAGTCTCTGGTAGCTAACTCATCTTTAATAAGCTCAGATAAGCCATGCCAGAATGCAGCATACAGGGCCTCGTCGTTCCATGCCAGTTCGGATGCCAGGATCTGGAACTGTATCAGATATTGTCCTACAGTACGTGACCCCTGGCGTAAACGGAGAATCTCGGATGAAGCTGAGGTTACCCGGCCTGGCTCGTCGAAGATGCGCCTGAATGTTGACACGAATGCAGTGTAAGAAGATAGCAGGGTGTCGGACCTCTCCCATAACGGTGATGCCCAATCAAGGGCTGAGCCACTGAGAAGAGAAATAATGTAGGCAATTTTTGTACGGTCACTGGGAAAATTGCCAGGTTGTAGCTCAAACTGAATCTCACACTGGTTGAGAAATCCCCTGCAGAATCTTGGAGATCCGTCAAATTTTGCTGGCGTTGGAAGATGAAGACGTGGAGCAGAAATGGGTAAGGTGGGTGGGGTTATAGCTGGAGTCACTGTGGTTGACGCACCAGATGCGCCTGATCCACGGAGAGTTGTCTGAATCCCATCCAGCCGAGTAGAGAGATCCTGGAGACAGCGGATGATGTGGCCCTGTGCAGCCTCCTGATGTTCTAGTCGGGCTGCCAGTTCTTGCATCGGCCTGGCCGCTTGATCCTGGTCTCCGGCTGGATTCATTAGGTCAGTGCTTACTGTCACAACTGAGGGCCTGAGCTGACGGGAGGCAGCCTCAGTTGTAGGGGCTGAGATGTACCGGAACCTGGGAGGTTGTATCAGACCCCTGGACATGTAAGTAACATGAATAATAACTGCCCGAAGGCGTGACCACGACAACTTAGATAAAAGTCAATGATGTTTATTATGACAACTCCGCAACACAGCAGCAGTAAAAGAAAACGTAAAAGTCAGCAAATAATAAATACAGTTCCTGGGTACTACAGGATGGCAGGAGCCACAGGGCACTGGTAGTGTGAGATAGTTCTTATGATCTTCTAGATGGAAAGTCCTTACCAGGCCCGACTGTAGCAATGGAGATAACCCAGGATTGTGCCAGCTGGTGTTTCAGGAAAAGCTGGGTTGCTGAAGGTAAAACAGCTGCTGTGGATACTGGCTGGAACCAGACTGTTGTTAGCACGGAGTGGATACTGGCTGGAACCAGTTAAATAATAAATGAACTTGGGAGCGATGAAATATGAACTGAAATGTAGAACTTGAGAGCGGAGAAATAATAATACCGGTGGAGAGTGGTAAAGTGTAGAAAGGACACCGGCCCTTTAAGGGAAGCTGTACTCTGCTGGAAGCTGAGCTGGAAGCAGGTAATGTTGTAGCTGGAAACAGATGAATCCACAATGGATTGGAGAGTCAGGCTACACCGCAGGTGGAATGCTGGTGCGGGTCTCTATGGTGGAAGTCTTGAGACAGGAGCTGGAACCTGGAAGACAATCACAGGAGAGAGACAAACAGGAACTAGGTTTGACAACCAAAGCACTGACGCCTTCCTTGCTCAGGCACAGTGTATTTATACCTGCAGCAAGGAAGGGATTGGCTAGGCAATTATGCAGATTAAGAATACTGACAACAGATTGGAGGAAATGATCAGCTGACAGAATCCAAGATGGCTGCGCCCATGCAGACACTTGGAGGGAAGTTTGGTTTGTAATCCATGTGGTAATGAAAACAGTAATGGCGGCGCCGGCCACTGGAGACAGGAGACGCCAGGCTGACAAGTGCACATCCAACCACGCGGACACAGCGGAGGCCGCGGCTGACGTAATCGCCACTCTGACACTCTGCATGCAGAAGCTCAGGGACGGCGGCGGAGGCCGCGGGAGACGCCATGCCAGATGTAATAAGGCGTTACTGTGACAGCGTCTCAGAGAGACAGGAGAGGATGCAGGAATGTGAACATTAGGATAACAGATGGGATCCGGTCCTGGAGCGCTGAGCCAGCCTTAGGAGGCATCTGATGGGTAAGAAATGGCGTCCAGATACCCGGATCGTGACACTTCCATTTATCTTCTGTATGGTCATTTCATTATTGCCTTTATCATTTCTTTTTGCTGCTTGCAATTATTAACTTATACACACTGGTCTTGGCTTTTTGGTGGACATCATACTAGCATTTTGCTGCAAATAATAGATACGAGCTCCCTATTGGCTAGGAATTAATTGGTGGGCTGTCCATTAGGGTATTTATGGCTCCACAGGCAGGATGTGTGCAGGGGAGATGGCAGCCTAAAATTTTGGTCTTGAAAAAGGTTCCATAGAGGACCGAAACTTTGACCCTGACCCTGTAAACTATGTGAGCTGAATTAAAGAAATCTCATTTTCACTATTGAAGAAGCCTGGTGAGTGCGTTCCTTGTCATTTTTTCTATGTTTGAGACAGCTTCTGGAGGGGACTGATCTCTGGCTATTGCACCCCAGCAGTTGTGACAGTTCAGTAATGCGAGTGCAACTTCTCCGGATCTATATATATATATATATATATATATATATATATAGATTGCACAGTTCTTTTGTCACATGTACAATTTATTTGTTTAAATTATATTTGTTTTTTAAAACTGTTTTCTTTTTCATCAATAGAACTTGAAGTTGCCAGACTTAGCACGGATGTGAGTTTGGAAGATCTAAAATTCCCTCAGAATTTAGGACATGGTAGCTCTATTCAACTGTCTTCGAATACTCTTAGACAAAATGGACGGAATGGTAAATAGACTTCATGCAGAAAGTGTTTACAATTATGTGAATGCAATACAGTTTGTATACATTTGATTACAACTAATACCATATGTATATATTTATTTGTGAATAGTATGTTCTTAGTATGATGCAACAAATTTTACAGTACTAGTGAACATAAATTAGAATTATATTTCTTTACTTCTCCTCCACGATGAGTAGAGTCCTGTTGGAAAAAGATTTGGGGGTGATCATTGACAATAGACTTAGCAGCAGTCCGCAATTTCGAGATGCTGCAGTAAAGGCCTAACATGCATAAAACGGGGAATAGAGACCAGGGATGAAAGTGTAATCCTGCCATTGTATAAAGCTTTGGTACGGCCTCATCTAGAATACTGTGTACAATTTTGGGCTCCACACTATAAAAAAAGACATAGTTGAACTAGAAAGTGTTCAGAGAAGAGCTCCAAAATTAGTTAAGGGCCTAGAGTCATTGGATTATGAGGAAAGACTACTTAGGCTAGATATGTTTACACTGGAAAAAAGGCGCATAAGATGGGACATGATTAATTTCTTCAAATCAAGGGGCAATATAAGGAACTTTCAGGCAATTTACTTATTAAGAGCTTTGTACACAGGACACTTGGTCATCCTCTAAGGTTGAAGAGGAGGGAGTTTAAGACCAAGCGTAGGAAAGGTTTCTTCACAGTGCGGACACTGAGTTTATGGAATTCACTGCCGGAGAGAGTGGTAATGTCGGAGGCATTTAAGAAAGGATTAGACAATTTTTTAGCAGAAAATAGCATCGAAGGTTATAAGTAAATTGGAGATAATACAGCATATAGCACTACAGGTTGAACTCGATGAACGATTGTCTTTTTTTCAACCTCGACAACTATGTAACTGTTTTTGCTGATGCCCATCCCCCAGCCCCCATATTCTCTGATAGTGGTAAAGTATATAGTATAAATTGTGTCATTTTGCCAGCATAAGTTTGCATGGCTGAAAAAAGGACACACTGTTAGTCCATTACAGCTAGTGAACTAATGTTAAGAGTTGATGAAGAATTAAAATATAATTAATTTTCACTTGTATTTTCTCATGTTTAAAAAAAATAATTATCAAATGTATTGTCACCAAAATACTGCATCATGAAAAATTTTATTTACGTTTTCCAGAGTGTATGGAAGTAAGTTTTCATTACATACTTTGGGGTGTATTCAATAATTGTCGGAAGATGCTGTCTTGTCGGAAAGACGTCAGCTTCCGTCAGGTTTAAGTCGGAAGGGGTTCCGTCCGACCTGTTCAATAGGGGTCCTTTTTTTCCGACAAGTCGGGAATTCCCGACTTGTCAGAAAGCTGTTGGAATGCACGCGGATCGACGGCTTCAGCTGGCGATCTGCGTGTATTGTCAGAAGTACGGCCAAACCTGACAGGTTTTAGCCCAGTTTCCGACAATGTCAATCCAACTTTAAAAAAGTTGGATTGACATTGTCGGGAACTGGCCAAACCTGTCGGGTTTGGCCCGGCATTGAATACTGACCTGTCGGATCCTTTCCATCAGAAAGGATCCGACAGGTATTGAATACAGCCCATTGAATGAATCACAGCACCTTTAGTTTTATTACTTGCACTACAGTAGGATTAGGCTTTTAGTTGAAGCTGTGGTGGCCAGACAAGCTTGCTATTTGCACTTTATCTAAACAAAAATGTATATTACTTGCTGCACTGCTAGTTATGTACTTATCACCCAAAAAACATCATAAACCACATGTGCGTCTTATTTGTCTATTTTACATGTAAAAAACATCTGCCCACTATTGACTAAGAACAGTTTATCTTAATTAATTTGCACTACAACCAACCATCGCTTATAGATGCAGTATGCTGATGTACACCGATATACAGTACTCAAGCTCCAATGCTACACCAGAATCACCTGTTGCTATCTGGTATTCATAGCCTACTTGTGTTTATGTTTATTTTAATCTCTGTTGTAAAGAACTGTATCTCCTGTCATCATTCTAATGCTAAATTATTATCATGTATAGTTTTCTTGCACAAACTGTAATGCTGTAGTAACTCTTAATTACTGTAATAGTAGAGTAACTCTTAATTACTGTAATAGTAGAGACAAGATCTGTCATTTTTTTATACATTTGATTGAGCACGATAGAATATCTCACAGAAATAACAGAAGGCTACGGACTAGGTGAAATAAAACAATCAAACATAACTAGTGTAAAAGTTAAGTAAAGTTCTCAGTTTCTTCAGCTTCGTATCAGCATAAGTGCTTCTTAAGCTTTGGAGTTTCAACCACTGTTTTACTGTGTATGATTTGGCTACTAAGAAGCCTGCGATAAAAGATAAAAATATTGTATACAGTATCTAATATTAATGGATAATCATCTTCTTTATCGCCTTCTCTTTTTAAGTAAATATTAACTTTCTGTCACATACTAATCGGCAATATAATATTTAGTTTTAGATTATTATATGGTTGAAGATCTCTTTGTGTCCTGTACTGACTATGAGCTTAGCAATTAAATGAAAAAAAAAAAAAAAATGACACTGTAATACAACTTTGTTCACGCATCTGTCAGTTAAGTCAAAAAATTATACCTCTTAAGAAAAAGAATATCTTCTATTTTTGTTAAAACTAAAGGTGTGTACACATGGTGGGATTTCTCCGTTCAATTTTGAATATATAGTCAAAATCGCATGAAAAGTTAGTGCAAATCATAAGGTGTTAGCCACATTGTGATCCCGATACGCACTCCCGCAGGGTCGGTATCGAAAGGCTAGATTGACTGTGCAGGCTAGTCAACCTTGACTATATAGTGTACTATCAAGTACAAAGTATAGTCAAAATTGGCACTTAGTCAAAATCGTACATAGTCAAAATCGAAAGTACAAAATGTCAAAGTCGGTACTTCTGGGCTCTGGGGGAGGTCAAGGGAAATCACATCATCAAAATCAGACATAGTCAATATCTCACCATGTGTATGCACCTTTAAGCCTGAACTACCAGTTTGTTATTGTGTTACTGTATGTGATTAACCTCGTGAGACATATTGTGTTACCTGTAACTAATTAATCCCCATTGAACGATCTACATAGTCTAAAACTAGAATACAGAATACAAGAAAACTAGAATACAATCATGAGCTTATTTTGGGCCTATAAATCAGTCTATGTTTTTTCACTACTGATATTGAAAGCACAGTTCTAACTAAATGGGGACTTTCGACATTACTAGAAAATGGAATCAGAACGCAAAGAGTATAAAACCCTGTTGCTTACATTATAGTGGTCGTGGCCATTCTATCGCAGTGGGAAAGGCTGAGTTCCCACTGGGTGGTTCTCTAATTCAAGGAATTATTTTTTAGTTACATGTTTGTTCATTATGTTTGAAGTAGAGCCAACCATTCTTTTTCTTTGTTACAGTATTATGTAAGCTGTACATAATACATAATATAGAATTGACTATGACCTCTGCTGGTGTCACTACTATACCCCTTTAGTGTGCCAACCGAGTGTCCGATCAAGGTACGTGTACACACTTGCCGATCGGTCGTTCAATATGACGGTCAGGATCCCCAGCTGGGCGGACATTTCAATTTGCCCGCCGAATTGTAAAGTCAGCCCCCCAAAACAAGTGCATGGGCATTCAGTGGACCACCCGTACACTTGGCCAGATAACCCAATATATCTGCAAATATATTGGCCATCAGCTGTGCTGCACAGGTGACGTTACATATACACACACGTTCACATTGTCACCAGGGCTGGTTTAAGGGGGGGGGGGGGACAGGGGTGGTCATCTCAGGTCCCCTACACATTAGGGGCGCCCACACACAGCTGTTTGCTGTGGAGTAGTCTCCCCTGGCGGCTCAGCTGTTTAATAATAGTGGGCGCTGAGGAGGTCTTCAGTATACTGAAGTCAGTCTCGAAGGGATACTGCAGTGAAATCCCCGAGACACTGACTGTAAGCCACCCAGCTGTGTTGCTCCAGCGCTGTCCTGTCTATGGAGTGAGTTACTGTATGGTGCTGTCCTCTCCAGGAAACCTGTCCAGGTGTTCCAGTGCTGTCTGCTCCAGGGAGATTGTATAGGTGTGCAGCACTGTCCTCTCCAGTCATCATGTCCAGGGAGGGGGGTGTTTGCAGCTATTTTAGTAGTGGGGGTCCACACAATTTCATTGCCACTGGACCCCCATGACCCTTAATCGGGCCCTGGTTCACACAATATATCAGCCAGTGTGTACCCAGGATTAGGGGTGCAGGAGAGAGAGTGAGGTGAGTGAGAGACAGAGAGAGTGTAAGGGAGAGAGAGAGAGAAAAAGAGAGGGAGTAAGAGAGGGGAGAACGAGAGAGGGAGTATCAGGGAAAAATAGAGGTGTAAGAGAGAGAAAGGGTATCAGAGACATTGAGAGAGATGAGTAAGAAAGAGAGGGATAGAACAGGATGTCAAGGACAGAGAGAAAGGGTGTCTGAGTGAGAAAGAAGGGGGAGCAAGAGAGAGAGGGTTTCATGGAGGGAGAGAGACGAGCAAGAGAGAGAGAATGTCAGGGAAAAAGAGAGCAATGAGAGAGAGATTGTGTCAGGGAGAGAGTGAGAGAGAAAGAGAGAGCGGAGCAAGAGAGGGAGTTAGTCAGGGTGTCAGAGTGAGAGGGAGCGAGTGGGAGAAAGACAGGTTGTCAGGGAGAGAGAGTCTGTCAGGGAGAAAGGGAGACGGAGTGAGTGTCAGGAAGAGATAGAGCATGTCAGGCAGAGAAAGAAAGAGACACAAAGGAAAAGAGACAGAGACATATAGGGGAGCAAGAAGAGAGGGCAAAAGAGAGGGTGTCAGTGGAAGGAGGAGCAAGTAAGAGATAGCGTGTTAGGGACGGAAGGAGAGAGAGAGTGGGAGCAAGAGAGGTAAGAGAGTCGGGGAGAAAAAGAGGGAGATACAAAGAGAGAGGGGAGCAAGAGAGAGAAAAGAGAAGAGGGTGTCAAGAAGAGAGAGAGGGTGGTGTCAGGGAGGGAGGTAAAGAGACAGAAGAGAGCAAGAGAGAGTGTCAGGGAGAGAAATAGGGAGAGAGAGAGAGTGACAGAGGGGTTAGGGGGAGTGAGCAGAGGGTGCCAGGGAGGGGGAGAGAGAGGGTGGAGCAAGAGGGATAGAGTGTGTCACAAAGAGAGAGAGAGAGAAGGGAGCAAGAGACAGAGGGATAGAGAGTGTCAGGGATAGAGGGAGGGGGAGCGAGCAGGAGAGACACTACCTGTTAAAGGCTACATCTCAGGTCTCTGATGGGGTTGGCACTTCATCGCATTAGCCTCCACTCCCTTCCCCAAACACCCGGGAATCGTGGCACTTCACTGCACTGCTGCTGGGAGCCGGCCAGGTAGGGTGCAGATTGGGCCTGGGCAACATTTGCCACATTGTGGGAACCCAGGGCGACCACCCCATCCACCTCACCTATAAACCATCCCTGCTTGTACTCCTAGTGTGTATGATATTATTTAGGTCAACAGTTGGTTAAAGTGAAACTACAACACACAGGAATTTCAGCTTTAGAAAAAGCAGTGATCAAGGGTTCAACGCACCAGTTACCTATTACCTACCGACATAAACCTTAAAAAACAACCTATCTTGCACTATGGATTGTTCCAGCAACAGGCAGTGGGCTTCAACCAGATGTGGGAGATTACGTCTTGTATCTTCTTAATACCTACATATCCAGCAAATTGAGAGACGTAGCCAGTGTAATAATTTGGGATGGGGTTCCAAAGAAGTATTTTTTTCCCAAGAGGAGGACAAGGTTGCAGATGTGCAATAGTTAAAATTAAGTTTGAATCTAATATAGGTTTACATTCTAAAATCCGGTCTACATCAGAAGAGTCAAAGAACTGAGACAATGCAGCTGCTTTATTATTTTAAAAGACCTAGTTGATAGGTGAGCAGGAGATTAAAACATGAGAAGAATAAAGAACTCTTTGCTTAGCGAAGCACTGGGCAGTGGGAAGATATAATATATTTTTATGGTTATTGGGAAGTTAGGACCCTCAATTAGGTGTCTCCAGTCCTTAAGGGCTACTGTGATAACCAGAAGTTCCTTATCTTTGATGCTATGGGGGGGGGGGTATTCAATTCTTGTCGGAAACTGCCGTGTTGTCGGAAAGACGGTAGTTTAAGACAGGTTTAGGTTGGAAGGGGTTCCGACCTATTCAATGCCGGCTGTTTTTTTCCAACAAGTCCGGAATTCCCGACTCGTCATGAAAACACGTGTTCTGTCTGAAGCGCGGCCAAACCTAACAGGTTTTAGCCCCGTTTCCTACAATGTAAATACGACTTTAAAAAAAGTTGGATTGGCATTGTCGGGAAAGGACCAAACCTGTCGGGTTTGGCCGCAGCATTGAATACTGACCTATCGGATCCTTTCCGTCTGACAGGAATTGAATATACCCCTATGAGTTCATCTCTGCTGGTTAGAATTTAAAGGGGAAAGTTCACAAATTTGGAGTTTCTCAGAGGAGGCTCATTTGGGACAAGAATGGTCCCACACTAATTGATAATGCTACCTAGAGGTAAAAGGTACAGGAGGCATCCGGCTATCATATAATATATGTAATATACCTAAAATATTACAGGTGTTACTTCTAATGCCCATTCCTATTGCTAAAGGCTGACTTCCACTTATTCCTCTTTCTGAGAGGTATGAAGATTTTATGTTCCCCTAAACTGCATTTGATGAAACTCAGTATCGCAATCCCATTATCAGCAAATGAAACATACAGTACTGAAGCAGTTTTGTCAAATGAGTATACAGTATTTACTAAAGTACTGTGTGGCCGGAGTCCCCCCTGCCCACATGGACAATGGTGGCCACGGCACTGCAGGGGTTAACCCTCAGTGCCAGGCGCCATATTGATGGACAATAGGCACATGGCGCCACTTTTAAATGTGTACTGGCGCTGGGCGCCATCTTTAAAATGTTATGGGCGCTAGGCGCCATGTGTTTAAAAATGTTTTAATGTTATTGTCGCGGTCCCGGACCTCTCCGGCGACCGTTGCAGTAAGAGTGACCCCTGGGCGCACTGGCTTGTGTGTGTGCCGGGGTAGAGGAGGGCCGCTGAAGCCGGGAGATCAGCTCCCGCTGCAGCGCTCTGTGTGTGATTCCACCGCTGGGGGCCAGGAGCTTGCTACCGGCGCCTCAGCACTGCAGGGGGGTGTGCCGCTCATGGGGGACTGAGCTAGCCGGCACCCTCTCCGGCGGGGGGGGAGTAGGATGGTGACCGCTGGGGTCCGGGAGCTACGCTCTTGGCACCTCAGCGCTGCATGGAGACAGAGCCGCAGCAGCCGGGTCGAGCATCCTGAGCCGCCGGGCTTCAGGAGGGGGGTGCGCCGCAGCCCAGATCCCCTCCAGCGGGCTGCGGCAAGGCAGAACTATTGTTGGCAAATAGACATCTTCTGCCTCAAGATGACCGCTTTATCTTGTGACCTGCAGGGCTAAGAGAAACCTAGCTCTGTTCTCTGGCTGTCCACGGTGTACCCAGCGTCTCCAAGCTCCGCCTCCAGCCAGCTACCGGGTAGAGGCCTAGTCAAGTGACTAGTGGAGATTCGTCAACACCACACAGGTGTGGTAAGGCGGTGTGTCGACGCATACAGAGCAGAACCGTGGTTCCAGACGCCACGGCAGGTTAGGAGTCTAGTGGTGGCAGCATAGAACCCACCCACTGCGCAGTGGGTGGAGTCAGTAACAGGCGGTTACTGATGGTAAGTGGGAATCCTTTATGTGGCCAGGTCCCGTGTGACCTAAACATCCATTCTGTGACTGGGGACGGGACGCTAAGCGGTGACGGCTGTCGTACGGGACCGTCCAGTCACATACTGGTTTATAGGAGTGCCAGTGCCCATAACAACCCACCAGATTCTACTTTTAATTTATCTAGCATCCTCTAGAACATAAAAGGCAGAATCTGATGCTATGGACTATCTCCACTTGATGCTATCTCCACTTCTATAAACCTGCACTTTAGTAAGAGTAGTAACCATGCTTTTTGAGACACTTGAGATAAGCATTAGGGCCACAGACAATATCAGACTGCCAGTCAAACACTTTGGAATCTTGGTGAAGCCAGTGAAGGCCCAATGTATTGGGCGTTGTCACAACTGAGTCTGAGTACAAAAATTGTTTACAAAGTTTGGAATTGTCATTATATTCAGGGGACTAGGTTTTATACCAGTGCTCCATCCAACAGAAATTTCTACCAGGAATAATAGATCTGATTAAAGTAAGAAGTGTAAATGTCTCTCGATTTGCTGTATATGTAGAGATTAAGAAGATTTAAGAAGTAATCTTATCATTATAGACAGGCTAGATACTTTGGTTTTGAATACCTCTTGCACATTCAAATGTCACTCAGACTCAGTTGTGACAATGGCCAATACAGTAGTCCTTGGTCTTACCTGGCTTCATCAAGATTCCAAAATGTCAGGCAGTCAGGTATTGTCTGTGGTTTATTCTGGAGTTTATTCTGATGAGGAAAAAGCCTCTGAAGCATCATCTAGTCTTGATTTGACTCCTGTCTATCGATTCTTCCCACAAGTGATGTAATAGGAAAAAAAGTACCAGAGGAATCTATGGCCAGGGTGCAATGTTATGCCAATTTTGTTTATCATTGGCCAATCAAAGGCACAGAGTTTAATGGTGCCCTAAAATTCACATGGAACTCCCACAAGAAAGTTTCACTGCAGAAGGTCTGCAGGTTGTGGCCCTATGACTTGCCCTTAGCTGGCGAAAAGCAAAAGCCTAATATGCAGATATCTGGGAAACCAAGGTATTATGGAAGAGATGCAAGCCAAGAGATGATTATTGACAAACTGGGAACAATCAGGAACCAGTAGACACAGAGCATCATATCAAAACAGGAGATGGGATTAAGGTCAGGAAAATGCAAAGGACTGGAGCACAGAAATCATGCACAAGAGTGCTGCAGATATTCCTGCATTAGGAGACCTTACACTCAGACAGCAAGAAGAGCATGAGATTTAAATACATTAGAGCAGGTTTGAAACTGGCACCATGGTGTCACCAGGAAACCAGAACCCAGCTAAAAAAAAAAATGCAGGTCACTGTTTCTCTTAAGTGCAAGATGGGTTCTGGGAGCATTATGTTGCTCATAGTCCTCTTTTTCCTACAGCTTTGTCCCAGCTGCTGAGCCACAATTCTCTGACCTACAGTAGCCTTGGTGGAAGCACATTTTACCTGTGTCCCACAGTCAAGAGCTTCCTACAAGTCAGGTACTTAGATAAGAAAAGGAGGTTATTTTACAAAGCATGGGGAGAAAAAGGGACAGATGTACTAAGCCATTGAGAGTGATAAAGTGGAGAGGTATAAGCTACTGTACCAACCAATCAGCTCCTAACTGTCATTTTTCATACATTGCATGGAAAGTGACAAAAGTTGATTTGCTGGTACTCTCTCCACTTAATCACTCTCCAAGGCTTAGTACATCTCCCTTTTTTTAGTGGAGAGATACAAGTGCAGATGTACTAAGCCTTGGAGAGTGATAGGGTGGAGAGAGATAAAGGACTAGACAATGAGCTCTTAACTCTTACTTTATAGGCTGTGTGTGGGCCTATGTACTAAGGGGGTCATTCCGACCCGTTCGCACGCTGCTGTTTTTCACAGCGGTGCGAACAGGTTGGTTCTGCGCATGCGCGTCGGCCGCAATGCGCAGGTGTGTCGTTGCCCAGTGACGGCAGTCGCTGGGCAACACAAGAGGAACGAAGAAAGCGATCGCGGCGAAAAATAATTGACAGGAGGAAGGCAGCGGCAGCGATCGCTTTCTTCGTTCTTCTTATCATTGCCCAGCGAAGAAGATTGACAGGAGGAAGGCGTTCCGAGGCGTCAACTGACCGTTTCCTGGGAGTGGTACAGCGAATTCAGGCGTGTCCAGGCATTTGCATGGCGGGTGTCTGACGTCAATTCCGGGACCTGACAGGCTGAAGACATTGCATTTGCAGCGGGTAAGTAACTCCAGAGCTACACAGAAACTGCGCAAAATGTTTTTGCATAGCTCGGCTGCACAAGCATTCGCAGCCTTGCTATGCAAAAAACCCCTTCCCCATAGGCAGTGTCTAGTTGATCGCACGGGCAGCAAAAAGTTGCTACGTGCGATCAACTCGGAATGACCCTCTAAGTGGGAAGAGATCAACTCCCAACTGTCATTTTTTAAACACAGCCTGTAACATGGCAGTTACTGTAGGAGCTGATTGGTTGGTAGTAGAGATCATGTTTTGGTAAAACCACCCTCAAGTGTTTTTGTTTGGATTCGGATCTTGGTTTGGTTTAAAATAATAAAAATAAAATCGATATTCATTAATCATTAATAAAAAAAATTATAAAATGGAGCATGGCTTGGCTGGCGTGGGAAGCAGACGTGGCTCACACCAGCTTCTGCGGTTTTGCCACTAATAAGGCGGAATTTGAGTACTTCCCCGTTGACTGTATACCTCTATTGCCGTCCGGCCTCTCTAGCAGTTTGCTGGCTCACATCTGTTGTTGCCCAGATGCCCCTGCTGTGTTACTACTGGTCGGGGCCTACCTCCCTATGAAGCCATGGCCTGGATTACTGCCTGCCCACCACAGGCTCCATTGTCCTCTCCTTCCGCCCCGCTTCTGACACGCCGCGGACCCCGCCTTAGACTCCCCGGCCAGGGTGGCGGCTACTTGCAGCCAGGGTGCTCGCTGTGCCACTTGCAGATGCTCTCTTCTCCAGACAGGATCTCCTGCTGCTCCTTTGTTCCTGGGGCCCTGGTTGGAGACTTGGATGCTGCAGTGGTCCGCTGCTGATGTGAGTTAGGACGAGGCAGCCATACTGTGTCTCCCCTCATTTATTTGAGATATCCCTGCCGTACCACCACAACAGTGGAGCACTGTTCATCTTTTCTGTATTCCCTTGCTGTGACACGAATGTCCGTGTCTCAAACGTGGTGAATGTGAGTATTATTCCTTTCCCTCTGGAGCATATTTGCTCTTTTTTATTGATATCCTTATGGAGTACTGATGCTGTGATGCTGCAGCTCCCTCTGGTGGTCGATCCCTGTGTTACTTTTCCGGTTCTACATTCTATATTGCATGCCCATTTTTATACATCAGTGACCTATGGCCTTTGGACCTGCAGGAATTATCTGCCATCTGATCCTCACTCCCTGAGTACTGTGAACTCTGTCACGGGTCGGACACTATATGCTCTGGAATATTACTGCATAACTGTACCACTCCCCTCATTTGTCACTTACATGTGGACTGGAGATCACCTGTACTGCCTGGGTAAGGGCCCCTCTACTTGCCGATGCCGGCCTAGCCATTTCTTAGGGGAAATACAGTAGGTCAACAGCAACCTTGACAACATCATTCTCTGTACATATAACATTTCACTGGTGCTTTTTATTTACCTCTTTGTTGTTATTTACTGCCTGTCCCATGGTGAAAGGCACAGAAAGACAGGTAGAGACCCCAAAGGGGTAATTTGGCTCACTCCATGGATACCCCATCTTCCTCCGATATGCAGCAATTTCTCATACCCCAGGGATCTGTTGCTGCAGACGATACCTATGTTACCTCCACCCCTCGGCTTTCTTTGGCCTCTGATTCCCCCTCCCGGAGAGAGGAACATGCTCCGGGTCCAAATCTTACAGTGGAGGTGGGTGGTATTTTGCAAATCTTGCAACTACTATGCTCCATGCCAATGAAACAGTATTTTAGAATGCAGAATCTGAGACACTGTTCATTCAAAAATTTCCTTGGTCCAATCAGAGGTGTCTCAAATTGGCACTCGGCTCACTTTCCTGGAATATTTCACTTTGGACTCCCATCGCCACTCACAATGCTCTTCGTCCGACAAGCAGACGCATTTCAGCAATTCCAAGATTGTTTGAATGATTTGGACAACCAGGGATGGCAGAATAATTTGTGATTTAGGGGTGTTTATTAAGACATTCTGCCACAAGGTCTTATTTACTTTCTCACCAGGGTCTTCAATGAACTCCTAGGTCAAGACCCTAGTTCCCCAATTGAGTTTGATAGAGCTCACTGCACGTTGAGGTTCAGAGGAGCTCCTTACGACCATCTGAGAGACATTATATATCATCTGCACTATTTCTCCCAGAAGGAAGATATGCTCCGCAAGGTCCATCGATTGAATGGCATAGATGTTGATGACCAACATGTTCATATCGTAACCTTGATGATCCTCTGAAAACACAGGGCACAGGCCTCTAAATGCTGAATTTCACAAGTTGGGGATAAAATACATATGGGGTTTCCCCTTCAACCTACAAGTCTCGCATAATGGCAAGGTGTATACCTTTAAGGACTCGGCTGACATTGCTTCCTTCTGCCCCACTCTCTGAATTTCTCTGGTTTCTCTCCTGGAATGGCAGGAGCCTCTGTTACATTCTATCCCGCTGGAACTTTCTCATCCCAACAATGATTTTAAGTTGGTCTAGTGCCACCTGAAACCGCCTATGGAACAACGCACACAAGTGCCTTCTGCTCCAGTGTGATGGACTCTCTGTAGCCTGGGTTGATTTTTCTCCTATGGGATCTGTATGTGCCTTAACAATGTTTTTGGTGAGGTAGTTCCATCCCTCCTCCCTGTCTTATTTTACTAGGTTCCCAAATGTTGTTCTACTGTATATTGGAATAGGTGAGCTAATGCATTCTTCCTGTTTTATCTCTGTAAAGTATGTGTTTAGAATGTCTTAATACATTATAAATGTATGTCTGAATTAGATGATGCCTTTCCATTTCTTTCCACCCGCACCTTTGCCTTGTGATGTTATCTAATTACTTTTACTTTATGTACCATATGATATTTGTTTTAGTTAATTTTTAGTTATGTGTTTACACTATATTTCAATTCATATCTTATATTAAGTTGTATGTTCAGTTTAATTAGGGTTGCTGTTGTCACTGACCCCCGGTGACCCCCTCATCGCCCTTTTTTTTGTGGTCTCAGTTATGCTCCTCACACCTGCGCTCACAAGTAGTGGCAGTATGATGCTTGCTTTTTCTCCTGTTTTATTTTTCTGATCACTATTTTTCATAGTTCAGTTTGGTTTAATTATGTGCTGTACTGTATGTCTTTTTTCTTACACTTACTCCCTCCCTCTTTCCCCCGGTGTCGTCCCCTGCTCTGGGAGAGTTGGTGCCTTCCTCCTCAGCTCGTGTTTCATGCTATATAAGATGCATAATGGCTGTTAATGCTCAAGCTATGACCATAAAGGTGGCCAGGGGGTCCTTCAAGACATGTTTGCTGCTAAAATGGATGTGGCGTTTATTCAAAAAACACTCTTCAGCTCTGATTCCACCCCTATACTGAAAGATCAGAATTTCCCAGTCTCCTTTTATAATAATAATAACACTAAAGGAAAATCCTTATGGGTTGCTGTCTAAGCAGTCCCATTTCAGGATATGACTTCCCTAGCTCTGGAGGAGTGCAGAACACTCTTGGTTAAGTGCATGTTGTTTGGTCAGCAGTATACCCTACATTTATTAATCTCTACGTTCCCAATCAGAATCAGTTTGCCTTCCTTTCTACAGTCCTGGATCAGATTGCCACGCTGGTTGTGGGAATTCCTGTTGTGGGTGGTGACTTGAACTGGTCCCTACAGCCAGAGGTTAATGTTTTGGGGACCCTTGCCAGATCTTCGCTGGCTTCCCATCGCACGGTGAGGTGCGCTTTCCATGACCACCAGCTGGTTGATACTTGGTGGCTTTAACATCCGGGGGACATGGATTACACCTTTTACTCATGGATCCATGACACATACTTCAGGTTGGACTATTTCCTACTACCGCACAGATTTTTACACTTAATTCGGACCACCAATATAAGCTTAATCACTTGGTTGAACCATGCTCCCATTTCTCTGACCCTTGATAACTCTTGTCCTCTCTTCAAACAGTGTGAATTAACAAATTCTTGCGGATCTGTGTTATAAATCTCAACTGACTGAGGCGCTTAATGATTAGTAATGAGAGGTCTCAAGGGTCACGGTTTGAGAAGCTCACAAATGTGTGATCTGTGGGAAACTCATCCAGTTAGGTTCAATGTTGAAGCAGGAGAAAACTGGTAGGAAACTTGCCCTGCTCCAACGGCTGAGGGTCCTGGAGGCTACCCATATGTCTTCTTCCTCATCTCCGGTCTAGCTGATATGTTGGAGACTACAGTAGGTCAGCCCTTAATATCCTGCTATTTGATGACATTAAGAAGAATTACAGACTTTCTTTCAAGCCAGGTAAGCTATTGGCGAGAGCTTTGCGTTCCCAAAGAGTGGGTTAGAGATTCTGAGTGAGTTCACTACACTCTCACCCATGATATAGCCAAAACATTTCACTCCTGTTTTACCAAATTATACACTCTCCAAGACCCTTTGTCTCCTAAAGCCCTGTCCTCTTCTTGGGAACTTGTGGCTCAATACCCTTGCTATGCTGGTCTCCCTAGGTTGTCCCGATGGTTTTACCATCTCATATTATAAACTCTTTGCCTAAAATGCTTGCAGCTTTTAATGCCGTTATGAAGGAATATGGATTCTTTCCCCAATCATTACAATTTCACATTATTGTTATCCCCAAGCCAGGTAAAGGCACGGCCCAGTGTGCTAGCTTCTGCCCGAGAACTTTTCTTAATACTGATGTTAAACTGTTCACAAAACTGATTGCTAATAGACTTAAGTCACTGCTCCATAACTTAATACACTCGGACCAGGTAGGTTTTGTGCCCGGGAGGGAGACCCGAGATAATACCACTAAAGCTATAGGCCTAGTACATCTAGCTTCTGCGCACAGATTAGAATTAATGGAGCTCTCTCTGAACTGGTCTTGATATATAATGGTACTAGCAGGGGTGCCCCTTATCCCCTCTTATTTGTATATTTTGTATGGAGGCCCTTGCCAGTACTAAAGACTAAATCCAAACATTACTGGCCTCAAAGTCGGTAATGCTGATTATACTGTAAATGATGCCTGCTTGCAGACGATTTACTGGCTGTCAAGAAGAAAGGGGGTGAGACTGCGCTGAATTTGATAGATACAACAATGATGGTGTAATTAATAAAACACAATTTATTCCTAAAATCAATGCAATAGGTTTCAATTAAAATTGGTTACATGAACACATACATGCTTTGATAAAGCTGCAAGCTGACTGCAGCGAAACGCGTCAGGTGTACCAGGGACCCCCGCCAGGAACTGTTTTGAAGGAAGACCTGACCATCCCCTAAACTTCGTCCAGACGATTCATCTAAATTCGGAGACTACAAATAGCAATAAGCGCACAAAAGGACTGCATCAACCGTAATGCATGAGGAGCTCTCTACTAAAAAGATTCTGGAGCACACCACCCTCTAACGGTAAATTGCCTATCCACTGGATATTGCTTATCTCTGAGACTGTTGTTCATACTGGACTTTAGCTACATAGGGGAAAATAATCCAGAACGGTCACCTTAAAACTTCCAAATCTCCACATTATAAGCCTGGCATATTGGGTAATCCCATAGAATTGTCTTATGAAACATAGACCATATACTCGCTGTTTCCAACATGTATGTGTTCATGTAACCAATTTTAATTGAAACCTATTGCATTGATTTTAGGAATAAATTGTGTTTTATTAATTACACCATCATTGTTGTATCTATCAAATTCAGCGCAGTCTCACCCCCTTTCTTCTTGTATTACAAACGGGAGTGACTTCCCTTATCTCAGAGACTGCTGCTTGGTGAATCATCCCCTACCGAAAGCGCCCGAGCACCCCGGGGTAACCTACTTTTCTAGATTTACTGGCTGTCGTCTGTAACATGATTGTTTCACTCCCCAATCTGATGGTTGAGTTTCCAGATGTTTTGGCTCTCTTTCTAACTTTCTGATCAATTTTTTGAAGCATATAGCAGTGAATGTGTTGGTTCCACCCCACTCCATACATGGGCTCAAACACTCCTTTCCCTATTCTTGGTATCCCACCAGTCTAGAAACAAAATGGGGATTAACCCCCGGTGTCCCCCAGCACACCAAACTGTACCTGTAACATGACTTGAAAAACTATATGTAATAGAAATTCAGAGGTCTTAGTTACATATATTTGCAAATATATGGCATGTCACCAGACCCTGACAAGGCTGTTCTGATTACTGGTGGTCCCTAACACTAGGTCTAAGTCTGGCAAAGGCCTACCACCCCAGGGCAGCACACATGTGAGAAGGTAAGGTGTTAGTAGGTGTTAATAACAGGAAAGCAAAATTTATATACAAAAAGTGATATGCTAGTGAAGGTGTAATTAAAAGACCTAAATGATTAATGAAAGTGTTAAAAGGGGTGCTAAATAAATGTTATAACTTTGTCACCCCCTTTAGCACTAATCCTTTAGGTCTTTTAATTACACATTCACTAGTGTATTGTCAAATTGATATGAGCAATTTACATTTTGTTTTGCTATCCAACTAGTCTCAAATACCTTGGTGTTAACCTGCACACTGACCTCTCAAATATCTTTAAGGATCATTTTAAACAGTTACTGTTTACACTTCGCTCTGAATTCAGAGACTGGGGTACCAAAGGGCTCTTGTGGTTCGGTAGACTTAGTGTGGTTAAAATGAATGTGCATCCTTGGGTTCTATATCACCTTCAAACCTTACAGATGTGTCCACTTACATCTAGCCTCCTGGCACATTAAACAGCCCTTCTAGTCACACCATGCCGTGACTTGAATCGGCAGTGCCGAGCATCTTTTCATGCAACTTTTTCAAGTTAAATGCATCTTATTCACAAAACATGCTGATTAAAATGATATACAGCATGCCTATATAATGTGTGCGACTCCTGCTGTATCTGCATAAGAAATGTTATGTTACAGTGTTTTACGAACCATTTCATATGCAGATACAGCTGTGGTCGTACACAGAATATAGGCATACTGCATATCATTTCAATCAGCAGAGTCTGCTTGTGCATCCTATTTACATAGCGGTGCGAATAAGACGCATTTTGGCACAAAAGACACCCGATGCTATCGGAGTTGCACGGGACCTGTCAGCTCACCCACGTCACTCATTTCCCACTGATTGGAGTATTGAGGCTAGATGTATGAGGACACATCTGTACCTATACAGTTCTCCAAAGTTTGGTTTCATGATTTACACATTATTGGGGCTAATACAGACTGGATCACTGCAGCGGCAGCAGTTGCAGTCTGAATCCTTTTGTGGAGTGCGCTCGATCACCGGAAGTTTCAGTGAGATGCTAAAAAGCATCTCAGGGCTGCGATCGCCTCTGCCTGATTAACAGGCAGAGGCGGTCGCAGGACGGGAGGGGTCGTGCCAACAGCGTTAGTTCGCCGTTGGCGGAGCACAGTCCGGACAATGGAGGCATGTCCGGACCGTTGGGGTGGCGGGCCGTGGCGGCTGCGGGACACGCAGTCGCTGAAACGCGGGCGCTGGCAGGGAGCTACTCGCCAGGTACAAAAGCGCTTTTGTACCTATGCGGGGGGGGGGGGGGGTAGGGCCTTACATGCGGGGCCTGTCAGAGTAAATGATCGTAGATGTGCTAAATTTAGCACATCTATGATCAGATCTGAAGATCTGAATTGTCAGAGACTTTGTATGGGGGAATAAGAAACCACGATTTCAGCACGCTATCCTCTTAAGTCCCAGACGCATGCGGGGAATTAATTTGCCACACTTCTCGGTTTACTAATGACTGAAATAAAACAGTGGGTTCACACAGTACTCCTAGACCAAAGTTCCTGTTGTCTCTCATCCTACCATTGGCTCCACTTTGGCTCACTGGAACAGGTTGCAGAAACTATCATGTGTATCCTCTAAATTCTCCCACTTGACCCCTCTGTTTAATAACCCTGATTTTCCCCCAGGTGTCATTAATTCCACTTTTACTACATGGATGCAACATGGGCTGCAGCAAGTTGGCTAGCTGTTGGATGTGGGGTTCCTTTCTTGCTCTGCAGGCTAAATGGGATCTCCCCCGTCTGAGATTTGGAGCTACAGTATTTACAACTAAAGCATTTCCTGCATAGAGGGGAAGTGCGTGCAGCTTCTGTCAGGCCTCTGACTCCTTTTGAGAACTTGTGTCTGGCTCCTTTACGCCCGGTGAATTTCTCTCAAGGGGGTTATGGACTTCTGATTGAACATATGTACTCTGCACTACCTAATTACGCCAAAAATTGGGAATGTGACCTACAGCTTGATTTAGCAGATATACAGGTTGAGTATCCATTATCCAAAATTCAAAATCCCACATTTTTGGGCCCCCTACTGAGATAATGACATATATATGATATATTACGTGTATATATATATATATATATATATATATATATATATATATGTTATTATCTCAGTAGGGGAACCAAAAATGTGTGTTTTTGAATTTTTGGGTAAGGGATACTCAACCTATAGTAACATAGTCAATGATTTTGAAAAGAGGCAAAATGGCAATCGGGTTCGACCTATATTCTGTATTAAGCTGTGCACCTTATAATGTACCTGCTGAAGTAATGGTTTATTACCAATTAACAACTACTGTATAATTCATATCACTCCCAGATAATTAATGTCAATATATTAAATGCTGTAGCCTTGGATACTTTTTTCAGTTAGAAATTTGTCCAGTCCGTTTTTAAATGCATTTACAGAGTCCGCCATTATTACCTTCTCTGTCAGGGAGTTCCAAATCTTTATTGCCCTTACTGTGAAGAACCCTGTCCTACGTTGTGTACGGAATTTTCTCTCCTCTAGCCTCAGCGAGTGCCCACATGTCCTATACAGAGTTCTTTTATTAAACAAATCCCCTGCTAACTCCTTGTAATGACCCTTTACATATTTGAAGATATTAATAATGTCTCCTCTTATACGCCTTTTTTCTAGTGTATACATATTTAATCTAGTAAGCCTTTCCTCATACTCCAGTGCCTCTAATCCTTTAATCAATTTAGTAGCTCGCCTTTGAACTCTTTCAAGTTCCCTGATATAATTTTTTATAATATGGTACCCAAAATTTAAAACAGTATTCCAGGTGCGGACATACCAATGATTTGTACAACGGCAGGATTACATCCTTGTCCCTGGTCTCAATGCCCTGTTTTAATTACGGAAGCATCTTACTTGCCTTCTTTGCTGCATTTTGACATTGTGTACTGTTATTAAGCCTATTATCTATGAGCACCCCTAAATCTTTTTCTACTACTGTTACCCCTATATTTTCCCCATTTAACGTGTAGGATGCAAGTTTGTTTTTTATCCCAAAATGCATAACTTTGCATTTTTCTATATTGAACCTCATTCTCCATTTAGACGCCTAGGTTTCAAGTTTAAACAAGTCATTCTGTAGAGACTCCACATCGCTTTCCAAATTAATTACCTTACACAGTTTAGTGTCCTCTGCAAAGATTGACACTGTGCTTTCCAGGCCTATTGCTAGATCATTGATAAATATATTGAACAGTAGCAGGCCGAGTATGGACCCTTGTGGTATTCCGCTGACTACTGGTGCCCAGCTGGAGAATATCCCATTGACCTACTCATTGTACCCTGTTATCCAGCCAGTTACTTATCCATGTACAAATAGTATTTCCTAGGCCAAACTCCCTTAATTTGATGATCAGTCTCCTGTGAGGCACTGTATCGAAGACTTTTGCAAAATCTAAAATGACCACATCCACTGCTTTTCCCTGGTCAAGATTATTGCTCATTTCCTTGTAGAAGCTAATTAAGTTAGTTTGACACGATCTGTCCCTCACAAACCCATGCTGACTCTTGCTAATAATCTTAGTAGTCTGGAGATAATCCTCTATGCTATCCCTCAAAATTCCTTCCAATATTTTACCCACTATAGAGGTTACACTGACCGGTCTGTAGTTGCCAGGATGATTTTTAGTTCCCTTTTTAAATAACGGCACTACCTCAGCTATACGCCAATCCTTCAGTACCATGCCTGATCCAATTGAACTATAGAAAATCAAGTATAAGGGTCTTGCTAGATGTGACCTAAGCTCCATAATAACCCTCGGGTGAAAACCATCTGGGCCAGGTGATTTATTAATCTTTATGTTGCTTAGTCTCTCAAAGACGATAATTTGTCAGTTTTGTTAGCTATTCTGTGCTTGAGACACTGGTCCCCTAACTCTACCTAAGACCTTTCCTGGGGTGCCAAAGAGATGCTGGTGTTGTAATGCAGAATTTGTTCCCCCTACACATTTGGGTGGACTGCTGGCTCCTGCGCATACTTACCAACTCTCCCAGATTCTGCCTGAGACACCCGGTTTCTTAGGTAGTCCCCCACAGTCCCGGAAGAGTAGGCACCCCTCCCGCATTCTACACCCTTCCTAGTGAAGTGGGCAGAATAGGGAGAATAATACTGCGAAATCACGGATATGACGTAGGGGGCGGGGCCTAATGACACTATTATATGCTAATCGTGTCATTTTAGCTCTGTCCCTATGCAAGTATTGCTCAATCGCGGACTTTTCCCGGTGGGTGGGCGGGGCCTAATGACACAATTACCTCAGTCCCGTCCTCATCACTGCCCACTTGCCTCTTCTCTATGGGGCATCTCCCAGAGATGAGATTAGAAATGTGGCAAGTATGCTCCTACGCTCTTTTTGGGACCAGGTGATGTCTATTTCCAAGTCGATGGTGTGTGAAATTACACCTCAATAGTGTAGCAAAAGTGATGATCCGGGTTCACTGGCGATCTGCTTCTCCCCCCACTCTTAAAGAATGGTTCACCTGAATAGACATGAACGTGTCTGTGGAGGACCTCCGAATGACTCTGGAGAGGAATCAGGAATTTACTGCTACTTGGCACCCTTGGCTGGTATTTAAATCCTCACAATTGAAAGGTTCTGGTATGAATGGTCGACCATGTTAAGGTCGACATTCATAAGGTCGACCACTATTGATCGACGTATACATGGTCGACGTGGACTAATAGTTGGCACATGAAAATGTTCGACACGGGACAGGTCGACACATGAAAAGGTTGACATGGATTTTTTCACTGTTTTTGGTGTCTTTTTTCTGTAACATGAACAGGAACCCCAATTAGTGTACCGCATCCCCTTGCATGGCGAGTGCTCTCTCCGCTACCGCTGCGCTCGGCACCACTGCTACTGCTGCACTCGGCACCTCTACCGCTGCGCTTGGTAGTCCACGTGGATGCTAAAGCCTGAAAAAGTAAAAAACGTTAAAAAAAAAAGCCATGTCGACCTTTTCACGTGTCGACCATTTTCATGTGTCGACCATTTGTCTATGTCAACCATATCAATGTCGAACAATAGTGGTCGGCCTAATGACTGTCGACCTTAACATGGTCAACCATCCAAACGGATACCCAATTGCACCTAATGGCTGTTGCTTGAGCTTGGGTTTCTTTTCTTTCTTTTCTCTTCTTCAACAGAGCTTTCACGGCCGCCTCTGTAGAAAGTTGATCTTTCTTGACTATGCTATCTGCCAGCATCCTGAGGCTCCATACTCTTCCCCCTTCATACCCTTTTCTTTCTTCCCTTCTGTCCCATACCCTCCCTTTCTGTGTGATGTTTTTGCTTTGTTCTGATTTTTGCCTTTTCTTACATATGTTGTTTGAATTATATTGGATTACTTTTGGATATTGTTGGTATATTTAAATGTACTTTTATGATTAGTCTGTCATGTGTGGTCCTTTTCATACATTTTGATGTACTGTTTTTCGACTATTTGTCTATTTTGTATTCTATTTTCAAAAATCATGTAAATTTTGCATTCTAAAACTTGAAATTCTGAACCGCAGGAAGATTTGAACAGGGATTCAGTTCAGATTGGATCTCCTTGGGGGATCTGGACTGGGGTTTGGTACGGTTTCAGATGGAACCGAACATCTTGCGTTGAAAACCCGGTTCGGATCTCCCGAGGAATTCTGATCCAAACTGTAGAGGTTATTCAGAATGGAACGCTGCAGCGTTCGCAGTCGGGTCTCTGGTGTGGTGTGTGCACGTGCAGCGCCCGCACTGTGTGTGCGTACACAGTGAGGTTGCGAGTGTGTCGGCGGCTTTAAGAGGCATGTCGGTGGCTTTGGACCATTGCTGGGATGGGCCGCAGCGAAGCGTGACATCACACGCAGCTGCTGCAACCCAAAACATGACGGGTAGCCACCTGCCTCCGCAGCTAGGCTGCGTAGGCAGAGAGCTACTCGCCAGGTGCAAAAGCATTGCCGCCTTGCAATTCTTTCGCACCTCTGCGGTGAGGGGTAGGGCTTGACATGCGGGGTGGACTAGACCTGTGCTGGGCGTCTCCCCGCATGTCAAAGATTGTGATCGTAGATGTGCTGTTTTCAGACCCTGAGACCCAGCTTGGATCTTCCCGCAGTTTGAAGTTCAGATTTAAAGCCAGGTTTTGGATTGCAAAAATTACACTATTTTAGCAGTTTTTATTGATTTTTATAGATTTTTAGCAACAATTATAGATTTATTTATTTTTATCGATTTTAACAGACCCAAAAACCAAATCTGAACCCAAATACTTGAGGGTGGTTTTGCCATAACAAAACACGATAATAACTTAAAGTGAAACCAAAACATGGGGGTCCATGCACATGTCTAGTTGGTAGTTTATCTCTCATTTTATCACTCTCCAAGGCTTAGCACATCTGCCATACAGTATCTACCAATCAGCTACTAACTGTAATTTTACAGGTTGTGTTTGAAAAGTGACAGGTGCTGATTGGTTGGTACTTTAGAGCAGATTTATAAAGCCTGGAGAAGTGATAAAGCATTGATAAATGGAAGGTGATAATACACCAGCCAATCAGCTCCTGTCAATTTACATATTGGAGCTGACTGGCTTGTGCGTTATCACCTTGCACTTATCACTGCTTTATCACTTCTCCAGGCTTAATACATCTGTCCCTTTATCTCCTTCTACTTTATTTCTCTCCAAGCTTTGCTAAATTTCCCCTGAAGTCTGTCTGGATTGGGGCTTGTTCAGTAAAGAGACTGTCACCTCCACCACTCAACCTGCAGTGTTGTCTTCAGGAAGTCTACTTAGTTGAGATGTTAAACAATGATGTAAAATGTCCACCCTATGAAGCATGAATACCCCTGTGCCTGGATATCTAGAGCCACATCTTTATTTATCCCTTTCCAGCATACCTCCCACCATTAGTGCCACTGTAAAGGGGACAGAGCCTCAGAGGAAAGGGGCAGAGCTTCACAGCACTCTTATTTCTGGCACTGTTAATAGATACTGTGCACATTTGCATGGCATCTATTCACCCACTGCAGTGCTTACCTGCTGCTTTCCCCAACTCCGCCACACCACAGGATAGTACGGCCCGCAAGTTGGACAGTTTTAGAAAAACAGGACTGTCCCACTAGTTCTGAGGTAAACTTTCCAGTCTAACGAGTTAAATCATGCCTCCATACTACTGACACTTCATTCAGTACAGAATGAACAGTTTCAATTGTCTGAGCACCTAAATTAACCTAAGTGACAATGGTTATTTTAGTTGGCATGGTATATATTATAGCAGTGCACTACATTATTGCTATGACTCAATAAACCGAAGGCTATATTGGAAATACTACAGTAGTTCAGGACTTCTGTTAAATACACTGGGGTAAATTTACTAAGATGGGAATTGCCCATAGCAACCAATCAGATTCCAGGTATTATCTTCTAGCAGGTACTCGATAAATGAGAAGTAGAATCTGATTGGTTGCTATGTGCAACATCCCATCTTAAATAGAACTCCCATCTTAGTAAATTTACACCAGTAATAATAGAAATACAGTATATGTTACAAAATTAATTACAAACAAATAGAAAATGTTAGGATTTTAACTATTTTCACATGCACACATTTAACAAACATATTACAATTATATTATAGATTTTATGTTATGTTCTCTGTTTTTTATCTTATAGGCGAGATAAGAGTTGCTTTTGTGTTGTACAATAACCTGGGTCGTTACTTGTCCACGGAGAATGCCAGCATAAAACTAGGAATTGAGGCAATGACTACAAATCATACAGTTGTTGTCAATTCACCTGTTATTACTGCAGCAGTCTATAAAGAATCAAGTAGCAAGGTGTATTTAACTGAACCAGTGATGTTTACTGTTAAACATATTGAGGTGAGTGGTCAATTTTTACATAGTTTGTATGAGAAAGAAGTTGATGTAAGTTTCTATTTAATTACAATATAAGATGAACAAACTTAAGTTGTTGCATTCTTGTTACATTCCATTCCATATACATTAATATTTACAGATTTTATATATATATATATATATATATATATATATATATATATATATATACATACATACATTTTTTTTTCTTTTCTTTTTTGATGGAGAGGAGTACTGTGTGTAGGGATTGAAGTGTTCAAATATATTGCTTTTATAAGCTCTAAAAATGGCAGAAAGCTAAGAGTTAATTTTGTCCTCTCAAAGGCAATAGAACAATGCAGCTTATAAATAACTGATTACAAGTTCGATTGATGAGAGTTTTACTTAGAAAAGTACAAGGTATCAAATATACCAAACTTTTGGAACTGGTTATCTCACCTCCACCTGTATGTCACCCTAGATGCTTCCATATAAATATAATAATTGTAGCACTATCCCAGAGGCATTACTTCCAGCAAGCAGTGGCCATCAGCAGGCACAGCCGCTTGCCATAGAAAAGGAGAGTCGGGCAGCCACTACCAGTGGAGATTATTGCAGTGGCCATCTCTCAGCACCAGCCCACGTGGGACCCACCACAGCGCTGGGAGACCAGCATCGCCAGTCCCAGTATGTGAAGTCCAGGATACAGTGCGCAGTGACATTACCCCCTTCCCCCTCCACCGAACAAAAGGCTTATTGGAAAACCTCTGTTGACATTTTTGGAGGAACAGAGAAGTATGGACTTCTGAGGATAATACCCAACAATGGGGGTAATTCCAAGTTGATCGCAGCAGGAAATTTTTTAGCAGTTGGGCAAAACCATGTGCACTTCAGGGGTAGTAGATATAACATGTGCAGAGAGAGTTAGATTTGGGTGGGTTATTTTGTTTCTGTGCAGGGTAAATACTGGCTGCTTTATTTTTACACTGCAATTAAGATTGCAGATTGAGCTCACCACACCCAAATCAAACTCTCTCTGCACATGTTATATCTGCTTCCCCTGCAGTGCACATGGTTTTGCCCAACTGCTAAAAAATTTCCTGCTGCGATCAACTTGGAATTACCCCCCATGTTCCTCCGGACCAAAGCCCTTCCAATCAACCCGATATTTAACAAAACTTCGAGAGAATCTGAAATCCAGAATTCGTTTTACCTCGTATTCCTCTGGGTGATCTACTGAAATGGCAGAATGAGAACTTCTGGATGTAGAAAATTGATTTGAAACCAGGTGTCACATTGAGGTTCTCCAAACCTGCTAACCTCACCTTGCACTATCACTATACCTTATGGCATGTACACGCAGCCCAGATTCCATATGCCCTTCCAATCACGGATTCCGGGTGACAGCAATTCCTGAGATATTGGGGGTAATTCCAAGTTGATCGCAGCAGGATTTTTGTAAGCAATTGGGCAAAACCATGTGCACTGCAGGGGAGGCAGATTTAACATGTGCAGAGAGAGTTAGATTTGGGTGGGGTGAGTTCAATCTGCAATCTAATTTGCAGTGTAAAAATAAAGCAGCCAGTATTTACCCTGCACAGAAATAAAATAACCCACCCAAATCTAACTCTCTCTGCAAATGTAATATCTGCCCCCCCCCTGCTGTGCACATGGTTTTGCCCAATTGCTATCAAAAATCCTGCTGCGATCAACTTGGAATTACCCCCTTTGCACGGCTCACATGCTGCCATTTTGCCTCTCATCACATGATCATTCTGCTCCAATCCCCGGACCTTGACCTTTAAAATGACCTTTACTGTGGTATGAGCACCCTATTTAAATTCCCCAAGTTCTCTAGCACATTGTCAGTACAACTTGTCTCACCAATAGATTTTGGTTTGTGTTCAGTATCTCCATTTGCTGACTACATCTGCCTGTTACGAAGTGTATGCAAGTACAATTCTAGTGCACTCCTGTGGTGCTCAGTCTTACAATACAAATGTGTGCATGCGCCTTATGTCCCTATTGGAAAATGGGGGGGGGGGGGGGGCACGCTAATTCTCTTTCTGGCACAGGGCACCAAAAAGTCTAGTTACGGCTCTGTTCCAACACTTAATAAAATGTTTAGTGGTGTCACGGTTTGCCAGAGGAAGTGCTAAATGGCAAATAGGCAACTCAGGCACGACAGGATGGATCCCATACTGAATGTAAATAGTTGAATATCCCAAAACCTTCTAATCAAAGTTGGCCAAAAGTAACAGGGAGACCAATAGTCCTGTTTTGCAGAGGCATAAATTCTAATGAACTTCTCGAGTTCCCGGTTTAATTGCTCTGTTTCTCTGTTGCTTTAAGGGTGGTAGGCGGAAGAAAAGCTCAGATTGATACTTAGTGGTCTATTTACTAAGCCTTGGATGGAGATAAAGTGGATGAAGATGAAGTACCAATAATGCAAAATGATATACTTTGCGCTCACTTGATATGGTTATATGTTGCGGGCAGCAATTAGCAGATGAAGCTACCCCTTATAGACTTCAAATATATTACTACATTTGCGATAAGTTCTGCAATTGCGCCTATAATTATTAAATATAGGGGCAAGAAAAAAATGTGGGAGGGGGAAAAAATAGGCCCAGAAGCTGTGCCCTTTCCCCCTCCAAGACCGTGACTGCTCCCCAGCGCCTCTGGCTACCGCAATGCGCTCGTAACAAAGCGCTATCGCGGCCAATGCCGGGTCGCTGGTGAGGACGGTTGGTCCGGAGTCAGCACACTTTGACACCTGTTTCCATCCCCCTGCCAGCAACCATTAGGGGTACCCCTTTTTCACAGACCTTGCAGACATCTTATTTGACAATTTATTTACCTTGCATTGAATTTATAAGCTCTGAACTTTTATTGACACTAATACAAGACTATACCCAAATAATAGAGTGGGGGGACACCACCCTCTAAGTGGACACCATCCAAAATAATTCCTTTTCAATATTGTATTTACCCATTTTTAAGTTTTTTATTTTTCCCCCCTCTCACATTTTTTTCTTGCCCCTATATTTATTAAATATTATTTACTTTTGTCTACTTATTCATTTTTACGTTTCTCGAACAGTAAAGTTTTCTTGCTTTCACTAAATCATTGTTTATCATTATATATCTTACACACTTCAGGCGCAATTGCAGAACTTATCGCAAATGTGAAGAATAAATGTGGTTGTATTTGTATGATGCAACAGGATCTACTGCAAGTATCTGTACAGCTTCAAGAGAGACTTATACCCCTTTCCCACTGAGAAGCACTGGTCGCAGCCGGGAGCCTGACACGTGTGCTACCCGGCTGCGGCCCATGCTCTGCCCCCTTTCCCATTGCACTCACCAACCCGGCATATTGGGACCCTTTTCCACTAGCAAAAAACACAGGTAAATGCGTGCCCCCGTGCATTTACCCGTGTTTTTTGAGCTAGTGGAAAAGGAGTAAAACAAAGAAAAAACCTTGAGTGCAACCGCAAAAAATGACAATGCAGCTGTTGCTAGGAGAGATTGCCAACCATGAGAAGGAATAAACCAATTTATAAAGAAAAGCACCAATATAATAGGGATAAACTAATATGATCAACTTGAGCAAATAATATATAAATTTTTCAATAATGCACTCAAATAATACAATCTGGGTGAATGGGAGTTTTAGGGGTATATTAAATTGAAGTCGGATCCATTCCGACATTCATTTGTCGGAATGGATCCAACCTGGGCTATTCAATGCATTATCAATTCAACTTTAAAAAAGTTGAATTGAGATGCAGAAGGGGTGGGGGAGACGGGGGAGAGCCGCAGGCAGAGTGGGGAGAGCAGCGCTACAGCAGCAGCTACTGTATATAGCCGCTGCTGTAACGCTGCTCTCCCCGTCTATCCCGCGGCTCTCCCCCGTCTCCCCGCCTCGTATGTCTGTCTCTCCCCATCCCTCCTCTCCATGGCCCCGCATCACATCCGCCGCTCACGGCAGCGTCCACCCGGCTCTTGCAAGCGAGGTCTCGCTTGCTGGAGCCGGGTGGACGCTGCTGTGAGCGACGGCTGTGACATCCCCCTGCTCTCCCCTTCTGACTGCCCGCGGCTCTCCCCGTCACTGCTCCCACATCCCTCTCACTTCGACTTTTTTTAAAGTCGTAGGGAGATGGTCGAAAAGGTGGCCAAAACCTGTCGGTTTTGGCCCCGTTTTCGACACAAGCACGTGGATCGGCAGCTATTCGGCCGATCCACGTGCTTTTCAGCAAGTTGAATTTCTCGACTTGTCGAATATATTGAATAGGTTGGAACTCCTTCCGACCTAAAAAAGTTGAAAACTGCCGTTTTTTCGACAGACTGCAGCTTTCGACGTCAATTGAATATACCCCTTAAACTCTTCATGTTGGATCTGGGTAATTCACAAAATCTGGAGTTCCAAATCTCAACTACAGTTGCAGAATGTGCATGTCTTGTTTTCTTCTTCCTTGGAGGGAGCTGATTCCACCAGAATGTGAATAAATCAGGTGAGAGACCACCCTTCCCACATAACAATAAGATGTGATGGTTCCCGACTCAATAACGATAATGCAACACAATTACATATATATATATATATATATATATATATATATAAAATAAATCACTCTGAAGTACCCTTGAAAACTGCTATAAATCACTTGCTAAATATATAGGCAGACAAATAAGAAAAGTCCATTGATAAATATATAGGTGCACAATGTAAATAGAGATAGGCACAAATTAAAGAACAGTATCTATTGATCCACTGGCTGTAATATGTCTGACCTAAAAATTAGCAGTGTCAACTATATTTCTCTTACGTCCTAGAGGATGCTGGGGTCCACATTAGTACCATGGGGTATAGACGGGTCCACAAGGAGCCATTAGCACTTTAAGAGTTTGAGAGTGTGGGCTGGCTCCTCCCTCTATGCCCCTCCTACCAGACTCAGTTTAGAAAATGTGCCCTGAGGAGCCGGTCACAGCTAGGGGAGCTCTCCAGAGTTTCCCTAGAAAAGTTTTATTTAGAGTTTATTATTTTACAGGGAGGCTGCTGGCAACAGCCTCCCTGCTTAGTGGGACTAAGGGGGAAAGTAGTGTCCGCCCTGCGGGGTCTGAGCCACTTACTCCACTGACTGGACACTGAGCTCCTGAGGGGATAGATCGTTCCCCGCCGCAGGGGATCGCTCGCCCCAGCAGCATGCCGCGACACCCTTACAGAGCTGAAGAATCGGTGGCGAGTGAGACACCGACCCCCCTAGCAAGCGGGGGGTCGGTGTGAAGATGGCAGCAGCAGGGTAGGAGCGCAGTATTAACTGCACTCCGGGAGGCTCAGCGGTACATGTTGCGGTGCTGTGAGGGGCGCCCGGAGCCATCGCTACACCCTACACTGGTCCCAAAGCCTGTCGGGGTCCTCGGATCTCAGCCAGCGCTCAATCCTCAGGCCAGTATAATCAGTGGAAGAGCGTGAAGACAGCGCCATTTTGGGGGCGGAGCTTCTCCTCAGAGCGGACCCAGCAGTGTTCAGCGCCATTTTTCTGCCTACACAGAGCTGATCAGGAGAAACAGGTCCCTCCACAGCAACTCCAGCTATCTGTAAACGGTACCAGGGGGTTGTAGAAGGGGGAGAGGCTGCAGTACGATTGTGATCCTATTAAGGTGCACAGTCAGAGCTGACAAGGGGTCTCCCTTTGGTTAGAAGCGCTGTGTGTGGGTTGGCTCCAATCTCTGTGTCTCTCTTGCCATTCTTGGGGGGGGAACTCTATCTGCCCTCGTGTGTGTGTGTGTGTGTGTGTGTGTGTGTGTGTGTGTGTGTGTGTGTGAGAGTGTGTGTGTGTGTGTGTGTGTGTGTGTGTGTGTGTGTGTGTGTGTGTGTGTGTGTGTGTGTGTGTGTGGAGTATTTTGTGGTCTCCTTTAGCTATGTCCAGGGACACTGTGTCATATGCTGCAGAGGATATGTCCTCCCAGGATGATCCCATTCCATGTAATCAAGATAGCACTGGTTTAGCACAGATTCCAGCAAGGAAACCTGAGTGGTTTTCCTCTATCAAATCTTGGATTTCTCAGATTTCAGACAGGGTTGCAAGTAATGAATCTGCAGCCCAGGTATTACAGAACTCTATGGCAGTATGACCCGATTCTGGTACCTCAGGACGCTCCACTATATACCCCCACAAACGTGCGCTTGTTCATGTCATGCAAGATGACACCGATACCGATTCTGACACCACAGACGGTAATGGGGATGTGTTGCGGGGGTCTGCCTCTCTTGCAAAGGGGGTGCAATTGATGATAGAGGCTATCAGGGATGTGTTGAATATTAATGATACCACAACTGAGCAGGTTGAGGAGGCTCTTTTCACTGAAAATAAGAAAGCCTCGCTAACCTTCCCTGCGTCAAAGGTATTAAATGCTATATTTGAGAAAGCAAGGGAAAACCCTGAGAAAAAAATTCCAGATCACTAAAAGGGTCCAGGTGGCATTCCCTTTCCCTGAGGAGGATAGAAAAAAATGGGGAAACCCGCCAATTGTTGACGCATCTGTGTCCAGACTCTCAAAAAAGGTGGTTTTACCTGTTCCGGGATCTACCGCCTTAATTGAGTCGGCTGATCGTAAAATTGATAATACACTTAAATCAATGTACACCGCTTCGGGGGCCATATTACGTCCCACTATTGGTAATGCATGGATTGCAAAAGCTATAGTAAAGTGGTCAGGCACCTTACTTGAGGATTTAGATACGATGGATTAGGGTGATGTTGAATTGTTTTTGCGTAACATTCACGATTCAGCAGGTTTTATGGAAGAAAGACCTGGGTTAAATGGCTGTGGGAATCTCTTCCATGTCTGTTTCAGCTCGTCGGGGACTGTGGCTGCGCCAGTGGTCGGCCGACGCGGAATCCAGGAAAAGTGTGGAGTCCCTACCCTACACTCTTTGGGGAAGCGTTGGATGCGTGGCTATCCACGGCTACAGCGGGTAAGTCTCCGTTTCTTCCCTCAGCTGTACCTGCTCCGAAGAAATCCTTCTCTTCATCAGCATCACAGTCCTTTCAGCCTAACAAACCTAGAAAGGCCAAGCCGTCCAATACCTTCTTTAGGGAAGGTCGAGTTAAATCCAATAAACCTGCTGCTGCAGGTTCCCTGGAACAAGAGCCTGTTTCAGGTACACCAAAGTCCTCAGCATGACGGTGTTCCGTGCGGCCTGGAGGTGGGGCCAGTGGGAGCGAGACTTAGACAGTTCAGTCACGTCTGGCTATCGTCCGGCCTGGATCCCTGGGTGATTTTGTCCCAGGGATACAGGCTAGAATTTCAGAATCTCCCTCCTCACCGATTTTTCAAATCAGGCTTGCCAGTTCTACTGGCAGACAGAACTGTCCTACAAGATGCTGTCCAGAAGTTGGTGGAGGCACAGGTCATTGTGCCAGTTCCTCCTCATTTGCAAACCACAAGTTACTATTCGGACCTTTTCGTGGTACCGAAACCGGATGGTTCGGTCAGGCTCATTCTGAACCTAAAATCACTGAACCACTTTCTAAAGGAGTTCAAGTTCAAAATGGAGTCTCTCCGGGCAGTGATATCAGGTTTGGAAGAGGGGTAATTCCTGGTATCCCTGGATATCAAGGATGCGTACCTCCACATTCCGATTTGGCTGCCGCATCAGTCTTATCTCCGTTTCGCATTACTGGACTGTCATTTCCAGTTCCAGGCCCTGCCATTCGGCCTTTCAACAGCACCAAGGGTGTTCACCAAAGTGATGGCAGAGATGATGATTCTCCTCCGCAAACAAGGGGTGAACATCATTCCATATCTAGATGAACTGCTGATAAAGGCATCGTCCAAGGAGAAGCTGTTGCAGTCCATTGTTCTCACAACCCACCTACTCAGACTCCACGGTTGGATTCTGAACCTTCCAAAATCACATTTGGAACCAACCCAGACGGTTGTTTTTTCTGGGGATGATCCTTGACACAGAAGTGCAGAGGGTGTTTCTTCCACAGGAAAAGGCGTTGGTGATACAAACAATGGTCCGGGATGTCCTGTAGCCAGCCCGGGTGTCGGTTCATCAATGCATTCGCCTTTTGGGAAAGATGGTGGCCTCTTACGAGGCTCTTCAGTACGGGAGGTTCCATGCTCCGGCCTTCCAACTGGATCTCCTGGACAAGTGGTCAGGGTCTCATCTCCACATGCACCAGAGAATTTGTCTGTCGCCAAAGGCCAGGATTTCACTCCTCTGGTGGCTCTAATTGCCTCACCTTCTGGAGGGCTGCAGGTTCGGGATTCAGGACTGGGTCCTTCTAACCACGGATGCGAGCCTTCGTGGCTGGGGCGCAGTCACTCAAGTGGAAACCTTCCAAGGAAGGTGGTCAAGTCTGGAAGCCAGCCTCCTGGAACTAAGAGCCATCTACAACGGTCTTCTTCAGGTGGCCCATTTTCTAAGAGATCGGGCCATTCAAGTACAGTCGGACAATGTAACGACGGTGGCTTACATAAACTGACAGGGCTGAACGAAGAGCAGAGCTGCAATGTCAGAGGTGACAAGAATCACCCTCTGGGCAGAAAGACACGCTTTGGCACTCTCAGCAATCTTAATTCCGGGAGTGGACAACTGGGAAGCAGACTTCCTCAGCAGACATGATCTCCATCCAGGAGAGTGGGGTCTCCATCAGGAGGTGTTCAAGGAAATAACAGACCTTTTTGGGTTACCCCAAATAGATATGATGTCCTCTCGTCTCAACAAGAAGCTTCAACTCTATTGTTCCAGGTCGAGGGACCCACAAGCAATGGCAGTGGACGCCCTGGTGTCTCTGTGGGTGTTCCAGTTAGTGTACGTGTTTCCACCACTTCCACTCATTCCAAGAGTTGTAAAACTCGTAAGGAGAACAAGAGTTCAAGCGATCTTCATTGCTCCAGAATGGCCAAGGCAGGCTTGATACGCGGACCTTCTGAATCTCTTACAGGAAGAGCCGAGGCCTCTTCCTCTTCGGGAGGACCTGCTGCAGCACGGGCCGTTCGCTTATCAAGACTTACCGCAGCTACGTTTGACGGAATGGAAGTTGAGTGCCTAATACTTGCTCGGAAGGGCATTTTGAAGAAGGTCATTCCTACCCTGACACAGGCTAGGACAGGGGTAACGTCTAAGCATTACCATCGTATTTGGAAGAAATATGTCTCTTGGTGTGAGTCCAAGAAGTTTCCTATGGTGGAGTTTCAACTGGGACGTTTCCTCCTCTTCCTGCAAACAGGTGTGGATATGGGCCTGAGGTTGGGATCTGTGAAGGTCCAGATTTCGGCCCTGTCCATTTTCTTCCAGAAACAATTGGCTGCCCTCCCTGAGGTTCAGACCTTTTTGAAGGGAGTTCTGCACATTCAACCTCCCTTTGTACCGCCTACGGGCGCCTTGGGACCTTAACGTGGTGTTGCAGTTCCTCCAGTCGGACTGGTTTGAGCCTCTATTGGAGGTTGAGGTCAAATTTCTTACATGGAAGGTGGTCACGTTGTTGGCCTTGGCTTCTGCTAGACGTGTCTCGGAGTAGGGGCTTTGTCCTGTAAAAGCCCTTGATATTCCACGAAGATAGAGCTGAGCTCCGGACACGTCAGCAGTTTCTTCCAAAGGTTGTGTCGGCATTTCATATCAACCAACCTATTGTGGTGCCAGTGGCTACTGACTCCTCAATTTCTTCAAAGTCCTTTGATGTTGTGAGGACTTTGAAAATCTATGTGAAGAGGACTGCTCTTCACAGGAAATCGGACTCTTTGTTTGTCCTGTATGATCCCAAGAAAATTGGGTGTCCTGCTTCAAAGCAGACTATATCTCGCTGGATCAGGTTCACTATCCAGCATGCTTATTCTACGGCAGGTTTGCCGTGTCCAAAATCTGTTAAGGCCCACTCTACTTGTAAGGTGGGTTCTTCCTGGGCGGCTGCCCGGGGTGTCTCGGCGTTACAACTTTGCAGAGCGGCAACTTGGTCTGGATCGAACACGTTTGCAAAGTTTTACAAGTTCGATACTTTGGCCTCTGATGATCTGAAGTTCAGTCAATCAGTTCTGCAGGAGTCTCCGCGCTCTCCCTCCCGTTCTGGGAGCTTTGGTACATCCCCATGGTACTAATGTACGGGGATCCTCAGCATCCTCTAGGACGTAAGAGAAAATAGGATTTTGGTTACCTACCGGTAAATCCTTTTCTTGTAGTCCGTAGAGGATGATGGGCGCCCGCCCAGCGCTTCGTTTTCCTGCAACCGTTATCTGGTTCAGTACAAGTTTGTTTAGTTAAGTACTGCATTGTTACTTGGTAAGTAATGTTTCAGCAGTTGCTGAGTTTTTCAAGCTTGTTAGCTTGAGGTGCCTTGTATGTGTGAGCTGGTATGAATCTCGCCACTATCTTTGTTAAATCCTTCTCTCGAAGATGTCTGTCTCCTCGGGCACAGTTTCTAGACTGAGTCTGGTAGGAGGGGCATAGAGGGAGGAGCCAGCCCACACTCTCAAACTCTTAAAGTGCCAGTGGCTCCTAGTGGACCCGTCTATAGCCCATGATATTAATGTGGACCCCAGCATCCTCTACGGACTATGAGAAAAGGATTTACCGGTAGGTAACCAAAATCCTATTTTTCCACAAAAAGATGTAAAATAGTTACTGGCTTAAAATAAAAGTACTCCTAACCAAGGGAGTGCAAGCCAAAGGTGGTGACAATGAATAGAATCCCTGCACCTGTCGGCTTCAGGTCCCTAGTCAGGACCAGATTATTATACAGTCAATCCGGAAAGTATTGACAGCGCTTCACTTTTTTCACATTTTGTTATGTTACAGCCTTATTCCAAAATGGAATAAATAATTTTTTCCCCTCACAATTCTATACACAATACCCCATAGTGACAACGTTGCAAATTTATTAAAAATATAAAACTAAGAAATCACATGTACATACAGATCGAGCCGCACACATCTAGACTCCATCGTAGACGTGCACTCTTGGCGAGACTAGGTGATCCAGACCTAGCCCCGCTACAGGAGTGCTCAAAGAGGCTCCCATTAAAGTGAATGGGGCATGTGCGCATCACAGACGCGCGCCCCAGACGCTGCGATGGGCGCGCCGAGGCGGGCTCATCCTGTTTTCACTGATCATCCTTGAGATGTTCCTACAGCTTAATTGGAGTCCACCTGTGGTAAATTCAGATGATTTGGAAAGGCACACACCTGTCTATATAAGGTCCCACGCTTGACAGTGCATAAATTAGTAACAAATAGAAACCAGCTTTGCGCTTCCTCTTTTAGCTTCAGCAGCAGGTCGGCAGCATGTGAAGCACACCCTTTAGGCTTCAAAGTTAGACAATGAAAAAAAAAGAAAAGTATGCTGACAACTCGCGCTGAAGAGTCCTGCAATCCCTTTTTCCACAATAAAGTACTCCACAATAAAGTGTAGATGTATTATTCTTCTGCTGGAAAGGATGTATATGTCCCTAAAATAGCAGTGTTCTTGTATCTCCTTATCAAAAAGACACATTAACTTTTTGTCTCGAGTGTACATCAATGTATCGTTATAGTGGAATGGGACCTTAATTTCAGACACTCCCCAAGGATTCATAAGAAACACACTTACATGTTAGTTCTTTCTCGTTTGCCCTTCAAGGTTTCTTTCTATCCTCTCCAGGAATATATGCACATGAATCTATAATTACGGCCGACCACTGAAGGGGAATTAAATCTCCCGGTATTCCTTCAGTAATGTCATAGTCCTGAAGAATAACTGAACTCCTACTCAGAAGGGATCAGTACTTGTTTCTATATATGAAATCGAGAGTTTATACCCCAAATATTGAATGCGCCACCGCCCTAAATAATGGACTATGACATTACTGAAGGAATACCGGGAGATTTAATTCCCCTTCAGTGGTCGGTCGTTAATAAGAGTTCTGATGGGTGTATTTTAGTCATGGGACGTTAATTTCCCTTCAGCGGCCGGCCGGGATTACCCCATTGGTATATATTTTTTTGTCATGTAAGAAGAGATATAACAGATCGATAAATAAAATAGATACTCCCTTTTTATGAATGCTCCATGACTTTTTTTGTTAATAAGGTTGTGTAAAGTATTGTATATTTTTAAAAGGGAGAGCATTTCATGGTAGTGGAGGACGGAGTTTAAAGCCTGAGGTTATTCACCAGGCTCCTCTATTTTGCAATACCGTATGAAAGATTACAACTAAATGTTACAGTTATTATTGCTGGGACACATTGTATGAAAAGTTTCAGTTTGGAAGAAAATGTATAATTTACGATTTGAGAGATGGCGCATTTAACTGATGGGAGTATTTTAAGAGCTTAATCTTTTTTTCCCTAACACTGGATAACATTATTATTAATAACTGAGGGTCAATTCCCTCTAGTTTCATCTTTAGTAGGAAAAATTTGACTTTGTTTGAGAGGGAGGTGTGTTATCCTCCAGCATAATTGCTTTCACTGAAGGGACTTTATGGGTTTAATTCTCCTTCGGTGTTAAGACGCCCTTACAGAGCCCCGATATGTATTTTGGAACCATGTGACGTTAACTCCATATGTAAGGAGAGTTCTAACAGTCCGATAAATTAAATGAGTTGGTCCCTTCTGGTGTATGTGCTATAACTCCTCCACCAAAATGTTTACTAAAGTTTTGTATTAAATGGGCTGTAATTTCTATCAGGATGTGCACTTTTTACTAATGTGAGACAGAATTCAAAGCCCGTAGTTATTACCCAACCCGCTCCGTTTTACAAAACGGAACGGAATGTTTGGGATTTATGTTGCACAGTGACATTTTTATTTTTAATTGCTTTTCAATAAAAGTTTTTTTATATTAATTTAGAGCACGACTATGATTGTAATAACAGGGCTTTGAACAATGGCCAGATAGGGCATTTAAATGAATCTGCTTTAGGTGTGTATACCTTGATGTGACTGGAGGTTTAAGATCATGTGATATCAAGACATGGGGATAAAATCCTTGGATAAGCAACCAGACGGCACTTCTTGACAAAGGAGAGAGGATCAAAGAAACGCATTGAAGCCGTCATTCATTAAGCCGGGCAGCCACTCAGAAGGATCAGGACTTTTTTCCATCACCAACACTGTTTTGACCGAGACTGCAGTCGGGTTCAGTGTGTGAGTCCATACCGACAACAGATCCTTATTTTTGGTGATATCTGGCATCTTTTTACCTTTTTATGTAATGTTTTATTGTGGATTTTTTTACTGTGTTGTGGATTAATTGAGGAATTATTAAAAAACATTTTTTACTCACCTGACGGATTCATGTGCATATATTCCTGGAGAGGATAGAAAGAAACCTTGAAGGGCACGCGAAAAAGAACTAACATGTAAGTGTGTTTCTTATGAATCCGTGGGGAATATCTGAAATTAAGGTCCCGCTCCTCTATAAAGATACCTTGATGTACACTTGAGACAGAAAGTTAATATAATTGTCTTTCTGATAAGGATAGACAAGAACACTGCTATTTTAGGGACATACACATCCTTTCCAGCAGAAGAATAATACATCTACACTTTATTGTGGAGTACTTTATTGTGGAAAAAGGGATTGCAGGACTCTTTTTAGCGCGAGTTGTCAGCACACTTTTCTTTTACTTGACAGTGCATGTCTGAGCACAAACCAAGCATGAAGTCAAAGTAATTGTCTGTAGACCTCCGAAACAGGATTGTCTCGAGGCACAAATCTGGGAAAGGGTGCAGAAAAATATCTGCTGCTTTGAAGGTCCCAATGAGCACAGTGGCCTCCATCATCCGTAAATGGAAGAAGTTCAGAACCACCAGGACTCTTTCTAGAGCTGGCTGACCATCTAAACTGAGTGATCGGGGAGAAGGTCCCTAGTTAGGGAGGTGACCAAGAACCCGATGGTCACTCAGTCAGAGCTACAGCATTCCTCTGTTGAGAAAGGAGAACCTTCCAGAAGGACAACCATCTCTGCAGCAATCCAGCAATCAGGCCTGTATGGTAGAGTGGCCAGACGGAAGTCACTCCTTAGTAAAATGCACATGGCAGCCTGCCTGGAGTTTTCCTAAATGCACCTGAAGGACTCTCATACCATGAGAAATAAAATTCTCTGGTTTGATGAGACAAAGATTGAACTCTTTGGCGTGAATGCCAGGCGTCATGTTTGGAGGAAGCCAGGCACCGCTCATCACCGGGCCAATACCATCCCTACAGTGAAGCATGGTGGTGGCAGCATCATGCTGTGGGGATGTTTTTCAGCGGCAGGAACTGGGAGACTAGTCAGGATAGAGGGAAAGATGAATGCAGTAATGTACGTCCTGTATAAAAACCTGCTCCAGAGCGCTCTTGACCTCAGACTGGGGCGACAGTTCATCTTTCAGCAGGACAATGAGCCTGAGCACACAGCCAAGATATCTAAGGAATGGCTTCAGGACAACTCTGTGAATGTCCTTGAGTGGCCCAGCCAGAGCCCAGACTTGAATCCGATTGAACATCTCTGGAGAGATCTGAAAATGGCTGTGCACCGACGCTTCCCATCCAACCTGATGGAGCTTGAGAGGTGCTGCAAAGAAGAATGGGCGAAACTGCCCAAAGATAGGTGTGCAAAGCTTGTGGCATCATATTCAAAATGACTTGAGGCTGTAATTGCTGCCAAAGGTGCATCAACAAAGTATTGAGCAAAGGCTGTGAATACTTATGTACATGTGATTTCTTAGTTTTTTATTTTTAATAAATTTGCAAAAATCTAAAAAAAACTTTTTCACATTGTCATTATGGGGTATTGTGTGTAGAATTTTGAGGGGAAAAATATATTCCATTTTAGAATAAGGTTGTAACATAAAGTGTGAAAAAAGTAAAACGCTGTGAATATTTTTCGGATGCACTGTAAATCCACGGAGCCCTGTCTAAGACAGGAAGCTTTGGGAGCTGTGGCACTGGACTGTAGCAGTTTTGTCAGAGGAAAAGGTGGTTAATCCCCTGAAAAATGAGACTGTCCTGCCCACAGCAGGGGGTTATATCCTACAAATAATAATATACGTAGGGTATACCAATTATACACTTTAAGCTTGTGAACCAGGTCTGGTAGAAGAAAATTCATGATCTACAACTTAACCCATTGTATAACAGATGTCATGAATTTCCCTCCCCCATTTGTTGCATTTACTGTAAAAAATTACCCTATAATTTTCTCCAGTTCCTAATTTCTAGTAAAAGCAGTGCCTTAAACTGACATCTGGCCAGAGGCACCTAGAGAGAAGGGGGCTGGTTGTGATTTCTCAGGCCTAGGCTTGTTGGAGAACGCAGGAGGGGCCTGGTCAGCTGCTGAGAGGGGCAAATGCACCCCTTTGCAGTGCTGCAGAGGGGGGCATAGTATTTATTTTTCTGTTATGGGCATGTCCACGCTCTCCCCAATACCCAGACCCCATTGAGCTCTTGGTAGCTCTGCCTCTGGTACAAAGTGCAGCTCCCACCATTCAGCGTTAGTGCCCTACAGTTGATTAAAATTCTGGCACAGAGCAAATAGAGGTGGGAAAGGAGACAACACAGTCAAGTCTCAAGGTGCCCATACAATAGTGCGATTTTGCCCGATTTAATCCGATTCCGACATTTTGAGCCGATAAATCGGATGAAAATGGGCAAATTGCATGTGCTTTATCTCCGATCCGATGCGCGGTCCCGTGAGTATCAGATCGGAATCCATAGATCGAAAGTACTGCACTATAGATATGTTGGATGCCGCAGGCATGGCTGGGATCACATATGATACATCGTATGCAAAAGGACCGCATACGATGTAGCTTATGCGATCCTGCTGCCCGGGAAGCTGTATACATACATAAGTGTATGGGCACCTTTGAGGCAGTGAGGGAGTGCCAAAATCGGAGCAGGTGGGAGAAGGCTGATCTCTTGTGTCTGGGCAGAACAGCTGTAAGGTAGTTGGTCCCTGAGTTATTAATGTCATGGCATTGTTTTCAGTGCCCCCAAAATGGTTCGGGCTATGGAAAAACTCCTGGTAAAAGCCAATGACCAATCCAGTTGTGCTTCTCAAACCACCTAACTTCAGCTGCAAAGTGTGAAAGCAGGTGCAAATATATCACACATAGCTGTGCTGTATTGTGGAAAATGGTACAAATGTGTACTTTATTTTTTATTATTATTATTATTATTATTATTATTAGTCATGATATTCAAACAAAAGATAATATTATAACTACAAGATTTTTTTTTTTTTTTTTTTTACAGCAATCCGAAGACTACTTTAACCCTAACTGTTCTTTCTGGAGTTATTCAAAAACCAACTTGTCGGGTCATTGGTCAACACAAGGCTGTAGGCTAATGACAACTAACAAAACACATACAAAATGTTCGTGTAATCACTTAACCAACTTTGCAGTGCTCATGGCTCATGTTGCAATTAAGGTAAGTTATGGTCTGTGCTGGGGGTGCTATACGTACATTGATATATTTGATTACATCAGCAATAAAACTTAGGCATCGGGCATAGTCTATGGTATTTTAAATAATCACTATGTCTGGATTTTAAAATATACTGTATATGAAAAATAACAGACACTGAGGACTGTCTGTCTGTCTGTGAGGATGCAGGGTACCTTTGCCTGCCATTATAGCAGGGCCTATCCTAACAGAGACACTCTGTATGTATATAGCTAACACTATACCAAGGTATCTTTTATTGATTCATACTGTAGATCACACAAGTAAGGAAAATTATGCAAGAAGTATACAATGGTATTTATATTACACAGCTCCAGTGGCGTCAGAAGGCGGGTGCGGCCCGCACCCGGGGTCCCCCTCGGAAGGGGTGACACCAAAGTGCCAGCTCTTCTGCAGTGACAGTAGCCGAGTGCTGCAGTGAGATAATCTCCTGCAGCACTTGGCTCCTGTCACAGATAAGAGCCGGCACACACAGTCCAGTCTCTCGGTGCAGCCAGCATCTTCGGGGAAGCTGGACATGCCCCTGGATCGAAGGAGAAAAGACCTGGGAGGCCATGCCCCTTTTAAATTAGACCACACCCCCTTTTGGGCACCCGCGGCTCCGGCGGCCTGAGCGACGAGGGGGTCTAATAGTACAGAGTGCGCTCCGGGTGTCACCACACCCGGTGACGCCTCTGCACAGCTCACAAGGGAAATATGTAATACAGTAGTAGTATTATATACAAATATATACATCAAATGGCAGACATTCTGCCAACTCTCTCAGAGCCCTCTTCATCACCCTGCAGTGTGTGTACTACCTTAGCAATAACAGCACCAATCCCAGCTTCTGGTTTTCCTTGAAAATACTTTGCAGGGTGTCAATGAAGGGTTGCACTGTTGGTGTTCATAGTTTTTGCAATGTGGTAGGAATTCGCTGGTGTATACTACAATGCTTTTTCCCACAGCGATAAGTAGCTCTTTATGGCTAACTGCTGCCGATGCTACCACTATAAGAACCGAAATTCCACCACCCAGACTTATTCGATGTCAAGAACTGGCTAAAAAATCCTGTGTTCCATCTTTTAAAACCTGTTATTTTCTCATGGGTAAAGGTGACATCCCGGGGTGTATGTTCAAGTCAATGATTGTATTACAGGTTGAGTATCCCATATCCATATATTCCGAAATACGGAATATTCCGAAATACGGACTTTTTTGAGTGAGAGTGAGATAATGAAACCTTTGTTTTTTGATGGCTCAGTTTACACAAACTTTGTTTAATACACAAAGTTATTAAAAATATTGTATTAAATGACCTTCAGGCTGTGTGTATAAGGTGTATATGAAACATAAATGAATTGTGTGAATGTACACACACTTTGTTTAATGCACAAAGTTATAAAAAATATTGGCAAAAATTACCTTCAGGCTGTCTGTATAAGGTGTATATGAAACATAAATGCATTCTGTGCTTAGATTTAGGTCCCATCGCCATGATATCTCATTATGGTATGCAATTATTCCAAAATACGGAAAAATCCGTTATCCAAAATACCTCTGGTCCCAAGCATTTTGGATAAGGGATACTCAACCTGTATTGCATGGATTTGAATAGAGGCGTTGAAATACAGTTACAAAACTTGTGGATTTATCCATTATCCCTGCTCTTTTGGTGCCTGCTGTTCTCCTGTCCTGTGCACACACAGTTCACCTGGCTGGATGTAACAAAGATAGTAAACCTGTCTGAACATACAGTAATTGCAATAAAGAACAACACAAAATTTTATTACAATCAATATACACCTTGCCGGGAAGTATTTTCACATTTATATCTGTGACACCCCGGGGATGTCTAAGTGGTTGGTAGAGGTATCACAGGTGTTAGGTGGCTATGTGGCAGGCCTTTCCCTAAGATGTTTTCCACCGTACCTTGTTCATTGTACCTTGCTCAGGGTGGTAGTATAGATTGATACATAAAAGTGATTCACTGACAGCAATCTCCAACAGGAAGTTTCTTTTATTGAGCCACATAGACTCTGGATGGTGATTAGTTATTTGGCAAAATTTGACAATCACAATAATAATGAATTTAAGTAGACAAGAAAATCACATTTGACTACAGCTCACAATACACTGTAACATTCAATAATTAAGTGGTTCAATGAATCTAATCAGATATGCATTAGATAATGCATATTCCAAGAAAAGAAAACAATAATGAGGACAATGAAGAAAGTGATTAAGAAGACTGTTTTAATGGCAGTCACTACTTTTCTACCTATCCCTGATAATAATGGCCCTCATTCCGAGTCGTTCGCTCGGTATTTTTCATCGCATCGCAGTGAAATTCCGCTTAGTGCGCATGCGCAATATTCGCACTGCGACTGCGCCAAGTATCTTTGCTATGAAGATAGTATTTTTACTCACGGCTTTTTCATCGCTCCGGCGATCGTAATGTGATTGACAGGAAATGGGTGTTACTGGGCGGAAACAGGCCGTTTTATGGGAGTGTGGCTGAAAACGCTACCGTTTCCGGAAAAAACGCAGGAGTGGCCGGAGAAACGGGGGAGTGGTTGGGCGAACGCTGGGTGTGTTTGTGACGTCAAACCAGGAACGACAAGCACTGAACTGATCGCACAGGCAGAGTAAGTCTGGAGCTACTCTAAAACTGCTAAGTAGTTTGTGAGCGCAATATTGCGAATATATCGGTCGCAATTTTAAGATGCTAAGATACACTCCCAGTAGGCGGCGGCTTAGCGTGTGTAACTCTGCTAAATTCGCCTTGCGACCGATCAACTCGGAATGAGGGCCAATGTCCCAATCTTCACTGGCAATTTACGTTTGAGCTCTTGGATCCTACAATGCCACAGTGTTGCAATGGGGCTGTGGTGAAACTGTTGCACAAGGGATAGCGATCCTACAGTGCCACAGTATTGCAATGAGAATAACGGCACTTTTGAAGCAATATTAATCTTGGGTTCTATTTAGCAGAAATGTCACTGTCCTATAGTATTGCAAAAAGAATGTAGATAGCGACAGTATCTCAAAATCTCTCACAATGCAACTTTCTCTGTAGTAATTATTCCTTTGAACAAATAACTCAGTCTTTACTCTTTAAAACAACTCAATGTCTTTCTCAAGTTCCTCTCACAAGTAATGTTTTTGTCCTGGTAACTGTGTGCAAGCAGGGGCTACTCTGTGGGATTTTTTTATTAAGGGCCTGGTAGCATCCCTTCTCTCCATATGGTCGTGAACAGTATATTTGTAACAAATAGACAATTTGGTCTAGCACTCGCCCACTTGCAGTCCAAAACACAAGCTGTCTTTGTTTACGCACTATGAACCTTTCAGGTAATTCCGCTCTCTTTCTGGACCTGTCTCAGCAGTTTTCAGCTTCTCAAGATGGCCACGGAGTCCGCACCTCTGCATAGGCGTGCTGGTGTCCGGTCCCCGGCTGTGATGACTCACACCTGCTCTCTCTGTTCTCTGCACTCATGGAAGCTCCCGCTGCTCTATCTCTGTAGCACTGCTCTTCACCACCCTGTGTGACCACCCAGTTTTCTCTGACTGATTTTGCTTCTCCCGCTCCGCTCCTCATAACACATCCAGCTCCTTCAATGGCTTCTCTCCAACTCCTCCCTCTTCTTCCCACAAGGCTCCGCTTGCTCTTTCTCTCTGTGTCCAATCGGATCTTGCCACCTCACCAGTACAGGACATATGACCTGACTCTGTTCCGTCCTTTAACCCCTGCTGTACCAGCAAAACACTCTCCAGGTTGCAAACACTGTGATTTCTATTTTTAAAGGGGCACACACAATTTTCCTGGGTGCCACATATCCAGTTAAGTGTACTTACCCTTACTTTGCACAGTACAAGCTGTAACTTTCTAGCCTATCATATAGGGCCGAATTCTATATTGGACACAATGGCGTCCATGTGTGACTTTATACAAATACTGCTACAAGCACTTCCCCATACTTTGAACAAGCCAAATATATATAAAAATATATATTTATTCTTAAGAAATATATTTAATATTCACTTCAGATGCAAATATATACATAGTAAATAAATCAAACAAATAGAAACGTGGTGTATATGGACACACACTTGCTGACAGTTATCAGAACGTGTAGCAACAGATAATGGGGTCTGTTTATATAGCAGGAAAAAGCCTTTTATTGTGGAAAACAGGGCTTTTCTCTGCTTCGTGCTATTCACAGAGTGGATTACCATGGAGAAGTTCCTCACTTCTCCAGCAGCACCCACACTACGTGCCTGAATCACATCACTATACTTTAGTATGATGAGTGTTATTAATTGAAGGATAGAAAGCTTTCCTCTTCTCCAGGGAGTTCAGATTTGCCATCTCCGGATAAAGTTATCCGAACATCAATATAAAAAATGGCAAGCAAGCTCAATGCTTCCCTGCTCTCTGCCCCATTAATATCCCAGCAGCTTGTGCAGCCTCCCTCGACCTTAGCCGCAGGCACATGTGCAGAATGGACTCGACTGCCAGCTCCATGCTTCGCAGAGGAACGTAAGAGAAGACAGCATAACTGGAGCTTTGCATACCGCATTGCACCTCTGAAGAGGTAAGTGTACCTGAATTGTTACTTAACTAAGCTATATATCGAATCGAACTGATGCGATATTTAGTGAAAAGTAACAATTCTGTTTTTGTTTTCTACATGAATAGACCCCAAAAGTGGTTAAGATGTACAGTATAAGTATTCTCCGCTAGCTATAAGTGCCTCTTCCAGGGGTATATATATGTAGTTGTCAGGATGCCGAGAGTTTATTATCACTATATGTTGTATCAAATCGATTCAATATATAGTAGTTATAAGTAGTAATTCAATAAGACTTACCTTTCTGGAAAAGTGATCCGAAAAGCCAGCCCTCCATAATTCTGAGGAGCAGTGCGGTACTCCAATCTATCACTATCTTCTCAAGCCAGATGAGTCTGCGCATGCGCCGCTAGTTCCATGGGCGGAGCACCCCCTAGCTGCCTAGATACAGCTGGGAAACAGTCACAGAATTTGGGGGATGGTCTTGGCTGCAGCTTTCCCCCTGCTCAGAGCACATGACACTGACTGAGGGTTATGATGCCCTCCAGGAGACCATCCGGAACATAAACCAGGAATATGGTGCACAGAGGAGGGATCGGTATGAAATACCTCCAATCAAAATACCGACGTTCAAAATCCCGACACCAATTGACCGATGGTCAAAATCCCGACAAGGTCAAAATACCGACACGGACAAAATACCGACATTTAAAATACCGACAAGGTCAAAATACCGACATGTAAAATGCCGACAGGTCAAAATACCGACATGCATTTTTTGATGTTTTTGTGTGTGTATGTCGACATAAATCAACATGGACACCATATAAAGTGTACCGCGTCCCCTCGCATGGCTCGCTGCGCTCGCCATGCTTCGGGCACGGTGCCTCGCTGCGCTCGGCACACTATTATATCCCCCCTCCAGGTCCACTGGGATGGTAAAGTATGAACAAGTCGGTTTCAATGAAAAAAATCATGAAAAACTCATGTCGGTATTTTGACCTGTCGGCATTTTACATGTTGGTATTTTGACCTTGTCTGTATTTTAAATGTCGGTATTTTGTCCGTGTCGGTATTTTGACCTTGTCGGGATTTTGACCATCGGTCAATTGGTGTCGGGATTTTGAAAGTCGGGATTTTGATTGGAGGTTAACTGACTGCATCCCACAGAGGAGGCACACTGCATCAACCCTTCACCCACACACGGGGGCTGAGGTACGGGCAGACATATCTAGGGGTCTGTTCATATTTCTTAACAAATAGACACAAATCCCTCAACTGCATCCGATATATACAGTGTACCTGATTTAGGCACATAATGTGACTTCACAAAATACATCACAAATGATTAGATTTAACATGTGTGAAGATTATATAGAAGTCCAAACCAAACTACTAGCTGGGCCTTCCAGTCCCACGAGCAGCAGCACTTATTTAACATACTATATTACAGAGGCATAACTAGAATTTATGGCGCCAAGGGCAAGATGACAAATGCCATGCCCCCCCCACACACACACACACACAAAATATCCCCATGCATGTGCATCCAAAAAAGGGGTGTGGCCGATCAAAGAGGGGGAGTGATCTCATGCCCGGGAGATGGCGACAAGAAGATACTGATGAAACGAGCCAGCGTGTGATGCCAGGGAGTGGGTGACACAGAGAGGGTGACGGAGAGAGGCAGTGGGTAATGGAGACAAGTAGTGGGTAATATAGAGGTGACAGGGAGAGAGTGGTGGAGACGAGTAGTGGGTGACACTAGGGAGTGGGTGACAAACAGAAGTAGTGGGTGATGCCAGGGAGAGGATGACAAGGAGAGGGTGACAAAGAGACAGTGGGTGATGCCAAGAGAGGGTGACGGAGACAAGTAGTGAGTGACATCAGGATGAAGGTGACAGGCAGAGGTTGACGGAGACAAGTAGTAGGTGATACCAGGGATAGGTTGATGGAGACAAGTAAACGCCAGGGACAGTCACGAGATTGTGATGTCAGATCACCGGTGTCAACAGCAAGGAAAGCCTCCAGGATACTGGGGTCAGACTTGGAGCAATTGGAATAGGAGAGGGGGATCGAGGGGGACCACACAGACAGCAGCTGCCAGCTCAGCCTCAGTTGAGGCTCAGCTCTACATTACTGGGGGACTGGCAGGCAGTGTCAGACTGGGCCATTAAAAGTCAACCAGGGAAATGCAGCGGCAGGTTCCCACTGAAGGGGTGTGAAGGATAAGGTGCTTCTGGCAGCGAAAGGGTGTGGAATGTCAGCGACTGAGGAAGGAACAGGCAAGAGCCAGAGTATAGGAAGAGTGAGGACACAGTAGGTGATTGCAGTATTTAGGATCATGGGATTTTCACTCTACTCCCACCCTTGCTGGTGACTTCAATACACCCACTCCTCCCACAAACAATAATATATACTTACATTCCCCTGCCCACAAATGACAATAATATGTACTTACATCCCCACCCACACATGACAATGGTATATGCTTACATTCCCCTGCCTATAAATGACAATAATGACAATAATATACACTCACACACCCCCTATCCACTAATCACAAAACTATATATTTAAATTGTATAGACTTAAACAAATATGTACTGGCAGATATTTAATATGTAAATATGTGCTCGTAGGTATATCCAGGAAAATCTGGAGACAGGAGAAAGGCTATAAAAGTACACAGTTGTTGAGGGTCTACACTCATTATCGTGGAGGAGATTAGGTGCAGAAATAAATAAATGATAATAGATCCTAATGTTGTCATCCTATAAAACATATATATATATATATATACAAAACAGATACTCTCCCTTTTGCGCTATTAAACAGAAAGTGAGAAAGGATTGGGTTTGGGCTGCCAAATTCCACTAAGTCCCTTGTTAGGAGGGACTAAAAAGATACAAACATGTGCCAGTAGGGGAATGGGCGCACTTGGGTTGTTTTTCCACCCAATATTCAATGGGGAAAAACAACAGTCTCCCTAAGATATTTACTCCTAATTCGTGAGCATAAAACCACATTTAACATGTTCCATGTAAAAATGTATTACAACATAAAAGCAATGATACAAAACGGTATAGTATCTCTTCTTGCAGATAACACCATATAGTACAGAGGACCAGTTGAAATAACTTTGATAGATTCCTCCTTCTCCTTTGACAATTCGGAGATTAGATGTTTATGAACAAATAACCCGACGCGTTTCGTCTTACTCTAAGACTTCTGGGGTATGTCTCTAGTGCTTGATAAATACTGTTAGTGCATCAATGAAATGGCAATTACGTATTCTGGATACTTGAAAAAACCACACACCGGTGGGGTACACAGGTGAAAGTTAGATTAAGCCTTATGGTTAAGTGCTTGAATAACAAGTTCAAACGCATAGGCCTGAACGCAAGTTCATATAGGTATGCGACCTTATGATTCAGGGATTTGGATAACAAGTTCAAATACACAGGTCTACCACAATTTCATATGCGTGTGTAACCTTACCAGTAGCTACAATAGCTTCAAGTCACAACCAGTGAATCATAAGGTCGCATACCTATATGAACTTGCGTTCAGGCCTATGCGTTTGAACTTGTTATTCAAGCACTTAACCATAAGGCTTAATCTAACTTTCACCTGTGTACCCCACCGGTGTGTGGTTTTTTCAAGTATCCAGAATACGTAATTGCCATTTCATTGATGCACTAACAGTATTTATCAAGCACTAGAGACATACCCCTGATGAAGTCTTAGAGTAAGACGAAACGCGTTGGGTTATTTGTTCATAAACATCTAATCTCCGAATTGTCAAAGGAGAAGGAGGAATCTATCAAAGTTATTTCAACTGGTCCTCTGTACTATATGGTGTTATCTGCAAGAAGAGATACTATACCGTTTTGTATCATTGCTTTTATGTTGTAATACATTTTTACATGGAACATGTTAAATGTGGTTTTATGCTCACAAATTAGGAGTAAATATCTTAGGGAGACTGCTGTTTTCCCCCATTGAATATTGGGTGGAAAAACAACCCAAGTGCGCCTATTCCCCTACTGGCACATATATACATATATATATATATATATATATATAGTGGGGTCAGAACACATTAATGTTCAGAACGGACACGGCACTTCAGGACTTCACATCAAAATGTATTTTAATGTCCACAGAGTTAAAGCCTGCATACATACAATTCCTGGGTGAAGCATCCACAGATACAAGTCATGCAGTGTACATGAAGTCTAAGCACAAGCATATAAATTATGCAGCATTTCGGGCCACAGCGGGTTCCTTCGTCAGATTTTGCAAGTGCTCCCAAGTAGAAATAACGAACTTGTGGAACTGAGGGAGATTGTGAGGCAGCTCCAGGGCGAGAAATCTGCGAAGAAATGGCGCCCTGGGCCAGGGGAGGGGCTACAGGTCAAGTGCTGACTCCCCTATGATGGGCCTTACCGCCAGTACTACGGAGACTTTCCAATAGGGGCGTTAGTACACCTGACCTGTACTCCTATGACCTGGCGAATATAGTGGGGTCCCTGCTCGGAACAGTGTCCACACCAGCATCGCAGTCCGTCTCCCTGGACTGCCTCAGGAAGGCAATTTAGTGGCGGGTCCCACCTGAGGGACCCTCTTACCTCCTCCCTTCGTAGAAGCCATGCAAACCAGGAGAGCGTTTGCGACCGTGTGCCTCAGCTGGAGCGTTTTCGCTGCAAGTACCCGGGATCTGAACTGCGGAAGTATGCAACGCCGCTTGAGAGGTGACGCTGGTTGTGTACTTTGTCCGGAAGTTGTGTACTCTGTCTGGCTTCATCGTACTAATAGCCTAATTATTGCTTTATTACAATGTCTAACAATAAGGGCAGTAAAACTCTGGAAGCTCCTGTAAGTTGCAAGGTATGCTCCAGAAGTTTACCTGAGGGGGAAGTATTGTGTGATGGTCTGTGTTCTAAATGTCATACACCTCCCAGTCAGCATGCAGCTCCGGTAACGACATTGGAGCCATCCTGGGCTATGTTCACCACCCTCCTGGAGACTGGGGTGGACTGTTTAGCCCCGCCTGTGGAACCTCCAGTGTCAATGCCACCACAAGTTGTCCCTATTGTAATTCCGCCTAGGGCGGAAACTATGTCTACCCAGCAGCAACAGTTTAATCAGTCTTTGGTTAGACAGAAATCTACTCCAGGTCCCAGGAAGGAACCCTGGTCTACCCCAGGCAAGAAATTCCCACTCCCCAAATGGGCTTTGGCTCGCTATCCTCTCGCTGTAGAGTTATGTGGTAAATGGGAAAACTCACCGGCGGTGGATTCTCACGTCACCCGTCTTGTGGTGTCTACTCTGCCTGTCACTACTGTCAACTCCCTATACCTGTCTCACATATGCACCGCCACCTATTACATTCAGGAGGCGTCCTCTGAGGCGGGGGCACTGGCAGCCAAAGCGTCATCCACGTCTGTCTTGGCTCGCCGCATACTGTGGTTAAGGTCATGGAAAGTGGATCTGGACTCCAAGAAGACCTTGGAGGTACTCCCCTTTACTGGGGACATTTTATTTGGAAAGGACCTGAATAAAATAGTATCTGAATTAGCAGCTGCTAAGACTGCTTTTCTTCCTCTTACTAATCCTTCTGCTCAGAAGGCGAAGACTACCACTTTTCGTTCCTTTCGACCTCAAGGGAAACCCAAGGGTCACTCTTACCCCAGACAGTCTCGTGCTCCCAAGACCATCAGCCTGCTTAGAAAAAAGACAAGCCTGCTGCATGACGGGGCGGGCCTCCCCCATGGTGGGAGGTCGACTTCAAAGACCACTTCAGGTGCTTGGGTACTGGAAGTTGTCTCTCATGGGTACGCTGTCTCCTTCAAGAGACGTCCCCCTCACCAGTTCTGCACTATGGTACTCCCTTCGCCAGTACCTCAGTCCCAGCGTGGCAGAGGCTATTATTCGACCCTGTTTCTTGTGCAGAAACCCAATGGGTCGTTTCGGCCTATACTCAACCTCAAGTCACTGAACAAATTTGTGAGGGTCGCCAAGTTTCGTATGGAAACATTGCGCTCTATTGTGCTGGCGATGGAACCTGGAGATTACATGGTATCCCTAGATATATAGGATGCTTATCTGCATATTCCTATTGTCATATCGCATCAGAAGTACCTGCAGTTTGCTATTGGCGACAGTCACTACAAATTCCAGGCTCTGCCATTCGGACTGGCCATGGCTCCTCGGCTCTTCACCAAGGTTATGGCCGTGATGACGGCGCATCTCCATAGCCAGGGAGTCAGAATCCTGCCGTACTTGGATGACCTGCTGATTCTAGCGAGTTCCCACGATGTCCTCCTCAGTCATCTTCAATTGACGGTGAGAAACTTGCAAGCCCATGGATGACTGATCAATTGGAAGAAGTCCTTGCTGGTCCTAGATCAGAGCATGGTGCACCTAGGGGCGCTCCTGGACACACAGTCAGAGACTGTTCCTGTCTCCAGACAAGGTCCTGAAAATCCAGGACAGGATAAGACACTTCATCCGTCACCCCAAAGTGTCGATTCACTCGGCGATGCAAGTACTTGGCCTGATGGTGTAGATGTTCGAAATGGTGGAGTGCGCTCAATTTTATTCCCGCCCTCTGCAACGATTAATTTTTGCCAAGTGGGATGGCCTGCCTCATAGGATCAGATCCCAAAGGATCTTGTTGACTCTGGAGGCTCATTTGTCACTGACCTGGTGGCTCCAGGACCAGCAATTGAGCAGGGGCCGTCCTTTCTGGATCCCCAAATGGGTCCTCCTGACGACGGATGCCAGTATGAGGGGATGGGGATTGGTACTGGAGCAACACTCTTTTCAGGGTCGGTGGACCACGGAAGAATCACTCCTCCCAATAAACATCTTAGAGTTGAGGGCGGTGTTCAATGCATTATCACTTGCCCTGCCTCTGGTATGGAACAGACCGGTTCAAGTACGGTCAGACAATGCCACGACAGTGGCATACATAAACCATGAAGGTGGAACTTGAAGCCGCATGGCTATGAAGGAAGTGTCAAAAATCCTTTGTTGGGCAGAACGCCATCTGCCAAGTATATCGGCAGTGTTCATTCCGGGTGTCCTAAACTGGGAAGCGGACTACCTCAGTCGCCAGGACGTACATTCCGGAGAGTGGAGTCTTCATCCAGAAGTCTTTCAACTCCTAGTGGACAGGTGGGATCTACCGGACGTAGACCTAATGGCGTCTCGACACAATCACAAGGTTCCGGTCTTCGGATCAAGGACAAGGGGTCCTCAAGCAGCGTTCGTGGATACACTGGCAATTCCATGGAACTTTCAGTTGCCTTACGTGTTCCCTACAGTGTCACTCCTGCCCAGAGTTCTAAGGAAGTTCAAACAGGAAGGAGGAATGCTGCTTCTAGTTGCTGCAGCGTGGCCCAGACGGCATTGGTTTTCAGACCTGCAGGGTCTATCATTGGGGCATCCCCTTCTACTTCCTCAATGCCCAGACCTCGTACAGGGCCCTTTTCTCTACCCAAACCTGTCCAGACTTGCTTTGACGGCATGGCTCTTGAAGCATCAGTCCTGAGAGCCAAAGGATTTTCAGAGGCGGTTATTCAAAACTATGCTGAATGCCCGCAAACCGGCATCTGCCCGGATTTATTATAGGGTTTGGTGTTTTTACTACACTTGGTGTGCTGAAAAGAATTACAATGTACATAGTTTCAGAACTTCCAAGATACTGGCTTTTCTGCAAAGAGGCCTGGACTTAGGTCTTCGTCTTGCCTCCCTCAAGGTTCATTTATATGCCTTGTCGGTTTGGTTTCAGAGAAAAATTGTCTCTATACCTGATGTTCAGATTTTCATTCAGGGCGTTATTCGGATTTAGCCTCCCTATGTCCCTCCTGTGGCTCCATGGGATTTGTCTGTTGTGCGCGTCCCCAGAACAATTGAGCAATGCGGCTACGTGGTCCTCTGTGAACACATTCATTAGGTTCTATGCCTCTGATACTTCTGCCTCCCAGGATGCTTACTTTGGACGCCGAGTTCTCTTACCTGCTAAGACACGTCCCCTCCCTTGAAGAACTGCTTTAGGACATCCCCGATGTATTCCCTGTGGAACACAGTGTACCCAGCTGCAGAAAAGAAGAGTTAAGGTAGACTTACCATGGTTAACGCTCTTTCTGCGAGGTACACTGGGTTCCACAAGGCGCCCACCCTCAGACACCCAGCTTCTTTAGGTTGTATGGCATTAGCCGCTGGTACCCTTTCCTGCCGTGAGATTGTGGTTCTATGTGACTAACATCTGCCTTCTTTTTTACCTGCTCCTGCATTGGACTGGTTAACGAAACTGAGCTCTCAGTGCCTGGAGGCGGGGTTATAGAGGAGGCCCCAATGCATCCTGGGACAGTCAAAGCTTTGCCTGATGGTAGATGCTAGATTCAAGTGGCCTAAGGGACCTTTCACGTCAGGGGAAGGAGCCACAACACAAGGGGGAGGAGCTAGGCCAGCGGGATAGTTCCTCTACTATCCACGCCACCAACTATTACCTTTAGTAATCAGGTGGCGAGCGAAGCGGAGCGAGCCACCGAGCCCGAAGCGTGGCGAACAAAGCGAGCCCACGAGGGTACTTTTCGGGTACCCTGTTCGGCCATAGCTCCTCCGCTTGGTGATGTGTCTCCTCCCTAATGATGTTAGAAGGTCCCTTCTCCCACTCCGATTTAGAACCAACCCTTGCCTGATGGTGTCTCTGGATCTAAGATCCCGCTCTACACCCCGATGAATTCCCTGTGGAACCCAGTGTACCTTGCAGAAACAGAGTTAACCATGGTAAATAACTCTCCTTATTTTTATTTTATTTTCTTTAAATTAAAAAAAAGTTAAATTCATGTTCTTTACTTAATTCACTCATAAAACCCCCCAACAATTTCTGAGCAATTTTTTGGGGAAAAAATCGTCAGCTAACTGGTTAAAGAGACATCACTATTGTCCATATCTAAATTAAATGTTAAGAAATTCCCCAGGTGTTTATTAACTGATATGCTTGGGTGTGGTTCCTGTCTGTTTAACCACTTAATTGATGATTTTCTTCCCCAAAAACTGCTCAGAAATTGTTTTTTTTATGAGTGAATTTGGTGAAGAACGTGAATTTAGCCCTAAGCAAAATGATTTTAGTAAAAAAAAAAGTAAAATAAAAAATAATTATGGATTTTTCAAACATTGGTCGAGAACATCGGTAACATCATGATATTACCTTTTAGAGCCTGAACTGCCAGCAGGTACACAGGGGGTGGCTTGGGGGGGCTGTTTTAAACTTCCCCAGCGGCTGCTATTGTCTGCAGCTGCTGGGGGGGATCCTGCCGTGGTGACCGATCAGCAGCACAGCAACACTGTGGGGAGGATGCAGGGAGGCAGAGGGTCCTTCTGGTCCCTCTGACCGCAGCAGCGGAGGGAAGTTTCCCTTCCCTGCCACTGCTAGCACTGTTTATTTGACTGGTCGCATCCTGTGTGACCAGGTCAGATAAAACACTGCCTGGTGTGGTCGCATCTGAAGCGACCATGCCAGGCAAGTGTTTTAAAGAGTGAGACAGGGCCTAAACCCATGATAGAAGCATACTGTGTATTTAAAATCCAAAAGTGATGAGTCAGTCAGTCAGTCAGTCAGTCAGTCAATGAGGGCTTTCGCAGTTTTGTAGTTTATTAAATTCTACACACTGGAGGTGCAATCCAAATTTTGACCCGAGTGTCTGTTTGGCTGTTATCGTTCTTGCAGCGCAAGCCTTGCATCGGTAATGACATAATTATGTCAACCCAACTTTTCAGCCCCTATGTTTATTAAAATTCGAATTACGTATATTTCCTATTTCCCAACTACAGAATTCCTATATTAAATTTCATCTTCCTAACATGTCGGGAAGTAAGAGAATTAGTGATGAGTCAGTCAGTGAGTGAGGGATTTCTTATTTTTGTAATACATTAAATTCTACACACTGGAGGTGCAATCCAAATTTTGATCCTATTGTACGTTTGGGCGTTAGCGTTCACGCAATGCATGCCACTCATCGGTAATGACGTCATTATGTCAACCTCCATTTCATCCCCTTAGGGGAGGTTTCTAAAATTTCTAATTACGCAGCTTTCTAACATATCTTGAAGTAAGAGGATTAGTGATGAGTCAGTCAGTGAGTGAGTGAGGGCTTTCGTATTTAGATAGATAGATAGATAGATAGATAGATAGATAGATAGATAGATAGATAGCAGTGGCGTAACTACTGCCCCCGCAGTCCTCGCAGTGGCTTGGGGGCGAGGGGCTGCGGGGGCGCCACTGATTACAGCAGACTGACATGCGGACGAGCGCCCGCATGTCAGTCTGCTTTCTCCTTCCCGCCGCCGCTTGTTGGAGGGACACGGACGGCACAGCGTGTGCCTCTCCTGTGTCCCTCCTGCATCATCTCCGGCGGCCGCGGGTCTAATAGGGGGAAGTGCCGTCCGTGAGCTCTAATTGGCTCACGGACGGCACTTCCCCCTATTAGACCCGCGGCCGCCGGAGATGATGCAGCAGGAGGGACACAGGAGAGGCGATCTGTGCCCTCCGTGTCCCTCCAATAAGCGGCGGCGGCGGCGGCACTGGGGGGAATATCTGGCACTGGGGGGGGGGATGTCTGGCACTGGGGCATATATGGCACAGGGGGGGAGATCTGGCACTGGGGCATATATGGCACTGGGGGGGGGGATGTCTGGCACTGGGGGGGATATCTGGCGCTGGGGGGGGATGTCTGGCACTGGGGCATATATGTCTGGCACTGGGGGGGATATCTGGCACTGGGGGGGGGATGTCTGGCACTGGGGCATATATGGCACTGGGGGGGGATGTCTGGCACTGGGGGGGGATGTCTGGCACTAGGGGGGATATCTGGCGCTGGGGGGGATGTCTGGCACTGGGGGGGAATATATGGCACTGGCGGCATATCTGGCACGGGGGGAATATCTGGCACTGGGGGCATATGTGGCACTGGGGGGGGGATGTCTGGCACTGGGGGGGGATGTCTGGCACTAGGGGGGATATCTGGCACTGGGGGAATATCTGGCACTGGGGGCATATGTGGCACTGGGGGGGAATATATGGCACTGGCGGCATATCTGGCACGGGGGGAATATCTGGCACTGGGGGCATATGTGGCACTGGGGGGGAATATCTGGCACTGGGGGCATATGTGGCACTGGGGGGGGGGTATATGTGTACCTGGCACATGGGGGGGGCTATATTTGGCACCGGGGGCATGTGAGTACCTGGCACCGCGGGGGAATATCTGGCACTGGGGTCATATGTGGCACTGGGAGCACAGCCCTAGCAACAAGGACTACCTCCTAGCAACGAGCATGACACCCAGTGCATGAAACACCTGACAACGAGCATGACACCCAGTGCATGAAACACCTGGCAACGAGCATGACACCCAGTGCATGAAACCCCTGACAACGAGAAGGTAATTGAAAAGTAATTAGAAGCCTTACTGTAGGACTTAATGTGTAATGGGCATTACGGTGTGTGGCATAATGTATCACGGACATTGCGGTGTGTGTCATAATGTGTCAGGCATTACGGTGTGTGGTATACTATATCACGGGCATTGTGGTATGTGGTATAATGTCTCAGGGTCATTGCAGTGTGGCATAATACATAACGGGCATTGCGGTGTGTGGCATAGGGTATAACGGGCAGGGCATTGCGGTATGTGTCACAGGCATTACGGTGTATGGTATACTATATCACGGGCATTGTGGTATAATGTCTCAAGGTCATTGCGGTGTGTGTCATAATGTGTCACAGGCATTGTATGTGCTATAATGTATCAGGGGCATTGCAGTGTGTAGCATAATGTATAACGGGCATTGCGATTCCTGTCATAATGTGTCGGGGGCATTACGGTGTGTGGCATAATGTGTCACAGGCATTACGGTGTGTGGCATAATGTGTCGGGGGCATTATGGTGTGTGGCATAATGTGTCATGTGCATTATTGTGTGTGGAATAATGTCTAAGTGCCATTGCAGTATGTGGCATAATGTATACTGGGCATTACTATAAGGAGGAAAAATGACAAATAATGTAAGGGGCATGAATCAGGATTATTTTTCTTTCCTGTGGTGGCTAACGTCTGGGCGTGCAGGTTGCAAAACTGGGGTATAAGGTAGTCTTTTCCTGCAATACCACGCCCCTTTATGAAAAACCACGCCCATTCCAACAAAACCACGCCCCTTTTTTGCAGCGCGCGCCTTCGGCGCACGCATATTTATCCCTTTCTTGCTCCCAATTATGCAGCGGGGGGGGGGCGCCAACGAATTTTTTGGCTTGGGGGAGAAAAATTTCTAGTTACGCCACTGATAGATAGATAGATAGATAGATAGATAGATAGATAGATAGATAGATAGATAGATAGATAGATAGATAAATCACTGGTCCTGCACTCTCATTGAATGAGCAGCTGCAGCCGGTGCCCTTATTGATGCCAATATGGTAATATAAGAAAGGTATGCTGCACTCACGGCTTGAAGAAATTACCAACTTCACCACAGTTTGGTATCAACATTTCAATTCTTAATTGTCACCAGGATACAACAAATAAAGTGCAAAATCTTACCTTATATCCTCACCACTGTGCTCGTCTGCACACCATGGGCAATTCCCGCCATCCGGCCACAGCACCCATAGATGTCAACTCACCATGGAAACCCCTGTGCACTGTGAAATGCAGACACTGGGAAGGGATACAAAGTAAGTAAGGTATAGCCATATACAGAGGAAAAAGCACTACTTTAAGATACAAAATGTCATAGTTGACAAGTATGCTAAGCTAGTTAAAAGCATGTCAAAATGACGGACACCAGGGCCAGATTATATTAGGAGGGGTTGCAGCATTGTATATGGAGGAGGGCGTGCAGAGTATGCAGTATATCGTGGGAGTAGTATATGGAGAAAAGGGTGCCCTTTATATAGGGGGCACTATATGGAGGGGGATGCGGGTGCAGTGTGTATATGGTGGGGGATACAGAATATGGAAGAGGATGGGGGTGCAGTGTATATAGGGGCAGTATATGATTGGGGTGCAGTGTACATAGGGAGTGTGTGTGCCGTTTCCATGTCACACAGAGGTGACTATATTGAAAAAATCTGCATCTTTCTCTCCACTGTCTCTATCTGCCCCTACCACTCCACTCCTCCCCCGACCCTATCTAACACAACCCCTAGCCCCTTTCTCGCCCCCATGCCCTATCTGCCCCACCCACCTCTCCCCCAGGGGCAAACACAGGATTTTTATGGGGAGTTGCCGCACATAGCATACACACACACAGCATATACACACAAACATAGCATACACACACACACACACACACACACACACACACACACACACACACACACACAGCATATACACAAAAACACACACAGTATACACACACAGCATATACACACAAACACACATAGCATACACACACAGCATATACACACACAAACATAGCATACACACACATCATATACACAAACACACACAGTATACACACACAGCATATACACACACATAGCATATACACACACAAACACACACAGCATATACACACGTACAGCATACACACACAGCATACACAAACCGCATATGCACATAAACACACAGCATACACACACATAGTATATACACACAGCATATCACACAAACACACACATATCATACATACCACCCCCAAACAAACATAACAGTGAGTAACTAGGCCCCAAACAAATGACACACACACACACACACACACACACACACACACACACCTGACTGCTCAGCAGCAGAGGACAGGATAGTCAGTCACTGCCTCACACGTCCAGCCACATGGGAGGTTTGCCTGGGAGGAGCTGCACACTGCTTCTGCAGCTAGCTGAGCTCCCGACCCTACATTCGGCCAGCCTGTGTCTCCGAGTCAGAACCCCCCCCCCCCGCGTGTGCGTATGCTCCCCACTCCCTATCTGCACTGACCCTCCTGCCCTCTTTCTGCCCCATCTGCATCTACCCCACTCTCCACCCCCCTATCCCTATCTGCCCCTATTCTCTATCCCCAGCCCCCTCTCTCCATATGCAGCAAGTGTGAAACAGTCAGATCAGTATTAGTAATATTACCAGCAGCAGGAGGCTGTAACATCTCTCTGCAGTTTCACTTTCAGCTGTGTCAGCTTCCAGCTCACAGAGGAATCATTTGGTTCGTGTTGCGACCTCTAGTGGCCGCCAGCGCACATAACAGAGGTGAGAAGCAGACTTGGCTTTTATTATATAGGATGAGCTGACTGCACATAAACATTGTCTTTTATCATGCAGTGGGCTGTAAAACAAAGCATAATATAGGCACAGCAAGTAATAAAAGAGATGTTAAAAAAATACAATAATATAAAGAAGCCAGACCTGTAGAAATATTAAATAATCAGGTGAAACACGATAAAGGTTTCATATAATTTAAGCCCCTCGGATAAATCGTTCATATCGGTCAGTGTCTATGCATAACAATGAACGATGCGCTCGCCCATGATCGTTTATCGTTGATCTATCCTCGTTTATACATGCAAGTCAATTTGGACGATATACTTTAGATGTATATACTCTCATATCGTCCAAATTGCCCATCGATATCGTCCAGTGTGTAGGCAAAAATCGATGGGCAAAAAAAATATATCAACCATCGATAATATTGTTGGTCGATAAAATCGCTAACATCGCCCAGTGTGTAGGGCCCGTAAATTGTGTCTCGCTTCAAGAAAATGCTATGCTACCGACTGGTCACTGTTGTCATTGGACAGTGCTAGCCTAATGGCAGACCGATGAGTGGTCATATGCTCTTTAAATTTCCTAGTGGTTTTACCCACATATGTTAATCCACATTGGCAAATATTCTTGCACACTGTAGGCAATGTTTCAAAGGTGAAATGATGTTTAATAAAAAATGTAGTGCCTAGATGAGGATGGTAAAATGTATCTCATGTGATCAGGTATTTGCATGTGGTGCAAGAGAATTTAAAACACCCACATTTCTTCTGAGTTAAGAAACCACTCATGGGGGGTTTTCTACCTGATCTATACATCTTAACTAATACATAACAGAGATTTCAAGCACGTCTATAACAGGCCATCAATTCAGTATCTCCCAGTTTTAAATCCTTATTTGTTTGTATTCATTTCCAATGTTTTTTGAAAATAATATTTTTACATATATGCAAACACCAGGACAGCCCTTACAACACTACCTGTCTAGATATCTCAAAGACCTTAGACATTGCTTTCTGTTCTTCGAAATATAACTATCTACATCTACTCTGTAAAAATTTTAGTTTGCCTCTATTCCTCAAAAAGTCCTGTCTGCACTGCCTTTGTTTTTAGTACATCCGCTTTTAACATTTTTTTTTTTTTGTAAGTATTTTCACCCACTCCATTTTTATCATATTCCCTAGAACAGCACTACTGTACTGTACTGGAGCTATAGCTCCTAGACCCTGTCCTATACCAATCCACTCTGCTTGCTCTCACCCCACCCCTGGTCCCAACCACCCTCCCACATCCACACCCACAACCCAGCCAACCTGATCCGCATCTCTCCTGTCCCTTCCCTCCCTTTCTTCTGTGCACTCTGGAATGCCAGATCAATCAGCAACAAGCTACCTGCTATCCACGGCCTCTTCATCTATCACTATCTTAACCCTCTTGCCATCACCGAAAACCTGGCTCCCCTGCTGCCCACTCCTATGACGGCTTCTCCTTCAGCCACTTTGCCACCTTGGCGGTGGGCAGGTCTGTCAAAGTGGGCATCCTCCTCTCCACAAACTGTACCTTTCACGTCATCCCATCCAAACCCTTCCTCATTTTTTCCACCTTTTGAGGTCCACTCTATCTGCCTCTTCTACTCTATTCTACCACACTTCCTCCCCAATCCTCAACAACTTCGCTGCCTGACTTCCCCACTTGCTCTCCTTCTTACCTCCTCTCTATCATCTTCAGTGACTTCAACATCCCTACTGACATCACTAAACCAGTGTCCACTAATGTTCTTGCCCTCTTCTCTCCTTTGGCCTTTCTCAATGGACCTCCACCCCTACTCACTGTCTTGGCCACTTCTTTGACCTTGTCTTCACCCATTCATCCACCGGCATGGTCCATCTGACTTCTCTAACTCTCCCTGCCCACCATCTACTCACTTTCACCCTCTCATCTCCTCCTCTCCTCCCCATGCCCAGACCCACCATCACCAGATGCATTCTCTGATCTTTCAAACCTGCTATCCAATCCTCCCTCCATACTCTCCTTTCTCCTCTATCCTTCATAGCCTGCCCAACTAGATGGCAACATTTTAAAACTCCACCCTCATCTCCAGACTTCATTTTGTTGCCCCATCAAATCTGTCTCCCTCCGCCGCTCTAAACCCCAACCCTGGTACTCCAAACTGACCCAGATCCTGCAAAAATGCTCACGCACTGTCGAGTGCCTCTGGAGGAAACCTCACTGTCTGATGAACTTACTCCATTTCAAGTTTATTTTCTCTTCCTACAGCTCTGCCCTCTCCCTCGCCAAGCAATCCTATTTCCAATCACTCATCTCTTTTCAGTCCTCCAGTCCCCACTGCCTCTTTGATACTTTCAACACTTTCCTTTGACCCTCCTCCTCCACTCACCTACCATTCTCCCTCACTGCCACTGATATTGCCTTCTGCTTTCTCAAAAAAATTGAGGCAATCTGACACAAAATCTCCTCGGCAATCCCCACCATCCTCTCCCTCCAATCAATCCCACCTTGTGCTCCTTCCACCCCGCCATTAACAAGGAAATGCTCCTTCTCAGTGTCTGCGTCCAGCTCCACCTCGCTCCTCTCCAGCCTCCCCATCGGTTTCCCCCAGGGTTCTGTCCTTGGACCACTTCTCTTCTCCCTTTACACATCTTTCCTGGGTGTACTAAAAAGTATCCAGCTGCCTCGCTGCCATCTCCTCCTGGATGTCTGAGTACTCCTTGAAGCTCAACATGGACAAAATCGAACTCATCATCTGTCATTGTTGACAACACCATCATCTCCCCTATTCTCCAACTCCACTGGCTAATCTGCGTCGCCTACAGAATCCTCTTTAAACTCCTCACCCTCACATACAAGGCCCCCTCTAACTCCACTGCTCCCTACATCTCCAACCTCATTTTCCTGCATACTCCCTCCTGCCTTCTGCTATTGTCCAATGACCATCGCCTCTCCTTCACTCTGGTCACTGCATCCATTACGCAAATCCAAGATTTTGCTTCTGCTGCTCCGCTTCTAAAGAATAAGCTCCTGTGCTCTATTAGACTCTCCCCAACCTTGCAATGCTTCAAAGTGGTATATATATATATATATATATATATATATATATGTATATATGTGTGTGTGTTTATATACTGTGTATATATGTATGTGTATATATATATATATATATATATATATCAGAGAGTAGTGCCCAGGTAAATCCTCACAAGATACAATAATCTGTATGTTAAAACAGTGCTTCCCTTCAATAGAGTGCAACACGCAACACTCCTCATGTAGGTAAATGACTGGCGGCTCATGCCAGTATATATGTGTAGGTAGAGCAAATGAAGTGCAGAGGTGCGCCTACTAGTGTTCAGCAATTATAAATAGTGAAATAATTCACCCCGTGAAATGTGCAAAAAAAGTGATATTAAAAAACCAATGACTTAGCTCATTTACGTAATATTCGGTCATGTGACCCATAGAAGCAGAAATACATCAATTTCAAAATAAAGAGAATAGAATATAGTGTGTACTGTTTTGATCCAATTAACATAGTAGCTCTTCTTTAGGAACCGTGCCAGTCCCAATAAAAAACTTTAAGAGCAAGCTATAAAAAACACAGTTTTAATGTACACAATCCAGTAGAAAATGCAGGTAACAAACATACAAGATAAAAATATTATGGGAAGTCCTGGGTGAGTGTTTAGTCCCTGTTCTAACTCGTTTCGTCCTTAGCTGAGGACTTCATCAAGGGGATGTTTGCTGGGGGCAGAACAGGATATTTATAGCACATGTGAGTTTGAAATGTGACATCACTTCCTGTGCATGAGTTGAATTAAGTATGTAAAACACGGTATACAGATAAATATATCAAAGAATAAAACAGGTGGGAGCAGTGTTCAAATAGCGCAGATATTAAAAACGAAAAGAGGGGACTTAGAAAAAAAGGTAGCAACGATCTTCAGTCTGGTTCCGGCGGTGGAACACAATGTGGAACGCATTGCGTCACTTTCACCCCATTTCTATAGTGTAGATAGATGCAACTTCCGGTCTGGTGGTGAGAGTACAGTAAACAAACATAGTCCTTTATAGCTCTGTGCTGATTTCCTCTGTATATGGTGATGAGAGCAATTCCCATTGGGAGGTTTCCATAAAGTCGAGAATAAAAGTATCTTTGAAGTCCGTTCTTGTTTGGAACACACGCCCATTTTCTTTCTCTCAGAATCTTAATGGCTGGAACACACAGCCATATTGTTTTGTGGAACGCATGGACATTTTAGTTCATGGAACACATAATATTTCTAGTGGCGGTCTCCATTTTCTTGGTGTCCATAGACCTTTAAAGAGTTCCTTTAAGAGAAGCTGGAATACTTTTTATAGCAAATACATATCTGAAAAGAAAAGAGCATGGTCTGACAGAATGCAGCCATTAAGATTCTGATTATCAGTACCATAATCAGAAAACATTATAAACAGAAACTATAACAGCAGAGTACTTAAAACAATAATGTGCATACATACGTATAATCAAGGCCTAAACAACATATGCATAATACTAAAAGGCCCTGCAATAAAACAGGTGCTAATTGGACAGAGGGAATAGGCATAAAGGGTACCAAAAACTAGGGTAAAGCATGGTAAAAATAATAAAAGAACTGTACCAAGGAGACTTAACATGAGGAATGGGGAAATATAAGGGAAAAGAAAATCTAAAGCACATACAATAAAAGAAAAGAACATCAGCAGAGATGAGGATTGAAATCGATACCACGGGGACCATACTTTGTGAAAGGTGTTCACAGTGTTCTTTTGTAAACGTGAGAAGTATTTTTATGGAGGCCACAAAATGAACACAGACATAAAGGGCTGTTAAGGAGTGTGCTTCTGGAGATTTCCATTATATATTACATTACATATATGGATGTGATGTAGTTATGTGACCGGCAGTCAAAAGACCTCCGGTCACTATACTATGAGCTTGTCTTCATGCATATTAGCAGACCTGATAGTTAGAGGGAAAGGGAAGAACAGTGTAGGGTCAACTGGCAAAGATAAATGGTGGAGGGTTCATGAAGTAACGATTTAAGAGGAGGACTGTATGCTTTAATAAAAAGATATGTTTGAAAGGGCGTATTTCAAACTGGGAAAGCTGGTTGAGGGAGAGAGAGTGAATTACGGAGGATGGGGGCACCACTATTGAAATCCTCTAGGTGTGAGATAGTGTTCTGGGTGGCATTGGCCAGAGGAGGAGTGGAGAGGGCGGGGCAGAGCATGCACAGATGAGGTTGGAGATGTAGTTAGGGTTAGGGACAGAGTGGTTTATGGTTTTGTACGATTTGTAGGTGGGGGTATAAATCCAAGGTGTATAGTGGTACTCAATTCATTAATCCATAGTGCTGGGGTACAGCACATCACAGGCATCACAGTGAATCCATTCCACAAGTGGCCATATCATAATTATGTATGGAGAGAGCACTCACCAGTTTTCTTATAAATCCAACAATCAAATTGTATTTACTCACATAATGTCCAAATAAGTCAATGTTTCGGGCCCAGCATGGCATTTTATCAAGACCCAGATACCAAGATCTGAAACAGAGATTAAGGAGGTGGGCAAGATAGGAATAGGCAGAAGGAGGTAGGAGGGGATCGGATCAAGTGAGGAGGTGGAGGGGGGCAGAATGGATGAAGCCATGACTTCACCTCCAGCTATATGGGAAAATAAGTCAGAGTTGGTAAGAATGTTGGGGAGGGGTGTCAGGAAAAGGAGGGGCAGGTTGCTGAGGGTCCGATGGAATGTGATGTCCTGAGGTATGGAGTCAATTTTGGGTGTGAAGTACAGTAGGTGGCAAAGTTAAGGGCAGAGAGTGAGGAGGGGAGTCGAGGTGGGCGTGGGCAGAGGAGGAAGTTGACAGTGGCAAAGAGACGCCGGGAGTTTGAAGACTGGGAGGAGATAAGGTTCTTAAAATACAAGTGTTAGAAAGGCAGGGGGTGGCACTGTAGGATGAGAGCATACATTTTAAATGGAGGAAGTCTGCCGTAGAGTCGAAGAGGAAGAATAGCGAAACAGTGATAACAGCCTCAATGTTATGCTTATTTATGGTAGCCTTAGGAGGCAGAGGTGGAGAAGCAGAGATGGATCATTTAAAAGAGAGCAGGTAATGTTCATGGAGAGGGAATGGGGAGTTGGAATAATTAGAAATATCACAACGGTCAGTGAAGACCAGATCAAGTGAATGCCCTCTCATATGAGAAGATAAGGAGGTCTACTGGGAAAGACCAAGCAATGATGTGAGATTAAGGAGTTAAGCAGCAGAGGATTTTGTGAGGATATCGATTGAGATGTTGACATTACCTAAGATAATAGAAGGAATATCTGAAGAGAGGAAGTCAGGAAGCAAAGATGTTGAGGAATTTGTAGGGAATGCCAGGGGGACAATAAATGACAGGTACTTGAAGGTGAAGAGGAGGTAAAAGGTGTATAGCATGGACTTCAAATGTAGAAAATTTAGTGATGGTTCTGGTAGGAGAAGCCGGTGGATAGAAGGACCCCACACTACCACCATGGTGACCCCCGGGCCAGGGGTTTTGAGAATGTGAGGCCTCCAGTGGAGCGAGCATCAGGAGAAGCGGCGACGGGGAAATCTTACTTTACTTTGCTCTCTATTGTGCTAATATCAGTATTATTGGTATCTGTTTATTACAGTATGTATTCTTGAAAGTATTAAAAACAATGGGGGTCATTCCGACCCGTTCGCTCGCTGCATTTTCACGCAGCAGAGCGAACGGGTTCCTGCTGCGCATGCGCCGGCGCCTTTGTGCGCCTGCGCATGCGGGTCGGCCGACGGCCGTAGCAGGACAGCGATCGCCTCTGCCCGATTGACAGGCAGAGGCGATCGATGGGCGGGAGGGGGCGAAACGACGGTTTCATAGGCGCGGTCCGGCCAACACAGGTGTGGCGGGACCGAACGGGGGGGGGGGGGGGCACAGCGGCTGCGTGACGTCATATGCAGCCGCTGCGGGCCAGGGAGCGAGGAGTAGCTCCCGGCCAGCACGCTAAAGCTGCGCTGGCCGGGAGTTACTCCTGAAGTGCAAAGGCATCGCCGCTATGCGATGCCTTTGCACTTCTGCGAGGGGAGCGACACTGACATGCGGGGTGGACTAGCCCCGTGCTGGGCGTCCCCCCGCATGTCAGGAAAGATGATCGTAGCTGTGCAAAATTTTGCACAGCTGCGATCAACTCGGAATGACCCCCATAGTTGTATAATCATGTGGAGAAATTTGTGTCATGTAAGGTAAAGTCTTTATATTAATCAAAAATAAATGAAATAAATAATAACAATAACAACAACATTTCACTCCGGGATGTCAATTCAGTTAGGAGCAATTTGGGTACTGCATGCCATATTCATAACAAATTTCAAACATTGCACTGCATTTCCCCTCCAAATTCATATACGTCTTAAATAGAAAAACATGACCAAAATATAGCCAATAATGACATGTCAGTATTCCGATTAATTTCTCTGAAAATCTTAGTAATGGGTTAATAATGAATTAAATGATGTTGGACATATATATATGTTGTATTGATGAGAGAGCGGTTTTTGAAGTTGTACATGAGAGCTAAAAGTGTTTTTCTAACATTTTACAAACTTTTAAACTTGTATAAAACACTGAAAAATCACATTAAACACCTTTTTCTGCACCCAAAATACTGTAAAGGCTTAAGTTTGCTAAAAACAATTGCTGACTATTATTTATTCTTCAGGATCCATAGGGCTCCACAGGGGGGACAGTGGGGTGTAGGTGGTGGTTAGGACCAGGCACCAAACAGTTAAAGCTATACATATCCCAGGATGCTCCGGTCCCCCCCCCCCCCCCTTTCCCCATTACCACGCCCACAGCTCAGGCTTTACAGTTTCGTCTTGGTGGCAGGAGCTGGTTCACCATTAAACAGTGGGGCTACTATTAAGCAGCCCAAGCTTTATTTTATGTTTTATTTTGTTTCCTTTTTAATACTGAAAAAGCTAGCAGCGCTAGGCAATCCTCTGGATGCCAGCGCTGCTGCTCCATCAACATTCTGCCCCATGCAGCTCCAGCCTGCGACCTGGTACTTACAGCGGGGCGCTGGGGGCATGGCTTCACGGGAGGACCCCGGACTGCAGCCAGAACATGGTGGGACAGGTAAGGTGGGTTCCCGCTTGTGGGAATCCGCATCTTTAACTCAGTCCTACCTCCCGTCTTACAAGACAGACCGGAGGTGCTAATGTGGACACCGGTTCATCTGGGACTCCACTATACCACCAGGGCTAATTTTACTGGTATAGGATTTCTTTAATAGAGGCCAGGGAACCTGTGGTTGATGTCAGTATAAGGTAGGTCAGCCCTCTCCCTGTGGTCCCTTCCCCAGCTCAGTGCGCCTTTCCACTGCGGTCTTACCACCTCTGAGCTGCTCCTCCTTCAACCTCCTTCCCCTAACGACAGCAATTTTTTTCTAGCAGCTACAGGTCTACGGGAACCCCGGATCCAGTCTCACTGTATTCCTCGACCAAAAAAGGCTCAGAATTAGTTAAGGCTGAATTTCCTCAGTCTGAGCAACTACTTGAAGCTTGGAATACCCCATGTAAAAAGTTTCAGCTGCCAAAGCGCCTAGCTTCGTTTTACCAGTAGCTGATTGTGCTAAGTCGGAAGTCTCCCTGATGTGGATTCCCATGTGGCTCATCTGGGCAAAACCTCTATTTTACCTATCCCGACAACATCTTCCTTAACTACGGATAGAAGGATTGAAGCTTCTCTCAAATATGTCTGTTCCCTTACAGGAGCTATTTCTCCGCCTGCTATGGCCACTGCCTGGGTGGCCAAAGCCACATCATGCATATCAGTGTTGCTGCATCTGGAATTCTGACTTCTAGGACATTGGCTACCTTGGTAGTAGCCCACCACATCCTCTGGCTATGCTCCTTTAAAGCGGACACGGATTCCAAGAAGGCACTGGAAATGCTGCCTTACACTGGGGATATCCTCTTTGATGAAGAATTGGACAAAATCATGGCTACTCTAGCAGCCACCAAAACTGCTTTCCTGCCCTCAACATCTGCTCTGCAGTCTCGGTCATCTACCTTTCGGACCTTTTTTGGCCCCAAGGCAAAGCTAAAGAACAGTTCTTTCCTCAGCAGTTTGCTTCTACAAAGACCTTCAAGCCCAGGACCCAGCAGGCCTTGGCTGCCAGAACTCCAACTACCAAGACTGACAACCAGCACTCAGCCTGACAGGACAGGTCTCCTCCTGGGGGATCCCAGGGTGGGAGGCCGAATTCTTCAATTTGCAAACTCCCGGCATCAGACCACCACATACGCCTGGGTGCAGGAAGTGGTCTCTTGTGGTTACGCTGTCTCATTCCGGAAATGCCCCCTTCAGCAATTCTTTTGCACAGGCCCCCCATCGGACCTGTACAAGGCCTTGCTCCTACAGAAGGTCATTAAGTCCTTTCTGCAATCATGAGTAGTAGTTTTGGTCCCTTATACTCAATCTTAAATTCCTCAGTAGATTTATCAAGGTACTCAGGTTTTGTATGGAAACCTTTGACTTTATTGTCCTAGCTATGGATCCTGGGGACTTTATGGTGTCCCTGGACATTCAAGATGTCTATTTGCATGTACCTATAGCACCCTCTCATCAGCGGTTTCTACGGTTTGTTGTCCTTCAGTAACATTTCCAATTCTGGGCACTCCCCTTTGGTCTTACTACTACTCCCAGGGTCTTTACCAAAATTATGGCTATATGGGGGCACAGCTGCGTCATCAGGGGGTCAGAATACTCCCATATTTTGGTGACCTGCTGATCCTCACACACTCTCCAGAGGTCCTTTACTGCCATCGTCTGCTGTCCATTGCCTTCCTGCAGAAACATGGCTGGCTAATCAACTGGACAAAGTCATCCCTTATGCATTCTCTAAAGAAAAATAATTTTCCTGCCAGACAAAATTTCCGCACTACAGCACCAAGTACTCAAGGTGCTTCACAGTAGCTGAGTGTCAATCCCCTGAACATTGCAAGTCTTGAGGTCCATGGTGTCCACCTTCAACATGGTGGAGTACACCCAGTTCCACTCTAGACCCTTGCTACACCTAATCTTGTCTAGATAGAATGGACTACTGCATCTGATCAGGTCTCTCCGGAAGTTCATCTGTCTCTAGATTGGTGGCTCCACACATCCCACTTGGGCAAGGGCCGACCCTTCTGGATCCTGGATTGGACTCTCCTGACAACAGATGCCAGTCTCCATGGGATGGGGCAGTATTCGGTTAACACTCCTTTCAGGGACGTTGGACCCCCACCGAAAGTTGCCTACCAATCAGTGTCCTGGAACTATGAGCTGTCTACCAAGCACTCACACGGGCAGAGGACATTCTCCATGGTTCAGATCCAGTCCGTCAGTGCCATTGTGGTGGCCTACCTCAACCATAAGGGTGACACTTGCTGTCAGTTGGCAATGCAGGAAGTGGCTCACATTCTCCGGTAGGCCGAGCTCCATCTCCCATCCATCTCAGTAGTGTGCATCCCATGGATGGTCAACTGCGAAGCGGACATGACGAGCATGCTTGTGAGTGGGCTCTTCACCCAGAAGTATTCCAGCTTCTGGGGCCTGCCGGGCGTGGACCTCATGGCCTCCTGACACAGCCACATGGTTCCCAAGAGATCCTGTGCCGCCTTCGTGGATATGTAAAGCTTTAACTGTTTGGTGCCCGGTCCTAACCACCATTCTACACCCCATTGTCTCCCCTGAGGACTCTATGGATTTTGAAGAAAGAGAGTCAACAAAGGTAAGTCTACCATAACTCTCCTTTAGAAACCTTCAATACTTTCCCTATGGTCACTAACAGCCTTCTGTATGGTCCTGCTATTTTAGTTGCTACTTTGTTGGGGCGCTGAATGATTTCTCAACTTTTCTATGTACATCTCCCATGTCGCTTTTTGTAGAAAAGATGCACAACCATGACGCAAGTCCTCGAAATCACCTTTTGTGATTGAATTTCGAATTTCATGGGTTTGTGTATTGCCATGATATATGGACATTTTTGTGATGCAAGTTAACTTTTACAAACTTGCATCGAATGAACTGACCCCCATGACTTGGCAGTCAATGTGAAAAGAAAGGCTTAACATTTCAAAATGATATTTAACATCAAGCCGTATACTGTATGTGGAAAATTATCAGAAACCCAGAATAAAGTGTACAATATGCACCAGTATTGGATCACATCTTGTTGTAGTGAAACAAGTTAATTCAGTTAATCTTTCTTATGACTATATATACAGTATGTTTGCAAATAATGTTGCAGTTATCTTTAGCTCTAAGAAAGCTCACTCGTGACTCCTATGACCTGTGGAAAGTCCTCCTTTAGGTTCAATTTCTACATGCTATAAAACCATTGATACACTAATCTACAGTAGATCATGTAAAGCAAGACTAGAGATATATATATATAGATATATAACTTTATTTTTTATTTTTTTTATAGAACATCGATGTGGTCCATGACCTCCTTCTAGATGTGATTACCTGGGTTGGAATACTTCTATCACTTGTTTGCCTACTGATATGTATTTTTACATTCTGTTTTTTCCGTGGTCTCCAAAGTGACCGTAACACAATTCATAAGAATCTTTGTATTAGTCTGTTTGTAGCAGAACTACTATTTCTAATTGGAATCAACCGTACTGATCAACCGGTAAGTTGTCTTTTGTCAATCATTTCTCTTATGTGCTGTTATTATTTATATTATTTTCCTTTATTTTTATGGTGCCACAAGGGTACTGCAGCACCTAACAAGGTACATAAACAAATGAGTAAAACAAGATATAGCGACTTACAGTACAAGTCAATGTAGGACAAGTACATGGTATATAAACCTTTCTGCATTAGCAGTCATGACACCGACCCAGGCATCAGTGTGGCAGAAACCAAATGTTATGTGACGTTGTAGGGAGTATGGAGATGATTTGTCCTATTTGTTCAGGCGCCGATTTAAATCTTTATGTGTATATATTTTAATTTGACTAATATCGCAAATTATCAACAGCTGCACACACCCAAGTATGCCTGTGGCCGCAAACCTTAGTAAGAAATATCTACAACAAACTATAAAGATTATATTAATTTGTGGAGGAATGGGTAATATGGGTCAAACACACTGGGGGAAATTCAAATGTCTGAATAGTCAGTTGAGTGTATGTTTTTTTCCTGTCTATTAGATAGGAAAAAACAGACATCCAACTGACTTTTCAGACATTTGAATATCCCCCATTGACTTACAGTAGTGCATAGATTTCAAGTCTACAGCCCAAGAAAGGGGAGTCTACAGACCAAGAAAGGGGAGTTCACACTTTTATTAAATGTAATTAATTTGTGGACACAAAGAAATGTCTGTGAATGTGACCTGGCATGGAATATTTTCACCAGAAACCAGACATATGTATTTTTCACAGGTAATCTTTCTTGTTCTACAAGTGAATTGAATAACAATGTATCTCCTTCTGGTACAAGTTCACAATAAGGATCAGTGTACTCTGCAAACAAACATACACAGGGGTATAGCGAAAAGTTGGAGGGTGCTGAAGTAATGTTTTATGACTAGTAAACAACTATTAATCATGTTACACCCAGATTATCAGCGTCAATATTTTAAATGTTATAACCTTGGATATCATTATAATTTTCAATCAGAAATGTATCCAATCCTTTTTTAAATGCATTTACAGAGTCCGCCATTACCACCTTTCCTGGCAGGGAATTCCACATCCTTATTGCCCTAACAGTGAAGAACGCTTTCCTCCATTGCATACGGAATTTTCTCTCCTCCAGCCTCAGCGAGTGCCTATGTGTCCTAAACTGTGTTCTTTTAATAAATAATTCCTCTGATAACTCTTTGTGATGTCCCTTTACATATTTGAAGATATTAATAATGTCTCCACTTAGACGCCTCTTTTCCAGTGTATACATATTCAACCTAGTAAGCCTTTCCTGATAATCCAGTCCCTCTAGCCCTTTAATCAATTTAGTAGCTCGCCTTTGAACGCTTTCGAGTTCACCGATATCTTTTTTTTATACAGTGGTGTCCAAATCTGAACACAATATTCCAGGTGCGGCCGTACCAATGATTTGTACAGCGGCAGGATTACATCCTCGTCCCGTGTCTCAATTCCCCGTTTTATGCACGCAAGCACCTTACTTGCCTTCTTTACTGCACTTTGACATTGTATACGGTTATTAAGCCTATTATCAATGAGTACCCCAAATCTTTCTCCAATACTGTTACCCCTAGACTTTCCCCATTTAATGTGTAGGATGCAAGTTTGTTTTAGTCCCGAAATGCATAACCTTGCATTTTTCTATATTGAACCTCATTCTCCATTTAGACGCCCAGATTTCAAGTTTAGATAAATCATTCTGCAGAGACTCCACATCTATTTCCAAATTAATTACCCTACACAGTTTAGTATAATCTGCAAAGATTGACACTGTGCTTTCCAGGCCTATTTCTAGGTCATTGATAAATATGTTGAACAGTAGTGGCCCAAGTAGGGATGCTTGTGGTATTCCGCTGACTACTGGGGTCCAGCTTGAGGACTTCCCGTTGACCACTACTCGCTGTACCCTGTTATCCAGCCAGTTACTTATCCATGTACAAACAGTTTTTCCTAGGCCAAGCTCCTTTAATTTGATGATCAGTCTCCTGTGAGGCACTGTATCGAAAGGCTTTTGCAAAGTCTAAGTAGACAACATCCACTGCTTTTCCCTGGTCAAGATTATCGCTCACTTCCTCGTAGAAGCTAATTAAGTTAGTTTGACATGATCTGTTCCTCACAAACCCATGCTGGTTCTTGCTAATAATCTTAGCGGTCTATAGATATTCCAGTATGCCATCCCTTAGAATTCCTTCCAATAATTTCCCCACTATAGACATCAAACTAACCGGTCTGTAGTTACCCGGATGATTTTTGGATCCCTTTTTAAATAATGGCACTACCTCAGCTATACGTCAATCCTTCGGTACCATGCCTGATCTAATTGAACTATTGAAAATCAAGTATAGGGGTCTTGCTAGTTGTGACCTAAGCTCCATAAGAACCCTTGGGTGAAGTCCATCAGGACCAGGTGATTTATTAATCTTAATTTTGCTTAGTCTCTCCCGGACTACTTCTTCACTTAAACAAGTATCTAACCATGAATCATTATTGTCACTATCGTTATGCACTACTCCCACCATCAGTTCTTCTCTGGTGAACACTGATGAAAAAATTTTGTTCAGTATTTCCGCTTTTATTTCGTCATCATTTATCAATACTCAAATACACAATACACAAATTCTTCTTTTATTCCACCTATGTTGTCCTTTTTTTTTTATCATCAATAGTTTTTATTGAATTTTCGTGTTGCAAAACAGGGGTACAGAAGGAAGAAGGGGGGGAATAGGTACATGAATACATGAGACAACGTAATGGCAAACATGTACAAACAGTTCAAAGTCAATCAGACAGGTACATCAGAGAAGTACATCAAAGAAATTGCAGTGAACCTAAAATAATGAGAGATAGTAATACAAGGAGAAGAAAAACAAAAATGGGAGAGAGGCGGCAATGGGCATATTATAAATGCAGCACTAAAGAGAAGGCCATCCCAGGGTTAGGGAGGGGGGAACCGGGGCCTCATCAGCCGAGAGGGCCGGAGGGTGCATGTCTGTGGGAGGGGAACGTAGTATCAGTGTAGCACCCTCACCCTCCGTGATAAACAGATGCCAGGGCATCCAACGCACCAGGGGGGATTTAGCGGTGAAGGAGTATGTGATGTGCTCAGTCTCCATCAAGAAGTGCAGCTGTATTTTGTGTATAACCTTCAATAGGGGAGGGGATGTGGGCTGTATCCAGTTTTGGGCTAAAGCCACACGTGCAGCGAGACAGATATGCCCTAAGACATAGTGTAAATGTGCACCCACGGATCGTGGGTATACATTCAATAAAGCTATAAGGGGGGAAGGGGACAAATCAAGATTCAGAACTTTATTGATGAGCCCAAATACCTCCACCCAGTACAATTGAATATGGGAACATGTCCAAAAAATATGGAAGAGGTGCCTTACCTCTCCGCCAACAAAACTTCGAACATGCAGGCCAAATCGTATGCAACCTATCAGGTGTGAGGTATAATCTATGAAGTAGCTTGACATGCATTTCAGAGTGGTTCAGGCATTTAGACATAGTAAAAGATGACATAAAAATGTGCTGCCATTGAGAATCATGGAGAATACAGCCAACATCCGCCTCCCACCTGATTTGGGCTCTAGATTTAGAATCGGGGATCAGTGACAGTAATGTTCTATACCAGAAGGAAATCTCCCCCTTAGAAGTAACACTAAAAAATCGGCCTATGACAGTGATGGCTAACCTTGACACTCCAGCTGTTGTTGAACTACACATCCCAGCATGCCCTGCATCAGTTTTAGCATGGCCAAATAGCAAAACTGTAGCAGGGCATGCTGGGATGTGTAGTTCAACAACAGCTGGAGTGTCAAGGTTAGCCATCACTGGCCTATGACATGCAGCATACCCGGGGGTGGTGGGGTGGGAGTAAGGTGGAGGCTAGTCCACCAGTGCTGGATTTGATAGTATCGAAGCCTCTCAGAGTCAGGCAAAGGAAAAGGAGGCGAGCACAGACCCATTAAACAAATCTCCCAGGACCCTCATCCCCCTGGACCGCCAGCCTGCCAGATTAAGATTAGGGACTAGGGCGGCCACCGTTCGTAGTGATACTAAAGACATATTATGATAAGAGGGGGATATGGCCATAGTCAATTTATCCCAAACCTGGAGCATGGCTCGGGTAGAGGGAAGGAGGTTTAAGCCCTGTGGCCGAAGGGGTTTGGGCAGCCAAAAGAGATCTTTCAGGGGAAAGCGGGGGCAGGCTGCCTCCTCCAGACACGTCCACCCCGGACGCATATCTCTACAGAATTCTTTAATCTGGGCCAAGAGGCAGGCTTCCTGGTACAGTGATAAATTAGGCATATCCAGGCCACCGGCTCTCCTTGGCAGAGACATCCTCGCGCGAGCAAGTTTAGGCGGGCGCGAAGACCATATATAATTGGTAAGGATTGCAGTGGCCTTATCTAGATATTTCTTAGGGAAAATAAAAGGGATAGTTCGGAACAGGAACATTAATTTGTGGAGCAACGACATTTTAAAAGCGGCCAGACGCCCCAACCAAGAAACTTCATAATTGAGCCATGATTTGGTGAACAGCTGAAGGGAGGACAACAGAGAAGGAAGATTAACCTCAAAAACAGAAGAGGTAGATGGGGAGATGGAGATACCTAGATAACGTATCGAGGATGTTTGCCAGTTGTATGGGTACTTAGCGCGTAAGAGGGCCAAGGAGTGTGTGAGATTAATGGGCAAAGCATCAGTCTTAGAGGCGTTCAACTTATAATAGGATGCTGCAGAGTACATATCTAAAATATTGTGCAAGTGGGGGAGTGTAGTGCAAGGGTCCGTTACAAATAAAAGAACATCGTCCGCGAACAAACACAGTTTGTGTAGCGAGGCGCCTAATCGCAGTCCAGGGAACTGCGGGTCCGCTCGAAGCCTAGCTGCCAGAGGCTCAATGGCCAGGACAAAAATGAGAGGGGAGAGAGAGCAGCCCTGGCGGGTGCCATTGTAAATTGGAAAAGAGGGAGATAAAAAACCATTACTGAAGACCCGGGCCGACGGGGAGCTATACAGGGCTAATATCGAAGAAAGGATGCGATCGCGCAGGCCAAATTTTAGTAGAACTTCTCGCATATAAGACCAGTTTAAGCGGTCAAAGGCCTTCTCTGCGTCCAAAGATAGCAGAAGGATACCATGCTTAGGGGCTAGGGAATCGACAAGGTTAAAAACCCTGCGTGTATTATCAGACGCTTGTCTTCCCGGGATAAAGCCAACCTGGTCCGGATGTACCAGGGAGGGGAGGAGGGCGTTCAATCGAGAAGCTAATAATTTAGCATATATTTTAATGTCCCGGTTCAATAGCGCAATGAGACGGTAATTTTGACAAGAGGTCAAATCTTCGCCCGGTTTGGGGATCGTGACAATACGCGCCTCGAGCATCTCCTCAGGGAGGGTACTTCGAGAGGTAATGTCATTGTAAACTGCCACCAGAGAGGGAGCTAGGAGGTCTTGGAGCGAAACATAAAAGTAATTAATAAAGCCATCGGGACCCCGCGCCTTACCTCGAGGAAGTGACTTGATCACTTGAAGGGTTTCCGATAAGGACCAAGGGGCATTAAGTAATGCTAATCGATCGTCTGAGATAGTTGGGAGGCTAATATCAGCTAAGAAGGAGTTGATAGAGGAGGGGGTAGGCTGAGGGGTAGAAGGATCAGTCGAGAGGTTATAGAGTTGGGAGTAGAAGTTGGCAAACTGATTCGCTATCTCCCTTGGGTTAGAAATTTTGGCGCCTGTGGGAGATATAATGAGCTTGATTCTATTCCAAGCCTGCTGAGCTCTAAGCTTACGGGCAAGCATTTTCCCCAGCCTGTTCCCTGCTAGATAAAACTTCTGACGCATCCTATTTAGTGAAGCCTGGGTGCGCGCCATAAGTAATTTCTGGAGTTGGGACCTAGTGTCGGCTAACTGCTTCTGTAGGGTTTTCGTAGGTCAAGATTGATTTTTGTCCTCTAAATCCTTCAACTTAAGCTCCAAATCGGCCTGGCGTTGTTGGTTAAGTTTCTTAAGCTGCGCTCCTGCCTGAATCGCTGCCCCCCTGGTAACGGCCTTAAGTGCGCACCAAAAGTTCAGGGTGGACGTGTCCGCGGGGGAATTAAATTCCATATAGGACGAGATACTGTCAACTATGATTTTTTTTTGAGACGGGATTAGACAGCAAGTAAGGAGAGAGTCTCCAAGGGCGGGGGGGTAGAGTGTTGACTAGCAACATCCCATTTAAGAGTCAGCGGGGCATGGTCTGACCAAGTTATAGGGAGAATGTCCATGGATCTGGCAAACTGGAGGGTCCATTTGTCCGAAAACATTAAATCAATATGGGAATAAGAGATGTGGACGGGGGAATAATAAGTGTACTCCCGACCAGTAGGGTTTTGCACTCGCCAAATGTCATAGAGGTATAACTACTGCAAGGAAAGCAAAAAAATGCAGTAGTGTATTACCAGGGGGGAACATGTGGCCTAGCGCCACTACCCATGAAACTGAAGAGGAAAAAGAAAAGAAAGCAGGAGCAAATATGCCTACCAACAGTACAAATTAGAACAAAAGAAAAAACAGATACATATAATCTAAGATATAAACATGGAGAGATGGGACACCATTAACACAACTGCAAGCAGGGCAACTCACGTGACCCCAACAGGGATAATGACTGAGTCCCTTCTATGATAGCGGTACAGGATAAAGTCCAAAGTGAAAACCAAAGCTGAAGGTGTCAACGTCAGGCGGTGACCCATTCCGATTGAAGGGTAGGCTGTTTCTTGGATCCAGGAGGCAGCGTGACAGAGATATCCCACTCCGCCAGTAGTTTGACTCCAGCCTTCAGTGAAGTCACTGTGTAGAACTTATTTTCATACGAGATGACGAGCTTCACCGGAAAACCCCATCTATACGTGATGTCTTGGTCGCGTAGTGCCAAAGTGATAGGAAGGAATGCTCGTCGTTTGGCCAAGGTCAGAGCAGAGAAATCCGGAAACAATTGTAATCCGCCAAGCACATCCGATTCAGAGTCACCCGCTTCCCTGGCCGCTTTCAGGATGCGTTCTTTGTAGGGAGGCCAATCCCGGGATTTGGGCCCAAAAATGCCGGGATTTGAATCCCGGGATTCAAGGGATTACAGTGCGCATGTGCGGGAGGGTGGGTGTAAGTAATGACACTTACTAGTAGGCGGGCGGCCGCGGCAGCCATGGACAAGCTGAACGCGGCAGCACTTCAAATGTAGTGCCGGCCGCCAGCCAATCAGAGCTGGCGGCTCGGCAGCCAATCAGGGAAGCTGCCGCAGCAGCGGCAACCAATCAGGAGCCACTGCTGCGACTGCTTCCCTGATTGGCTGCCGGTCCGCCAGCTCTGGTTGGCTGGCGGCTGGCGCTTCATTTGAAATGCTCCCGCGTTCAGTGAGTCCATGGCTGCCGCGGCCGCCCGCCTAATAGTAAGTGTCATTACTTACACCCACCCTCCCTCTCGCACCGCTACCAACCCTTCCGCGCCGCTACCTACATCCTCCCTCCCGCACCACTACTTACACCCACCCTCCCGCACTGCTACCTACCCCCTCCCTACCTCCCGCACCGCTACCTACACCCTCCCTACCTCCCGCACCACTACCTACACCCTCCCTACCTCCCGCACCACTACCTACACCCTCCCTCCAGCGCTGCTCCCTACAACCTTCACTGGTCCCTACTGCAATCCCGGGATCCCGGGAATCCCGGGATCCCGGGAATCCCGGGATTGACCGTTTTTCAATCCCGAATCCCGGGATTGAAAAAACGGCCGGGATTGGCCTCCCTAGTTCTTTGGTTGTGAAGAAATGCACTCTCATGAGCGTATCTCTCGGGAGCGAGGGAGCAAATGAGCGTGGTTTAGGCAGTCTATGAATCCTGTCAATAAGCAGCTCTCTGGGGTCGGCTCTAGGCAGAAGCTTCTGGAACAGCGCGGTAGCGTAATTCTCCAACTCGGAATTCTGCACGGAGTCTGGGATGCCTCGGATCTTGATATTATTACGCCGGGATCTGTCCTCTATATCTGCAATCTTGAGTTTAAACGCCTCAAGATCACTTTGCTGCTGATCGTGGGCCGCTATGAGGTCGTTATGAGATGAGACCAGTTTCTCTACTTTCCTCTCTAAATGGTCCGTACGGTCTCCTATAGCGTGCAGCTCCGTCCTAACCTACCGAACAGCGGCTGTGAGATCTTGAGTCAACTCAGATTTAAACGCTGAGAGGGCCTGATACAGAGTTTTGACCGTGAGAGGGGCATCAGAATCAGGGTCAAACCCCGGCATAGAGGCAGGGCTGTAGGGGGTATCCTGTGGGGAAGCGGCAACTGGGGACTTCCGTAGAGAAGAGGCAGCAGGGGCCGCTTTCTGAGATGGAAAAGAGACCTTTTTTGGAGGCATTCTAATGAAATGAGGTTCCGTAGGCGGGATGACGATGATAAAGAAGCTCAGGATCTCGTAGAATATATGATGGAGAGTTAGGTAAGCATAAAGAACACGGGTGGTGGCGGGCAAGCGGTCTGGACTACATCAGAAGATCGGTGTCACACAGGGCCAGGCAGAGGGTCATCTCCAGCCTGCGGCACCCAGACGGTAGGCTCGAAGCCGGGAGAGAGGGGTGAGAGGTCAGGCACACAGCTAGAATCCAGCAGCACTGCATCTTAGGTGATAGGAAACAGAACTGGACTGATAGGGCACACTTCTCTCTAGGTACTCCCCAGTAGCAGAATGTAGGGGTCAGCAGGTAGAAGAGGAGCAGGTAAATGATAATTGCCACCCAGGAGTGCAGGGAGGCTGAGGGAAGGCCAGCTCCGGGTTTCCACGCTGATATGGCACTTCCGGCGGGGGAGGCTCAAATCCAGGCCGCGGCTCCCGGTTCTGGTATAGGCCGTGAACGGCCGGAGCTCCGAAGAAGGCAGCAAGCCACTCCACTTCACCATAGGAGGGTGTCTAGATAATCTGGCATGCGGAGGAGCGCGGCCGGCGCCCACCGGAGCGGGACGAGACAGCCGGTGAGGAGGTCGGGTGGAGGAAGATGGCCGCCGGGAGGAGAGGGACAGACGCAGACACGCCGCAGCCGCGGCTCAGGAGGGCAGACAGAGAAGCCCTGGTCTCACCGCCGGTCCCGGAGCTCCAGAGCAGGCGGGAGGCAGCGGGGGAACTTTGGCAGGGGCGGGAGGGAGCCACCACCGATCCTGGTCTGGCTCCAGCACGTTCCCGGAGCTCACAGCCGGGAAGGCGCCAAACTCAAGGCCCCGGTCTTAACAGGGGTGGTAGGCCTCAGTCGTCTATCGTCACGGGGGACCACTTTTAAGCCTCCCTGAGACCCACATGCCAAGCAGGGAAACAGGTGGAGCAGTTCAGGATGATACAAGCCGTAGGGAACAATTATTTAGCAGAAATCTGGCCTCAGGCAACAGGAGTTCTGAAACTGCACGTCTGCACAGAGCCAGGTCTAGGCCATGCCCCCTATGTTGTCCTTTTTTAACCTTTTTCTGTTTATGTATTTAGGACTGGTTTTACTCTCTATAGCGATTTGCTTTTTATTTTCCATTTTAGCTGCTCTTATTGCTTTTTTGTATTTTTATTGCATTCCTTGTAATAATGGAATGACTCCTCCTTTCCATTAGATTTAAATGCTTTGAAAGCACACTTCTTTTTATCCATTTCTGCCTTGACCTTCTTGTTAAGCCACATCGGTTTCAGTTTAGTACTCCTGCGGTTACTGCCCATGGGAATAAATTTCGGAATATTGCTATCTACTGTAGCAACCCTTTTAAAGCATCACACATTTCCGAAGTGTTCTTGCTATGAAACAAAACTTCCCACTCAATGTCGTTAAGTGCATTATACTGAAATTAGCATTCCTAGAACTCAGTGTTTTGGTTGAACCCTTATTATTCCTGAAACTGATGTCGATTGTGGTCATATAGTGATCACTGTAACCCAACGTCTCCCCAACTTTAGTGTTTGATACAATATCCACTTTATTAGTGATTACTAGATCCAGAGTAGTTTTACCCCTAGTTGGGTCCTCGACTAATTGAGACGAGTAGTGATCCTTTAACATATTTAAGAACCTGTTGCCCCTAGCTTTAACACATGAATCGTTACTCCAATTTATATCAGGATAATTAAAATCCCCAATCACTAGGATGTCTCCCAATCCCGCAGCCCTTTCGATTTGCTGCAAGAGTTGTTCTTCCTCATGTATGCTAATATCTGGCTGTTTTTAGCACGTGCCTATAACTAGTTTTTTTGCATCAATACCCCCACTTGAGATTTCAACCCATAGTGACTCCACATTATCGCCAGTCCCCTCATAAATAACCTCCTTTAAGTATGGTTTAAGAGATGATTTAACATAAAGACATACACTTCCTCCTCTTTTGCTCGCCCTGTCCCTCCTGAAGAGAGAATACCGCTCCAAGTTTGCAACCCAGTCGTGAGAGTCATCCCACCATGTTTCTGTAATACCTATAATATCATACTCAGCCTTTGATGCTAACATTTCCAATTCCCCCATTTTACCTGCTAGGCTTCTTGCGTTTGCAAGCATACATTTTAGTTTAGTGGTTCCATGTCAGTTTATTTTTTTAAAGATATCCTATCATGGTTTACTAGTGCCTCCATAGAGTTACTCTTACTGACTGTCCTTCTCGCTCCCTCTCCACCCCCACCATACTTAATACTGCCACCTTTCTCTTCTCTTTGATCAACCCAATGATTCCGTCTAAACACTCCGCCCTGACATAAGTATTTTCCCTTTCGTTCTGTACATCATTTTCTATATGCTGTAATGATGACACATAATTGTTGTTAGTTAATGTTTTGGCAATACCTTTGTTAATACCCTTTTTAGAACCCATGTAAATACCCATGCTCTTTCCCTCCCCCCTTCTCCACCCCCATTTATCTCACTACCACCATCCCTACTATACTCGCTGCATGACCCATAGTTTCTAGCTAAACCCTCCCCCCAGGCTCCTAGTTTAAAAGCTCCTCTAACCTACTAACCATCCTTCCCCCCAGCACCGCAGCCCCCTCCTCATTCAGGTGCAATCCATCACGACAAAAGATGGCGCCTGACTGAGAAGTCCGCCCAGTGTTCCAAGAACACAAACCCCTTTTTCCTACATTAGTCTCTAAGCCACACATTTACCTCCCTGATCTCACTCTGCCTCCCTGGGCTAACGCGTGGCACTGGTAATATTTCGGAGAATATTACCTTAGATGTCCTTTTTTTTTAGTTTCTGGCCTAAGTCCCTATAATCTTTCTTAAGGACATCCCACCTACCACTAACTTTGTCGTTGGTGCCAACGTGTACCAAGACCGCCGGGTCGTTCCCAGCCCCTCCCAGTGGATCTACCCGGTCCACGATGTGCTGTACCCGAGCACCCGGGAGACAACAGACCATACGGCGATCACAATCCCGGTAGCAGATTGCCCTGTCTGCCTTACTGATGATAGAATCCCCTACCACCACTATCTGCCTGGGTGCCTCTCTAACTTTCATCCCATCTGAGCCAGAGGGACCGCTCCTCCGTTTGCTAGAGGGAACAGTCTCCTCCGGCTCCGTTATTTCCTCGCTATCATCCACCGAAACTTTGTCCAATCGGGCAAATTTGTTCGGGTTTGATAATTCAGAGATGTCGTACCTCTGATCCAACTGGCTACCTGATTATCCTTGTCTACCGGTGTCCCCCCCCTGCAATTCCTCCACCATTCTAAACATTGCTCGAGAGTATGAATATCCCTCAGTCGCGTAACGGTCTGCTCTAGATCACTTACCTGGACTTCCAGGGCAACCGTTCGCACAAATCTCGTGCATATGTATTCGCACTTGGTCGGCTGCTCCAGGCACACACACATCTTGCACGACACGCACTGGGTGACACCCTCAATCTCTGCCCCTCCCATTTGTTTGAAACTCTAACTCCCTACTACCTTCCGAAGAACAATGCAGAACAATACAAACTATGCAATACGATATTGATTATGATCTAGCTGTGAAGAAAATCAATATTCACAATACAGCAGAAACAGTCAATTCAATCATATACACAATAAAGTAGATAATACTTATCTAAGTGGGTCCTCTCCTGCGTCACCGCTTCTCCTCCTTGCAGTTGCTCCAGCGCTCTGCACCTCCTTCTCATTTGCTGTCGTGCACCCGGCTTCCGGCACTTACTTCGTCCACAGTCCGCAGACCTCTCTTACGCAGGCTGTGGCTGCAGCAGCACACACTCACCCAGCAGCAGCCCTCACACACTTTCTCTCCCTTAGCAGCACTCTCTCACTCACTCTCACCCTGCAGCAGCACTCACACACTTTCTCACCCCCAGCAGCGCACACTCAGTCACTCACCTGGCAGCAGCACTCACACTTCCCTCTTTCACACACTTTTTACACACACACACGTAAATGTGGCCCTCACACACTTACTTACTTACTTGCTCACTCACTCCTCAAGTCGCTGTAGCAGCAACAGTCTGGCAGTGCCCTCTCACTCACACAATCTCACTCACTCCCACACACACAGCAGTAGCAGTGGCAGCAGCAGCGATTCATTCGCTGCCTGCTCCGCTGTACGCAGCCCGGCGCCGGCTCAGCCCGGTGCCGCTTCCTGACTCCCGGCCTCCTCCCACAAGTGCTCATCACTTCCGCTTCCGGCCCACTGATCTCGTCAGCGTCCACAGCGTCTTTCCCCTCAGCATCTCTCCAGTTGAAAATGCCAGGTATCTCCTGAGACATCTACAGTCAAGCAAGCTGCCCTCCCTCCCACTGGAAAATGATAAATATTAAGCCCACTCCACTATCCACCCCTCCACTACTTATTAAACACCCCCTACCACCCTGGAAGTCATTTATCAGGGCTTCTTCATTCAGCCCAATGCCCCCTTCTACAGTTTAGTGTTCTCACTCCCGCCCATCTCCCACCATCTGTGCAGTAAAGGAGTAATTAGCAGAAATTACTGTTCCAGGTCCTACATGCTAAGCGGAAGATGGAACACCCCCTACCGCCTGCGGGACATCAAAGCTGACTCTGATAGCACCCCCCACCCCTACCGCTGGAGGATGGGTAGGGAGCAACGTGCATTGCTGTGCCCAGAAGCCTACACTGCTGTTAAGACGGCCCTGCATAGGTGGTCTGACTACTGAAGTGGGGAGGTGGTCTGCACAGGGGGTGTGGCTAGCCCAAAGGAAAAAAACTACTTCCCACCGTCAAAACAAAGAAAAAGAAATATATATATATATCTATATATATTTATATATATGCACCTGTACACAAATGCCAGAAACATACACAGATATATGTAACTAATATAAAAATATGCAAACTGGAGGGCGGGGGTAGCAAGTCTGCGCTGTATAGGACTGAGACAGCTGGCCGTGTGGAGAGTGCCAGAAATATAGATACAATTTTTTATGGCGCTTGCATACAGTACCCTGTATAGAAGCACTAATCAGAAACAGCATTCAGCAAGACACGGCCATCAGCTCCCATCAGCAAGCAGCAGCGCTGACTGAGTAGCAGTCAGCTACAGACACCCGGCCGGCCACTGCAGCCTTCACGGAACTGAGCTTTTGCTCGGCTGTTTATAGGTGAGGTGTTGAGTGTGTCACCTACAGAAGTCAGGGGCAAACGCAGGATTTACTGGGGGGGGGGGGTGTTCCATAATGCACACATATACACACATTGCAGACACATACATTGCATACACATTGCACATGTGCACCACACTTATAGACTTTCTAGCTGTCTCCACACTCACATACATACATACATATATGTACAGTACATAGTACACCATACACATTGCACACACACTTATACATAGCACACTATACTCATACACAGTACACCACATACAGTACATAACACGCCATACACATTGCACACTCATAGATAGCATTCCACACACACATACGTGTTCCACACTACACATACATATAGCATTCCACACTAAACATACATAACACACCATGAACACATACACATTGGACACACTCATATACATAGCACCCCACACACACACATTACACACGCCACACATACATTGCACACAAATACATAGCACACTACACAATGCACACACATTTACATGTTCACTTTGACAAAGGGGCGATTGTGCCCCCGAAACATTGGATTTATGTGATCACTTTTTAAATCTACTTAAAAATTTGCAAACATTCTCCTGAGTGCCACTGCCTGCTTCATGGATATATCTACAAATTTGATCCAGAGGAGTACTTACTTTTATAGGGTGAGTGCTTATCCATTGTCATAAAACCATTGGTGAACATATAGATTAATGATGGGTCAAAGTTTATAACACAGGCAGTGGTGCAAGTAGAAATTTTTTCTTAGTGGTACTGATAGTAAAAATGGGTGTGGTCACATGTCATGAGGGAGCGTGGTCACACAAAACTAGGGAAGTGGCTACATGACAATAGAGGCATGGCCATATTATGCCACACACTGTAATGCCCCTTACACATTATGCCAAACACTGTAAGGCCCATTACAAATAATGCCACACACCGTCATGTTTATTACACATTATGCCACACACCGTAATGCCCATTACACATTATGCCAGACAACATAACACCCATTACACATTATACCACACACCAAAATGCCCATTACACATTATGCCACACACCGTAATGCTTTACATATTATACCACACACCATAATGCCTATTACATATTATGCCACACCCAGTTATGCCACTCACCCCATTTTATGTCCCACACACAAAAACGCCCCTTATAAATTAGGCCCCAGCATACTTCTTAATGGTACTCCGTACCACCCCATACCATAAATTAAGTTATATATTTTTAATAATATATTCCTATTACATAAGCATTAACTGCTGAACCTTCACAGTACTCGGTTAGATAATCACATTTTACTAAATGTAACTTTTCTTCTCTAGTGTGGCAAGCATTAGAGCATATATAGTACTAGTCTCACTTTGACTACTACAAAAATAGAGCTCACTGGGCCTTATTCAGATGTGGTTGTTCTTGCTACTGCTGTTGCTATCTTTTGTTGTATGCAATTGCGATTATATGGTAATATTGGCAGAAATTAACCTGAGCTTAGGGACGCCCACTGCTATTGCATCATTTCCATCCAACGGTGTATAATTGTTGATACATCAGTACCATCATCACAAATTGAGTCATGTTGCAGAGTCTGGGTGCCTCTATAGACACGCAGGTTGAGCTGCTCTCCAGTAGCAAGTAAGATCGCAACTGCTAATTTATGCATGCCCAGAAAACACCATTTGAACAGCCATGACACGCCTGCGCTTACCCAACCAGTGTGACCACAATCGCATTTCATTTGCTGTGCGTGGGAACTGCTGCTCAGATGCATGCGCAGTAGAAAAACATTGGCACAATTTGCATACAATAGCAGCTTTGCGACTGCATCTCAATTAGGACCACTGGGCCTGATTCAGGTTTGTAAGCAAAGCAAAAAAGCACACAGCTGGGCAAAACCATGTTGCACTGCAGGTGGGGCAGATGTAACATGCAGAGAGATTTAGATTTAGGTGGCTTATATTGTTTCTGTGCAGGGTACATATTGGCTACTTTCACATGTAGCCCACAAATGTTAAACAGCTGTATTTTTACACTGCAACTTAGATTTCAGTTTGAACACTCCCCACTTATTCTCTTTGCATGTTACATCTGTCCTACCTGCAGTACAACATGGTTTTGCTCAGTTGTTTGCTTTGCTAAAAAAGCTGAATCGGGCCCACTGTATTTTACTAAATGTCACTTTTACTTTCTGGTATGGCAAGCATGTAGGGTATACACTTGTCTCATTAATAAGTGAAGCAGTTAGTGTTTGCTGTCCTCAAATACTTCCTTCTCAATGAGCCTGGTTATATCTCAATATCTTTAGAAGCTGGAGTTATCTAACATTTAGCAGACCGCAATTTGGATACTTAAGTCCTTCTGTACTGGCCCACAACACTTGATTCACCTGTGTCAGGCCCGGGGACTTACCCAAGGTGATGGGGGTCAGGACTGCTTATTCGGGTGCTGCTGGTGGTGCTGCTGTTGCGGCGTGTAGCCATTCTCAGTGTCCGGTGGAAGGTGGTGGAGGAACTGGCTGAGGCAGCTGGTGTGGGCATTCAGCTATGGGAGCTCTGGAATCGAGGACAGCGTCTCACAGGTGGGCGCTCCCTCTCTGTCTGCAATACAGGGAACTGCCATGTTGGAGACCAAATCATGCACTATTAGCCAATGACAGCTCACCAAGGATTTTTCAGCCAATCCTTGTTCACCATCTCCTTTAAAAGGTTTTGGGCCTTGCTAAGCACTGCCCGTGCTTTAAGTAGCTGCCCAAAGGCAAGTGTCTCAGCTCTGTGCTCCTACAGGTTTACCTGTAATCACTTTGTTTGCTGAATCTCCCGGAGACTTCTCGCTCACATTATCAGTGCCTTGCCGTGCCCTCTGATACACTTGGCGGATCGTGGCAGGTGATAACACACCAGCCAATCAGCTCCTGTCATTTTTCAAACCTGTTATGATTGGCTGATGCGTTATCACCTTCCACTTATCATTGCTTTATCACTTCTCCAGGATTAATACATCTTCCCATAAATCCCCAATTATTCTATCAATTAAAAAAAAGGAATGGACTGTTGTACATATTACTAAGTTGATACAAAAGATGTTTTGCACCTATAAAAATAATTACCATTAATCTTTGATTGTAATTATGGTACTCCATCATGCCTACAATAACCTGAATCATAACACAATGTTAATATCACAATGGCATGTACAGTATACAGCATGAACTCTACACAGAATGCTAGTTTTGTTTAGGCTATATAAGTGTTTGATTAAGGAAAATCGCATGCAAGTTACTTAAATTAAATCATCAGCGGAAATTGTTTGTTCGTAGTTCGAATTTTGTATAAAATAAAAGCAATAGTGTTGGCTGGTTTGTCTGCTGAAACCGCAGTTTCCATATATTTTATGCATTCCTGATATATACTAAAAGCTGAACACTGGAGATATCTTGTGATACTGTATGCAAGTGTTGATAGTGGTAAAAATGGACCAAATGAGAATATTCAACTTCAATTTTGCAAAGAGTGCTATATAATTTATTTGGAAATCTTTATAAAGTTTTGATTAGTATTTACCAGTATGTTTTTCTTGAGAAAGAGATACTGGTAAATGCTGATCAAATCTTATTGTCTAGTGCATGGGTCTTCAACCTGTGGCCCTCCAGCTGCTGTGAAACTAAACATCCCAGCATGCCCTACCACAGTTTGCTATTAAGGTATGCTAAAACTGAGACAGGGCATGCTGGGATGTGTAGTTCCACAGGTTGAAGACCAATGGTCTAGTGTAATTAGAGATAAGCTGCTGAAAACCAAACACACCCAAACTTTGAGGCTGCTAATCGAGCAGAGTCCCGACTCAGGTCACTTTGGGTTCGGATCTAAATAACTAATCTTGCAGGTTCTTAATGTTATTTACAGTAAGTCCCTCTTTTCTGATTTATGGTGCCATTTCACACTGGAAATTAATGTTATTGATGTTAATAATACTGTAGTAACAACGAGTCCAAAAATTACATGGCTTTAACTGAATCAAAACACTTGATGTTGGTTTTGCCAAAACACTGAGGTCTGTGCTCATCTCTAAAGGAAATGCAGTTATTTTGTTATCAAAACTATAAATGTATTCTCACATGCAGCACCAGACTCAATTAGTTTAATTAAATTGGTTTAATAAAATCTCAATCTTCAAACTGCGCCTTGAACCTTGTAGTTTATGTGAGTAAAACTTCTTTATTAAAATGACTACTTATATTATTAGAAGCCGTATCATACATTTTATAAGTAGCTGCATGTCACAATCCTGACTGAATTTTTTTATATTCTGTGACTTACCTCCGCATATTCTGCAAACGTGCATCTGCTTCACATACTAACTGCAGTCTTGATTACTTGCTGGTCAGCACTTGAGTAGGAATTTCTCTGTGTGAGTAATTGCCAAGATCCAGTGTTCAGCAACCAGGCTCTCTGTTCATCACACCCATTTGGCAATAAAGTCTGTACAGCATTCCTGCATATCTCTCCCAGCATAATGTCTGCTTCCTAGTGTTTGGAGCCTACTAGGCCTCACTCCACATCAGAGCCTAAGCCTGGAGTACTGCTGTGACAAGTCCTGATCACCTGACTGCAGCACAGCCAATCATGTGACTGAGCGTCCCTGCACCACCTGGTTGCCTCAGCCAATCCCTGCACAATGGCTCCTATAAGAATGCTGAGTAAGGACTGCCTAATCGCCAGTGCTATGATTGTCATACCCTGTATGGTTGTTTGCTTCTAGCTGCTTCCACATTATCTTGCTCCAGGAGATTCCATTCTGTCCTGAGATCTGAGTTCCATCCTGCTTGCAGCTCTGCCTAGCTCATCGGTGTTCCTCCATTGATCTCTAGCTTCATTGGTGTTCCGCCATCAATCTCTAGCTCAATCTGTGTTCTGCCATCGATCTCCAGCTCCATCGGCGTTCTGCCATTGATCTACTGCTCCATACGGGTTCCGCCATTGATCTACTGCTCCATCGGGGTTCTGCCATCATTATCCAGTACAATCGGTATCCTTCCTTTCTCCAGTGGTCAGTAACATTGTGTATTCCTTTACATTGGGACTTTGTCAGTGGTTTACACTGCAACTGTTTCTACTATTGTGTATTCATTTATATTGGGACTTCATCAGTGGTTTACACTGCAACTGTGTCTGATATTGTGTGCTCGTTATATTGAAACTTCATCAGTGGTTCACACTGCATCTCCTATTACATCTTGCTAGTGATATTACATCTGCTACAGCATTACCCTTGTTCCTGTGCCAATGTTACTGCATTATCTGGGATACCGATTATTGAGTCTAATACCATCTGCCGCTATCTGTACCATCTTGCGTGCTGAATATTAAACTTGTTTTAATTTACATTCTCCTCCATTCTGGTCATGCCTTTGGGCCTACGCTCAAGTACACCACATCTTGGTAAACGTACAAGAATTTTATTAAAGCTCCCAGGTTCACATTCCAGTCAGCCCCTACACCTGAGATCAGACCTCAGGCATGACAGTTAACACTGACCAAATGTATCCAGTCAAGGATCAGGCTTCTCCTGCAGGACCGGTCCAATACCTGACCACATGCCTTGAACATCTGGAGGTTGAACAGGTTCAGGTTACCCAGTCTCTGCAAAAACTGTCCAGACAGCTGGGTATTCTTCAGTCATCATCCCGTGGCTCTGAAGTTTCCAGTACGTCAACACAGTTTCCTTTAACATTATTCCCAGCTGCTGCACCGTCAGTACCTATTGAATGATTTAGCCTACCAGTTCAAGACAATGCATCACCTCACCAGTCAAAAATTTCTCTGGTTATCTCCATTTCTGTTCCTACAAGTGATTCCAAGCTTCAATTTCACAGAAGTCATCCAATGCTCCATCACCATCACCTATCTACTTTGATGGAGATCTGGAACAATGACACGCATTGGTGAATCAATACATTGCCATCATGGAGTCTAATTTATCATCTGATATTACTCCTGCCAATATTGTAAAATATCTTTTCCTGTCCTTTAGAGGAGAGGCTCTAGAATGAGCTAATTCACTTATCGAGTCTAAGGAGCCGATACTTCAGGACTTGTTGACCTTCAGTGACGCTGTGATTAAAAAATGTACTCCAAAAAATGTTGAATTCAACTTATCCTAAGAAAGTTTTCAGTTCCGTGATCTCATCCAAGCACCATCCATTTACTGTAAAAGAGGATCCATCTAAATTTCCTGGGAATAATTCTAACGTTCTTACTCATTGGCATCAGGATGTTCTGGCTGTCGTGCCAGAAGTTGAGAGCAAACCACAAATTACACCTGACACTTGTCTTCAGGTATCTGATTCAAGTAAACTTACTTGAACAGTTACAAGAACACCTCTCTACTATCATTCCAATTATTTCAATGTGTCTCAGTGATACTCAGCTTCCATCTCCATGAAAGCCTTCCCACAGTCTGCTGAGAACAAAGATGCGACAGCTGCCAATCTCTCTAGGACTAAGTCCTTTCCCCTTGCACCAAGTAAAGATAAGATCCGGAGTAATCCGCAGTATAGACTTTCTGAAGAGGAACGCAGGCGTCGCATGCAGTTTCAACTCTGTTTCTACTGTGGGGGTTCTGATCACTTTATTAAAGACTGTTCTCTCTGTAAGTCAAGGAAGTGTGTTAGATCTCCACATCACAGCATTTGTAATTACAAACTTCCTATGTGGAATCTTCAGCTCCTCCTGATTCTGTCAAGACCAATAAGAAGGTCAATCAAAGAAAAACCCAAGTATACGATTGGGGTCCTATGACCAGGAGCCCCATTTCCATTTCTGGGAAACAAAAGAGATTACATAAGACTTTCATCACCAAAGGGATGTCAAATTCTGCAGCCCAAGGAGGGGCGTCTGATTCTGCAGCTCAAGGAGGGGCTTCTGATTCTGCAGCCCAAGGAAGGGCATCTGTTTCCGCAGCCCAAGAAGGGGCATCTGAACTTTCAGTGCCAGAAAGGGCGAGAGACCCTTCAGCCTCTGAGGAGGCATTTGATTTGCTGACAACCCGGAGGGGTATCCGATGTTCAGGCTCTAGAAGTGGTATATGAGTCTTCTACCCAAAGAGTAATTTCTGAACTGTTAACCCCAGAAGGGGTGCTGGAATTATCAACCCTAAGAGAAGTGTCTGATTCATCAAATCCAGGAGGAGTCTCCAGACTTTCAGCTTCAAGGGAAGTATCCAGGGCCAAGATCCCAGGTGGACATGAACTCCTGTTTACTGCATTCTGAGAGTGTTTCCATGTTGACAGCCAGCATGGTCCAGGTCCAGGATGGACTAACTGAACACTCGGATTCCACTCATTCCGGTTCTAATCGGATTCTGATTCCTTCAGTTCCATCTGATTCAAGTCCCAATCTGGTTCTATCTGTCTGTCGGAAGACTCCTTCAGTTTCACCTGATACAACTGGTTCCAGACTCAATCCGATGTCATCCGCCTGTCTGTAGATTCCTTCAGTTCCAGCCGATTCAGATAACTCTGGACCCATTCCGGTTCCATCCATAGGTCCAAAGACTCCGCCAGTCCCAGCCGGTTCAAGTTCGACCAGACTCAATCTGGTCTCGTCCATATGTCCGATACAGTCTTCTCTGGTTCCAGCCAGTCCACGTTCTTCAGGATTCAATCTGGATCATTCCGTTTGTTCAGGTAAAGAACTTATGCAAGCCTTCCATCTCCCAGTCTCAAGAATAGACTTCAGTCTGTCTCTGTGTCTATTCTCAAATCAACAAGTCCAGGGACTCCAGATACCAATCTAATTCAAGAGGCTAAGTCTTTGTCTACTGATCAGTCTGCCAAGTGTTCATCTGAAGTTCCACCATCTGTTTTCTTTGAGGGAGATTTTATCCAGTTTCGTACTTTAGCACGTCAATACCTTTCTGATACGGAGTCAAAATTAATTGATAGTATCACTCCAGCTAATATAATCAAGTATTTCCTTCAAGCTTTCAGGGGCAAAGCTTTGGAGTGGAATACTCCTCTTATTGACTCCAAAGATCCGACACTAACTGATCTCTCTGCTTTCATTAAAGCCGTTTAACAGGAATTTGCTCTAAAGACTGACTGTCCGAATCCAGCCATTGCGAACTCATTTGCAGCATCATTACCTGTGCAAGACCAAGGTATCAAAGACTTCCAAGTTGCCAAGTAAACCAGTTCAAGAACAACAATCTGCTGATTTAAGACTTGGTTACATTTCCTTTGATTCTGCTGTTGGTTCCTTGTGTAGTTCAAAATTCTGTGAAGTGCAGTCTTGCATAGCATTTCTCTCCACTAATATAAATGTTCCTATGCTCACTCTGGACCGAAAGTTAATTTGTTGACGACTCAAGCTACATTATGAGTGGAACTATTCTTCCTAGCCATGTCTTCTCCCAGGAAGATAATTCTATTTACAGTGATGGTCAATGGTCCACTTGTTCGGATGACAAAAGTCTGGCTTCTGAAGAAGAAGATTGGGAAGACTTCAAGGAATCCAGTTTAAGTTGTCTCTGACTTCGTCTAGATTTAATTTCTTCAGTTTCTGGATGTAAATTATTTTTCAAGAATATACTAAATTTCAAGATGGGGGTTCGGAGTCCATCCATGAAGAGGGGGGTACTGTCACGATCCTGACTGAATTTCTTATATTCTTTGGCTTACCTCAGCATATTCTGTAAACATGCATCTGGTTCACATACTAACTGCAGTCTTGATTACTTGCTAGTTAGCACTTGAGTAGGAATTCTTCTGTGTGTGTAATTGCCAAGATCCAGTGTTCAGCAATCAGACTCTCTGTTCATCACACCCAGTTGGCAGTAAAGTCTGTACATGCTGTTCCTGCATAGCTCTCTCAGCATAATGTCTGCTTCCTAGTGTTTGGGCCTACAAGGCCGCAATCCACATCAGAGCCTAAGCCTGTTGTACTGCTGTGACAAGTCCTGATCACCTGACTGCAGCACAGCCAATCATGTGACTGCCTGAGCTTCCCTGCACCACCTGATCATCCCAGCCAATCCCTGCACACTGGCTCCTATAAGAATGCTGGATAAGGACTGCCTAATCGCCAGTGCTATGATTGTCATGCCCTGTATGGTTGTTTGCGCTCAGCTGCTTCCAGGTTACCTTGCTCCAGGAGATTCCATTCTGTCCTGAGACCTCAGTTCCATCCTGCTTGCAGCTCTGTATGGCTCATCGGTGTTCTGCCATCGATCTCTATCTCTATCGGTGTTCTGCCATCAATACACATCACTATTGGTGCTCCGCCATCGATCTCTAGCTTCATCTGTGTTTTGCCATCGATCTCCAGCTCCATCTGTGTTCTGCCATCGATCTCTAGCTCCATCGGTGTTCTGCAATTGATTTCCTGCTCAATCGGTGTTCCGCCATTGATCTCTAACTACACTGGTGCACTGCCATCAATATCCAGTACAATCAGTATCCTTCCTTTTTCCAGTGGTTAGTAACATTGTGTATTAATTTATATTGGGACTTTGTCAGTGGTTTACACTGCAACTGCGTCTACTATTGTGTACTTATTTATATTGGGACTTCATCAGTGGTTTACACTGCAACTGTGTCTGATATTGTGTGCTCATTATATTGGGACTTCATCAGTGTTTCACACTGCATCTCATATTTCATCTTGCCATTGATGTTACATCTACTACAGCATTACCCTTGTTCCTGTGCCAATGTTACTGCATTATCTGTGATACTGATTATTGAGAATCAAGTACACCATATCTTGGTTAATATACAATAACTTTATTAAAGCTCCCAAGTTCCCATCCAGTCAGCGCCTACACTTGAGATCTCCACTGGTCAGAGTCAGACATCAGGCGTGACACTGCATGTATAAAAGGCATTTCATACCTGTCCGTAATTGTGTTACCCACTCTCAAAAGTTTTTCCTAATATGTGTTTTGACTTTTATTATTGCTAGCAGTCATTGTCATTACTGATGCACAAAAAATGTGTTTTGCCTCCTATACTTATGTCTGTATATATTAACACAACCAATAGTACGGTCAAGTGGCTTTCACTAGGCACTCCAATTTTAACCTGTTCTTCTCACTGCTTTACCCTAAGTTAGCATTTTTCCATCTGTTTATGAATAGCTTGTTTTCAATAAGTCTGTACTGCAAACGTACTGAAAATCAATGTGAGATTATGCTTTTAGCATTCATGAGTGCTGCAAATGTGTTGCCACTGTTTACTGTTACTTTTTTTTGTTTGCTAGCTGTTATGCTATATTGGTTTTGCATACTTTGTCTGAAAATCTCTATTTTGTGCATCTAAATTATTAGAAATAGAAGTTGTTAGTGGTTGTAGTGTTGGAGCGTAAACTGTTGGGATAGTAAATAATAAAATTTGGCAGAGGATTATTGGGGCAGATTAAAGGGCAAACCATGTAGCTATTGGCTTGCATATATTTGAATTAGAGATGTGCACCAACCCTCGTGTTTTGGTTTTGGTTCTAATTTATCATCGGGTTTTGGTTTTGGACCTTTTTCTGTTTCTACAGTATTATTCTCAGTAACATTCATTTCAAGTTATTTCCAGTCAATTTTGACCTCCTAGCAGCTCATAATATTGTTTTTTCATCACTACTGGCCAAAGGCTACAGCAAACTGGCTGATTATTAAGCAATAGAGCAGTGACACAAACAGACAGCAGTTTATAGCAAATCTATGAAACACTGCCACACAGCAGTGGCAGAAAAGTGGTGCAAGATGGAATTATCTTTGGGCTCGTCCACCCACCCTTATGTTGGGTATTAAATAGCACATGCACAGTTTAACAAACTAAGCACTTCAGTGACAGGGACTGACACTTTTGCTGCTGAAGTGCTTGGTTTGTTTTTGCCCAATAAACCATTTTTTTGAAGGACTACCTTCAATCACTAATGAGGAGATTGATGATAAGGATGTTGGGGTGGAGATTGCACAGTCTGTTCCAAACTGCTGGTAGTTGATACTGGACTGCTTGTTATTATTTTACAAATTATTATGATTTTGTAAAATAAATTTCATAAACTCTCTGCAAATTATGTAATATGGAGAAGGTACCTAAATGGATAATGTCCCTTCCTCTACTTACTTTGGCCTCACAAATGGAGCAGATGCCTTCACAAACATTGTCAGGATTTGGGTAAAAATAATTTAACACTTGAGGTGGCTTTTTTGGTCTTATGCCCAGTCACCACAATAGATTTATTTTTATCATGGACAAGAACTGCTGCCACTGACTTACACAAACAACATCATCAACATCCTCATTAGCATCAGACAGTACACATATATCCCCCTCATCTTGTTCCACTTCCACATTAGCAAAAATGGTGGAAAGAGGTGGAGGCTTCTCTACAAGTACAGTATGAGAAATGTTAGACTCACACATAGCTAGCATGGATACTCCTCGACTTTCCTCAGGGATATGTGAACACACAGCTTGTTCTTCAGCCTTAGTGTTCTGTTTTGGGCACTGATATTTTTTTTTTTTTTTAATGTAACACCTCTACCCCTGTTTTTAACATTGTGAAAGATTTTGATTTCAAGTGCCCTTTCCTAAACTTTCTGCCCCATAGGTCACCTTTAGTAGATGTTGTACTACTATCAAACAGCCACAGCACTAGTACTTGGTTGCTGCTCCTGCTCTAATATCGACTGATATCCATATCAACTCAGTGCTTATATTTATTAACATAGTGGGGCACGGAACCTACTGGGCTTAATTGAATGCACAAGCTGTTCCCCTATTTTAGTTTTTTCACAAATGTTAAATTCACACTGTGGACTCACAGTGCTTATATTTATTAACGCAGTGGCATGGCACCTACTGAGCTTTATTGAATGCACAAGTTGTACAAAAAAACAGCTTTTTTCACAAATGACAAATTCACACAGTGCTTATATTTATTAACACACTGACATGTCACCTACTGAGCTTTATTGAACACACAAGTACAAAAAGAATAAAAACAACTTTTTTTTCTTTAACTTTTTTCACAAATGACAGCTCACACTGTGGACTCACATTGCTTATATTTATTAATGCGGTGAGGCATGGTCTGACCCTGAACACACACAAGTTTCTTTTTTACTTTTTTGTTTGTATTTTATATTTATTTTTTGTACACTGCTATGAATCAATGGACTTATATAATTTTAGTAATAGTAGCAAGCTCCAGTGTAAACCAAAAAAGGGTTAATACTGCACTGTGGGCAGTGACCAAAAAAGCCACCGGTGTGCATTGTGCACCAAGGTTTAATGCTGCCCCTGTATTAGGAGGACATTTGGGCGTGCAGACATTGATTAAAAAAAAAACACCAGTGTGCACTGTGCACCAAGTTATAATGCTGCCCCTGTATTAGGAGGACATCTGGACTGCACTGTGGGCAGTGGGGAAAAAAATACCAGTGTATATTGTGCACCAAGGGTTAATGCTGCCCCTGTATTAGGACCTCTAAGCTGCACTCCGGGCAGTGATTAAAAAAAAAAAAAAATTTGCACTGTGCACCAAGGAAGACCTGGCAGTGACAAAAAAAATTACCAACAATGTGCTGTGCACCAAGGTGCTGCAGTTAAGTTACAGCACCAGTGTGACACACTTAGCCAAAATGCAAGTAATATATTCTGTAGGTGTTCCTTTCTGCACTATAAAAAAGTATGTTTTGCTAACTGCCTATAGCTATGTATCTCAGCCAGTATATTAAGATAACTAGGAACATGTGGACGCACATCAAACAGTGACTCCTTTAAAGCTTCCTCCCCTCCAGTGGTCCTGTGTAAAATGGCGCCAGAATCACTACAGTAGGGACATATATCCAATCCAAAACACATGAGATCTGACAGCAGTAATATGACTTTTAGCCTCGTTTTTGAACATGAATCTGGCGGTAAAACCCAAGTCACGGCTCGGATTCTCTCAGATCCTGGAAGTTCAGGTGGGCTCAGTTCTCAGAGTACTGAGCCCGCTCATCTCTAGTTTAAATTAAGAGAGTTCTATGTATCTTCACTTTATCTCTGAAACCTCACTCCCAATGTTTAACCTCCATTTTGATTTACTTTCTCACAAGTTTTTTTTATTTTCAACTGTTCACACAAATAAACTGAATTTTAACACATGCGGATCATGCCAAATAAAATTGAAGAAATCAGTTCAATAGTTATTGTGCTTTTCAGTGATCACTAAATCTAAAATACTTGGTGTCTCATATAAATGCCTACATGTGAAAACATCATTATATGAATTGTAATTATAATAAAAACAAAAACTGCTGCTTTAATTTCTCTATTTTCACAACTTTAATTCTAGATTGCATGTGCTGTCTTTGCTGCACTACTTCATTTTTTCTTCTTGGCGGCATTTACCTGGATGTTCCTCGAAGGTGTTCAGCTATATATCATGCTGGTCGAAGTCTTTGAGAGTGAAAATTCAAAACGGAAATACTTCTACCTGGTGGGCTATGGAATGCCTGCTCTTATTGTATCTGTATCTGCAGCAGTAGATTATAAAAGTTACGGAACAGAAAAAGTGTAAGTGTGCAAACAAAGGTTTTAACCCATTTAATTTCTCTTAGTGCCTCCAGTTTTCACTCTGGAATAGAAAATGCAAATGACTATGATTTGATTTACACCACATAAAAATATACAGTAATACATGTAAGGTGGCAACAGCTTTTGTACTGTATAAAGCATGCTAAGATTTAGGGCTCTATTTAATGGATAGCAAAAAGGGGATACCACCATCAATATCACTGCTATTGGTGGAAGTAAACCAAAACTGTCACAATCCGTTTTCTCCATCCTGAGCAGAAGACAATCCAGGAAAAAAAAAACTTTGTTTAAAAAAAAAAAATTCTAAGTAGATCTGCGTATGCATGACCCGCTAGCCAGATCAAGCATGCACAGACTGGCTCAGCAAAGTTCCAGCATTACGGCTCTGGGACAATATTGCCAAGGTTCAGCTGCCTTAGCATGATTTTATTGATAAATGATCATAATATGCATACCTCCCAACTTTCCTGATTTTCACGGGACAGTACCGTGGTGGGGATTTGGTGGGGGACAGTTGAGAAGCCTCCTGTCATTCACTGCAGCACCAGTAAATAGACATTTATTCATGGGTTACAGAGGGACTGGGGGCTAGAGATGGACATCGCATTGCAACCATCAATGTTTTTGTTGTGATAGTGGTTTTACCATTCGTTGGCGGTGTTCCGATGTTTGCCGCTATCTAATGGTAAACATTTGATGATATAGCAATGGTCCCGTCCCCAAGTCCCATCCCCGACCGCCATACTGCAGAGGATTGTGCATGCGCAAACAGGACATTTTTGGGGGTATGGGTCATTAGGTCGACCACACTTAGGTCAACAGTCATTAGGTCGACCACTATTGGTCGACATGCATTAGGTTGACATGTTCACTAGGTCGACATGGTCATTAGGTCGACACGAACAAGGTCGACATGCATTTTTTAAAAAGCTTTTTCTGGTGTAGTTTTCTTCGTAAAGTGACGGGGAACCCCAATTAGTCCACCGCGTCGGCACAGGTTACCATTCCCAATCGTAGTCCACGTGGATCGTAAAGTATGAAAAAGTTAATAAAATAAAAAAAAAATATTTGAAAACGCATGTCGACCCTTTTCCATGTCGACCTAGTACATGTCGGCCTAGTGACCATGTCCACCTAATGACTGTCGACCTAATGACCGTATCCTCTTTTTTTGCGCATGCGCTAATCATATGATTTTTTTTTACTATCGAATTCTCTTGATGTGATCGTCAGTTACCTTAGCATCGAAAGATTGGATGGTGGAAGTCCAGCCATCATTTAATGGTGGGCTTCCGATGTCCATCCCTACTGCGGGCATGCCAGCAGCTCACAGAGCGCTGACCATGCCCACACACTGATGGAAAATGGGGCATGGCTCGTGATCGTGACATTCCCGTTAAGCCATGCCACCTTTACAACAGGCCATGCCCCCTTTTTAAATAGGCATGGCTATGTGATTGCGACATTCCCGTTAAGCCATGCCACCTTTACATCAGGCCATGCCCCCTTTTCGGACAGGCATGGCTATGTGATATTCTATCTCAGGGGGTAATTCAGATCTGATCATAGGTGTGCTCTGACATGCGGGGAGACACCCAACACAGACCTAGTCCACCCCGTATGTCAAGCCCTCCCCCCTTCCCCACAAGGATGTAAAACCATAGCATAGCTTGCGATGCTTTTGCACCCGGCAAGTAGCTCCCTGCCTGCAAAGCCTAGCTGTGCTGGCAGGCGGCTACCCACCGCATCCCAGGACCCAGGGGCCCGTATGCACCGCACCCATTGCACCCATTATAGAAACGCCAATGAGCTCAGCACACTTCTGTAAACCAATTCCACACGACAATTCCCACCACAAACTCCTGACAGAACAGTACTACTTAGTCTGGGAGCAGAGAATCTCACAGAATCCCAGATAAATCCAATATAATGGGTTCCACAGCAGAGAAATCCCCCTCAGCTCTCTGGGTAGCTTTACTTGTACCCCCTACGCCTCATATTGCAGGGGTGTGTTTGACTTCTTTGTCTTAGGAGTTTAAGGCATTGGAATACAATACATATTCTAATCAAGATGATTACATCAGTCAGAAAGACACCTTGTCTGGTTATCTTACTGTTGGACAATAGGAAGTAAAACAAAAGGGACAATGGAACCTTAATTGACTCAACCTTTAAAGGGGGGTAGACACAGAGAGATCCATGTTTAAAATCTAAGCAATCTGACTAGATTGCTTAGATTTTAAACACGGATCTCTCGTGTGTATGCCCCCCAGTGATAGTCTGCGCATCGCTAACGCCGGTGCTAGATTGAGCCTGCATGCAGGCTCAATCTAGCGGGTCACTCACTTCAACGCTGTGTGACGTGAGCATCCCCCCCACCCCACCCCCTTGCTCAGCACACATTGAGCTCTGCTGAGCGGGGGGAGAGTTGTGTGCTGAGCGGTCTGTGTTAAGATCGCTCAGCACACATCTCTCCCGTCAGTACTGGCCTTAAATGTCCACTGTGGTGTAAGCAAACAAAAGGAAACACTAATGCTAATAGGAATAACCCACATACAGTGTAACAGATAACGTAACCTCAGGCATACATTACAATATGATTTACATACAATATGGGGGAGCAGGGACATGCTATGGGGGTAAAAAGTACATATTTGACGTGGGATATGAGGCATAAATAAATTAATTGTCACAGACCTCTAAATTTCCTCACATTCCTTTCCCACTTTTTAGACCCAATGTCCCGGCAAGTTGTAGATACAGTCCTCAATGTCCAAGTCAAGCTGTTGGGACAATCCACTTAGTCTTTCTATGGGTTTGGTGAGAGGGTAATTAGCAGTTCACAGTTCCTAAGTTCTCTACCACGGTTTCAAGTTTGTGGGATCCCCAAATCAACAGTCCCTGTATCCACAGTGCCCTCGTTGTATTGATTGGACCTTCCTTGGTCCACACAGTGTCCATGTTGTGCTTCCTCTGAAAGCTGTTTAGAGTACCATTAGTAGCCAACATTGCAGAATGAATGGGAGACTTCGCCGGCTTGTCCGTTTGGACTTCCAGTCCTCATCTTTCAGTTTTGGTCAATCATTCTTTCCTCTGTGGAAAGTCGCCCTCCCCTACCCCAGTAACTATCCCTCTTTTGCCAATACCAGCTAGATACTATCATTCTATCACTAGATGTGTTGATTGTTATCTGTCTCTTCTGCCAACATCTTCCTGTCATCCCTCCCCTACTAACTGGGTCAACCTCACCAGGCTGCTCCCTTCTCCAGAACTGCCATCTGCGGGGATATTGCAGTCTAGTCTCACTAATTGGGATCACTGACAGGACTGGTAAGCAGTTATTTACCTTTCTCTCCATCTGCTGTCTACCAATTTCCTATGACTTTCCAGCTTCTACATAGCCATGTCCTTTCCTCTGCTGACAGGCTACGCACCCAGCTATGTAGAGTTTTTCATCCCTGTCAGGTTCAATACAAATTGCCAAAAGTTCAGGGGCTGTGGTGGCCGATTCATCCAGGACACCCAGTGCTTGGTGTGAAGTGTCAGAAGCATTGTGTCACGAACCTCGGGCAGCGGCGACCGCGCTTGTCCCTGCGGGTGGCCTGGTCTGCCCGGCGCCTCTCTTCCCCTGACGGTCTCCGGCTTCAGCGGCGGGTCAGCGCTGCTCTCCGGCGGCTTCCCGGAAGCAAGGACGCCGCCATCACAAGCGAGGGCAAGGAGGCGGAGCAGGTCTGACGTCACCTGCCTGCTCCGCCAATCAGGCTAGGGCGGGGAATTTAAAATCAGATACCAGGCAGAGATCCGGTGCCTGAGTATCTTCGTTTCTCCTAGGGAAGCTGTGATTCCAGAGCTCCCTCGTCCCTGCAAGCATCCTGTGCTTCCAAGCATCCTGTGCCTCCAAGCATCCTGTGCCTCCAAGCATCCTGAGCCTCCAAGCACCTCGTGCCTCCAAGCACCTCTGTGCCTCCAAGCACCTCCGTGCCTCCAATTATCTCCGTGCCTCCAATTATCTCCGTGCCTCCAATTATCTCCGTGCCTACAAGCACCTCGTGCCTCCAAGCACCTCGTGCCTCCAAGCACCTCTGTGCCTCCAAGCACCTCTGTGCCTCTAAGCACCTCCGTGCCTCCAAGCACCTCCGTGCCTCCAGTTACCTCCGTGCCTCCAGTTACCTCCGTGTCTCCAAGCACCTCGTGCCTCCAAGCACCTCATCCCTCCAAACACCCCGGTGTCTTCAAACACCTCCGTGCCTCCAAGCACCTCCGTGCCTCCAAGCACCTCCGTGCCTCCAGTTACCTCCGTGTCTCCAAGCACCTCGTGCTTCCAAGCACCTCATTCCTCCAAACACCTCGGTGTCTCCAAACACCTCCGTGCCTCCAAGCACCTCCGTGCCTCCAAGGGCCTCCCAGCACTCCCTGTACTCCCAGCACCTCAGTGCCTCCAATACCACAGTGTCTCCAATATCTCAGTACCCCAGCCTTCAGTATTTCTACAAGTCTTGTCTTACAGGAGACCTTCAAGAATTCCTCTGGGCCTCCCGCCTGCCGTCTTAGTCCTGCATGAGGAAGACCTACATCCGGCCATCTCTACTACGACCCAGTGGCGGTTCCTCTTCCCGGTCATCGGAAGAAGCCCCGAGTCCACAACACTCCCAAACCAGGTCAGTGATAGTATACTCAGGCCACATGGACTCGGGGAATCGGAACACGGACTCGAGTGCCATCCAGAACCTGGCTTCTCGAGTGCAAAGTCAGGAAGCAGCGCAAGGCCAGGTGATGCAGTACCTCCAGCAGTTGTCCGGGCGTCTGGATCAGATTCAGGCGTCTCTGGCCTCAGTAATTCCGGCACCTGTTCCAGTAGTCGCACCAGTTGCCGTTGCCAGCAATGTTCAACCATCGGCCGGTGTCACTCCACGCCTTCAGTTGCCTACTCCGTCCCGCTATAATGGGAATCCCAAAAATTGTCGTGGTTTCTTGAACTAATGCGAGGTACATTTCGAGCTACTTGCACACAACTTTCCTACAGACCGGTCCAAGGTAGCATATATTATTTCTCTGTTGGAAGGTTCTGCTTTGGATTGGGTGTCTCCATTATGGGAACGATCTGATCCCATGGTTTCCAACTACACCAACTTCATCTCGTCCTTTCGAAGGATTTTCGACGAGCCCGGCAGAATGACCACTGCTTCTTCCGATTTGCTCCGTGTTCGGCAGGGCGCCCGTTCCGTGGGCCAGTACGTGGTTCATTTCCAGACCATTGCTTCCGAACTACGCTGGAATAATGACGCCCTGAGAGCTGCCTTCTGGAACGGTCTTTCCGACCGGCTAAAAGATGAGCTGGTTACTAGAGATCTGCCGGATCCATTAGAAGATTTGATTTCCCTTTGCGTCAAGGTGGATCTTCGGATGCAGGAGCGTGGAAGAGAACGTAGCCGTTCGGATCGTTCCAGGTTCCGGAATCCTACTCCTAGGCCGGTGGCCCCACCTAGCTCAGATGAGCCCATGCAAATTAACCGCTCCCGACTGTCTCCGGAAGAACGACAGCGTCGTTGTGAGGGTAAACTCTGCCTTTACTGTGGAGCCGCAGATCATTTTCTTAAATCTTGTAAAGCCCGTCCGGGAAACGGGCAGGCCTAGCTTGTTCCGGAGGAGTCAAGCTGGGAGTTACGACAAAAGCTTCTCCAACTTCGGACTGCTTGCTTCCAGTAACTCTAGTCTCCAATTCAGTCTCCAGGTCTTGTGAAGCCCTATTGGATTCCGGAGCTGCAGGGAACTTCGTTTCTTCCTTCTGTGCCCAAAGTTTGGGTTTAAAGTTACGGCCTATCGAGCGGCCAATTTCACTGACGGCTATCAACGGGACTAGAATTTCCAAAGGTCTTATAATGTGGCGCACGGGGCCAGTTAAGCTGCAGGTCGGGGCTCTACATCAGGAAGATTTGGAACTCTTGGTAATCCCAGAAATGCCCCATGATCTGGTTCTTGGAATGCCTTGGCTGAAAAGTCATAATCCCCACATCGACTGGAAGTCGTCACAAATTCTGTCCTGGAGTCCCTTTTGTCACACTAACTGTCTTACTCCTGTTTGTCCGCTCCGTGTTACCTCCAAAACGGATGAAGAGCACATTCCGGAGGCATATCAAGGGTACAAGGACGTATTTTCGGAACAAGCTGCTGACCTGTTACCACCTCACAGGCCTTGGGACTGCCCTATTGACCTTGTCCCAGGGAAGACGCCACCTCGTGGTCGCACATATCCTCTGTCTCTTCCCGAGACTCAAGCCATGTCGGAGTATATTAAGTCCAATATGCTCAAGGGATTCATTCGCCCCTCTTCCTCCCCTGCTGGTGCAGGCTTCTTTTTCGTGAAGAAAAAGGACGGGGGGTTGAGACCATGCATCGACTACCGCGGCCTAAACGACATTACTATTAAGAATAAATACCCCTTGCCACTAATCACAGAGTTATTTGATAGGGTTCGTGGTGCCCGTATTTTTTCAAAACTCGACTTGAGAGGAGCTTATAATCTTATACGCATCCGAGAGGGGGATGAATGGAAGACTGCCTTTAATACCCGAGATGGGCATTACGAATACTTGGTGATGCCGTTTGGTCTTAGTAATGCTCCCGCGGTTTTCCAGGGATTCGTCAACGAAATCTTTCGTGATATGCTGTATCAGAGCGTTGTGGTATATCTGGACGACATACTGATTTTTTCCAAGAATCTTGTCGAACACAGGACTCAAGTCAAAGAGGTGCTACACCGTTTACGAGAGAATCATCTCTACGCCAAGCTTTCCAAATGTACCTTTGAAGTAACATCTATTCCGTTCCTCGGTTATGTCATCTCGGGGACGGAGCTTCGCATGGATCCGGAAAAGTTGTCGGCCATTCGTGACTGGACTCAGCCTCTTTCCCTGAAAGCAATACAAAGGTTCCTGGGCTTTGCGAACTACTACAGGAAATTCATTAAGGGTTTCTCCACCATTGTTGCGCCCATTACTGCCCTGACGAGGAAGGGTTCTAATCCTAGTTTGTGGCCTCCGGAAGCCATTGTAGCTTTTTCTCGCCTAAAGTTAGCTTTCATGACGGCTCCAGTTCTCCAACAACCAAATTTCGAGGAACCCTTCTTCTTAGAAGTTGATGCATCTTCAGTCGGGGTTGGGGCTGTTCTCTCCCAGTATTCCTCTGATAAAAAATTACATCCGTGTGGCTTCCATTCTCGTAAATTCTCTCCAGCCGAACGAAATTACACTATTGGAGACCAGGAACTCTTGGCAATCAAATCTGCCTTGGAAGAATGGAGATATCTTCTAGAAGGGGCTAAACATGTGTTTACCATCTACACGGATCACAAGAATTTGCTGTACATCAAATCCGCACAATGCTTGAATCCTCGCCAGGCGAGATGGGCACTTTTCTTTTCCCGATTCTCGTTCATTATCAAGTACCGGGCCGGGACTCTCAATATTAAAGCAGATGCGCTTTCTCGTTCACAAGTTCCCACAGACGAGGATGAACCTCCGGAGCGGGGTTTAATTCTGAATCCAGTTTCTGTCTCTGCTGCTTTAACTACTCCAGCTCCTCCTCCTGGAAGAATGTCCGTGCCAGCTAGATTCCGCCCAGGAATACTACTGTGGGCCCATAACTCCAAGTTTTCCGGTCATCCCGGCGCTCAGAAGATGTACAAGTTTCTGCAAAGGTCTTACTGGTGGAACACCATGAGGAAGGATGTACAAGATTGCGTTAATTCGTGTCCCCAATGTACACAACATAAATCTCCTCGTCTGCCTCCTGCAGGGTTACTTCGTCCTCTGCCTATCCCTGTGAGACCCTGGACTCACATTTCCATGGACTTCATCACTGACTTGCCTTGTTCCAAGGGTTGCAACACCGTTTGGGTTATCGTTGACCGTTTTTCGAAGATGGCACACTTTGTGCCCTTGACTGGTCTCCCGACAGCACCGAAACTGGCTCTATTGTTTATCCGAGAACATTTTCGTTTGCATGGGTTGCCACAAGAGATTGTTTCTGACCGTGGAGTACAGTTCACCGCCAGGTTTTGGAAAGCCCTTTGTTCAACTCTACACATTAAACTTAAGTTTTCGTCTGCTTATCATCCCCAAACAAATGGGCAAACGGAACGAGTCAATCAAGATCTAGAGACTTTTCTTCGTTTGTATCTCTCTCCTTCACAGGACAACTGGGTGGAGTTGTTGCCTTGGGCGGAGTTTGCCCATAACCATTTGTTTCATTCTTCCACTGGGGAATCACCATTTTTCGTCAACTACGGGTTCCATCCCCGTGTTCCGGAATTTCCAAGCCTTCCGATAATAGAGGTTCCTGCTGTAGCGTCCACTCTACGACACTTTGGACAAATTTGGAGAAGGGTTCATGCTAATCTTAAGCAGGTTTCTGTTCGGTACAAGTTCTTCGCAGATAAGAAACGGCAAGCCGCACCTCAATATAAAGTTGGGGACAGGGTATGGCTGTCCACACGGAATCTCCGGTTGAAAGTGCCCACCATGAAATTTGCTCCAAGGTTCATCGGTCCTTACCCTGTGCTACAAGTCTTAAATCCTGTGGTCTGTAAACTGGGTTTGCCTGCCCATCTTTGAATACCTAACGCTTTTCATGTTTCTCTACTCCGTCCCCTCATTCTGAATCGGTTCCACTCAGCACTCCCTAGGCCAACGTCCGTAGTGGCAGAAGCTGGAGCGGAGTTTGAAATCAAAGCTATTCTTGACTCTCGTTATCTTCATAAAAAATTACAGTACTTGGTGGACTGGAAGGGTTATGGTCCTGAGGAGAGAAGTTGGATTGGGGCTACTGAAGTAACGGCTCCTCGTCTGATTCGGATCTTCCACTCCAGACATCCGACAAAGCCCGGGAAGTGTCCAGGGGCCACTCCTGGAGGAGGGGGTACTGTCACGAACCTCGGGCAGCGGCGACCGCGCTTGTCCCTGCGGGTGGCCTGGTCTGCCCGGCGCCTCTCTTCCCCTGACGGTCTCCGGCTTCAGCGGCGGGTCAGCGCTGCTCTCCGGCGGCTTCCCGGAAGCAAGGACGCCGCCATCACAAGCGAGGGCAAGGAGGCGGAGCAGGTCTGACGTCACCTGCCTGCTCCGCCAATCAGGCTAGGGCGGGGAATTTAAAATCAGATACCAGGCAGAGATCCGGTGCCTGAGTATCTTCGTTTCTCCTGCGGAAGCTGTGATTCCAGAGCTCCCTCGTCCCTGCAAGCATCCTGTGCTTCCAAGCATCCTGTGCCTCCAAGCATCCTGTGCCTCCAAGCATCCTGAGCCTCCAAGCACCTCGTGCCTCCAAGCACCTCTGTGCCTCCAAGCACCTCCGTGCCTCCAATTATCTCCGTGCCTCCAATTATCTCTGTGCCTCCAATTATCTCCGTGCCTACAAGCACCTCGTGCCTCCAAGCACCTCTGTGCCTCCAAGCACCTCTGTGCCTCTAAGCACCTCCGTGCCTCCAAGCACCTCCGTGCCTCCAGTTACCTCCGTGCCTCCAGTTACCTCCGTGTCTCCAAGCACCTCGTGCCTCCAAGCACCTCATCCCTCCAAACACCCCGGTGTCTTCAAACACCTCCGTGCCTCCAAGCACCTCCGTGCCTCCAGTTACCTCCGTGTCTCCAAGCACCTCGTGCTTCCAAGCACCTCATTCCTCCAAACACCTCGGTGTCTCCAAACACCTCCGTGCCTCCAAGCACCTCCGTGCCTCCAAGCACCTCCGTGCCTCCAAGGGCCTCCCAGCACTCCCTGTACTCCCAGCACCTCAGTGCCTCCAATACCACAGTGTCTCCAATATCTCAGTACCCCAGCCTTCAGTATTTCTACAAGTCTTGTCTTACAGGAGACCTTCAAGAATTCCTCTGGGCCTCCCGCCTGCCGTCTTAGTCCTGCATGAGGAAGACCTACATCCGGCCATCTCTACTACGACCCAGTGGCGGTTCCTCTTCCCGGTCATCGGAAGAAGCCCCGAGTCCACAACACTCCCAAACCAGGTCAGTGATACATTGGAGGTTCCAGTTTCTGTAGCACATGCCTGTATGCGAGTGACATCTCCCACAAAGTAACTAGTTAACCCTTGGCCTAAGTCGTTACCTAAAATCACAGAGGTTGGTAATCCTCCCCCAGCAAGCCCACATTCACCTCCCCCGAACCCTGGCCCCAATCCAAATGAACTCGAGCCATGGGTATAACCATCATCTGGCCTCCCACCATTGAAATTTTTATTTTGCAGTTCTTTAGCCATTGATCTGGTGAAACTAAAATGGACCGAACCAGGGTAATAAAGGCTCCTAAATCCCAGAGACCCTGCAGGTTCTGCCCGTTAACTTTGACTTGCTGTAGGTAACCCTCCATATTTGCTTGGGTAGCCTTGCTGAGTACCACCACTACCTCTGCTTGATAAACTACTTCCTCTGCCTCTGGTGCATCAAGATAGTAGTAACCCTCCCCACCCTCAACTGATGTCTCCTGACACACTGCCACTCGGGGCACGGCTGGTCTTGCTCCCAACAGTGGCCATCTTCCTTATGGGCACTTTCACTGTATATGCCCTGGTTGTTGGCAAGTGTAACACATTCTGGAGTCAGATAGCCTTGGACTGCGAGGTCTGGGTGCACTAGAGTGCATGGCTAGGGTATGGGGCGACATTGGGCATGATGTAGCAGAGGATGTATCTCGATCAGGTGGAGGCCTTTGGACATTTGCCTCTGCTAGCTCCCCCTCAATCTGGGACGGTTAGCCAGAAATTCATCTGCCAATGCTACTGCTGCTTCTGGGTCTATGGGGGTTCTGTCCTTCTGGACTTCTGGAGCCATTTTGTTCATTAGTTGCTCCAAGATGAAGAAATGTTTAATGTCCTTTGCAGTTGTGGCTTGCTTCCCTTCTAGCCACCGATCTCAGTTCCTTAACAGTAAACTACTATGTATATTCCGTGTACGAGGACTCTCCACTTTCTGCTATAGATTAGAACTTAGAGCAGTAGAATTTAGGTGTAACTGCATACCGAGCAAACAACACTCTCCAAATCTCCTGGTAGTCTCTTCCTTGCTCTGGGCTCAGAGCATGGTATGCTCCCTGAGCTTGACGCATCAAACTAGGCACTAAATATTTTAACCAGTTCCTCCCAGGTTTATCATGCATATTCATCATGGACTCAAATGCCTGAAGGTGCGTGTCAATATCCATGACCAATTCCACAAAGCGTGATACATCATTGTAGCCCAGTAACGGCACCTGTCTTTCTTCCGACACTGGTGCTGATGCCATCAAAGGTACCATGACAGGTCTCACATGCATCTCTCAATACTGCTACCCTCTCATGTGTGGCAACTCCTGGTCCCAGGATGTCAAGCAGAATCTTCAGCTGTTCCATGTTGCCGATGGATAATTCAGCTGCAGGGGTGGCCATTGCTCTGGTTTCATTACCCTTTCCCTCCACCGGGTCCTGAACCATATCCTTCTCTTCTTCCTTTCCAGCAAGGTGTTCTACGAGTCCCATTTCACTAATTTTTGCGATTAGGGACCCCTTGGTATCCACTGTATTGAATAAAAAATGTCTTGCATGACACAGTTCTTGCTAGACTCCCTTCTTGTTGTTTTTGTAGATTTGTACTGCCTCCATTCTGCTGTGATATCTTGTTTCAATGGTTGTAACCTGAATGATCCCTCTGCTTGCCATCAAATGCGAAGGTACCGTGTTCCAAATCACTCAGGCATGGTGGTAGATGAAAAACAAACAGTGGTTTATTAAACAGAATGGGTTATAAACAGTTTAGCACACTTCTGTAATCCAATTCCCCATGACACTTCCCACTACGAACTCTTGACAGAACATTACTTCTTAGTCTGGGAGCAGAGAATCTCTTCCAGCAACAGAGAGTCCCAGATAAATCCAATATAATGGGTTCCACAGCAGAGAAATCTTCCCTCAGCTCTCTGGGTAGCACTATTTATACCCCTAGAAGCCTCATCTAGCAACGGTGTGTTTGACGTCTTTGTTTTAGGATTTTAAGGTATTGGAATACAATACTGTACATATTTTAACCATCAGTCAGAGAGACACCTTGGGGTATATTTACTAAAATTCGTATTTTTCAGAATGAGGTTAAAGTTCAAACACGAATGACATCGAAAGTGTAAATGTGCAACTTTTTGAATTTATTACGACTAATTTACTAAGCTGTCGTATTCTGCATTTTCGTGTTTTCCGATGTCGATGTCATTCGTATTTTTTGGCAGTGTTTTACGGGAGTGAATAGTAAAACACTGCTGACATTAACACAATGAATCTCGGCCGGATCTGTGAGATCCGTGCAGGGCTTCATTGTGCACCTTTCGTAAAAAAAATAACATTGTTACAAATCTAAAAAAAAAAATGCGTGGGCCCCCCTTCCCCCTAAGCTAAACCAGCCTCGGGCTCTTTGAGCCGGACCTGGTTGAAAAAATATGGGGGAAAAAATGACAGGGGTTCCCCCATATTTAATCAACCAGCACCGGGCTCTGCAACTGGTCCTGGTTCCAAAAATACGGGGGACAAAAAGAGTAGGGGTCCCCCGTATTTTTGAAACCAGCACCGGGCTCCACTAGCCAGGTACATAATGCCACAGCCGGGGGACACTTTTATACTGGTCCCGGCAACCCTGGCATTACATACCCAACTAGTCACCCCTGGCCGGGGTACCCTGGAGGAGTGGGAACCCCTTAAATCAAGGGGTTCCCCCCCTCCAGCCACCCAAGGGCCAGGGGTGAAGCCCGAGGCTGCCCCCCCCATCCAAGGGTGGCGGATGGGGGGCTGATAGCCTTTTGAAAAAAAATGTACTATTGTTTTTAGTAGCAGTACTACAAGTCCCAGCAAGCCTCCCCGCAAGCTGGTACTTGGAGAACCACAAGTACCAGCATGCGGTGGAAAACCGGGCCCGCTGGTACCTGTAGTACTACTACTAAAAAAATACCCCCAAAAAAACAGGACACACACACCGTGACAGTATAAGTGTATTACATACATGCACACCTCCAAACATACATACTTACCTATGTTCACACAAGGCTCGGTCCTCTTCTCCATATAGAATCCTCGGGGTACCTGTGAAAAAAAATTATAGTCACATAATCCAGTGTACCTTCTGTTCTTTGTATAATCCACGTACTTGGCAAAACAAAAAAACAGAAACCCGACCACGCACTGATAGGGGCCCCATGTTTACACATGGGACCCCTTTCCCCGACTGCCAGGACCCCCCCTGACTACTGTCAAAGAGGGCCCCTTCTGCCAATCAGGGAGCGCCACGTCGTGGCACCCTCCTGATTGGCTGTGTGCTCCTGTAGTGTCTGTAAGCAGCACACGGCAGAGATACTATGTAGCGCCTATGCGCTCCATTGTATCCAATGGTGGGAACTTTGTGGTCAGCGGTGAGGTTACTTTTTCGGTCAACCGCTGACCGCAAAGTTCCCACCATTGGATACAATTCACATTTTTTTCAAAAGGCTATCAGCCCCCCATCCGCCGCCCTTGGATGGGGGGACAGCCTCGGGCTTTACCCCTGGCCCTTGGGTAGCTGGAGGGGGGGGACCCCTTGATTTAAGGGGTTCCCACTCCTCCAGGGTACCCCGGCCAGGGGTGACTAGTTGGGTATGTAATGCCAGGGCCGCCGGGACCACTATAAAAGTGTCCCCCGGCTGTGGCATTATGTACCTGGCTAGTGGAGCCCGGTGCTGGTTTCAAAAGTACGGGGGACCCCTACGCTTTTTGTCCCCCGTATTTTTGGAACCAGAACCAGGCACAGAGCCCGGTGCTGGTTGATTAAATATGGGGGAACCCCTGTCATTTTTCCCCCCATATTTTTTCAACCAGGTCCGGCTCAAAGAGCCCGAGGCTGGTTTTGCTTAGGAGGGGGGACCCCACGCATTTTTTTCCTGACAATTTAACACTTTCCCACCCCTTCCCACTGATAAACATGCACGGATCTCATGGATCCGTGCATGCCTGTCAGAACACGGTAAAAAAAAAGCAGGTCTGTTTTAAATCTGCTTTTTTTTACGATTTGTATTTTTTCACGGCAGTGTTTGGCTATTGCCGGCAGTGTTCGTGAAATACACTTTTTAGTAAATTACCGAGTTGTATCAAAAAAAAAAGATATTTGACCGATGGTGTATTCATTCGTATTTTTTTTTTTACTTCCAAAAAAATACGAATGCCCTCATCACTGCCGAGATTTGAGTTTAGTAAATTCCCGAGATGACACTTTGAAGAAAAAACACCATCTCGGTCAAAATAGGGAGCTTAGTAAATATACCCCCTTGTCTGGCAATCTTACTGTTGGACAATAGGAAGTAAAACAAAAGGGACAATAGTACCTTAAATGAGTCAACCTTTAAGTGTCCACTGTGGTGTAAGTAAACAAAAGGAAACTGTAATGCTAACAGGAATAACCCACATACAGTGTGACAGATAACATAATCCAAGGCATACATTACAATATTAAGGCTGATTTAAACACAGTATAGGGGAGCAGGGACATGCTATGGGCAGAGCCGGCCCTAATCAATATGATGCCCAAGGCAAGATTTTGGCTGGTGCCCCCTAGCACCACCGCTGGTTCCGCCTCTGACCTTGCACCTCTTTCCCAGCACCATCACTCTTCACCCATAGTAGTCCTTATTTTGGTGTTTGTACCCCCTATAGTTTAAATAGGAACAGTTCGCACATTTGGCGCACAGCCCAAAAAGGGGTGTGTTTTTGCTGGCAAGGGGCATGGCCATACAATAGTAACCCCAATTCCAATTACGCCACACAGTACTGCAACTTCATTCACATTTGATCATGCAATAGTGTCCATAATTCATATTACATCCCACAGTAGCATCACTTTACCTTATAAACGTTACTCCTCACAGTAGAGCCCCTTATTCACATTACATCACACTGAATTGCTCCTTCTTCACATTACACCACACCCTATTGCTCTTTATTCACATTAGACGACACAGTAGTGCCCTTTCTACACGCAATGCCACATAGTAGAGCACCTTATACACATAATGCCACACATTAGTAATGAATTTATACACAATTCCACACAGTAATGCCCCTTACACATATGAGACACATTAATGTCCTTATAAACATAATGCGCCTTACACATTATGACAACCTTTATTAATGCCCTTTTACACATAATGTCCCTTACACATAAGCCGCACATTATTAATACCCTTATACACATAATGACACAAAGTGCCCCCTACACATTTGCTGCACATTATTAGTGCCCCTATACACATAATGACACACATACAGTAGTACCCTGTTACACATATGCCACACATTATTAATGCCCTTATACACATGACACGCATAGTTCCCCTTACGCATATGTTGCACGTTATTAATGCATTTTTACATGACACACATAATGCTCCTTACACATATTCCGAACACTACTGCACAACCAACCCACTCACATGCACACAGCACTCACACTGCCACTAACACTGTGACCTCTGCCTCTGCTTGGATACAGATGTGTCCTCACAAATCTTGCATCAATGCTAACGTCGGGCACCTTTTTTTAAATGAAAATGCATCTTATTTGCATTGCTATGTGGCTAGGATGCACAAGCAGCTTCTGCTGATTAAACTGATATGCAGCATGCCTATATACTGTGTGAGACTGTGGCTGTATCTGCATATGAAATGCTACATAGAATATAGGCATGCCGCATATCATTTTAATCAGCAGAAGCTGCTGATGCCCCTAGGCATATCAAATGCCCTAGGCAATTGCCTAGTTTGCCTATGCCTATGGCCGGCTCTGGCTATGGGGGTACAAAGTACATATCTGACGTGGGAAACGAGGCATAAATATATTAATTGTCACAGACCTCTCATTTCCTCACAGTAATTTAATATATAGAGTGATTCAAAAGTTGTAAAAGTTAATATTTAGACTTTTTTTGCCTCTGCTGTTTAGTGAACTTCTAGTATGTGGAAACATCAGCCAGAGTTGTAGAGCAGGTGTGCTGCTTCAGGTGCCCTTGTTAGACCGGGATGTAGTTATGTGACCGGCGGTCAGGGGGACTTGTTGCACTCGTTTCTGACCCCACTGCGCTACTACGCATGCGCCAACATCCATCAGTGCATGTGCAAGCGGACAGCACCGGGGGTGGGATCCTTCGGACTCCTCTCCCAAAAGCAAATTGTGCAGAATGTTTCATTTAAGTTACAATGCTCTCTGAAGATGGTGTTACCTTCCAGGGCCAAACTCTGTAATGCAAAGCATTATCGAGCTTGACAAATTTATCTTTTAAGCAGCCCCTATAAAAATGCAATGCAGGGAGCTGCTTTTGCAAATTAAAACAGCTAGACTGTCTGTTGTTTTGTTTCAGTTATTATGCTGACAGTATAGCAAAATTCTCATTTATTTACCTGGAAAAGCTGGTGGATCTCGATTAAGCACCTAGACACTGAAAAAATCCACCCCTCTACCAAGCTAATTACACCGCATCATCACTATATACAGTACCTTGCTAAAATATTCACCCCCCTTGGCTTTTTACCTATTTTGTTACATTACAATCTGTAATTGAATTTTTTTTTTTTTTTAAATCTGGATTTTATGTAATGGATATGCACAAAATAGTCTAAGTTGGTAAAGTGAAATGTGAAAAATATACACTGCTCAAAAAAATAAAGGGAACACTTAAACAACACAATGTAACTCCAAGTCAATCACACTTCTGTGAAATCAAACTGTCCACTTAGGAAGCAACACTGATTGACAATCAATTTCACATGCTGTTGTGCAAATGGAATAGACAACAGGTGGAAATTATAGGCAATTAGCAAGACACCCCCAATAAAGGAGTTGTTCTGCAGGTGGTGACCACAGACCACTTCTCAGGTCCTATGCTTTCTGGCTGATGTTTTGGTCACTTTTGAAAGCTGGCGGTGCTTTCACTCTAGTGGTAGCATGAGACAGAGTCTACAACCCACACAAGTGGCAGCTCATCCAGGATGGCACATCAATGCGATCTGTGGCAAGAAGGTTTGCTGGGTCTGTCAGCGTAGTATCCAGAGCATGGAGGCGCTACCAGGAGACAGGCCAGTACATCAGGAGACGTGGAAGAGGCCGTAGGAGGGCAACAACCCAGCAGCAGGACAGCTACCTCCGCCTTTCTGCAAGAAGGAACAGGAGGAGCACTGCCAGAGCCCTGCAAAATGACCTCCATCAAGCCACAAATGTGCATGTGTCTACTCAAACGATCAGAAACAGACTCCATGAGGGTGGTATGAGGGCCCGACATCCACAGGTGGGGGTTGTGCTTACAGCCCAACACCGTGCAGGACGTTTGGCATTTGCCAGAGAACACCAAGATTAGCAAATTCGCCACTGGCGCCCTGTGCTCTTCACAGATGAAAGCAGGTTCTCACTGAGCACATGTGACAGACGTGACAGAGTCTGGAGACGCCAAGGAGAACGTTCTGCTGCCTGCAACATCCTCCAGCATGACCGGTTTGGCAGTGGGTCAGTAATGGTGTGGGGTGGCATTTCTTTGGGGTGCCGCACAGCCCTCCATGTGCTCGCCAGAGGTAGCCTGACTGCCATTAGGTACCGAGATGAGATCCTCAGACCCCTTGTGAGACCATATGCTGGTGTGGTTGGCCCTGGGCTCCTCCTAATGCAAGACAATGCTAGACCTCATGTGGCTGGAGTGTGTCAGCAGTTCCTGCAAGACGAAGGCATTGATGCTATGGACTGGCACGCCCGTTCCCCAGACCTGAATCCAATTGAGCACATCTGGGACATCATGTTTCGCTTCATCCACCGATGCCACGTTGCACCACAGACTGTCCAGGAGTTGGCGGATGCTTTAGTCCAGGTCTGGGAGGTGATCCCTCAGGAGACCATCCGCCACCTCATCAGGAGCATGCCCAGACATGGGCATGAGGTCATACAGGCACGTGGAGGCCACACACACTACTGAGCCTCAGTTTGACTTGTTTTAAGGACATTACATCAAAGTTGGATCAGCCTGTAGTGTGTTTTTCCACTTTAATTTTGAGTGTGACTCCAAATCCAGACCTCCATGGGTTAATAAATTTGATTTCCATGGATAATTTTTGTTTGATTTTGTTGTCAGCACATTCAACTATGTAAAGAACAAAGTATTTAATAAGAATATTTCATTCATTCAGATCTAGGATGTGTTATTTTAGTGTTCCCTTTATTTTTTTGAGCAGTGTATATTAAATATTTTTTTTTATAAATGAAAATTTGAAAATTGGCATGTGCATATTTATTCACCCCCTTTGCTATGAAGCCCCTCAAGTTCTGGTGCAACCAATTACCTTCAGAAGTCACATAATTAGTGAAATGAAGTCCACCTGTGTGCAATCTAAGTGTCACATGATCTGCCAGTATAAACACACCTTTTCTGAAAGACCTCAGAGGCTGCAACACCACTAAGCAAGAGGCATCACACCAGGGAGACCAAGGAGCTCTCCAAACAAGTCAGGGACAAAGTTGTTGAGAAGTACAAGTCAGGGTTGTGTTATAAAAAAAAATATCCACATCTTTGATGATCTTCCGGAGCACCATCAAATTCATCATCTTCAAATAAAAAGAACATGGTACCACAACAAACCTGCAAAGGGAGGGCTGGCCACCAAAACTCACAGTCCGGGCAAGGAGGACATAAATCAGATAGACAGCGTAGAGACCAAAGGTAACCCTAAAGGACCTGCAGAGTTCCACAGCAGAGACTGGTGTATCTGCGCATGTGACCACAATAAGCCGTACACTCCATAGAGCTAAGCTTTATGGAAGAGTGGCCAGAAAAAAAGCCATTACTTAGTGTTAAAAATAAGAAGGCCCGTTTTGAGTTTGCCAAAAGGCATGTGGACGACTCCCCAAATGTATGGAGGAAGGTGCTCTGGTCAGATGAGACTAAAATTTAACTTTTCGGCTACCAAGGAAAACCCTATGTCTGGCACAAACTCAACACATCCTATCACCCCAAGAACACCATCCCCACAGTGAAACGTGGTGGTGGCAGCATCATGCTGTGGGGATGTTTTTCAGCAGCAAGGACTGGGAAACTGTTTCAAGTCGAGGGAAAGATGGATGGTGCTAAATACATGGATATTCTTGAACAAAGCCTGTTTTAGTCTGTCTGTGATTTGAGACTGGGACGGAGGTTCACCTTCCAGCAGGACAATGACCCGAAGCATACTGCTAAAGCAACACTCGAGTGGTTTAAAGGTCATTTAAATGTGTTGGAATGGCCTAGTCAAAGCCCAGATCTCAATCCGGTTAAGAATCTGTGGTCAGACTTGAAGATTGCTATTCACAAGTGGAAACCATCCAACATGAAGGAGCTGGAGCAGTTTTTCCTTGAGGAATGGACAAAAATCCCAGTGGCAAGCTCACAGAGACTTATCCAAAGCGACTTACAGCTGTAGTTGCTGCAAAAGGTGGCTCTACAAAGTACTGACTTTAGGGGGGTGAACAGATAGGCACACTGAAGTGTTCCGTTATTTTGTCCTATTTGTTTGCTTCACAATAAAAAAATAAACATCTCCAAAGTTGTAGCCATATTCTGTGAACGAAATGATACAAACCTTCAAACAATCCATTTTAATTCCAGGTTGTGAGGCAACAAAACATGAAAACTGCAAAGGGGGGTGAATACTCTATCAAGGCACTGTGTATATATATATATATATATATATATATATATATATATACACACATAAAAAATATATTTTTTTAATTTTATTTGAAAATCTTCTAAGAGTTGTATTTTAGTACTTTTTATGTAGTCTTCAACTTCAGGTACCCGGTATTAGCATTATTTTTGTTAAAGTTTCCAACATTCTCTTTGTTTAAAAGCCACAGTACCCAGAAGTTATGGTTTACTCTTAGTAGAGTGCAGAATGGACCCACTATTGAATCATGCCATTGGCATTCAGCAAGGAACAGCTAGAAACAACAGCTGCTATGGAAACCAAGTCAGGGAGGCAGAATAAAGGGTGCTGTTACTGAATCTGCACATAACGGTTAAAAAGCAGAATAGTGTTTGCTTTGCTGAATAAACTGGTATTAAAAGTGGGTATGGATTCTTTTTCTATATGGATAAAACAAGTATGAATTATATTAGCGATCAATAATATTAGAACAGAGACATGGACCTATTTATTTTATCATTTTCAAGTATACCTTGGATGTATTAATAGGGTATTTTACAATATACAGTATGGTGCTGCCTTGATTCAGTCACTCGAGCAGTCCCCATAGGTTTGTGTGGGGATTGCGATATTGTTGAATGTACCAAGCTCCAAAAAACTTAGCTTAACTACAAGTTCTCACTTATTTTTGGAGTGAGATCCTTGATTGCACACGTGGAATCGGCCAGCTGCGCATGCACAGCAACTCTGCTGGGTTCCGAACCTAAAAGTAAAGTGATTCCTGCAAGTCGTTTTTAAAACTATTGCCCCAATACTTAATTTCTTATTGCCGTGATTATATGAGAGTAAGATTTTATGATTATTAGGCAGGTCATTTTTTGACCAATGATAAATTGACCCCACAGACATACGAAGTAAACACATATTACTGAAACGGGTTACGGTCGTTAGGTCGACACAACTTAAGTCGACACTCATTAGGTCGACCACTGAAGGTCGGCAATGCCATTAGGTCGACACACATTAGGTCGACATGGCCTTTAGGTCGACATGACTTTTTCACACAGTGGTCGACCTAATGAGTGTCGGCCCATACCCACTGAAACATCTCTAGCAAGTTGTTGATTGTATTTGCAGATGTTTTACATACAATGGTCATCTATAGCAAATTTGCCAATGACACAAACACAATTACACTACAGTTTTAACATATGAACCACTTAACTGGCATGGTCAGATCACATGCAACCGTGCCGCTCCACTGTGTCCCCCACTTTTGGACGAAGAGATCTGTTTTGCAGATGTGCATAATATAATATTTAAATATTTTTATAAATAATTTTTAAACTAAAATAAATAAAAAAAGAAGAACAAAAAGAACAATGAAAAATTGTCAGTTAAGTCGTTAATTACTATTAGGCCTATTTAAAAATAATTATAATTTCACACAACACCCATCAACTTTCATTTATCATCACTGCTATTCATAGCAATGACAGATAAAGTATCAGTGCTATTTATGAAGAAACAGGTTTTTGGGACAGCATGTCTGATAATGGCCTGTTTTGGTGAAAGAGCACAAACTTAAACCAGGCGCTGATATATTTAACACCAACGAATCTTAGTAATCACTTACCCAAAATGCAAATATAGATTAAATTTTTATTTTTATAAGCTGCAGGAGAGTCCTTGACTTGGGGTCAACAAGCCAAAAAATATACACTGGGATTCCCAAGTGCAAATATCCAAAGAACTTTAACAAATACCCTCTTGCGCTGTGATATAGATATGATATGGCTGAGAAATGCAATAAATCCAACTTTATATTTTTATATTTATAAAATTTATTTATATAGAAGAAAGAATTACTTCTCAAATGAAAAACAAGACCGGTCTTAATATAAAAAATATTATGCAATGCTAAAAATTTATAATATAAGGAGGTGGATCTAAGCGAATTCTGTGCACAGAAATATATAATAGTATATGTAGATATAGCTCAGTCCATAAGTTCAAATCAATTGATAAAATCAATAGCAGCTGCTGATGGAACCCGTGTAGCAGAATAAGTATCCATATAAAGTCACGTTGTATCACAATTCCTTATTATGTTGCCACCTAGTAATGAATGCTAAGGTGAATGTAGACTGCTCCACACTGGAGCCTTACGTGTGGCTTCCGCCAACGGTGTCAGCACGGGGGAGTTTCCAATAGAAGACGAGGTGGTCTCTGGCTGCGGGAAGCGGCACCTGAGCTGGCGCCTGCTGTAAACGATGTTGCCCGACTTCTAGGCTCTGTGAGTCTACACCTCTCCGTGCCGCATGCAGGCACTAATGCGCGGTCTCTCCTCCCAGTTTTGGTCAAGCTGATGGTGATGGCAAATAGCTGCAGCAGCATACGGGTCCAATATCAATGCAGGGGTCCAATACTTCTACTCCTGACGCGTTTCGCTCCTCTTACAGGGGCTTTATTGCTGGGACCTCCCATTTGATTTTTGGGTGAATTTACTTTAATATATTATGTTTTGAGGAAGAAATCATGACGCAGAATTGTCTTCTGTAGTTACAGTATTGCAGATTTGATTGTTAGAGCAAAGATGCATACCACACATGAACATTCTCAAGTTTCACTCTGATTATTCTCTCATATTTGCTTACCAATCTAAATCTGACTGTAACATATTTGTAAAAACATTGTAAAAGATAAGCAACCCCATTAATGATTAATATAGCGCATTTGTATTTCTGCTGATAATTCCATCTTAAATGTTCTAGGTCTAGTCCAAGTTAGACAAACAAGGCAAAAAATAATACATGTTTTGTGACTGTAGGTTATAAAATGATTGTGCTATTTTTACCATGTTATGAAATACAGTAAACAACCCCTGTTATGTATCTTGAATTCTTGATATCTACAGTATCAGTACACATACTTTAGTTTTGCAACACTTACATACCACTAAATAACTACTCTAAAAGTTAAATAACATAGTAAACGATTAATACATTAGTGATTATTTAATAAAATGTTGTGCTTTAAGTAATTTTATATTTATTTTTATTTTTACAGGTGTTGGCTTCGACATGATACATATTTTATTTGGAGCTTTATAGGACCAGCAACTTTGATAATAATGGTACATTTGTTTTTGTTTTTATTTATTTATTTATTTTTACTACCTTGCGTTTATTGGAGAGACAGATAATTAATGTATAGCAATTATCTGCTAATTTATTTGCACAGCAAGATTTTATTTTCTCAAATAGTTTTTGCATGCACTAAGTTGCACTTAGCTTTATGATAATGCTCTTTTATACATATATGTTATTATACAAAAGAATACACATACATGTTAGACCAGTTATCAAATGCTATCACCTACTGCTAGAGGTATAGCCAGAACTTTGTGTCCCCTCAGCAACATTTTGAAGAGGCCCCTGTCCCAATGCTTCTAGAGAGACACCTCTCCGCAGCAGTTGTTAATATTATGCCCCATAGTAGTGCCCTAGTTCATGTTATGTCACATTATACAACACAGCATACCCAATTCACACTCTCATACAGTGTCCCCAGTTCATATTATGCCACATTACAGTGCCCCCAGAGCAGTTTATTCCATGTCACACTATAGTGCCTTCACTTCATACTCTGCCACATTACAGTGCCCCAGTTCATTTTTACGTATCAATATAATGCCCTACAGTTCATTTTATATCCCATAACATTGAGCAGGTCCAGGGGCATACCTATATATATTGTAGGCCCCAAGGAAAAACTTTGTAAGGGCCACTATGTGCCACTCAATGGTGTAAACTTTATAACATATGCAACTGTGACAGGGAAGCTGGGCCCCTCTCAGCTCTGGACTCCATAGCTGCTGCACTGTCTGCACCTGTGGTAGCTACGACCTTGCCTGCTGCCGATTCTTTAATAAAAAAAAAGGCCAAGAATGGGGGATGTGTATTGGGTGCATCAATAAAATAAAATGACAGCAAACTTTATTAAAATCTATTATAATAGGAATGGCATTAAAGGCTGTTGTATAACACCATATGCCGTATGTTAATAGGAAAATTACAGAAGCGGAAGCAGTAAAGCTTGGTAGACACCTGAAAGATTTTACTCACAATGCATGATTTTATGAGAGGTGAGGCGATCATGAGAATTTCCTATTTCTAGTTTACACACTACTGAATTATCTATTTCTATCTGAACTATTTATATCCTAAAGATCAGCAAAAGGTAAAATTTTTAAATTAACTGTATTGGGAGACTATGTACACACTACAAAATGTGCATGATAAATGCTCATCGTATCCAATAAATATTGTACAGGAGGCCAGATTTGATGAGCAGATCTAATAGGTTTTTAAACTATATTCAGTCCTAGATACTGTGTATTCACTGTGCAATAAATGTGCCAAGCACCCAATAATCAGTATTTACATAGTGTGTGCCTAGTTTAAGCCACAGAATATATTGCACAGGGGTCACAAGCATCAAAATAAAGTATTTGAAATGAGACAAATTTTCGCCTTGCCGTTTTGTGTGTTTCACTGGTGAAATTATTCCCAGTCCTATTTAAATGTCTCTTTTGTTTTGCAGCTTAATGTCATTTTTCTTGGTATTGCTCTATTTAAAATGTTTCATCATACTGCCATACTGAAGCCAGATACGGGCTGTCTTGACAATATCAAGTAAGTTGTTTGTTTTTTATATGTCAAATTGTTCCCATGATACATAAAAAAGGAATTCACTTATGAGAAAGTAGTTTGTTTAGCACATTCGTGAAAAGTGGTGTTTATTATTTTAGTGACGAGCACACATTTCAAACATTGATTTGAGACATATATGGTAGATTTTTCCTTATGTAGCCTCGTAAAATAAATAACTTTTTGTTTAAAGCGCATTATGAAGGTAAAGTCTGGCAAATAGGGCAATCCAGAGTTGCAGGCAAGTCCATTTTGTGGATGATTTTTATAATTTGTAGCACTGTGCATGCTCCGTATTCAAGCGCATGATTCCAAAAAGGAGGCATGGCCTTGGTAAAAGGGACATGGCTTGCGGGAGTGTGATGATCGCGAGCCACACCCCCATTTTCCATCACTGGAGGGGCATGCCCAGCTCTCTATGAGCAGCTGCATGGCCCCAGTCCCTCTGTCTCCTGTGAATAGACACTGTGCACATGCACACAGAATCTATTCACTGCTTCTTTGCCTCCCCACTGCGGCCTGCAGGTGGGACAGCCCCAAAAAATGGGACAGTTGGGAGGTATGTCACTGTTACATCTCCGTGGATGGTGTGTGAGGATGTGTTTAGGGTGTTGAGGTAGAACTGCGGGCCATACTGATACCGCATTCAGATCGCAAATGCCGGATCCCACCCAGTAAAAGAAACGTGTCCTTACCGGGTGGGATCCGGCATTTGCGCTCCTTTGCTGGCTTTCCGACCCGGCAATATACCGGGTCGGTTGCCATAGTAGCGGGGGGTGTGGGCGCAGCAGCAGCAGGGGCGGGGGTGGAGGCGGCTCTGGGAGATGAGCTCATCTCCTGCGCTGCCTCTCCCTATGCTGTGAATGGGAACCGTGTTGCATCGACGCGGCTCCCATTCACACTGCACCTGACCCGGTATTCAACCCGGGTATAATCCTTCTTTTATACCGGTTTGAATTACCGGGTCAGACGACCCGCTAATTCTTGGAAAGTGCTTTCACATCGCACACTGGCCCGTGTCGACACGGCAATATGCCGTGTCGATACCGGGTTATTTGTGCGATGTGAAAGGGGTATGAGTGATGTGTATGTAGAGTTCCATCTGAGTTCAAATGGATCTTCTGCACAAGGAATAGCGCTGGAGCGAGTACATACATTGATGACGTGTATTTGAACAAGCAGATGGATAGTTGTGGTGTGGTCAGGTGCGCCAAGAAAGGGAAGTGCGTACTTATTAGAATACATTTTTAAAACCCAGTCAAACAAAATTGGCGATAACCACATTCATTGGCAGAGAATATAAGAGAAAGGCAACATAAAGTGAATAACAAAAGAGACAGTGGGAACAGAGAGTGAGTGATTTAGAGCAGGGAATAAGGAACACTGGGAGGGATAGAAACAGGCTCAAAGAGAAGGCTATAAATGAAACAAGAGATAAAGAGAAAGACAGAAGATATAAATGACAGAAACCCCATTCCTCAACACAATGGGTTATGGGCCTAATTCAGACCTGATCGCAGCAACAAATTTGTTAGCTAATGGATAAAACCATGTGCACTGCGGGGGGAATGGGCAGATATAACATGTGCAGATAGAGTTAGATTTGGGTGGGGTGTGTTCTAAATCTAAATTGCAGTGTAAAAATAAAGCAGCCAATATTTACCCTGCACAGAAACAAAATAACCCACCCAAATCTAACTCTCTCTGCAAATGTTATATCCGCCCCCCCTGCAGTGCACATGGTTTTGCCCAACTGCTAACAAATTTTCTGCTGCAATCAGGTCTGAATTAGGCCCCATGTGCTGCATATTTCCAAAGAAAACTCAGTGTGAAGTCATTTCATTTAAATTGCCCTGTCCACACCTCTACTCCACCTTCATTTATTAAGAAATACTTTTTTCAAAGGATAAAGTATTTAAAAACAACAACATTGCTACATACTTACCGACATTATAAATTTCCTCTCCGGAAGATGCCCAGAGAGAAGAAGCAGGTGGGCGGTGATGGAGGAGGGGCCACGCAAAGTAGTGTCATTAGCTAAATTACGCCTATTATCAAATAATCGCATCATTAGGTCCCACCCCCTCTGGTGAGTCCGTGTTTTTTATGTATTTATCTTCACATTCTGGTGGGTAGAATGCGGGAGGGGTGCCTGCTCTTACGGGGCTGTTGGGGACTACCCAAGAAACCGGGTGTCTCCTGCAGAATCCGGGAGAGTAGGCAAGTATGCATTACTTTGGTATTGCCATCAGAACAGACACTGCAGAAATAAAAAGTACTGCCACAATATATACTGTATCACCGGTCAAAAAATAAATAAAAAAATCTTGAGTCTTTACTTTAATTACTAGTTTTTTTAAATGAAAGTATCACCGCTATGTATGTAGGGAAACCGTCAGGGACAACGGTAGTGATAACTGTTGTCCTTGCAAGTTACTTCCCCGCCACATTTGTGATAAAAAACCTGTTTGATTCTGATAGCTACAAAAGCAAACTTTTTCAGGTAAAACTATTTTTTCTTTAATTAGTAATGTGGAAAAAATAAAAATCAGATATGCAGAACCCAGACTAAAAATGTAATTACATAACACATGCGCAACACATAACAAAGGGGGCTATTCAGTTGTTGGAGGGACTGTTTTAGCTAATGGGCGTCTATCAGAGCTATTCAAATGCTGCTCCGTTCAGACGCCTATTAGCTGCAGAGGCTGCTAGCTGAAATGTGTGAAAAGTCCAAACAGGACTTTTCACCGTCGCGCCCATTAGTTTAGATGGGACTAAACCCTTTCTACCTGGGCACGACAAGTGCGATAATTAAAGGGCGCCCAAAACAATTGAATAGCAACAAAGGGCATCCTTTAATTATCACGTTAGGATGAACAATTGAATAGCCCCCAAACTGAGCAATCTCGTATAATTTAAAAAAGGAGAGCACTTTATAAGAGATTAGGCCGTATCATATTAGGCTTCTGCTGCACCATCTCCATCTGTGGTAAATTTGTGGCAAGTGGGGTATTGGCTGTGAAGGAGTAGGGGACTCCCACGTCTCCATTTGGAAGGCGTAATGGATTTTACGAATTATGTGCTGCGGAGAAGAACACTTACAGTTCTGCATTATAGCCGCTCTAATGGCAATGAGAATGTGACCCAAAACATAGCGATCTGAACTGGATAGGTCTGCAGGGTACACATGAAGCAAAGCTAACTTAGGGGACTTATGCAGGCGTACACTAAGGACTTTATAAGCTAGGTTGAACACCTACCACCATAGAGAGCTAATCCCAGAGCAGCTTCAAAATATATGGAAAATTTCCCCAACCTCTCCACAAACCAACAGAATTAAGATTGAGAAGGCCAAATTTTGTGCAGTTTGGCCAGGATGAAATCAAGTCTATGCAGCTACTTGAATTGCAAGTTGCAGAGACTGTGTGCAATAAGATAGATAGTTTCCCATTGCTGAAGTGTAAATGTAAAAGTCCGACTCCCAGTGCAGTTGCGCTGAGGATTTACCCTCTGTCACATTTTCCTAGTATATAGAATACCAAAATCTAATGGATTCTCTAGAATAGGCGATGAATATTTTGACATAATAGTAGGTGATGGTTGATGAAATGATCCAATGGATCGGAGCATACTAGAGATCTATTGGCTAATACGTGTATAAGTAAACAATTCTCTGTTAGTGAGATTGTATTGCATTTGAAGGGAAGAGAATGACATGATGGAACAAACATCCACTACGCCAGCAATGGTTGTAAGACCACAGGAGGTCCACCCTGCAATATGTAAATCTGGGATCAACCGGGAAAGTGCAGATAGGGTAATGGGCCCTACACACTTGGCGATAATACTGATAGATATGAACGATCTCGTTCATTAATGAACAAGATACCGTTCATATCTTTCAGTGTGGAAGTATTAGCGATGAACGATGCGTGGCCCCGCGCTCGTTCATCCCTGGTCCCCCGTCGCTTGTGCATGGGGCCAATATGGACGATCTTGTCCATATTTGCCTGCACTGCTATGGAGCCGGGTGACGGGAGGGGGGGGGGGGTTGAAGAAACTTCTCTCCCCCCATCACTGCCCTCCCGCCGCCGGGTCGCCTGTCGGCCGTATCCGCCGTCGGGCAGCTCGGCGGCGGATCGCGCTGTGTGTAGGGTCCTTAAGGTTGCAAGCTGGTAGAGATAGATAGTTAGTAGAGACTACAATAGTATCCTAAGCCTTAAGGGAATTAGATATGGCGGAGTAGAGGTCTCAATTGTTTAGAGGTGCACACCAATTCCGAAAGGGGGAAATGCTTTCTCCAAATCAACCCAGGGTTTAGCTGCAGGTGGCAAGGACCAGTCACTTAACCACGCTACTAAACAAGCATAGTGATACGTCAGTAAGTCAGGAAACTGTAGTCCCCACAGCATCTTTTGCAGATCAAGCGGTGATAGGCAATCTATGGAGTTTTACCCTATTCAGATATATCAAAAGATCAAAGAGTACACTTGGGTAATAAACTTATGAGAGACCAAGTATGGTATTGTTCAAAAAAATACATGAGTTTTGGCAGAAATGTTATTTCTCTTACGTCCTAGAGGATACTGGGGTCCACATTAGTACCATGGGGTATAGACGGGTCCACTAGGAGCCTTGGGCACTTTAAGAAATCAATAGTGAGCACTGGCTCCTCCCTCTATGCCCCTCCTACCAGACTCAGTTTAGAAAATGTGCCCGGAGGAGCCGGTCACGCTTAGGAAAGCTCCTGAAGAGTTTTCTTCATTTATTTTCGGTTTGTTGTTTTCAGGCAGGTCTGATTGGCACCAGACTGCCTCCTTCGTGGGACTTAGGGGGGAGAACGGGCCAACTTCCTAAAGAGTTAATGGTCCCGTTTCTCTACTGACAGGACACTGAGCTCCTGAGGGAGTCATTTGCACGCCACCACCCCTAACAGAGGTAGAAGATAGAAGAGTGGTGAGTACAGCGCCGGCGTCCCGGTTAGCGGGTTGCCGGCGGGAATGGCGGCACAAGGGTAGGAGCGCAGCTCTGAGTGCAGGCTGCGCTCCAGGGGGCTCAGGAGGACATACACAGATGTATATCCTGATGTGAGGGGCACGCTGAGCCACCAATGCATACCCACACTGGCTATCATACCTAACAAGGGTTTTAACCCTCTGTTAGGCATGAAAAATTACCTCAGGCCAGTATAAAAATGCGGGAAGCCGAGCGCCATTAAGGGGGCGGGGCTTCACTATGAGCGGATCCAGCAGCTCACCAGGCGCCATTTTCCCTCTACAGCTTACACTGACAGGAATCACAGGGAAGCGCAGCTCCTCCACAAAGACTTCACGTCTCCTCAGCAGTACCAGGGGGTCTTAGAAGGGGAGGGAGTGTTGTAGTATACTAAGCCCTATTAAAGGACTTAGTGTCACGATCTAGCTAAGTTTTCTTTGGCTACAAGGGCGCTGCGTGGCTGGCTCCAATTTCTGTCTCTCCCTGAGGGCTCTGTGTGGGTTAAACTGTGTTTTCACCTTCTGTCTGTGGGTGTGTGTCCCTTCACGTTACCATGTCCAGGGACTGTGGGGGTCATTGATCGCTAGTGAAAAATGTTTGCAGTGCAGTGATTAAGTGAAAAAGCGGCACTTCTGCATATGCGGCGTAGTGCGCACGCGCGACGTACTTTCACAATGGGCGATGTATTTTTACACAAGGTCTAGCGACGCTTTTCAATCGCAATGGCAGCCACAGAGTGATTGACAGGAAAGGGGCGTTTCTGGGTGTCAACTGACCGTTTTCAGGGAGTGTTCAAAAAAACGCAGGTGTGCCAGGAAAAACGCAGGCATGGCTGGGAGAACACAGGGCGTGTTTGTGATGTCAAATCCGGAAGTGAATGGTCTGAAGTGATTGCAAGCGCTGAGTAGGTCTGGAGCTACTCTAAAACTGCACAATTTTTTGGGGGAGACGCTCTGCGATCCTTTCGTTCGCACTTGTGCTAAGCTAGAATACACTCCCAGAGGGCGGCGGCTTAGCGTTTGCACGACTGCTAAAAACTGCTAGCGAGCGATCAACTCGGAATGACCCCCTGTGTTTCCTGCACAGCTGATTGTCTTTCCTCCCCCAGAGACTCACAACCCAGTACTCAGGATAGTGCACATTCTCAGGCTAGTGGAGCAGAACCCCCATGGTTAGCTTCCATTAAAGGGATGATATCTAATATTTCTACTAAATTATCCCATAATGAGAAAGAGACGCAATTCTTAAGACAGTTTATGGAGACCTGATGAACAGAGATTCAGTTCCCATACCAGCGTCTCAAACCCCCGCCACTTGTCCACAAAAGCATACTCTGGCCCAGCTCATGCAGGATGATACTGATGACGATACATCAGATCCAGAAGAGGGTGAAGTGAATGCGAGTGGGGTGGGGGGGATGCTGTCCTGTCACAAGGAATACAGGCCCTGATAGAGGCTATCAGAAATGTCCTGCACATTCCTGACAAGACGGCGGAGGTAGAAGAGGAATCTTATTTTAATGTAAAAAATAAATCCTCAGCTACTTTTCCTGCATCAAAGGAATTGAATGCTCTGTTTGAAGAAACTTGGGCTAATCCTGACAAAAAGTTTCAGATCTCTTAAAGATTAATTACATTCTTTCCCTTTCCTCTGGAAGATAGAAAGAAATGGGAAAACCCGCCGATTGTGGACGCATCGGTATCTAGGTTGTCACATAAAAGATAGTCTTACCTGTTCCTGGGCCAACGTCCTTAAAGGACACAGCTGATCGCAAGATTGAGAACAGTCTCACATAGTTATACACTGCTGCTGGGGTGGCCCAGAGACCCACTATTGCTTGCGCATGGATCATTAAAGCCATTGCAAAGTGGTCAGGTAACCTAATTGACGGATTGGATACCTTATCCAGGGGGGAGATAGTTTTACTCCTGCAGCATATTCAAGACTCTGCTAACTTTATGGTGGAGGCCATAAAGGAAATTGGTTTGCTCAATGCACACACCACTGCCATGGCAGTGTCAGCACGCAGGGGCTTGTGGCTACGCCAGTGGACTGCGGATGCGGATTCCAGGAAAGGCACAGAAGACCTGCCATTCACAGGAGAGGCCCTTTTTGGAGATGAACTGGAAATGTGGATATCCAAGGTGTCACTGACCTAGGTTGGGGGTGTTGTGAACTCGGGGGTTCTTCCGATGGTAGGAAAGAGGAACCACAGTTGGGTCGGAACAGAGATGGCCTGATATAGGTCTTCCTCATACAGGACTCTGACAGTAAGGCTTGATGAAATTATTGAAGAACTTTATTGCAGGAAAAGGACAACACAATGTCACATAACAGAGAAGGAGCGTATGGAGAAATGTCCAGGAAGTACTTGTGAGTGATGGTAAAAGATACTGGTGACTGAAGAACTTGAGAGCGGTGGTTAAAAGACACTGATGATTGAAGAACTTGAGAGCGGTGGTTTAGACTCTGATGATTTGAAGAACTTGAGAGCGGTGGTTAAAGACACTGATGATTTGAAGAACTTGAGAGCAGTGGTTAAAGACACTGATGATTTGAAGAACTTGAGAGCGGTGGTTAAAGACACTGATGATTTGAAGAACTTGAGAGCGGTGGTTAAAGACACTGATGATTTGAAGAACTTGAGAGCGGTGGTTAAAGACACTAATGATTTGAAGAACTTGAGAGCGGCGGTTAAAGACACTAATGATTTGAAGAACTTGAGAGCGGTGGTTAAAGACACTGATGACTGGAAGAACTTGAGAGCGGTGGTTAAAGACACTGAGGATTTGTATAACTGGAGAGCGAGGGTTAAAGAGACTGAGGACTTGTATAACTTGAGAGCGAGGGTTAAAGACACTGAGGACTTGTATAACTTGAGAGCGACGTTTAACCTGCAGCCCACGCTGACTCCAAGAAGCACTGGTGACTGGAGCGCAGTGGAACCCAGCAGCGGCTGGGAACGCTGGAAGCTGTGCAACAACTGACACCTGGAAATGCCGGAGACACTGGGGTATGCTGCAGAGAGATCCGCCGAGAACAGGAGCACTGGCATCCACTTCAGGGGAAAAGACGATACTCAGGTGCCGAGGCTCTGCCCGGCGTCTGCCTTTGAATCTCCCGCCTCCGCTGGATTGGCGGAACAGTCTGATGACGTCAATCTGCTCCCCGCCCACGTGATGCCGGGTGTCATGGCGGCGCCCCTGCCCGGGGAACCGCCGGGAGCCGCGCCAGCCAGACGCCGGAGCCCGTGGACCATCGAAGGCGGAGGCCGCAACACAGACCAGCAGACACGCAGGGGTAAGCGCGGTGAACGCCGCCTATGGCGTGTGACAGTACCCCCTCCTCCAGGAGTGGCCCCCGGACACTTTCCAGGTTTTGTTGGATGTCTGGAATGGAAAATCCGCACCAGTCGGGGAGCCATAACTTCAGTAGCCTTGACCCAGCTCCTCTCCTCGGGGCCAAAACCTTTCCACTCCACCAAATACTGTAGATTCTTGTGAAGATAACGAGAGTCAAGAATAGCTTTGATTTCAAAGTCCGTTCCAGCTTCAGACTCAGCAGAGGTTGGCCTCGGGGACTTTAAATGGAACCGGTTTAAAATAAGGGGGCGAAGGAGTGACACATGAAAGGAGTTTGGTATCCGGAGGTGGGAAGGCAATCCCAATTTGCAGACAACCGGGTTCAGGACTTGTAACACGGGGTAAGGACCAATAAACTTTGGGGCGAACTTCATAGTGGGCACCCTTAACCGGAGGTTGCGGGTGGAGAGCCATACCCTGTCACCAACCTTGTATTGGGGAGCTGCTCGTCGCTTCCTATCCGCAAAGAACTTATAGCGGCCGGAGACTCTCTTGAGATTAGCATGAACTCGACTCCAAATTTGGCTGAAGTTTCGAAGAGTAGAGGCTGCAGCAGGAACATCCTCCGGAGGACAAATGGGTAATTCAGGAACTTGAGGATGGAACCCATAATTAATGAAAAATGGGGACTCACCAGTCGAAGAGTGGTACAGATGATTATGGGCAAACTCGGCCCATGGCAACAGTTCCACCCAATCATCTTGCGAGGGAGAGAGATAAACACGGAGAAAAGTCTCTAAATCTTGATTGACGCGTTTAGTTTGCCCATTGGTTTGTGGGTGGTAAGCGGATGAAAACTTGAGTTTTATTTGTAAGGCCGTACAGAGAGCTCTCCAGAATCTTGCAGTGAATTGTACACCCCGGTCAGAGACGATTTCCCGAGGTAAGCCGTGCAGGCGGAAATGTTCTCGGATAAATAACAAAGCCAACTTGGGAGCTGATGGTAACCCGGTCAAAGATACAAAATGTGCCATTTTAGAGAAACGGTCGATAATTACCCAGACAGTATTGTGACCCTTGGAGAGGGGCAATTCGGTGACAAAGTCCATAGAGATATGGGTCCAAGGCCTCTGAGGAATGGACAGTGGATGCAACAACCCCGCAGGAGGCAAACGAAGAATTTTGTGCTGAGCACAGTGAGGACATGAGTTGACATAATCTTGAATATCCTTCATAGTGTCCCACCAGTAAGACCTTCGTAGAAACTCCCACATCTTTTGAACTCCAGGGTGACCGGAAAACTTGGAAATATGAGCCCACTGCAACAACCTTGGTCGAAATTTAGCTGGCACAGACATTCTCCCAGGAGGAGGACCCAGAGCGGTGGGAGCCGCTGACATAGAAACTGGACTGAGAATCAAAGCCTTCTCAACGGAATTCTCTTCATCCGAAGCTGTTAAGGAATGGGATAAAGCATCAGCCTTGGTGTTAAAAGTCCCGGCCCGGTACTTAATAACAAACGAAAACCGAGTAAAGATGAGCGCCCATCTAGTTTGACGGGGATTCAAGCAATGGGCCGTCTTGAGGTACAGCAAATTCTTATGATCAGTGAAAATTGTAATTAGGTGTTTAGCACTTTCCAAAAGATATCTCCATTCCTCCAAGGCAGATTTTATTGCCAAAAGCTCTTTGTCTCCAATGGTGTAATTCTGTTCCGCAGGAGAGAATTTGCGAGAATGGAAACCACATGGATGTAACTTCCCATCTGGAGCGTACTGCGAAAGCACGGCACCTATGCTTACCGTGGAAGCATCAACTTCCAAAAAGAATGGTTTTGAAAAATTTGGTTGTTGAAGTACTGGAGCGGACATAAAGGCTGCCTTTAACTGAGCGAACGCTGCTACAGCTTCGGAGGACCAATGACTTGGGTCAGAACCCTTCTTGGTTAGGGCAGTAATAGGTGCCACGATGGTAGAGAATCCCTTTATGAATTTCCGGTAGTAATTTGCAAAACCCAGAAATCGTTGTACCGCTTTCAAGGAAAGAGGCTGAGTCCAGTCCCGGATGGCAGTGAGTTTCTCTGGATCCATACAAAGCTCCGTGCCCGAAATGATGTAACCAAGAAATGGAATAGAAGGAACCTCAAAAGTACATTTTGAAATCTTGCCATAAAGATGATTCTCTCGCAATCGAAGAAGTACCTCTTTGACCTGTATTCTGTGCTCTGTGAGATTTTTAGAAAATATCAGAATGTCATCCAAATATACCACTACACTTAGGTATAGCATGTCCCGAAAGACTTCATTAATGAACCCCTGGAAGACGGCAGGGGCATTGCTGAGGCCAAACGGCATTACCAGATAATCGTAATGCCCGTCCCTGGTATTGAAGGCCGTCTTCCATTCGTCCCCCTGTCGAATACGTATCAAATTATAAGCTCCCCTTAAATCAAGCTTGGTGAAAACTCGGGCTCCGCGAACTCTATCAAAAAGCTCCGTAATGAGCGGCAAAGGATACTTATTCTTAATGGTGACATCATTTAGACCACGATAGTCAATACATGGTCTCAGCCCTCCGTCCTTCTTCTTCACAAAAAAGAAACCCGCCCCCGCCGGGGAGGTAGAGGGGCGGATGAATCCTTTCTGCAGATTAGACTTGATATAGTCCGACATAGCTTGGGTCTCGGGTAATGATAAGGGATAAGTGCGACCCCGAGGTGGCATTTTCCCTGGAATGAGCTCAATGGGGCAGTCCCAGGGTCTATGCTGTGGTAGCTGATCGGCCGCTTGCTCTGAGAACACGTCAGAAAACTCTCGATAGGCCTCCAGAATGAGCCCTTCATCTGACTTGGAAGATACACAGAGTGGATAGACAGGGGTGAGACAATTTGAATGACAAAAAGGACTCCAAGATGTTATTTGTGTCGAACTCCAGTCGACGTGAGGGTTGTAAAGTTTGAGCCAAGGAAGACCAAGAACCAGATTGTGGGGCATCTCCCGAATCACTAGAAACTCCAGGTGTTCTTGATGCAGAGCTCCCACTTGCAGTTTGATTGGTACTGTACAACTTGAAATCAGACCGTTCTAAATTTGGGTACCATTGATAGCAGTCAACGTAATAGGTCATTCGACCGACCGTAGCTGAAAACCCAGATCCTGGGCACAGGAAAGGGAAATAAAATTCCCTGCAGCCCCTGAGTCCAGCAGAGCCTTAACGGGTTTGGCTATTGACTCGGAGAACAGAGACACGGAGAGTAAACAGTCCACTGGCGGAGAAGGTTTAGAAGAATCCCCTAGCTCGACTCATCCGGAACAAGCTAGGACTGCCCGTTTCCCGGGCGAGACTTGCAAAACTTGAGAAAATGATCCACGGCTCCACAGTAGAGGCAGAGTCTACCCTCACGACGACGCTGACGTTCCTCTGGGGACAGCCGAGATCAATTAATCTGCATGGGTTCATCAGGACTTGGAATAACCGTTTGCTTAGACGGAAGAGATCGGACCCTTGATCGATCTGACCGACTACGTTCGCCACCTCATTCCTGCATGCGAAGATCCACCTTTACACAGAGCGAGATCAACTGTTCTAAAGTATACGGCAAATCTCTAGTGACCAACTCGTCCTTTAGACGATCGGAGAGCCCGTTCCAAAAGGCAGCCTGAAGGCCATCATTATTGCAGCGCAGTTCTGAGGCTATGGTCTGAAAATTTATCACATACTGTCCCACTGAACGAGAGCCTTGTCGGACACGAAGCAAGTCTGCAGAGGCAGTTGTCGTCCTGCCGGGCTCATCAAAGATCCTCCAGAATGACGTAATGAAATTGGAGTAACTAGAAACCAATGGATCAGATCGCTCCCATAACGGAGACACCCTATCCAATGCTGAACCCTCGAGCAAAGAAATAATGTATGCCACCTTGAACCGATCAGTAGGGAAGTTATGTGAAAGAAGTTTAAAATGTACCTCGCACTGATTGAGAAAACCACGGCAATTCTTTGGATTCCCATTATAGCGAGAAGGAGTAGGGAGCTGAAGGCGTGACCTGGTTCCAGAGGAGGATGGAACATTACTAGAGACAACCACTGGAGCGGGTACTGGAGCTGGCGCCGGTACTACTGAAGCCAGAGAAGTCTGAATTTGATCCAGCCGGCCAGATAATTCCTGGAGATAATGTATCACCTGGCTCTGTGCTGCTTCCTGACTTTGTACTCGAGAAATCAAGTCCTGGATAGTACTTGCCTCTGGGCTCTGATCCCCCGGGTCCATGAGGCCTGAGTATACTGTCACTGACCTATGTTGGGGGTGTTGTGAACTCGGGGGTTCTTCCGATGGTAGGGAAGAGGAACCACAGTTGGGTCGGAACAGAGATGGCCTGATATAGGTCTTCCTCATACAGGACTCTGACAGTAAGGCTTGATGAAATTATTGAAGAACTTTATTGCAGGAAAAGGACAACACAATGTCACATAACAGAGAAGGAGCGTATGGAGAAATGTCCAGGAAGTACTTGTGAGTGATAGTAAAAGATACTGGTGACTGAAGAACTTGAGAGCGGTGGTTAAAAGACACTGATGATTTGAAGAACTTGAGAGCGGTGGTTAAGACTCTGATGATTTGAAGAACTTGAGAGCGGTGGTTAAAGACACTGATGATTTGAAGAACTTGAGAGCGGTGGTTAAAGACACTGATGATTTGAAGAACTTGAGAGCGGTGTTTATAGACACTGATGATTTGAAGAACTTGAGAGCGGTGGTTAAAGACACTAATGATTTGAAGAACTTGAGAGCGGTGGTTAAAGACACTGATGATTTGAAGAACTTGAGAGCGGTGGTTAAAGACACTGATGATTTGAAGAACTTGAGAGCGGTGGTTAAAGACACTAATGATTTGAAGAACTTGAGAGCGGCGGTTAAAGACACTAATGATTTGAAGAACTTGAGAGCGGTGGTTAAAGACACTGATGACTGGAAGAACTTGAGAGCGGTGGTTAAAGACACTGAGGATTTGTATAACTGGAGAGCGAGGGTTAAAGAGACTGAGGACTTGTATAACTTGAGAGCGAGGGTTAAAGACACTGAGGACTTGTATAACTTGAGAGCGAGGGTTAAAGACACTGAGGACTTGTATAACTTGAGAGCGACGTTTAACCTGCAGCCCACGCTGACTCCAAGAAGCACTGGTGACTGGAGCGCAGTGGAACCCAGCAGCGGCTGGGAACGCTGGAAGCTGTGCAACAACTGACACCTGGAAATGCCGGAGACACTGGGGTATGCTGCAGAGAGATCCGCCGAGAACAGGAGCACTGGCATCCACTTCAGGGGAAAAGACGATACTCAGGCGCCGAGGCTGTGCCCGGCGTCTGCCTTTAAATCTCCCGCCTCCGCTGGATTGGTGGAACAGTCTGATGACGTCACCTGCTCCCCGCCCACGTGATGCCGGGTGTCATGGCGGCGCCCCTGCCCGGGGAACCACGGGAGCCGCGCCAGCCAGACGCCGGAGCCCGTGGACCATCGAAGGCGGAGGCCGCAACACAGACCAGCAGGCACGCGTGTGACACAAGGCTATGGTGGGTAAGTCTACATACCTTCCTTCCGCAGCACCCCCAGCTTGGAAACCCTACTCTGCTCCAACTCTGGAGTCCTTTCGGACAGCGAAATTCAATGGCAAATCCAAAGGTTCTTCTACAGCCTTCAAAGGTAATAGAGGTAAACCCAGAAAACCAGTAGCTGCAGGTTGTCAGGAACAGACCTCCGGGTCTGCTTCCTCAAAGCCTTCAGCATGACGGTGGTCCGCACTGCCTACAAGACAGGCAGGTGGGGGCTCGGTTACGTTATTTCAGTCACATTTGGGCAACATCTTACCAGGAACCCTGGGTCACAGACCTTATCACCCAGAGATACGGACTGGATTTTCAGGAACTCCCACCTCACAGATTCTTCAAATCAGGCTTACCAGCTTCTCCGGAAGCAAGTATGACTTTACAGGCAGCGATTTAAAAACTGGTATAGACTCAGGTCATTGTCCCAGTTCCACTTCAACTACAAAACAGAGGTTATTACTCCAACCTGTTTGTGGTACCGAAACCGGACGGTTCGGTAAGGCCCATTTTAAACCTCAAATCACTAAACCCGTATTTAAGGGTGCTCAAGTTCAAGATGGAGTCTCTGGGAGCGGTGATCTCAGGTCTGGAGGAGGGGGAATTCCTGGTATCTCTGGACATCAAGGATGCGTTGTCACAACTGAGGGCTGGTGCTGACCAGGGGGAAGCCTCAGTTGTAGGGGCTGAGGTATATGTGTACCTGGGAGGCAGTACAGGGTTCTTAGACATGCAGGGAACCTTTAGAACAAATGCCCGAAGGCGTGACCAAGACAACGAAGGAAAGTTCAAAGGTTTATTAAACACAGTTCAGAGGAATACTGATGACTTGGTACAGGTAACAGGAATCACAGTTCAGATAAATACTTGGGATCGATGACGGAACACCGATGGTGACTTGGGATCGATGGCGGAACACCGATGGAGACTTGGGATCGATGGCGGAACACCGATGGAGACTTGGGATCGATGGCGGAACACCGATGGAGACTTGGGATCGATGGTGGAACACCGATGGAGACAGGGGATCGATGGCGGAACACCGATGGTTACTGGGGATCGATGGCGGAACACCGATGGTTACTGGGGATTGATGGCGGAACACCGATGGTTACTGGGGATCGATGGCGGAACACCGATGGAGACTTGGGATCGATGGTGGAACACCGATGGAGACTTGGGATCGATGGCGGAACACCGATGGAGACTTGGGATCGATGGCGGAACACCGATGGTTACTGGCAGGGCAGAGCACCGCTGGAAGCTAGAAGCTGGAAGCCGGTCTCAGGTAACTGCCAGTCACAGGGAGCAATGTAGACACTGCAGAGTCAGGCTGTACTGCAGAGAAAGTCCATGGAAGAACTGCACACTGGGATCACTGTAGACAATTGAAGCACTGACCATCTTTCCAGCCCAGGAACAAGATATTTATACCAGCTGGGAAACAGGGATTGGCTGGCTGATTAAGCAGAGTCTAGAGTGCAGCTGCTGGGTAATTAGGTAGAAACCAGAGTGCAGCTGATTGGCTGAAAAGTAACATGTGATGAAAACAAACATGGCTGCGCCCATGTTTGAATTTGGAGGGAAAGACTGTTTGTAACTTGCATGTGAGCTTTAACCATGAAGCTGCCAGAATCACAGTAAAGAGATTAGAGACAGAGATGCAGCGTGCTGCACACAGACAGTGCAGATGGAATCCAGGCTTGGAACGCTGGGACAGTCTCAGGAGGCATTTGGAAGGTAAATATTGATAAGGAATTACCTGGATCGTGACATGCGTTCCTTCATATTTTGATTTGGCCGCCTCATCAGGCTTATCTAAGGTTTGCACTACGGGACTGTCACTACCAGTTTCAGGCCCTGCCATTTGGCCTCTCCACGGCACCGTGGGTATTCACCAAGGTAATGGCAGAGATGATGTTTCCCCCTGGACGACCTGCTGATAAAAGCACCTTCTAGGGAGAGATTGTTGGACAGCATTGCCCTCTCAACCCCACTACTTCAGGATCACGGATGGATTCTGAACCTACCAAAATCCCACCTGGAACCAACACGGAGGCTTTCGTTTCTGCGGATGATACTGGATACGGAGGAACAGAAGGTATTCCTTGCATTGGAAAAGGAATTGGTAATCCAGTCGATGGTACGGGATGTCCTAAAACCAGCCCGGATATCTGTGCATCTATGAATTCGCCTTCTGGGAGAGATGGTCGCCTCTTACGAGGCTCTGCAGTAAGGAAGGTTTCATGATCTGCTGAACAAATGGTCTGGTTCGCATCTTCACATGCACCAGAGGATACGTTTGTCGCCGAAGGTCAGGATTTCTCTTCTGTGGTGGCTTCAGACTTCTCACCTGACCGAGAGTTGAAGGTTCGGGATTCAAAATTGGGTTCTGCTAACCACAGACGCAAGCTTCAGAGGTTGGGGAGCAGTCACCCAGGGGGAACAGTTCCAAGGAATATGGGGGCTAATTCCAAGTTGATTGCAGCAGGATTTTTTTTAGCAATTGGGCAAAACCATGTGCACTGCAGGGGAGGCAGATATAACATGTGCAGAAAGAGTTAGATTTGGGTGGGTTATTTTGTTTCTGTGCAGGGTAAATACTGGCTGCTTTATTTTTACACTGCAAATTAGTTTGCAGATTGAACACACCCCACCCAAATCTTTCTCTCTCTGCACATGTTATATCTGCCTCCCCTGCAGTGCACATGGTTTTGCCCAACTGCTAACAAAAATCCTTCTGCGATCAACTTGGAATTACCCCCATGGTCAAGTCAGGAAACCATTCTTCCGATCAATATTCTGGAACTAAGGGCCATATACAACGCCCTTCTACTAGCATCGCATCTTCTTCAAAATCACGCCATTCAGGTTCAGTCAGACAATGTAACATAGTAACATAGTAATTGAGGTTGAAAAGAGGCAAAATGCCAATCGCATTCAACCTGTATGTGACGGCAGTAACGTACATAAACCGACAGGATGGAACGAAGAGCAGAGCGGCAATGTCAGAGGTAACAAGAATTCTCCTCTGGACAGAAAGACACGCGGTGGCACTGTCGGCAATCTTCATTCCGGCAGTAGACAACTGGGAAGCGGACTTCCTCAGCAGTCACGACCTCCACCCGGGAGAGTGGGGCCTTCACCCGTAGGTGTTTGAGTCCTTAACACGTCGGTGGGGAATTCCACAAATAGACATGATGGCCTCACGTCTCAACAAGAAGCTGAAACGGCATTGTTCCAGGTCGAGAGACCCGCAAGCATTGGCGGTGGACACTCTGGTAACTCCAAAATGGTTTACGTGTTTCCACCTCTTCCACTGATCCCAAGAATTCTCAAAAGAATAAAAAGGGAAAAGGTTCAAGCAATTCTCATTGCTCCAGATTGGCCAAGAAGGGCCTGGTACGCGGATCTACTGGGGATGCTCCTAGAGGACCAGTGGCCTCTGCCTCTTCGAGAGGATCTTCTGCAACAGGGGCCGTTCATCTTTCAAGACTTACCATGGCTACGTTTGACGCCATGGAAGTTGAGCGTCAGATTCTAGCCCGGAAAGGCATTCTGGACAAGGTTATTCCAACCCTAATCCAAGTCAGGAAAGGGGTAACGTCTAAACATTAACAACGTATTTGGAGAAAATATGTCTCGTGGTGTGAAAACAGGAAATTTCCTGCAGTGGAATTTCACCTGGATGTTTTCTCCTTTTTATACAGTCAGATGTGGATGAGGGCCTACGTTTGGGCTCCTTGAAAGTCCAGATTTCGGCTTTATCCATTTTCTTCCAAAAACAATTGGCTTCCCTCCCTGAAGTTCAGACGTTCTTCAAGGGTGTTCTGCACATCCAACCGCCCTTTATGCCTCCCAAGGCACCTTGGGATCTTAATGTGGTGTTGCAGTTTCTACAATCAGAATGGTTTTAGCCTTTACAGGAGGTGGACGTAAAGTTTCTTACGTGGAAGACTATTACACTATTGGCCTTAGCTTCGGCAAGGTGTGTGTCGGAACTGGGGGCGTTATCTCACAAAAACCCCTATTTGATTTTTCATGAAGATAGAGCTGAACTCAGAACTCATCAGCAATTTCTTCCTAAGGTGGTGTCTGCGTTTCATATCAACCAACCTATTATGGTTCTGGTGCTTACTGACACCTCTGCTACTTCAAAGTCCTTGGATGTTGTGAGGGCTTTGAAGATCTATGTGAAGCGGACAGCTCGTCACAGGAAATCTGACTCGCTGTTTGTTCTCTATGATCCCAAGAAAATTGGGTGTCCTGCTTTAAAGCAGACAATTGCAGGCTGGATCAGGCTTACTATCCAGCATGCTTATTCCACGGCAGGTTTGCCGTGTCCAAAATCTGTACAGGCCCACTCTACTAGATCGGTGGGTTCTTCCTGAGCGGCTGCCCGGGGTGTCTTGGCTTTACAGCTCTGCTGAGCAGCTACTTGGTCAGGTTCGAACACGTTTGCTAAGTTCTACAAGTTCAATTCTTTGGCCTCTGAGGACCTTCAGTTTGGTCAGTCAGTTCTGCAGGAACCTCAGCACTCTCCCACCCAGTTTGGGAGCTTTGGTACATCAACATGGTAGTAATGTGGACCCCAGTATCCTCTAGGATGTAAGAGAAAATAGGATTTTAATTACCTACCGGTAAATCCTTATCTCATAGTCCGTAGAGGATACTGGGCGCCCGCCCAGTGCTTTGTGTTTCCTGCACTGTTACTTCGTTAAGTAATGTTCGTTCAGCTGTTGCTGTTCCTGTTCAAGTTTGGTTAGCATGGCTTTCCTCTTGTTTCTGTGTGCTGGTGTGAATCTCAGCACTGTTCTGTTACATCCTTCCTCAGGATATGTCCGTCTCCTCAGGCACTGTTTCTAGACTGAGTCTGGTAGGAGGGGCATAGAGGGAGGAGCCAGTGCACACTATTGACTTCTTAAAGTGCCCAAGGCTCCTAGTGGACCTGTCTATACCCCATGGTACTAATGTGGACCCCAGTATCCTCTACAGACTACGGGAAAAGGATTTACCGGTAGGTAATTAAAATCCTATTTTTGAATGTGGCTATTCTACTGAGCCAGGACACCTCAAATCCCAACCTACTTTTTAACATCCATCAGTTTTGACATAGAGATAGGTATACATATACCTAAATATGAAATGGAATCTTTTTTCCAATTGTATTTGTATAAGAGTTTAAGCTTAGCTAGAGCCACAGGATGTATATGAAAGTGCAAATCCTCAGTTTTTGTTGTGTTCAACTTATAAAAAGAAGTCGAATATGGTGGTCAATAATATCATGTAGGGCAGGAAGAGAGAAGTCAAGGTCAGTGATGAAAAGCATCACTTCATCTGCAAATAAACTCAGTTTGTGTGCTAAGCCCCCAATATGGACTCCCGGGAAGGCCAAAGAATTAAGCATGGCAACAGCCAGTGGTTCAATAGCAAGAATATACATAAATGGTGATGGAGCACCCTTGTCAGGTACCATTTGATATAACAAAAGGGGGAGACAAAAATCTGTTACTTAAAACTGTAGCAGTCAGGCAGTTATACAATGCAGAAATAGAGGACAATAACTCTCCTTGACGTCCAAAGCTCGACAACGCTGCCCTAAGAAAGTCCCAGTGCAGGCGATCAAACACCTTTTCTGCATCTAGAAAGAGAGAAATGTAGAGGGGCATCTCTCTCTCATCAGAAACTCAGCTAGGTCAAATACCCTTCGAGTGTTACATGATGCTTGCCTACCTCTGGCAAAGCCTACCTGATCCGGATGGATAAACTGGGGGATAAACAGGGTTAATCTGTTGGCAATTAATTTGGAAAAAAGCTTGACATCAGTATTGAGGAGGGCAATTGGCCTATAATTTTGGCAGTGAGTAGGATCTTTCCCTGGGTTGGTGTATAGGGATAATTTGGGCCTATAGCATTTCAGTGGGGAAACCGAGCCAGAGTCAGTCGCAAAGGAATATACTATATAGGCTAGTAAGAGTTGGGGGGGGAATTGGGTGCAAATTTCTTGTAAAAAGAATTCATTAAGCCACCCTGACCAGATGCGTTCCCCGAGGGGAGAGACCGGACAGCAGCCAACACTTCACTATCAGTCCATGGTGCGTTGAGAGACTCTAAGTCATCTACCGTCAATTAGGGGAGATGTATTTATTTTAAGAAGGATGGGATAAGGACACCAGTAGGTGTTCATAATATTGGGCAAAAGCTGCTGCAATATCCGAAGGGGTCAAGAAAAGGCATGTATAACCATCATGGGCACGTATAACCTTAATTCTGTTTCTCAACTGGCGTACAGAGTTTACAAGCTAAAATGTTTCCCGATTTATTGCCTAAAGTATCGAATTGCTGTTGCAATTTGTCCAAAGCAACCTGCATATGGGTAAAAAAAAATAGTGAAGTTGGTTTCGAAGTGAAACAAGTTTGCATTTAAGTAAACGGGAGGGCTGAGCACAATTTAACAACTCCACCTATGGTGGCCAATCCCGGGATCGGGATCGGCGGGATCCCGGGATTTAGGCCCAAAAATGGCCGGGATTCAATCCCGGGATTGGAAGCTCCAATCCCGGGGATTGAGGGATCAGCGTTGAGCGTCCACAGGACGCTCAAACGCTGCCCGGCTTCCTCCTTCCGGGTCGCCAGCGCAGCGTGAAAGGTCACGCTGCGCTGTCAGCTGCTGGTGGGAGCCGCCAGCAGCGTTCTCAGGATGTTGCCCTCCCGCCCGCCCCCGGTATGTGGTGAGTTATATGTGTGGGGCGAGGGGGCGGCCACCTAGGTAAAAGCCAATCCCGGGTATCCTGGGAATCCCGGGATTGGCCATTTTTCCATGCCGATACCCGGGATTGAAAAAATGGCCGGGAATTGGCTTCCCTAACTCCACCTGCAGTAAGCTCTCCTCTAGGTCAGTCTGTTGACGTAAGTGTTCCCACCTTAGTCTCGACCCCGTCTAAATAGCCACACCCTGCATCACTTCCTTAAGAGTGCTCCAAAACATGGGGATTGACATTTCAAAGAGAGAATTAGTTGCCATATAAAGAGTAAGGGCATCCATTAATGCAGTGATTGCATCAGAAGAGGATAGAAGATATTCTGGGAATCGCCAAGGACGAGGGGGGATTTTGGAAGTATAGCAGTCCCACGTCTAAGTCACCGCAGCGTGATCGGACCATAATACCGGAAGGATGTCAGCCCTACGGGTATGTTGCAGCATCCATTTGTCAAGCATGAATATGAGTAATGTACATGAGAGAAATAAGTATATCCCTCACAAATGGGGAATGAATCTGCCTAACATCATGAAGAACAAACTCTGCTATCAAATGTTGTAAACTACCTGAAGAATTTTGACCTGCTATTATATCACGAGTAGGTGCTGTCTTTCAAATTATCATCCAGTACTAAATTAATATCCTCCATTACTATTTATTTATTTATTAACAGTTTCTTATATAGCGCAGCATATTCCGTTGCGCTTTACAATTAGAACAACAGTAATAGAACAAAACTGGGTATAAACAGACAGACAGAGGTAGGAAGGCCCTGCTCGCAAGCTTACAATCTATATTACTATCACGTAACCTTTCCAGACTTTCTGGAGGTTATCCAGCAATCGCCACAAAAAGGGGTTTTGGCGTGTGTTTGGCGCATATACTGAGACTAGCGTCACTTCATGAAAAGTAGTTAAAACCAGTCTTCTTCTATTAGGCAAATTAAGGCCATGAACATTTAAGGAATAAAACTACCACTGGGCAACATTAGTAGACTGGCATGGGCTTTAGATGGTACTTGATCCTATATGCGCAGGGAAAGGGACAAAAAGGGTAGTAACTGAATTAGCCCAAAAATATGGGCTGCAGCATTTGTCGCCAGGAAAACGTGGTGACAAATCCAAAAACATTGGGGGGGGGGGGGGGGGGGCAGTTCTCTAGAAATCCTGCATTTGCCCCTGCACTGGGTGCCCCATTGTCACCTGAACAGAACTAGGCGAAAAAAGTGAATTAGATATTTATGTGCATTGACCTCAGATATTTTTGTTTATTCATAGTAATTAAGTCACCTTCAAGGCATCAAAGCAAATAAGCACAGCCTATCCAATATATCTTTATACTGTACTGTAACACCTCAGTTCCTTTAATCACTAAGGTAGTCAACCTCTAAAACAGGGGTGGGGAACCTTTGGCCCTCCAGCTGTTGTTGAACTACACATACCAGCATGCCTTGCTACCGTTTTGCTATTTGGCCATGTGAAAACTGTTGCAGGGCATGCTGAAATGTGTAGTTCAACAACAGCTGGAGGGCCGCAGGTTCCCCACCCCTGCTCAAAAACGTCTCAGATTCTTCTTTGTCTTTTTTGTAGATCGGTATCCAAAACTGTATCCCATATTCAGGATGATCTGGTGTAATCTATAGGCAATGCTATGTTTTCAAAACCAGCATCTGTGCTGTTTTAGCCTTTGCAGCAGTCAGGCAGTTTTCTGTCCTTTCCCATCTCATTACCATGGCTATTATTTTCCACAGGACTCCAATTGCTTAAATCTATACATAGAAGCCTAACATCATCTGTATTCATAGCCAGGGATGGACTGTGAACCTAAAGTGACCCAGGAAAATTTCTGAATGTGTTTCTATGGACATATGCTGGGGAGGTTAGCAGACTATGGGGTCTATTTACTAAGCCTTGGATGGAGATAAAGTGGATGGAGATAAAATACCAGCCGATCAGCTCCTAACTGCCATGCCACAGGCTGGGTTTTAAAAATAACAGTTAGGAGCTGGTTGGCTGGTACTTTTTCTCTGTCTAAGGCTTAGTAAATAGACCCCTATTAGCCCTAGAACTGACAGCATCCCAGTGAATGCCATACAGCAAACCTCCTAACCTTTTACTAGCGGAGATAGTGATGTCTTTGGCTCGCACCTGGAAAAGGGGAGCAGCCGTATGTGAAGTGCCATGACCGTGAGCCGTTTCCATAGTTTTTGTCATGCTGTGATGATATATGCTAATTTGGTACCATGTGTATCAGTAATATTGTTTCTTTAGAAGTGGTGTTTTACTGAAGATTACTGTCCCCCAGCCTTTTCCTCTAACTCTACCAGTGTCACTTGTGTGTTTCCAGCATCAGTCCGTGTGTCTCTCCAGCACCAGAGCACATTGTGTGTCACTCCACCACCTTCCCCATGTGTCACTCGAGCACCATTCCCCCGTGTCTCTCCAGGACCACTCCTGTCTCTTCAATACCATACCACTGTGTTTCTCCAATACCATCTCACTGTGTCTCTCCAATACCATCCCACTGTGTCTCTCCAGTGCCATCCCCCTGTGTCCCCAACACCATCTTCTCTTTACCCCCAGCGCCATCTCCTCTTTGCCCCAAGCAACATACCCCTGTGTCCCCTGTTCCATCTCTATTTTATTCTGGCCCCATTTCCCTGTATCCAGCAGCAAGCAATACTCCCCAATCCGGTCTTCTGCCTGTGCTCCTCTTCATGTCTTCGTGCCGCCTCCCGGAGGTGTTAGCGTATTGGTGTATGGGCACTGGCCAGGGAGAAGCTGGAAATGGGGTCACAGAGAGGAAACAGTGATTCAGAGTATCTCCCAGGTTCCCACAGCTGGGATGCTGGGGCTGTACTTGACCATAATTGGTCCCTGGAGTGTGAGACAGTGTCTGATTGGCCCTTGTCAATGTGTGAGTGGACCCTGGTCAGTGTGACAGTGTGTGAGTGAACCCTGGTCAGTGTGACAGTGTGTGAGTGGCCTATTCAGTGTGGGACTGTGAGTGGTCCCTGGTCGGTTTGACAATGTGTGAGTGCCTGGCCAGTGTGGGAATGTGAGTGGCCCCTCGTCAGTATGATAGTTTGTGGGCATCGAGATGATGCTGTGAGTTCCAGCAGTCATGACATCTATGTCACGAGTCGGGGGGCTTACCTCGGGAGCCACGATCCGGGGTTTGCCCATCTGGCTGCTGGTGGTGCAATGCTGCCGTGGAAAGACGCGGCGGGGCTGGCGGTGGTGTTAGTGGCGTACTTCAGTGTTCTTCAGTCCTATCTACTCAGCATTCATTCTTCTACAGCAATATTCAGTGTTCTTCAGTCACGACTGTTCAGCATCCATACCCGGAAGTATTCTTCAGTATTCTTCAGTGTTCTTCAGTCTTGTCTATTCAGCATTCATTCCTCAATAACATTCCCATGTGTTCTTCAGTCACGATTGTTCAGCATTCTTTGAGGTCCAACTTATATGAGAAGGCACTATATCTGACCTCGTCAGTTCCTCCCTGCTGTAGCATCCACTTTCTCAGCGAACGCCCATTCTGTGGATCCTCATCAGCGTGTTGTGACAATCCAACACCCACTCCACCCAGCTGGCCGTGCACATCTCCCCGCTGTGGATGCAGTTGGCTACCACCTGCTGTCTGGTCTATGTGCTGAAGAATCAACCGGCAGCTCTAGACGTGGTAAAGATGTGATGGCTGCAGCTGCAAGGGAACCTCCGGACCCGTGACTCCTCATTCTACCCCCTGAAACTACTGCTGGGTGCTGCAGGCTGCACTGTCCATGGGGAAGTGGACAGGCTGCTGGGGCTAGTGGTAAGGCTTCTTTACCAGGAGGGCTGGAGATGAACAGCATCCACCAAGAGAGTCAGTGAGTAAGCAATCAAGATGTGCTATGCTGGGGTGGGCTGAACTGAGAAGCAGAGACATAGGTGGCTGGTCCCTGGGAAAGGGTCAGCCACCATGAACAAATCAGTGTTGGATTCAGCCACATATGCCTGCTATGTCCGGCTCCCAATCAGTGCTGGCAGAGTCACACATATTAAAAAAAAAAAAGCACAGAAAACAAACTGATAATTGAATTCAAGTGGCCAGAAAACCAATCTGGCCCACTGGGGAAACTTCAGCAGAAGTCTACCACCAATGCGCGCCTGTTCAAAGTCCGACATAGGTTTGTATCATCTACAGAAATGGACATCTTACTCTCTAGACCTGTGGCTCTCCTTGTGTTGTGCAGAAGCAATCGCAGGATTTCTACATGGCCTGCTCATGAAGGTCAGTGCTGCATGAAGGGTGGGGGGTTCTGAGTACCTGTAAATCACCCCATGAGCCAAATTTTCTATTTTAGAGAAGGAGACATAGCGTCTCCATCTCAGCTAAAAGCCAGGATCGTGACCATGGAGCTGCTGCACTGTATGTACAGCAGCTTTCTGCTTACAAAATGTTCAGGGGGACTGCTGGCTGCGCATTGTCACGATCCGAGTACTGAGACACTATCTCCCTTCTGGTTGTACGCCCTCCGCGGCCTCCGCTGCCTTCCACGTGTCTCAGCATGCACCTGTTGTTTGGCGTCTCCTGTCCTCTGCGGCCGGAGCCGCCATTACTACTATGTTTCTACATTGTGTTCCAAACCAGGTTTTCCATCTTACTTCCAGCATGGGCGCAGCCATGTTGGATGCAATCACATGTTCCAGCTCCTCCAATCTACTGGCTCTGAAATCTGCATAATTGCCCAGCCAATGCCTGCATAGCTGCAGGTATAAGTATCCTGTGTCTGGGCCAGATAGATGTCAGTGCTTCATTTGTCTCCAGTGATCCCAGTGTGCAGTCCTCCCATGGACTTTCTCTGCAGTACAGCCTGACTCTGCAGTGTCTCATCATTGCATCCTGTGACTGGCAGTTACCGACACCAGCTTCCAGCAGTGCTCTGCCCTGCCAGTAACCATCGGTGTTCCACCATCGATCTCCAGTCACCATCGGTGTTCCGCCATCGATCCCAAGTCTCCATCGGTGTTCCGCCATCGATCCCAAGTCTCCATCGGTGTTCCGCCATCGATCCCAAGTCTCCATCGGTGTTCCACCATCGATCCAAAGTCACCATCGGTGTTCCACCATCGGTGTTCCGCCATCGATCTCAAGTCACCATCGGTGTTCCGCCATCGATCCCAAGTCACCATCGGTTTTCTATCATCGGTATTCCTCTGAACTGTGTTTAATAAAGCCTTTGAACTTTCCTTTGTTGTCTTGGTCACGCCTTCGGGCATTTGTTCGAAAGGTTCCCTGCATGTCCAAGAACCCTGTACTGCCTTCCAGGTACACATATACCTCAGCCCCTACAACTGAGGCTTCCCCTCTGGTCAGCACCAGCCCTCAGTTGTGACAGTAAGCACTTGTCAGACTTGGTTTTGTCTGTGTCCCCGGAGGGGGCGCTAGTGGGTCAGTGGAGGTAGGAGGGAGAAAGTGAGGAGGCTGGATTAAGTTTCTGCGCATGGGCGCAATGATGTTTATTAAACAGAAAGTTCACAAAGGCAGCAGAAATAAACAATAAGGAATGCAATGTCAATGGTACAGCGTGGAAGCTGAAAGTCTATGGACACAGAGATATGACAATGGATGAATGATAACTGATGAATGACAACTGATGAATAATAACTGATGAATGATAACTGATGAATGATAACTTGATAGATGATAATCTGGTATGGGAACCAGAGCAGTTTAAAACATGGAGCCAGCAGAGATGGTAACATACAGCAAACCTGGTAGCAGAGGCAGGAGACTGGCAACGTTCACAGTGCAGGTGATGAGGCACAAGCAGCAAGCAAGCTGCATCACAGGTGAGGAGATGGAATGCACCTGGAGCGAGTCTCTACTGCTAGGCTGAAGCTGAGGCTTGTAGTTCCACGGAGCTGTGGGAGGATAACCTGGAGCACAAAGTCACAGGTAGGTAACCAGGAACACGGAGGTGTAGGTAGGTAACCAGGAACACGGAGGAACAGGTACCAGATCCAGACACATGGGTCGCAGGAGTGACACAAAGTTCAGGATAACCACAGGCTCACCCTGCAGCTTCTGATATACCCCCTGGTGTGCAGGCATTGGTTGGAGTGGGAAAAGGAGGTGCGGCCAAGCACCGGATTGGCCGCCGTACTCTGACCGATGGAGACTGTCATGGCGGCGCCCATGCCGCGGCCCGGCGGGGACGCGGCGTGCTCACACACCCGCTGTCACAGGAGCGTTCCTAGGCCCAGGATGACGTCTGGCGGCAGAGGTGCGGATGACAGCAGAACGTAGGAACCCCGGACGGAGTCCGCACCGACGGACAGATGTCACTGTGGTGAGTCGATTCCTGACAGTACCCCCTCCTTTATGGGTGGGCACTGAACACCCACGTGGCTTGGAAGGATGAGTGCTGTGGAAGACACGGACCAACCTTGGAGCATGGACATCTGACGAATTCACCCAACTTCTCTCCTCCGGACCATAACCGGACCAGTCGATAAGATATTGTAGACGACCGTACCGGCAACGGGAATCCAGAATCTTCTCTATCTCGAACTCCACGCCCCGCTGAGTTCGAACTTTGGGGCCGACTGGAAGAGCTCTTTGGAAGCGATTCAGGACTAATGGTCTGAGGAGAGAGACATGAAAGGCATTAGGTATTCGTAGTGAAGGTGGTAACTTAAGCTTGTAGGCCACAGGACTGATGACTCTGTCAATAGAAAAGGGACCGATGAAACATGGTGCGAATTTCATCGATGGGACTCTAAGACGGAGGTTCCGAGTAGAAAGCCAGGTTTCAGGCTAGGAACTGCACGTCTTTTGCGGTCAGCAAAGAATTTATACCGGCTGGAGGCCTTCTTGAGGGAAGCATGAATCTTCCTCCAGGTTGAAGAAAACTGACTCAGGACAGCAGTGGCAGCAGGAACATCAATGTGAGGGAGTTCTTGGAAATCTGGAACACGAGGATGTTGTCCATATACAGCAAAGAACGGAGTTGTCTCAGTAGCGGTGTGGTAGCGGAAGTTGTGGGCAAATTCGGCCCACGGGAGCAGATCCAACCAGTCATCTTGAGAAGATGAAACATAAAGTCTTAAAAAGGTTTCCAATTCCTGGTTTACCCTCTCTGTCTGCCCATTCGTCTGAGGGTGGTAAGCTGACGAGAACTTCAGTTTAACTTGCATGGCAGAACAGAGGGCTCTCCAAAACCTCGCCACAAACTGAACACCTCGGTCGGATATTATTTCCGAGGGTAGTCCATGTAGACGGAAAATCTCCCGTAGGAAGATTTGGGCGAGTTTTGGGGCAGAAGAGAGACCCTGGAGAGGAACGAAATGGGCCATTTTAGTAAATCTATCCACCACAACCCAGATGGTATTATATCCTTGAGAAGGAGGCAGGTCGGAGATAAAATCCATGGACAGATGTGACCAGGGGCGACTGGGAACAGATAATGGTTGTAACTGACCTGCTGGAGACTGACGAGGAGTCTTGTGCTGCGCACACTTAGGACAGGATGCCACGAAATCCTTGATGTCAGCTTTCATCTTCGGCCACCAGTACGTCTCAGAGAGGAACTTGAAGGTTTTCAGGACACCAGGATGTCCAGTGAACTTGGACTGATGAGCCCAAGTCAACAACTTGGGACGGAGTTCTGGGGAAACAAAAGTCTTACCAGGAGGAGGAGCAGGAGAAACTTGAGATGCGGCAAATACCACTGGACTCAGGATGGAATGCGGAACTGAGTCAGACGTTTCCTCTTCGGAATCCATAGATCGGGATAAGGCGTCAGCTTTAATATTCTGAGAACCTGGGCGGAAATGAAGCTTAAAGTTAAAACGAGAGAAAAACATAGCCCACCGGGACTGGCGAGGATTAAGGCACTGGGCTGCCTTTAAATAAAGCAGATTCTTATGATCCGTATAGATGTTGAACGGATCTTTGGCCCCTTCCAGGAGATACCTCTATTCCTCAAGGGCCAGCTTGATCTTTTGGAATGCCGCTAAAGCTTCTTCTGACCAGTTGGAATGATCTGCCCCTTTCCGAGTTAAGTTGGTAATAGGAGCGATGAGAGTTGAGAATCCTCGGATAAACTTCCTATAGTAATTGGCGCAGAGCCGTCTTAACAGCGGTGTAGGCCCCTGGGCACAGCAATTCACTGGGCCCCCTACCCATGCTCCAGTGGTAGGGGTGGGAGGAGCTATCAGCAGCAGCTTTGATGTCCCGTGGGCAGTAGGGGGTGTTCTATCTTCTGCTCAGCATGTAGGACCTGAAGCAGTAATTTCTGCTAATTACTCCTTTACTGCACAGATGGGGCTAAACTGTAGAAGGGGGCATTGGGCTGAATGAAGAAGCCCTGGTGCATGACTTCCAGGGTGGTAGGGGGTGTTTAATACAAAGGGGAGGGGTGGCTAGTGAAGTGGGCTTAATATTTATCATTTTACGGTGGGAGGGCAGCATGCTTGACTGCATATATCTCAAGTTCCTGAAAATATATTTCTTAGCTTTGAATGGGTAAAACACTACAGAGTCCCACCTTTCAGAAGATTCTGGGGACTTGGGGATCAGAGTTCAGGAGCCAGAGCAATTCACCAACGAAAATCTAAAACTCCATATTAGGCATATGGAGCTGGAGCAGGGACCAGCTGCTTGAAATCTGATATCTCTGGTTCTGGGCATAGTTGAAACAAGCTGCCAGTGTCCACTAAAAGGGGAGAGTCCCAGCTTTTGGTTTATAACCTTAGAAATACTCTAAGTCAGAAAGAACCCGAAATATCTGGTTGGGAAGAGCAATTAACAGGCTTGGATGGGGACCACTGCTTTCAAGTCGGATATCTCTGGTTCCCCAGGGCCGATTATCAAAAATCTGGTACCCCTGGAAAGAGGGGACCCTCAGCTATCAGCCTAGGGCCCTTATTCTCTTGGGGCCCTTGGGCAAGAGCCCATTGAGCCCATACGAAAAGACGGCCCTGAATTGGCGAATCCCAGGAATCGCTGAATAGACTTGAGAGAATTTGGAATGGACCAATTGGCAATGGCTTCCAACTTTGTCGGGTCCATTTGGAGATCCGATCCGGAAATTATATACCCCAGGAAGGGTATAGAGGAAACTTCAAAGGTGCACTTGGATAGTTTACCGTAGAGCCGGTTCTCACGAAGACGTCGGAGGACTTCACGGACTTGTAGACGATGAGAGGAGAGGTCTTGGGAGAAGATGAGGATATCATCCAGATAAACCACAAGATATTTGTACAGAACGTCACGGAAGATTTCGTTCACAAAGTGCTGGAACACTGCTGGGGCATTACTCAACCCGAATGGCATTACCAGGTACTCGTAATGACCATCTCGAGTGTAAAAAGCTGTCTTCCATTCGTCACCACTCCGGATTCTGATGAGGTTGTAGGCACCGCGAAGATCTAACTTAGTAAAGATGCGGGCTCCCTTAACTCTGTCAAACAATTCGGTGATGAGTGGTAATGGATAGCTATTTTTGATGGTAATGTCATTGAGACCCCGGTAGTCGATGCATGGACGTAATCCTCCATCCTTTTTCTTAACAAAGAAGAAGCCCGCACCAGCGGGTGAAGATGAGGGACGGATAAATCCTTTCTGTAAGTTCTCCCTGATGTAGTTGCTCATCGCTTCAGTTTCAGGAACGGACAACGGATAGGTACGCCCCCTAGGTGGTTTCTTGCCGGGAATGAGGTCAATGGGGCAATCCCACTCTCTATGGGGCGGCAGAACGTCAGCGGCTTTTTCACTGAAGACGTCAGAGAAATCTTGGTAAGCCGCAGGAAGACTTGACTGGGTTTTAACTTCAGTAGACTTGATAGGACAAACTTGGGCTAAACAGGACTGGCGGCAATGTGAACCCCAGGAAGTAAGTTGCAACGTAGACCAATCAATCTGTGGATTATGTAGTTGGAGCCAGGGCATACCCAAAACGACCTCTTGGGTTGCCTGAGGAATAACTAAGAACTTTATTAATTCTGAGTGCAGGAACCCAACTCCCAGAACTACTGGTACGGTTTGGTGAGAGATATTCCCCTTGGAGATTCGGCTACCATCTACAGCGGTAATGTAGACTGGGTATGAGAGTTCACAAACAGGCAAACAAAACTTATCTACCGCAGCTTGGGTGATGAAGTTTCCTGCGGCTCCACAGTCCACTAACGCAGATGCAGATTGAAGACCAACCGAAGTTTCTAAAGTCACGGGAAGGATAAGGTCTTGATTCGAAGGAGCTTGTCTAGAAGATCCCAACTTGACTCCTCCTTTACAAGTCAGGATCTGGTGTTTCCCGAACGCACTGTACAAGAATTAATCTGGTGACCTGCAGCCGCACAATAAAGACACAGTCTCTCACGAAGTCTTCTTGACCGCTCCTCAGGAGTTAGGCGGGACCTATTTATTTGCATAGGCTCATCAGAAGGTGGAGGCTGAAATTGTACAGAAGGTACCATTCTTGACCTGCGCGGCTCACTACGAGCACGTTCACTGTTGCGTTCGCGAATGCGAGAGTCCAACTTGATGCACAGGGAAATTAAATCGGACAATTGCTCAGGGAGATCGCGGGTTGCCAGTTCATCCTTGATCCGATCTGAAAGTCCATGCCAGAAGGCTGCTACCAGGGCTTGATTGTTCCACTGAATCTCTGCGGCTAACGTCTGGAACTGGATGACATACTGTCCCATACTACGGGTACCTTGACGAAGTTGAATAAGATCTGCAGAGGCTGACGTTGCACGACCCGGCTCGTCAAAGATTCGTTTGAAGGTTGACACGAATTCAGCGTAGTTGTTCATCAGAGGATCAGCACGTTCCCACAGAGGAGACACCCAACTCAAGGCAGAACCAGAGAGCAGTGAGATGATGTAGGCAACCTTGGATCTTGGCGTGGGGAAATTGTGTGATAATAATTCGAACTGGATTTCACATTGGTTCAGAAACCCGCGACATAACTTTGGGCTGCCATCATACTTGCTAGGCACGGGCAGGTGCAAGCGTGACACTGGAGCTGATGCAGCCGGCATAGAAGAACTCACAACACTTGCAGGCGCTGGAGTAACTGGAACTGAAGTAGCAAGTACACTAGGCAGGGTTTGCTGTAGTGTATCAATCCGGGAGGACATCCCTTGCAGGAACTGAAACATCTGCTGCTGCACAGCCTCTTGACCATCCAAGCGGGAGACCAGATTTTGTAAGGCCTCTGACCCCACACTCCGACCACCGTCCGAGTCCATCGATCCTGAACTTACTGTCAGACTTGGTTTTGTCTGTGTCCCCGGAGGGGGCGCTAGTGGGTCAGTGGAGGTAGGAGGGAGAAAGTGAGGAGGCTGGATTAAGTTTCTGCGCATGGGCGCAATGATGTTTATTAAACAGAAAGTTCACAAGGGCAGCAGAAATAAACAATAAGGAATGCAATGTCAATGGTACAGCGTGGAAGCTGAAAGTCTATGGCAACAGAGATATGACAATGGATGAATGATAACTGATGAATGACAACTGATGAATAATAACTGATGAATGATAACTGATGAATGATAACTTGATAGATGATAATCTGGTATGGGAACCAGAGCAGTTTAAAACATGGAGCCAGCAGAGATGGTAACATACAGCAAACCTGGTAGCAGAGGCAGGAGACTGGCAACGTTCACAGTGCAGGTGATGAGGCACAAGCAGCAAGCAAGCTGCATCACAGGTGAGGAGATGGAATGCACCTGGAGCGAGTCTCTACTGCTAGGCTGAAGCACACTGGGTTGATGATTAGTGTGAAGCCTGTAAACAGAAGCAGGTGTTGCTGAGGCTTGTAGTTCCACGGAGCTGTGGGAGGATAACCTGGAGCACAAAGTCACAGGTAGGTAACCAGGAACACGGAGGTGTAGGTAGGTAACTAGGAACACGGAGGAACAGGTACCAGATCCAGACACATGGGTCGCAGGAGTGACACAAAGTTCAGGATAACCACAGGCTCACCCTGCAGCTTCTGATATACCCCCTGGTGTGCAGGCATTGGTTGGAGTGGGAAAAGGAGGTGCGGCCAAGCACCGGATTGGCCGCCGTACTCTGACCGATGGAGACTGTCATGGCGGCGCCCATGCCGCGGCCCGGCGGGAACGCGGCGTGCTCACACACCCGCTGTCACAGGAGCGTTCCTAAGCCCAGGGTGACGTCTGGCGGCAGAGGTGCGGATGACAGCAGAACGTAGGAACCCCGGACGGAGTCCGCACCGACGGACAGATGTCACTGTGGTGAGTCGATTCCTGACAGCACTGACCTAATGGATCCAGCCGGAGATCAGGCCCAAGCGAATGGGCTGATACAAGAATTGGCAAACCGCCTTGAACGTCAGGAGGCGGCTCAAGGTCATGTTGTTCGCTGTCTCCAGGACCTCTCCTCCCGGCTGGATGAAATTCAAGCGGCCCTCCGTGGATTAGGGGCGTCCAGTGTGTTGACTCCAGCGCCTCCGGTGGTGTCCCCACCCACCATACCTGTTCCTGCTCCCCATCTTCACTTGCCGACTCCTGCTAAATATGATGGATCCCCTAAAGCCTGTAGGGGTTTCCTAAACCAGTGCGAGATCCAATTTGAATTGCAACCCAGCAGTTTCCCTACTGACCGCATTAAGGTGGCATACCTTATTTCTCTACTCACTGGTGCCGCTCTAGACTGGGCCTCACCTATATGGGAAAGGTCTGATGCTCTGTTGTCATCCTATGCTAACTTCGTGGCAACATTCAGACGAATTTTCGATGAGCCAGGTCGAGTGACATCAGCCTCTTCAGAGATCCTTCGACTGCGTCAGGGGACGCGAACTGTCGGTCAGTATTTGGTGCAATTCCAGACCTTGGCATCTGAAGTCTCCTGGAATGATGATGCTCTTTATGCAGCCTTCTGGGGAGGGCTATCCGAGCGTATCAAAGATGAGCTTGCTGCTAGAGACTTACCTTTAACTTTAAACAAGCTCATTTCCCTCTGCACTAAGGTCGATTTACGGTTCCGTGAAAGGGCTGTTGAACGAGGAAAATCCACATTTCCCAGGATTCCTACTGTTTCCATTCCTCGTCAGCCATCTCCGTCTCGGGAGGAACCTATGCAGATAGGTCGCTCTCGTTTATCTCAGGCAGAGCGTAGTAGACGTCTTGCTGAGCGTCTCTGTTTGTATTGTGCCGAATCTTCTCACGTTATCAAGTCCTGTCCCAAGCGTCTGGGACAACCTCAATTCCTAGCCCACCAAGGAGAAGACCAGCTAGGATTGACGAATTTCTCGCCATTTCCAAGTAACTGCAATCTCTCCGTTTCTCTGCAGGTGGCTCTGCGTACTAAGAATCTCACTGCCTTATTGGATTCCGGAGCAGCCGGAAACTTTATTACAGAGAGTTTCGTTTAGCAGTGGTCTCTACCCACTGAGAGACTGTCATCACCGATATCTCTTACTGCCGTGGACGGCAGTAGGATTCCTGATGCGGTGATTACCTCCAAGACCCTACCTATCCGTCTGAAGGTAGGGGATCAGCATACAGAGTTGATTTCTTTCCAGGTTATCCCCAGGGCCACCCATCCTGTGGTCCTGGGCCTTCCATGGCTACGTCTGCATAACCCTCAAGTTGATTGGAAGTCGACCCGTATCCTGGCATGGGGTCCTTCCTGCTCTGAGACCTGTCTCCAAAAAGAGCTTCCAGTTCGTCTATCCTCCTACAAGTCTTCTGATGTCCTGTCTGCTCCGTGCCAAGACTCCAAACTACAGTTTTGTCCAGGGTCACCGAATCACAAGGCTGATGCCCTTTCCCGCTCCCGGGAGCAAGAAAATGAGTCTGAGTCTACTGTCAAGCATTATATTGTTGATCCAGTGGTGTTCTCCGCAGTGAGGATGGACTCTATGCCCCCGCCAGGAAAAACTTAGTGAAGCCGGCTTTCAGGAGGAAGCTCTTGCATCAAGCACATTCCTCTCGCTTTGCCGGACACGCGAGCATATGCAAGACCTTAAAATTCGTTTCCAGGTCAAATTGGTGGCCGACCCTAAAAAAGGACATTGCTGAATTTGGGGCCTCCTGCCCAAAATCTGCCCAGCACAAAGTATCCCACCAGTCACCCACTAGGCAACTGGTTTCCTTAGAAACATAGAAACATAGAATTTGTCGGCAGATAAGAACCACTTGGCCCATCTAGTCTGCCCCTTATTATTTTTTATTTTTTTTATATTATTTTTTAACACTAACCTTATTTGATCCTTATTTCTTTGTAAGGATATCCTTATGTCTATCCCATGCATGTTTAAATTGCTCTACTGTCTTAGCCTCTACCACCTCTGATGGGAGGCTATTCCACTTGTCCACTACCCTTTCTGTGAAATAATTTTTCCGCAAATTTCCCCTGAACCTCCCCCCCTCCAGTCTCAGTGCATGGCCTCGTGTCCTATTGCTTCTCTTCATTTGGAGAATGTTTCCCTCCTGGACTTTGTTAAAACCCTTCATATATTTGAAAGTTTCTATCATGTCCCCCCTTTCCCTTCTCTGCTCCAAACTATACATATTGAGATTTCTTAGTCTTTCTGGGTATGTTTTGTGATGTAGGCCATGCACCATTTTAGTTGCCCTCCTTTGTACAGTTTCTAATGTATTAATATCCTTTTGAAGATATGGCCTCCAGAACTGAATACAGTATTCTAGATGAGGCCGTACCAATGACCTATACAGTGGCATTATTACTTCTTTCTTTCTGCTGCTGATTCCCCTCCCAATGCAGCCAAGCATCTGACTAGCCTTCCTCATTGCCTTGTTACATTGCTTACCTGCTTTTAAGTCATCTGAAATAGTGACTCCTAGATCCCTTTCCTCCTCAGTAGTTTCCAGTATAGTGCCATTAATACTGTATTTAGCTTTAGGATTTTTGAGACCCAAGTGCATGATTTTGCATTTTTTGGCATTAAACTGTAATTGCCAGACTCTTGACCATTCCTCTAGTCTACCTAGATCCTCAATCATTTGTTTTACCCCACCTGGTGTGTCTACCCTGTTGCATACCTTTGTGTCATCTGCAAAAAGGCATACTTTCCCTTTAATGCCATTTGCAATGTCACCAATAAAGATATTAAAAAGCACTGGTCCAAGTACAGATCCCTGGGGTACTCCACTGGTAACATTTCCCTCCTGTGAATGCACTCCATTTACCACAACTCTCTGTTTTCTATCCTTCAACCAAGATCTTATCCATTCAATAATCCTAATATCCAATCCCAAACTTTCAAGTTTATTTAGCAATCTGCGATGTGGAACTGTGTCAAAAGCCTTACTAAAGTCTAGATAAGCTATATCCATGGCTCCACCTTTATCCATCACTTTAGTCACACAATCAAAAAAGTCAATAAGATTTGTTTGACATGATCTCCCCCCAGTGAATCCATGCTGTTTGGGATCCAGTAAATTGCCGGATTTGAGATAATCTACAACTCTTTCTTTTAAGAGTGTTTCCATCAATTTCCCTACTACTGATGTAAGACTCACTGGTCTGTAGTTGTTTGCCTCTTCCTTGCTTCCACTTTTGTGCAGTGGGACTACGTTTTCTCTTTTCCAGTCCCCTGGAATTTCTCCTGTAGCTAATGACTGGTTGAATAATTCTGTCAATGGTGCTACCAGCACCTCTTTAAGTTCTTTTAATATCCTTGGATGTATCCCATCTGGCCCCATAGATTTGTCCACTTTCAGCTTTGAGAGTTCTGTTAGGACCTTCTCCTCTGTAAATGTACTTGTTTCATTTTCCTGAATATCCCTGCAACTTAACTGTGGCCCCTTCCCCTCTCTTTCAGTAGTAAATACTGAGCAAAAATAATCATTAAGATGATCTGCTATTAAATTGTCTCCTTCAACAAGACTCCCAGTGTCCGTCTTTAGTTTTATAATTCCGCCTTTTGTTTTTCTCTTTTCGCTTATATACCTAAAAAAAGTTTTGCCTCCTTTACCCACTGACTGGGCCATTTTCTCCTCAGCTTGTGCCTTTGCACATCTGATTACCTTCTTTGTCTCCTTCTGTCTAACAAGATATATCTTTTTGTCTTCATTATTTTGTTCCTCATCGTCCGTGGGTTCATTCCTCGATGGATTCTGTCATGGATTCCCCACTTCCAAGTTGGCACAAGTCTTCTTTCAGAAGTTCCATTCCAGATGGCCAGGAAAACTTAAGAAGTGTCCTGGGGCCACTCCTAAAAGGGGGGGTACTGTCACGATCCGAGTACTGAGACACTATCTCCCTTCTGGTTGTACGCCCTCCGCGGCCTTCCACGTGTCTCAGCATGCACTTGTTGTTTGGCGTCTCCTGTCCTCTGCGGCCGGAGCCGCCATTACTACTATGTTTCTACATTGTGTTCCAAACCAGGTTTTCCATCTTACTTCCAGCATGGGCGCAGCCATGTTGGATGCAATCACATGTTCCAGCTCCTCCAATCTACTGGCTCTGAAATCTGCATAATTGCCCAGCCAATGCCTGCATAGCTGCAGGTATAAGTATCCTGTGTCTGGGCCAGATAGATGTCAGTGCTTCATTTGTCTCCAGTGGTTCCTGTGTGCAGTCTTCTACAGATTCTCCAATGAACTCTCCTGCATTCAAGCCTGACTCCTCTGTGTTGCACTCTGTGGTGTAACACGACACCTCTGTGATTAACCCTCTACAACATCACCTTACTCATCTGTGTCTGTATTCCGGCTTTCCAGCAGCCACTCTTCAACAACTACAGTTTTCCAGCGAACCCTAGCTTCATTTACAGTTTACAGAACTTTTCTCTACATTCCAGGTTACTGGTATTAACCAGTTGCACACCTAAATTTCCACTTGTGACTTTCTATTGGTTTTGCACGTTTTATGACTTTTCATTTAATAAAATCACTGAAAGATATTTCCAGTTGTCGTGGTCACGCCTTCGGGCATCCTTGCTACTGTCTTTACGCATGTCCAGGAGTCCCATCGCTCCTCCAACATTCAGGTACCCGTCAACCCCTACAACTGAGGCTCCCAGTCACGGTCATCAGCCCTCAGTTGTGACACGCATGCAGCAGTTCTCTCCGTCCTCACACTGTCGCCCGTTTGTTCCCCTGCGGGAACAGTATGCATAAAACTGAGTATGTATGTGTATGTATGCTTGTGTGTACGTGCCTGTGTATGTATATACAGTATGTTTGCGTGTTTGTGTATATGTGTGCATTTGTGTATGTGTATATATAATAATTTTATTAATATAGTGCTCTTTCTCCAATAGGACACAAGGCGCTTATATATATATAAGTAGTGAAGAAAATAAGCGCTTGGGAGTGCAATAACAAAATTTTAAAAGGGGGGACAAAAACAGATGGGTATAGTTAAAACCAAGAACACTTATCTGGTTTTACAAGAATTTCCAACGATTGTTGATCAATTGAGATTCACATGTAAAGAAAAAACATAACAAAGCATAGTGTGTACCATTTTCGTAAAGCAATGTCATTAAGCAATAAAGGGCAATAAATTAGGGAAAACCAGATAAGTGTTCTTGGTTTTAACTATACCCATCTGTTTTTGTCCCCCCTTTTAAAATTTTGTTATTGCACTCCCAAGCGCTTATTTTCTTCACTACTTATTTTTGTTTCTAAGTGTACACCTTACACTTATTCTGTATTATGAGCAGCTACTCTTAAAAGAGCTAAGGAGTGTCACTTACAACAACTAACACTGCACATCTGTACTGAAGCGCCTAGGTCTCTGCTATTCTAGCTTATATATATATATATATATATATATATTTATTTATTTATTTATTTAGCAAATGATGGGGTAAGACGATGGGCGGCGAATTGTGGTCCAGGAGTTGGTACTAGGTTGAGGTTGGGGCTACCCACCACAGTGGGTCTTTTCACGGTCTTGAAACGTTGGTGATTTCACTATACTTTGTTTATTCTTCGGATTCCATAGGGCTCCACAGGGGAGATAATGGGGTGTAGGTGGCGGTAAGGAACTGGGCACCAAACAGTTAAAGCTTTAGGTATCCCAAGATGCTCTGGTCCTTCCCCCCTATACCCCTCTAGCTCAGTCTTCTCAGTTTCATTTTTGGTGCCGGCAGAAGCTGGATCACTGTTTAAACATTGGAGCTGCTATTAAGTAGCTCAAGCTTTATTATTTTCTTTATCATTTTTCCTTTCTTCTGGAACAGTGCAGCAGAGCTAGGCACTCTGGATGCCAGCACTGCTCCATCACCACTGGTCCTAGGCCTGGTACTTCCAGCAGAGGACCTGGGAGCTCAGCTAGCACGGCTCCCAATGAGGACCCTGGACTGCATCTGGCACGGGGAGACAGTAAAGGGGGGTTCCCCCACATCTTGTATGCAGTCTTCTCTCTGGTCTCAGGAGACAGAACGGAGGGGCTGATGTGGACACCGGTTTGTCCGGGACCCCACTAGACCTCTGGTGCAGGTTTTTTATTCCAAGAGGCCAGGGAACCGGTACTTTAAGTCAGCATGGGAAGGTCAGCCCCCTGCCTGCTGCCCCTCCCCCAGCTTGGGGTGCAATTTCACTGTGGTCTTCCCGCCGATGAGCTGCTCCTCCTCCCCCTAAGAGACCCATGGAAGCCATTTTCAGCTCTGCAGCTACAGGTCTCTAGGAATGCTGTGTCCATTCTCCCTGTATACCACTGCTAGGAGCCAGGTAATACAGCGCTATATCCTAACAGCCACTGCGGTCTGTGTAGTTGATTTAGTGTCCATTGCAGTGTATTTTATTGTATTCTGTATTAGCTGTGACCTGTGCTAGCTATGCTATGCTGTCTGATTTATTTCAGCTGTCAGCTTATACCTTTCCCTTTTTTTCACTTTCCACCCTAATGAACAGGTGTTTAAGGGGTTTTTCATACTTCACAGCTACCAGTGTTGGTGACAGTACAGCTATTGTTGCACACTGCCTTGTGCCAAATTCTGTGCTATATTACTCTTGCAGCTATGTCTAGCAAAGGCAAGGGTCTCAAGCAGGCTGCTGAACCTCTGTTGGTCCCATACAGATCCTGTTTATTTGGTTTATACACACAGGACATTGTACAGGATGGTTTATGTGCATCTTGCTATATCCCACCGAACCAATCAACCCCTCCAACTCTTGTGCAGGATCCCCCTTGGGCATCCTTCTCATAGCTCCTAACACAGATAGCTGGATACCTGGCAACCCCTACAGTGGCTCCCCCTATGGGACTGCCCCGCAGGTGCACCCTGCTGTTCCACTGCAACCTGCTATGCCGGTCATACTCTGTCCCCTCCCTTGGTAGACATGATTTCTCAGTACAAAGTGTAGCTACTACTTCTGCTGCTTTTCAACAGATGTTTCAGGGTCATAGACCCTTGCCCACTAACGCCACTAGGTGTGCTGTGCCATCCTCAGAGTCTGTACAGCTATGCAGGCGTCATCTAGTGAAGCAGAGGGGGCAGATGCCTCTCTCACTAAGTCTCCCTCAGAAGAGGAGGAGCGTCAGACTTCTTATATATATATGCTCTGGTAAGGGCCATCAAATCTGTTCTTCAAATAGAAAAGGAGGATCCTGATCCTCAACAAAAGAAGGCCCAATTATTTAAACACCAGAAGTTATTTAAAGCTGAATTTCCTCAGTCTGAGCATCGTACAGAACCCCTGCATGAAGCTTGGAATACCCCTGGTAGAAAGTATCAGCTGCCAAAGCGCCTAGCTTCTTTTTACCTAGTCTCAGCAGCTGATAATGCTAAGTGGGAGGTTCCCCCAGCTGTGATTTCTCATATGACCCATCTGGTGAAAACCTCTACTTTACGTATCCCTACCACATCTTATTTAAGGAGACCATGTATAGAAGGAATGAAGCCTGTCTCAAATCTGTTTATTCCCTTACAGGAGTCCGCTATGGCAGCTTTCTGGGTGGCCAAAGCCATTGAGAGCTGGGCAGAGGCTGTGGAAGAAAACCTTCCCTCTGACCTTTCCCGGGACCTTATGTCTTCTGGGTCAGATTAAGCCTTTGGATGCCTAGGGCACTTAAGATATGGGGGCCCTGGTGAATGGGGGGGTGTATATTATATTGTGCATACCTCCCAACATGACCACCAAAATGCTCTCTACCTGGACTTCCCTCTTAATACATGATTGGCATCACCTATTTCACCTACTAATAAGAAATGTATTTCAACACTGGTGATTGCAATCAGAAATGAAAAGGGAAGTCCAGGTAGAGAGCATTTTGTACCTCCTGGAATGGGTCATATTAGGAGGTTTGGTTTGTTTCAATTTAAACCAATGGTGTATATTAGATTTAAACTAATAGTTTAATAATGCCTGGACATTGTTTATAGCTCCACCTAATTAAGAGACAACTATTTTATAAAGTTTTCTTGTAGTGGAACAAAGACAACTTAACCTTAAAATACACATAGAAAAATGTATCAATTATCGTGTATCAAGGGGGGTCATTCCGAGTTGTTCGCTCGCAAGCGGATTTTAGCAGATTTGCTCATGCTAAGCCGCCGCCTACTGGGAGTGAATCTTAGCATCTTAAAATTGCGAACGAAGTATTCGCAATATTGCGATTACACACCTCGTAGCAGTTTCAGAGTAGCTCCAGACTTACTCGGCATCTGCGATCATTTCACTGCTTGTCGTTCCTGGTTTGACGTCACAAACACACCCAGCGTTCGCCCAGACACTCCCCCGTTTCTCCGGCCACTCCTGCGTTTTTTCCGGAAACGGTAGCGTTTTTCCCCACACGCCCATAAAACGGCCTGTTTCCGCCCAGTAACACCCATTTCCTGTCAATCACATTACGATCGCCAGAACGATGAAAATGCCGTGAGTAAAATTCCTAAGTGCATAGCAAATTTACTTGGCGCAGTCGCAGTGCGGACATTGCGCATGCGCATTAAGCGGAAAATCGCTGCGATGCGAAGATTTTTACCGAGCGAACAATCCGGAATGACCCCCAAGAATAGCAGCAACCTCTGTACTACTTACACACCGGGACAGGAATCAGGAGGACTCTGTGTGTGTCTCTCTCTAGACCTAAATGCTCTCATTAGATAACGGGTTATACAAGGCCCATGTGGGGAGGAGGGAAGCTGGGATCCCTTGGTTACTTACAGCTCTCTCCCCCCTTCTAGCTCTCCTGTGGTTGGGAATCTACATCAGTAGCTCATGAAACCTGATACTCCTGTCTCTCGGCCTGTACTGCATACTGTCTTGCTCACATTCTGGCTGCCTGGCTCTACTGCTGCACAAGAAGGAGAGCTAATGATGTCACTATTCTCCAGCCAGGGGGCCCCCTGACGGAGGGGGCCGGGGTACAGTATGCCCTGCGTCCCCCCTTAATCTGGCCATGTATGTCCCACATCACGCATATCAGGGATGCTGCATCTTACCTTGGGGAAGAGGTTCTGGATACTGGTCTCCTGGCTTCCAGGGTGTCTGCTTCCTCAGTGGTAGGCCGCCTCATCCTCTGGCTACGTTCATGAAAACCAGACAGGGATTCCAAGAATTTCTGCCTTTCACTGGAGATATACTATCGTAGCTAATCTGGCGGCCACAAAGACTGCTTTCCTACCCACAGCCTCTGCTCCACGGTCCAGGACATCTACCCTCTGGTCCTTTCACCCACAAGGCAAAGCTAAAGGTCAGTCATTTTCCAGACAGTCGACTTCCACAAAGACTACCAAGCCCAGAACCAAGCTGGCCTTGGCTGCCAGACATCCAACTACCAAGTCTGATAACAAGCCCTCAGCCTGATGGGGCAGGGCTCCTCCTGGGGGATCCCAGTGAGGGAGGCAGACTTCTTCAGTTCACACACTTATGGCATTAGACCCCCACAGATGCATGGGTGCATGGGTTAGACCACCACAGACGCACGGGTATGCTCTCTCATTCCGGAGATGCCCCCCTCAGCAATTCTTTTGTACAGGCCCCCATCAGACTCAAGCAAAGCTTTAGCCCTTCAGGAGGTCATTCAGTCCCTAATACTATCAGGGGTCATAGTTCCAGTCCCTTTGTTACAGCACAGTACAGGTTTTTACTTTACATTGTTCCCACTTCAGAAACCTAATGGGTTTCATTGACCTATTCTCAATCTCAAATCCCTCAAAAAGTTTGTTAGGGTGCCCAAGTTTTGTATGGAAACCCTACACTCTATTGTCCTAGGATCCTAGGGACTTTATGGTGTCCCTGGACATTCAGGGTGGCTATTTGCATGTCCCTATAGCACCTGCTCATCAGGGGTTCCTACGGTTTGCTGTACTTCAACGACATTACCAATTTTGGGCACTACCCTTTGGTCTTTCTACTGCTCCCAGGGTGTTTACCAAAATTATAGATGTTATGACGGCACAGCTGCGCTATCAGGGAGTCAGAATGCTCCCATACCTGGACAACCTGCTGATCCTCGCACACTCTCTAGAGCTTTTTCACTGCCATCTTCAGCTGGCTATTGCCTTCCTACAGAAGTACGGCTTGCTGTCAATTGGAAAAAGTCATCCCTTCTGCGTTCTCAGAGGATGGTGCATCTGGGAGCTCTCCAGGATTCTCAGGTACAATGGATTTTCCAACCAGCAGCCAAAATTCCACTCTACAACAATGCGTCCACAGTCGCCGGGTGTCAATTCACTCACCAATGCAGGTCTTGGGGTCCATGCTGTCCACTTTCGACATGTTAAGAGTATGCCCAGTTCCACTCCAGACCCCAGCAACACCTAATTTTCTCCAGACAGAATGGACAACCACATCTGATCAGGTCCCAGACGATGGCCCTATCTCTGGTGTCTTCCCATCTGGATTCCGGATTGGGTTTTCCGGACCACGAATATCAGTCTCCCTGACTGGGGGCAGTGTCTGGTCAACACTCCTTGTAGGGCCATTGGACTCCACCGAATGTTGCTTACCAATCAAAGTCCTGGAATTACCAGCTGTCTAGAGAGCAGTCACGCTGGAATGGGACATTTTCCAGGGCAGACTGGTTTAGGTCCAGTCCGACAACGCCACTGCGGTGGCCTACCTCAACCATCAGGGAGACACTCGCAGTCAGTTGGCGATGCAGGAAGTGACTCATATCCTCTAATGCGCAGCACGTCATCTCCCGGCCATCTCAGCGGTGGTCATTCTAGGGTTCCTCAACTGGAAAGCGTACTTCCTCAGCCGTCATGATGTGAACTTCGGTGAGTGGTGGACAAATGGGGCCAGTCGGACGTTGACCTCATGACACAACCTCAAGGTTCCTGTTTACAGGACCAGGACAAGAGATCCCAAAGCAGCCTTCATGGATGCTCTGGTAGTGCAGTGGGCCTTCAGTCTACCATACGTCTTCGCCCCAGTCTCCCTTTTTCCGCGGTTTCTTTGGAAGTTCAAGCAAAAAGGAGGCACCGTCCTGTTGGTAGCTCTGGTGTTACCCAGACATCATTGGTTCTCAGATCTACAGAGTCTCTGCATAGTCGCTCCCTTTCCACTCCCTCTTCGCCCAAACCTGTAAAAAGGGTTCTCTTGCTCTCTAGTCCACACTATGCTCAGCATGTGGAATCCGGCCTTTGCCCATATCTATTACCATGTGTGGCATACATACTTCCAGTAATGTGCTGCAAGACACTATGACCCTCTGGTTTTTAGAGTTTCCTGAACCCTTGCCTTTCTTCAAGCTGGACTGGATCTCGGACTCCGCCTACCCTCTCTAAAAGTGCACGTCTCTGTTCTGTCCATCTGGTTCCAGCACAGAATCGCTCCACTGCCTTTCTTCAGGGTGTCTTCCGTATTCAGCCTTCCTTTATCCCTCCAGTGGCTCCGTGGGATTTGTCAGTGATTCTCCGGGCTCTTTAGGAGGCCCCGTTTGAACCTCTGAACTCTGTGGACCTCAAATGGTTCACAGCAAAGACTCTTTATCTTTTGGCTATTGTATCGGCCAGAAGAGTGTCCAATTTGGGGGCACTATCCTGTCCCTCTCCCTTTCTGATCTTTCATCAAAACAGGGCTGTTCTTCAAACTCGCCTGTCTACCTTCCCAAGGTGGTGTCTCGTTTCCACCTTAAAGAAAAAATTGTTGTACCAGCCTTCCAATCCCCTGACTTCTCGGTGGGGTAGGACTCCTTGGATGTGGTCCGTGTGGATCTATATGGATATTACCAGTTCCATACGGAAATCTGTTTCCCTCATTGACCTCTATGGATTCCACAAGAATGACAGGTGACAAACAGATTCTGGCCAGGTGACTTTGCATGACTATCTCACAGGCTTACATGCAGCTGACCTCCCTGTGCTGGAGACTGTCTCTGCTCATTCTACTCATTATGTAGGTCCTTTTTGGGTAGCCCGCTGTGGCGCATCTGCCGAACAGCTCTGCAATGTGGTCACGTGGTCTCCTGTCCACACCTTTCTCAGGTTCTATACCTTTGAAACATTCACCTCCCAAGATGCTTCATTTGGACGCTGGATTCTCCTATCCACTCAGGAGCATCCCTACCCTTAAACAACTGCTTTGGGACATCTCCATTGTCTCCCCTGTGGAGCCCTATGGAACCCGAAGAAGAAAAGGAGAGTTACGGTAGACTTACCTTTGTTAACTTTCTTTCTACAAGTTCGATAGGGTCCACAGGGTACCTACCCTGATGCACCTTGCTTCTATGGTTTTTTTTTTTTTGCTTGGTCACCAGTTCCCTTGTCCTGTCTGTGAGAGTGTGTTCTTGTGTGTACCAAATCTTCCTTCTCTCCTATCCTGCTCCTGACTTGGGAACCTGAGTTGGAGGCAGGGTATAGAGGGGAAGGACCAGAGCATCTTGGGATACCTAAAGCTTTAACTGTTTGATGCCTGGTACTTTACCACCACCTACACCCCGTTGTCTCCCCTATGAATCCTATGGACCTCGAAGAAATAGAGTTAACAAAGGTAAATCTACCATAACTCTCCTATTTTCCAAAATACGATGACCAATGATTACTGCCTGTTTTATATATGTATATATATATATATATATATATATAAAAATCCAATTCACCCGGCACTCACAAAAAAGACATAATTGCCCCGGTGTCCAGTTCACAAATAGTCCATATGTATCCAAAATAAACGGCACTCAGGGACTGTCATATATGCAAAAGTTTGTATTGAGGTCAGATCAGATCTGACCTCAATACAAACTTTTGCATATATGACAGTCCCTGAGTGCCGTTTATTTTGGATACATATATATATATATATATATATATACATTTATATGTAAAATGTGTGTAAAAGACGCCTTCTAGTGCATTCACCCACAAAATCTATATTGGGGATTCAACAGACCCTGCCCCCCAAAACAGACCCCACCTTCAACAGATTGGCGTCACTAGGGCCACTTCCAGAAATTTCCCAGGCTGGTTTTTAAATTCTATCCACATCTATGTTAGTAAGGATGCAAGCAGTACAAGTTTAAGGGAGCTGACTTGAAGTTGCCTTGAATAGAAACTAGGCAGCAGATATTAGCAGGGGGAGATATTACTTCGCCAGCAGTGGATAATTCAGGCTCACAGTATAACAGGACCTCTTATTGTGACCATCAGGCTGCAGGCATTCATCAGGCAGGGGCAGAAGGAGACAGTATTGTTTCCTCTCACTGTAGTGCTAGGGTCACCTCCAGGCACACGCCACACACTCATCCAGCCCCATCGACTGGGTGAAGCAGATGGATCTCCATAGGCCACTTGCAGGGGTTTTTGGCAGCAAGGACACAGAGGGCAGCCCAACAGAGACCAGTAGTATCAGCCTTCAGGTGGAGGCACAGCTCCGGGCTTTTCCATTCCGCACGCAGCTGTGGCCACCAGAGGTGTGAAGGAAGCGCCATCAACACATAGGCAGCTACCCGGAGTGCAGCAGGCCAGATCCCTTCACACCACCTACTGCCAAAGAGAAGGCGCGATGCAGGGAGATGACTCCATTCCCCAAGTCATGAACACCAGGTCAAGCAGCAGATGACCAGCACCCCTTCTGATGCAATACAGCAGACTCACTGGCACAATCTCCAATTGCGTCCCCAGATAATACACATATCTCCACATTGGCGAAGTAAGCTGGTCAATAGGGCAATTGCCATAGGGATCAAGTAAATCGGGGTAGGGGAGGAAGGTGGAGATGGCCTTATCGCTCCATACAGGGGAGAGGGGGGTGCTATAAGTGGTCCGGTCCCTGTTTAAAGCTGCACTAAAAGCTGCATAGACAGAAGAAGACCTTCTGGAATAGCATTCCAATGCACTCAATCTGCTAAATAGCCCTGTTTCGTCTATCATTAATAAATTAAATAAAATAGTATAGTCTCCATAAATTAAAAGCAATTTAATTTTTTTTTTCATTATTACCCCAATAATAAATTATTTGAATAACTTTGGCTCATCTATATCATTTTGGGGCTCTTAATTGAGTATTAATAACAAAGTAATACATATGTTTAATGTTGCTCTTTAGCATGTTCTAAAAGTATAGATAGCTTATAAAAAAAAAGAGTTCTGGTAAAACATGCCTTCATTAGCTCTTTTTCTTTGAGGTCCTTGGGATCCACAGGTTTAATCATTAACCTTGTGTATGATTTGGTGAAGACCAGGACTGGCACCAAATAATAAAGCTGTGTGAGCCTCCCAGAATGCACTGGGGTCCTCTCCCTTCATACCCTGCTTCCATACTCATGCACTTCAGTTTTAGTTAACAAGCCCAAAGCAGAAGCAGGAGATAGGAGAGAAGAAAGTATGGTACACACACAGAAAATCACACTTTCATAGAGAAGAGAAGGGAACTGGTGACCGTAAAGGCAACCCATTGAAGCGTGGTGCATCAGGGTGGGCGCCCTGTAGATCCCATGGACCTTGAAGAAAAAGAGTTAAAGGTAAGAAAAAGGTAAGTTTTACCATAACTCTTTCTTTCCTTCTTCGGGGTCCATGGTCTCCACATGGTTAATTCTTAACCTTGGGATGTCCCAAGCAGTTGTTATTGGGAGGGAATGCTCCTAAGCTGAGAGGAGGACTTGGCAGCCAAAGGTTGCATCCTGAGAGGCAAACATATCAAACGATCTAAGAAACGTGTGGGCAGAAGACGATGTAGCAGCCTTGCATAGTTGTTCAGCAGATGCTCTACGGCGTGCTGCCCACGAAGGACCCACAGAGCAAGCAGAATGGTCCATCACTGTAATTGGAACAGGAATATCAGCCTGTGAGTACGCCTGTGAGACGGCCATGCCAAGTCAACGTGCCAGTGTCTGTTTATTGGCAGGCCAGCCCCGTTTGAGGAATCTATAAAGGATGAATTTTTATAACAGAACTAGTTCGGTCCACGTAGGTCTTAAGAGCACGGACCACATCCAATGAATCTTCCTCTGGTGAGAGACCAGGTTCCTGGAAGGCCAGTATTACAATTTGTTCATTGAAATTAAATTTAGATACTACCTTAGGTAGGAAACCATGATTAGTTCGAAGGACCGCCCGGTCCTGGTTGGAATATCAGAAATGGGGAGCAACAAGAGAGAGCTTCCAAGTCAGAGACTCTACGGACTGAGGCAATAACCAGCAGAAAAAGCGTCTTGGCGGTGAGCCATTTGAGGTCAATCTGTTCCAGAGGTTAAAAGGGACTGTGTTGTAAGGCTCAAAGAACCAAGGAGAGGTCCCTAGGCGCTATCAAAAAGACGAATGGAGACTGTATCTGGAGGACTTCCTGAAGGAAGGTACGCACATCCAGTAAAAGAGCCAGTCTCTTCTGGAACCAGACGGACAAAGCTGAGACTTGAACCTTGAGAGAAGCCAGGTGAAGACCCATGGCCAGGCCTGCCTGCAAGAAATCTAACAACCTAGGGATCCAGAGAACCTTAGTTATGATTTGTAGTTATGATGAGTACACAACTGGAAATAGGAGTGCCAAATCCGGTGTAAATGCGAGCTGAGGCTGGTTTCCGAGCCTGAAGCATGGTCTGAATCACTACACTGGAGAAACCTTTTTTGATTAGGAGGGATGTCACAAGAGCCATGCCTCAAAGACTGATGAGGGAGGTCCGGATAGAGGCAGGGCCCTTGGGAGAGTAGGTCCGGACGAAGAGATGGAGGGAAGGGCTCATCTATGGAGAGATCTATTAGATCCATGAACCAATGGTGTCTGGGCCATGCTGGAGCCACCAGTATGATTGTGCTGCCGTCCCTTTTGAATTGTTGCAGATGGAAAGCCAGGGGACTGTGAGAGCGTCCACAAAGCTCGCTCCTGGATCTCTTGTCCTGGCCCTGTACACTGGAACCTTGTGATTGTGTCTGGAGGTCATGAGATCGACATCTGAAAGTTCCCATTTATGCACCAGTATCTGAAAGACCTCTTGGTGTAGAGACCATTCCCTGACATGAATGTCCTGCCAACCGTAGAAGTCTGCTTTCCAGTTGAGGACTCCTGGAATGAAGATTGATATGGACGGGAGGTGGAGTTCTGCCGGGGCGAGAATCAGTGTCATCTACTGCATCACTGCCACACTGTGAGTGCTGCCCTGACGATTTATATATGCCACTGCCAATTGGATTTGTACCGAAGAACTCTGTAGCATGGCCTGTGCCAATCAGATGGGCTAGGTAGACAGCTTGAAGTTCCAGGATGTTAATCGGGAGATCCTTTTTCGTCAGAGACCAGCAACACTGAAAAGAGTGACTGCCCGTGACAGCCCCCCCACCTCTGAGACTGGCATCCGTGGTGAGGAATGGCCAGTGTGGGATCCAGACTGGTCGGCCCTTGCATAAATTGGCTGTGTGTAACCACCATATGCCCAAAGAGATTGGGGCAGAATCAAGGTCAGGGATTTGATTTGAGCCGGTGACCCCGTCCATTCAGTGAGTATCAGGTGCTGAAGAACTGATATTGGGCATATTCCACCATGTCTAATACTGAGACCATGGAGCCTAGGGTCTGCATTGCTAAGTGAACTGAGACCCTTGAACTGTGGAACAGGTTGCGGATGCACAGCTGCAACATTGAAATTTTGTCCTGAGGGAACAGTATGCATTGTACTCTGGCATCCAGCAGTGCTCCCTGGTGCTGCATCCTCTGGGATGGGATTAGCAAGGATTTGGGCCAGTTGATTAGCCATTCATGGTACTGAAGGAACGCCATCGTCGGCTGTAGGTAACTTTCCAGCACTGTTGCAGACTGCGCCAGAAGAACCAGGTCATCCAGGTAAGGCAAAATCCGTATTCCCCGTTTCCAGAGAGTGGCCGCCATCACTGCCATGAATTTGGTGAACACCCTGAGGGCTGTAGACAGTCCAAAGGGAAGGGCCTTAAATTGGAAATGCTGTTGCAGAACAGCAATTTGAAGATATCGTTGATGACAGGGTGCAATAGGTACATGAAAGGATGCATCTTGAATATCTAGGAAGACCATATAGTCTCCAGGTTGCATAGCCAGGATAATGGACCGTAGAGTTACCATACGGAACCTGGGTACCTTGAGGTACTTGTTCAGCAATTTCAGATTCAGAATTGGACGGTGTGATCCATTTAATTTTTGAACCACAAAGAGGATAGAATAGAACCCCTGACCCTGCTGAGACTGTGGAACAGGGATGATGACCCCTGACTGTAGGAAGTATCGAGTGACTCCAGACAGCGCTTGTGCTTTGCCGGGGGCTGTTGATGCAGTAGTAGGGAAATATTGTCCAGGGGAACGCTTCAGGAAGAAAAGAGCATACCCGTGAGCAGGGCAGCCATCAGGGTGGGATTGTGGGGACTGGAGTCCCGGGCCCTTACAGAGAGGGGGGCCCACACCTGGCTCCTACCGCCAATACCTGAAGAGCTGCACTAGGCTGTGCAACAAAAGCGGGCTGATGTGCAGGGAAGATGTCTTAAAACAATCCTTCCCTGTGAATCAACTCTTCATGAATAATTCCTGCAGGTCCGCAACTCTCGATCTGTATGTAACGTCACAATGTGTGACATCACATAGGGCTGGAGTGAATCTTTTTTTTTTGGGGGGGGGGGGCCTGTCTATTTTGTCAGTCCCGGGCTGCACAATTTCTGATGGCAGCCCTGCCCGTGAGAGACCACTTCTATGACCCAGGCGTCGGTGGTGACTTTACGTCATGTGTGGGTGAATTGAAGAAGTCAGCCCCGTCAGGCAGAGGGTTTGTCCTCTGGCTTGGTAGTTGGACATCTGGCAGCCCAAGCCTGTTGGGTCTTGGAAGTCTTGACTGCGAGACCCCCTCGCGAATGTCTCAGCTTTGGCTTTGCTGTGCTGCCGAAAGGACCTAAAATACGAAATCTAAGGTCACACTGAAGATGCTGAAGGCAGACAGGCTGTCTTAGATGTAGAGAAACAACAGGTGGATGTCTTAGACACCCAAAACCCAGGCGCAAATACTAAATTAAATTAATTCACTTAGATTGGGTGAACACCAGCTGCACAGACTAGGCCTTGCAAGGGCCTGAAATTACACTGGAATACAAAAAAGATGTGTCTGCGCGCTTAGTGACTCCCAATAGAGTGATAACAGGTGAGTGTTTGCCTTTACTTAAAACCCAAGAGACTTGTTGAATTATATTCTTTTACTATAATCAATTCACATTACACTTAAATAAATACATTTGTTAAAACATAAATTAAAATGTAACTGCTTGATTGTTAATACATTTCAACCGGCAAAATTATTAGATGATTTATGGTTCTAACTAAATTGGTTACCTTTGTATAAAACACGGGTCCAACCAATTGAGTAAAAGCGGCTGTATATTATTACATTCATTTATTAAATCAGGAATGCATTCCGGTTGAAATGTATTAACAATCAAGCAGTTACATTTTAATTTATGTTTTAACAAATGTATTTATTTAAGTGTAATGTGAATTGATTATAGTAAAAGAATATAATTCAACAAGTCTCTTGGTTTTTAAGTAAAGGCAAACACTCACCTGTTATCACTCTATTGGGAGTCACTAAGCGCGCAGACACATCTTTTTTGTCTTAGATGTAGCCTATTTCTCAACAATTTTGTCCATTGAGGGCTGCAGTGGTTATGGTATAGCCATAGGAACAGCCTCAGGTGGGAATATAGGGGGTAATTCCAAGTTGATCGCAGCAGGAAATTTTTTAGCAGTTGGGCAAAACCAAGGCCCTCATTCCGAGTTGTTCGCTCGCAAGGCGATTTTAGCAGAGTTACACACGCTAAGCCGCCGCCTACTGGGAGTGAATCTTAGCTTCTTAAAATTGCGAACGATGTATTCGCAATATTGCGATTACAAACTACTTAGCAGTTTCTGAGTAGCTTCAACCTTACTCGGCATCTGCGATCAGTTCAGTGCTTGTCGTTCCTGGTTTGACGTCACAAACACACCCAGCGTTCGGCCAGACACTCCTCCGTTTCTCCAGCCACTCCCGCGTTTTTTCCGGAAACGGTAGCGTTTTTATCCACACGCCCATAAAACGCCGTGTTTCCGCCCAGTAACACCCATTTCCTGTCAATCACACTACGATCGCCGGAGCGAAGAAAAAGCCGTGAGTAAAAATACTATCTTCATAGCAAAATTACTTGGCGCAGTCGCAGTGCGAACATTGCGCATGCGTACTAAGCAGAAAAACGCTGCGATGCGAAGAAAAATACAGAGCGAACGACTCGGAATGAGGGCCCATGTGCACTGCAGGGGAGGCAGATATAACATGTGCAGAGAGAGATCGATTTGGGTGTGGTGAGTTCAATCTGCAATCTAAATTGCAGTGTAAAAATAAAGCAGCCAGTATTTACCCTGCACAGAAACAAAATAACCGACCCAAATCTAACTCTCTCTGCAAATGTTATATCTGCCCCCCCTGCAGTGCACATGGTTTTGCCCAACTGCTAAAAAATGTCCTGCTGCGATCAACCTGGAATTACCCACATAGTCCGCAATGTGGTAAAAGATGCCAATGCGTGTTCTTGTATAAGTGCTGAAGGGGCTGAGGTGCTAGGATTCACCAAACAGGTTGTGCACTGACCATCCTGTGACATTTCCTGAGGTAAAACATCTGTGTTACAGGTACTACATGCTACCATTGTAGAAGCCCCTGACTGCTTGGTTTTAGCTTTGTTATACATAGCAGAATTACTGTGTACACACACAATTAAGGCAATGTGCAGTGTGTAACAGGTGTAGTATATGACAAGGTGCTCACACAAATTACTATATACAGTACATTGTGGCAAATATAACCCCAAACACACCAGTTTTCAAGGGTTATTTAGGGAGAAGGGGAAAGCAATATCAGACATACTGGGATATTCAATTATCCCCGATGAGACATCGGGAGTAAAAACTCCCGATGTTTCTTCGGGTTTTTACGTTCGGCCTATTTGATTTAATCAGCCGGTAAAAAGTGCATTTTCACCTGAAAACACACAGGTTCAGTGAAACCTGTGTGTTTACGGGTGAAACAGCAACGGGGCTGTTATCAGGGATTTTGCTTCGCCTGCCGGAGGCAGGTGAAACAAAATCCCCTATAAGCCACGGCACGCGCCAGCTTATCGGGGCTAATTATCGGGGCCTCTGCCTGCGTTACATTACACCCGACAGCAAGTCGGGGTAATTGAGTATCCCTGAGAGACTGAAAGCATGCAGCATTGCTAACATAAGTCACATACAATGCAGAATAAACAATGTAACTGCAGTGGGCTACCCTGCTCTATAGAAGAGACTTGGTAGGATGCAGCGCTTGTATAACCTGCTATGTGGTAGAGGTATACAGGGAGATTCTGCCCACCGCTCCTGCAGAACTCAGAGAATGGCTGCCCAGCATCTTTCTGTGGAGGAGGATGAGGGAGGAGCAGCCCAGGGTGGGAAGACCACTGTGGAATTGTGCTCTGGGCTGGGGAAGGGGCTGCTGAAAAAAGCGCTGACATCCCCTATGCTGAATGTCACCACTGTTTCTCCTGGCCGGTCTGTGTTCCCAGCGCCAGTATACATTAAAGCCCTGGTGGTCTAGTGCGGCCGCAAGAACACTTAATGGTCTGAGAGCACCTCAGCACCGCTGGTCCTCTCCCCAGAGCAGCGGTGAATGGACTGCGCAATACGCAGATCACGTGAAGGTGTATTGCTAGGGGTCCCGCCAAAATCAGTCGTGGCGTCGCGGCCCGGTAGGGGTGTTGGAGCATCATGGCTGGCTTCCTTTTGGACTGCTGACTGTTCGGTGCCAGTCCGGGTCTCCACCAGATTATACCCAAGGTTAAGGATTAACCCTGTGGAGATCATGGACCCCGAAGAAGAAACACATGTTGTGTGAGCAATGTCCTTTTCCAGAGCCATTTTCTGGCGAGTTTCCAGCGAGTTTCATATTCGCCACAAATCACTGGAAAAGACAGGCAACTTTGTCAGTTAACATCAAACTGCAATGGGGGAAATTCAATTAAAAGCGGGAAGTGGAAAAAAAAAAAAAGCAGAGCAACGTTTTTCCTGCAGCCTAAAGTCGTTATTTTTAAGAAAAATTAGTGGGACTTGCTCTGGCACCCTTGCGTAACCTCCCTTACAGACTAATTAAGCACTTGGAAGTTTCCAATTAGCTTAATTAGTCAGTAACTACCTTCCACAGCGGTGTCTACTTCAGGAGCCAGTGTCCTGTAGCAGCATAACTCCTAACTTTTGACGCTGCTGATTCGTGACCTGCCGCTGCCAATAAAGAGGTGTGACCTTGGGAGGAGTGGGTGGGGCCCTGGGTGGATGGGTGGGGCCTACCACCGCGACACCCATTTTCTTCATTTTGGGGGCGTGCCCAGTGCTCCCTGAGCAGCTCCTGGCTAACCCTCCCTGCACTGATGCGCACGCAGAGCCGGATTAAGGGGGGGGCCCTGGGGGTATCTACCCCGGGCCCCCCTTTCTAAAAGGGCCCCCCTGCCGCCAGCCACAGATCAGATCTCTGTAACAGATCCGATCTGCAGCACTGGGCTCCCGGACCCCAAGCGTCTCCCCATAGGTTGCCCTGGCAACCTAACAGCGCTGGCGCCTGCGTTTCATGAAGTAAGGGACAGCTGAGCGACGGCTCAGCTGTCCAATGGTGAGAAGTAGTAGCAGCCTGCGGCTCATTCACTGGCTGGGCGCGCAGGCTGCCCGGAAGATGTGTGGAGCCAGAGGGGTTGCGTGGGGGAGCAAGCTGTAGCAGCTCTCCTGTCTCACCAGCAGCCTGCTAGCAGCAGATCAAAAAAATAAGCTGGGTGTATTGTTTGTTGTTGTTGTTTTTTTACCTGCTGCTGTGTTAAATTGTAATTTTTCGCTGTGTGTGTGTGTGTGTGTGTGTGTGTGTGTGTGTGTGATTATGTGTGCGTGTAATGTGTGTGTGTGTGTGTGTGTGTGTTTGTGTATATATAGGTGTATGTATATATACACACACACACACACACACACACACACACACACATATATATATATATATGTATGTATGTATGTGTGTGTGTATATGTAAACATATACTGTATATGCAGGTGTATGTATATACTGTATATAGTATCCCAATGGTGCAGCACTCCTGGTGTCTAAGTAATGCCACTGTTTTAGGCATAAGTTTGGCAATGTTTCAGTGCCCTTTATTCGTGTGGCACTTTCTTCAAGACCTGATGAAAGTGCCACACTAATAAAGGGCACTGAAACATTGCCAAACTTATGCCTAAAACAGTGGTATTACTTAGACGCCAGGAGTGCTGCACCATTGGGACAATTGTGGATTTATTTGTGCGGCCACCCAGCGCAACACCCGGCGGGCACCCGGCGCAGCATTGTTCAATGCAGAGGGAAAGCCAGACATCATGCCTTTTGATATATATATATATATATATATATATATAGTACATGTGTTGGTATTGTGTGACCAGCGGTTTGGAGACCGCCGGTCACCATACAAAAGGTGGGATCTCAGCATTTAGATGCCCAGTGGGCTAGGTGGCAAGCTCCGCTGTGCTCGCCACAGGTTCTAATCCCACTCTATGGGTGTCATGGACACCCACAAGTGGGAATAGTCCCTTCTAGTCGGCATACCGACTCTAGGGATTGTGAAGGGAGCGAAATGTAGCCGTCGGTCGCATAACTACATCCTATATATATAATTATATATATATATTAGAGATGAGCGCCTGAAATTTTTCGGGTTTTGTGTTTTGGTTTTGGGTTCGGTTCCGCGGCCGTGTTTTGGGTTCGAACGCGTTTTGGCAAAACCTCACCGAATTTTTTTTGTCGGATTCGGGTGTGTTTTGGATTCGGGTGTTTTTTTCAAAAAACACTAAAAAACAGCTTAAATCATAGAATTTGGGGGTCATTTTGATCCCAAAGTATTATTAACCTCAAAAACCATAATTTACACTCATTTTCAGTCTATTCTGAATACCTCACACCTCACAATATTATTTTTAGTCCTAAAATTTGCACCGAGGTCGCTGTGTGAGTAAGATAAGCGACCCTAGTGGCCGACACAAACACCGGGCCCATCTAGGAGTGGCACTGCAGTGTCACGCAGGATGTCCCTTCCAAAAAACCCTCCCCAAACAGCACATGACGCAAAGAAAAAAAGAGGCGCAATGAGGTAGCTGTGTGAGTAAGATTAGCGACCCTAGTGGCCGACACAAACACCGGGCCCATCTAGGAGTGGCACTGCAGTGTCACGCAGGATGGCCCTTCCAAAAAACCCTCCCCAAACAGCACATGACGCAAAGAAAAAAAGAGGCGCAATGAGGTAGCTGACTGTGTGAGTAAGATTAGCGACCCTAGTGGCCGACACAAACACCGGGCACATCTAGGAGTGGCACTGCAGTGTCACGCAGGATGTCCCTTCCAAAAAACCCTCCCCAAACAGCACATGACGCAAAGAAAAAAAGAGGCGCAATGAGGTAGCTGTGTGAGTAAGATTAGCGACCCTAGTGGCCGACACAAACACCGGGCCCATCTAGGAGTGGCACTGCAGTGTCACGCAGGGTGTCCCTTCCAAAAAACCCACCCCAATCAGCACATGATGCAAAGAAAAAGAAAAGAAAAAAGAGGTGCAAGATGGAATTATCCTTGGGCCCTCCCACCCACCCTTATGTTGTATAAACAAAACAGGACATGCACACTTTAACCAACCCATCATTTCAGTGACAGGGTCTGCCACACGACTGTGACTGATATGACGGGTTGGTTTGGACCCCCCCCAAAAAAGAAGCAATTAATCTCTCCTTGCACAAACTGGCTCTACAGAGGCAAGATGTCCACCTCATCTTCACCCTCCGATATATCACCGTGTACATCCCCCTCCTCACAGATTATCAATTCGTCCCCACTGGAATCCACCATCTCAGCTCCCTGTGTACTTTGTGGAGGCAATTGCTGCTGGTCAATGTCTCCGCGGAGGAATTGATTATAATTCATTTTAATGAACATCATCTTCTCCACATTTTCTGGATGTAACCTCGTACGCCGATTGCTGACAAGGTGAGCGGCGGCACTAAACACTCTTTCGGAGTACACACTTGTGGGAGGGCAACTTAGGTAGAATAAAGCCAGTTTGTGCAAGGGCCTCCAAATTGCCTCTTTTTCCTGCCAGTATAAGTACGGACTGTGTGACGTGCCTACTTGGATGCGGTCACTCATATAATCCTCCACCATTCTATCAATGTTGAGAGAATCATATGCAGTGACAGTAGACGACATGTCCGTAATCGTTGTCAGGTCCTTCAGTCCGGACCAGATGTCAGCATCAGCAGTCGCTCCAGACTGCCCTGCATCACCGCCAGCGGGTGGGCTCGGAATTCTGAGCCTTTTCCTCGCACCCCCAGTTGCGGGAGAATGTGAAGGAGGAGATGTTGACAGGTCGCGTTCCGCTTGACTTGACAATTTTGTCACCAGCAGGTCTTTCAACCCCAGCAGACCTGTGTCTGCCGGAAAGAGAGATCCAAGGTAGGCTTTAAATCTAGGATCGAGCACGGTGGCCAAAATGTAGTGCTCTGATTTCAACAGATTGACCACCCGTGAATCCTTGTTAAGCGAATTAAGGGCTGCATCCACAAGTCCCACATGCCTAGCGGAATCGCTCCGTGTTAGCTCCTCCTTCAATGCCTCCAGCTTCTTCTGCAAAAGCCTGATGAGGGGAATGACCTGACTCAGGCTGGCAGTGTCTGAACTGACTTCACGTGTGGCAAGTTCAAAGGGCATCAGAACCTTGCACAACGTTGAAATCATTCTCCACTGCACTTGAGACAGGTGCATTCCACCTACTATATCGTGCTCAATTGTATAGGCTTGAATGGCCTTTTGCTGCTCCTCCAACCTCTGAAGCATATAGAGGGTTGAATTCCACCTCGTTACCACTTCTTGCTTCAGATGATGGCAGGGCAGGTTCAGTAGTTTTTGGTGGTGCTCCAGTTTTCTGTACGTGGTGCCTGTACGCCGAAAGTGTCCCGCAATTCTTCTGGCCACCGACAGCATCTCTTGCACGGCCCTGTCGTTTTTTAAAAAATTCTGCACCACCAAATTCAAGGTATGTGCAAAACATGGGACGTGCTGGAATTGGCCCAGATTTAATGCACACACAATATTGCTGGCGTTGTCCGATGCCACAAATCCACAGGAGAGTCCAATTGGGGTAAGCCATTCCGCGATGATCTTCCTCAGTTGCCGTAAGAGGTTTTCAGCTGTGTGCGTATTCTGGAAAGCGGTGATACAAAGCGTAGCCTGCCTAGGAAAGAGTTGGCGTTTGCGAGATGCTGCTACTGGTGCCGCCGCTGCTGTTCTTGCGGCGGGAGTCCATACATCTACCCAGTGGGCTGTCACAGTCATATAGTCCTGACCCTGCCCTGCTCCACTTGTCCACATGTCCGTGGTTAAGTGGACATTGGGTACAGCTGCATTTTTTAGGACACTGGTGACTCTTTTTCTGAGGTCTGTGTACATTTTCGGTATCGCCTGCCTAGAGAAATGGAACCTAGATGGTATTTGGTACCGGGGACACAGTACCTCCAACAAGTCTCTAGTTGGCTCTGCAGTAATGATGGATACCGGAACCACGTTTCTCACCACCCAGGATGCCAAGGCCTCAGTTATCCGCTTTGCAGTAGGATGACTGCTGTGATATTTCATCTTCCTCGCAAAGGACTGTTGAACAGTCAATTGCTTACTGGAAGTAGTACAAGTGGGCTTACGACTTCCCCTCTGGGATGACCATCGACTCCCAGCGGCAACAACAGCAGCGCCAGCAGCAGTAGGCGTTACACGCAAGGATGCATCGGAGGAATCCCAGGCAGGAGAGGACTCGTCAGACTTGCCAGTGACATGGCCTGCAGGACTATTGGCATTCCTGGGGAAGGAGGAAATTGACACTGAGGGAGTTGGTGGGGTGGTTTGCGTGAGCTTGGTTACAAGAGGAAGGGATTTACTGGTCAGTGGACTGCTTCCGCTGTCACCCAAAGTTTTTGAACTTGTCACTGACTTATTATGAATGCGCTGCAGGTGACGTATAAGGGAGGATGTTCCGAGGTGGTTAACGTCCTTACCCCTACTTATTACAGCTTGACAAAGGGAACACACGGCTTGACACCTGTTGTCCGCATTTGTGGTGAAATACCTCCACACCGAAGAGCTGATTTTTTTGGTATTTTCACCTGGCATGTCAACGGCCATATTCCTCCCACGGACAACAGGTGTCTCCCCGGGTGCCTGACTTAAACAAACCACCTCACCATCAGAATCCTCCTGGTCAATTTCCTCCCCAGCGCCAGCAACACCCATATCCTCCTCATCCTGGTGTACTTCAACACTGACATCTTCAATCTGACTATCAGGAACTGGACTGCGGGTGCTCCTTCCAGCACTTGCAGGGGGCATGCAAATAGTGGAAGGCGCATGCTCTTCACGTCCAGTGTTGGGAAGGTCAGGCATCGCAAACGACACAATTGGACTCTCCTTGTGGATTTGGGATTTCAAAGAACGCACAGTTCTTTGCGGTGCTTTTGCCAGCTTGAGTCTTTTCAGTTTTCTAGCGAGAGGCTGAGTGCTTCCATCCTCATGTGAAGCTGAACCACTAGCCATGAACATAGGCCAGGGCCTCAGCCGTTCCTTGCCACTCCGTGTGGTAAATGGCATATTGGCAAGTTTACGCTTCTCCTCCGACAATTTTATTTTAGGTTTTGGAGTCCTTTTTTTTCTGATATTTGGTGTTTTGGATTTGACATGCTCTGTACTATGACATTGGGCATCGGCCTTGGCAGACGACGTTGCTGGCATTTCATCGTCTCGGCCATGACTAGTGGCAGCAGCTTCAGCACGAGGTGGAAGTGGATCTTGATCTTTCCCTAATTTTGGAACCTCAACTTTTTTGTTCTCCATATTTTATAGGCAGAACTAAAAGGCACCTCAGGTAAACAATGGAGATGGATGGATTGGATACTAGTATACAATTATGGACGGACTGCCACGGTTAGGTGGTATAAAAAAACCACGGTTAGGTGGTATATATTATAATAATAATACAATTATGGATGGACGGACTGCCTGCCGACTGCCGACACAGAGGTAGCCACAGCCGTGAACTACCGCACTGTACACTGGTTGATAAAGAGATAGTAGTATACTCGTAACAATTAGGATGACACTATGACGGTATAAAGAATGAAAAAAAAACCACGGTTAGGTGGTAGGTATATAATAATAAATAATACAATTCTGGTCGGACGGACTGCCTGCCGTGTGCCGACACAGAGGTAGCCACAGCCGTGAACTACCGCACTGTACACTGGTTGATAAAGAGATAGTAGTATACTCGTAACAATTAGGATGACACTATGACGGTATAAAGAATGAAAAAAAAAACCACGGTTAGGTGGTAGGTATATAATAATAAATAATACAATTCTGGTCGGACGGACTGCCTGCCGTGTGCCGACACAGAGGTAGCCACAGCCGTGAACTACCGCACTGTACACTGGTTGATAAAGAGATAGTAGTATACTCGTAACAATTAGGATGACACTATGACGGTATAAAGAATGAAAAAAAAACCACGGTTAGGTGGTAGGTATATAATAATAAATAATACAATTCTGGTCGGACGGACTGCCTGCCGTGTGCCGACACAGAGGTAGCCACAGCCGTGAACTACCGCACTGTACACTGGTTGATAAAGAGATAGTAGTATACTCGTAACAATTAGGATGACACTATGACGGTATAAAGAATGAAAAAAAAACCACGGTTAGGTGGTAGGTATATAATAATAAATAATACAATTCTGGTCGGACGGACTGCCTGCCGTGTGCCGACACAGAGGTAGCCACAGCCGTGAACTACCGCACTGTACACTGGTTGATAAAGAGATAGTAGTATACTCGTAACAATTAGGATGACACTATGACGGTATAAAGAATGAAAAAAAAACCACGGTTAGGTGGTAGGTATATAATAATAAATAATACAATTCTGGTCGGACGGACTGCCTGCCGTGTGCCGACACAGAGGTAGCCACAGCCGTGAACTACCGCACTGTACACTGGTTGATAAAGAGATAGTAGTATACTCGTAACAATTAGGATGACACTATGACGGTATAAAGAATGAAAAAAAAAACCACGGTTAGGTGGTAGGTATATAATAATAAATAATACAATTCTGGTCGGACGGACTGCCTGCCGTGTGCCGACACAGAGGTAGCCACAGCCGTGAACTACCGCACTGTACACTGGTTGATAAAGAGATAGTAGTATACTCGTAACAATTAGGATGACACTATGACGGTATAAAGAATGAAAAAAAAAACCACGGTTAGGTGGTAGGTATATAATAATAAATAATACAATTCTGGTCGGACGGACTGCCTGCCGTGTGCCGACACAGAGGTAGCCACAGCCGTGAACTACCGCACTGTACACTGGTTGATAAAGAGATAGTAGTATACTCGTAACAATTAGGATGACACTATGACGGTATAAAGAATGAAAAAAAAAACACGGTTAGGTGGTAGGTATATAATAATAAATAATACAATTCTGGTCGGACGGACTGCCTGCCGTGTGCCGACACAGAGGTAGCCACAGCCGTGAACTACCGCACTGTACACTGGTTGATAAAGAGATAGTAGTATACTCGTAACAATTAGGATGACACTATGACGGTATAAAGAATGAAAAAAAAACCACGGTTAGGTGGTAGGTATATAATAATAAATAATACAATTCTGGTCGGACGGACTGCCTGCCGTGTGCCGACACAGAGGTAGCCACAGCCGTGAACTACCGCACTGTACACTGGTTGATAAAGAGATAGTAGTATACTCGTAACAATTAGGATGACACTATGACGGTATAAAGAATGAAAAAAAAACCACGGTTAGGTGGTAGGTATATAATAATAAATAATACAATTCTGGTCGGACGGACTGCCTGCCGTGTGCCGACACAGAGGTAGCCACAGCCGTGAACTACCGCACTGTACACTGGTTGATAAAGAGATAGTAGTATACTCGTAACAATTAGGATGACACTATGACGGTATAAAGAATGAAAAAAAAACCACGGTTAGGTGGTAGGTATATAATAATAAATAATACAATTCTGGTCGGACGGACTGCCTGCCGTGTGCCGACACAGAGGTAGCCACAGCCGTGAACTACCGCACTGTACACTGGTTGATAAAGAGATAGTAGTATACTCGTAACAATTAGGATGACACTATGACGGTATAAAGAATGAAAAAAAAAACCACGGTTAGGTGGTAGGTATATAATAATAAATAATACAATTCTGGTCGGACGGACTGCCTGCCGTGTGCCGACACAGAGGTAGCCACAGCCGTGAACTACCGCACTGTACACTGGTTGATAAAGAGATAGTAGTATACTCGTAACAATTAGGATGACACTATGACGGTATAAAGAATGAAAAAAAAAACCACGGTTAGGTGGTAGGTATATAATAATAAATAATACAATTCTGGTCGGACGGACTGCCTGCCGTGTGCCGACACAGAGGTAGCCACAGCCGTGAACTACCGCACTGTACACTGGTTGATAAAGAGATAGTAGTATACTCGTAACAATTAGGATGACACTATGACGGTATAAAGAATGAAAAAAAAACCACGGTTAGGTGGTAGGTATATAATAATAAATAATACAATTCTGGTCGGACGGACTGCCTGCCGTGTGCCGACACAGAGGTAGCCACAGCCGTGAACTACCGCACTGTACACTGGTTGATAAAGAGATAGTAGTATACTCGTAACAATTAGGATGACACTATGACGGTATAAAGAATGAAAAAAAAACCACGGTTAGGTGGTAGGTATATAATAATAAATAATACAATTCTGGTCGGACGGACTGCCTGCCGTGTGCCGACACAGAGGTAGCCACAGCCATGAACTACCGCACTGTACTGTGTCTGCTGCTAATATAGACTGGTTGATATTTAAAGAGATATTAGTAGTATACAACAATACTATACTGGTGGTCAGGCACTGGTCACCACTCCTGCAGCAAAAGTGTGCACTGTTAATTAATATAATTGTACTCCTGGCTCCTGCTAACAACCTGCAGTGCTCCCCAGTCTCCCCCACAATTAATTATAAGCTTTTAATTTATACATTGATGACTGTGCAGCACACTGGGCTGAGCTGAGTGCACACAGACTGAGTCACACTGTGTGACTGACTGTGCTGTGTATCGGTTTTTTTTTCAGGCAGAGAACGGATATAGCAGAGAGAAGTGAACGGATATATTATATTAAATAAAAGTTAACTAGCAACTGCACTGGTCACTGACTGTGGTAAACTAACTCTGTCTGCGACTCTGCACAATCTCTCTCTCTCTATCTAATCTATCTCTATTCTAATGGAGCGGACGCCAGACACGTCCTCTCCCTATCAATCTCAATGCACGAGTGAAAATGGCGGCGACGCGCGGCTCCTTATATAGAATCCGAGTCTCGCGATAGAATCCGAGCCTCGCGAGAATCCGACAGCGTCATGATGACGTTCGGGCGCGCTCGGGTTAACCGAGCAAGGCGGGAAGATCCGAGTCGCTCGGACCCGTGAAAAAAAACATGAAGTTCGGGCGGGTTCGGATTCCGAGGAACCGAACCCGCTCATCTCTAATATATATATATATATATCTATATAGATATTTAATTGATCTCCCTGCCTCTATGTTAGGGGCCCCCCTGTTTGAAGCGCCCCAGGCCCCCCATAGCCTTAATCCGGCCCTGTGCGCACGGCGTCTATTCAGTGATCACCGGCTGCTTTGCAAAGCAGAGCAGCTGTGATCACTGGCTCTCCTAATCTGCCCCCATGCCCACGGGACACTACGACCCGCGGGAGGGACAGCAGGACAGTGTCCAGTTAGCGGGACTGCCCCGCTGTATTCTGGACAGTTTGGGGGTATGGAATATATGTGTGTAAGTATGTGTGTGAGTGACCCCCCTGTGTGTGTGTAACCACCCTTAAGGTGTGTACACACGGTGAGATAAATCTGTAAGATTTTGACTATATAGTCAAAATCTTAAGAAAAGTTAGTGCATATCTCAAGGTGTTAGGCAGCTTGCGATACAGATTCGATCCCGATGCGCGCTCCCGTGCGGTCGGTATCGTAGCTAGATAGACTGTGCAGCAAAAGTCAATCTTGACTATCTAGTCTACAATCTAGTACAAAGTATAGTTAAAACTGTCACTTAGTCAAAATCGTACATAGACAAAATCTCAAGCACAGATTGTCAAAATCTGTACTATCTCTGCTATCTGGTCTCTGGGGGAGGTCAAGGGAGATCGCATAGTCAAAATCGAACATAGCAAGGATCTCACCGTGTGTACACACCTTAAGCAGCAGGGAGAACTACTAATCTCCCAGCAGCCACCTCCCCTATCAGCAGCCCCCTTGAGTCCTAGCAGCCCCCTCCCCAGTGAAAAGATGGAGGGGAGATCTCCGAGAGTTGGGGGGACCATCTGGAGCAGACCAAAAGACCAGTAAGTATAGATTTTTTATTATTCCTACGACCAGGTTTCTTTTATTGGATACCACGGGTATTGGGAGCACGTATACACGCGGTAATCCATAATTGGATACCCATTGAATTCCGCAGACTGAGCTCACAAATCACAGTGAGTTTCTACGTATTACATTATGGCACAAATTTTGTTTTATTACTGTGTATGTTCCCATTTATAAAACACTTTGGAGTATACTGTAACCATATAAATAAATGTTACGAAATAAATCATATAAAGACAGTCTGGATATATGTTTTTCATAAGATTTTAACAGAAAGCTACAACATCCTCTTTTTACAGAGAAAAGGGATAAATAATAATGGAAGTACTGTAGTCCAATAATGAAAGAACTTTGAAGTGACAATTCTTTTGTGTCAGCATGCACAGTCTTATTGTGGTGAGAGCAGGGTGCCAGGCACATTTGGAAATAAATGTTAAAAAAACTGCATGTAATCTCCTGCCAGCACTGTATTCATTGCTGTGTATTGCTGCAGTGTGATACATTTACTTTGGAAATGTTGTTTTATTATTCTTACATTTAACCAGGTGGGTTCCATAGATATAAATGTATTCCAGATACTGGCACAACTTGTACAGTAAAGCATAAATGTAAATCATTTCAGTTTAAACCTAGTAGTGTCAATTATTCAGAAAAAGCGGATGAGACGGCTGCAGCCTAGCTACAACCTTTCCTCATCCGTCTCATGTGATGACTCATTTTTTTCACACAGTGGAACTCAAATGTGTGTTTTTCTGTGTGAAAAAATGTAAAAATGTTCCAGAAATACAGTTCATTCTTAAACTACAGATTTGCGTATGTTGATTATTTTTTTCTTATTATAAATTTCTTGTTATAAGTCTGCATGTGATTATACCTCACTAAACATTAATATATATACAATAATCTCTTAGTTGAAGCTGTTTCAATTGCAAAGCCAGGGAAGAAATTTATTGGACATGCTCATCAAGGTCTATTCCATTTTCCCATTCAACCTACCTTGATTGGATACCCCTCTCTGTTTACCCACTGTGTTTAAACGACCACGAAGATTGATGCAGTTTTTACATTTGAATTTATAGCAGGTGTGCAGACTTGGTTTAGCTCTATATTAAGGACGCATGTGCTATATTGGGTCTATAACTTCTTGTAATTTGGAACAGTTGTGACTAGGAATTACAGTATGGGTCCTAATGGCCTGGTCTTGTTGAAAACTTTTATCTCTGAATGCTCTGCAGATTTTACTTCTTTGTGTGGATACCAAAGGCAGGATGCCATTGGTCTTAATCCTAGTGTTGCAGTAGAGCAGGGGTGGGGAACCTCCGGCCCGTGGGCCGTATAAGCCTAAGGCCCGCAAAGCCGTTTGTTCCAGCCCACCCGCTTGTTTTCCAGTGAGACACGCCACCGCTCAGTCCGGCGGCTGCGTGTCTCAGCTGTCTGGGCATGGAGGAGAGCGCAGCTACTATGTCCGGTGGCAGCGGCGGGTAGGATCTCAAACCGGCCGCCGGTTCGTGAGCCAATCAAAGCTCAATCAGGAGCCACCGCTGCCGGTCCGCGAGCTCTGATTGGCTCATGAACCGGCGGCTGGTTTGAGGTCCTACACGCTGCCGCCCGACATAGCCGTGCTCTCCTCCCTGCCCTGACCCGACAGCTGAGACGCGCCGCTGCCGGACGGAGCTGCAGCAGCGATGAGCGGTCTGGCACTGTGGGGGCATTTGTGTATTTGGCACTGTGGGGGCATTTGTGTATCTGGTACTGTGGGGGGCATTTGTATATCTGCCACTGTGGGAGCATTTGTGTATCTGGCACTGTGGGGGCATTTGTGTATCTGGCACTGTGGGGGTATTTGTGTGTATCTGGCACTGCACTGGCATATGTGTATTTGGCACTGCACTATTGGGGGGATATGTGTATCATGTCCCATTTTAATTGGCCAACCCATTTTTAGTACCTCTAATGGACATAACTACTGGGGGCATTACTACTGGGGGGCAGGGTAATTTTTAAGTTGAAAATTTTGTATGGCCACCGAAGAATTTTATAAATATCCAAATGGCCCTTGGTGTGGCTCAGCAGACCAAATGAATTGGTGACAACAGTCCTTTATGGTAGGGTTGTCCAGTAGGCTCTTTGGGGCAGATTTATCAAAGCTTGTAGAGATGAAGTGCAAAGAGATAAAGGGCCCGATTCAGACTTGATCACTGCTGTGCGTTTTCACACAGCGGGTGATTATCGTGCTACTGCGCATGCATTTGCACCACAGTGTACAGGCGCATCGCCAAACAGCGACAGGATGGTACGAAAATTTTGATTGCATGGCCGTTCGCAGGGTGATTGACAGGAAGAGGACATTCATGGGTGGTAACGGGCCATTTTCTGGGAGTGTCTGGAAAAACGCTGGTGTTCCCAAGTGTTTTCAGGGAGTGTGTGTGTGACGTTAGCTCTGTCCCCGATCAGCCTGATTTCTTCACACTGGAGGAGTAAGTATTGAGCTACGCATAGACTGCACAAACTGCACAGAATGGGAAAAACATTAGATGGTGAGTGCAGGGCTGTCTTAACAGCAGTGTAGGCCCCTGGGCACAGCAATGCACTGGGCCCCCTACCCATCCTCCAGTGGTAGGGGTGGGGGGTGCTATCAGTGGCAGCTTTGAAGTCCCGCGGGTGGTAGGGGGTGTTCTATCTTCCGCTAAGCATGTAGGACCTGGAGCAGTCATTTCTGCTAATTACTCCTTTACTGCACAAATGGGGCTAAACTGTAGAAGGGGGCATTGGGCTGAATGAAGAAGCCCTGGTACATGACTTTTAGGGTGGTAGAGGGTGTTTAATACGTAGGGGAGGGGTGGATAGTGGAGTGGGCTTAATATTTATAATTTTCTGGTGGGAGGGCAGCTTGCTTGACTGCAGATATCTCAAGTTCCTGAAAATATATTTCTCAGCTTTGAACGGGATAAAAAAACTAGAGAGTCCCACTTTTCACAAGGTACTGGGGAATTAGGGCTCAGAGTTCAGGTGCCAGAGCAATTCACCAATGAAAACCTAAAACTGCATATTAGGCGTGTGGAGCTGAAGCAGGGACCAGCTGCTTGAAGGCTGATATTTCTGGTTCTGGGCATAGTAGAGACAAGCTTCCAGTGTCCACCAAAAGGAGAGAGTCGCAGCTTTTGGATTATATCCTCAGAAAAACTCTAAGTCAGACAGAACCCGAGATATCTGGCTGGGAAGAGCAATTAACAGGCTTGGATGGGGACCACTACTTTGAGGTCGGATATCTCTGGTTCCCCATGGCCGATTTTAAAAAATCTGGTACCCCTGGAAAGAGGGGACCCTCAGCTATCAGCCTAGGGCCCTTATACTCCTCGGGCCCTTGGGCAAGAGCCCATTGAGCCCATACGGAAAGACGGCCCTGGGTGAGTGTGATGCAAACGGAATTGCAGCTGTCCGCTGACTGAGGGGAATTTTCGCACAGCATACACAAGCAATCGTACTTTCACGGGGCGAATTTTCACTCCACCTGGGCGGCGACTATGATCACAGTACAATGTAATTTTCAGCACAGCGATCAGGTCTAAATTAGGCCCAAAGTAGCAACAAATCAGCTCCTGTCACTTTACAGGCTGTGTTTAAAAAAAAAATGACAGGAGCTAATTGGTTGGTACTATATCTCTTTACACTTTATCTCTCTCCAAGCTCTGATAAGTCTCCCTCTATATGATATTCATTTTTGTTACTTATTGTCGTTGTATATTTGTTGTGAGAATGCCATTCACACTTATAAAAGTACATATTACCTTAATTAGACACATAGAGAACTTGTACAGAGAAACTTCTAAATAGGGGGCCGGATGTAATGGCTTGCAAGATTCGGAGCTTCGGACGAACTTGTATGTTTTTTTTAAAGGAGCAAATGTTTACAAGGCAAAACCAACCAGAGTCTCGGAGCTCCGGCTGCATGGTGTTTACATACCTATGTACACAATGGTAAATTAGGTGCATTTGCACACATTTTATAGGCTACATCAGTGGTTTCCAAACTTTTTTGAATCACGGCGCCCTAGAATATCAGAACTTTTTTCACGGCACCCCTAGGCCAAAAATTTCTTATTGCGAAATTTAGAAAGAAATATTACATTAAGTAGATTGCGTTTATATGTCATCCTTAGGGTCAGGTGTGTGGTGAGGGACAAGATTTGCTTCTGTTTGGCCACATATTTTATGACTGGCAGCCACCAGCACTGGTTTTACCCAGTGGCGTTACTATACTACTGCCCCCGCAGTCCTCGCGGTGGCTTGGGGGCGAGGGGCTGCGGGGGCGCCACTGACTTTGCACAGATTGACATGCGGACGAGCGTCCGCATGTCAATCTGCGATCTCCTTCCCTCCGCTGCTGTAAGGAGGGACACGGAGCGCACATCGCGCGCCTCTCCTGTGTCCCTCCCTGGCTCTCCCCTGGCCTGTCTAATAAAGGAAGTGCCGTTCGTGAGCTCTGATTGGCTCACGAACCGGCACTTCCTTTATTAGACCGGCAGGAGAGCCAGGAGGGACACAGGAGAGGCGCGCTATGCGCTCCGTGTCCCTCCAACACAAAGGAGCGGGGGGTGGGGGGGGAGCAGGCACTGTGGGGGAATATCTGGCACTGGGGGCATATACCTGGCACTGTGGGGGAAGATCTGGCACTGGGGGCATATACCTGGCACTGTGGGGGAAGATCTGGCACTGGGGGCATATACCTGGCACTGTGGGGGAAGATCTGGCACTGGGGGCATATACCTGGCACTGTGGGTGAAGAACTGGCACTGGGGGCATATGCCTGGCACTGTGGGGGAAGATCTGGCACTGGGGGCATATACCTGGCACTGTGGGGGAAGATCTGGCACCGGGGGCATATACCTGGCACTGGGGGCATATACCTGGCACTGTGGGGGAAGATCTGGCACTGGGGGCATATACCTGGCACTGTGGGGGAATATTTGGCACTGGAGGGAGCAGGCACTGAGGGGGCATATGTGGCACTGTGGGGGAATATCTGGCACTGGGGGCATATACCTGGCACTGTGGGGGAATATCTGGCACTGGGGGGAGCAGGCACTGAGTGGGCATATGTGGCACTGTGGGGGAATATTTGGCACTGGGGGGAGCAGGTACTGAGGGGGCATATGTGGCACTGGGAGGGGGTATATGTGGCACTGGGGGCATGTACCTGGCACTGTGGGGGAATATCTGGCACTGGGGGCATATACCTGGCACTGTGGGGTAATATCTGGCACTGGGGGCATATGTGGCACTGGGAGCATGGCCCTAGCAACAAGCACTACCCCCTAGCAACGAGCATGAAACCCCTGGCAACAAGCATGACACCCAGTGCATGAAACCCCTGGCAACGAGCATGACACCCAGTGCATGAAAACCCTGGCAACGAGCATGACACCCTGAGCATGAATTCCCCTGGCACTGTGCATGGAACCAAGAGCATGAAACCGCTGGCAACGAGCATGACACCCAGTGCATGAAACCCCTGGCAACGAGCATGACACCCTGAGCATGAAAACCCCTGGCACCGTGCATGGAACCAAGAGCATGAAACCCCTGGCAACGAGCAGGTAATTTCAAAGTAATTAGAAGCCTTACTGTAGAACTTAATGTGTAATGGGCATTACGGTGTGTGGCATAATGTATCACGGACATTGCGGTGTGTGTCATAATGTGTCAGGCATTACGGTGTGTTGTATACTATATCACGGGCATTGTGGTATGTGGTATAATGTCTCAGGATCATTGTGGTGTGTGTCATACTGTGTCACAGACATTGTATGTGCTATAATGTATCAGGGGCATTGCAGTGTGTAGCATAATGTATAACGGGCATTGCGATTCCTGTCATAATGTGTCGCAGGCATTACGGTGTGTGGCATAATGTGTTGGGGGCATTACAGTGTGTGCATATTGTGTCATGTGCATTATTGTGTGTGGCATAATGGCTAAGGCCATTGCAGTATGTGGAATAATGTATACTGGGCATTACTATAAGGAGGAAAAATGACAAATAATGTAAGGGGCATGAATCAGGATTATTTTTCTTTCCTGTGGTGGCTAACGTCTGGGCGTGCAGGTTGCAAAACTGGGGTATAAGGTTGTCTTTTCCTGCAATGCCACGCCCCTTTACGCGAAGCCACGCCCATTTCAACAAAGCCACACACCCTTTTTGGCGCCGCGCGCCGTAGGCAGGCGCATATTTGTCCCTTTACTAGTGCCAATTATGGGGGGTATGGGGGGGGGGGGGGGGGGCGCCGAAGGATTTTTTGGCTTGGGGGAGAAAAATTTCTAGTTACGCCACTGGTTTTACCTATTATATTGACCATGAATAATTTGAATTGGTCCTGGACCACCAACCCAGGGCACCCCTGCAAGTGTCCCGAGGCACCCCAGGGAGCCACGGCACACAGTTTGGGAACCTCTGGGCTACATATTTGTTTCGTCCAGTTTATCTGTGACCCTACTTGTATGTCTTTGATATCTTATACCAGTATTACAACTATGTAATGATGCACAGGTGTCACAAGGGGGGGTATGGGACGCTCCCGGGTGTCATCCTCAGAGGCCACGCTCCTTTTTTTTGAGACCATGACCCTTTTTTGACTTGCTCAGGGGTACTATTGGCGTCACCGACCCCAGTGCCACAACTATATTGACATAGCCCTCATTTACCACAGTTAGCCTTTTTCTGAACTGTTTAGATTACTGCATTCTTCTCCTCGCTAGGATCCCACATTCCCATCCCACTCCCCTCTGATCTGTTTTCAACACTGCAGATAGACTCATCTTCCTCTCCACCCATTCCACATCCACCAATATCCTCCACCAAAACCTGCATTGGCTCCCATTATCCTACAGAACCCTCTTCAAACTCCTCACCATCACATACAAGGCCCTCTCTAACTCCACTGCTCCCTACATGACCAGCCATCTCCTTACATACTCCTTCCCACCCTCTCTGGTCAGATAATGACCATCGCCTCTCCTATACCCTGGTTACTGAAATAACACATCCTAGATCTGAATGAATGAAATATTCTTATTAAATACTTTGTTCTTTACATAGTTGAATGTGCTGACAACAAAATCACACAAAAATGATCAGTGGAAATCAAATTTATTAACCCATGGAGGTCTGGATTTGGAGTCACACTTAAAATTAAAGTGGAAAAACACACTACAGGCTGATCCAACTTTGATGTAATGTCCTTAAAACAAGTCAAAATGAGGCTCAGTAGTGTGTATGGCCTCCACGTGCCTGTATGACCTCCCTACAACGCCTGGGCATGCTTCTGATGAGGTGGCGGATGGTCTCCTGAGGGATCTCCTCCCATACCTGGACTAAAGCATCCGCCAATTCCTGGACAGTCTGTGGTACAACGTGACGTTGGTGGATGGAGCGAGACATGATGTCCCAGATGTGCTCAATTGGATTCAGGTCTGGGGAACGGGCGGGCCAGTCCATAGCATCAATGCCTTCATCTTGCAGGAACTGCTAACACACTCCAGCCACATGAGGTCTAGCATTGTCTTGCATTAGGAGGAACCCAGGGCCAACCACACCAGCATATGGTCTCACAAGGGGTCTGAGGATCTCATCTCGGTACTTAATGGCAGTCAGGCTACCTCTGGCGAGCACATGGAGGGCTGTGCTGCCCCCCGAAGAAATGCCACCCCACACCCACACCATTGCTGACTCACTGCCAAACCGGTCATGCTGGAGGATGTTGCAGGCAGCAGAACGTTCTCCTTGGCGTCTCCAGACTCTGTCACGTCTGTCACATGTGCTCAGTGAGAACCTGCTTTCATCTGTGAAGAGCACAGGGCGCCAGTAGCGAATTTGCCAATCTTAGTGTTCTCTGGCAAATGCCAAACGTCCTGCATGGTGTTGGGCTGTAAGCACAACCCCCACCTGTGGACGTCGGGCCCTCATAACACCCTCATGGAGTCTGTTTCTGATCGTTTGAGTAGACACATGCACATTTGTGGCTTGCTGGAGGTTATTTTGCAGGGCTCTGGCAGTGCTCCTCCTGTTCCTCCTTGCACAAAGGCGGAGGTAGCGGTCCTGCTGCTGGGTTGTTGCCCTCCTACGGCCTCTTCCACGTCTCCTGATGTAATGGCCTGTCTCCTGGTAGCGCCTACATGCTCTGGACATTACGCTGACAGACACAGCAAACCTTCTTGCATTGATGTGCCATCCTGGATGAGCTGCACTACCTGAGCCACTTGTGTGGGTTGTAGACTCCGTCTCATGCTACCACTAGAGTGAAAGCATAGGAGCTGAGAAGTGGTCTGTGGTCACCACCTGCAGAACAACTCCTTTATTGCGGGTGTCTTGCTAATTGCCTATAATTTCCACCTGTTGTCTATTCCATTTGCACAACAGCATGTGAAATTGATTGTCAATCAGTGTTGCTTCTTAAGTGGACAGTTTGATTTTACAGAAGTGTGATTGACGTGGGGGTACATTGTGTTGTTTAAGTGTTCCCTTTATTTTTTTGAGCAGTGTGTATATGTATATATATATATATATATATATATATATATATATATATACACACACAAAATAATCCAGAACCTAAACTTTAAGTACAGCCAGCCTTACTGTTTTTTTGCTTTGCTGTCAGGCTTCAGTCACAGATTACACTCCGCTGGGCGCTGACTCCACACAACCCCTCACTCCACAAGCCTCCTCATAGTTCCCTGCAGCCTGCGCGCCCAGCCAATGACTGAGCCGCAGGCTGCTGCTTAACAGATTATTGGACAGCTGAGCTGTCGCTCAGCTGTCCTGCCTGTAACCCTTTACAACCCGAGCCGCTATTGGACAGCTGCTATCGCTGCCCAGACTCAGCAGCCCTGCGCGGCGTGCAGCGCCAGCGTTTTGATGATGCAGAGGGGAATCATGAGCCGGGACAGCCATCACAGCCTGTGGCACCGCGGCCGTCTGGCTGTGCACTGGGTAGCTGGGAGCGCAGGTCGGATCAGAAATCTGATCTGTGGTGGGTGACGGGTCTGTGGGGGGCCCGGGGTACTTACCCCCCAGCCCCCCCCCCCCCTCCCAAATCCAGCTCTGGTTACTGCATCTCATGCTTGAATCCAAGATTTTGCCTGTGCAGCCACCCTTCACTGAAATTAGCTTCCTCACTCAATCAGACTCTCAACGACCCTGCATAGCTTCAGTTGCAGATTGGAAACTCACCTGTTCCTCAAAGCATACCCTTCCACCACTTAACCTTGTCACCAGGTCACTCACCCCACCCTCCAACCTCAATTATCTCTACCTCCTGCCCTCAGGTCCCCATCCATATGCTCACCCCTCATGTCATCTTTCAGTCTCCCTTCTCCCCTAGATTGTAAGTTCCAAGGATAAGGGTCCTCCTCCCTCTTCTATAGCAATCATCTAGCCCCAGTGGCCATTTAGTCCAGAATTTATCTCGCTCACAACCATTCACTGGCACTACTCCTGCTATTAATTCTGTCATTATTGGAGACAGGTTCCACCCTTAACTGATTACTCCCTCACTCACCTTGCTTCTCAGCTGTATTGGTTATTGAGAATTGTGGTGCTAATTTTTACTGTGCTCTGTTTATGTCTTGGTTACTGAAAAAGTAATGCAATGTTCTGTGTCCTCTCTACTGTCCTACTGTTGCCGTATATGTATGGTTCTTCGGATCACTTCTGATGCCTTATAAATAACATGTTTACTAGATGTGCCATGTTTGAAGTGGAACTGCCACGTGTTTGTGCCGCCCACTGCTGTCATTTAGCCATACCTCCCAAGTGTCCCGATTTTCGTGGGGAAGTCCCGTTTTTTTGGGACTGTCCCACCCGCGGGCCGCAGTGTCCCGCGGTGGGGCGGGGCAGTTGGGAGGCTCCTGTCACTGCATGCACAGCTTCTGTTCACTAGAGATGGACGGACGGGTTGGCATGCCAGCAGCTCACTGAGCGCTGGCCATGCCCCCATAGTGAATAAAAATGGGGGTGTGGCTCACAATTGCGGCACTCCCACAAAGCCATGTCCCCTTTTACGAGCGTTAGTGACCCTCCTGCTCTTCTCCCAATGTTGGACGGTATGGTCAGCCAACCATCTTGATGCAACCTTTTGGCCTAAATTGTTGTGAGGTGGTCAAAATTCACTGGAAATGGATGTTATTGAGGTTAATAATACTGTAGGAACAAAAATTTTTATCTGTTTTTAGCAATAAAACAAAATACAAAACCAAAACCAGTGAGGGCAGTTTTGGCATAACCAAATCCTGATGATGAATTAGAACTAAAAACCAAAACACTTGGCTCGGCGCACATTTCTATATATTTGTAATTATCCATTTAGTTAAACTCAGCTTCTCCTTTCTATCACAGACAGTGAGATTTCCAGAACTTTCCATCACTCTATTCACATTTATAGAGAATGATGCTTGGTACATGGAGAGCTCTTCAGATGAAATCACTGTAACAAGGGTAGATACTGACTGATGCTTGGAGACAGCTGATATTTGGTGAAGACACTTGGCTTAAAAGATATGTCTTTCATGACTGAGGTTAATGCACTTTCAAAAGTTCACACACATAATGAAATATAAAAGTAGGGATGCCAATCTAATGAAGAAACATCAGAACTATCAATGTTTCAGTTCTTATGATCTGTGTGATGATAAAGTTCCAGTATTTCCTCACCATTGATACAGTAGTTTTGTTCCAATATTGGATCTTTATTATTGGCTCCTGTGGTTGGCCATTCACCACTTTTTACCTGTGCATGCAGTGCAGGAGCAGCTACAGTAGGTATAAGGATAATGAAACATGAATGCTACCTAGGTTCTTATAGTCAACCCCTTCATTAAAGTCAGCTTCTCAAAATACTATTGCTTAAAGAGAATCTCCATTCAAATTGTATATATTAATATTTTATATGTTTGGGATCTATTGCAGCATCCTGGCAAAGTGAGCCTGTCACAGGCAGTGGTGCTGAGAGGGGGAGGTACAGTTTACCTGGGATCAAGAATGCAGGGGACCCGGGCCACAGCACAACTGTAAAAAAAAAGTCATTTTTTTTCTCTATTTTATCAATATTATACCTCAGGAGGCGGGCTGGTGGGCATCGAGTCAGGCCGGGAAGGGGAGGGGGGTTGTAGGTGTCGGTCACTAGGCTGTGTAAGATGTCACTCTGTGTGACTTCCAGCCACCTCTGGAGAGCTACAGACTCATGGGATGATGACATCATCATTTCGCTAGTCTCTCTCTCTCTCTGGTGCCAGGCTCTGGGTGGGGGGCGGAGACTGGGAGGGACAACTGCTAAGGTGGTTGGGCGTGGATCTGGGCTGATTATCACTGAGTCGTTGGAAGCTGTGTTGAGAAGAGCCACTGTCATCTGTGAGTGAAACTGTGGGGGTGCTGCCTGCCTCTATGTAAATAAATACAATTTATGCGTCAATCCATTACCATTAGTGTTGTTATATGTATGTATGTACGTACGTACGTACGTATGTATGTGTGTGTGTATATGTATATATATATATATATATATATAAAAAATTAAGATTCCTTAATGCGCTGATATTATATAATGTGGTAAGATCTAGTCACAATGATTAATTATAATAATTTTCAGACAAATATTACTGTCTTTAGGCAGCTACCCCAAAAGAAAGTCCCCTTGTCGATATAGGCCCGTAAAGTCAAATGTAAAAAAGGTTTTTTTTGAGGAGCGCTTTCATTCAGTTGATGTTTTTACTAAGGATGTGAACAGAGGATTAATTATTATAACCTCATATACAAATACACCCAATTTAAAAACGTTTTTTATTAAAAATTTAAATTAAATATTCAGAAATTCATTGACATATACATTTTCTTAATATTTCAGAAAGATATAAACAATTCAGAGACTTGCAAGCCCAATTCACTTTCTGTTAATGTAATAATACATTTTTTCACCCAATGCGTTTCGTCTGTGGCGACTTCTTCAGAGGTGTTAATTCTCAGTTTATTGAGTTTTCATCTTTAGATGACAGGAATGGTTTTCATTCTCAGATGAGGCTTTAATAAAATACACTGAATGTAAGAGCAAACGACTGTGCTAAAATATATAGAGACTAGTCTCAATTGGAATCCAAAGAATAGGTGATTTCAGTTTTGTGAAGCTCTATCAACATAACTTATCTTTAACAATATCTTTGCTTATAACTTTACTTTAGAAGGACTTCCAGGTAAACGAATTAGACTTACAACAGTGTATGCTCCACCCGCCGCTGCCAGTCTTTGTCAGGTCACACCTCCGGGTGGGCCTACCCCGGATTGATAATGTCAAAAGGCTGGTGCTAAGGAGAATTATCCGCTCCTTCACTGCCCTGTCCCTCCTCTGATTCTTCCCTGCTCAGTGCTGTCAATGCTGGGACGACAGGCCAAGCTCTGCCCACTGTATGTTAAATATGTAAGGTTTGCAGGGATAGGCTGATTCAATTCCAAAGCACTCTAGGTCTCCTTGCTTAGCTTCTCACTCTCAATAGGGCTCCTCCTTTGAGGTAAAAAGGTAAAGATTTTTGCACAACACGTAAGGTCACTGGCAGAGCTGTTGTTACGCTTTACACAGCAGATAAGCAGTTGCTTACAGTTAATGCATTTAAGAATCAAAATATATATGTCTCCTTTCCTCCTATTGCTCTCTGAGAGGTTCGGCAATGTTTAGTTCAAGTGACAAGTTAACTTCTGATACTTGAGACACTATCCTCTCCTGACTGGAAAAAGGCTGGTTAAGTACTTCTATCTGAGACATATATATATATATATATATATATATAGCAAGTGCCACTGACTCATAACAAAATCTTCTGATCCATAAAGCTGGTCTTGCTTGCCAGTGCTAGTTTTAGTGCAGTTCATTATTCAAATATGGGAACCACCCTCAGCGATGTTTGACAGTGTTTAGGGGTGGCAGTTGGTGTGGCTCCCCTATTTGAATAATGAAGCGCTCTGCAACTGCCACTGGCAAGGAAGTCTAGGAACAGAGCATTGTGACCTCGCGCCTCCGCGACCTGGTATTTCTGGCACCATTCATTCTTTATAGCACTGGCTGTCTTAACTCTCCTCTGTTGGTGGAATTTTGAAAAATCCCTTAGTTGGTCCCTACGTCACAAAAGCAAGCTGCTGTCCAAATTTCAAGTTCCTAGTCTTTATGGTTCAGGAGATTTAGTGATAAGTCAGTTGTATTTATATATGAGTCAGTGGTGTATATGTGTATGTGTGTATATATATATATATATATATATATAGAGAGAGAGAGAGAGAGAGAGAGAGAGAGAGATAAAGAGAGAGAGAGGTATTCCTATGTATATAGGCATATCTATATAGATAGATAGCTGTATGTGTGTGTAATATCCATCTATATACAGTATATACAGTACATATGTATATACAGTATATACTATACATATGTGTATGTTTCTATCTATATCTACAGTATCTATTTATAAGTCATGGTTGGTGTCCAAAATACTGCACAGTTGTGCCCTTAGTGGGATGACAGGTAGTATAAGCAAAATTTCTGTGGCACTCTTAGGACCATTGGCATTTCTATAATGGGTGCAATGTGTGCTGGTACACACAGGCCCCTGGGTCCAGGGGGGCCCCACACACTGCACCCATGTTTTAATATTTACCTCTCCGGCACTGCAACGGCAGTGAAAATTGTAGCCAAATTAGCCTCTGCACATACGCAGTAGTGATTTAGGTCTCCAGAACATGGCAGGCGCCATGTTTCCAGAGACCTGCGCATGCGCAGTGGACTCCGGCACTTTGTCGGAGACTGGTGCACCATACAGAGGAGGGGGCCCACCCGAAGTCTGCACAGGGGCCCCCTGCTCTGTTAAAATGCGCCTGAAGGGGGAGACTGATGCATGTGTGGGAGTGTATGCCTATGGGGGTGGGGGAAGGGGAATGTAGGTAAGTATGGCCAGCACACATGTGATAAAGAGGGTAATACAAAAGCAATGATAGGTTATACTTTGAATCATGCTCTATCAGATGAATCCAGAATCTCTCAAAGCTAGTTGCATTTCTGCAGGACTGGGAAAATGATGGATGCCTTACAAAGCATTAGGAGGGCAAGCATGCAGTTGCAAAAACAAATAAACAGTGGGTCCATATTTTCTTTGTAGTACACTAAAGAGCTCTGATAATTACAACTGGTCATAATAGCAGTTAGCAATCAGTCAAAAAACAAAGCATAGATGACAGTGGTACTTATGTATATAAAGACCAGATAACAGTATACATAATTTTTTTAGTAGGTTAGCTGACAGTTATTTTTATTATTTGCAAAAAATGTTGTTTATTGTGTTGTTTTTAAATTTAAGTAAAACTAAAAATTGTCCCCTCTCTCAAGTATATTCTGTTTGTTTAAATCACAAAAAAAACATGCTATTAAGTTGTGTCATATGAAAATATAGATGTGGATGGAACAAATACTGACCACAATGTATTTTTGGTTATTGTTTTTACAGATCTTGGGTTATAGGTGCAATAGCACTTCTCTGCCTGTTGGGACTGACCTGGGCTTTTGGACTTATGTATATTAATGAAAGTACTGTCATCATGGCTTATCTGTTCACTATTTTTAATTGTCTTCAGGGAATGTTCATATTCATTTTCCACTGTGTACTGCAAAAGAAGGTAAATTGAGAATGTTTGTTGTTTTCTCATATTTTCTTGACCATAAATGCAAAACAAATATTACTAAGGTCCAAATGTTGTAATTTTAAAAAAACAACAACATACTTTTTTCCATAAAACTGCATCTAGGAGCATGATAAATAAGTTATTCCTCGTTATACTCACGTACTGTATCTGGCATGTCTCTCAAAAAAAAAAAAAAAACAAGTTCAAGGGGGGTATGTACCAAAGCTCGGTGAGAGATAAAATTGTGAGGGAGAAAGTACTAGTCAATCAGCTTACCTTATATTTTACAGGCTGTGTTTGAAAAATGATAGGAGCTGGTTGGTACTTTATCTCTCACAATGTTATCTCTCTCCAAACTTTGATAAATCCCCCCCCCCCAAGTGTTAAATACTCTCCACATAGACATACCCTATAGTATAGTAACTTGCATTACTGAATTACTTCAAGCCCATGTGCAGCAAAGCTTTATTGTACAATATTAATTTTCTGTTAGAATCAAAGATCCTATTGCAGACTGTTATAGCTGTACATTCGGGTAGCGGTTGATTTACCGACGGACACAATACCGACGATCATAATCCCGACAGCCATTGATAGTCATTGATAGACTGATAGTCACAATACCAACACTGTCAAAATACCGACATTCATTGTACCGACGTGTTCAAAATGCCAACATAGCCAGAATACCAACATTTGAAATGCCAACATGTCAAAATGCTGACATGCGTTTTTAAGGAATTTTTGCCCAAAAATGGACTTGTGCATACTCTACCATCCCAGTGGACCTGGAGGAGGAATATAATAGTATGCCGAGCGCAGCGAGGCACCGTGCTCGAAGCATGGCGAGCGCAGCGAGCTGTCCACATTGACACCACAAAAAGCATGGTGTCCACATTGACACCAAAACCCCCCAGAAAAACTCATGTTGGTATTTTGAAACTGCAGGATTTCAAATGTCGATATTCTGACTAAGGGGTATATTCAATAAGTGTTGGATCCTTTCCGACAAGCATTGTCGGAAAGGATCCAACAATGCACTATTCAATAAACTGCCAAATCCAACTGTCGGATTTGGCCGCTGCTGCTCACCCCGATCCCAGTGCCGGCCGGGCGTCCTCATCCTCCCCGATACTGCGGCTGCTGCTGCTGTTCCCCGCCGTCCGGGCGTCCTCATCTTCCATGCTGCTGCTGACCCCAGCACCGTGTGCCACCCAAACCGGCTATTCCTCCCCGGGCCCGGAACAGCTGCCTTACATCCTGGGATATGGGGACTGGTGCCCCCTATCCCAGGCCACTCGGGCAAGGGCGGAGCAGCTGCACGTGTCACGCAGGTGACAGCAGTGGGTAGCGGGGGCCCCCAGGTGACACCCCTGCCGCAGTCACCAGGGTCCCGAGATGAAGAGAGATCTTCAGCATGGTTCGGTGGATGGAGGAGGTGGTGGCAATGTCAATCCGACCTGTCGGGTTTGGCTCTGCTTCCGTCAATACACACAGATCGGCGGCTGAAGCTGCCAAGCCTCGTGCGTTCCAACAGCTTTCCGGCAAGTCTGGAATTCCCGACTTGTCGGAAAAAGCGGCCTGCTAATGAATAGGTCGGAAACCCCTTCCAGCCTTAATCTATTGAATACACCCCTAAGTCGATATTATGAACATGTCGGCGTAATGAATGTTGGTATTTTGACGATGTCGGTATTTTGACTGTCAGTCAATGGCTGTCGGGATTATGACCGTCAGTATTGTGTCCGTCGGTAGATCATACTGAACCTGTGCATTCAGGGGTGAACTCAGGTGTGCAAGGTTTACTATTTTAACAGTGGACCAACCTTTTTCCTTTTATATCACTTTGAAATCTAAGAAAAGCTGTTTTCAAGTTGTAAGTATTTTATTTTGATAGATTTGAAGTGCCTCTTGGGCTTTTATTGCTATTACTGATTAAGTGTTGGTGTTGTGGCTAACAGTGTTATTTTGCCAAATTGTCATTGAATGATAAACTAAAATGAAAATAGGTTCAATAGCTGATTAGCACCCCAAATATTATACAGTATTTCTAAAATCACAGGCAGGGAGATGCGATCTCATCTCAGTTATGCAAACGCCATTGCGGGATGGTACGGGGTGACGAAGCAGCATTGTGGGGGCGGTGACACGGTGTTGGGCGGCTGTGGAAACAAAAATGGGGATGGGTTTGGGGCGGCCGTGTGACATCCCACGCGGCTGATGCTACCAGGAAATGATAGCCATGCCCTGCCTTCGCAGCCACAAATCAGTGATGCGATTGCCATTACATTGCAATCACATTGCTGCCGGGTATTTGCATGCCGTGTGGCCTTGCCCTGTGCTGGGAGGCCTCCAGCATGCGATTGCAGCCAGTTGCAGTTTTGCAAAAATAGCAAAACTACAACTGAAGCTGAATGAGGGCCTATATACAGTATTTAACCTATATGTGCTTTCTATCTTTACCTTCACATGCCCCTCATCTTTTCCCTCAAATATCCCTCTTCCCACCAGCTTTTCCCTCACACACTCTTCTTCCCATCCGTTTATGCCTCATATGCCTCTTTTACAGGGGCAGATTGGTATCAAAAAGTGGCCCTAGAAAAATTTGTAGAAGTGGCCCAACATATGCAGCACCAGATGCAGAGCCGACCTTAGGCATAGGCAAACTAGCCAAATGCCTAGGGCATTTGTTATGCTTAGGGGCACCAGCAGCTTCTGCTGATTAAAATGATATGTGGCATGCCTATATTCTGTGTGTGACTGCGGCTGTATCTGCATACGAAATGCTACATTGCAGTGTATTCCTGGAAATCACTGTAATGTAGCATTTCGTATGCAGATACAGCCGCAGTCGCACACAGGATATAGGCATGCTGCATATCATTTTAATCAGCAGAAGCTGCTTGTGCATCCTAGTCATATAAATAAAATGCATTTTCTTAAACAAAAGGCGCCCGATGTTAGCAGAGCTGCCAGCTGACTCATGCCAGGCATATCCTGCAGAACTAGCGGCGGTGCTAGGGGGCACCAGCCAAAATCTTGCCTAGGGCATCATATTAGTTAGGGCCGGCTCTGGCCAGATGTGTAGTGTGCTGTGTAGCCATGGCAGCAGCCCCTCCCCCAGAAATTTGCCAGAGAGTATTTTATTTTATTTTTTTGCTTGAAGCCTGAGGTGCATGCTTCATTTACCCAGTGCAGTGCAAAAACCATGCTGGGAACTTGGGACTTCTGACCCTCTCCAAAAGGAGAAGAACCCTTTGAGAACCAAAAGGCCCCTTTGAGGAGTAAAGGAAATCTTCAGGTCCCCCTTCACCAAGGCTATGAGGACACTTCGAATCCCTGAAAAATGAGTAAAAAAAACAACCCTTAGGGCTCCTCTGCTGCAATGCTCAAGGTTGCCCCTTTCTCTCCAGGGTCGGCCAAAGCGTCCTATTGGGAACCAAATTCTTTGGCTCTCCCCAAAAGGAGAAAGACTCATGAGACTAGGGAAGAGTGTGTCCCATATTGCTAAGCAAGGTATTACGACAGACACTAAATTCTCAGCAGCCTTGGCAGCTGTGGGAACAGGTCACATAACCAGTGTCAGGTGGTGAGGTCAGTGACAGTTGGAAGTGAGTGGCAGTTAGTCAGAGCAGAGCTGCATAAGGCCCAGGATGTAATTTAGAGCAGGCACTGACTATCAGTGGTTTGTCCTGAGGTAACCACTGAAATGAGTGACATGTTTTAATGCTGGCGGAGTCCCATCTCAAAGACCTGGTGATGGAGACTGCATTAAGGCTCTGGAGGCAGTGACTTAATGTCAGGGGCTAGCCTTCTTTAGAGGATGGCCTTGCAGACGGGGCCTCCCAGTTGGGGTGTGGCTAGTGAGAAAAGAGGCTGGATTTCCTTTACCTAAACAATAATACATAAACCAGGGGACAGTAAATACAACAGTAATTGTTCATGGCCTGCAGTGATTTTCTTTAATAGAGCGCACTACCCTCCAGGCTGCACTCACACAGGACTGAGATAGGAGTTAGCAGAGTAAAAGTGGTTAATCTGTTTCTATAAGCTCTATCAAGAGACAATTGACTTACAATTTTGAGAATAACTGAACTATTAAGCCCTTGGAAAGTCTAGTTGTGGTAATTTAAGTTAAGCATGATAGAGAAATTAATTAAAGCATTGCAGACAGCAGCAGCCTACATATACTGAGAATATAATAGCCTCTCTGTGACTACAGTAGAAAAAGTAGGATTTTGGTTAACTACCGGTAAATCCTTTTCTCGTAGTCCGTAGAGGATGCTGGTACCATGGGGTACCATTAGTACCATGGGGTATAGACGGATCCACCAGGAGCCATTGGCACTTTAAGAGTTTGAGAGTGTGGGCTGGCTCCTCCCTCTATGCCCCTCCTATCAGACTCAGTCTAGAAACTGTGCCCGAGGAGACGTACAACTTCGAGAGAAGGATTTAACACAGATAGTGGCGAGATTCACACCAGCTCACACATACAAGGCACATCAAGCTAACTTAGCTTGAAAACTCAGCAACCGCTGAAACATTACTTACCAAGTAACAGTACTCAACTAAAACGAAGTTGTACTGAACCAAATAATGAAAGCAGGAAAACAAAGCGCTGGGCGGGCGCCCAGCATCCTCTACGGACTAGAAGAAAAGGATTTAGCGGTAGGTAACCAAAATCCTATTTTCTCTTACGTCCTAGAGGATGCTGGGGTCCACATTCGTACCACGGCGATGTACCAAAGCTCCCAGAACGGGAGGGAGAGCGCGGAGCTCCTGCAGAACTGATTGACTGAACTTCAGCTCTTCAGAGGCCAAAGTATCGAACTTGTAGAACTTTGCAAACGTGTTTGACCCAGACCAAGTTGCAGCTCGACAAAGTTGTAACGCCTAGCCACCCAGAGCAGACGCCCAGGAAGACCCCACCTTACAAGTAGAGTGGGCCTTGACAGACGTAGGACATGGCAAACCTGCCGTAGAATACGCATGCTGGATAGTAAACCTGATCCAGCGAGAGATCATCTGCTTAGAAGCAGGACACCCAATTTTCTTGGGATTATACAGGACAAACAGAGAGTCCGATTTTCTGTGACAATCAGTCCTCTTCACATAGATTTTCAGAGCCCTTACAAAATCCAAGGACTTTGATGAAATTGAAGAGCCAGTAGCCACTGGCACCACAATAGGTTGGTTGATATGAAATGCTGACACAACCTTCGGAAGAAACTGCTGACGTGTCCGGAGTTCAGCCCTATCTTCATGAAAGATCAAGTATGGGCTTATACAGGACAAAGCCCCCAACTCCGACACACGTCTAGCAGAAGCTAAGGCCAACAAGTGACAGCCTTCCACGTAAGAAATTTGACCTCAACCTGCTGTAGAGGCTCGAACCAGTCCGATTGGAGGAACTGCAACACCACGTTAAGGTCCCAAGGCGCCGTAGGTGGTACAAAGGGAGGTTGGATGTGCAGAACTCCCTTCAAAAAGGTCTGAACCTCAGGGAGGGCAGCCAATTGTTTTTGGAAGAAAATGGATAGGCATGAAATCTGGACCTTCACAGATCCAAACTTCAGGCCCATATCCACACCGGCTTGTAGGAAGAGGAGAAACCGTCCTAGTTGAAACTCCACCACAGGAAATTTCTTGGACTCACACCAAGATACATATTTTTTCCAAATTCGATGATAATACTTAGACATTACTACTTTCCTAGCCTGTATCAGAGTAGGAATAACCTTGTTTGGAATGCCCTTTTGAGCTGGTATCAGGCGTTCAACCTCCATGCCGTCAAACGTAGCCGCATTAAGCCTTGATAGGTGAACGGCCCCTGCTGCAGCAGGTCCTCCCGAAGAGGAAGAGGCCTCGGCTCTTCTTGCAGTAGATCCAGAAGATCCGCGTAACAAGCCCTTCTTGATAGAGACATTAATTAAAGCATTGCAGACAGCAGCAGCCTACATATACTGAGAATATAATAGCCTCTCTGTGACTACAGTAGAAAAAGTAGGATTTTGGTTAACTACCGGTAAATCCTTTTCTCGTAGTCCGTAGAGGATGCTGGGGTCCACATTAGTACCATGGGGTATAGACGGGTCCACCAGGAGCCATTGGCACTTTAAGAGTTTGAGAGTGTGGGCTGGCTCCTCCCTCTATGCCCCTCCTATCAGACTCAGTCTAGAAACTGTGCCCGAGGAGACGGACAACTTTGAGAGAAGGATTTAACACAGATAGTGGCGAGATTCACACCAGCTCACACATACAAGGCACATCAAGCTAACTTAGCTTGAAAACTCAGCAACCGCTGAAACATTACTTACCAAGTAACAGTACTCAACTAAAACGAAGTTGTACTGAACCAAATAATGAAAGCAGGAAAACAAAGCGCTGGGCGGGCGCCCAGCATCCTCTACGGACTAGAAGAAATGGTTTTACCGGTAGGTAACCAAAATCCTATTTTCTCTTACGTCCTAGAGGATGCTGGGGTCTACATTAGTACCATGGGGATGTACCAAAGCTCCCAGAACGGGAGGGAGAGCGCGGAGGCTCCTGCAGAACTGATTGACTGAACTTCAGCTCTTCAGAGGCCAAAGTATCGAACTTGTAGAACTTTGCAAACGTGTTCGACCCAGACCAAGTTGCAGCTCGGCAAAGTTGTAACGCCGAGACACCCCGAGCAGACGCCCAAGAAGACCCCACCTTACAAGTAGAGTGGGCCTTGACAGACGTAGGACATGGCAAACCTGCCGTAGAATATGCATGCTGGATAGTAAACCTGATCCAGCGAGAGATCATCTGCTTAGAAGCAGGACACCCAATTTTCTTGGGATTATACAGGACAAACAGAGTCCGATTTTCTGTGACAAGCAGTCCTCCTCACATAGATTTTCAGAGCCCTTACAACATCCAAGGACTTTGATGAAATTGAGGAGTCAGTAGCCACTGGCACCACAATAGGTTGGTTGATATGAATGCCGACACAACCTTCGGAAGAAACTGCTGACGTGTCCGGAGTTCAGCCCTATCTTCATGAAAGATCAAGTATGGGCTTATACAGGACAAAGCCCCCAACTCCGACACACATCTAGCAGAAGCTAAGGCCAACAAATGACAGCCTTCCACGTAAGAAATTTGACCTCAACCTGCTGTAGAGGCTCGAACCAGTCTGATTGGAGGGACTGCAACACCACGTTAAGGTCCTAAGGCGGCGTAGGTGGTACAAAGGGAGGTTGGATGTGCAGAACTCCCTTCAAAAAGGTCTGAACCTCAGGGAGGGCAGCCAATTGTTTTTGGAAGAAATTGGATAGGGATGAAATCTGGACCTTCACAGATCCAAACTTCAGGCCCATATCCACACCGGCTTGTAGGAAGAGGAGAAACCGTCCTAGTTGAAACTCCACCACAGGAAATTTCTTGGACTCACACCAAGATACATATTTTTTCCAAATTCGATGATAATGCTTAGACGTTACTACTTTCCTAGCCTGTACCAGCGTAGGAATAACCTTGTTTGGAATGCCCTTTTGAGCTAGTATCAGGCGTTCAACCTCCATGCCGTCAAACGTAGCCGCGTTAAGTCTTGATAGGTGAACGGCCCCTGCTGCAGCAGGTCCTCCCGAAGAGGAAGAGGCCTCGGCTCTTCTTGCAGTAGATCCAGAAGATCCGCGTAACAAGTCCTTCTTGGCCAGTCTGGAGCAATGAGGATCGCTTGAACCCTTGTTCTCCTTATGAGCTTTAGAACTCTTGGGATGACTGGAAGTGGAGGAAACAGATACACCGACTGGAACACCCACAGAGTCACTAGGGCGTCCACCGCCACTGCTTGCGGGTCCCTCAACCTGGAACAATACCACCGAAGCTTCTTGTTGAGATGAGAGGCCATCATGTCGATCTGGGGTACGCCCCAAAGATCTGTTACCTCCTTGAACACCTCTGGATGGAGACCCCACTCCCCTGGATGGAGATCGTGTCTGCTGAGGAAGTCCGCTTCCCAGTTGTCTACTCCCGGAATGAAGAATGCGGACAGCGCCAACGTGTGTTTTTCTGCCCAGAGGATGATTCTTGTTACCTCTGCCATTGCAGCTCTGCTCTTCATTCCACCCTGTCGGTTTATGTAAGCCACTGTTGTCACATTGTCCGACTGCACTTGAATGGCCCGACTTCTCAGAAGATGGGCTGCTTGGAGAAGACCGTTGTAGACGTCTCTTAGTTCCAGAATGTTTATCGGCAGGCCGGCTTCCAGGCTTGACCACCTTTCCTGGAAGGTTACCCATTGAGTGACTGAGCCCCAGCCCTGGAGACTTGCATCCATGGTTAGAAGGATCCAGTCCTGAATCCCGAACCTGCGGCCCTCCAGAAGGTGAGGTAATTGCAGCCACCAGAGGAGTGAATTCCTGGCCTTTGGCGACAGACGTATTCTCTGGTGCATGTGTAGATGGGATCCCGACCACTTCTCCTGGAGATCCAGTTGGAAGGACTGAGCGTGAAACCTCCCGTACTGTAGAGCCTCGTAAGAGGCCACCATCTTCCCCAGAAGGCAAATGCACTGATGAACTGACACCCGGGCTGGCTTCAGGACATCCCGGACCATCGTTTGAATCACCAACGCCTTATCCTCTGGAAGAAATACCCTCTGCACCTCCGTGCCGAGGATCATTCCCAGAAAGGACAACCTCCTGGTTGGTTCCAAATGTGATTTTGGAAGATTCAGGATCCAACCATGTTCCCTGAGAAGCTGGGTCATGAGTGCTATGGACCATAACAGCTTCTCTTTGGACGATGCCTTTATCAACAGATCATCCAGATACGGAATTATGTTCACTCCCTGTCTGCGGAGGAGAATCATAATTTCCACCATCACCTTGGTGAATACCCTCGGCGCTGTGGAGAGTCCGAATGGGAGGGCCTGGAACTGAAAATGACAGTCCGACAGTGCGAATCGAAGATAAGCTTGATGCGGCAGCCAAATCCGAATGTGGAGGTACGCATCCTTGATATCCAGGGATACTAGGAATTCCCCCTCCTCCAGACCTGATATCACTGCCCTTAGAGACTCCATTTTGAACTTGAACTCCCTCAGAAAGGGGTTTAGTGATTTTAAGTTCAGAATGGGCCTGACCGAACCATCCGGTTTCGGTACCACGAAAAGGTTCAAATAGTAAGCCTTGTTTTGCATATGAGGCGGTACTGGCACAATGACCTGTGCCTCCACCAACTACTGGACTGCTTCTTGCAGGACAGTCCTGTCTGCCAGCAGAGCTGGTAAGCCTGATCTGAAAAAATCAGTGAGGAGGAAGATTTTGAAATTCCAGCCTGTACCCCTGGGACACAATATCTTGCACCCAGGGGTCCAGGCTGGAGGACACCCAGACGTGACTGAAATGTCTGAGTCTCGCTCCCACCGGCCCCACCTCCGGGGCATGCAGTCCACCGTCATGCGAGGACTTTGGTATACCTGAAGCAGGTTTCTGTTCCTGGGAACCTGCAGACGCAGGTTTCTTGGACTTGGGCTGACTTCCCCGGAAGAAGGTGTTCGACAGCTTGGCCTTTCTGGGCTTGTTAGACTGAAAGGGCTGTGATATAACTGAAGAAAAGGGTTTCTTCAGAGCAGGTGTAGATGAGGGAAGAAAAGGTGACTTACCAGCCATAGCCGTGGAGATTCACGCATCTAACGCTTCCCCAAAGAGAGTCTGACCTGTGTAGGGTAGGGTCTCCACACTTCTCCTGGATTCCGCGTCGGCAGACCACTGGCGCAACAACAGTCCTCGACGAGCTGATACTGACATGGAGGAAATCCCCGCAGCCATGGAACCCAGGTGTCACAACTGAGGGCTGGTGCTGACCAGGGGGAAGCCTCAGTTGTAGGGGCTGAGGTATATGTGTACCTGGGAGGCAGTACAGGGTTCTTGGACATGCAGGGAACCTTTATAACAAATGCACAAAGGCGTGACCACGACAACAAGGGAAAGTTCAAAGGTTTTATTAAACACAGTTCAGAGGAATACTGATGACTTGGTACTGGTAATAGGAAACACAGTTCAGAGAAATACTTGGGATCGATGACGGAACACCGATAGTGACTTGGAATCGATGACGAAACACCGATGGTTACTTTGGGATCGTTGGTAAGCTTTGAGTGAAGCTGGGGTTCGCAGATAGAAATGCACTATTGTACTTAGAAGCACAGGTGAAGCATGAAGTGATGCTGGGGATCGCTGGAGAATGGCTGCTGGGAAGCCGGAGTTCAGACACAGGTGAATCAGGGTAGACTGTAGAGGGTTAATCACTGGAGTGTCGGGTTACACTGCAGAGTATAATCACCAGGGAGTCAGGCTGTACTGCAGAGAAAGTCCATGGGAGAACTGCACACTGGAATCACTGAAGACAATTGAAGCACTGACATCTTTCCACCCCAGGAACAGGATATTTATACCTGCTGGGAAGCAGGGATTGGCTGGCTGATTAACCAGAGACCAGAGTGCAGCTGCTGTGTAATCAGGCTGAGAGCAGAGTGCAGCTGATAGGCTGAAAGGTAACATGTGATTAGGAAAACATGGCTGCGCCCATGGTAGCTTTTGGAGGGAAAGATTGTTTGTAACTTGAATGTGAGCTTTAACCATGAAGCTGCCAGAATCACAGTAAAGAGATTTGAGACAATGAGATGCAGCGTGCTGCACACAGACAGTGCAGATGGAATCCAGGCTTGGAACACTGGGACAGTCTCAGGAGGCATTTGGAAGGTAAATACTGATAAGGAATTACCTAGATCGTGACAGCAGGTCCTTCATGGATTCTACCAGAAATCCTGACGAATCCTGAATGTTATGTAAAAACAATTCAACATCACATTTCTCCATAGTATCCAAGTCCTCAAGTAATGTGCCTGACCACTTTACTATAGCTTTGGCAATCTAAGCACTGGCAATAGTGGGACGTTGTATTGCCCCAGAAGCCGTGTACATGGATTTGAGCGTATTTTCAATTTTACGATCAGCCAGCTCTTTCAAGGCGGTAGATCCTGGAACAGGTAAAACCACCTTTTTTTGGGAGTCTGGATACTGATGCGTCAATAATAGGCGGGTTTTCCCATTTTTTCCTATCTTCTACCGGGAAAGCAAATGCTACCAGAACCCTTTTAGGTATCTGGAATTTTTTATCCGGGTTTTCCCAAGCCTTTTCAAAAATAGCATTTAATTCCTTTGACGCAGGGAAGGTTAGCGAGGCTTTCTTATTTTCAGAGAAGTAAGCCTCCTCAACCTGCTCGGTTGTTGTATCAGCAATATTCAACACATAGCTAATAGCCTCTATCATCAACTGCACCCCTTTTGCAAGAGATGCTGCCCCCCGCAACACATCCCCGTCACTGTCTGCAGTATCAGAGTCGGTATCGGTATCATCCTGCATGATCTGTGCAAGAGTACGTTTATGTGAATATACAGCGGGGAGCCCTGATGTACCAGAACTAGTGATGAGCGGGTTTGGTTCCTCGGAATCCGTACCCCCCGAACTTCACCATTTTTACACGGGTCCAAGGCAGACTCGGATCCTCCCGCCTTGCTCGGTTAACCCGAGCGCGCCCGAACGTCATCATCCCGCTGTCGGATTCTCGCGAGATTCGGATTCTATATAAGGAGCCGCGCGTCGCCGCCATTTTTCACTCGTGCATTGGAAATGATAGTGAGAGGACGTGGCTGGCGTCCTCTCACTTTGTTTCAGGGGGCTGAAGTGCAAGTATCTTTATTCTGGGGACAAACAGTAGTATTATAGGAGGAGTACAGTGCAGAGTTTTGCTGACCAGTGACCACCAGTATTATACGTTGTCTGCCTGAAAAACGCTCCATATCTGTGCTCAGTGTGCTGCATATATCTGTGCTCACACTGCTTTATTGTGGAGACTGGGGACCAGCAGTATTATATAGGAGGAGTACAGTGCAGAGTTTTGCTGACCAGTGACCACCAGTATACGTTGTCTGCCTGAAAAACGCTCCATATCTGTGCAGAGTGTGCTGCATATATCTGTGCTCACACTGCTTTATTGTGGGGACTGGGGACCAGCAGTATTATATAGGAGGAGTACAGTGCAGAGTTTTGCTGACCAGTGACCACCAGTATACGTTGTCTGCCTGAAAAACGCTCCATATCTGTGCTCAGTGTGCTGCATATATCTGTGCTCACACTGCTTTATTGTGGGGACTGGGGACCAGCAGTATTATATAGGAGGAGTACAGTGCAGAGTTTTGCTGACCAGTGACCACCAGTATTATACGTTCTCTGCCTGAAAAACGCTCCATATCTGTGCTCAGTGTGCTGCATATATCTGTGCTCACACTGCTTTATTGTGGGGACTGGGGACCAGCAGTATTATATAGGAGGAGTACAATGCAGAGTTTTGCTGACCAGTGACCACCAGTATTATACGTTCTCTGCCTGAAAAACGCTCCATATCTGTGCTGCATTGTAGTATATAGTAGGAGCACAGTGCAGAATTTTGCTGACCACCAGTATATAATATATAGGAGTACGGTACAGAAGGCCACTGCTCTACCTACTTCTGTGTCGTCAAGCATACTATCCATCCATACCTGTGGTGTATTTCAGTTTTGCACAGTTTGCTGACCACCAGTATTTAATATATAGCAGTACGGTACAGTAGGCCACTGCTCTACCTACCTCTGTGTCGTCAAGTATACTATCCATCCATACCTGTGGTGCATTTCAGTTTTGCACAGTTTGCTGACCACCAGTATATAGTATATAGCAGTACGGTACAGTAGGCCATTGCTCTACCTACCTCTGCGTCATCAAGTATACTATCTATCCATACCTGTGGTGCATTTCAGTTTTGCACAGTTTGCTGACCACCAGTATATAATATATAGAAGTACGGTACAGTAGGCCACTGCTCTACCTACCTCTGTGTCGTCAAGTATACTATCCATCCATACCTGTGGTGCATTTCAGTTGTGCGCAGTATATATAGTAGTAGGCCATTGCTATTGATACTGGCATATAATTCCACACATTAAAAAATGGAGAACAAAAATGTGGAAGGTAAAATAGGGAAAGATCAAGATCCACTTCCACCTCGTGCTGAAGCTGCTGCCACTAGTCATGGCCGGGACGATGAAATGCCATCAACGTCGTCTGCCAAGGCCGATGCCCAATGTCATAGTAGAGAGCATGTATAATCCAAAACACAAAAGTTCAGTAAAATGACCCAAAAATCAAAATTAAAAGCGTCTGAGGAGAAGCGTAAACTTGCCAATATGCCATTTACGACACGGAGTGGCAAGGAACGGCTGAGGCCCTGGCCTATGTTCATGGCTAGTGGTTCAGCTTCACATGAGGATGGAAGCACTCATCCTCTCGCTAGAAAAATGAAAAGACTTAAGCTGGCAAAAGCACAGCAAAGAACTGTGCGTTCTTCTAAATCACAAATCCCCAAGGAGAGTCTGACCTTCCCAACACTGGACGGGAAGAGGTGGCGCCTTCCACCATTTGCACGCCCCCTGCAAGTGCTGGAAGGAGCACCCGCAGTCCAGTTACTGATAGTCAAATTGAAGATGTCACTGTTGAAGTACACCAGGATGAGGATATGGGTGTTGCTGGCGCTGAGGAGGAAATTGACAAGGAGGATTCTGATGGTGAGGTGGTTTGTTTAAATCAGGCACCCGGGGAGACACCTGTTGTCCGTGGGACGAATATGGCCATTGACATGCCTGGTCAAATTACAAAAAAAAATCTCCTCTTCGGTGTGGAATTATTTTAACACAAATGCGGACAACAGGTGTCAAGCCGTGTGTTGCCTTTGTCAAGCTGTAATAAGTAGGGGTAAGGACGTTAACCACCTCAGAACATCCTCCCTTATACGTCACCTGCAGCGCATTCATCATAAGTCAGTGATAAGTTCAAAAACTTTGGATGACAGCGGAAGCAGTCACTGACCACTAAATCCCTTCCTCTTGTAACCAAGCTACTGCAAACCACACCACCAACTCCCTCAGTGTCAATTTCCTCCTTACACAGGAAAGCCAATAGTCCTGCAGGCCATGTCACTGTCAAGTCTGACGAGTCCTCTCCTGCCTGGGATTCCTCCGATGCATCCTTGAGTGTAACACCTCCTGCTGCTGGCGCTGCTGTTGTTGCTGCTGGGAGTCGATCGTCATCCCAGAGGGGAAGTCGGAAGACCACTTGTACTACTTCCAGTAAGCAATTGACTGTCCAACAGTCCTTTGCGAGTAAGATGAAATATCACAGCAGTCATCCTGCTGCAAAGCGGATAACTCAGGCCTTGGCAGCCTGGGCGGTGAGAAACGTGTTTCCGTTATCCACCGTTAATTCACAGGCAACTACAGACTTGATTGAGGTACTGTGTCCCCGGTACCAAATACCATCTAGGTTCCATTTCTCTAGGCAGGCGATACCGAAAATGTACACAGACCTCAGAAAAAGAGTCACCAGTGTCCTAAAAAAATGCAGTTGTACCCAATGTCCACTTAACCACGGACATGTGGACAAGTGGAGCAGGGCAGACTCAGGACTTTATGACTGTGACAGCCCACTGGGTAGATGTATTGCCTCCCGCAGCAAGAACAGCAGCGGCGGCACCAGTAGCAGCATCTCGCAAACGCCAACTCATTCCTAGGCAGGCTACGCTTTGTATCACCGCTTTCCAGAAGAGGCACACAGCTGACAACCTCTTACGGAAACTGAGGAACATTATCGCAGAATGGCTTACCCCAAATGGACTCTCCTGGGGATTTGTGACATCGGACAACGCCAGCAATATTGTGCATGCATTACATCTGGGCAAATTCCAGCACGTCCCATGTTTTGCACATACATTGAATTTGGTGGTGCAGAATTATTTAAAAAACAACAGGGGCGTGCAAGAGATGCTGTCGGTGGCCCGAAGAATTGCGGGCCACTTTCGGCATTCAGCCACCGCGTGCCGAAGACTGGAGAACCGGCAAACAGTCCCGAACCTGCCCTGTCATCATCTGAAGCAAGAGGTGGTGACGAGGTGGAATTCAACCCTCTATATGCTTCAGAGGATGGAGGAGCAGCAAAAGGCCATTTAAGCCTATACATCTGCCTACGATATAGGCAAAGGAGGGGGAATGCACCTGACTCAAGCGCAGTGGAGAATGATTTCAACGTTGTGCAAGGTTCTGCAACCCTTTGAACTTGCCACACGTGAAGTCAGTTCAGACACTGTCAGCCTGAGTCAGGTCATTCCCCTCATCAGACTTTTGCAGAAGAAGCTGGAGACATTGAAGGAGGAGCTAAAACAGAGCGATTCCGCTAGGCATGTGGGACTTGTGGATGGAGCCCTTAATTCGCTTAACCAGGATTCACGGGTGGTCAATCTGTTGAAATCAGAGCACTACATTTTGGCCACCGTGCTCGATCCTAGATTTAAAACCTACATTGGATCTCTCTTTCCGGCAGACACAAGTCTGCAGAGGTTCAAAGACCTGCTGGTGAGAAAATTGTCAAGTCAAGCGGAACGTGACCCATCAACAGCTACTCCTTCACATTCTCCCGCAACTGGGGGAGCGAGGAAAAGGCTAAGAATTCCGAGCCCACACGCTGGCGGTGATGCAGGGCAGTCTGGAGCGAGTGCTGACATCTGGTCCGGACTGAAGGACCTGCCAACGATTACTGACATGTCGTCTACTGTCACTGCATATGATTCTCTCACCATTGAAAGAATGGTGGAGGATTATATGAGTGGGTCTGGGACTCCAGGTCGACAACAAAAAGGTCGACACACCTTAGGCCGATGCCAATTGGTCAACACACCTTAGGTCGACATGGACAAAAGGCCGACAGGAACAAGGTCGACATGGAAAAAGGTCGACATGAGTTTTTTATTTTTTTGGGGTGTCGTTTTCTTCGTAGAGTGACCGGGAACCCCAATTAGTGCACCGCATCCCCTCGCATGGCTCGCTTCGCTCGCCATGCTTCGGGCATGGTGCCTTCGCTTCGCTCGGCACAGATTACCGTTCCAATCGTAGTCCACGTGGATCGTTAAGTATGAAAAGGTTCCAAAAAAGAAAAAAATTGTGAAAAACTCATGTCGACCTTTTTCCATGTCGACCTTGTTCATGTCGACCTTTTGTCCATGTCGACCTTTTGTCCATGTCAGCCTAAGGTGTGTCGACCAATTGGCGTTGACCTAAGGTGTATCGACCTTTTTGTTGTCGACCTGGAGTCCGGATACCATATGAGTGACCGCATCCAAGTAGGCACGTCAGACAGTCCGTACGTATACTGGCAGGAAAAAGAGGCAATTTGGAGGCCCTTGCAGAAACTGGCTTTATTTTACCTAAGTTGCCCACCCTCCAGTGTCTTCTCCGAAAGAGTGTTTAGTGCAGCCGCTCACCTTGTCAGCAATCGGCGTACGAGGTTACTTCCAGAAAATGTGGAGAAGATGATGTTCATCAAAATGAATTATAATCAATTCCTCCGTGGAGACATTCACCAGCAATTGCCTCCAGAAAGTACACAGGGACCTGAGATGGTGGATTCCAGTGGGGACGAATTAATAATCTGTGAGGAGGGGGATGTACACAGTGAAAGGGGTGAGGAATCGGACGATGAGGAGGAGGTGGACATCTTGCCTCTGTAGAGCCAGTTTGTGCTAGGAGAGATTGATTGCTTCTTTTTTTGGTGGGGGCCCAAACCAACCAGTCATTTCAGTCACAGTTGTGTGGCAGACCCTGTCGCTGAAATGATGGGTTTGTTAAAGTGTGCATGTTCTGTTTATACAACATAAAGGTGGGTGGGAGGGCCTCGGTGCAAATTTTAGGACTAAAAATAATATTGTGAGGTGTGAGGTGTTCAGAATAGACTGAAAATGAGTGGAAATTATGGTTATTGAGGTTAATAATACTATGGGATCAAAATGCTGGGGTGAGCAATCCCCTGTGGCGGGGAACGATCTATCCCCTCAGGAGATCAGTGTCCTGTCAGAGGAGATAGTGGCCATAGAGCCACTCCGTTGCCTCCCAGAGTTCTGCCTCTGCATCTGAGTTTGCCAGAGGTGCGGGGTGCCAGCCGAACGCTGACTTTTTTTAAAGCAACAGTCATTTACAAGGCAAGGTTCTGTAAATGACTGCCGCTTACAAAAATGTCAGAGTTCAGCCTGTATTTATTGCAGCATATACAGTGTTTAAAAGATATACTCAGATAAAGTTAAATGAAGGAATCCCGTTGGTAAAAAGTTTGTGTCTAATAAAGTAACTATAACTTTATATTGGATCAATAACTGAGTTTGGGGAAACTATCTGCCTCCATGCTGTGGCGTTGGAAAAGGAGGAGTGTCAGGAACATCTACAACAGTGAAAAAATCCACACTAATGTCACCAAAACCCCCACAAATGTGACACACTCACACAAAAAAACACAAAAAGGTGAAGTGAAAGGTGCAAACGTGCAAATAAATAGACGCCCAACCAGAAGACAGGAGAAATAAAAAAATATCGATTGCCAGGGCCGAATTAAGGCCCCAGTCCGTCCCTGCCGCACAACATATTCTAATCATGCTCATCCACCCTATCATTAACTGTACTCAATGCCTCAATTTCCATTCTATCATCACATACTTTCCTTTTTATATAAACAACCATAAACATTTTCTACTTCCTTCCTCATCTCCTTACCTTTCACTTCCTCATCATTTTCCATATCCTTCCTTCCACCACAGACTTTCTTGAATAAAACCTACTGCATTCCTCATCTTTCGCCATACATTCCACTTTTGCTATATATATGTAAAACCCCTGGGGTTGGCAGGGTATGTCTAAGTGGTTGAGAGAGGTATCACAGATGTTGGGTGGCTATGTGACTGAACTTTCACCTGTGTGTTCCTTCATCTGCCAGCTCACACCATGCTCTCCTTCTTCTTCCCAGCACTCCTTGCTTGTCCCAGCAGTCTTTCACCAATCACCTTTCTCTCCTGAGGCCACATGACCAGACCCAGGGCTGCAGTTAACTATTCCTGTGCCAGCACTTCTCCTGCTGATGCGACGGGACACACACACACACACACACACACACACACACACACAGAGTTCTAGGGTGCCACATATACAATCTGCCAGTCTCTTTCTTCCATACTTTTTCTAATCTCTCTCCTTGCCTCAGTCAGTTCTTCGCTCTTTCAGCTCCACACTCTTTCATTCTAGTACTCCAACCTTTTATTCATCCATTCAAACCTTTCTTCATTCTGGTCAATCTATACCCATTCCTTCTACAAAAAAAAAAATCCAATCTCTCCTTTAATCCAATCCCACCATGCCAACAAACAGACCCAGGGCAACTAGGTGTGTGCAAAGTGTGCCCTGCACACAGCGCACTTGTGGAGGGATTGGCCGCTATGTGTGACTGTGCTCTGGCACTGTCTCTGCTCCCAGTGCTGGGCGAGCAGCGGCATGTGGGGGGAGCTATGTCCCCTGCAGGATACAGCAGAGCACATCAGTGGGATTGAGTGTCTACTTTGGCGCCACTTTGGCAGCCTAATCTGGCGCCCTCCGTGAGCCAATCACAGCTCACATAGCGGCAGCCAATGGAAATCGGCCGCGGTGAGCCAATGAGTGCTTGCCATGCCGTAGCTGGCCCCGCCCGGCATCTGATGTTGGTGGGGAGAAGAACAAGCCCAGCGGCCGGAGCGGGAAGAAGTTGCCCGATGAAGAGCTTCAGTGGATGCGCAAGAGGCCAGAAGACTCTCGGGAAGCCTGAAGTGGTGAGAAGAAAGTCCAGTGAAACTCCCCACTACAGCCTCTCCCACAGTGAGGTAGGCCTTTCTAAGGCCCTAAATCTTTCCTTCCTAGGCCGCCACAGATCGGGCATTAGGACCATGGGCACAGTCAAGCCTGTGGGGCGCAGTAGGCGGGCACTAGGACTGTGGCTATAATTCAGGCATTAGGCCTGTGGGCAAAATAGAGGGCACCAGGCCCCAAATAGTTCAAGTGTTCCCCCCGTTAGGTATATAAGGTGACTCTGGGCACGTGGCCCAGGTCACCCAACCAACACCGTTCTAGGCGGGCTCTAGGCCTCAGGCCTGTGTACATGCAGAGGCACTAGGCCCAATTTGTATATGCCCCCTCACCCCAGGTGAATAGGGTGACTCTGGGCACTAGGCCCAGGTCACTGTAAAGTGCCGCAGTCAGGCAGGCTAAATGCCTGAGCCGCCTAATAAGAGTGATCTGGGCATTAGGCCTCTACCTGCCGTAGGGACTCTATCTGCCGTACTGTGTGAAAGGGAGCTCTACCTGTCGTAATGTGTAAAAGGGAGCTCTGCCTGCTGTAAGGTATAAAAGGGGACTCTTATCTACCGTACTGTGTAAAAGGGGACTCTACCTGGGGTAATGTGTAAAAGGGGACTCTAACTGGGGTAATGTTTAAAAGGGGACTCTACCTGGGGTAATATGTAAAAAGGGGACTCAACCTGGCGTAATGTGTGATAGGGGCTCTACCTGGAGTAATGTGTAAACTGGGGCTCTACCTGGCGTAATGTGTGACTGGGGCTCTACCTGGCGTAATGTGTAATAGGGGCTCTACCTGGTGTAATGTGTGTAAGTGGCGCTACTGTGCGGTGTAATTTGAATAATGGAGGATACTGTACAGCATAATATGAATTGGTATTATTTTGTGGCCACGCCACTTCCCCATGAAGCCGCAGCATACATATTTTTGGCGCGCACCTACGACGCGCACTGGCCCTGTTTTTTATTTTGGGGGCGCTGATGCTGTTTCTTGCACACAGCGCTAAACTGTCTAGTTACGAGATTGAACAGACCTACTTCTTTTCACTCTACCGTATTCCATAACATTGAAGGAACTGTTTCCTAACCCCTATATCCAACATACATTTAATTTCCATACACCTCTCCCATAATTTCCACCCTATTTGCATACTAGCCTACACTTAACACATTCATGATCTGAAAACCCCACCTTCATTTGTTCAAAACAAGCGTGAATTCCTTGGATACACGGACATACACCAGACATGAAGCAATCGCACCCGTGACCCCTGTCAGCTCTATAGGTAGCCAGTGGCTCTCCTACACAACATGCTCTCGATACACCCGTAAGTGCAAAATCAACTGACGTACTTCGCAACATGCTACCTGTGACATCAATCTTATCTTCACTCATACCCCTTTTCACAAATCTATCAATCACACAATTCATATCACCAACAATCACCACCAGTTCCTTCCAATCAAATGATACACCATTCTTTAAAAAAAAAAAAAATCCTTTTATTTTTATCAACTTGTGCATACATTAATTAAATTGAACTTCCATCCATAATCTGTATTCACCAAAATACATCTACGAGCTTCAATTATTACATAAGAATCTATCCTAAACTTACTACCCTCCACCAATACCCCAATGACATCAATCCTATTTTCTTAGACCCACTCCATACCACAAACCCACACTCATATAGACAAATAACATTCCTTCCCAAACTCCCAACAAAATCCAGCACTGCAGCTCTTTTTGCCCTGGATTTATACTTCCTCACATTGAGGGATACCAGAACAACACCCTTATTTTTAGCAGCAAAGGTATTAATGGGATACCATCAGCCTCTTTTTATCAGGTCATATCATCCGTATCTGAGCCCATATGACCTGACTGCTGCATTCGCTTCACAGCTTCCACCATCATAAATCTCTGATTTGAGGATCACAGTCTATTACTCTCTGTAATCTCTGCCTTAGACATTCTAGTTATCACTATACTGTGCGTCAGAGCCGGCCGTAACCAATATGATGCCCTATATATAGTGCACCGGAAAGTGTTCACAGCGCTCCACTTTTTCCACATTTTATGTTACAGCCTTATTCCAAAATGGAATAAATTCATTTTCCCTCAAAATTCTGCACACAATACCACATAATGACAAGTTAAAAAAGTTTTTTTTGAGATTTTTGCAAATTTATTAAAAATAAAAAACTAAGAAATCACATGTACATAAGTATTCACAGCCTTTGCTCAATAATTTGTTGATGCACCTTTGGCAGCAATTACAGCCTCAAGTCTTTTTGAATATGATGCCTCAAGCTTGGCACACCTATCTTTGGGGAGTTATGCCCATTCCTCTTTGCTGCACCTCTCAAGCTCCATCAGGTTGGATGGGAAGCGTTGGTACACAGCCCTTTTCAGATCTTTCCAGAGATATTCAATCAGATTCAAGTCCGGGCTCTGGCTGGGCCACTCAAGGACATTCACAGAGTTGTCCTGAAGCCACTCCTTTGATATCTTGGCTGTGTGCTTAGGGTCTTTCTCCGCTGAAAGATGAACCGTCGCCCCAGTCTGAGGTCAAGAGCACACTGGAGCAGGTTTTTATCCAGGATGTCTCTGTACATTGCTGCATTCATCTTTACCTCTATCCTGACTAGTCTCCCAGTTCCTGCCACTGAAAAACATCCCCACAGCATGATGCTGCCACCACCATGCTTAACTGCAGGGACGATATTGGCCTGGTGATGAGCGGTGCCTGGTTTCCTCCAAACATGACGGCAGGCATTCACACCAAAGAGTTCAATGTTTGTTTCATCAGACCAGAGAATTTTGTTTCTCATAGTCTGAGAGTCTTTCAGGTGCATTTTGGCAAACTCCAGGCGGACTGCCATGTGCTTTTTACTAAGGAGTGGCTTCCGTCTGGCCACTCTACCATACAGGCCTGATTGGTGGATTGCTGCAGAGTTTCCCTTCTGGCAGGTTCTCCTCTCTCCACAGAGGAATGCTGTAGCTCTGACAGAGTTGACCATTGGATTCTTGGTCCCCTCTCAGACTAGGGCCCTTCTTCCCCGATCGTTCAGTTTAGACGGCTGGCCAGCTCTGGGAAGAGTCCTGGTGGTTCCGAACTTTTTCCATTTTATGGATGATGGATGCCAATGTGCTCATTGGGACCTTCAAAGCAGCAGATATTTTTCTGTACCCTTACCTAGATTTGTGTCTCAAGACAATCCTGTTTCAGAGGTCTCCAAACAATTCCTTTGACTTCATGCTTGGTTTGTGCTCAGACATGCACTGTCAAGTGTGGGACCTTATATAGACAGGTGTGTGCCTTTCCAAATCATGTCCAATCAACTGAATTTACCACATGTGGACTCTAGTTAAGCTGTAGGAACATCTCAAGGATGATCAGTGTAAACAGGATGCACCTGAGCTCAATTTTGAGCTTCATGGCAAAGGCTGTGAATACTTATACGTACATGTGATTTCTTCGTTTTTTATTTTTAATAAATTAACAAAAACCTTTTTATGTTGTCACTATGGGGTATTGTGTGTAGAATTTTGAGGGAAAAAAATTATTTATTCCATTTTGGAATAAGGCTGTAACATAACAAAATGTGGAAAAAGTGAAGCACTATGAATACTTTCCAGATGCATTGTGTATATCTCTATATATCTAGATAGATAGATAGTTAGATAGATCTTTTTTTTTTTTTTTTCCAAGTAAGCAGGCACTCCCATTCATTGTATGATCTTTAGCCATGGTCCCAGAAGACATGTAGTAAGTATATATAAGCGAAGAAATGGCACTCAGTGGACTTTTGTGAAGAAATGACAATCAAATTACATCCATTTGTTTGCAACGTTTCGGGTTTATTACCCGTCGACAGGCAGCATACCTGACGACGGGTAATAAACCCGAAACATTGCAAACAAATGGATGTCATTTGATAGTCATTTCTTTACATAAGTCCACTGAGTGCCGTTTCTTCGCTTATTTGGGCCTCAAAGAAGAAAAAACTTGTAGTATGTACTATTATATTTTAGATTGTGCATTATATAGCTGCATATAAACCAGCATTTAGTAACTGTCCTTTGCAATGAGAGGACATCCGGGTCTATTACCTGGAAGTCCTTCAAGTATGTGCAGTCATCGGCATGCATAGGAATTATGCGTAGTGAAGCCCATAGGCTTCTAATAGGCAATGCCATCTATAGATGGCGTTGCCTGCCAAGTACAAGCTTCAGAAAGTTTTGTATACCAGAGCTTGCATCATATGGGGAATGAAGTCAAACTCAGAAAACTGCAGGTTTTGGAGTTTTGACCGCATTTTTCCATTGCTACATCCCACCTTTGGAGAGCCAGGAACATATTTCTGCTGATCATGCATGCATACATACATATTGGGACTGATTTCAATTTGGATACTTTTAATATCACCTCTGAGTCCAAGGAAGCAGCAGCGATCCTAACATATGGTAAATCAGCAGAATGAGTCTGGTGTAAATAGACGCCTCCTGCATGCATGTGCGATCTGTTGCTGTGTTCAAGGTTGCAGCATCGGATCACTCTGCAGGACCATTGGCCTACAGGTTACACAGAGTGGCCACCGCAGCTCCATAAACAAAGCCAGGAAATCTGCATTGGCAGATGCTGAGCCTGTCCACAGTACTTGGGAACGCTGGCTGGTGACACGCCCTCCCTGTCCCAAAACTTGACATGCTGCTGCTGTCTGGCACTGTAAGCGTGATCACAGGACTCATTCTTCAAATGCGCAGAATGGATTCGCGCAGATCGACCACCATCATATTAGTACATAAACCATTGAGTTTATGTGCTAATCGGAATCAGGCCCATTATGTACTGTCAATTAAATCCACAAATCTATTTGGTCATAATACAGGTAGCATGCAATGGGGCACTGACCTCATTTTTAGTATTTAGGGTGAAAGGCATTTCAAGAATCAGTCAACTGTACTTTGGAGCAAGTGTGCAAAATGTCAGTGGCAAATGACAGCCATGACTTTATCATCCTTTTACTCCTTTATCATCCTATAGTCCTTTGCCGTCCTCCTTTATCCCATGAGTTAAGCGCAATATTACTTTTTATGAGTTTACATGTCCTTTGAAATTCTGTTTTCAATTGTTTTTGTAAGTAATGATTACTAACTAACTTATCGTTGTTGGAAACTCCATAAAGTTCTTGTGAATAGCTAATAAAAAATATTCTGTACTATTTTTAGGTGCGTAAAGAATATGGTAAATGTTTACGAACTCATTGCTGTAGTGGGAAAAGTATGGAGAACTCAATCGGAGCAACCAAAACATCTAGTTCCCAAGCTCCTGGGAGGTATTCCTCTGGCTCACAGGTAAATGACACTACTCAACATATTTTTTCATATTTTTATGTTGTTGAATTTTAGTGTTTTCCTTAAAACTTAATGACCTCGATTCAATTCTGTACGCTGTCATGTCGGGGAATGCCCGTACTTGCAGACTAAACAGGGTGTTTAGGTGCAAGAATGGGCATACTCCGTCTAAGTGCCCGCCATGATGCTGTTTTGTCAAACAGCTTCGCGGAAATAAGTTTTGGCGGATTTCTGCTCGCACCCCCAAGGGGGAGGTGTGAGAAGAAATCCTATAGTAGGGGATGACAGCGCACTAAATCGAATAACCCCGGGAGCTCCCTCATGATGCTATTCAATCCGCGCAAAATTGGATCGTGCCCAATGAGTAAAAAATATTAGGAGTATTTATTGTAGGCCAAAAAAAATAGATACTAATTAAAACCTAAACAGGGAAAAGATGCTAACAAAGAGATGAGGCACCTTCTACAAATGCATTTTAGACATTACAGGTTTAATATCCCTTATCCAAAATGCTTGGGACCAGAAGTATTTTGGATATCGGAATTTTCTGTATTTTGGAATAATTGCATACCATAATAAGATATCATGGTGATGGGACCCAAGTCTAAGCACAGAATGCATTTATGTTTCATATACACACAGCCTGAAGGTAATTTTAGCCAATATTTGTAATAACGTTTTGCATTAAACAAAGTGTGTGTACATTCACACAATTCATTTGTTTCATATACACCTTATATACACAGCCTTAAGGTCATTTGATACAATATGTTTAATAACGCTGTGTATTAAACAAAGTTTGTGTAACCATTGAGCCATTAGAAAACAAAGGTTTTACTATCTCAGTCTTAGTCTAAAAATTCTGTATTTCGGAATATTCCGTATTTTGGAATATTTGGATATGGGATACTCAACCTGTATTTGTATTTTTTATTTCTACTGTTCTGATAATGGCTTAGGTTATCACAAGGAAAAAACAAAATTCAAAGAAGTACATAAGCAAGGTATATTTTTTTGTTTTCATTTGTAAGTTTTTGTAAAATTGTTGTGATTTCTGTTTGTACTTATTTTTGTTTAGTATTAGTATGTAGTTTATTAATCCTTTACATTACAGTAGTAATACTCTATTGCTATCCTCATATTTACTTAATTAATATTAGTTAATAGTGATTTCATGCTACGTATCAAATGTAGCTTACATAAATTGCAGTCAAAGGTTATATGATAAGTTATGTGACCCACTGTGCATCTTGTGCTATGCATGCACTTCTGGAGCAGTGTGACTAATGCTGTAAGAAGGGTGTTTATCTGTATTCCAAATGGTGTAAGCAGGTTGTTTATCTGTATTCCAAATGGTGTAAGCAGGTTGTTTATCTGTATTCCAAATGGTGTAAGCAGGTTGTTTATCTGTATTCCAAATGGTGTAAGCAGGTTGTTTATCTGTATTCCAAATGGTGTAAGCAGGTTGTTTATCTGTATTCCAAATGGTGTAAGCAGGTTGTTTATCTGTGTTCCAAATTTAAATGAGCAATTACCAACACTGAGTACCAATGACAGTTTGCTGCTCATTGGAGCAAGTATAGAATAGGGAGGGGATTATTGAGGTCAGTAGAGGGATCACAGTTAAGCTGGGTACACACTAATCTATATGTCGTCCGATACAGCGAATCGGACTGAGATTTTCAACGCATCGTCAGTGTGTACCAGCAATTGCACCTCCCTCTGGTCATTTGCCACACCCGACGGGATGATCCTGGCAATGACCAGATACAGGGGAATGTGGCCGTGAACGATTTATCACGGGATCGTGTGATATATCGTTCAGTGTGTACGGCACAGCCAATATATCGGTCAGGTGTTCGACCGGGTACACACATCGTTTAGTGTGTACCCAGCTTTAGAAGTATTGACAGACAAGTGCGCTAGTGCTCAGACCCCAGTCTTCCTGTCCTCCTCATGCCCTATCTCAGGATAGCCACTGAGATCACTACTGAGAATGTGCATTCTGAGTGACATTCTAGATGTATCATCGCTTAGAGATTGATAAAATGAAGAGAGAGAAAGTACCAGCCAGTCAGCTCCTAACTGTCATTTCTCTAACGTCCTAAGTGGATGCTGGGGACTCCGTAAGGACCATGGGGAATAGCGGCTCCGCAGGAGACTGGGCACATCTAAAGAAAGCTTTAGGACTATCTGGTGTGCACTGGCCCCTCCCCCTATGACCCTCCTCCAAGCCTCAGTTAGATTTCTGTGCCCGACGAGAAGGGTGCACACTAGGGGCTCTCCTGAGCTTCTTAGTGAAAGTTTTAGTTTAGGTTTGTTATTTTCAGTGAGACCTGCTGGCAACAGGCTCACTGCATCGAGGGACTAAGGGGAGAAGAAGCGAACTCACCTGCGTGCAGAGTGGATTGGGCTTCTTGGCTACTGGACATTAGCTCCAGAGGGACGATCACAGGTTCAGCCTGGATGGGTCCCGGAGCCGCGCCGCCGGCCCCCTTACAGAGCCAGAAGAGCGAAGAGGTCCGGAGAAAGCGGCGGCAGAAGACGTTCCTGTCTTCAAATAAGGTAGCGCACAGCACTGCAGCTGTGCGCCATTGCTCTCAGCACACTTCACACTCCAATCACTGAGGGTGCAGGGCGCTGGGGGGGGCGCCCTGAGATGCAATGAAACATGACAGAAATACCTTACATGGCAAAAAAAATGCATCACATATAGCTCCTGGGCTATATGGATGCATTTAACCCCTGCCAGAATATACAAAAAACCGGGAGATAAGGCCGCCGAAAAGGGGGCGGAGACTATCTCCTCAGCACACTGGCGCCATTTTCCCTCACAGCTCAGTTGGAGGGAAGCTCCCTGACTCTTCCCTGCACTACAGAAAGGGTAAAAAAAAGAGAGGGGGGCACTATTTAGGCGCAGTATTAAAACATACAGCAGCTATAAGGGGAAAAACACTTATATAAGGTTATCCCTGTATATATATAGCGCTCTGGTGTGTGCTGGCATACTCTCCCTCTGTCTCCCCAAAGGGCTAGTGGGGTCCTGTCCTCTATCAGAGCATTCCCTGTGTGTGTGCTGTGTGTCGGACGTTTGTGTCGACATGTATGAGGAGAAAAATGATGTGGAGACGGAGCAGAGTGTCTGTAACAGTGATGTCACCCCCTAGGGGGTCGACACCTGAGTGGATGTACTGTAGAAAATTACGTGACAGTGTCAGCTCTATATAAAAAAACAGTGGTTGACATGAGACAGCCGGCTACTCAGCTTGTGCCTGTCCAGACGTCTCATAGGCCGTCAGGGGCTCTAAAGCGGCCGTTACCTCAGATGGCAGATACAGACGCCGACACGGATACTGACTCCTGTGTCGACGGTAAAGAGACAACCGTGATTTCCAGTAGGGCCACACGTTACATGATTGAGACAATGGCAAATGTTTTTATACATTTCTGATAATACGAGTACCACCAAAAAGGGGTATTATGTTCGGTGAGGGAAAAACTACCTGTAGTTTTCCTGAATCTGAGAAATAAAATGAGGTGTGTGATGATGCGTGGTTTCCCCCCGATAATAATAAAAGTATTGGCTGCATACCCTTTCCCGCCAGAGGTTAGGGTGCGTTGGGAAACACCCCCTAGGGGGGATAAGGCGCTCACACGCTTGTAAGAACAAGGGCTCTACCCTCTCATGAGATGGCCGCCCTTAAGGATCCTGCTGATAGAAAGCAGGAGGGTATCCAAAAAGGTATTTACACACATACTGGTGTTATACTGCGACCAGCAATCGCCTCAGCCTGGAGGTGCAGTGCTGGGTTGGCATGGTCGGATTCCCTGACTGGAAATATTGATATCCTAGATAAGGATAGTATATTATTGCCTATAGAGCATTTAAAAGATGCATTTCTATATATGCATGATGCACAGCGGAATATTTGCCGACTGGCATCAAGTATAAGTGCGTTGTCCAATTCTACCAGTAAAATGGTCAGGTGATGCGGATTCCAAACAGCATTTGGAAGTATTGCCTTTGAAAAGGGACATTTGGGGTCGGTCTTTTAGACCTGGTGGCCACGGCAACAACTGGGAAATCCACGTTTGTACCCCAGGTCGCCTCTCAAAATAAGACGCCGTATTATCAGGCGCAGTCCTTTGTTGGCAAGCGGACAAAAGGTTCCTCTTTTCTGCTCGTGACAGAGGGAGAGGAAAAAGGCTGAAGAGATTAGCCAGTTCCCAGGAACAGAAACCCTTTCCCGCCTCTGCCAAGCCCTCAGTATGACGCTGGGGCTTTACAAGCAGAATCAGGCACGGTGGGGGGCCCGTCTCAATGAATTTCAGCGCGCAGTGGGCTCACTCGCAAGTAGACCCCTGGATCCTTCAGGTGATATCTCAGGGGTACAAATTAGAATTCGAGACGTCTCCCCCTCGCCGTTTCCTAAAGTCGGCTTTACCGATGTCTCCTTCTGACAGGGAGACAGTTTTGGAAGCCATTCACAAGCTGTATTCCCAGCAGGTGATAATCAAGATACCCCTCCTGCAACAGGGAACGGGGTATTATTCCACACTGTTGTGGTACCGAAGCCGGACGGCTCGGTGAGACCGATTCTAAATCTAAAATCTTTGAACACTTACGTACAGAGGTTCAAATTCAAGATTGAGTCACTCAGAGCAGTGATTGCGAACCTGGAAGAAGGGGACTACATGATGTCTCGGGACATCAAGGATGCTTACCTTCATGTCAAAATGTACCCTTCTCACCAAGGGTACCTCAGGTTTAGGGTACAGAACTGTCACTATCAGTTCAGACGCTGCCGTATGGATGGTACACGGCACCCCGGGTCTTTACCAAGGTAATGGCCGAAATGATGATATTCCTTCGAAGGAAGTGAATTTTAGTTATCCCTTCCTTGGACAATTCCCTGATAAGGGTAAGATCCAGGGAACAGTTGGAGGTCGGTGTAGCACTATCTCAGGTAGTGTTGCGGCAGCACGATTGGATTCTCAATATTCCAAAATCGCACCTGGTTCCGACGACGTGTCTTCTGTTCCTAGGGATGATCCTGGACACAGTCCAGAAAAAGGTGTTTCTCCCGGAGGAGAAAGCCAGGGAGTTATCCGAGCTAGTCAGGAACCTCCTAAAACCGAGCCAAGTCTCAGTGCATCAATGCACAAGGGTTCTGGGAAAAAATGGTGGCTTCCTACGAAGCAATCCCATTCGGCAGATTCCACGCAAGAACTTTCCAGTGGGACCTGCGGGACAAATGGTCCGGATCGCATCTTCAGATGCATCAGCGGATAACCCTGTCACCAAGGACAAGGGTGTCCCTCCTGTGGTGGTTGCAGAGTGCTCATCTTCTAGAGGGCCGCAGATTAGGCATTCAGGACTGGGTCCTGGTGACCACTGATGCCAGCCTGCGAGGCTGGGGAGCAGTCACACAGGGAAGGAATATCCAGGGCTTATGGTCAAGCCTGGAGACATCACTTCACATAAATATCCTGAAGCTAAGGGACATTTACAATGCTCTAAGCTTAGCAAGACCTCTGCTTCAAGGTCAGCCGGTGTTGATCCAGTCGGACAACATCACGGCAGTCACCCACGTAAACAGACAGGGTGGCACAAGAAGCAGGAGGGCAATGGCAGAAGCTGCAAGGATTCTTCGCTGGGCGGAAAATCATGTGATAGCACTGTCAGCAGTATTCATTCCGGGAGTGGACAACTGGGAAGCAGACTTCCTCAGCACGAACTCCACCCGGGAGAGTGGGGACTTCACCCAGAAGTCTTCCACATGATAAAAACTCGACAGGTATTGCGCCAGGTCCAGGGACCCTCAGGCAATAAGCTGTAGACGCTCTGGTAACACCGTGGGTGTACCAGTCAGGGTATGTGTTCCCTCCTCTGCCTCTCATACCCAAGGTACTGAGATTGATAAGATGGAGAGGAGTAAGCACTATATTCGTGGTTCCGGATTGGCCAAGAAGGACTTGGTAACCGGAACTTCAAGAGATGCTCACGGAGGATCCGTGGCCTCTACCTCTAAGAAGGGACCTGCTCCAGCAAGGACCCTGTCTGTTCCAAGACTTACCGCGGCTGCGTTTGACGGCATGGCGGTTGAACGCCGGATCCTGAAGGAAAAAAGGCATTCCGGATGAAGTCATCCCTATCCTGATCAAAGCCAGGAAGGATGTAACCGCAAAAACATTATCACCGCAATTGGCGAAAATATGTTGCGTGGTGCGAGGCCAGTGAGGCCCGACGGAGGAAATTCAACTGGGTCGATTCCTACATTTCCTGCAAACAGGAGTGTCTATGGGCCTGAAATTGGGGTCCATTAAGGTTCAAATTTCGGCCCTGTCAATTTTCTTCCAAAAAGAACTAGCTTCAGTCCCTGAAGTTCAGACGTTTGTAAAAGGGGTACTGCATATACAGCCTCCTTTTGTGCCTCCAGTGGCACTTTGCAATCTCAATGTAGTTTTGGGTTCCAAAAGTCACATTGGTTTGAACCACTTAAATCTGTGGAGTTAAAATATCTCACATGGAAAGTGGTCATGCTGTTGGCCCTGGCCTGGGCCAGGCGCGTGTCAGAATTGGCGGCTTTATCCTGAAAAAGCCCTTATCTGATTTTCCATTCGGACAGGGCGGAATTGAGGACTCGTCCTCAGTTTCTCCCCAAGGTGGTTTCAGCGTCTCACCTGAACCAACCTATTGGTGGTGCCTGCGGCTACTAGGGACTTGGAGGCCTCCAAGTTGCTAGACGTTGTCAGTGCCCTGAAAATATATGTTTCCAGGACGGCTGGAGTCAGGAAATCTGACTCGCTGTTTATCCTGTGTGCACCCAACAAGCTGGGTGCTCCTGCTTCTAAGCAGACTATTGCTCGTTGGATTGGTAGTACAATTCAGCTTGCACATTCTGTGGCAGGCCTGCCACAGCCAAAAATCTGTAAATGCCCACTCCACAAGGAAGGTGGGCTCATCTTGGGCGGCTGCCCGAGGGGTCTCGGCTTTACAACTTTGCCGAGCAGCTACTTGGTCAGGAGCAAATACGTTTGTAAAATTCTACAAAATTGATATCCTGGCTGAGGAGGACCTGGAGTTCTCTCATTTGGTGCTGCAGAGTCATCCGCACTCTCCCGCCCGTTTGGGAGCTTTGGTATAATCCCCATGGTCCTTACGGAGTCCCCAGCATCCACTTAGGATTTTAGAGAAAATAAGAATTTACTTACCGATAATTCTATTTCTCATAGTCCGTAGTGGATGCTTGGCGCCCATCCCAAGTGCGGATTGTCTACAATACTTGTACATAGTTATTGTTACAAAAATCGGGTTATTATTATTGTGAGCCATCTTTCAGAGGCTCCTCTGTTATCATGCTGTTAACTGGGTTCAGATCACATTTTATACGGTGTGATTGGTGTGGCTGGTATGAGTCTTACCCGGGATTCAAAATCCTTCCTTATTGTGTACGCTCGTCCGGGCACAGTATCCTAACTGAGGCTTGGAGGAGGGTCATAGGGGGAGGGGCCAGTGCACACCAGATAGTCCTAAAGCTTTCTTTAGATGTGCCCAGTCTCCTGCGGAGCCGCTATTCCCCATGGTCCTTACGGAGTCCCCAGCATCCACTATGGACTATGAGAAATAGAATTATCGGTAAGTAAATTCTTATTTTTACAAAAAAATAGGGCAGATGTATTAAGCCTGGAGAAGTGAAAAAGCAGTGATAAGTGTATGGTGATAACGCACCAGCGAGTCAGCTTCTAACTGTTATTTTTCAAACCCGTAATGATTAGCTGGTGCATTACTGGCTACTTGCACCACTGCTCACACAGCAATGATCTGCATGGTGTATTGAAGCTAGATGTGTGAGGACACATCTGTATGTTGTACCAGGTGTGGAACTTGCGACTGTGCAGCTAGTGTATTGCACTAGGGCCCACTGCAATGAAGGAGCAGCTGGGCTTGTGTTACAGAAGCGTCCCACTACATCTTTGCTGACTATAGCAGCATTCTGTAGTGGAACCGCGATGCATACAGATCGTGGCATGCAGCCTCATATGAATCACTAGCTGGCTCCTATTGGTATGAATAGGCATACGCATGCAACCACAGGCTCCCATTGAAAAGTAGGCACTGCGTACTGTACTCCCTGCTATGACGAGAGTTGTGGTCTGCAATGCATATGCATCGCTGCCACAACGTAACAGCAAACATCTATATACTGAACCCAGGCTCAGGGACTAATATAACCCTGATTACGAGTTAAAGTGGGGTGTAAAGGAGAAATGTAACCATATGTAGAGATAATAGATTTAATGTATAATAAGTAAATGGTGTAGCATTGATAAATGTTTATTATACATTTTGGAGGTAAAAAGTTCTTATAACATATATTTTCATTGTGCTACATATGCTCATGTAGACAGGTCTGGGCAGCGAGCCCAATGGAAGACTGTATTATACAGCTTTGTGTAAAACTGCCAGACAATGAGGAGGTTGAGCAGTGAAGGACATGGACTGGTGGTGTCTCACAGACTAGAAGGCAGTTAGGGATGAGGCTGGTATAAATATTACCCCTATATTTACCTTCATACAAACCGATGGGGATAATAGTACACAGTGGAGACTGTATACTGTGACCAGAAGTGGATTGGGATGGAAATCCAGCCCAGGAAATTTATAGAAGCAGCCCTAGGGGGGTGCGGTCTGATGAGGGGTTGGGGTCTGTTGAGGGGGGCGGGATCCCTCGTCATAGGACCTGATTGTACGCAATTGCGGCCTACCTTGTGTCTTTTGCTGCAGTTGTGTCTGAGACTAGGGGTGGATTGGGAGCTAATGCCCTAATGTATTAAGCTTTAACAAGTGATAAAGTGGAGAGGGATAAAGAGTGATAAATGAGCAGCCAATCAGCTCCTAACTGCCATTTTTCAAACACAGCCTGTGACATGGCAGTTAGGAATCGGATTGACTGGTCATTTATCACTCTTTATCCCTTTCCACTTTATCACTTTTTAAGGCTTAATACATTTGGGCCTAAAAGTGTCCCTGTAGAACTGGCCTGACATGTGCAGCACAAGAGGTATAACATACCATGTAGCCATGGCAGCATCACTGGATGGCAGAGTGGCTGTACTGCAGAGATGGAATAACAGAATGAATGGGGACAATGCAGTGTACTGAGTGCAGTGGGCTGTCTGTCATGTGGGGGATGGGGCCACATGTCAACACACAAAACAGCCCCCACAGACATATTGGCCTACCAGGAATCTTCCTGGTGACTCCTATGGCCAATCCGCCCCTGACTGTGACAGAAGGCATACTTCCAATCTACATTGTGTGGATAAATTAAATCCTCACAGCTTGTCAGCAGCCTTCATACCCCTTTTACACTGCTGCAATAACCTGGGTTATTGCCATGTCAACCCAGGTCACAGCTTGATGTAAAAGGGTCTTTGAAAAAGAACCCAGGTCGAGTGACCAGGGAATCTTACCCTTGTAGCGACTAGGGTTGGATCCAGGTAACAGTGCAGTGTGAACAGCTCGACCCGGGTTACCCAACCCAGGTTATGCTTAAAAGCTGCTGATTGGCTGTGTATGCAGAGGTCCGCCTCAAGGGAGTGTCTGTGAGTGACATGCAGGGCAGACCCGAGTTCAGTGTAAATGCGGCTGACCGGGAATTACCCAGGTCCAATTTGCAGTATAAACAGGGTCTGAGCAGGTACTGACCTGGGTTGGAACTGTCCAGCAACCTGTGTTTTTGGTTAAAAAGTGGTATTAGTGGAGAAATCTCCCTTTGCACACAGTTACAGTATACTACTTTCAGGCAGAAAAATTCTCAATATCCTGGGTTTTTCATGGATTCTTCAACCCAACCAGGTCAAAGTTCCTACCCCCCATTTCACACAACACATTTGACTTGGGTTATTCACAGGTCGACCCCTTTTATAATGAACAACACCTTTCACATTGAATCCGAGTCAGCTCTGCAATATACTGTGTGTCATAAGAAATGTACTGGTTTTTGGGCACACAGAGATGAGGTCATGAAAAGTGTGTGGTGATTGCTCACTGCATTGCTGATGCAGCTGCTTACACTCTCCTGCTTCTAATGCCATGCTGTGTGTGTATGTCTGCAGCACATTTGTGACATCAGAAACTTAGGTCACACCCTATCACACAGCTGGCAACCCAGGCGTTTCTTAGAGACGGCTGCATGCTGCAATTTTACTGCTGTTAGCTTAAATGGAAAGATTAAGTCTAAATTGAATGCTCACAGAGTTGGACCGATCCCGCTAGACTGATAGATGGTCAGGGTGTTGTCAGTGCACGGTGATCAATCACCCGACACACAGTAGCGGGATAGGGATCTAGGGTGCAGGGGCGTGCGGGCTGACAGAGCCAGTCTGCCGTACGTGGCGGTTATCCGGAGCCGCTACACGCGGCTTGGACTTATAGTAACACTATCATGGCACAAGGGCTATTCTAAGTAAAGACCAATGTATAATGCATAATACACCAAAGTAACATGATTATTCCAATACAAATCATTATGCATAACCCAGGCGCTGTTTATTAAGTGGAACACGTGGAAGAGAGATAGAGAATCTGTTAGGCATTTGCTAATTGCATATTATATACACACCTCTGAACACACAGCTTTGTTATCAATGCATTAATCAACAAATGTGGTGGATATATTAGGTGGTGTCACTAGCGGATTGCAGGACACAGATATAACCTATATAATTGAGTGATAAACTACAAAGCTGAGGTGAATGAATCAGAGTGAGAGTATGATGATTTCACATGTGAAGCAAATGCCCATTCCATTCAATTTCTATCTAATTATATAAATTAGATGTTTCACTGAAATCCAATGATCCCCACTATACACAGTGATGCGCAGATAAAGTAAAAGTGTTGGGACCATACACAGTTAGAAACTGGTGGGGGAAAATAGCGTGAGTAGGGACGTGCAGTTTATAACTAATAGACAGCCGCGCATAGCGGGTTTTTAGAACCGCTATAAGCGACCAGAGAGATATACACATGTCATTACTATTACTGCACCATTACTTATCTGGGTAATAACATATGTGTAATAGACAAATACATATCATAGGATAGTAGTGTGGTGTGCTGCGACTGGCAATCACTGCAATAGCTGAGTGCTAATAAAATTGAGCCCAGTACCCAGGTTAATTTCACCGATAATATAGCTGATTTGTGAAACAAACAAAGGAGTTAGTGAATACTAACCGACTAAGTAAATTAACGAAAACATAGAAAAGACTTATATTTCCATAGATGACAAAGCTGTGTTATACATTGAAATAAATGAAACCAAGCAAGTCTGACAGCAGCAGGGGCCATTGAGCCTTTATTAGAGGAAATATCCTCATTACAGCAGCAGCAGTCTCTGTAGATGATCAATTTTAATTTCACATTGTTTATTATATTCACTCACACTATTTCGATATTTCATATGGCTGAAGAAAAATTCTTTTTAATCAAAATAATAAAAGTTATATATTAAACTGTCGATATTCGAATCTCAGTGCACCCCACTAAATGGCTTCTTTTCTTGTGTGTTTGTATAGCTGGCAACCCATGTAAGAACTGGGAAATATCCTGGTAACTACCAGGGTCGATATCCCAGGAATTTAGACTTGGGTTGACTCTTTCACACAGAAAAATGTTCCAGGTCAAACTGGCTTGTGCTGGCAAATCACAGGGTCGTTTTTCTTTGTGTGAAAGGGATATTAGCACCAGGAGTAATCATTATACTACAACTAATCCTATAGGATATGGATCAGCAATGTTCACACTTCTACTATATCTTAAATACTCTTAAACGGGTGTAGTATGTCTGACCGGCGGTCAGGAGACCGACGCCGGGATCCCGGCAGCATACTCCGACGCCGGGATCCCGGCGGGGAGGGGCGAGTGCAGCAAGTCCCTTGCGGGCTCGGTGGCGACCTGCGGTCGCCAGGGGTTCTATTGCCACTCTATGGGTGTCGTGGACACCCACGAGTGGAAATAGTCCCTGTTGGTCGGCATGCCAACCATCGGGATAGTGAGGGGGCGGGATATCGGTGGAGGTCATGTGACCGCCAGTCACATGAATACCACCCTCTTAAACAGTGATAGGGAGAGAATTGTATGTATGCATAAGCCTAGGTAAGTCTCTGGATGACTAAAAATGAGCTCTCCTATACATGTGAACCAGAGGGTGCTATGACTATTGTCCACAGAGGAGTCCATACAGAAATTGGAAGGCAAACGTCAAAATGTTTCTATAGATTTACCGAAAGGGCTTGATTGTGACACCAATCTAGGGCTGTTTTTGCATGGATTCTTTTAGGCCACCAAATGTAACATAGTAACATAGTTAATGAGGTTGAAAAAGAGGCAAAATGCCCATCGAGTTCAATCTGTATTCTGTATTAAACAGTGCACATTATAATGCACCAGCCGAAATAATGGTTTCGTACCTATTGATAACTATATTTTGTATCACTCCCATATACATACAGATGGGTCCACGGTTATCTTGGCTAGTTTGCTGCGCCTAGGCACACCATGGTTTATTAACATAAACCCTTCATATATTGTTCTCAGCTGCATTACAATACAGAGAACATTACAGCAGGGGATTAAGTCCGACTGCCCAGTCTCAGTTAATCCTATTAAAGGTCAAGATAAACATGGACCCATCTGTACTGTCAGTAAATTAAATGCTATAGCCTTGGATACTTTTTTCAGCTAGAAAACTGTCCAATCCATTTTTAAATGCATTTACAGAGTCCGCCATTATTATCTTCTCCGGCAAGTAGTTCCAAATCCTTATTGCCCTTACAGTGAAGAACCCTTTCTTATGTTTTGTACGGATTTTCTCTCCTCTAGCCTCAGTGAGTGCCCACGTGTCCTATACAGAGTTCTATTAATAAACAAATCCCCTGCTAACTCTTTGTATTGACCCTTTACATATTTGAAGATATTAATAATGTCTCCTCTTAGTCTCCTCTTTTCAAGGGAATACATATTTAACCTAGTAAGCCTTTCCTCATACTTCAGTGTCTCTAACCCTTTAATCAGTTTAGTAGCCCGCCTTTGAACTCTTTCATGCTCCTCGATATCTTTTTTATAATATGGTGCCCAAAACCGAACACAATATTCCAGGTGCGGACATACCAATGATTTATACAGAGGCAGGATTACATCCTCGTCCCTTGTCTCAGTACCCCGTTTTATGCACGCAAGGACTTTACTTGCCTTCTTTGCTGCATTTTGACACTGTTATTAATCCTGTTATCTATGAGCACTCCCAAAAAATGTTCCACTACTGTTACCTCTATATTTTTCCCATTAAGTGTGTAGGATGCAAGTTTGTTTTAATCCCATTTTTCAGTATTGAACCTCATTCCCCATTTAGACGCCCAGGTTTCAAGTTTCATTAAGTCATTCTGTAGAGTCTCCACATCGATTTCTGAATTAATTACCTTACACAGTTTAGTATCATCTGCAAAGATTGACACTGTACATCCCAGGCCTATTCCTAGATCATTAATAAATATATTGAACAGTAGCGGGCCAAGTACGGACCCTTGTGGTATTCCGCGGACAACTGGTGCCCAGCTGGAGAACATCCCATTGACCATTACTCATTTTACCCTGTTATCCAGCCAATTACCTATCTATGTACAAATAATATTTCCTAGTCCAAGTTCCCTTAATTTGATGATCAGTCTCCTGTGTGGCAGTGTATCGATGGCTTTTGCAAAATCTAAAATGACCACATCCACTGCTTTGCCCTGTTCGAGATTATCGCTCACTTCCTCATACAAGCTAATTAAGTTAGTTAGACATGATCTGTCCCTCACAAACCCATGCTGACTTTACAATTTTAGCTGCTTATTTCTTTTTTGCATCGTTTATTGCATTCCTTGTAATACAGGAATGACTCCTCCCCTCCAATTGATTTAAATGCTTTGAAAGCACGCCCCTTTTTAGCCATTTATTTTTTGACCTCCTTATTAAGCCACATTGGTTTGTGCTTAGTACTCCTACTTGTATTGCCCATGGGAATGAATTTGTGAATATTGCTATCAAGCAACCCTTTTAAAGCATCCCACATTTCCGAAGTGTCCTTACCATGAAACAAAACTTGGTATGTTATCATTATTTATAAGTTCCTTTCTAGAATTACTCTTACCGACTGTTATTCTCCTCCCTCCCTTAGCACCCCCATCACACTTAATATAGCCTTTTTTACTGCTATCCCAGTTTGACCTATTAGGTCTTTCTAACACCCCATTATCTCAATTAAAGTAATTTCCCTTGTGCTATGGACATCATCTTCTATATACTGTACTGCTGAACCATAATCATCATAAGTTAATAATTTAGGGAAACCATGGGCAATATGTTTGTCTGTAATTCCTGTGTCAATACCCCTGCAAGTACCATCGCTGGTTGATCTTTCCCTCCCCCCTTCGCCACCGCCATTTTGATCACTACCCCCATCCTTACTGTTTGACCTGTAGCTTCTAGCTAAACCCTCCCCCCAGGCTCCTAGTTTAAAAGCTCCTCCAACCTTCTAACCATCCAGCACCCCAGCACCGCAGTCCCCTCCTCATTCAGGTGCAATCCATCGCGACAAAAAAGATGGCGCCTGACTGAGAAATCCACCCAGTGTTCCAAGAACACAAACTCCTCCTTCCTACACCAGTCTCTAAGCCCCATATTTACCTCCCTAATCTCCATCTGTCTCCCTGGACTATTTCGGAGAATATTACCGTAGATGTCTTTGCCTTAAGTTTCTTGCCTAATTCCCTATAGTCTTTCTTAAGGACATCCCACCTACCACTAACTTTGTCATTGGTGCCGACATGCACCAAGACCGCCGGGTCTTTACTAGTGATGAGCGGGTTCGGTTTCTCGGAAACCGAACCCCCCCGAACTTCACCCTTTTTACACGGGTCCGAGCCATACTCGGATTCTCCCGTATGGCTCGGGTAACCCGAGCGCGCCCGAACGTCATCATCCCGCTGTCGGATTCTCGCAAGATTCGGATTCTATATAAGCAGCCGCGCGTCGCCGCCATTTTCACTCGTGCATTGGAAATGTTAGGGAGAGGACGTGGCTGGTGTCCTCTCCGTTATTGTTGAACTTGATTGTGCTGTGCACTATTGCTTAATTGTGGGGAGGGCTGGGGAGCAGCTGTATATAGGAGGAGTACAGTGCAGAGTTTTGCTGATCAATGACCACCAGTTATCCGTTCTCTGCATGAAAAAAACGCTCCATATCTGTGCTCACAGTGTGCTGCATATATCTGTGCTCACACTGCTTAATTGTGGGGACTGGGGAGCAGCTGTATTATATAGCAGGAGTACAGTGCAGAGTTTTGCTGACAGTGACCACCAGTATACGTTGTCTGCCTGAAAAACACTCCATATCTGTGCTCAGTGTGTTGCTTTATTGGGGGGACTGGGGACCACCAGTATAATATTATATAGGAGGAGTACAGTGCAGAGTTTTGCTGACCAGTGACCACCAGTATATAATATATAGCATTACGGTACAGTAGGCCACTGCTGTACCTACCTCTGTGTCGTCATTAAGTATACTATCCATCTACATTCTATACCTGTGGTGCATTTTAGTTTTGCAGTTTGCTGACACAGTGACCACCAGTATACTATATATAGCAGTACGGAAGGCCACTGCTGTACCTAGCTCTGTGTCATCATTAAGTATACTATCCATCTACATTCTATACCTGTGGTGCATTTTAGTTTTGCAGTTTGCTGACACAGTGACCACCAGTATACTATAAATAGCAGTACGGAAGGCCACTGCTGTACCTACCTCTGTGTCGTCATTCATTAAGTATACTATCCATCTACATTCTATACCTGTGGTGCATTTTAGTTTTGCAGTTTGCTGACACAGTGACCACCAGTATACTATAGCAGTACGGAAGGTCACTGCTGTACCTACCTCTGTGTCGTCATTCATTAAGTATACTATCCATCTACATTCTATACCTGTGGTGCATTTTAGTTTTGCAGTTTGCTGACACAGTGACCACCAGTATACTATATATAGCAGTACGGTACGGAAGGCCACTGCTGTACCTACCTCTGTGTCGTCATTCATTAAGTATACTATCCATCTACATTCTATACCTGTGGTGCATTTTAGTTTTGCAGTTTGCTGACACAGTGACCACCAGTATACTATATATAGCAGTACGGAAGGCCACTACTGTACCTACCTCTGTGTCGTCATTCATTAAGTATACTATCCATCTACATTCTATACCTGTGGTGCATTTTAGTTTTGCAGTTTGCTGACACAGTGACCACCAGTATACTATAGCAGTACGGAAGGCCACTGCTGTACCTACCTCTGTGTTGTCATTCATTAAGTATACTATCCATCTACATTCTATACCTGTGGTGCATTTTAGTTTTGCAGTTTGCTGACACAGTGACCACCAGTATACTATATATAGCAGTACGGTACGGAAGGCCACTGCTGTACCTACCTCTGTGTCGTCATTCATTAAGTATACTATCCATCTACATTCTATACCTGTGGTGCATTTTAGTTTTGCAGTTTGCTGACACAGTGACCACCAGTATACTATAGCAGTACGGAAGGCCACTGCTGTACCTATCTCTGTGTCGTCATTCATTAAGTATACTATCCATCTACATTCTATACCTGTGGTGCATTTTAGGTTTGCAGTTTGCTGACACAGTGACCACCAGTTTACTATATATAGCAGTACGGAAGGCCACTGCTGTACCTACCTCTGTGTCGTCATTAAGTATACTATCCATCTACATTCTATACCTGTGGTGCATTTTAGTTTTGCAGTTTGCTGACACAGTGACCACCAGTATACTATAGCAGTACGGAAGGACACTGCTGTACCTACCTCTGTGTCGTCATTCATTAAGTATACTATCCATCTACATTCTATACCTGTGGTGCATTTTAGTTTTGCAGTTTGCTGACACAGTGACCACCAGTATACTATATATAGCAGTACGATACGGAAGGCCACTGCTGTACCTACCTCTGTGTCGTCATTCATTAAGTATACTATCCATCTACATTCTATACCTGTGGTGCATTTTAGTTTTGCAGCTTGCTGACACAGTGACCACCAGTATACTATAGCAGTACGGAAGGCCACTGCTGTACCTACCTCTGTGTCGTCATTCATTAAGTATACTATCCATCTACATTCTATACCTGTGGTGCATTTTAGTTTTGCAGTTTGCTGACACAGTGACCACCAGTATACTATATATAGCAGTACGGAAGGCCACTGCTGTACCTACCTCTGTGTCGTCATTCATTAAGTATACTATCCATCTACATTCTATACCTGTGGTGCATTTTAGTTTTGCAGTTTGCTGACACAGTGACCACCAGTATACTATAGCAGTACGGAAGGCCACTGCTGTACCTACCTCTGTGTCGTCATTCATTAAGTATACTATCCATCTACATTCTATACCTGTGGCTGTGGTGCATTTTAGTTTTGCAGTTTGCTGACACAGTGACCACCAGTATACTATATATAGCAGTACGGAAGGCCACTACTGTACCTACCTCTGTGTCGTCATTCATTAAGTATACTATCCATCTACATTCTATACCTGTGGTGCATTTTAGTTTTGCAGTTTGCTGACACAGTGACCACCAGTATACTATATATAGTAGTACGGTACGGAAGGCCACTGCTGTACCTACCTATGTGTCATCATTCATTAAGTATACTATCCATCTACATTCTATACCTGTGGTGCATTTTAGTTTTGCAGTTTGCTGACACAGTGACCACCAGTATACTATAGCAGTACGGAAGGCCACTGCTGTACCTACCTCTGTGTCGTCATTCATTAAGTATACTATCCATCTACATTCTATACCTGTGGTGCATTTTAGGTTTGCAGTTTGCTGACACAGTGACCACCAGTATACTATATATAGCAGTACGGAAGGCCACTGCTGTACCTACCTCTGTGTCGTCATTAAGTATACTATCCATCTACATTCTATACCTGTGGTGCATTTTAGTTTTGCAGTTTGCTGACACAGTGACCACCAGTATACTATAGGAGTACGGAAGGCCACTGCTGTACCTACCTCTGTGTCGTCATTCATTAAGTATACTATCCATCTACATTCTATACCTGTGGTGCATTTTAGTTTTGCAGTTTGCTGACACAGTGACCACCAGTATACTATATATAGCAGTACGATACGGAAGGCCACTGCTGTACCTACCTCTGTGTCGTCATTCATTAAGTATACTATCCATCTACATTCTATACCTGTGGTGCATTTTAGTTTTGCAGTTTGCTGACACAGTGACCACCAGTATACTATAGCAGTACGGAAGGCCACTGCTGTACCTACCTCTGTGTCGTCATTCATTAAGTATACTATCCATCTACATTCTATACCTGTGGTGCATTTTAGTTTTGCAGTTTGCTGACACAGTGACCACCAGTATACTATATATAGCAGTACGATACGGAAGGCCACTGCTGTACCTACCTCTGTGTCGTCATTCATTAAGTATACTATCCATCTACATTCTATACCTGTGGTGCATTTTAGTTTTGCAGTTTGCTGACACAGTGACCACCAGTATACTATAGCAGTACGGAAGGCCACTGCTGTACCTACCTCTGTGTCGTCATTCATTAAGTATACTATCCATCTACATTCTATACCTGTGGTGCATTTTAGTTTTGCAGTTTGCTGACACAGTGACCACCAGTATACTATATATAGCAGTACGATACGGAAGGCCACTGCTGTACCTACCTCTGTGTCGTCATTCATTAAGTATACTATCCATCTACATTCTATACCTGTGGTGCATTTTAGTTTTGCAGTTTGCTGACACAGTGACCACCAGTATACTATAGCAGTACGGAAGGCCACTGCTGTACCTACCTCTGTGTCGTCATTCATTAAGTATACTATCCATCTCTTTTATCCGCCTCTTTTTTTCTTTGCATCATGTGCTGTTTGGGGACTATTTTTTTTGAAGTGCCATCCTGCCTGACACTGCAGTGCCACTCCTAGATGGGCCAGGTGTTTGTGTCGGCCACTTGTGTCGCTTAGCTTAGTCTCACAGCGACCTTGGTGCGCCTCTTTTTTTCTTTGCATCATGTGCTGTTTGGGGACTATTTTTTTGAAGTGCCATCCTGCCTGACACTGCAATGCCACTCCTAGATGGGCCAGGTGTTTGTGTCGGCCACTTGTGTCGCTTAGCTTAGCCATCCAGCGACCTCGGTGCAAATTTTAGGACTAAAAATAATATTGTGAGGTGTGAGGTGTTCAGAATAGACTGGAAATGAGTGGAAATTATGGTTATTGAGGTTAATAAAACTATGGGATCAAAATGACCCCCAAATTCTATGATTTAAGCTGTTTTTTAGGTTTTTTTGTAAAAAAAACACCCGAATCCAAAACACACCCGAATCAGACAAAAAAATTTCGATGAGGTTTTGCCAAAACGCGTCCGAATCCAAAACACGGCCGCGGAACCGAATCCAAAACCAAAACACAAAACCCGAAAAATGTCCGGTGCACATCACTAGTCTTTACCAGCCCCTCCCAACAATCTGTCTACCCGGTCCTCGATGTGCCATACCCGAGCACCCGGGAGACAACAGACCGTACGGTGATTATGGACCCGGTAGCAGATTTCCCTGTCTGTCTTCCTGATAATAGAATCCGTTACCACCACAATCTGATTAGGTACTTCACTATCTTTTTTCCCATCTGTACCGGAGGGACCGCTCTTCCGGTTTCTAGAGGGAACAGTCTCCTCCGGCTCCGTCATTTCCTCACTGCCATCCCCAGAATCCTCGTCCAGTCAGGCCTTCTAACCATGACCAGCTGTCTACTTGGTCATCGTTGTCTACCAGTGTTCCCCCCTGCAACTCCTCCACCATTCTATCCAAACTTTGCTCGAGATTGTGAATACTCCTCAGTTGCGTAACGGTCCGCTCTAGATCAGTTACCTGGTCTTTCAGGGTAGCCGTTCGCTCACATCTCGCACAGATGTACCCACACTCAGACTGTTGTTCCAAGTGCGCATACATCATGCACGACACGCACTGAGTGAGATTCTCAATTGCGGCCACCCCCGTTTTTGAAAACTGCTAGCTCTCCGTTACCTTCAGAAAAATGAAAATCGAGAAAAAAATGGACAATATATATATAGGGGACAATACAATACAATCACTTAAACAGTAATGTAACTAAGCTTATACTTCCATTTTGCACCCGCTGATCCTTTTATTTTATACAGCAGCAGTCCCCGGCCCCATACAGCAGGTTCCTCTAGTAACAGCAGCAGCAACATCAGCAGTCACCGGTCCCCTCTGTCACGCTCCTCGGATAGCTGCAGCAGCAATCACTGGCCCCCTTAAGAAGCTCCTTCTGGCAGCAGCAGTAGCCCCCTTAAGAAGCTCCTTCTGGCAGCAGCAGTAGCCCACTTAAGAAGCTCCTTCTGGCAGCAGTAAACTCAGATTCCCCTCAGTCAGGCTGTAGTGGCACTCACACACACACACACACACACACACACACACACACACACACACACACACACACGGCTTTTAACAAACTTCCACACAGAGTTGAAGTGGCAGCTCTTACCCTTGCTGCACGCTCAGCTCTGCTCAGCACCCGCTCCGGTCCCTTCTCCGGCTCCCGCTCCACTCAGCACTGGTTCTGTCCCACTCTCTGGCACCCGCTCCCCCTCTCTGGCTCCTGCACCTGCTCCGACCAGAACCGACACCCACTCCGGCTCCCCTTCACCTGCACCATTCGAACACGTGTGACCACTTCCGCACTCGCACACATGTGACCACTTTCATTTCCGGGTCACAGATTCTCAGGAGCACAGCGTCTCCTCCCCCACATGGGTTAACCCCCACAATGGGTTAGATTCAACTGGGTATTCAACCTGAAAGATACAGCACCCTCATACCAGAGTAGACACCCAAAACATGGCACCAAGGCCTTTCATTAATACAGGGGTGGGGAACCTCAGGCCCGCGGGCCGTATAAGGCCCGCAAAGCCACTTGATCCGGCCCGGTCAGGCTCACCTAACCGAGGGAGATGCCGGGCGCCCAATGAGATCTTGTTACCAGCGGGCGCCTGGCTCTTTCTCCTCAGCAGCAACCGGAGGCAGGAGCTCACTCCTAAGCTCCGGCTTCTGGCTCAGGCAGTGTACATGTGCGGCTGTGCAGCGCTATGGGAGAGCGGGTGGCCAGGCGGAGGGCAGCGGTCCGGAAGCAGGAACGGGCCTGGTGAGTAATGTGCTTTTTTTCTCTTTTAATGTGTGTATGTGGCACTACTAGGGAACATATCTAATGGGGCATAACAAGTGACTGGGGACATATCAAATGGGGCATAACAAGTGACTGGGGGCATATCTAATGGGGCATAACTGACTGGGAGCATATCTAATGGGGAATAACAAGTGACTGGGGGCATATGTATTGGGGCATAACAACTGACTAGGGGTATGTCTACTGAGGCATAACAAGTGACGGAGTCATATCTACTGGGGCATAACAACTGACTGGGGGCATAACTACTGACTTGGGGCATATCTACTGGGGGACAGGCTAATTTTTAAGTTAATCATTTTTGTATGGCCCCCGAAGGATTTTATAAATATCCAAATGGCCCTTGTTAGAAAAAAGGTTCCCCATCCCTGCATTAATAGAACATCCAAAGTTTTATTCATGACATTCAAATAGAGTGATACATAAAAGATGGTACATAAAAAGTTTTCTCTTAAATCAAAAAAAGATGTTTTCAGGAAACCAGTGTTACATATGAACAGATGTTGTAAACTGCCACCAACCGCCCTAGGGTGTGAGCTCAATGGTGGGTGTTCCTAATGTAGACGGTGGGTCCAATCAGAGCCGGCCCTAACCAATATGATGCCCTAGGCAAGATTTTGGCTGGTGCCCCCTAGCACCACCGCTGGTTCCACCTCTGACCTTGCACCTCTTTCCCAGCACCATCACCCCTCACCCATAGCAGTCCTTATTTTGGGGTTTGTTTGTACCCCCTATATTTTAAATAGGAACAGTTCGCACAATTGGCGCACAGCCCAAAAAGGAGTGTGTTTTTGCTGGCAAGGGGCATGGCCACACAATAGTAACCCCAATTCCAATTACGCCACACAGTACTGCAACTTTATTCATATTTAATCATGCAATAGTGTCCATAATTCAGATTACATCCCACAGTAGTATCACTTTACCTTATAAACGTTACTCCTCACAGTAGAGCCCCTTATTTACATTACATCACACTGAATTGCTCCTTATTCACATTACACCACACCCTATTGCTCTTTATTCACATTAGACGACATAGTAATGCCCTTTCTATACGCAACGCCACATAGTAGAGCACCTTATACACATAATGCCACACATTAGTAATGCATTTATACACAATTCCTCACAGTAATGCCCCTTACACATGAGACACATTATTAATGTCCTTATAAACATAATGCGCCTTACACATTATGACAACATTTATTAATGCCCTTTTACACATAATGTCCCTTACACATATGCCGCACATTATTAATGCCCTTATACACATAATGACATGCATAGTGCCCCCTACACATTTGCTGCACATTATTAGTGCCCCTATACACATAATGACACATACAGTAGTACTCTGTTACACATATGCTGCACATTATTAATGCCCTTATACACATAATGACACAGTGCCCCTTACACATATGTTGCACATTATTAATGCATTTTACATGACACACACAATGCTCCTTACACATATTCTGAACACTACTGCACAAACAACCCACTCACATGCACACAGCACTCACACTGTGACTTCTGCCTCTGCTTGGATACAGATGTGTCCTCATAAATCTTGCCTCAATGCTAACGTCGGACACCTTTTTTTAATGAAAATGCATCTGATTTGCATTGGTATGTGGCTAGGATGCACATGCAGCTTCTGCTGATTAAAATGATATACAGCGTGAGACTGTGCGAGACTGTGGCTGTATGAAATGCTACACACAGAATATACTGTAGGCATGCCGCATATCTTTTTAATCAGCAGAAGCTGCTGATGCCCCTAGGCATATCAAATGCCCTAGGCAATTGCCTAGTTTGCCTATGCCTATGGCCGGCTCTGGGTCCAATCACCTAGTATCCTGCATTTTGCTATCCCTAATGCACACTGAGTGAAAAATAACACTACATAATAGATAATAATCAGATAATACAGGGATCTTGGTTGCATATATCTGCAGATATAGGGTTCAGCCCCCAGGCCGAATGGCAAGGCGTCTCTGTCACTGGGTTTCCCTAACACTAGGTATGGGTTCGGGATGCGGGACCCCATCATGCCGACACAGGATGGCCACCCCAGGGCAGCATATACAGTAGGTGAAAATTAGTAAAGATTAATAAGAAGCACATAAGTGCTATGTAAGTGAGAAAGTGTGATTAAAATAATGCAAAATATATACAGTGTGATAGGGAAAAACATAAGTGTTAATAAAGTGTTAGGGTGTGCCAACCTGAAGCAGCCCAGACATACCAACACAGGGAATACTGCACCCCAAACCCACCCTATAAATAATTACAAACATGTCTGGGTCTAATAGCCCAATGTAAGGCCACAAAATAATGGCTCCTACAGCATCTGAGAGCCAGCTTACCTGGAGACACCCCTAGCTTCTCCAATGGCACTCTGGAGTCAGCAATCCCTCCTAATGCTGACCCATCCATGCCTCTCTAACTACAATGCACATTTATTGGCAAGCTGCTCAATCAGATTGTGATGTCACTCAGGTGCTAAAAGGGAGGGGTAATTCTGAGTAAGAATTTTTTTTTTTGGTATCCCTTATGCACACTGCAATAATGCAATCCTTATGTGCATGTGATTTTTCTTATGTACATGAAATACCTAATGCAATCCTTATGTACATGTTATTTCTTATGTACATGAAATACCTAATGCAATCCTTATGTACATGTTATTTTTCAGTTTTTTATTTTTAATAAATTTGCAAAAATGTCAAAACATTTTTTTTTCCCACATTGTCTTTATGGGGTATTGTGTGTAGAATTTTTTTTTTTTGGGGGGGGAATTAATTTATTCCAGTTTGGAATAAGAATGTAACGTAACAAAATGCGGAAAAAGTGAAGTGCTGTGAATACTTTCCGGATGCACTGTAACACATACACACATACAGAACACATACTGTACATGTACACACAAATACAACACATACATATATATATATATATATATATGAAACGAAATAGAGGAGATGGCGCCAAGGGAGTTATATCAACGCCCTACCTAAAAACGGACCCTTACAGTACTCTCCGGATAAATTACGTCAGATAACAAATACTAACATAAAAATTTATTAAAACAACATATAAACCCGACACAAATGTTCATAAGTATACAGAGTTGATACATTTACATTTGTCGCACAATTTGAACAGTCAGTTTGTAGTGATGAGGAAAAAGCGTAGATATATCACTACGATTTCCTCCTTCTCCTTATTGTAGATTCGGAGGTAACATCAGATAATAGATAGATAAATAACCCAACGCGTTTCGTCTTGTTCCAAGACTTCATCAGGGGTAAAATCTCTTCATTTCAAAACATATTGTCAGCACATAAAAGGTCATTCAAAGATGTATGAACAACGTTTCAATATTTCAATGGGACTTGATTGATACAGCGAGGACCATACCTCATATATCATCAGCTTGAGTCTGACATTCAGATATTCGAATATGGGGAAGATTCATATGTGTATAGAATCTAACTGGTTCGCAAGCATAAGGAACCTCGTCGGTCAGCAGCTTGAACCTGACACTCAGAGACTCAGGAGTGAAGGCAATTCAAATGGGTATAATGTCTAACCAATTTAGAACACGTGGTAGACCCTCCAGTGGTGCAGTGCTGACAGCCAAGTCTCTGTATATCTTATCCTTATGTACATGTTATTTTTCAGTTTTTTATTTTTAATAAATTTGCAAAAATGTCAAAACATTTTTTTCCCACATTGTCTTTATGGGGTATTGTGTGTAGAATTTTTTTTTTTGGGGGGGGGAATTAATTTATTCCAGTTTGGAATAAGAATGTAACGTAACAAAATGCGGAAAAAGTGAAGTGCTGTGAATACTTTCCGGATGCACTGTAACACATGCACACATACAGAACACATACTGTACATGTACACACAAATACAACACATACATATATATATATATATATATATATATATAGAACACATACAGAACATATAAACACACATACAGAACACATACATATGCACATATATAGCGAATGCACACACAGCCACTGACACCTGGAGGATGGAGCCTGACCTGAGGTTGGTTGCTGCAGGAACCAGGAGCAGATCACTGCTGCTGGCAGTGCTGGGGGTCATGCAGGGGCCGGGGCACTTTCATCATTAAGCTTCGCACCCTTGCGGCTATATGACACCATTCAAAGAGAAACATATCATATTGGCTCCACCCCTCACCATCGACCCGCAAATCGTGGCATATTGCCATGAGGGGGCGGTGTTTTAATCGCCGGCTTAGGGACCCACTAGGTAAAAAAATACATTTGGTCTGGGCTGGGGGGAACTCTCAGGTCCTTTCATTGCACAAAGTGTAGTTGAGCCAGCTCTGGCATGCCCCTAGGCATTTGGCTATTTTGCCTATATATAGGGCCGAATCTGACTGCCCACCCATGTACTCCACTGCCATTTGTCAAAAGTTCAGATGGTCGGCCCTGCGTGCCGGACATTTAGGGAGTGCCTGTGCGCACCAGGCACCCCCCATGCGCACACCTATGGTGGTGTAAACTGTGTTAATATAACAGCAGCGTGTAATCTTATGAGTACTTATTTAGAGTCCACAGAGGGTGTCTGGCAGTTGTCACCACTTACCAACTGCTATTGTTGGCTTTACTAATGGGTTTGCTACTATGTACCTTACCCTCTCACCAAATTGATGGCATAACCAGTTGGCACCCTGTCTTACAAAGAGTAAGAAGAAGAAAAAATATTTAGGAAGCATTTATAGGATAAGTAAATTGTAATCTGGATGTAACTGAAGAAGGGGCCCCAGACAAGTATATTGCCTAGAGACAAAAAACAAACACATATCCCTGGCGCTAAATATAATCACCTATTATGATCGGTTGATTACAGTCCTCTAATTTGTTAAGCAGCTCCCAGTGACACCACTGTAGTGTCAAGAAATTAAAACAAAAAATATAAGATATTGAAGATATTTTCAGTATCTTATATATTTTTTTATATTGCCTTAGGGCCCCATGCAGTCCTAATTCGGCTCTTGGCATAATGTGAATTGTGGGCAGTATTGTGTGACATGTGAATTTTGGGCACTATGTGTGGCAAAATGTGAATCAGGGGCATTACATTACAGTACCCTTCAAAATCCAAATGTGCCCTCAGTGGTCAGCACCCTGCCCAAAAATATCCTGAAGTAAACACTATGGGCTTAATCCAATTACCATTGAATGGGACAAATTGCCATTGAAACAGCATAAATGCTGGCAACAGCACTGCAATTCACCCCCCTAGCTGCCCGATCTCAACCTGGGTTTTTGTACACACCCCTAAGGGTGCGAGTCTGACAGTACCGTAAGTGAAGCATACATTGACTTCATCTCGGTTAAATAGATTGACCCCAATGTATGTATAAGTGTGTTTCCCTGATGATGGATTTAATAATTATCTGAAATACTGGAGACAGGATGTTCTCTTGTGCCTCATCTTTAGTACGATGGAGTGCCGGCATTTTGCATACACAATACTGTGACGATGACAACATGGTTATATTTCCCCTCCGGTGGTGGCATGGACCATAACCCGAGTGGGGGTTCTGGGAGGTGGTATTTCACCGGGTGCTGGGATTCCGGCATCGGTATCCTGACCGCTGGGATCCCAGCAGCCGGCAACTTGATTGCCTCCCATGCACTGTCATCAGCCTTACACTCACCACTCCCTCCTTGATCATTCAGTTTCTTCAGTCGACTCCAACTGGTACTGCAGCCTTTATTATCACTGATATATAGAACCATAGAATGTGTTTATTTTATTCACTTTAATAGAAATTCAAATTTAAAAGATACCCAGAGTATAACGAAGTCCCAAAATGTTGCTTACCTTGGATCAGTGTTGGATTGGCATATGGAGGGCCCGCCGGGGGTATGCAGTGTTAAGGGCCCATGCTTAAAGGGTGTTGCCCATCTCCACAGGGGGTTTGGCCATCCACCACAGAGACTTGGCTAACCATTAGAAAGAACATAAGCTATAGATCTAGGCCCCTTTATAAATAAATATCTGTGTCTGTCTATCTATCTATCTATCTATCTATCTATCTATCTATCTATCTATCTATCTATCTATCTATCTATCACTGTCTGTCTGTCTGTCTGTCTGTCTGTCCGGCTATACTGGGTTCTGTCAGATGATAACTGCACACACAAAGCCGTCTTTACGTATGGGCTCAGTGGGCACTTGCCCAAGGGCCCCAGGAGTATAAGGGCCCTAGGCTGATACCTGAGGGTCCCCTTTTTCCAGGGGTACCAGATTTATGAAAATCGGCCCTGGGGAACCAGAGAAATCCGACTTCAAAGCAGTGATCCCTGTGCAAGCCTGTTAATTGCTCTTGCCAGCCAGATATCTTGGGTTCTGTCTGAATTAGAGTTTTTCTGAGGGTATACGCCAAAAGCTGAGACTCTCCCTTTTTGGTGGACACTATCAGCTTGTCTCTACTATGCTCAGAACCAGAGATATCAGCCTTCCAGAAGCTGGTCCCTGCTCCAGCTCCACACCCCTAATATCATACCTCCCAACATGACCCTCTCCAGGATGGAGAGAATGCTCTGCTCCTGGACTTCCCTGTTCATTTATGATTGCCATCACCTGTGGTGAACCACCTTTCTTATCCATTAACCTGTTCAACACAGGTGCCGGCAATCATTAATTAAGAGAAAAGTCCAGAAGCAGAGTATTGTATCCCTCCTGGAGAGGGTAATGTTGGGAGGTATGTAATATGCAGTTTTATATTTTCATTGGTGAATTGTTCTGGCTCCTGAAATCTGATCTCCAAGTCCTCAGTACATCCTGAAATGTGGGACTCTCTAGTTTTTTTTTATCCCATTCAAAGCTAAGAAATCTATTTCCAGGAAATTGAGATATCTGTAGTCAAGCACGCTGCCCTCCCACCAGAAAATGAATATTAAGCCCACTCCACTATCCACCCCTCCCCTATGTATTAAACACCCCCTACCACCCTGGAAATCATGTACCAGGGCCCCTTCTTCAGCCCAATGTTCCCTTCTACAGTTTAGTGTTATCCCTCTTGCCCCATCTCCCACCATTTGTGCAGTAAAGGAGTAATTGGCAGAAATTACTGCTCCAGGTCCTACATGCTGAATGGAAGATAGAACACCCCCTTTCACCCACGGGACATCAAAGCTGCCGCTGATAGCTCTCCCACCCCTACCAGTGCATTGCTGTGCCCAGGGGCCTACGCTGCTGTTAAGACGGCCCTGCACACACACAGACAGATCTTCAAATGAAGTAATGTATTAAGGTGGTTACAGTTAATAAGAGTTAACCAAAGATTAACCCTGCAATATACAAACAAATATAAAACCACAGCACACGCCACCCCAGAAGCAGGGTGCAATGTCTGCACTCACCACTACTTAAATAAATGTGTGTATATGTATATGTATATATATATATATATATATTTCTCTGACGTCCTAGTGGATGCTGGGAACTCCGTAAGGACCATGGGGAATAGACGGGCTCCGCAGGAGACTGGGCACTCTAAAAGAAAGATTAGGTACTATCTGGTGTGCACTGGCTCCTCCCTCTATGCCCCTCCTCCAGACCTCAGTTAGAATCTGTGCCCGGCCAGAGCTGGGTGCTCCTAGTGAGCTCTCCTGAGCTTGCTAGAAAGAAAGTATTTGTTAGGTTTTTTTGTTTTCAGTGAGATCTGCTGGCAACAGACTCACTGCTACGAGGGACTGAGGGGAGAGAAGCAAACCTACCTGCGTGCAGCTAGCTTGTGCTTCTTAGGCTACTGGACACCATTAGCTCCAGAGGGTTCGAACACAGGGCCTGACCTCGATCGTCCGTTCCCGGAGCCGCGCCGCCGTCCCCCTTGCAGAGCCAGAAGACAGAAGAGAAGGAGATGAAATCGGCGGCAGAAGACTCCGGTCTTCATTAAGGTAGCGCACAGCACTGCAGCTGTGCGCCATTGCTCCCACTGCACACCACACACTCCGGTGCAGGGCGCTGGGGGGGGGGGCGCCCTGGGCAGCAATAAAATACCTTTTGGCATAAAAATACACATCATACAGTCTGTGACTGTATATGTGTAAAACCCCCACCATTTTTCAGTCAGAAACTGGAGGGAGAAGCCTGCCGCTGAGGGGGCGGGGCCTTCTTCCTCAGCACACCAGCGCCATTTTTCCTTCACAGTTCCGCTGGAAGCAGCTCCCCAGGCTCTCCCCTGCAGTATTCCTGATACAAGAAGGGTAAAAAAGAGAGGGGGGGCACATAAATTTAGGCGCAAATAATATATATTAAGCAGCTATTGGGAAAAATCACTCATTATAGTGTAAATCCCTGTGTTATATAGCGCTGTGGTGTGTGCTGGCATACTCTCTCTCTGTCTCCCCAAAGGACTTTGTGGGGTCCTGTCCTCAGTCAGAGCATTCCCTGTGTGTGTGCGGTGTGTCGGTACGGCTGTGTCGACATGTTTGATGAGGAGGGTTACGTGGAGGCGGAGCAAGGGCAGATAAGTGTGGTGTCGCCCCCGACGGGGCCGACACCGGATTGGATGGATATGTGGAAGGTCTTAACAGACAGTGTCAACTCCTTACATAAAAGGTTCGATGACGCAGCAGCCTTGGGACAGCCGGGATCTCAACCCGCGCCTGCCCAGGCGTCTCAGAGGCCATCAGGGGCTCATAAACGCCCGCTAGCTCAGATGGTAGACACAGATGTCGACACGGAGTCTGACTCCAGTGTAGATGAGGATGAGACAAATGCACAGTCTACTAAAGCCATCCGATGCATGATTACTGCAATGAAAAATGTATTGCACATTTCTGATATTAACCCGGTTACTACCAAGAAGGGTATTATGTTTGGGGAGAAAAAGCAGCCAGTGACTTTTCCCCCATCTGATGAATTAAATGAATTGTGTGAGGAAGCGTGGAGTTCCCCCGATAAGAAACTAGTGATTTCTAAGAGGTTACTGATGGCGTACCCTTTCCCGCCAATGGATAGGTTACGTTGGGAAACATCCCCTAGGGTGGACAAGGCGCTCACACGCTTATCAAAAAAGGTGGCACTGCCGTCTCAGGATACGGCCGCCTTAAAGGAGCCTGCGGATAGAAAGCAGGAAGCTATCCTGAAGTTTGTGTATACACACTCAGGTACTATACTGAGACCTGCTATTGCTTCAGCATGGATGTGTAGTGCTGCAGCCGCATGGTCTGATACCCTGTCAGACAACATTGATTCCCTCGACAGGGATACTATTTTGCTAACCATAGAACATATAAAAGACGTCGTCTTATATATGCGGGATGCACAGAGGGACATTTGCCTGCTGGCATCTAGAATTAATGCAATGTCCATTTCTGCCAGGAAAGTATTATGGACTCGGCAGTGGACAGGTGATGCTGATTCTAAAAGACACATGGAGGTTTTGCCTTATAAGGGTGAGGAATTGTTTGGGGACGGTCTCTCGGACCTCGTATCCACGGCAACAGCCGGGAAGTCAACTTTTTTACCTCAGGTTCCCTCACAGCCTAAGAAAGCACCGTATTATCATGTACAGTCCTTTTGGCCTCAGAAAGGCAAGCGGATCAGAGGCGCATCCTTTCTGCCCAGAGGCAGGGGTAGAGGAAAGAAGCTGCACCAGGCAGCCAGTTCCCAGGAACAAAAATCCTCCCCCGCTTCTTCTAAGTCCACCGCATGACGCTGGGGCTCCACAGGCGGAGCCGGGTGCGGTAGGGGCGCGTCTCCGAAACTTCAGCAACCAGTGGGTTCGCTCACAAGTGGATCTCTGGGCTGTACAAATTGTATCTCAGGGATACAAGCTGGAGTTTGAGGCGACTCCCCCCTCGCCGTTACCTCAAATCAGCCTTGCCAGCTGCTCCCAGGGAAAGGGAGGTAGTACTGGCGGCAATTCACAAGCTGTACCTCCAGCAGGTGATAATCAAGGTTCCCCTCCTTCAACAGGGACGGGGTTACTATTCCACAATTTTTGTGGTACCGAAACCAGACGGTTCGGTGAGACCCATTCTGAATTTAAAATCCTTGAACACTTATATAAGGAAGTTCAAGTTCAAAATGGAATCGCTCAGGGCGGTTATTGCAAGCCTGAAAGAGGGGAATTTTATGGTGTCGCTGGACATCAAGGATGCTTACTTGCATGTCCCCGTTTACCCACCTCACCAGGAGTACCTCAGGTTTGTGGTACAGGATTGTCATTACCAATTCCAGACGTTGCCGTTTGGTCTGTCCACGGCACCGAGAGTATTTACCAAGGTAATGGCCGAATTGATGATACTCCTTCGGAAGAAGGGAGTTATAATTATCCCGTACTTGGACGATCTCCTTATAAAGGCGAGGTCCAGAGAGCAGTTGTTAGTCAGCGTAGCACTTTCTCTGGAAGTGTTGCTACAGCACGGCTGGATTCTGAATATCCCAAAGTCGCAACTGCTTCCTGCGACGCGTCTGCTCTTCCTGGGCATGATTCTGGACACAGAACAGAAGAAGGTGTTTCTCCCGGTGGAGAAGGCCCAGGAATTGTCATCTCTGGTCAGGGACCTCCTGAAACCAAAACAGGTGTCGGTGCATCACTGCACGCGAGTCCTGGGAAAGATGGTGGCTTCTTACGAAGCAATTCCCTTCGGCAGGTTCCATGCAAGGATCTTTCAGTGGGATCTGTTAGACAAATGGTCCGGATCGTATCTTCAGATGCATCGGTTGATCACCCTGTCCCCAAGGGCCAGGGTGTCTCTGCTGTGGTGGCTGCAGAGTGCTCATCTTCTCGAGGGCCGCAGATTCGGCATACAGGACTGGGTCCTGGTGACAACGGACGCAAGTCTCCGAGGATGGGGGGCAGTCACTCAGGGAAGGAACTTCCAGGGACTGTGGTCAAGTCAGGAGACTTCACTGCACATAAATATGCTGGAACTAAGGGCCATTTACAACGCCCTGAGTCAAGCAGAGCCCCTGCTTCAGAACCAACCAGTGCTGATTCAATCAGACAACATCACGGCGGTCGCCCATGTAAACCGACAGGGCGGCACAAGAAGCAGGATGGCGATGGCAGAAGCCACAAGGATTCTCCGATGGGCGGAAAATCACGTGCTAGCACTGTCAGCAGTGTTCATTCCGGGAGTGGACAACTGGGAAGCAGACTTCCTCAGCAGGCACGACCTACACCCGGGAGAGTGGGGACTTCATCCAGAAGTCTTCACGCAGATTGTAAACCGTTGGGAACGGCCACAGGTGGACATGATGGCGTCCCGCCTCAACAAAAAGCTAAAAAAATATTGCGCCAGGTCAAGGGACCCTCAGGCGATAGCTGTGGACGCACTAGTGACACCGTGGGTGTACCAGTCGGTTTATGTGTTCCCTCCTCTTCCTCTCATACCCAAGGTACTGAGGATAGTAAGAAAGAGAGGAGTAAGAACTATACTCATTGTTCCGGATTGGCCAAGAAGAACTTGGTACACAGAACTACAAGACATGATCTCAGAGGAACCATGGCCTCTGCCTCTCAGACAGGACCTGTTACAGCAGGGGCCCTGTCTGTTCCACGACTTACCGCGGCTGCGTTTGACGGCATGGCGGTTGAACGCCGGATCCTAACAGAAAAGGGCATTCCAGATTAAGTGATTCCTACGCTGATAAAGGCTAGGAAAGACGTGACAGCACAACATTATCACCGTATATGGCGAAAATATGTTGCTTGGTGTGAGGCCAGGAAGGCCCCTACAGAGGAATTCCAGCTGGGTCGATTCCTGCACTTCCTACAGTCAGGAGTGACTATGGGCCTAAAATTAGGATCCATAAAGGTCCAGATTTCGGCCCTATCTATATTCTTTCAAAAAGAACTGGCGTCACTGCCTGAAGTTCAGACGTTTGTTAAGGGAGTGCTGCATATTCAGCCCCCTTTTGTGCCTCCAGTGGCACCATGGGATCTTAACGTTGTGTTGGGTTTCCTGAAATCTCACTGGTTTGAGCCACTTAAGACCGTAGAGCTATAATATCTCACGTGGAAAGTGGTCATGCTATTGGCCTTAGCTTCGGCTAGGCGTGTGTCAGAATTGGCGGCTTTGTCTTGTAAAAGCCCTTATCTGATCTTCCATATGGACAGGGCAGAATTGAGGACTCGTCCCCAATTTCTCCCTAAGGTGGTATCAGCGTTTCATTTGAACCAACCTATTGTGGTGCCTGCGGCTACTCGGGACTTGGAGGACTCCAAGTTACTAGATGTAGTCAGGGCTTTGAAAATCTATGTAGCCAGGACGGCTGGAGTCAGGAAAACTGACTCGCTGTTTATCCTGCATGCACCCAACAAGCTGGGTGCTCCTGCTTCAAAGCAGACTATTGCGCGCTGGATCTGTAACACGATTCAGCAAGCTCATTCTGCGGCAGGATTGCCGCATCCTAAATCAGTGAAAGCCCATTCCACAAGGAAGGTGGGCTCTTCTTGGGCGGCTGCCCGAGGGGTCTCGGCTTTACAGCTTTGCCGAGCTGCTACTTGGTCGGGTTCAAACACATTTGCTAAGTTCTACAAGTTTGATACCCTGGCTGAGGAGGACCTTGCCTTTGCTCATTCGGTGCTGCAGTCATCCGCACTCTCCCGCCCGTTTGGGAGCTTTGGTATAATCCCCATGGTCCTTACGGAGTTCCCAGCATCCACTAGGACGTCAGAGAAAATAAGAATTTACTCACCGGTAATTCTATTTCTCGTAGTCCGTAGTGGATGCTGGGCGCCCGTCCCAAGTGCGGACTCTCTGCAATACATGTATATAGTTATTGCTTAACTAAAGGGTTATTGTTATGAGCCATCTGTTACTGAGGCTCAGTTGTTGTTCATACTGTTAACTGGGTATGGTTATCACGAGTTGTACGGTGTGATTGGTGTGGCTGGTATGAGTCTTACCCTGGATTCCAAATCCTTTCCTTGTAATGTCAGCTCTTCCGGGCACAGTTTCCTTAACTGAGGTCTGGAGGAGGGGCATAGAGGGAGGAGCCAGTGCACACCAGATAGTACCTAATCTTTCTTTTAGAGTGCCCAGTCTCCTGCGGAGCCCGTCTATTCCCCATGGTCCTTACGGAGTTCCCAGCATCCACTACGGACTACGAGAAATAGAATTACCGGTGAGTAAATTCTTATTATTTGTATATTGCAGGGTTAATCTTTGGTTAACCCTTATTAACTGTGGCCTCAAGCTTTTTCATGCACCCCCTATGTAAACTCAATTGTTCTGAACCTGTGTCAGCTGCTCCTTAGTAATTTATCAGCCAGTGTCAGGTGACTAGTGTACTTTTAAAAGCCATAAGGTATGTGGCAGGTACACATTAAACCTAGTGGGCATATTTGCAGTTATATTATGTGTGATACAGTTGCCAGGTTATCATTTTTAAGACTCTGTGATAGTGTAGGACCTACATGAAGGTGGGGTACCTTGGTGATCAGTTTGCAGGCTTCCGTGCATTGGCCAATTCAATAACTAAACCCCCATCATTTATTTATTGATGTCGTGAGGATAAGTGAGCTTGCTATAGTGAGTGCTGAATTTTCTGTTTGTGTATACTTTAAGTAGGTGGCCATGGGCTACATGCACCCCACCCTATGAGTGGTGAGTGCAGACATTGCACCCCGCTTCTGGGGTGGCGAGTGCTGTGGTTTTATATTTGTTTGTATATATATATACAGTTGTGCTCATAAGTTTACATACCCTAGTAGAATTTGTGATTTTCTGGCCATTTGTCAGAGAATATGAATGATAACTCACAAACTTTTCTTTCACTCATGGTTAGTGGTTGGGTGAAGCCATTTATTGTGAAAGAACTGTGTTTACACTTTTTAAATCATAATGACAACAAAAACTACCGAAATGACCCTGATCAAAAGTTTACATACCCTGGAGATTTTGGCCTGATAACATGTTGACACAAACAGGTTTGAATGGCTACTAAAGGTAACCATCCTCACCTGTGATCTGTTTGCTTGTAATCAGTGGGTGTGTATAAAAGGTCAGTGAGTTTCTGGACTCCTGAAAGACCCTTGCATCTTTCATCCAGTGCTGCACTGACGTGTCTGGATTCTGAGTCATGGGGAAAGCAAAGGAATTGTCAAAGGATCTGCGGGAAAAGGTTATTGAACTGTATAAAACAGGAAAGGGATATAAAAAGATATCCAAGCAATTGAGAATGCCAATCAGCAGTGTTCAAACTCTAATTAAGAAGTGGAAAATGAGGGATTCTGTGGAAACCAAATCACGGTCAGGTAGACCAACAAAAATTTCTGCCACAACTGCCAGGAAAGTTGTTCGGGATGCAAATAAAAATCTACAAATAACTTCAGCTGAAATACAGGACTCTCTGAAAAAAAGTTGTGGGTTGTTTCAAGATGCACAATAAGGAGGCATTTGAAGAAAAATGGGCTGCATGGTCGAGTCGCCAGAAAAAAAGCCATTACTACGCAAATGCCACAAAGCATCCCGCTTACAATACTCCAAACAGTCTGAGACAAGCCTCAAAACTTCTGGAACAGAAGTCATTTGGAGTGTTGAGACCAAAATTTAACTTTTTGGCCACAACCATAAACGTTACATTTGGAGAGGAGTCAACAAGGTCTATGATGAAAGGTACACCATTCCTACTGTGAAACACGGAGGTGAATCACTGATGTTTTGGGGATGTGTGAGCTACAAAGGCACTGGAAACTTGGTCAAAATTGATGGCAAGATGAATGCAGCATGTTATCAGAAAATACTGGAGGAAAATTTGCACTCATCAGCCCGGAAGCTGCGCATGGGACGTACTTGGATGTTCCAACATGACAATGATCCAAAACACAAGGCCAAGTCGACCTGTCATTGGTTACAGCAAAATAAAGTGAAGGTTCTGGAGTGGTCATCTCAGTCTCCTGACCTCAATATCATTGAGCCACTCTGGGGAGATCTAAAACGTGCAGTTCATGCAAGGCAGCCCAAGAATTTACAGGAACTGGAGGCTTTTTGCCAAGAAGAATGGGCAGCTTTACCATCTGAGAAAATAAAGAGCCTCATCCACAACTACCACAAAAGACTTCAAGCTGTCATTGATGTTAAAGGGGGCAATACACGGTATTAAGAACTGGGGTATGTAAACTTTTGATCAGGGTCATTTGGGTAGTTTCTGTTGTCATTATGATTTAAAAAGAGTAAACACAGTTGTTTGACAATAAATGGCTTCACCCAACCACTAACCATGAGTGAAAGAAAAGTTTGTGAGTTATCATTCATATTCTCTGACAAATGGCCAGAAAATCACAAATTCTGCTAGGTTATGTAAACTTATGAGCACAACTGTATATATATATATATATATATCAAATCCAATGAAGGCACTCAGTGATCTTATTTAAATAAGCATCAGGAGTCAGCAATTTTGCAACGTTTCGGGCATGGTAACCGGAGGTAGTGGTGTGAGGAGGCAAATGGGACATTGTTCCATAAGGACCTTCCGCCCCGCCAGCGGAAATCAGCGCCGCCCATCGTTAGGTGCACTGCAGGTGTATAAATAAGGTATGTTGGTCACATTTTTATTATGTATGAAGCCTAACAAAGGGAAATAAAATCCCAAAATGTTGCAAAATTGCTGACTCCCGATGCTTATTGAAATGAGACCACAGAGTGCCTTCATTGAAAGTGCTGCATTTTCTTATTAATGGCACCGTGACGTGACTTCTGATGGAGGAGGGTGCTGGTCTCTTATACTTGATATATAGCACTAATCCACGGCATTCACCATTTCCAGATTTGGGGTTCAACGCGGTATGTCGTCACGTTGTTTAAATAGAAATAACAGAGGCTCTGCACTTACTATATTAACTAACAATGATAAAGAGTAGAAGTTTAGTTCATGTATTGATCAATGCATTTAAACCTGCAGCCCTGTACCATAGTCCTGGGAATGCAATATATAGTATGTAACCTATGTATAATAATAAACACGATGGTGATCCTGCGTCTATATAAACCATGTTAATGCACTCCTACAGATGATAGAGGACCTCCATACACAACAGTCAGTGTCTAAAACTCAATTAGAACTGCATGAGGTCTAGTAAAGGCTAATTACATGCAACTGTAAAAGAAAGGTTCCCTTAAGTTATTACCATTTGATTGACAAAAGTAATGGTTATTTTTTAACAACATTGTAGTTTCCAATATGCTATATTTTAAATCTTATTTTCACACATGAAAACATTAGCTCAAGACACTAGTTTGTGATTGTTAGGAGAGCAAGTCTAGCAATTTCTAGAGAAAGATACCAAGCACCCATGTTCCTGCTCTACCAGGTAACAGACCCGCTAATAAATTAGAGTAACAATGTATAAGATGAATGCATGGTCTAGAACCTGACATTACAGGAACCAATGGGGCCCTCAGAAAGTGGGGCCCATCTGGGATTTCCCCTGTATCCCTGTGAAACCCTGCCTTGGATCAAGTACAGTAATAACATCATAGGCGTGCACAGCTAATTTTATTAGGGGGTGCACTGTTGGTGGGGCGTGTCTAGCACTATTTACATTCTATCAGTAAAATCACATGGCGTAATCTAATTTCCCCCTAGTTCCTAATAATACAAGTAGATATAATACACCCCAGAGAAATAAAATGAAACATAATGGTGTGACCACTGGCCGGTACTGACTGTCCGCCACGGCATAATCCTGAGTCCTAGCTGCCGCTGCATCCTATCGTTGCTTACACTTTCACAACCTATCTCTGACCTAGTGGTGGAACTAGAGAGTGGTGGGCCTTGGTGCAAAATTCACATTACACCACACAGTATGAGTCAAAATGAACATTTTACCACACGATATGAGACAAAATTCATATTACTCCACATGGTATAAGCCAAAATTCACATTACATCACATGGTATAAGCCAAAATTCACATTACGTAAAATTCACATTACGTCACATTGTATGAGCCAAAATTCACATTACGTCATATGGCATGAGCCAAAATTTACATTACGCCACACAGTAGGAGATAAAATTCACATTATGCCACACTGTATGAGCCAAAAATTGCATTATGCCACACTGTATGAGCCAAAATTTACATTCTGCCACACAGCAAGAGATAAAATTCACATTACGTCATATGGTATGAGCCAAAATTTACATTACGCCACACAGTAGGAGATAAAATTCACATTATGCCACACTGTATGAGCCAAAAATTGCATTATGCCACACTGTATGAGCCAAAATTTACATTCTGCCACACAGCAAGAGATAAAATTCACATTACGTCACACGGTATAAGCCGAAATTTACATTACGCCACGCGGTATGAGCCAAAATTAACATTACGCCACACAGTATGAGCCAAAATATACATTACGCCACACACCAAGAGATAAAATTCACATTATGCCACACTGTATGAGCCGCAATTCACATTACGCCACACTTTTTGAGCCACAATTCCCATTACGCAGCACAGTAGTAGCCAAAATTTACATTACGCCATGCTTTATGAGATAAAATTCACATTATGCCACAGGGTATGAGCCAAAATTGACATTACGTCACACGGTATGAGGCAAAATTCACATTACGCCATGTGCGAATGAGTGGCTGCGGCCCGGCCTGAATAGTCCTCATAGTACCCCCCAAACACATAATATAATACGCAGTGCCCCCAAACACATTATGTGACACATAGTTCCCCTCCAAATACATTATATAACACACATTATACATTACTTGTGGTTGCAGTCCTGTTCACATGTGGGTTCCGGTGGCAGGTGCTGCTGACAAATTTACCCTCTACTGCCCCTGCAGCGGCATGTCTGTCGCCGAGCCTGCTGCCCGGGCATAGCGGGTAAGTGTAGAGAGGGAAGGGTCGGGTGGATGATGGGCGCGGGTGTAGAGAGCGGGGGTGAGTGGGCGTAGCTATCAGCCGTAGAGAAGCTGTCTGTGCTGACGGGCATAGAGCGTAGGCAGGCGTACAGTAAAGTCACAGTCAGAAATATAACTGCACGCTCCGCAATGAGTCCGCTACAGGCGTGTGTGAGGGGGGTGACGGACATTAGGGGGTGCCTGTGCGCACGCCTATGAATAGCATGTGGAGGATGTGAAGGACTCGCTCAATATTCCAAACATTGAATCCCAGACCAGGTTGTATTTATGATATTCTACCTAAAACTAAAAATGTCATTTTTATTTGAATTATAATTTAAGTACAAATGTTATTTTATAAAAGTGCCATTAGCCTTGCATCTGTTTACTTTGGACAAACATACAACTGTCTTATCTTTTCTTATTAGAGTCGAATCCGTAGAATGTGGAATGACACAGTTAGAAAGCAGTCTGAGTCTTCCTTTATTACTGGAGAAATAAACAGTTCAGCTTCCCTCAACAGAGGTAATTATAAGTACCCATGCTTATTATCGTATTAGTGTGTGGCTCCTCTCTCTCTCTCTCTCTCTCTCTCTCTCTCTCTCTCTCTCTCTCTCTCTCATTGTATTTACCTACTGTCATTCAATCTTAGTAAAGACAATTAAGAATGTTATCTATACCATACAATTTCATTAATGAAGGATAATGTAAAAAGTGAATTTTCAAACTTTACTTGTTGATATTGCAAAGTATTGCTTATACAAAGCCATGATATAATCATGATGGGAATAAACAACGCTGAACTTGTAAATAGCTAAAAATGCAAAAGACTTATTCTAAGCACAAACAGCACTTTGAGGAGGATTTTATAATAAATTGAAATGTATAAAACGAGGGAAGAGATGTGAGCAAAATGAAACAAATGCCTATTATAAACTGCTAGTCAGACAATGCTCTTCGTGTCTGGTTGCATGGTAGGATAATGGTACTGTTGCAGGCTTCAACTGTCAGTTGTCATCAGGGAAGAACAGGAGAATTACTGACCTAAGGTAAGAGGGCATTTTTATTGTAAACAGTGTTATTTGTTAGAACATTTTACTGCTCCTTTCACATAAAGGGGGAGATGTACTAAGCCTGAAAAGTGATAAATTTCACAGTGATAAACTGCCAGCCAATCAGCTCCTAACTACCATGTCACTGGCTGTATTTGAAAAATGACAGTTAGGAGCCGATTGGCTGGTACTTTATCACCGTGATATTTATCACTTTTCAAGGCTTAGTACATCTGGCCCAAAGAATGATTTTGTCTCAATGTTCTGTGGTCCTGTGGTCTAGTAAAGTATTTCTCAAACTTTTCACCATGCCTCTGTGCATATTTTTAAAAATCTTTAATCATATGCACATGCAGATGTATCAGACTAGATATTAATTAAGCACATGTGCTGTACTGAAGAAATTCACACAGGGCAGAATCAGTTAGCTGCATGGCTTAACGCATGGTTGTAGCATTGGGTTTACTGCCTGAAGCTATTCAATTACTAACCTATTACCCTGTGCGGTAAGAAAGCGTCCCGGAGCTATGGAGTCAAACCCTATTACCGTGCAGTAAGCCCCAGAGGGTAATTAATGTATATTTTTCCTCACAGCTCCTGTGGCTGCAGGGAAAAATCTGTGTTAAATGCACCCTCTGGGGATTACCACATGGGGTAACAGCAGTAATTGAATATTTTAGGGCAGAGCTGCTGCCGTATGGTAATCCCCACAGATAATTGCATATGCCCCAAAATGTAATTTGTTGTTGAGGCACTTCAACATTCCTCATATTTAGTACTGTATATATTTGCAGGCTGTACCTTTGTTTTTTTGTAGAGTATATCAATGTACACTAAGGCGAGTGATCATTTAACTCAAATTAATTCTTAGTATGGTTATGATGAACTGACCATAGTTAGGAATGTTGTTTGTATATTTTTGGTCTGACTGAAGTGAATGATAAACATTCTCTGTAGTGCTGTGTAATATCTTATGTTGGTGCTATGTTAATAAAGGTTAACTAATAAGGATAATAAATTTATCACATGGTAGGCACTACAACTAAGACTAGGGATCATTGTACCTTAGTGAACATGGGTGGTTGTTCAGGTTTGTTAGCAAATCAAAAAAGCCCACTAATGGGCAAAACCATGTTGCACTGCAGGTGGGGGCAGATGTAACATGTGCAGAGAGAGTTAGATTTGGGTGGGCTGTATTGCTTCTGTACATGCTAAATACTGGCTACTTTATTTTTACACTGCAATTTGGAATTTAGTTTGAACACCCCACCCAAATCTAAATCTGTCTGCATGTTACATCTGCCCCACCTGCAGTGCAACATGGTTTTGCCCAATAGTGGGCTTTTATGGTTTGCTAACAAACCTGAATAAGGCGCCTATTCCTGTATGTTTATGAGGAATTGATCATAAACAGGAACAATGTTTATTATATGTTTGGTCTGTCATGCCTTCCTGTATATCTTAAATCTCCAGGACATCCCTTCATAGCTATTTTATAGGTTGCAAGTGAGTAGTGTGATGTTATTTCAGCAAGTGTGTAGGAGAATACTTTTAGTACAGCATGTTGGTGCAGACACGCCACATGTTGCTTGCACCATCGCTATTTTCCTCTGTGTCATTTTCTGCTTGCATTATTAGTTTTCTTTTGAAGTCATCACATTTATTTTTGGTTAATTGAGGGCATGCCATAGGTATACAAGTGCATGTTTTTTTCTTTAGGTTTTTAGTTTTCATGTACATTCTACTCTTACGTGATGAACTACAAAGCTATGTTAGTTTATTAAAATATAGTATTACAATATGTTTAAGCATATAATATGGCAATTTATTATATTTTTGTTATGAAAGGTATTAATTGCTTATTTAAAGCTATCCTGGACTATAAGATAAAGGAATTGTCCACTTTTGTGAAAAGAAGCAAATAAAATGCATAACAGCATTAGGAGGGACATATATTTGCTACAGGAATTAGTCAGGAAATAAAGATTGTGACTTATCTTAATACGGTCAATATCTTTTTGTCATGCTCTATAACCTGATCTTATGTACAACATAAATGGTAGTCTCAAGCAGGGATGTGCACTGGACCATTTTTGCTGGTTTTGGTTCGAACTCATTATCCGGTTTTGGTTTTTGATTCAGCTTTGGATTTCGGCTGTGACTGGTTTAGGTTTTGGTATTTAATTTTTCAAAAATGTACACAATTTTTTTTTTTTTGTTCCTACAGTATTAACCTCAATAACATAATTGTCTTCATCTGCTTTAGGCCAAAGGCTGCAGCGAGCTGGCTGGTTACTAAGCGACAGAGCAGTGGCACAAAAACATGACAGTTTATAGCACATCTAAGAAACATTGCCACACAGCAGTGCCAGAATGAAAAGTGATGCAAGATATAATTGTCCTTGGGCTGTCCCATCCACCCTTATGCTGGATATCAAAAAGGACATGCACAGTTTAATATACCAAGCACTTCAGGGACAGAGACTGACACTTTTGTGCCTGAAGCGCTTGGTTTGTTTGGATCCCCCCAAAAAATGATTTTTCGAAGGGCTACCTCCAATCACTAATGAGGAGGTTGATGATGATGGTGTTAATTACATTATAATCTTGTAAAATAAATTTCATGAACGCTACGTAGATGATGTGGTGTACACAAACAACATTATCAACATTCTCATCCTCCATGTCAGATAATAGTAGTACACATATATCCCCCTCATCCTGTTCCATTTCCACACAAGCAGCCTTGATTTCTATTATTTCTATTATGTCCTCATCACAATCTTTACTTGTTCTGCTCCCCACATGTGCAGATGGTTCTAGACTCTGAGTGAAAAGTTCTTGAATCATCATGAGAGGCGGAAGAAAATGCCTCACTGACAGTTGCAGAACTATCATTCATAAATAAAGGCCAAGGCCTGAGTCTTTCCTTGCCACTGTGTGTGGTGAATGGCATGTTGGCAATGTTTTTCTTCCCCAAGCTTTACCTTTATTCTAAATGGGTTTTTTTTTAAATTCCCTGACTTAGACCCTCTATGTTCTTAAGCATCTGCTTTTACAGATGATGTTGAAAGACTAGCATCATCATCATGACTGGTGGCAAAAGATGCAGCGCTAGTGTTTGGTTGCTCTTCTCTAAAGTGATCGTTATCCATTTTTAAATTCGCAGATCACTGCATGGAGTCCACAGGTCTTAGATATGCATGTGAAGAAAGTGCACTAAGGTAAAGCACAACAAACAGTAAAAACAATATATTATAGATTTTTTCTTTTTTGAACTGACCGCTCGGTTCAAACTGAGTGGGCTTTGAGCAAAGCACACTAGGGTAAAGTGCACCAAACATTACAAACAATATATCTATATATTTATTTTTTATTTTTTAATTTGCATCTCTGAAACACTGCTTTCTACATTTTTAACACAATCCCACTATGCAAAGGGTTAACGGAGAAGATAACACAATTGAATATCACACATTAGGGATCACTCTACCGATATCTACTGTGGTTTATTGTTTTATGCTATTCAGCAAGCGTAAAAATGTTAAATGTTAAAACTTCCCAAAACTTCCCTAAAACTTACCCCAAAAATATTTTCTTTGTATAACGCCACTTCAGAATGGCGTTTTATAAAGAAAAGCCTTAATTTTGGGACAGAGAGAAATGCAGGAAAGAGGGAAATTTTCCCTACAGTCCCTGCAGGATATTTTGAGAAGCGGCAATTGTATGCCCAGCTACAGACTCACAAATCTTTTAAAATGATTGAAATGTGTATATAGGCTTTCTATTAGTCTGTATACATTTATATTTATATACATATATATATATATATATATATATATTTATTAACAGTTTCTTATATAGTGTAGCATATTCCATTGCACTTAACAATTAGAACAACAGTAGTAGAATAAAACTGGGGAAAAAACAGACATAGAGGTAGGAAGGCCCTGCTCGCAAGCTTACAATCTATAAAGAAATAGGCATTGATATACAAGGATAGATGCTACCTATTGCATAATGGTCCATTAAATTGCTAGGTTCTTAAAGGGTTGTATGATATGATCACCCAGCAATGTTGGCCAAGGGTCAGGAGGGTGTGAGAGTAAAGAAAGACAAGATACGTAAAGTTATGTGTGCTGTACAGAGAGGATGTAATTAGATAGGGAAGCACTGAAGGTTATGTGGGTGGGTCTGGATAGGCTTGTCTGAAGAGGTGAGTTTTCAGGGAACGTTTAAAGGTTTGGAGACTAGAGGTGAGTCTTATTGTGCTTGGGAGGGCATTCCACAGAGTCGGTGAAGCCCGGTTAAAGTCCTGTAATTTTGAGTGTGAACAAGTAATACGTGTGGATGAGAGACGCAGATCTTGTGCAGAGAGGTGAGGTTGGGTATGGAGATATTTTGAGATAAGTGAAGAGATGTATTTTGGTGCAGTTTGGTTAATAGGCTTGTATGTAAGTAAAAGTATTTTATATTTAATACGGTAGAATACCGGTAACCAATGGAGGGACTGACAGAGCGGATCTGCAGACGATGAACGTCTAGCGAGGAGATTAGCCTCGCAGCTGCATTCAAAATGGATTGTAGTGGTGAGAGCCTATGTTTGGGAAGACCAGTCAGGAGACTATTACAATAATCAATGCGGGAGATAATGAGAGCATGGATTAGAGTTTTTGCTGAGTCTTGTGTAAAATATGATCGTATTTTGGATATGTTTCTTAGATGTATGTAACATGATCTTGAGACAGATTGAATGTGGGGAACAAAAGACAGTTAAGAGTCAAAAAAATACCTAAGCAGCGAGCTTGTGGTGTAGGGATGATTGCTGAATTATCAACAGTGATAGAGATATCAGGTTGGTAACTATTATTGGCTGGTAGAAATATAATTAACTTAGTTTTGTAAATATTAAGTCTGAGGTGGCGAGAAGTCATCCAAGATGAAATGGCAGAAAGGCATTCAGTGACACGGCCCAATACAGATAGTGACAAATCTGAGGAGGATAGGTAGATTTGTGTATCATCCGCATACAGATGGTACTGAAATCCGAAAGAGTTGATTAGTTTGCCAAGAGATGTGGTATAGATAGAGAAAAGCAGAGGACCTAAGACTAACCCTTGTGGTACTCCAACTGAGAGAGGTAGCGAAGAGGAGGTGAAATCAGAGAAACGAACACTGAAGCAGCGATTAGATAAGTAGGATGAGAACCAAGAAAGGGCTGTGTCCTGAAGACCTAGGGATTGTAGTGTTTGAGAAGAGAGTGGTCAACAGTGTCAAAAGCAGCAGAGAGATCAAGAAGAATAAGTAGTGAGTAATGGCCTTTATATTTAGCAGTGGCCAAATCATTCACTACCTTAGTCAGTGCTGTCTCTGTGGAGCGTTGGGCATGAAATCCTGGCTGAAATGGGTCCAGTAAGCTGTGTGAGTTAAGAAAGTGTGTGAGGCAAGTGTAGGCAAGTCTCTCCAGTAGCTTGGAGGGGCATGGGAGCTGAGAGATGGGACGGTAGTTTGAGAGAGAGTTCGGGTCAGAGTTTTGTTTTTTCAGAATGGGAGTAATCACTGCATGCTTGTACAGAGAAGGAAAGATACCAGTAGACAGAGAGAGATTACAGATTTTAGTTAAGGTTGGGATGAGCACAGCAGACAGAGCTTTACTAATTTGTGAGGGTATAGAGTCAAGGGGAGAGGTAGTAGAGTAGGCAGATGAAAAGAGTGCAGATACTTCATCTTCATTTGTAGGATCAAAGGAAGAGAAGGTGTTAGAGGGTTCAGGCAGGGAATTGAGCAGGTCCCTTGCTGTGGAAGAGCATACCATTTCATTTCGGATCTTGTCAATCTTGTCCTTGAAATAGGAAGCAAGATCTTGCGCACTGATAGTGGCTGGTGGGTTGTATTAAGTGTAAAGCAGAAGCCCTGACAATGAGCAGGTACTGGGGCATTACTGTGTGGGGCATAATATGGTGATAGAGGAATAACTATGGGGGCATAGACAATTTAATTTTTTAAAAGATATTTTATATATATATATATATATATATATATATATAGGGGCTGCTTATTTTTTTCAGCCCCGGGCCCCACAGTTTCTGATTGCAGCCCTGAGCAGCCTTATCAGAATTATGTAAATATAGGCTGATATATAACCAGTGACCAGTCCGTGACTAATTTGTAGATAAGGAGAAAGAAAAGAACAGCTCTTCCTTCACACTGTACTATATATCAACTGTTAAATCCAGGCAATTCCCTAAAAATCTACTAATGTTTTATTGACGTAAAAGCAGGAGGAAGGAATGGTCTTTTGAAATGAATAAGTAGAAAATATAAGATCCCAATAGGCGATGTGCTGCATCAGAGTTAAGTTGAATAGATTCTAATTAGGAAAGGGCATCACAAAGGAACTGGGACTAGTAGTCATCAGTGTTTGCCCTGTTAGAAAAATATACATTATTAATAAATATTGTCTATGCTAATTAAGATAACTAGTGACAAACAGCCACTGAAATCAGCTATTTTACTATGCATAGATGATAGTATACAAATGGGTGTAATGTGTATTTAATTAAGAATGTAGTAACAAAATATTGTAAATCAAGCACTGCCTCTAGCAGCCATTATAATAATAAGCACAAAATACACCGCTGTTGATACTAGCCAATATATAAGGTTAATCAACCGTGGGAATCCTACTCTAAGGTCCTTATTCAGGTAGCATCGCTAATACAACTGCATTCTCCTGTCCTGTACTGTGTGTGCGCTGCTTGGACAATTCGATCGGTTGAGAGGCGTTTGCTGGGCGTTGACTCTGCATTGCGTGGGCATGGTGTTTGAAACGAGGGTGGGTTCGGGGCGGTTGCATGACTTTTTTACCTTGATGTGGAATCCTGCCTGCCAGGAAACTATTAGTTGCAGCTCAGGTAGACTCGGATCCCAGAAGTTCGGAGCAGTTCGGATTCCAGGTAATCCAAACCGCTCATCTGTAGTCTAAAGTATTTTTTTTTATCGCAGTAAGACTACAAAAGCATATTTTTGTAAGACTTTATGTTAAGGAGGAGTAAACAGATTTCCAATATCACAAACTAATAAATGTCTATTGCTATTTCTTTATTTTTATGTTCTAATTAACTTAAAATTAAATAGCCTTCAACAATTGAATACGGCCACATCTTGAATCTTGTGTACAATTTTGGGCACTACAATATAGAAAAGATATCTTAGAGTTGGAAAAGGGTTAAGAGACGAGTAACTAAATTGATAAGGGGGTTAGAGATGCTGGAATACGAGGAAAGGATTACCGGGTTAAATATGTTCTCACTTGAAAAAAAGGCGTCTAAGAGGAGACATTATCAATATATATAAATATGTAAAGGGACAATACATGGAGCTGTCAGGCGATTTATTTATTAGTAGACCTATACAAAGGACACGCGGACACTCTCTGAGGTTAGAAGAGAAAACTGTAATCCCCAACGAAGGAGGGGGTTCGTCACAATAAGGGTAGTAAGGATCTGGAATACCTTGCCAGAGAAGGTAGTAATGGCGGACTCAGTAATTGAGTTTAAAAATGGGTTGGATAAATTTCTATGGATATAACATTTAAAAAGACTATATTGAGTCACTACAGGTATACTTTGGTTACATTCATAACAGTATAGGCTCAAAACAAAAGTGAAACTCGATGGACATCTTGTCTTTTTTCAACCTCACTAACTATGTCACTCTGGGGCAGATGTATTAACCTGGAGACGGCATAAGGACATGATAAACCAGTGATAAGTGCAAGGTGATAAATGCACCAGCCAGTCAGCTCCAATATGGAAATTTTGGATGCAAAATTGGAAGAAATCCTACCGCGCCCTCTGGAATGCTGCGATGGGTGTGTAGAAGGAGATGTCACACAATCTCCAAGGGGGCAAATGGACAAAGAGAAAGGTACTACCACCTATACGCGCTACCCAACACAATGTTACAAAAATACGTAAATAATATGAATGTCCAAACAAGGTATTGTCAACGAAGAATGTCCCAAATGATGGAGGAATGTATATGTAATCTTGGAGAGGGGTATTCAAGGAAAAAAGGTTCCTGGGAGCAGAGAAAAGTTCCACGGTACACACCGTACTCACGCTGACGAAAGATGATCAGTGTTCATAAAAGTTTATTTTCCCGTCAAGAATTCATTGGATGGATGTCCATGGAGAAGGGGTTCTTCAAAAACTGGTGTGTGATTTCCTCGGAAATACAAATAATAGAGAGACTAATGGTGTAGTATGTCTCAACCAATATATGGAAATGGATGATGAGGGAAGCTGGGATTATTCTGAACAGTGGAAGGAAATTTAGCGTACCGAACTTACGTTGGTACTTATGTGAATCCTTATATAAAGGTATCTTTGGTGAGTGAGGGAAGGGAATACTTCAAAAGAAGAGATGTCCTAAGGAACAGAAGTGAGTTTTTTTTCTGGGTACACACCGTACTCAAGTAGATTCAAGGTAATTGAAGCTCATAAAGGTTTCTTTTTCCAGTTGGTGGTTCGTCTGGTTGATGTCCTCTTAGTGGTGCTTCTTCATACCGATAAACGGTCTCCCAGACGGACCGAAAATATAAGCAGTAAAGAAACCAATGGTATGGTATATCCCACCCGTAGGGAAAGGGCACGGTAAAAAATAGAGATAATGCAGGCAAGGGAAACGTACCAAACTTACATAGACATAAGTAGGGATCCTCGTATAAGGGTATCTTTAACAGGTGGAGGAGAAAAGAAGGAAAAAGGAGGGATCTCTAAGTAGGGCGTACCCAACTCACATGGAAAAAATGAAGGACGAAGCTCATCAAGGTATCTTTCGGTGATTTCTCCCTCAGATGTTCTATCTTTCCGGAACCGGCACTGGCTTTCCAGCAGGATATATTATTCCAGTGGCCTCCTTCTTTCTGCTTTCTTTCGTGATGCCACAGAAAACAAGCAAAAACAGGGAACCAGTGGTTGGTAATCACTGGCCAGTTCAGGTGTCAAGGTGCATGGAGGAGATTATCCCTCCTTTGTCAAACATATATTTGTAATAAAGGGGTTACCCAAGATATATATAAAAACAGGTTTAATAATGAACCATTAAAAGTACATCTACAGTGATATGTGTAGAAGCACATGTAACTTGGGGGGCAGGTGAAATAAACAGAACCTGGATAGTGATGATGTCCGGACCGTCACACTCCTAGGGACTTTACCCCCAAGTAAACAGGTATCTTCCAAGTAAAACCTATATTATTTGTATTTCCGAGGAAATCACACACCAGTTTTTGAAGAACCCCTTCTCCATGGACATCCATCCATTGAATTCTTGATGGGAAAAGAAACCTTTATGAACATTGATTATCCTTCGTCAACGTGAGTACGGTGTGTACCCCGTGGAACTTTTCTCTGCTCCCAGGAACTTTTTTTCCTTGAATACCCCTCTCCAAGATTACATATACATTCCTCCATCATTTGGGACATTCTTCGTTGACAATACACTGTTTGGACATTCATATTATTTACATATTTTTGTAACATTGTGTTGGGTAGCGCGTATAGGTGGTAGTACCTTTCTCTTTGTCCAATATGGAAATTAACAGTTAGGAGCTGATTGGCTGGTGCGTTTATCACCTTGCACTTATCACTAGTTTATCTCTTCCTTATACCTTCTCCAGGTTAATACATCTGCCCCAATGTCACTAAGCATACCTACAAAAGGAACACACATGGTACAATAATATTTAATCACTCTGTGTTGTTTTGAGAGTAAGGCTATTGTAAGGCAATAAAGAAGAGGTAATCTTATTGTTGTTTTAGGAGAAGGGATATACTGTAGTTGCCTATGTATCAACAAATACAGTATTTGTTGGAAAACAGGTGTTTTCGTGGGTGGGTACCCGTAAATATTATGTACCACCCAGATATATAAAGAGGGTGCTGCAGCATATATCTCCAATATCTTCTGCGGACCCCCATTTTTTTTACTACAAAAGCAACCAATAGCCCCCTCATGTCCATTCCAAAGTATGATAGTCGTAAACTCCTCTCCAGACTCCACAACTATCTCTCCTCATGGCTTCGCTCACTGACCAGTGACACACTAGTCACACATGCGGCCGGAAGGATTATTATATATAAAGACACATATGACTTATCAGGGTGCTCCAGCTGCTGTGGCACTACAAGTCACAGCAGACAGTTGACACTGTGTGCTATCTTTTACACTTCAACTACAGTTAGACAGCCACAGGTAAACTTCTAATTACAGATAACACCCCCTTCACTTACCAGTCTGCTTATCGCTGAGTGTTGTCCTCAAGGAACAGCCTACAGTATGTCCCTGTGTGAAGATCCCCCCTGTGTGGAGAGCTCCCCTGCTGGAGAGGGCATCAGACTGGAAAGTCTTTGAACCAGGACTCAGTACAGTGGGAGCAGGGGTGCATTGCCGGCATCGATACAGAGAGCTTCAGGGGTCACAGAGTAATATGCTCCTGTCTAGCGGTGGAACGTGCGCAGTGCAGCCAGTGCATTGCACGGGGGTCCACCTAGGAAGGCCAATCCCAGGCCTTGTTTTCAATCCCAGGACTCAGCATCAGCGTGAACATACCTGGCATGGATATAGAATAGCAGGGTGTGGCTGGAAGGAAACCAAGCCAGGTAATAGGTGTGGTCAAGTCAAAAAGCAGCAACCGTGATTGCAGACACCTTATTTAAAAAGGTGTTAGACATAAGAGACAGGACTGCTGATACTGGCCAGGTGATAGGCCAGGAAGTAGTTAGTGTTAGAGTCTTGAAACTTACTGGAAGATTCTACACCCTGTTTGTAAAGACCTGCTGTGACCCGTGGTATGTCCTTTGACTTGCTGAAATCCTGCTTAGTATTGCCTTGAAAATTGTGGAGAAATGAAACTGTTCTTTTGCAGTTTCACCCGGTTATACTGTATACATTAATAAGATCAACCCCAAATTATAAATATCATTAACATATAAGGTCATCCAGAAGTAGAAGTAGTACATCAATTATAATAATACAAGTTCAATATGCATGTCCACAATGGTGGGAAACAAATTACTGCTTATTTGTAGTCCTTTGGATGCAATATACTGTAGATAATTAGAATTCCAGCTGAGTTGGTGAACATTGGATTTTTTAACCCTACACGTTTCGTCCAACGGACTATATCAGTTGTATATCAATACAACGTTAACAATTTTGTTCACACATCAATTTGTAGATAAGATGAATACAATTATTAAGCAATGGAATTAAAGTTCATATTCACTGGTGGACATATTAAAATACCTCAGGTAAAAGCAAAAATCACAATATAATGTGTATGCAGAGCCTGCATCCATTAGTGATTCCTCCCATGCAGCACTTCCTTTAAGACAGAGGTGTCCAAACTTTTTGCAAAGAGGGCCAGATTTGGTGAGGTGAAAATGTGTGGGGGCCAACCATTCAGCCTGACATTCTTTGAACCATTAATCACCTTAGAAGACTAAACAAATAACTTGTCTTACCTGCTCTAATGTGAAGGGTGATACTGAGATCTCGACTGCAGTAAATAGGCAAGGTCTGGCTCAAAGACAGTGGTTTTGATGCGCAAGATGTCACGCAGGTGAGGGTCACTTAGTCTTGTCCTTACATGGTTTTTGTTATGGTTCATAACCAAGAATGTCTTCTCGAACAAGTGTGTTGAGCCAAACAAGCTCATCATTTTATTAGCAAATGTTTGAGTCTCTTGGAACCTGCCTTTATCCAGCTGGCGGTAAAAGTTGACAAGAGGGAGCTGCTGGTCAGATTGCCAGGATAGCACAGCATATATTCATAACATGTTCAGTAAATAAGGGCTGGCACTGTTCAGTTATAAAGGATCCAGATATAGCACACGCCTATCCGGATATAGAAGAGGGGGTCCCAGTAATAGTGCACCTTGATATATATATATTGTTTAGTTGGGGGAGAGCATAAAATTAGGATCACAGACCGTTTAAAGAGGGCCACCACTGTATGTGTGCCATCCCAGTCGCACTGCAGAGTCCCAGGGGAGTCAAGTAACTAGCCGGCCATTCGCCGCCTATCCACAGCAAAAGCAGGGGTCCAGCAGAGCGGGGAACGTCTAGCAAAGCACACCGCTAGCCGATTCAAGTCACGCTGGGTCTCTGTGTGGTCCGGAATGTCCGCGGATGGGGCGCACTGTACTGCAGATCCCAGCCTATAGTGGATGGGAAAGCCGCAGCCCACAAGAGTGAGTTTATACACTCCTCGGCTCCGCTGCTCAGTCCCCCCCCGGTCTCCTCAATATCGGGTGAGCAGTAGAGTGGGCTTAGCGGGGAGAAGATGTCTGCTTTAGCTGTTTATAGGTAGCCCTTGTAGGAGCTCAGCAGAGATACGTCTCTCTAGCCCTCAGACGCTAGGCCACGCCCCTAAAATAGCTTTCACAGAGGCTGCAGGCCGGTGGAAATTTGAGCACGGGCTGCAATTGGTTCACGGGCCGGACTTTGGACATGCCTGCTTTAAGAGGTTCTTGTTCTTATGCCAAACAATTCCAAGATAAAAAGGGGAATTACTTCTTGATGACCTTTTGTTAAGGAAAGATATGTGTGCAATCATTAATTTGGGGATGATCTTCGTATTAATACAGTATATATCTCCATATCTAGTGATTAGCGCCCTCTAAATCTGTTTTTGGGGATTGATTGATTGATTGATTGATTGATTTGATTGATTGATTGATTGTACTCTAACTGAGGGTCCTTTTAGAGGAACGGCTAAATTTGAATAGCGCAAAATAAGGCCATTTTGGTTATTGTTTTATATATACGGTCTTGTTATGTGGCTTACATTAACAACACTGTTTTTAAATATAAATATAATTCTTTACTTATTCTATTGGTGGGTACTGGACACTACTATGCACGATGCCTCTTTGTGACCTAATTCATGCCTCATGCTGTTCTATATGAGGATGGCATGGTTAATTTGAATTAATGAGCTGTTCAAATAACGTATCTTACTATAAAGATATTGATTCAACTGTTTGTTATTCATGTGGGACACATGTTTAGCCACTTCCTGGTGAGATGGAATGCAAACAAGAAGGTACTGCCACATTTGCATATCCAGCTGATGACTGAGTGCAGTCACCTACGGCCGCAGTACAATGCAGGATGGAAGTTCCGGCTTTGCCGCCGCTGAAGCTGGTATGGGTGGAACACACCCTACATGACTTCCAGTAGCAGTGGAACGCATGACCAGAAGTTGGTGTGGCGATACACCATACTTTAGCAGTTTTGGCTGCTTCTTTTGATTATTAAGTGTTGTTTTTTATAAAGTGACATTAGGCGCACTTTACTGTGTATGTATAACTGGTGTCTACTAAATTGGGGAGAGGTTATATTTTGATATTTAATTCCAATTGGAAGGGGACAGGAAGTGATGCAGATAGAGGGTTAATTGGAGAGTGTTTATAGGGAGGCTTAGTGCACAGTAGGTTGTCTTCCAGTGTGGAACTCTGTGGTTATGGTGTCCTGATGATGGCCACATTCTGTGGTCAAAATGTCGACATGATGACATGATCTGTATTTGTGAGTTGAAGTTGAAGAAAAACTATTTGCAAGAAAAGATCCTGGTGAGTGCACTTATTGTGGCTGATTTGGATATTATATACAGTATATAGTGGCAGGAGAGGTACTTTGCCACCTTTAAGCTACACAGAGGGTCCTGGGGGTGGATGGGAAGTGTGGATGGCCTGCTAGGCACAGTGGGATCCGGAGGGCTGGGCCACTAGTGTCAGGATGCCGGGACCTGAAAGGGTTCCTTATTTAGGAAGAGGGAGTGAGGCAGGGCCTAACCTCCCTGGTTGTTTATACTTAAGACAGTGATCTTTGTTTTATGTGTTTCTCTGTATTTGAGCTACCTGAATAAAAGGTGTTTGTTGTTTTTACACAAGCCTGGAGTTGGTTGCTGGTGGTATTTTTGTAGCGGAGCACATTCTAGCAAGACTCCTGCTACAATATATATATATATATATATATAGTGGTCGAAATGGAAATTTTGAAGTGGGGGTATGGAAAAGTCAAGGGTGCAATTATGCTCCAGAAAAGGGGGCATGGTCACCCAAAGGGGGGCGTGTCCAGTGTCGTAGAACCCCTTATACTATCTAGTACTGGTGCCCCTTTCACCTTATAGCACACGGTACGAGCTGAAATTCACATTATAGCACACGGTATGAGACGAAATTCACATTATAGTACAATGAATGAGACGAAATTCACATTATAGCACAATGAATGAGCCGAAATTCACATTTTAGCACAATGAATGAGCCGAAATTCACATTATAGCACACTGAATGAGCCGAAAATTCACATTATAGCATACTGAATGAGCCGAAATACACATTATAGCACACTGAATGAGCCGAAATTCACATTATAGCACACTGAATGATCCGAAATTCACATTATAGCACACTGAATGATCCGAAATACACATTATAGCACACTGAATGAGCCGAAATTCACATTATAGCACACTGAATGAGCCAAAATTCACATTATAGCACACTGAATGAGACGAAATTCACATTATAGCACACTGAATGAGCCGAAATTCACATTATAGCACACTGAGCTAAAATTCACATTATAGCACAATGAATGAGCTGAAATTCACATTATAGCACACTGAATGAGCTGAAATTCACAGAATAATAAGTACTGTCTTCTACCTGTGGTCACACCAGCAGCAGCAGCACCACCACCACCACCACCACAGTCTGACGGCTCTCAGGTACAATAAAACACAGTACAAACATCAAAGTTCCAGTAAAGCAGGTGGCTCAACTTCAGCCTTGTGATGGCTTGTGGCTTAAATTGTAGGCGCCCAAAATGTGTCTAATTGTCACCAATAGGACATCCAGACCTACATGCCAAACCTATTACAATCGCCAACCCTGCCACTATCATTCATAGTACTTGGTATAGACACCTTCGTATACATTACATACTGTATATAGAGAAAACAGCCAGGCATCAGTACACCTAGCTGCTTGCTCATGCTGTTGTTACTGCACACATCACACATGTCCCTGGGAATCCAGTGTCAGCAGCAGGAGACTCATGCGCTCTGCCCTCCCAGACTCTCCGCCTCCTGCACTCAGCTCACTGGCCGGAGCTTCAGCCCAGCGTGTGACGGCCCTCCGCCTGGCTGCTATTCTGTGCATGGCTCCACACTCATCACGTCCGAACCCGCTGCTGCCCGAGTATGGTGCACACAGGGAGCCTGGGCTAGCTGGCTTCCTGAGCAGTGCTGCGCGCTGAGGTCAGGGAGCTTCGCTCCCAGTGCATCAGTGCCACAAGGAGGCAGAGTATCCACTGTACACAGAGCTTTTCTGCGTGGCTCAGATCCATTGTCGGCCCTGCACAGTGCTCAAAGTGGCAGTATGCCATACTGTTGTATACCGCCCCACTTCGAGCACTGTATGTATATATTGTATATGTACAGTACTGTACAAAAGTTTTAGTCAGGTGTGGAACAAATGCTGCAAAGTAAGAGTGCTTTCAAAAATAGAACTAATATTTTATCAATTAACAATATGCAAAGTGAATGAACAGAAGAGGAATCTAAATCAAATCAATAATTTGCGTGACCAGCCTTTGTCTTCAAAACAGCATTAATTCTTCTAGGTACACTTGCACAAAGTCAGGGATTTTGTAGGATTATAGTCAGGTGTATAATTAACCAATCATACCAAACAGGTGATAATTATCATCAGTATCATATGTGGGTTGAAATGCAGCCATTAACTGAAAGAGAAACAGCTGTGAGGGAGGCTTAAAACTGGGTGAGGAACAGCGGTGGAGACACTACGGCTTTAGGCACACAGTCGCAGTCGCTCTCCTGGTTCGCGTGGCTGCTACAGGGAGCAGGTAAGAGGGTCCCCCCGTCGGGACCCGCCATTAAATAGCGTTCTGTCCGTGGCCTAGGGAGACGGGTCGTGGCACTGGCATGGACACTATCACCGAGCAGGGACACCACTAGGCCCACCAGGGCAATAGAGCACAGATCGGGTTTGATAAGGCTCGCTAGTACCTGGGGTGGAAGTCCAGCATAGGGGAGCTGGAGCTTGACCTGTAGCCTCTCCCCGGCCGAGGACGACATCTACTGCAGATTTACCCGCCCTCGCACTCTCCCTCACTTCCTGACTGAGACGCTGGGTGCCATCTTATAAGCATAGTTGCGGCTAGTTTCTGGGACTGCAGGGTAAGGGGTCCATGGTAAATCCGCCTGTATACAGCGATGTGACTTTACAAACACTTGAGTATTCTGCATGTCTTTATACAGACAGTGTTAGTTAAGAAAAAGTGTACCTATTACAGGATATATTGTACGAGTATTCTGATATATACCTCCGGTCTAGGACCGCACTGTTTTTTATATATATATATATATATATATATATAGTCCAGTGCAGTTTTATTGTCATAATAATTATCTGCATTGCCTGTGACTGTGTGTGCCTGTATCTGCTGTGTGGATTCACTTTTCAGTGTTTCCCAGATATATCTATCACTATATTCTGTACCCTAGGGCAGTGGTTCTCAAACTCGGTCCTCAGGACCCCACACAGTGCATGTTTTGCAGGTAACCCAGCAAGTGCACAGGTGTATTAATTACTCACTGACACATTTTAAAAGGTCCACAGGTGGAGCTAATTATGTCACTTGTGATTCTGTGAGGAGACCTGCAAAACATGCACTGTGTGGGGTCCTGAGGACCGAGTTTGAGAACCTGTGCCCTAGGGGATCATATATATAGTGTGTCACAGTATTTAGCAATTATGTGTATTCTACTATGTACTCAGTCACATAATACCGGATTTATTCGCAGGTGTTGTGTACTGTGTATTCAGTCACATACTAACGGATTTAATTGCAGGTATTGTACTCTGTCTGGCTCTGTTGTTGCATTTGTGTACAATGTCTAACAAGAAGGGCACTAAGTCTGTGGACGCTTCTGCATCGTGCAGAGCATGCGTCAAAGATTTACCAGAGGGGGAAGCTGTGTATGATGGTCTGTGTACAATGTGTCATACATCTGCCAGTCAGTCTGCAGCTCCTTTAACCAGGAGCCACCCTGGGCTGCATTCACAAACCTACTGGGTACTCTGGTGGAACGCCTTATGCCCCCTATAAGACCACCTGTGCCATTACAGCCACAATTTTGTCACTATGGTTAATCTGCCTTGGGTGGAAAATTTGTCTAACCAGTTGCAGCAATTAAATCATTCCTTGGTCAGGCAAAAATCTACTCCAGGTCACGCTCGTGTCTCTGGGTCATCTAAGCAGACTGCTTCTTCCTCACAATCCACTAATCTCTCAGATGTTTCATCTGAAGAGGAGGGGGTGCATATTGTCAGACACTGAATCAGGTGTTTCCGATGAGGATTCTCCATTGCAAATTTATGTCTCTGCCCTTGTGGTTGCTATTAAGCAAATCCTACAAATCACTGATGATGAGTATTCCACTACTGTGGCTAAGAAAACTGATATGTTTAAATGGCAGAAGGTGGTTAAAAATCTATTACCCCATTCTGACCATATGGTGGACATCAGGCAGGAGCACTGGTCTAATACAGGGAAGAAATTCCCTCTGTCTAAACGGGCCTTGGCTTGCTATCCTCTCCCTGCAGAGTTATGTAATAAGTGGGAAAATCCACCGCCGGTGGATTCTCATGTCACCTGCCTAGTGGTGTCATCCACTCTGCCTGTCACCACTGTCACTTCACTGAAGGAACTGACAGATAAGCGTATGGAAGGATGCCTGAAGTCTATTTACTCCCTTACATGTGCTGTACATAGATCCACTATTGTGGCATCTTGGGCTGCAAAAGGAATTGAAGCAAGGGTTCAGGCATTAGAGGAAGAGCTGCCCAAGGATATATCTGACAATACCTGTCTCATATTACCACCACCGCCTATTACATTCAGGAGGCGTCCTCTGAGGCGGGTGTGTTGGCAGCCAATGCGTCAACTATGTCTGTCCTGGCTCGCCGTATTCTGTGGTTGAGGTCATGGAAGGTGGACCTAGACTCCAAGGGAGGTACTCCCCTTTAAGGGGGACATTTTGTTTGGGGAAGACCTAAATAAAATTATGTCTGAATTGGCGGCTGCTAAGACTGCATTACAAATACTAATCCTTCTGAACAGAAGGCTAAAGGTACCACTTTTCGTTCCTTTCGGCCTCAAGGGAAAGCAAAAGGTCAGGCATACCTGAGACTCCCAAAACCACTAAGCCCAAGGCAAAGCAGTACTGGGTGGCCCTTCAACCTGCTTCTAAACAGCAAACACATAGATTCCTGCGCTAATTAACTCTACAAAATGATATGGCTCAGAGTTTGCTTGACTCAATAAAAACAAAACAAAAAGGATAATTAAATATACTTTATATGATTCTTTTTTATTTTTATCACACATACATACATGTATGTTTAAAAATTAATTTAAGAATAAATTGATTAGACCGGTCTAAATAAAACATAAATCAAAAAAGCAAAAATCAGAACATAGTAATAAGCTAATAATAAGCTAAAGGAGGTGGATCATAAGTAAACTCCTGTGCACAGAAAAATCAATAAAAATACTAAAAATAAGTCCTTTGTATAGGATCGTGCAAATAGTTTGACCAGCTATAAATTGCAACAGTGTCTCGTTATGTTTTGTAGTGTTAGACACTCTTCATCAAATTGCCACTCAGCCAAAAAGTGCAACAGGTAAGTGTGACAAACGCTCCACAACGGAACTTTACATATGGTTCGCACCTGAAGCTGACATGCGGAACAGGAAAATAATGTGAGACGGTCTCGGGCTGCGGGAAGGCGCTTCGCTGGCGCCTGGTATGTTAATGTTAATTACCCCGACTTCCAGGCTCTGTGAGTCCGCGTCTTCGGGTGCCGTATGCAGACACCTGCGTCCCGTTAATAGGCACACCTTCACCGTTGATTCTCCTGATAATGCCTCTTTCTATGAGAGAGGAGCAGCCTATTTGGACCTTTGTGCACCAGCTATATTGCACTTTTACAGCATATCTTTTCCAGTGACATTATCTGGAGAATTGATGGTGAACGTGTGAGTAACACTAAAACGCAGGTGTCTGCATACGGCACCCGGAGACTCACAGAGCCTGGAAGCCGGGCTCCAGAGGCATTATCAGGAGAATCAACGGTGAAGGTGTGCCTATTAACGGGACGCAGGTGTCTGCATACGGCACCCGAAGACGCGGACTCACAGAGCCTGGAAGTCGGGGTAATTAACATTAACATACCAGGCGCCAGCGAAGCGCCTTCCCGCAGCCCGAGACCGTCTCACATTATTTTCCTGTTCCGCATGTCAGCTTCAGGTGCGAACCATATGTAAAGTTCCGTTGTGGAGCGTTTGTCACACTTACCTGTTGCACTTTTTGGCTGAGTGGCAATTTGATGAAGAGTGTCTAACACTACAAAACATAACGAGACACTGTTGCAATTTATAGCTGGTCAAACTATTTGCACGATCCTATACAAAGGACTTATTTTTAGTATTTTTATTGATTTTTCTGTGCACAGGAGTTTACTTATGATCCACCTCCTTTAGCTTATTATTAGCTTATTACTATGTTCTGATTTTTGCTTTTTTGATTTATGTTTTATTTAGACCGGTCTAATCAATTTATTCTTAAATTAATTTTTAAACATACATGTATGTATGTGTGATAAAAATAAAAAAGAATCATATAAAGTATATTTAATTATCCTTTTTGTTTTGTTTTTATTGAGTCAAGCAAACTCTGAGCCATATCATTTTGTAGAGTTAATTAGCGCAGGAATCTATGTGTTTGTTGTTTCCAAGTTACCAGGGACTTTAAAGTGCCGGTTTCTCTCTGTTTGACTTGATTTACCCCAAGTCAATTTTTTCTTGCAGCTTGAACATATATTGTATTGGTTTAAATATTGATACTAAACATTGTATTAACACAACCATTTTAGTTGGGTTGTGGTATATTAGCGCCTGGTTAATTTTTGCATGGCTGCTTCTAAACAGGACAAGCCGGCCGCATGATGGGCCGAATTCTGCAGTTCACCCAGGTCTGGTTAAAGACCACTTCAGAAGCATGGTTGCGGGAAGTTGTCTCTCACGGGTGCGCAGTCTCCTTCAAGAGACATCCCCCTCGCCAGTTTTGCACCACGGTTATCCCTTCGGATCCTTTACAGGCGCAAGCACTGCAAAAGGTTGTGGGTTCCCTCCTGAAAACAGGAGTGGTAGTGCCGGTTCCTCTGGCCCAGAGAGGCAGAGGTTACTACTCGACCCTATTTCTAGTTCCGAAACCCAATGAGTCTTTCCGGCCTATATTCAACCTCAAATCACTGAACAAGTTTGTGAGAGTGTCCAAGTTCCGTATGGAAACACTGCGCTCAATTGTACTGGCTATGGAACCTGGAGAATATATGGTATCCCTGGATATACAGGATGCATACCTGCATATTCCTATTGCCATGTCGCATCAGCAGTATCTGCAGTTTGCTATTGGCAACCTCCACTATCAGTTCGAGGCTCTACCATTTGGACTGGCTACGGCTTCTCGGATCTTCACTAAGGTCATGGCCGTAATGACGGCCTACCTCTGTCGCCAGGGAGTCAGGATCCTGCCGTATCTGGACGACTTGCTGATTCTGGCAAACTTCCATGATGTCCTCCTCAGTAATCTGCAACTGACTTTAAGCTTCCTAGAAGCCCACGGGTGGCTCATCAATTGGAAGAAATCCTCGCTGGTCCCAGCTCAGAGCATGGTGCACTTGGGGGCACCCCTGGACACACACAGTTAACAACTGTTTCTGTCTCCAGAAAAAGTCCTGAGACTTCAAGACAGGATAAGATGCTTTCTTTGTCGCCCGGAGTGTCAATACACTCGGCGATGCAAATACTTGGCCTGATGGTGTCGGCATTCGACATGGTAGAGTACGCTCAATTTCATTCTCGCCCTCTGCAGAGGTTAATCCTTTCCAAGTGGGACGGCCTACCTCATCGGATCAGATCTCACATACAGTAATCACTTTGACTCCGGAGGTTCATCTGTCACTGACTTGGTGGCTACAGGACCAGCAATTGAGCCGGGGCTGTCCCTTCTGGGTCCCCGACTGAGGGGGTCATTCCGAGTTGTTCGCTAGCAGATTTCGGTCGCAGCGCAGCAATCAGGCAAAAAAACGGCACTTCTGTGCATGCGTATGTGGCGCAATGCGCACGCACGTCGTACTGTTACAACGAACGATGTAGTTTCACACAAGGTCTAGCGAAGCTTTTCAGTAACACTGCTGGCCGCAGAGTGATTGACAGGAAGTGGGGGTTTCTGGGTGTCATCTGACCGTTTTCAGGGAGTGAATGGAAAAACACAGGCGTGCCAGATAAAAACGCAGGCATGGCTGGGGAAACGTAGGCGTGGCTGGCCGAACTCAGGGCGTGTTCGTGACGTCTAAACTGAATAGTCTGAAGAGATCGCAAGCGCTGAGTAGGTCTGGAGCTACTCAGAAACTGCACAAAATTATTTTGTAGCCGCTCTGTGATCCTTTCGTTCGCACTTCTGCTAAGCTAAAATACACTCCCAGAGGGCGGTGGCTTAGCGTTTGCACGGCTGCTAAAAGCAGCTAGCGAGCAAACAACTCGGAATGACCCCGTGAGTCCTGTTGACAACAGACACCAGTCTGAGGGTATGGGGTGCAGTGTTGCAGCAACACTCTTTTCAGGGTCGCTGGACCAAGGAGGAGTCACTCCTCCCAATAAACATTCTGGAGTTGCGGGCGGTGTTCAATGCATTGACTCTCGCCCTGCCTCTGGTACAGAACAGGTCGGTTCAAGTACGGTCAAACAACGGTACTGTGGTGTCATACATAAACCATTAAGGCGGCACTCGAAGCCGCATTGCTATGATGGAAGTGTAAAAAAAATTTAGTTGGGCGGAGCGCCATCTGCCAGTAATATCGACAGTGTTCATTCCGGGCATCCTAAACTGGAAAGCGGACTTCCCGAGTCGCCAGGACGTTCACGAAGGGAGAGTGGAGTCTTCATCCAGAAGTCTTTCAACTCTTAGTGGACAAGTAGGGCCTACCAGACGTAGACATGATGGCATCTCGACACAATCACAAGGTTCCAGTCTATGGATCAAGGACCAGGGATCCTCAAGCAGCATTTGTGGATGCACTGGGAATTCCATGGAACTTTCAGCTGCCCTACGTGTTCCCTCCAGTGTCACTCCTGCCCAGGGTCCTACAGAAGTTCAAACAAGAAGGAGGATTTCTACTTCTAGTTGCTCCAGCGTGGCCCAGGCGGCATTGGTTCTCAGACCTGCAGGGTCTATCGACAGAGCGTCCTCTTCTACTTCCTCAGCGCCCAGACCTCCTCGTACAGGGCCCTTGTTTTTATCTGGACCTGGCCAGGCTGGCTTTGACGGCATGGCTCTTGAAGCATCACTCCTGAGAGCCAATGGATTCTCTGAGGCAGTCATCCAAACTATGTTAAAAGCTCACAAACCGGCATCTGCTCCGATTTATTACAGGGTCTGGAATTCTTACTTCACCTGGTGTGCTGATAAGAATAATGATGCTTACAGATTCAGAACGTCCAAAATTCTGGCTTTTCTGCCAAGAGGCCTGGATTAGGCCTTCGTCTGGCCTCCCTCAAGGTTCACATATATGCTTTGTCGGTATGGTTTCAGAGAAAAATTGCGTCTATACCTGACATTCATACATTCATTCAGGGTGTCTTACGGATTCAGCCTCCCTATGTCCCTCCTGTAGCTCCATTGGATATGGCTGTTGTCCTGAATGCCCTGCAATAGTCTACATTTGAACCTCCTTAAGATGGTGGACCTTAAATGGCTCACGGCCAAGGTCTTATTTTTACTGGCTATTGCCTCTGCTAGAAGGGTGTCGGCCTTAGGCGCATTGTCCTGTCGTCCACCCTTTCTAATATTTCATTGTGACCGGGCAGTTTTTAGAACTCGCCCAGGTTATTTACCTAAGGTGATGTAATCTTTTCACCTTAACCAAGAGATTGTGTTTCCGGCCTTTATTTCTTCTGATTTATCCTCCAAAGAGCGGTCTTTGGATGTGGTGCGGGCTCTCCGTATATATGTGGAGAGGACTGTCTCTATCGGGAGGTCAGACTCCCTTTTTGTCCTGTTTGGTTTTCACAAAGGTGGCTGGCCTGCAGATAAGCAAACTTGGCCAGATGGATTAGAATAGTGATTGTACAAGCTTATGCACAGGCTGATCTCCCAGCTTCTGCTGCTATTAACACCCATTCTACTCGGTCTGTTGGACCTACTTGGGCGGCTCGCCGTGGCGCGTCCGCAGTAAACTGTGGTCCTCTGTGAACACGTTTATTAGGTTCTATGCCTTTGATACTTACTCCTCCCAGGATGTTTCCTTTGGACACCAAGCTCTCATACCCGCTAAGGCGCGTCCCCTCCCTTGAGGAACTGCTTTAGGACATCTCCGATGTTTCCCTGTGGAAACCAATGTAACCTGCTGCAGAAAAGGAGCGTTATGGTAGACTTACCATTGTTAACTCTCTTTCTGCGAGGTACATTGGATTCCACAGGGTTCCCACCCTGACGCACCTAGCATCTATGGGTTTGTATGGCATTAGCCGCTGGTCTCTTCTCCTGTTGTGAGAATGTGGTTCTATATGACTAACATCTGCGTTCTCTCTTACCTGCTCCTGCATTGTACTGGTTAACGAAACTGAGCTCTCAGTGCCTGGAGGCGGGGTTATAGAGGAGGCCCCAATGCATCCTGGGACAGCCTAAAGCTTTGGCCTGTTGGTGCTTCTGGATCAACATCCACTCTACCCCAATGTTTCCCTGTAGAACCGAATGTACCTCGCAGAAAGAGAGTTAACAATGGTAAGTCTACCATAACTCTCCTTTTTACACATTATGCCAGGTGGAGCCCCAGTCACACATTACGCCAGGTAGAGCCCAATAATGTGCCTAGGGACTGCCTGACCCCTAAATTCTCCCATCCTTTGCAGTAGCTTGCATCTTTTTCAAAGGTGATTTCCATTGAATCCTTTACAGGTATTTATGCCTGTTTCAGCATGGCTGCTAATTTGCACCTGAAGATTTGAGTCATCTAATGCCACTAGATACATCATAAAATCCTACAATAACCATTAGTATCCAATGCAAAAATGTATGGAGGCAGAGCTATTATAATAAAATCCTTTTTTATTAATTTATATGTGTTCACAATGGTACCCCATTTCAAATTGTGTGTGCCTGGTCAGCTACTCCTGTCCCAGAAGGTTCCAAAATATGTGTAGCCGCTGTGATCGTCTCCATTAACGGAAGCGGCCCCAATATTTAATATTTATGTTCTGAGCGGCGGGTTACCATGGGGACCAATTCCACTGATGGGAGCAGCCCTAGTATTGACTGTCACAATCCCAGAGGGATATCTGAAGAACAGTTTGTCAAGGGGGTTGACAATATTGCCAAAGTAGCACCAACACCTTACACGTATATATGTTTGCACATGACCATGCTCACAGCCGTGAACCAGAAGTAGATAGTCTCCCTTATGGGAACATTGGATTTTTATTTTTTATTTTTTTTTCTATTACAATTTCAATGAAATATATTTTAACAGTGTGTGAGTGGAGTCTTTATTGGAATACAGGTTGAGTATCCCATATCCAAATATTCCGAAATACAGAATGTTTTGAGTGAGAGTGAGATAGTGAAACCTTTGTTTTCTGATGGCTCAATGTACACAAACTTTGTTTAATAGTATACACAAAGTTATTAAAAATATTGTATTAAATGACCTTCAGGCTGTGTGTATAAGGTGTATATGAAACATAAATGAATTGTGTATATGTACACGAACTTTGTTTAATGCACAAAGTTATTAAAAATATTGGCTAAAATGACCTTCAGGCTGTGTGTATAAGGGGGGTCATTCCGAGTCGTTCGCTCGGTAATTTTCTTCGCATCGCAGCGTTTTTCTGCTTAGTACGCATGCGCAATGTTCGCACTGCGACTGCGCCAAGTATTTTTGCTATGAAGATAGTTTTTTTACTCACGGCTTTTTCTTCGCTCCGGCGATCGTAATGTGATTGACTGGAAATGGGTGTTACTGGGCGGAAACACGGCGTTTTATGGGTGTGTGGATAAAAACGCTACCGTTTCCGGAAAAAACGCGGGAGTGGCTGGAGAAACGGGGGAGTGTCTGGGCGAACGCTGGGTGTGTTTGTGACGTCAAACCAGGAACGACAAGCACTGAACTGATCGCAGATGCCGAGTAAGTCTGAAGCTACTCTGAAACTGCTAAGTAGTTTGTAATCGCAATATTGCGAATACATCGTTCGCAATTTTAAGAAGCTAAGATTCACTCCCAGTAGGCGGAGGCTTAGCGTGTGTAACTCTGCTAAAATCGCCTTGCGAGCGAACAACTCGGAATGAGGGCCAAGGTGTATATGAAACATAAATGCATTCTGTGCTTAGATTTAGGTCCCATCACCATGATATCTCATTATGGTATGCAATTATTCCAAAATACGGAAAAATCCCATATCCAAAATCCCTCTGGTCCCAAGCATTTTGGATAAGGGATACTCAACCTGTATTTCTTTTACAGTTGAACTACAGGTATCAGCGGGCCCTTAATTGTCCCACATGCTGGTACTTGTGATTCGCCAAGTACCAGCATGCTGGAGAGACTTGCTGAGACCTGTAGTTTCACTGTAAAAAACACAATATTTATTCTTATTTTTACACAATTGACTGTCAACGGTCAACGGTCCCCGAAATTCCCAGGGAAACCCGGCCTGGGGTAAATAGTTGAGGTGATAATGGAATGGTCACAGGGACCTGTATAAATGTGTCCCCCGGCTGTGGCATTATCTTCTTGACTAGTGGAGCCCGGTGCTGGTTTTTAAAATACTGGAGGACCCCTACATAATTGTTTCCTGTATTTTAAGAACCAGGACCAGCTCAAAGAGTCCAGGGCTGGTTATGCTTAGGGCGGGGGACCACATGCAATTTTTTTTTATTGAACTATTTAATTTCTTGACACAGTGAAGCCATGCATGGATCTCACTTCATGTTTGGCAGTGCTTCACAAAACTCCCCCGAAAAACATTGCTTTTAATTACGAATGACATCGGCATTTGAAAACACAAATGCTAGAAACACAGGAGCTTAATAGTTTACCGGGTATGTTTGTGGGAAATTAGACATGAAAACAAACGATGCCAACTGAGATTGATCTTGACTGACATCGGCTGAAACATGGGAGCTTAGTAAAGTTCCCTATTTGTGTGAGTTAACGACCCTATTCAGTAATGATTGCAAATTCTGCTAAAAAGCAGAATTTGCAATACTTTCACTCACATGTTGGGGTCTGCCCATCACAGGGCAAGGCCGCCCAGCATGCTAACAGCCGCCCCCTCTGTGGCCATGCTGAAATTGCGGTGATCGCATAAAGTAGGGAAGTCTCTGGCCGCTGCCATCTTTGTGAACGGAGCAGCTGCATGTGACGTCACGCAGCTGGCCCAATCAGGCCCACGCCACATCCCCCCATTTGCCCCACCACACCTCCGTTCCACTAGTGCCGCCCCTGCAACGCTCCGTCTCCGTCTAAGGAACCGAGAGTTGCTGCACGCCCCGCAAATGCCTCCACGTGATTGGCAGGCAGACGCATTCGCATTTACTGTGGGGCACCTCCAGTAAATGCAGGCGCATGCGCAGGATGGGCCCTGTGCATGCGCCAGCATCATCGTAGTTTTTGCGGTTGGATCGCGAGTTGCGATCCAACCTGAATTGGGTCCTAAGTCTTCTACGGCTGAGACTATCCATTGAGACTATCATTGCACAAGGGTGCATTTGACTTGTCCTACACCACCAAGCACCCATGGATGGTCCAAGCACATTGCTATTACATGCCAATTTAGTGGCTTGCGTTAGTGAAGAAAAAGTATATCCTCTGTTTCTTATTGATATGACATATTAGTGGTTTCTAGAATATACCAGCAGAATGTGAAATGGAAGTTAGTCCACACAGAGGGTCTTTAAACCAGGCATGCAGATTTATTTTTCACATCGATAACAGAGTTGGTCACTATGAAGGTTATAACAGCAGTAACAGCAGGCAAATACAGGCCTCATCTAATGAGCTACATATGTGTCCTTTCCCATCTCTGCATACAACACGCGCCATTTACTGGTGCACGCATACGTTCGCACCCACGTACCATTCATAAGCATGGCGATGCATATCGTTGCCACAATGCGTGTTCCCGTGAGTACACATTGCAGCAAAGACAGGAGATGACACATCTGTAAGTATTGCACAGCTGTGCAGTAATCTGACACTCAACACAATGGCATGCGCAGAGTCTCTTATGCAGTTGCATCATTGCACCAGGGTCACTGAACAGAGGAGAGGAGACAGTGCAGGAGTGCACTCCGCTCTCTAACACCCCCCTCATAACCCAAAACAAAGAGATACAGGGGTGCCATAAAAATCTATGTACAGTATACCATATGCGACCGCAATGTGATTGATAGCGGTGGGCGTTTTCCTGTCGGCGACGCAGCGTTTGCAAACGTTTATGTGGTGGCTGTGTAACATCACACCCAGCCGCTCCGATAAAAAAAATGGGCGCTGACCGCCTGACAGCGGACCATCTGACAGCGCAGCCAGGCAGTTCATCAGCACTTTCTGTGCTCTGGGGGTTATATTTACTAAATAGAAATTTTGATCAATTTCACGTTGATGAAAAACTACCTACATCGATGCTGTGTTTCAGGGTATAAAACACACATTTACTAACGTTTAAAAATGAAGATAAAAAATTGTTAGTAAATGTGTCAAAGACAAGGGAAGGAGCAATGTTAAAGAAATGTTAAAAACGGCATCTATTGGGGGATTAAAAGGGGCAACAAAAAAAGCATTGCTTGTCAACCTAAAAGGTTGTTGTCTGATACATTTTATTTTTCACAAACAATATTTATTTTCTGTATCTGGAAACATAGGAGCATACTTGCCTACTCTCTTGGAAGGTGGAGGAGACTCTAGATTTTTTTGGTAGTCCCCCATACCCCTGGCAGTATGGGTGGGCCTCCTGCATTCCACCCACTTCCTAGTAAAGTGAGCAGGATGGGGAGATAATACTGGAAGTAGTGGGTCCATATGGAGGAGGCGGGGCAAAAATTGTGTGATTCACTGCACTGTAGCCCCACTCCTCCCCCACAGACTTTCGCTGCATTTTACCACAGTGAGGGTGTGGCCTAATGCTGTAAAAAGCCCACACCTGCCTCCGAAATGTTCAGCTACATCTCCTCTTCAGACGAGGTATGCATAGGAGCCAGGAAGGTGCAGTAGAAAGGCAAGTGGGTGAGCAGACTGTGTGTGGCCACCCAGATGGCCACACTTCCTCCCTTTGTAGAAGCAATGCATTAATCAGTCTCTACCCTCACTCCGTGGGCCCGCCTCACAGGCCATATTTACCCACATTTAGTACCCTCAGATGTTTGCAGTTCATCTCTTGAATAAGTACAGTATAAGAGGGTAATTTATGAGCTGGCTTTATTATGAGTGCGAAGGTGTTAATGGGCTTAGGCTTTATTAGAGTTAAAGTGAAGGGGTTAATCCTTTTATTTGAGTTAATTAAGGTGAATTCTTTTTTTTATTTGACTGAGTGATGTACAGTACAGTAATGAACATTAACCACTTAACTGGCTAATGTTTTCCCCAAATTTATTTTTTTTTTACAAATGAATTAAGTTAAGTGACTCCTCCCAAATTCGTCACTTAGGGGGCATGGCCAGCACTCTGTGAGCTGCTGGCCATGCCCCCGGCCCCTTTGTCTTCCGTGAATAGCCACTGTACGCATGCGCACAGCATCTATTCACCACCGTAGCACTGCTCTGCTAGGCAGAGCAGAGTGCCAGGAGCCTCCCAACTGCCCCCCCCCCCCCCGCCCCCACCCACCACGAGACACTGCGGCCCGCGGGTAGGACAGTCCCAAAGATTTCTGCCAAATTTCTGCCAAAGGTGGTTTCATCATTCCACATGAACCAACCTATTGTGGTGCCAGTGGCTACTGACTCCTTCGCTGAGTCAAAATCTTTAGATGTGGTTAGGGCGTTAAAGATTTATGTCGCCAGGACGGCTCATCTGGGGAAAACAAACGCTCTGTTTGTCCTCTATGCTCCCAATAAGATTGGGGCTCCTGCGTCCAAGCAGACTATTGCACGATGGATCTGTACTACAATTCGGCATGCTCATTCTACGGCTGGATTGCCGTTACCGAAATCAGTGAAGGCCCACTCTACCAGAAAGGTGGACTCATCCTGGGTGGCTGCTCGGGGGGGTCTCGGCATTGCAACTCTGCCGAGCAGCTACTTGGTCGGGTTCAAACACTTTTGCGAAGTTTTACAAGTTTGATACCCTGGCTGATGAGGACCTCATGTTTGGTCAATCGGTGCTGCAGAGTCATCCGCACTCTCCCGCCCGTTCTGGAGCTTTGGTATAAACCCCAAGGTCCTATTGGTGTCCCCAGCATCCTCTAGGGCGTATGAGAAAATAGGATTTTAATACCTACCGGTAAATCCTTTTCTCTTAGTCCGTAGAGGATGCTGGGCGCCCATCCCAGTGCGGACTCTATCTGTAATTTTTAGTTATTAGTTGTGTTTACACACGGGTTGTGTTATGATTATAGTCAGCCTGTTGCTGACGTTGTTCATGTCGTTGACTGGAGTTTTGTTAATTGCCATGTTGTACGGCGTGTTTGAGGTGTGAGCTGGTATGGGTCCCACCTTAGTTATCATTAATCCTTTTCCTCGGAATGTCCATCTCCCTGGGCACAGTTCCTGTAACTGGAGTCTGGAGGAGGGGCATAGACGGAGGAGCCAGTTCACACCCCTTTTTCAAAGTCTTAAAGTGCCCATGTCTCCTGCGGATCCTGTCTATACCCCATGGTCCTTTTGGTGTCCCCAGCATCCTCTATGGACTAAGAGAAAAGGATTTACCGGTAGGTATTAAAATCCTATTTTACACACTTGCTGTTATACCCGTTGTTTGCACGGAAGTTTCTTATTTTCAAGGTTGTACATATAGGGCTGCCTATGCTCCGTCGTGCTCCTGTTACCCAGCTGTGCCACATTATTTTTTACCATCGCATACCCCCTGCTCGTGAATAAGGCCAGCAATTCTACGTCACGTACACAGCAAGATAATTTACTGTGACCATCAGCTTTGCAGTTATTACTTGGGGGGTCTCTGCAGGTCAGGTCCTGCCTTGTACTACTGTTCCCGGATGGACAGGCCCTGCTACCTAAATCAGGTGCTATATATTGCTTTCACCTTCAATTTATTCATGTGGCATTACCTATAGTACTTATATTAATTTTCTGAGAAGTTACTCTCCTCTATGATGTAATTTTTTTTCCCATGCCGTAGTGGTCGCAGTGATCTACGTTCTGTTTTGACTGGACTCATAGCTTGGATTATAAGTGGAATATAATTTATCTCCGCAATGGATACATTTGTGGCCCCAACTACCCCCAAAATTCAAAGGACCCAGAATGGTGGCAAGAAAGGAGATGCGGTCACGGATGTTGGTGATGATTTGGAACACATATCATCTGTGGGTCCTCCACCAGCCCCTTTGATCTATGATGAAATTGTCCGGGCTATTAGAGAAACTGTTGAGCCTCTTCTGCAAAAACAAGCAGATAAGGTCATGGGAGCTGTTGCTGACCTTAAATTCTATAGGTGACACTACCTGAGATAGTTGATTTACTACGATTGGGAGTGTTAGATCATCACTCAAAGGATCTGGTCTTATAATATAAGAAATTATAAGTGACAGCAGAATACAGTAAATAAAACACAGTGAATACACTTTTTAATTGATACAGTATCTTTCATTTATTTGTTATATACCTCTATATATTTCACATCATTTTTTAAGTGACCAATATTAAAAGTTATATTTTAGACAAATTAATAATTCTTTCTCTCTCATAGTGCGCCAACAAAGAGACAATCTTCGCTTTCTTACCTTGACCTTAAGTCGCGAATGACTTCGGTCTCGCGCCAAGTTTCTGAAATGAAAATAAAATCGGCTCCAATTTTCACTAGATCTCCGAATTAAAGCAACAAGTAGCCGACCTCTCATCTGGTCAGGCTGACTTGTTAACTAAAGTCAATGACCTTGAAAATAGGTCCATACGAAATAACTTCTGAATCATTGGGCTCAAAAAATTAATTAAGGGCCCGAATATTACTAAATTCCTTGTTTCAAATCTCCCAAATGTGTTGGGCATTGCCTCAGAACTGTCTGCTTTGGAAATCAAGAAAGCCCATTGCTTAGGGCCTTATTGAGATTCCCACAACTCCAGACCCAGGGCTGTTATATTCAAATGCCTAAACTTCCGTCATAAAGAACTCATCTGGTCTACTGTAAAGAAAAAGGGTTCTCTTCACTGGGATGGTCAACGCATTCTCTTCCAGGACTACTCAGCGGAAGTTTCCAGAGCCCACAGGAATATGTTGCCTATTTGTGCACAGTTGGTGAAAAGAGGCATCAAGTTTGCACTCCTTTATCCAGCGAGACTTCATATCTTCACTCAACAGGGAACCAAGGACTTCATGGAAGTATCGGAAGCTCAAGCATTTTTACAGGATTCCGAGAATGACATGAACTCTTCTGAACCTGACTGAATGATTTATTTCCATTGTTACGGATCCTCCAGATTCCACTTTCAGGTCATATTTCAATACTCTCATGTTGACTAGCATTTCAGACTATTGATACTGCCTTGTTATTCGATATAGTTGATACTTGGTTATATCACTTCTTGACTCTTAATTCGACTACAAGGTTGACAGTTGTTTTGCTTTAATTGAAATTGATGGTTGATTTATCGTGCTACCACGATAACCGATACTTATTCCATAACAATTTTTGTATTGCCTTTAATCCAGTTAACCAGAATTTTATGTTAATTTTCATATTAGGCTGTGACCCCATGCTGCATTAATACCTTTTTGGAACTCAATGTCGCTCAATTGTTTTCGTATTTAATATTTTGTATTCAACACTACTAATGGCTTTAGCTCTGTGTTTTATTACTTTTACCGCAATGTTTATTCAGTATTTTAGACTAATTGATACCACATGCCGCATCTGGTACTATAGTTCTTCCATGCTCTCCTTTTTTGTTGCTAATATGGTCAGGATAGCACATGTATATAGCTTATTGTTTTCTGTAACATATGGCCTCCCGTCTTAGATTTTGTACTTGGAATGTTAGAGGCATACATTAACCGATTAAAAACTGGCGGATTTGGACATATTTAAATAAAATAAAAGCTGATATCACATATCTTCAGGAAACCCACTTATCTCCCCCCAAACATGATAAATGAAATATGTTACACCAGAGGGTTCTGGCTTCTTGCTCCTACTCCTCTAAAGCCAGAGGCGTAGCTATATTATTTCGTAAAGGTATTACATATATTGTTCATTCATTGATTACGGATCTGCAAGTCCGCTATATTATTGCAGATGTAACCTTGGATGGAAAGAGGTATACCCTATGTAACAAAAAAAAAGGAGAAAATAGGGAGGGTCTACAAGTTTGGCGCACAGCAGCCCGTCCACTGACAAAATACCTATGTAAAAATCACCGATTTTACCAAAACAATATATAGAAGAAGCAAGTGTTGGTATTTATCTGTGTCCAGGGCGCGTAAAAAAAGAAAAAGGTAATGAAACTTAACACATCCCTTGTCAAATGGGTATATGATGTCTTCTCCAGATTATGCAGGCCTAGGAGTCCTTTCGTTCAGGTGAATCTTCTCGTTATAAATGGCTCCCAGTTCATGTCAAAATGGAGAGAAATAAGAGAGAAAAGAAATGTGTAGCACCGTTTACAACAGCTAGAATCGAGAATTCCACACAATGAAAGTTTTTAAGGGCGTACCCCACTCACACAGAAACAAGTAAGTGGGTTCCCGTAAAGGTATCTTTATTGCTAGTTTTTTTCTCCAATCCCCTCAGGTTAGGTTCACGTAATTAAGCGTGCCTGAATCTCACACCACATGGGGTACTGTAAACACGTAGGGGTAGTGTCTGAGGCAATTTCAATGCGTACCCTCACTTACACAGAGCAAAGCCAGAACATTCATATAACGGTTTCTTTATATCAACAAAAATCCTCAGGTGCGTACCCCAACTCACTCAGTAAACGATGAATGACTCCTATAAAGGTTTCTTTAAATAGATTCACTGGTATCCCTTTGGTGGATCCACAAGAGGAAAAGGAACTCTTTCTCCCAAATGCCAGACCAGAGTCATGAAAAAAATCCTTCTTTCTAAAACAGGTTTTTTATTCCAGACATAGTCCAAATTCATACAAAGGAATCACCACACATGGTGACAGAAAAAATAAAAAAGTAAAAATTTAAAAGTACAATAAAAATTCCAAAGGCAAAATTTGAGATAATAATCGGCGTGATTATTCCCTTTTTCCAGAAAACTACTCACAGTACAGTCGTCCGACGCGTTTCGGTCTCGAATGGACCTTAATCATGAACTATCTGCACTATGAGGAGTAAGCATATTTATGCTATGAACATCCAATGAATGAGTAGCCGGAAATGACATCATTAATTACAATGAAAATTAATTTTGTTTAAAAACATGATTATTCATCACACAAATTCATAATAACATATACATAAACACTAGTATCATGCATGGTGAAAAAGTACAGCAGGAAAAACACTTTAAAACATATTTTCTTCTCCATTAAAAAACGGAGCTTGGAATTCTGGGTAATGTAGTTTCCATAGTGAACTACTACATGACCATATATGGTGTTTCCACCGGATATTGTGTTGCACCGCTGCTGGTGAAACTTCCCCAGAAAATAATCCCTGAAGGTTTGTTCCGTTTGTAGCCGGAAATGACATCATTAATTACAATGAAAATTAATTTTGTTTAAAAACATGATTATTCATCACACAAATTCATAATAACATATACATAAACACTAGTATCATGCATGGTGAAAAAGTACAGCAGGAAAAACACTTTAAAACATATTTTCTTCTCCATTAAAAAACGGAGCTTGGAATTCTGGGTAATGTAGTTTCCATAGTGAATGACCATATATGGTGTTTCCGCCGGATATTGTGTTGCACCGCTGCTGGTGAAACTTCCCCAGAAAATAATCCCTGAAGGTTTGTTCCGTTTGGAGAGACAGACGGCGGAAGTGACGTATCGCCGTCTTCTATTTCCGTTTTCAGGGATTCTGGGGTTTGTAGTTTAGAAGGGGAACCGGCGCGGCCATTTCATAGGTTAGAAAGCACTCTGAAACGGTCACCATGGAAACCAGCCGTGTTTTTGGTTTCTTTTCATTCATACATATTATGGGTAGCTAATATAAACGTAAAACAAAGAGAAACAGGAATTAGTGGAAAAAATAGAAACTACAGACTTTCTAAACAGATCTGGGGTAACACTTTTATGAAAATGTTGCATTAATAGATAAAGCTCAAAGTCGCATATTAATTTAGCACATCAGTCAAGGAACCATTTAAGCTCAAAATCGCAGTTCAGACCACCTGGGCTTAAGGTGTCATACATAAAAATACATTTCATTTCCGACTTAGCTAGAAATGTATTGAGGTCTTTATTCCTTCCGTTTCCTTTGACCTGTCTAATTCCATAAAAGCCTGATATTTCTGTGACCAAACAATTATGTTTGGTTTTAAAATGAGCAGACAAAGAATGGGTTAGAAGGCCTTTTTTAATGTTTCTAATGTGCTCCCCCAGGCGAACCTTTAAGGGTCTAGAGGTCCGCCCAATATAAAATAAATTACAGCTGCATTTAATAGCGTAAATGACATTTTTACTGTCACAAGTGATAAAATCTGTAATATTCACTTTTTTCTCATTTATATGGATATTTTCAATTTTGCTTTTTCCTTCACTTTTAATATGTCTACAGCCCATACAATTACCGCATCTGTAAAACCCCTGGGACACAATTCTAGACTGGGATTTCGTCGAGGGCATAGCACTGGAGACCAATTTATTTTTTAAATTGGGAGCCCTGCGGTAGATATGGATGGGTCTATTGGGGACAAGGGGTCCAATCACCGGATCCTTCTTTAGCAGACCCCAATGTCTTTTGAAAATCTTCTCGATTTCTTGATGACTTTGGTTAAACTGGGTGATGAAAGCCCATTCATATTTATTGTCTGTAGTGGTCTTTATAATATTATCTTTCAGGAGATCCTTACGTGTGGTGTTTCTTACTTCGGAATGGGCTTTTTCAATAGTGCCCTTATTGTAGCCGCATGCCCTAAATTTTTCATTCATTTCTTTTGCCTGTGCTTCAAAAATATTATCCTCCGTACAATTCCTCCTGACTCTTTTTAGTTGACTGATGGGGATAGAATCCAGCCAGTTGTTGTGGTGACAACTACTGGCTGCTATATATGACCTCGAATCAGTGGGTTTGGAGTAGGTCATGGTGTGTAACTGGCCCTCTTTAATATAGACAGTAATATCAAGGAAATTGATGGATTCCCCACTCTTTTCAAATGATAAGACAATATTCTTATCATTCGTGTTCAACAAAGTACAGAAAGAGTTAAGTGTTTCGACTCCACCTCTCCATAAAAAGAAAATATCATCAATATACCTGGCATAGGACACCAGATTCGCTCCATAGCTATTATTTGACCAAACCGTGTTTAGTTCCCATAAACCAAGGAATAGGTTGGCATAGCTAGGAGCGAATCTGGTGCCCATGGCCGTGCCCGTTTTCTGGATGTAAAATTGATCCTGAAATAAAAAGAAATTATTATTGAGGATAAACTTAATTCCCTCTATAATCAGCTCCTTTAGATCCTTTGTATGGTTGGACTGATCCAGAAAATAAGTGACCGCCTCCACACCGTCATCATGATCGATAACGGTGTAGAGGGAACTGACATCAGCTGTCACTAGGATGTCACCTTCCTTCCACTGTACAGATTCCAACAGTTTAAGGAAATCCTTTGTATCCTTCAAGTGTGATCTATTCCTGGATACCAAGGGTTGCAGGATATAATCAATGAACTTAGACAGATTTGATGTCAGAGATTGAACTCCCGATATAATCGGCCTACCCGGGGGATCAGTAAGGCTCTTATGTACTTTTGGTAGTACGTAGATCACAGGTATAGTTGGGTCTTCTATGATAATAAATTTGGCCTCTTTGGCACTAATGGTTCCTTTCTTTTCATATTTATCTATAAGATTTCTTAACTTAATTAAGGTGGTATCGGATGGATCGTTCCTAAGTTTTTTATACGTTTCAGTATCATTTAGCTGTCTCAGGACCTCATTTACATAGTTTGCCAGATCCATTACAACAACTCCTCCCCCTTTATCAGAGGGTTTGATTACGATCTCTTTAAGTTGTTTTAAATTTTTTAGGGCATTCCTTTCCTTAAACGTAAGGTTCTGAATTTTCTTTGGTTTTAGTTGAAGTTTTTCTAAGTCCTCAAGCACCATAACCCCAAAAGTTTCAATTAATGGCCCCTGTATATGTTTGGGGGAAAAAAGGGATTTAGGTTTAAATGGGGTGACTGCAGATGTGCTCAAAGGTGTACCAGTTGTGGCCAAGTCCTCCCTACTTGCAAAAAACTTCTTTATGGTTAATTTCCTCATGTACCGTTGTACATCTAAATATATTTCAAATGGATCGATAGGATTTGTTGGGGCATATTTTAAACCCTTACACAAAACAGAGGTTTCACTCTCTGACAGGATGTGGGAACTCAAATTGAAAATCTTTGTAGTGGGGATAGTTTTTCCTGTATTTCCTATGGTGCTATTAGATACGGAATGGACATTTTCAGGGCTAATTACTATCTTTTTTTGGGATTTACGTTTTCTTTTGCATTTACCTCTATGAGGTTTATGCACACCACCCCTCTTGCCCCTCTGCGATCTTTTTAGAATTATCGGTGCCTGTTTGGGTAATGTCTGTTCTCTAAAAAATGATGATTATGTTCTGGTTCGTTCGCCCTCCTTAGTGGAGAGAAGCGGTTCCTCGATCTTACCGGAACATTCTCATCAGAAGGGTACTTGTATTTGGGGTTTCTCTGGGAAGCCCCCCTCCATTCTGGTGTTTTATACCTATACCTTCTGTCTATCCTTCCAGATTGTGGAAATCTGGCATGGTCATAGACAGATGTATAGTCCCTTTCGTTCCTCTTAATGGGTTCCAAAGTACGGTTGTTAAACAATCTCCTCCTTTGAGGCTTTCTATACTGAAAGGTTTCATTATGCCGAGGAGGGGGATTAGTATGGCTGTCTGAAATTTCCCCTCCTTCTACCTCATGATTCTTGGATTCGATTTGTTCAGATCTATCCCTATTAAATTTCCGTAATTTTTTTTCTATGAGTTGCTTTTGTGTTCGTTTAAGTTTTGTTTCAATCTCCTTTTCCATAATTCTATATTCTTCAGACTCAGAAAAAGGATTTTCTGGGGAAGTTTCACCAGCAGCGGTGCAACACAATATCCGGCGGAAACACCATATATGGTCATTCACTATGGAAACTACATTACCCAGAATTCCAAGCTCCGTTTTTTAATGGAGAAGAAAATATGTTTTAAAGTGTTTTTCCTGCTGTACTTTTTCACCATGCATGATACTAGTGTTTATGTATATGTTATTATGAATTTGTGTGATGAATAATCATGTTTTTAAACAAAATTAATTTTCATTGTAATTAATGATGTCATTTCCGGCTACAAACGGAACAAACCTTCAGGGATTATTTTCTGGGGAAGTTTCACCAGCAGCGGTGCAACACAATATCCGGTGGAAACACCATATATGGTCATGTAGTAGTTCACTATGGAAACTACATTACCCAGAATTCCAAGCTCCGTTTTTTAATGGAGAAGAAAATATGTTTTAAAGTGTTTTTCCTGCTGTACTTTTTCACCATGCATGATACTAGTGTTTATGTATATGTTATTATGAATTTGTGTGATGAATAATCATGTTTTTAAACAAAATTAATTTTCATTGTAATTAATGATGTCATTTCCGGCTACAAACGGAACAAACCTTCAGGGATTATTTTCTGGGGAAGTTTCACCAGCAGCGGTGCAACACAATATCCGGTGGAAACACCATATATGGTCATGTAGTAGTTCACTATGGAAACTACATTACCCAGAATTCCAAGCTCCGTTTTTTAATGGAGAAGAAAATATGTTTTAAAGTGTTTTTCCTGCTGTACTTTTTCACCATGCATGATACTAGTGTTTATGTATATGTTATTATGAATTTGTGTGATGAATAATCATGTTTTTAAACAAAATTAATTTTCATTGTAATTAATGATGTCATTTCCGGCTACTCATTCATTGGATGTTCATAGCATAAATATGCTTACTCCTCATAGTGCAGATAGTTCATGATTAAGGTCCATTCGAGACCGAAACGCGTCGGACGACTGTACTGTGAGTAGTTTTCTGGAAAAAGGGAATAATCACGCCGATTATTATCTCAAATTTTGCCTTTGGAATTTTTATTGTACTTTTAAATTTTTACTTTTTTATTTTTTCTGTCACCATGTGTGGTGATTTCTTTGTATGAATTTGGACTATGTCTGGAATAAAAAACCTGTTTTAGAAAGAAGGATTTTTTTCATGACTCTGGTCTGGCATTTGGGAGAAAGAGTTCCTTTTCCTCTTGTGGATCCACCAAAGGGATACCAGTGAATCTATTTAAAGAAACCTTTATAGGAGTCATTCATCGTTTACTGAGTGAGTTGGGGTACGCACCTGAGGATTTTTGTTGATATAAAGAAACCGTTATATGAATGTTCTGGCTTTGCTCTGTGTAAGTGAGGGTACGCATTGAAATTGCCTCAGACACTACCCCTACGTGTTTACAGTACCCCATGTGGTGTGAGATTCAGGCACGCTTAATTACGTGAACCTAACCTGAGGGGATTGGAGAAAAAAACTAGCAATAAAGATACCTTTACGGGAACCCACTTACTTGTTTCTGTGTGAGTGGGGTACGCCCTTAAAAACTTTCATTGTGTGGAATTCTCGATTCTAGCTGTTGTAAACGGTGCTACACATTTCTTTTCTCTCTTATTTCTCTCCATTTTGACATGAACTGGGAGCCATTTATAACGAGAAGATTCACCTGAACGAAAGGACTCCTAGGCCTGCATAATCTGGAGAAGACATCATATACCCATTTGACAAGGGATGTGTTAAGTTTCATTACCTTTTTCTTTTTTTACGCGCCCTGGACACAGATAAATACCAACACTTGCTTCTTCTATACCCTATGTAACGCTTATGGTCCTAATACTTACGATAAAACATTTATTTTTACATTTGATTAATAAATTATTCCCTTTTATCGATACACAACTGGTGCTTGGAGGGGATTTTAATCTGGTTGCATCTAGTACTCTACATAGAGAATCCCTTTCCTGTACTTCCCCTAAGCAACCTAAATTTGTGCTAGATTACCTGGCTTCTCAGCTGAATTTAATGGATGTTTGAACTAGGGTGAGGCACCAAGTTGATCTAGATTATTCTTATTACTGAGCTACTCATGACACATTTTCTAGATTGGATTATTTTTATCTTTCTAATTCGCTATCTACCATGGTTTTAGACACGAATATTGAGCCCATCTCTATTTCAGATCATGCCCCGGTCTGGTTTGATATCCAAGGAAAATGTATCCTTGGTCCTTGTTCTTAATGGAGATTCCCGCCCAAATTAGCCTCATCTCTCAAATTTAAATCTATGCTGGAGACAGCCTGGGTTGACTTTGAACATAATAACCAATCTCACGAAGATAATCATAATAGATAGATAGATAGATAGATAGATAGATAGATAGATAGATAAAACCAAATTTATGGGCTAGGAGGTCCCTCTGAAATGCAGTCACCTAGTAAGCTTTTCTGATTGGCCGCATCATGGGACTAATTCAGCATGGAACACATCTATGATGCGTTTGCATGCTGAAGCCCTTCTGGAGTGTGCAAACGCGCAGAAGCCACACTGCACGTGCACACACAGTGAGATGCAACAGCATCTGACAAATGCGAATGCCTCTGCCTAATTGACAGGAAGAGGTGTTCGCGGGGTGGGAGGGAGCGTCACCACAATGTTTTTGGGGCGGTGTTTGGGGTGCGTGTCCAGACCGTTTGCAGGGTGGGCCGTGAAGGCTGTGTGACCCTCTGCCTTTGCAACTAGGCTGCGCAGGCAGAGGCTACCATTAACAAGCAAGCGCTTTGCTGCTGAGCGAAGCGTTCGCATGTTAGCAGGGGGGAGTGCCCGGCATGCAGGGCAGACCCCTGTGCTGGGCGTCCCCCACATGCTAGTATAAAGGGTTGTAGTTGTGTGTTTTTTCGCATAACTGCAGTCCATGCTGAATTAGGCCCCATATGTGATCACATCAGCAAAAGCAGATGAGCACACCAGGCACGTGTTTAATGGAATCAATTAATGATGCACAGAGTAATTAATAGGAGGAGGGAATTAATGATTTATGGGGCTAATTAAGTTGATTGGTATTGTTACAATGATGCTTAAAAAGTGATTTTTTGAGGAGGGGTTCATTATTGATCAGAAGATGATTTGCCTCAAAGCTGCTCTTGGTATCGTATGGTGGTCTCAATACTGGTCTAAGGCAGTCTTACAATGCTATCTCCGTTGTGCTTTATTTCTGTAGTGTTTGTTCATCTGAGGGTATCAATAAAATATCAGGGTTAATGACTGGTGTCAGTTGGATACAAATATTGTGATAAGATGTTAGTATTTAATTATATATCACCTGGACCTGGGGCACCTATTTTTCCATCTGTTGTGCATCGCTAATTATGAATACATTACTCTACACCTGGATTTGATAATCATGGTGGAGGCAATGGCTTATCTATAATGGGTGCGGTGTGTGCGGCGCACACAAGCACCAAGGGTCCAGAGGGGCCCACACCATGCGCACTGCACACATTTCTTCGCTACATATCTCTCCGGAGTCCCGCATTGGCAGCTGCAAAATCTCCAGGAAAATGGCATTTTGCACATGCGCAATAGAAAAATAGCAGGGAAAATGGCCTCTGCACCATTTTCCTGGAGTCTACACATCTTCTAATGCTGTGCTTGAATCTACTAGCACTTACACACACGCCACTGCTAGCTAGAGAGTAGGGGCCCTGGTGCCACTGGAAGGAAGCGAATATAGAATGTACAGAGGAGAATGGGGGGAAAGTGCAGAGGTGGAACATTCACACTGCCCACACTTAGCAATGCAGTTTATGTAAATGACTGTGCACGGCCTGTCTATAGCAACAAGCAATGTTCAGCTTGACAGTCTTCCAAAAGACCAACTTTGGCAATGTATGTACAGTATTCAGATAAAGACAGTTTAGAAGATTAAGGGGGTCATTCCGAGTTGATCGCTCGCTAGCAGTTTTAAGCAGCCGTGCAGATGCATAGCCGCTGCCCACGGGGGAGTGTATTTTTGCTTTGCAGGAGCGCGAACGCATGTGCAGCAGAGCGCCTGCAAACACATTTTGTGCAAAACAAGACCATCCCTGTAGTTACTTATCCTGTGTGATGATTGCTGCGATGAGTGACATGGTAATGATGTCAGATACCCGCCCAGCAACTGCCCAGCCACGCCTGCGTTTTTCCAAACACTCCCAGAAAACGGTCAGTTGACACCCATAAAGCCCTCTTCCTGTCAATCTCCTTGCGTTCGGCTGTGCGATTGGAATCGTCGCTAGAACCAGTGCAAAACCACAAAGGACTTCAAACCCGTACGACGCACGTGCACACGCAATGAACAACGGCTGCTAGCGATCAACTTGGAATGACCCCCTAAATCCTCACTTTTAAAAGGGAGACATACTTTCAAACACAATCTTTCCATCTGCTTTCTTTTAATATTATATAATAAAAAAATATTAATATATAAAATACAGTGAAAGTAAGACTCATCACAGATTAATAAAATTCTGCCACCTAGGACAAACTCCACAGATGGGATCCCGGACTAAGGGAATGGGACTCGATCTCCAATATATAGGCTAATAATATGAAGTAGCTGGTATTACCCAATCCACTGTTCCGACACAGTCCTGAAGCATGAAGTAATATTAGAGGTGCTGAATGGTCCACTGGGTTTCCATACAGATGCTGCTGAAGTGTAGATTGCAGTCCAGGAGATAAAGGTCCCAATTTTAAAGTTCTGATAGTCCATATCTTTATCCTCTTGGAAAAGTGGCATTTAGGTGGTCAATGTGACAGATTAGGGGCCTTAACATGTTTCTCTGGGCTCGGTCAACCAGCTTTATCAGCAGTGATTCTCATTGTGACCAGAGGCCATTTTTAAACCTCCTTAATGAGCTGGTTAATAACACCTGTGCACATAATACTAAACTCATCCATCCATCAAAATGCAACATTAAAAATACATTAAAAACACTTATCATAAGGCAATCCTATATACAAAATATGTGTCACAAGAGATGGAACTGGAGTGTAGGATTAGAATACTTGTCTTAAGTCTGAGGCAACTGATACTTAGGATGAAACTGAAAATAAGATTTTACTTACCGATAAATCTATTTCTCGTAGTCCGTAGTGGATGCTGGGACTCCGTAAGGACCATGGGGAATAGCGGCTCCGCAGGAGACAGGGCACAAAATAAAAGCTTAAGGATCAGGTGGTGTGCACTGGCTCCTCCCCCTATGACCCTCCTCCAAGCCTCAGTTAGGATACTGTGCCCGGACGAGCGTACATAATAAGGAAGGATCTTGAATCCCGGGTAAGACTCATACCAGCCACACCAATCACACCGTACAACTCGTGATCTGAACCCAGTTAACAGTATGATAAATGCAAAGGAGCCTCTGAAAAGATGGCTCACAACAATAATAACCCGAATTTTTGTAACAATAACTATGTACAAGTATTGCAGACAATCCGCACTAGGGATGGGCGCCCAGCATCCACTACGGACTACGAGAAATAGATTTATCGGTAAGTAAAATCTTATTTTCTCTGACGTCCTAGTGGATGCTGGGACTCCGTAAGGACCATGGGGATTATACCAAAGCTCCCAAACGGGCGGGAGAGTGCGGATGACTCTGCAGCACCGAATGAGAGAACTCCAGGTCCTCCTCAGCCAGGGTATCAAATTTGTAGAATTTAGCAAACGTGTTTGCCCCTGACCAAGTAGCTGCTCGGCAAAGTTGTAAAGCCGAGACCCCTCGGGCAGCCGCCCAAGATGAGCCCACTTTCCTTGTGGAATGGGCTTTTACTGATTTTGGCTGTGGCAATCCTGCCACGGAATGTGCAAGCTGAATTGTACTACAAATCCAACGAGCAATCGTCTGCTTTGAAGCAGGAGCACCCAGCTTGTTGGGTGCATACAGGATAAACAGCGAGTCAGTTTTCCTGACTCCAGCCATCCTGGAAACATATATTTTCAGGGCCCTGACAACGTCTAGCAACTTGGAGTCCTCCAAGTCCCTAGTAGCCGCAGGCACCACAATAGGTTGGTTCATGTGAAATGCAGAAACCACCTTAGGTAGAAATTGAGGACGAGTCCTCAATTCCGCCCTGTCAGAATGAAAAATTAAGTAAGGGCTTTTATATGATAAAGCCGCCAATTCTGACACACGCCTGGCTGAAGCCAAGGCTAACAGCATCGACACCATGGACATATTTTAAGTCCACAGTGGAAAGTGGTTCAAACCAATGTGATTTTAGAAAACTCAATACAACATTGAGATCCCAAGGTGCCACTGGAGGCACAAAAGGAGGCTGTATGTGCAGCACCCCTTTCACAAATGTCTGAACTTCAGGTACTGAAGCCAGTTCTTTCTGGAAGAAAATCGACAAGGCCGAAATTTGAACCTTACTGGACCCTAATTTTAGGCCCATAGACAGTCCTGTTTGCAGGAAATGCAGGAAACGACCCAGTTGAAATTCCTCTGTAGGGGCCTTCTTGGCCTCACACCACGCAACATATTTACGCCAAATGCGGTGATAATGTTTTGCGGTTACTTCCTTCCTGGCTTTGACCAGAGTAGGGATGACTTCTTCTGGAATGCCCTTTTCCTTTAGGATCCGGCGTTCAACCGCCATGCCGTCAAACGCAGCCGCGGTAAGTCTTGGAACAGACAAGGCCCCTGCAGTAGCAGGTCCTTTCTTAGAGGTAGAGGCCACGGTTCGTCCGTGAGCATCTCTTGAAGTTCCGGGTACCAAGTCCTTCTTGGCCAATCCGGAACCACGAGTATAGTTCTTACTCCTCTCCTTCTTATGATTCTCAATACTTTTGGTATGAGAGGCAGAGGAGGGAACACATACACTGACTGGTACACCCACGGCGTTACCAGAGCGTCCACTGCTATTGCCTGAGGGTCCCTTGACCTGGCGCAATATCTGTCCAGTTTTTTGTTTAGACGTGACGCCATCATGTCCACCTTTGGTTTTTCCCAACGGTTTACAATCAGGTGGAAGACTTCCGGGTGAAGTCCCCACTCTCCCGGGTGAAGGTCGTGTCTGCTGAGGAAGTCTGCTTCCCAGTTGTCCACTCCCGGAATGAACACTGCTGACAGTGCTATCACATGATTTTCCGCCCAGCGAAGAATCCTTGCAGCTTCTGTCATTGCCCTCCTGCTTCTCGTGCCGCCCTGTCTGTTTACGTGGGCGACTGACGTGATGTTGTCCGATTGGATCAACACCGCCTGACCCTGAAGCAGAGGTTTTGCTTGACTTAAGGCATTGTAAATGGCCCTTAGTTCCAGAATGTTTATATGAAGAGATGTTTCCATGCTTGACCACAAGCCCTGGAAATTCCTTCCCTGTGTGACTGCTCCCCAGCCTCTCAGGCTGGCATCCGTGGTTACCAGGATCCAATCCTGAATGTCAAATCTGCGGCCCTCTAGAAGATGAGCACTCTGCAGCCACCACAGGAGAGACACCCTTGTCCTTGGCGACAGGGTTATCCGCTGATGCATCTGAAGATGCGATCCGGACCATTTGTCCAGTAGATCCCACTGAAACGTTCTTGCATGGAATCTTCCGAATGGAATCGCTTCGTAAGAAGCCACCATTTTTCCCAGGACCCTCGTGCACTGATGTACTGAGACCTGTCCTGGTTTTAGGAGGTTCCTGACTAGCTCGGATAACTCCCTGGCCTTCTCCTCCGGGAGAAACACCTTCTTCTGGACTGTGTCCAGAATCATTCCTAGGAACAGTAGACGTGTCGTTGGAATCAGCTGCGATTTTGGAATATTTAGAATCCACCCGTGCTGACGTAACACTACCTGAGATAGTGCCACTCCGACTTCTAACTGTTCCCTGGTTCTTGCCCTTATCAGGAGATCGTCCAAGTAAGGGATAATTAAGATGCCTTTTCTTCGTAGAAGAATCATCATTTCGGCCATTACCTTGGTAAAGACCCGAGGTGCCGTGGACAATCCAAACGGCAGCGTCTGAAACTGATAATGACAGTTTTGTACTACAAACCTGAGGTACCCTTGGTGAGAAGGGTATATTGGGACGTGGAGATAAGCATCTTTGATGTCCAGAGACACCATATAGTCCCCTTCTTCCAGGTTCGCTATCACTGCTCTGAGTGACTCCATCTTGAATTTGAACCTTTTTATGTAAGTGTTCAAAGATTTCAGATTTAAGATTGGTCTCACCGAGCCGTCCGGCTTCGGTACCACAAACAGCGTGGAATAATACCCCTTTCCCTGTTGTAAGAGGGGTACCTTGATTATCACCTGCTGGGAATACAGCTTGTGAATGGCTTCCAAAACTGCCTCCCTGTCGGAGGGAGACTTTGGTAAAGCAGACTTCAGGAACCGATGAGGGGGAAACGCCTCGAATTCCAGTTTGTACCCCTGTGATACTACCTGTAGAATCCAGGGATCCACTTGCGAGTGAGCCCACTGCGCGTTGAAATTCTTGAGACGGGCCCCCACCATATCTGAGTCTGCTTGTAAAGCCCCAGCGTCATGCTGAAGACTTGGCAGAAGCAGAGGAGGGCTTCTGCTCCTGGGAAGCGGCTGCATGGTGCAGTCTTTTTCCCCTTCCTCTGCCCCGGGGCAGAAAAGAGTGGCCTTTTGCTCGCTTGTATTTATGGGAACGAAAGGACTGAGTTTGAAAAGACGGTGTCTTTTTCTGTTGATGTGAAGTGACCTGGGGTAAAAAGGTGGATTTTCCAGCCGTTGCCGTGGCCACCAGGTCCGATAGACCAGCCCCAAATAACTCCTCCCCTTTATACGGCAATACTTCCATGTGCCGTTTGGAATCTGCATCCCCTGACCACTGTCGCGTCCATAACGCTCTTCTGGCAGAGATGGACATAGCACTGACTCTTGATGCCAGGGTGCAAATATCCCTCTGTGCATCACGCATATATAGCAATGCATCCTTTAAATGCTCTATAGTTAACAAAATACTGTCCCTATCCAGGGTATCAATATTCTCAGTCAGGGAATCCGACCATGCGACTCCAGCACTACACATCCAGGCTGAGGCGATTGCTGGTCGCAGTATAACACCAGTATGTGTGTATATACTCTTTAGGATATTTTCCAGTCTTCTATCAGCCGGTTCTTTGAGGGTGGCCGTATCAGGGGACGGTAACGCTACTTGTTTAGATAAACGTGTGAGCGCCTTATCTACCCTAGGGGGTGTTTCCCAGCGCGTCCTAACCTCTGGCGGGAAAGGATATATAGTGCTAATAATTTATTAGAAATTAGCTGTTTTTTATTGGGGAAAACCCACGCTTTATCACACACCTCATTTATTTCATCTGACTCAGGAAAAACTATTGGTAGTTTTTTCACCCCCCACATAATACCCTTCTTTGTGGTACTTGTAGTGTCAGAAAGGTTCAATGCCTCTTTCATTGCTGTGATCATGTAACGTGTGGCCCTGCTGGACATCACGTTTGTCTCGTCACCGTCGACACTAGACTCAGTATCTGTGTCTGGGTCTGTGTCGACCCACTGAGGTAACGGGCGTTTTAGGGCCCCTGACGGTGTCTGAGACGCCTGGACAGGCACTAATTGATTTGCCGGCTGTCTCATGTCGTCAACAGTTTTTTGCAAATTGCTGACATTATCACTTAATTGTTTAAATACAATCATCCAGTCAGGTGTCGACTCCCTAGGGGGTGACATCACTAACACAGGCAACTGCTCCGCTTCCACCTCATTTTCCTCCTCATACATGTCGACACACGCGTACCGACACACAGCACACACCGGGAATGCTCTGATAGAGGACAGGACCCCACTTAGCCCTTTGGAGAGACAGAGGGAGAGTCTGCCAGCACACACCCAGCGCTATATATATATACAGGGATAACCTTATATAAGTGTTACTCCCTTATAGCTGCTGTTAATATATTTATTTGCTGCCAAACGTGCCCCCCCTTCTCTTTTTTACCCTGATTCTGAAGCAGGACTGCAGGGGAGAGTCAGGGAGCCGTCCTTCCAGCGGAGCTGTGAGGGAAAATGGCGCTTGTGTGCTGAGGAGATAGGCTCCGCCCCTTCACGACGTCCTTATCTCCCGCTTTTTCTGTGTAAAATGGCAGGGGTAAAATACATCCATATAGCCCAGGAGCTATATGTGATGTATTCTTTTTAGCCACCTAAGGTATATACTGTAATATTGCGTCTCAGGGCGCTCCCCCCCCAGCGCCCTGCACCCTCAGTGACCGGAGTGTGAAGTGTGCTGAGAGCAATGGCGCACAGCTGCGGTGCTGTGCGCTACCTTAGTCTGAAGACAGGATCGTCTTCTGCCGCCGATTTCACCGGACCTCTTCGTCTCTTCTGGCTCTGTAAGGGGGACGGCGGCGCGGCTCCGGTGACCCATCCAGGCTGAACCTGTGATCGTCCCTCTGGAGCTAATGTCCAGTAGCCTAAGAAACCCGATCCACTCTGCACTCAGGTGAGTCCGTTTCTTCTCCCCTTAGTCCCACGATGCAGTGAGCCTGTTGCCAGCAGGACTCACTGAAAATAAAAAATCCTAAACTAAACTTTTATTCTAAGCAGCTCAGGAGAGCCACCTAGATTGCACCCTTCTCGGCCGGGCACAAAAATCTAACTGAGGCTTGGAGGAGGGTCATAGGGGGAGGAGCCAGTGCACACCACCTGATCCTTAAGCTTTTATTTTGTGCCCTGTCTCCTGCGGAGCCGCTATTCCCCATGGTCCTTACGGAGTCCCAGCATCCACTAGGACGTCAGAGAAATAATAATAGAACAAACTCTTTGTAGTAGACTTGAATAGTACTGTATCAGCTGGCACTGGTAAAGGCAGAATTGGTATAGAGGAACTGAAATCTACATCTACACTATCATGCTGACCGGACTGGTACCGGATGATGTCACTTATTGAACAGACTGTAACTGAGCTGAAGTAGAACCAGACTGGAACCGGATTGTAGTGCTGACCGGGCTAGAACCGAAATGATACTTCTTGCATGAACTGGTACTGACCCAAAGTAGAGCCGAACTGGAGTGCTGACCAGGCTGTAACTGGAATGATTACACTTCTGGGACAAGAACCGAACTGGAGTGCTGACCGGGCTGGAACCAGACTTGACTGCAGTGGAACTGGTCATGGAACCAGACTGAAATGCAAGGATCCAGGCTTGGTACTGGACTGGAACAAAATTAAGCTGAACTTGGAACCAGACTGGAATGACCTGGCAGGGCCTGGAGTAATGCTGACCTGGCTGGAACCAGGGTTATCGCTGAATCGGCTGGCACCGGGAATATAGTTGGACCAGCTGGAACCGGGAGACTGGACCGGCTGAATCCGGGAGACTGAACCGGCTGGAATCGGGAGGCTTGACCAGCTGGAACCAGGAATATAGCAAATAGCACCACTTGTAGGTGTTTGTTCTGGAGCTGCTAACAATACAGAACCAAGACCTGGAAGCATACTAGGAAGTGACATTGTTCAGGCCATTTGCTAGTACCAATGAAGATTCTGTTGTACCCCTTGTGCAGTGATAGGGCTGCGAAGTCAGCTGACTGGACTGAGACCTGCAATTGGTGAAGTGAAGATCAGCTGGAGATCATGGGGTGCAGCAATGACAGAGAATATCATAGTACTGCACACAGGAGCCTGCATAAACCAGACCCTCCACCATGACCCGCCCCACTAGGTACAAAATGCTCTGTTTCTGGACTTCCCTCTTAATTTATGATTTCCATCACCTGTGTTGAACTAGTTGAATGATAAGAAAGCTGTATCTTTACAGGTGATGGCAATAATAAATTAAGAGGGAAGTCCAGAAACAGAGCATTTTGTACCTAGTGGGGCGGGTCATGTTGGAAGGTATGCATAAACCTCAGGCACACAAATAGTTTCCATCTGGTCTGAGGTCACTGCTGCAATCTGGAGTCAGCACAGGTGCTAAATCAGCCTGGGGAAAGTGCAGGAGCAGCAACACAGCCTTACACTGAATGCATGGCAGCTTCAAAACTAGAATGCTCATCAGATACTGGAGTCGGAGAATAAAACAAAAAGACAATAAGGAATTGTGGGGTAGATTTATTAAGCTCTGTGAAGTGATAAAGTGGAAGGTAATAAAGGACCAGCCAGTCAGCTCCAAACTGTCATTTTTCAAACCCAGCCTGTGACATGACAGTTAGGATCTGATTGGCTGGTCCTTTATCACCCTCCACTTTATCACTTCACAGAGCTTAGTAAATCTGCCCCTCTGAAACAAGCACTGGGACAGCCACCAGAAACCACATGCAGATTTTGCTCCCACTGGTAATAGTAAATAAGTCCTGCATCACCAAACAGCCACCTGGTGTTTCCAGGAAGTAGAGCGTGGAACACACCCAATGCAACATGGGATCTAAGTCACGTGCCGCAGAGTTGACACGTGACTGGCACCCAGCGAGAGCACTCGATAGGAAGCCAGTGCTGTGAATTGTCGGGGAGAGAGATTAGCAGTTGCTAGGCAATAGAAAGCAACAGACATTTATTTATTTATTTATTTATTTATAACCTACTTTTTATATTGAAAAATATAATGAGACATACAGATTCTGAATATAAGTCACATAATAATATGATAAAATTACTTAAAGCTCATGAACAGGCATATTCATATATTTAGATAACCACAGTTGAATTGTAATTTTAGGTGTTTTTTAAACAAACGCAGGTTAAAGATAAAGAGGTAGATATATATACCAACTATATTTATTAAGACACACAAAATAGCTAATCTAAGGGAAATACCTTCCTAGAAGAGAGAAATATACTAGATGTATATTGTCATCCCCTATACACCATGAAATAATCAAGTTATGCTCCATGCTCTCATTTAGACCTGTTGGAGGAAAAGAGTAAAACCCCCTACACACTGGACGATATAGTGAGCGATATGGATGATATCGTTAATTTTTTGAACGATATATCGTTCAGTGTGGAGCCACCAACGATCAACGATGAACGATGCACGTCCCCACTGCTCGTTCATCGTTGGTCTCCCGTCGATATGGACGATCTGCATGTTCGGGAATGGGGCCGGGTGATGTGGGGAGTGGAAAAAACTTTCACTCCCCTCGTCACCCGCACCTGCGTATGCAGGTCGCTGAGAGTGTAAGAGGCTTTACACTGTAGCATCTAGTATATTTCTCTCTTACAGAGATTATTGAACCTATCTCCTCCTCTCGCAGCAGATGTTCTAAGGCAATGATGGATAGGCTCCTGAGGTTTTTTTATGTACTGTGTGAAAATGGTGAGGTATACTATGTTTCATGTAGTTTTTTAGTGTGTTTTTTAGTTTATTGCTTCCCACATAGTAGATGCCACAACTACAGGATAAAAGATAAACCACATACTATGTGTCACAGTTCATAAATGTTTTCAGTTGATAGAACTCTTTCTCAGTCAGTAATTCTATTGATGTCATTTTTCCATGCATATATTGACAGATAGGGGGTGATTCAGAGCTGATCGTAGATGTGCTAAAAATAGCAACCCCCTCCCCCCCGAAGTGCGAAAGCATCACACCAAGCGAGTAGCTCCCTGCCTACGCAGCCTAGGTGGCTACCCACCATGTTTTGGTTCACAGAGGCTGCATGTGAAGTCACGCAGCCGACACGGTCCGCCCCAGCAACAGTCCGTACATGCAGGCGTTGTCCGGGCCACGTTCCCCCAATGGCGTTCAAACGCCGCTGGCACGATCCCGCGACCGCCTCTGCCTGTCGATCAGGCAGAGGCTATCGCACCAGTGTGTGTGCACGCGCCGTGTGGCAGCTGCGCGTGCACACACCATACCAGAGACCAGACTGCGAACCCTGCCGCTGCAACGTACCAGTCTGAATCAGCCCCATGGTGCACCGGTCTTTACCGCACTTGTAAAACCCTGGTGGTTTCTTAGTTAACCAGTCTGAGCCCTCCTCATCCTTCTTTTCTTTTGTCTAATTAAGGTGACTTGATGCTAGTTTTTAGCGACCTATTCTTCCTATAAATTATGTGTGTGTAATGGAAGAATGTTGCCTAGAATATTATCTTGTCTTAAAATCTTATAATTTCTCATAATATTTTTAATTTCCCATGATGTGCTATCCTTTCTGTTATCCATATGTTTACTTTTTTGTTTACATATTAAAAGGGATCTTCTATCTACTACATCAAGTACTTCTATGAGTGATTTCTGCAACAGATGTTTTGAATAGCCACATTCTCTAAAGGAATCCAACAAATTATGCCTGATAAGAAAAAGTTTCCAGTTGTGTTTAAGGCACATAAGTTGGCCCTTTGGTATGTTTTGTTTCCAAGATTTATGGTGTGCGCTATTGTAACGTAAATATGAATTTATATTAGTCTCTTTAGTATGACTAGGATCTATAGAGCACTCTAAGAATAGCTTTTTTTGTTGAGAGGTACTGAATGTGTGGTTTGAAGGAGAGGGGGGAGTCAAGGACTCCTAGAAAGTGCACTTGAGCTAGAGGAAATTGCCATCAACAGATTCAATTGTGGGAGGTGAGGTTGTGTGGGAGGGTGGGAAAATTATCAGCTCAGTCATAGACATATTAAGTTTAAGAAAGAGCTGGGACATGGTATCCGGACTCCAGGTTGACACCAAAAAGGTCGACACACCTTAGGCTGACCTTTTTCCATGTCGACATTGTTCATGTCGACCTTTTGTCCATGTTGACCTAAGGTGTGTCGACCAATTGGTGTCGACCTGGAGTCCCAGACCCCTGGGACATCTAAGAAGAGATAGCAGATAGACAGATGGAGATACGAGTGAGGAGAGCAGGGGACAGGTCAGGGGAGGAAAACAGATTTGAGTATAATCAGCATTGAGATGATATTGTAAGTCAAAAGAGCAAAATGAACTCACCTAAAGAGGACATATAGAGAGAGTATAGGAGAGGACCAAGAAGACAGAGAAGAAACAGTCACAGAGGTAAGACAATAGCCAGGAGAGGGCAGTGTCATGCAGATGAAAGTAGTGAAGAACTTGCAGAAGAAGAGACAGTGCCAAAAGCAGCAGAGTTAAAGGAGAATAAGCAGAGAGTAATGGCCCTTGTATTTAGCAGAAAGGAGGTAATTGCAGACTTTCGTGTGGGCAGTTTCAGTGGAGTGGAGAGGATGGAAGCCAGACTGGAATGGGTCAAGCAGAGAGTGGGTGCAAATAAAGGTTATAAGGTAGTTGTAGACAAAATGCTCAAGGAGTTTGGAGGCAAAAGGGAGCCGAGAGATGGGTCGGTAGTTGGAAAGAGTGTATGGATCAAGGGTAGGTTTTTTAAGAATAGGAGAGACAAGTGCATGCTTGAAGGGAAAGGAGTGCATGACGAGAGGGAGAGATTGAGGAGGTGGGCAAGATGGGAACAGGCAGAAGAAGAGAAGTAATGAAGGATCCTGGGAGGGGATAGGGTCAACTGGGGAGGAGGAGGGGTGGAGGAAGATGAGGGCCATGACCTCCTCACCAGATACATGGGAGGAAGATGTCAAAGTTTGTAAGAGAAATCAGGTGGCAGGTTGCTGATGGTCTGGTGTGATGTGACATCCTGATGTATGGAGTCAATTTTGGATGTGAAGTACGTGACAAAGTCAAGATCAGAGAGTGAGGATGGGAGATGAGGTGGGGGTAGGCAGAGGTGGGAGTTGACAGTGGCAAAGGGGCACCTAGGGTTTGAAGACTGGGTGGAGATGAAGTTCTTGATGTATATCTGTTTAGCGAGGGAAAGGACAGCACTGAAAGATGAAAGCATAAGTTTCAAATGGAGGAAGTCTGCTTTAGAGCGTTATTTCTACCACTGTTGTTCAGCAGTGTGTGAGCATTTTTGCAGATATCTGGTGCATTTGGTCTGCCAGGGTTGAGGAGTTGATCTGTGAATAGTGGCCAGAGGAGTGACAGAGTCAAAAACAGAAGTAAGGGATGCATTGTATAGAGAAGTGGCTTGTTCAGGGCATGAGAGAGAGAATAGGAGAGAGAAGTGATTCGAACAGGAAGGATAGAGAAGTGGTGTTGATAGCCTCAATGTTACCCTTAGTGATGGTAGCCTTAGGAGGTAGAGATGGAGAAGCAGCAGAGAGAGATAAGTTAAAAGAGAGCAGGTGGTGGTGGTCAGAGAAGGGAAATGGTGAGTTGGAAAAATCAGAAATACCACAATGGTGAGTGAAGACCAAATCAAGTGAGTTCCCATTCACATGGGAGGGTGAGGAAGTCCACTGGGGGAGTCCAAGTAAAGATGTGAGGTTAAGGAGCTTATGCACAATGCGCTTTGCGACCTTCTGCAGCCCACAGGAGAAAGTTGCAGGACCCCTCTCCAGCAGGGCTGTCTCATTTCAGCTAATGGGCTAACACCGTCTGAAGATAATTGCTGTGGGAGCTGGCAGATGGAATGCAAGGTACCTTCTGCATTTGGTATTGTAGCACTTAATTCTGTCTCCCCCCCCCCCCCCCCCCCCCTAAAATACTGCTGCTGTGGGGCAGCACGAATGGTGTAATGGTCAATATTACTGCCTCAGAGCAATAAGACTATGGGTTCACTTTCCACCATGGCCCTAACTTTGTGGAGTTTGTATATCTTCTCTGTAACTTTTGTGGGTTTCCTCTGGGCACTCCAGTTTTCTCCCACACTCCAAAAATACACTGGTAGTTTAATTGTCTCTCAACAAAAAAAAGTTATTCTTGGTGTGTGTGCATGTGGTAGGGAAAATGGTGACCAAGGCTCTGGCTTTTTAAAGTGCTGCGGAAAATGCTTGCTCTATATAACTAACTGGTAATAAATATTAATATATTTACAGTATATTATTACTTGAGCGGAGCATGGAAGATATATACAATACACAAAGAAGATGAGATGAAAACAGCTTTCATTATCAACATGTTTAATATAAAACAATACCTTTTGGCCTGGTAAATGCATCCGCAATTTTCCAGTTTTTGTAAATGGTTTAAGAGATACTCTTGATTAATTTGTTGAGATATAAGTTGGCAACATCCTGATTTCTACACAAAATCCGGAAGAACATCAAATTCTTGTCACTAAGAACAAGAACTACAGTAGAGTTTCTGGGTGATATTGTATCTGCAGAGGGAATAGAAATAGCTAAAGTTAAAACTTTAATTGAAAACTGGAATCATAAGATAATAATTCTATGCAAAGATTCCTGTTGTTCATTAATTATTACATCAAAGGTTTCACTACGTTTGATTAATGCTTGACCACCTTAACTTGTAAGGACACCATCTTTTCCTGATCTAGTTTAGCATGTGAACCTTTTCAAAAACTCAAAAAGGTTTTTCCATATGCAATCATCCAGAGACACTCGTCTTGGAAGTGGATGCCTCTGAGACTTCTGTGGGGTGGTTCTTGTCAAAATGGAAAGGGCCAAAACAGCTGCTGCAGCTTTTTTTTTTTTTTTTTTTTTACTAAGAAACGTTCTCCTGAATTTTACCTGGTTTAAATCATCCATAGAACCTGTGTAAATCATAGGTGTCCTGGATTAAAGGGATATTATGGTAACCCTACCCATACTTATCTCTATAAATGTAAATATATTAAGTAAGTATTCAACTGTGCCCGATACATTTTTTTGGGGAAAAAATGGGCTTTACCACGATTGGATAGCCCCCAGGAGATCAATTAGACAACTAGATGGGGAATGTTCTTTACTCATTTTCATTTTGATACAACTTGTAGACTAGGTTCTAATTCTCAAAAGGCGGGTGCTCACTCAGATAATTTGACATGCAGTGCTTTCAAAACTGTCACTGAGAAAATGAATAGCTATAGCAACTTGTAGGATAAGGAATAATGAAATGTTACTTGGATTCTACAGCTCAAGAGTTACAAGATTATTGTCTGCCTTTTAAGTCTTTTGTGTATGTGCCCACTTCAAATTTACAAAAGAATATCTTGAAATAATATTAGGATTCTTCCTCATCTGGCAAAAAAATAAATAAAAAGGTGAAATTAATTGCTTGTCAATTCTGGTGGCTTAAGTTTTTAGTCTATGTTGATCCATTTTCCAAATTTGCACATTTTACATCATTAAATAAGTTACCTTCAGCTCCACAGACCATGGGGTAAATGTAATAGCCTGCGAGCTGCAGGCATCAGTAGGTAATATGCAAGTCTACCCAATGTTTTGACGTAGCAATAATTAAACAGACAAACCAGGTTGGTGAACTGTATCCATTACATGTGATTGTGAACACAGTTTACTCCATTTTTCAAGATCTTTTTGTAAGATGTTGCAAATCAAATAAAAATGATCTTCTTTATCACTCCACAAAAACATTCAGAAAGGTTGACTCAAGACCTTGAACAAAATTTGAGAATATACTGTACTGTAATTATCAACAGGATAATTCAGCTGAATATCTTTCATTTTCTGTCTGGGTCCATGTATAACAACTATTTACATTCTTCAACTTTGCACAGTCTATTTTGTAACAACTATGAATATTTCCATCAGCCATTTCCAATATTATTATTAACAGTTTATATAGCGCACACATATTCCGCTTTACAGAGAGAGTATTTGGCCATTCACATCAGTCCCTGCCCCAGTGGAGCTTACAATCTATATTCCCCACCACATGTACAAACGGGTTCACTACGGCTGGCCGGCGGTCGGGCTCCCGGCGACCAGCATACCGGCGCCGGGAGCCCGACCGCCGGCTTACCGACAGTGTGGCGAGCGCAAATGAGCCCCTTGCGCGCTCGCTGCGCTCGCCACGCTACGGGCACGGTGGCGCGCTACGCGCGCCACACTATTTTATTCTCCCTCTATGGGGGTCGTGGACCCCCACGAGGGAAAATAAGTGTCGGTATGCCGGCTGTCGGGCTCCCGGCGCCGGTATACTGAGCGCCGGGAGCCTGACCGCCGGCATACAGAAGACCACCCGTACAAACACACACATTCACGCTAGGGTTCATTTGTGTTGGATGCCAATTAACCTACCAGTATATTTTTGGATTGTGGGGGAAACCGGAGTACCTGGAAGAAACCCACACAAGTACAGGGAGAATATACAAACTCCGCACAGTTAGGGCCATGGTATGGGAATTGAACCCATGACCTCAGTGCTGTGAGGCAGTAATGCTATCCATTACACCATCCATACTACCCATAATGTCTAATGACAGTGATTTTCCAGTAGTACATAATTTTATTCACACAATACCTTGAAAACAGTTTGGGAATTTACAGAAAAAGCAAAGTAGATATAAAATTCAAGCAGATTAAAAAAAATCACCAAATCAAGTTATTAAAGTCTGCTGTCTTTAAAATAAAAATCTGAAACTAACACAATCCTCATCTAAATTTACAAGTAGTTACTTATTTTCCATCTTTAGCCATTGTCAAATTACAAGTACCTCTAAGTACACACTACAATCTCGGACCGATATGTAATTTCCATCCAAATCCCTTAAAAAGAAATCATCTCATATTACATGTACTGTGTCTCAAATTAAGTTGGCCTCACCTTTTGTGAATTCCACTCCTTTACTGCCTGTTAAAATAGTCAGGATGAGCTTGTTGTCTAGCAAATCTTGGAGGCCTAGTTTATAAGAAATAGACTATATTTTCTTATAAAATTGAATATAAGTAACCAGCCAACTCCAGGGCACCTATATGCAATCAGGAACATCTTACAGTAAGAGCATTTTAAGCACTGGCAAAGCAATGCACTGGAACCACTACCAACCCATTCATGGGAATAAATGAGAGAAAAAAATCACAACTTACCATTCCTGTGGTCCCATGCTATCTCTCCACATGCTTCCAAACAATGAATGGCTTTTAGCACTCTGAGTGGTGGATAGCTCCAACCATTCACCAATCAGCATACTCACAGTGATTTACTATATGAGAGGCAGGTAGAGAATGCAGCCCGACTGCTGTGATTGTGTGTAACTCACAATCAGAACGGCCAGGCAGCATATTCTACCTGCCTCCCAAGAAGCTCTAGGAGCACTAGTCCGGGGATATGTGCCCCCTCCCTCCCTCAACCCAGCCCTCCACTGCTCGAAGAACCCTTTGAATGGTGGGGCCTCTGACAGTTGCCCAGTTTGCCTATACGTTAAGATATCCCTGTATGCAAAGAAAGCAGGTGCGTAGTATCAGCTTGTGTACTTCGGACCACTATTGGATTTGCTTTTTCCCAGTGCAGGCCTATTATTTCAAGAAAATTGTTAAATAGTATGCTTTTGGAATTACTAAGTACAATAGAAAGTCTAAGAGCATTTTGTACATATTGTTGAATGGGGTACATTTTGATGGATGTGGTTATGTTGAAGGGTCTGTTGCTAGTGTTCCTGTGAACCAGCTTCTGCACACCACATTATTGTACTGTGCCAGCCCAGACCTCTAAGCGCATATCGTCATGATATCATACAGAGGAGACAGAGCTGCCAGTACTAGGATGTTCAGCACTACCAGGGCAGTGTCCTGAGGATGCTCCGAGTGGATGCACAGACTGTAGCCTTCCTGGAGCGTCCAAAGGATGATCCAGGTTGCACTGCAGCAACAATACTGGCTGCAGGATGCTGTTTCAGGCACCCTGATGGCAACTGCTAGCCAGAAGCTAGGGCTGTAGAGCGCTTTGTGCGGTGGCACCACTCACACACCCCTAGTTACGGCTCTGCTGTCTACTTTTCTACTGATTCCGGTTTTACTAATGACTACCTGTTTCTGCCTTGCTCCTCTATCAGCATTGTGAAAAATGTGTACTGTCCTGCAGTGAGCTGGCCCAGGGGGATCTGCCAGTAGAATTTTCAACACGTTGGGACGCACACGCATTGCATGCCTGTCCAGGAGCGCTGACAGCTCTGTTGGGCCCCAGTAAAGGGAGGGTGTGTGGCCAATGTGGTGGAGGTGTGGACAGACCTCACCTTATGAAATCTAAAAAATCAAGTCTTACGTGTGGCTTCCTGCAATGGGGAAGGGGGCAGCTGGCACCCTCCAACAGGCCCGTGTAAAGAGCCACCCGCCCCTCCCCCCCTTGGCACCACTGTGCATGGCAGCCGGGAGACAGATAGAAGAAGCTTCCTATGGCTATGGGGGTAATTCCAAGTTGATCGCAGCAGGAATTTAGTTAGCAATTGGGCAAAACCATGTAGACTGCAGGGAAGGCAGATTTAACATGTGCAGAGAGAGTTAGATTTTGGTGGGTTATTTTGTTTCTGTGCAGGGTAAATACTGGCTGCTTTATTTTTACACTGCAAATTTGATTGCAGATTGAACACACCCCACCCAAATCTAACTCTCTCTGCACATGTTAAATCTGCCTCCCCTGCAGTGCACATGGTTTTGCCCAATTGCTAACTAAATTCCTGCTGCGATCAACTTGGAATTACCCCCTATGCTAGCAAGAGTGTGCAGTGAAAGTCGGTGGGCAGCATCTTCGTCTATTAGAACATAGTGTCTCCTGGTGGATTCAGGTGGAGGAGAGGACACTGGGAAAAGGCCCACCATCTTTTGGATCTTTTTTTCTTCAAACTGTTGGAAGGTACACTGTGCACTTCTTGTATGTGATATGATTCTGCATCGTTCATGCTATTCTCCTCTCCAGTACAATCCCATCCATGTGGCTCCACCTCCTCCATTGATGAAGGTAGTTTACACATGCACAGCATGGTGCATGTTACAAAATTTGGCCTCTTTGCCCATCACATGTTGGTGTGTGCTGAGCTGCAGTAGGTCTAAGGAGGCTGCTGCCGCTGAGTGCAGCAGTCTCCTCTCATTGGAAGGGGAGTGAGTGATCGCACCCCCTCCCTGGATCTGACCCTGAGTAGATTATTTTATGCACTTATTTTTTTTTTTAAAGGGGGTCTGGTGACATCTCTGCTATTAGGCCATTCCTCCTGTCATTACTATGTCTACAGCCCTGCACACAATACCACCAGGGCTGTCTTTTCGTATGGGCTCAATGGGCTCTTGCCCAAGGGCCCCAGGAGTATAAGGGCCCAAGGCTGATAGCTGAGGGTCCCCTCTTTCCAGCGGTACCAGATTTTTGAAAATCGGCCTTGGGGAACCGGAGATATCCGACTTAAAAGTAGTGGTCCCCATCCAAGCCTGTTAATTGCTCTTCCCAGCCAGATATCTCCGGTTCTGTCTAACTTAGAGTTTGTCTGAGGGTATAATCCAAAAGCTGTGACTCTCCCCTTTCAGTAAACACTGGCAGCTTTTCTCTACTATGCCCAAAACCAGAGATATCAACCTTCAAGCAGATGGTCCCTGCTCCAGCTCCACACGCCTAATATGCGGTTTTAGATTTTCATTGATGAATTGCTCTGTCTCCTGAACTCTGAACCCCAATTCCCCAGAACCTTCTGAAAGGTGAGACTCTCTAGTAAGAAATATATTTTCAGTAACTTGAGATATCTACAGTCAAGCATGCTGCCCTCCCACCAAAAAATTATAAATATTAAGCCCACTCCACTATCGACCACTTCCCTACGTGTTAAACACCCCATACCACCCTGGAAGTCATGTACCAGGGCCCCTTCATTCAGCCCAATGTCCCCTTCTATAGTTTAGCCCCATCTGTGCAGTAAAGGCGAAATTAGCAGAAATTACTGCTCCAGGTCCTACATGCTGAGCAGAAGATAGAGCACCCCCTAACTCCCGTGGGACATCAAAGCTGCCGCTGATAGCATCCACACGTCTACCTCTGAAGGATGGGTAGGGGGCCCAGCGCATTGCTCTGCCCAGGGGCCTACACTACTGTTAAACGGCCCTGAATACCACATAGTTATCTGCCTGCTCCCGATCCCATATCATCTCTTCCTCCAACAGGCTAGTTTCTTCCTGTCCTTTTTTTTTTTTTAAATAATTTTGCCCTTTCTGTCTATCCCCCTACAGTATCTCAGCCTCTGCCTGCCCTTTTGTCACATATGCCAGCCTTTTGCTTTTTTTTCTCTATGCCAGTCTTTATTCCATTCCTATGTCTGTGGCTGTGCAATCCTCTCTTCTCTTCCTGTCTGTGCCAGCCTCCCTGTCCATCTTCTGGAGTGCCAGCCTTTCTTTCCTTCTTCTGCACCAGTCTCTCTGCCCATCCCCTTTCTGTGCCAGCTTTTTCTGTCCATTCCCTCTCTGGGCCAGCCTCATTTTCCTTCCTCTGTGCCAGCCTCTCTGCCCTTCCTCTGTCTACCAGCCTTTCTTCCCTTCTTCTGAGTCAGCCTCTCTGCACATCCTCTGTGCCAGCCTTTCTTTCCTTCATCTGTGCAGTCTTTATGCCCATACTGTCTATGCCAGCCTTTCTGTCTATCTGCTATGTGCGCCTGCCTTCCCTTCCCCTGAGCTAGCCTCTATGCCCTTCTTGTCTGCACCAGCCTTTCTGCCAATTATCTGTCAGTGACAGCCTCTCTCCCTGCCAGCCTCTCTACCCATCTTCATTCTGCACAAGCCTTTCTGCCTATCTTCTGTAGTGACAGCATATGCTAATCCTTATCTGTTCTTCTCAAGCCTACACCAGCTATTTTCTTTTCTGCACTAACCTCTCTGTCTATCCCGTACTGTGCCAGTTTCTGTCTTCCCCCTATGACAGACTTTGCACTTGCCCTGTCTGTGCCAGCCTTTCTGCCCTTGCTCCATCTGTGCCAGCCTTTATTTCCTTCCATCTTTGCCTTCCACTCTGCCCTCCAATTGTCTGTTCCCGCTCCTCTACCATTCCCTTGTGTTAGTGTCTCCCCCGTTCATCTGTCTGTGCCATTTTCTCACAATCTGTCTCCTGTTTGTGTAAAGTATGTCTGTTGCTTTTTTCCCCCTTCTTTGTGTATTGGGTTCTTATTTTTTTTATGTCTTTCCTTTTTGCCTCCGTGCCATTGTGTTTGTGTATCTATGCAATGAGTGTCTCCCCTTTTGTATGTCTGTTTTTATCCCTTTAATCCTCTCTTATCTGCCCTCCACATCGGTTCTGCATTTGCAAAATCACCCATTTTTGCCATTGTGCCCCTCACACTTTTTATCTTGCCAAACCATTCATTTTCCACTTTTCCCCTCTTCCATCACTTAAGCGAAATGGATGAATGGAGACACAACTGCGCATCACTAGAAAACTGAATCTGAGGATGGCAGGTAAGCACAAACTTCTGAGTTTAATAGTTTCCTAAGCACTACATTTTACTAATACTAAATTTTAGAGTTAAGTAGGCTGCTGGTAAGGATGGTAAAGGACTGGTGGTAGCAGGGTAAGTATGTAATATGGATGGGTCACCCAATAGATCTGAGATCTCATTTATTAAGTGGTTGTCACGTCTGAAATTATTTGTGAATCCGGACTAGGTTGAGCTACTGCGTTTTGGCTTGAGATTGTAGGACGGAACTGGGCTGGTTTAATATAGGACCTACTCATTCACAGATGTGGCAGTTTGGCGATGTAGGAACACCTGCTGAATACTGTATAATGGGAGTAGAGTGGGTGGTGTGGTACCAGCTATATGGGAAACTGGAACACTGGGATGATGAGTTACCAGTGCAATAGAATAGCTGGAAAGTTCAACACACTGAGGATATACCATCACTGGGATGAGATAAAACAGTGAATCTGAAAATGCTGCAATGGGTTTGCAAGAGCAGCTTTACTGGAACGCTGGGATCGAATGCACCAGTGAATAGAATAATGCCGCAATGGAGTTGCAGGAGCAGCTCTCCAGGAATGCTGGGATAGGCTGTACCAGCGAATTGGGTAATGCTGCAATGGAGTTGCAGGAAAAGCTCTTCAGGATCACTGGGATTGGCTGTACCAGTGAGTCTGGGTTTGGTGCAATAATGAACTGAGCAGCCCTTAAGGATCCCTGGGATTGGCTATACCAGCGAATCTGGATATGCTGCAATGATGAACTGAGCAACCCCACAGGATCACTGGGATTGGCTGTACCGATGAATGTGGATATGCTGCAATGATGAACTGAGCAGCCCTTCAGGAACACTTGGATTGGCTGTAATAGTGAATCTGGATATGCTGCGATGCTGAGCTGAGCAGCTGAACTGGATTGCTCAGAAAGCCAGAGTGTACAAGAGATGGAAACTGCACTTGTCTTGAACTGAAAAAAGGAGAGCCTGGAGCTCACTACAGGTTGATAGACAACAACGCACTGGCGATTTGCCTGTGCTGGGATTCAGGATTTATACCACTGGCTTGCAGCTGATTGGCAGTAATGATCATTTTTAATAAGAAGGGGGTGCCAAAAATGGATCATGATTTTTAATTTGGAAGAGGAGGTAGAATTTGGGTCTGGGTCTCATACCCGTGGTATTACATATTAGTTAAACCACTCCTCTGAGATATTTTTTATGCAAATTTTTCCATCGCAGTTATTTGGCTTAAAAGCTGGGTGCCACATGCTTGTGTTTGCCTCCCAGACTGAAAGTTGCCAGCTAGCCCCTGGTACTGTCATCTGCTTACTCCATACTCATCTCTTCAGCTTGCTTCTCAATTGCTATTACTACATTTTGTATTGATCTTGGCTATTTTCCTGACTATTGTGGTTATATTGCTGTAAACTCACAGTTTCTATACCAGTCTCCAAAACATTATTTACCAAGATTTTGCCTGTGTCTTTGTTCTCATAGTGTAAACAGTGTATTGTGCAGCATAGTTAGCATTAAACGTTTCTGGCCCACAGGTCTGAGGTCTTGTGTTTAATACCCACCAATGCTCTATCAGTGTGGAGTGTGTATGTACTCCCCTAGTTTATATGGGTTTGTTTCTTCTTGGTGCTCCTGCTTCCTCTCACAGTCCAAAAACATACTGGTACAGTATGTTAATTGGATTCTGACAAAAATGAATCCTAGTGTATATGTGTGTACACATACATAGAATATTTTCAGTGATGCCATGTATAAATTGTGGAGGCTTATTGTATGTATAAATTGTGGAGGATTATATCTGTATATATAGATACTGTCTGTTTTGAATATTGAATCAGAGTTACACCTTGCCTTGTACCATATTTGTGGCACGGATTTGTTTAATGAGAGTAGATTTGCCCAAACTGTATGTAAATATTGTTGGTTTTGAATATGAGTTGCTTTTAGCCCCCATACTATATTTGTGGCACTGATCTGCTTTATGAGAGTATATTTACCTACTGTATATAGACATTGTCTATTTTGAATATTGAACCTGAGTTACAACTTGAACCATACCATATTTGTGGAACTGATCTGGTCGATGACTCTATTTTGTACTCCCTTTGGGCTGTATTATACCTGTATGATTAATGGCTATGTGAAATGTAACGACACAGCCGGCGCATTGTGTCGCGTAGTGGTAAAAGACACGCAATTACTTTCCTAGCCCTGGTCCAATCCCATGGACTACACTAATTGCCGATCTGTATTTGGCTATATACTAGGCAATATTGTATTATATTGTATGATGTTATTGTTACAAGTGTACAGTTATGTTTATCTGCTATATTTGGAAGATGTAGGTTATTTAGTTATACTGTGTGCAATGTAACTGTTAACAGGATAAGTGGAGGCCAGAGCTGTTTAATATAGTTAAGTCAGTCCATTGTAATTTAAGTCCAATAGCTGCACAATCAGATGGGAGTAAGATGAGCAGGGTAAACAGTAAACAGGTTATGTATGGGCCTGCAGATAATCTGATCATGTACACCCCATTGGTGTGCAGGAACCCAGACACCTCGTCTCCACTCCTCTGTGACACCCTAACTGACCTGCTTGTGTGAGGCATAGACGGGGAAGGTGGAACAAGGGTAGTGACCTCGACTGAGGGACAGAGAGAGTGTGAGCTGTGGTAAGGGTAGAATGTTGCAGGTGACTGACTATGAAGTAATGTTCTGTCAGGAGTTCCAAGAGGGAATCGTTGCATAGAATTGGATTACAGAAGTGTGCTGAACTGTGTTATAACCTATTCTGTCAATAAACCACGGTTGGTTTTCATCTACCACCAAGCTTGAGTTATTTGGAACCCGATATCTTCACATGGTACATGCTGGATTGAACCATATACTGTAGGTCATTATCCATTGATCATTATTTACCTATTATCATCGGTATCTGCTGGTTTGTATTTTCTGACCTGTAACTACAAAACTGAATTTATTAGGCAATACAAACAGTTTAATACAACTAGATTAATATATTTGCTCAGATAACCACATATCATATTTACTATCATGTGTTGTTTGCCTGTGTGTTTTTAACTTGATGTTTTGTATCTTTGTGTGTCTAGAACACCATGTCATATGTTAATACACAGTGCTAAAAGTGGTCCTAGAGAGGTGGTGGAACACAAACAACCCCCCCCCCCACCACCACCCACCCACCCACCCATACCACCTGTGCACCACAATAAGGGGCGTGGACTCAAAAAGATTCTTATTCACATTACACCACATAGCAGTGTCCCTTATTCATATTATAACACACATTAGTGCCCCTTATACACAAAGCCCACAGTAGTAGCACCCCAAATACACATAGTACTGCCCCTAATACAATGCCCAAAGTAGTAGTGCCCCTTATGCAATGCCCACTGTAGTAGTAGTGCCCCTTATGTAGAGCCCATAGTATTGGTGCCCCTTATGCAGTGCCCCTTATGTCTCCAGAAGTGAAGTGCACCCTATGCAATGACCTCATTAGTAGTGCCCCCATGTAGTATTGCCCCCCGTAGTTATGCCCACAGTAGTTATACCCTGTTATGCCCCCAGTAGATATGCCCCCTTTAGTTATGCCACCTGTCCACTCCCCCCGTTCCGGCTCACTTTGACCTCTGGTAACACATATCAATAAATGTGCCTCAAGAGAGTACTTTTTCTGTTTTTCCCTGCGATGATTGAACACAGTGTGTATGCCTGATATGCATATGCCCATGGTTGCTAGTGACATCATCAGATTTGATGTGCTGCACATCAAATCTGATAATATCGCTAGCAACACCATGTATGCTAAAGAAGGATGGATAGATCAGCTGGGTACACATGGCTCCATTGTGTACCCAGCTTAATACCAAGCGCACATGACACTTTGGAGAGTGAACAGGAAAATACTTTGCTCAATCAATTTATAGGTTTAAACAAGTGCTTGTAAATGAGCCAAGAAAAAAGCACCAAAAGTTTACTCCAGCAGATTGCAGTTAATCAATGTAAATGCCACCATTGTATCTGTAATTAAAATGTAAAATACTGCCCACATCTACAGTACAAATATATGAAATGCCACTTACCGCGTCAAGACACTTCTGCTAAGAGTAGGCCTGACCATAAAAAATTGCAGCCTCTTTATCAGTTCATGCAGTCATGTGTTTTTAAACTTTTGGAGAGTGTGCATTTATATATCCTTATGTTTTAAGTAGAAAGGGCATATATTTCACAATCTGCATTAATAAAGTGAATGTGATAAACATCTTTTGTCTTAATTTGCATTGTGAAAAGAATTATTTTCACGCATATTTACAATTATGATCTTGCTGGAAGAGCCCATTCCATCGAAGAGTTGAAACAGAGTCTGCTTCCTGGTTTGGTGCTTCCTGTCGATTCCTTGGCACACACTGCACATGCTCAGCTGCAGTGAGGGGGCACAGAAAGGGATCTGAATGATTCCTTTCAGAAAAAATCCCTGATTCAATAGCCCGTAGGCTACTATAAATTCCGGAATGTTTCACATTCCAGAGGTTGGTAAATCTGACTGCATAGCAAAAAAAAAAGTAGCAAATAGTGCTTTGGAATAGGTTATTTAATACGGGATCAGTATGCTATCAGTATGATATCAAATGAATACACAAAATCAAAATCAATACAAATACGCCAAAACTCTTTAAAAACATTGATATTAAAATAACATTATTCATAAATGTTACATCTGTCAGAATCTATCTCCCAGGAGAATTGCCATCCAGTTCTCAATTAATCTAATTATTCAGTACCAAAAGGAATTAGTAAATCAGTAATTCCGCTGTGTCAACAAGCAGCTTAGCTCCTAATACAATTTGTTAGGTTAAAATAGATTCCATAGGTATTCAGGCAGCAGCAATTGTTAATAGAAAAGCAATTAGACAGAAAACTGTTGCATAAGGTGCTTCTGCGTCCTATTCGCATATCGATGCAAATGAGATGCATTTTTGGCAAAAAAAAGATGACTGACGCTAACGGAGTTACCCGGGACTTGTCAGCTCAGTCACGCCAGGCATCTCCCGCTACGTGGTGTATTGAGGTAAGTCCTGTTGCGCCGGTATTCTGGCTGCCTGCATTGCCAGCTGTTGGGATTCCAGCGTCAGTATCCTAAACGCTGGGATCCCGACAGCTGGTAAATTAAACATATACCTCTAAGGGATATATTTACTAAAGTGAGGGTTTTTAGGAGTGGAATGTTGCCTATAGCAACCAATCAGATTCTACTTATAATTTATCTAGCACCTTCTGGAGCAGTGGTTCTCAAACTGTGTGCCTAGGCACCCCTGGGGGCCTTGGGGCACTTGCAAGGGTGCCCTGAATTGGTGGCTCAGGACCAATTAAAATTATTTACGGCCAATGTAATTGACAAAACCAGTGCTTGTGGCTTCCAATCATAAAATATGTGGACAAATATATGCAGATCTTGTCCTTCACCACTTAACTGAACCTAAGGATGAGATGCTGTGTCTCAAAAAAGTTTGGAAACCACTGTTCTAGAGGATAATAGACACACACACACACACACACACACACCCACACACACACACCCACCCACCCACCCACCCCGCATTTGCCTAGGAAGCTGCATTCAGGGACAGAGAACAGTGAGTTTAGAGTATAAGTGTACAGAAAATGTACTTATAAATGTAATATTAAAATTTACTAATTCCAGGATGCCCAGCAAGTTTGGAAATTTTAAATTTGTCTGTAACTAACTACCTAAGATTGAAAGGAACAAATAGGACATTAATGTGAATATTAGATGCTGATACTGGCTATTTATCAATTTAATGTAGAAGATACAATATATCTGGACTTCACACTGTGTCTTGGGGATTTCGGGCTGTGGCTAGGGAGTGTTGAGTTACCTAAGCTTACAAAACTTGTAAAATGTATTAGCCTTAAAGGTTCTACTGAGGTAAATGAGGATTAAGTATTTGATTTTGCTATATACTAGAAATTCTTTTGATCAGTGAAAACTGTTACAAGATGTCAGATGATGAACCTACTTCAGTCAGTGTCTCCACTTATCTTCACTTCTAACAGCACCCTACTGTCATCATTCCACCTAGTTAAAGAGTAATAAGCACTATATGGTTAACTATATTTGTTGCTGCTAAGCACTGAGGTAAGTTGCAGGAGATATAATTATAGAAAACATGTAAAAAAGATAGATAAATCCATATTAATTATCTCTTTAGAGATAACATACCCAACAAAATTTTACAATTAACCTCAAAAAGCCAGCGCTCAAGTTTAGCAAATAAAGTAAAACCTGGAAAAAACATTTTTTACATTCAGAAAAAGTAAAATATGAAGTATGTACTTATGAGTCAATGTTTGAATGTCAATCCTGATCTTTTATAGAGGATTTGCACCTGGTGATATCCATGCATGCTCACATAGCCATGTCTCAGATTAATGAGAGCATTGATAAGTTCATGAGAGTCACCATTGTGACAGTGAGCCGATGCAGAAGTTTTCATGGATGGGATGAAAACATGTCCCTAAGTGTATATGCCATATGCAGGCTCTTTGTAACTTACTGTACCTTGTCATGCATCATGCATCACTAGTCTCTCATCAGATAACACACAATTTATACTCACTCATCAGCCATCATAGATCTCTCAACACTTCTCATACTAATTTTTTTTTCTCACACATAGCGCTCTTGTTAAATGATGATGTTAGGCTGATTCAGTTGTTTGACAAATGATGATCTCATAAAACAGCTCTTGACCACAGTACAATATTGTAGTATGATTGCCAATCACTTCCTTTAATAGTGTAAACACTCGCAAAAGGCTCCTTACGTATATACTGTAATAGTGTTTTGGTAATTGAAGTAAAATAGTGTAGTGTACGATCTGCTTTCTATCCTTTTATCCTATGAAACAAATTGATTGTGTTAGACTTTGAATTGATCTACAGCTCATTTTGGGTCTGTGGGTTATTATATTTCCATTATCCTGTATATATCAGAAAAATATCCTTTCAAATTTTTGTATAAATCTTATATTTTACATCATGTATTCATTTCATTTTTCTATCTACCCCCCTCCCATTATAATACATTTTCTATATAGTTTACAGTTTGGGCTGACAGACCATAGGAGTGTAGATTGGGGGTACATGGCTAATCAGAACATTTAGATAAAATACATATTAAAACAAAATGCAATATCTTTTCTACAAAAATAGTATATTTGATGTTTTATTCTATTTTAATTGCCAGGCTGCATTTACAGTATTTGTTGTTTCAAATATCAACTTTCCTTTTACATTGACTCTTATGGTTATCATTCACTGATGTTGACATGTTTTCAGTTTTTTAACTACAGACTCTTAACTGATCATTCTTGACTTATTTTTTTTTTTATTGGGCAATTCTAGGAGCCATGGCTAACCATCTAATTACCAATGCTCTGCTTCGTCCTCGTGGCACTAACAATCCTTATAATACATTGCTCGGGGAATTGGCTGTCTATAACAACCCTTCTGTAAGCATATACAAATTACAAGGTGTGCTGGAGTTTCTCTTAAATATTAAAAACAATCACAGCGTTCTTGTTTCCTACAATGTAGTAATCATTATCATTAGTTCTATATTATGACTGCTGATGCACACTGTGGACCTCATTTACGACACATACTGGATGCACACTGCAATTGCTTTGGTTCTGCATTGGTGTGCGTATATACTGTAGTCCATCCAAGTCACTTCATGGTGGACACCTGCTTTTTAGAGACCACTTCAAATTAGACATGCAGTTTGTAGGCCAAAAAAATCTAAAGAGGTTCCCTATGCAAAAGAGTAAATTCTCCATGCAGAAGAGTAATTTCTCCATTAAAGTCCAATCTTTTAACACTGTAGAGCCCCCCCCCCCTCCTTTCCCCTTTGCTGCAGTGTCCCGTGGTGGTGGGGAAGTTGGGGTGTCCCCTACCACTCACTGTCTGCTTAGCAGAGCAGCTGTGAATATATGCTGTGCGCATATGCACAGCATCTGTTCATGGGAGACAGGGGCTTGGGGCATGGCCAGCAGCTCACAGAGCGCTGTACAAGCCCCCGCTATAACAAAAACGGCATTTCTGCAAAGCCATGTCCACTTTTGCCATTGGTGTGGTATACAAGTTAGAGAGTTAAAAGATAGACAGTCATTAGGTTGACACCATATGGTTGACAGGATCAAAAGTCCGACAGGGTCAAAGAGTCGACAGTCAAAAGGTCGACGGTCAAAATTCCGACATTCAAAAGGTCACAGGGTCAAATGTTGACACAAAAATGCTGTGTTTTTAAAATAATTTTCCCCAAATGTGTTAAAATTTGTTTGCTCATCACGCTACAGGCTCAGTGGCTCGCTCCTCTTCGTTCGCCACAAGATTACTAAAGGTAATAGTTTGTGGCATGGATTGTAAATTAACAAAAAAGTTGTAAAAGCAAGAAAACCACAAAAAAACATGTGTCAACAATTTGACCTTGACGACCTTTTGACTCTGACTTTTGACCGTCGACCTTTTGACTGCCAAACTTTTTACCCTTTCGGACTTATGACTGTTGACCATATGGTGTCGACCTAATGACTGTCTATCTTTTAGCTGTCTATCTATCAACCACCTCCCTTTTGCCATGGCCATGCCACTTCTCAGGCATGTGCAGGAGTCCTGACTTGGCTGTGCTCATAATGTTTGGAGGTAGGATTCTAGGACATTCACATCAGTCTCTGCCCCATTTGAGCTTACTTACACGCTTGGGCTAATTTTTTTCAAAAGCCAATTAACCTACTAGTAAGGTTTTGGACTTGAGAGAAAAAGCAGTAGTACCAAGAATAAACTCTTACAAACACATGGAGAATATACTAAATCCACACAGTAAGGGCCCTGATGGTAATTAAACACAAGACCCCAGTGCTGTGAAGCAGCAGTGATAACCTCTGGGCCAGCATGCTGCCCCAAACAATTAAAGTTTTCTTCTTCCTAAAATACTGCTTGTATTATTCTAATTTACACATTAAATTATTAATGAGAGTCAGTTGACATAGGTGCCAACTTTAGTACATGTGGCACTTGTGTGCATTTGAAGCTTTATTTCACATTGCTCAGTATGCACCTATAAACATGCTCAACAGACTTATGAAATGATGTTGTAAAGTGCATCCCATTATAAGTGTAAACATTATGTAAGTATCATTGTGTCTACATTAGGGGTGTGCGCCAGCCCCTGTTATGGGATTTGGCTTTGGTTTGGATCTGTATCTCATTCGTGTTTTGGATCTGTATTTGGTTTTGCCAAAACCGCCTTTGTGGATTTTGGTTTTGGTTTTGTATCCGTATTTTTTTTTTTTACATAAAAACATTAAAAAAAGTTGGCCTGTTTTTGTTCCTATGGTATTATTAACCTCAGTAACATTAATTTCCACTCCTCTCCAGTCAATTTTGACCACCTCACAGCTCACAATATTGTTTTAATCCAGTTCAGGCCAAAAGGTTGCACCGAAGTAGCTGTATGACTAAGCTAAGTGACAGCAGTGGGCGGCACAAACATGTGGTACTTTAACTTACAACATCTAGGATACAGAATGTAACTGCAGTGGCAGACAGGGTGGCAATTTAATAAACTATGAAAATGTTTGTCGTCTACACAAGTCAGCAATCAGGGGCGGTGCTAGGGTGTTTGGCGCCCCCCTGCAAACTATAAATTTGCACCCTCCCATACTCCACAAAGGGATAGTGCGTGACGAATGCATGCGCTGCAAAAAAAAAAAGTGGTGTGGTCTCACTAAGAAGGGGCATGGCCACTCAACCGTGTACCCACATTTCAAATTACGCCACACAACAGCACAACCTTATTCACATTACACCGCTCGTAGTGCCCCCAATTCATATTACACCACAGTAGTGTCCTTTATTCACATTAAGACATACAGTAGTACCCCCCATTCATGTTAAGCTACACAGTAGTACCCCTTATATATACAATTCCCACAGTAGTAGTGCCCCTTACATGTAATGCCCACAGTAGAGCCATTTATACACATAATGCCCACAGTAATGCTTCTTACACATTATGGTGGGGACACTTATGCACCTCGGGAAACAATCGGGCAGCCTATAAATTAAATGGGTAATTTGTAGGGGAAACAGTAGTGGAAAAAGATTTGGGGGTGCTCATTGATAATAGACTTAGTAACAGATCCCAATGTCAAAGTGCAGCAACAAAAGCAAATAAGGTACAGTATTAGGATGTATAAAACGGGGAATTGAGACAAGGGATGAGAGTGTAATCCTGTCACTGTATAAATCATTGGTACGGCTACACCTTGAATATTGTGTGTGTAGTTCTGGGCACCGCACTATAAAAAAGATATCTTGGAACTAGAAAGGGTTCAGAGGCGAGCCACCAAACTGATCAAGGGGTTAGAGCAGGGGTAGGGAACCTTTTTTCTACCAAGGGCCATTTGGTTATTTATAAAATCCTTCGGGGGCCATACAAAAATTATCTACTTAAAAATTAGCCTTCCCCCAGTCAGTTGTTATGCCCCAGTAGATATACCCCCAGTCACTTGTTATACCCCATTAGATATGCCCATAGTCAGTTGTTATGCCCCATTAGACATGCCCCCAGTCAGTTGTTATGTCGCATTAGATATGCCCCCAGTCAGTTATGTCCCATTAGATATGCCCCCAGTCAGTTGATATGCCCCCAGTCAGTTGCTATGCCCCATTAGATATGCCCCCAGTCAGTTGTTTTGCCCTATTAGATATGCCCCCAGTCAGTTGTTATGCCCCCTAGTAGTGCCGCTTACACACACACACACACACACACACACACATTAAAAGGGAAAAAAAACACAATACTCACCAGCCCCGCTCCTGTTTCCGGACCGCTGCCCTCCACCTGGCTGCTCGCTCCTCGGAACTATGGGAGTGCCACACATGCATACTGCCTGAGCTGGAAACCAGATATCAGGAGTGAGCTCCTGCCTCTGGCTGCTGATGAGGAGAAGGAGCCGGGCGCCGGCTGGTAACAAAATCTCAGCAGGCACCCGGCATCTCCCTCGGTTAGGTGAGCCTGACGGGGCCTGATCAAGTGGCTTTGCAGGCCTTATACGGCCCGCGGGCCTGAGGTTCCCCACCCCTGGGTTAGAGGCACTGGACTATGAGGAAAGGCTTTCTAGGTTAGATATGTTTACACTCAAAAAGAGGCATCTAAGAGGAGACATTATTAATATTTACAATTATATAAAGGGACAATACAAGGATCAGGTGATTTGTTTATCAAAAAGGCTCTACACCGGACACGTGGGCACCCTCTGAGGTTGGAGGAGAGAAAGTTTCAAACCAAAGAAAAGGGTTCTTCACAGTAAGGGCTGTAACAATTTGGAATTCTCTGTCAGAGAAGGTAGTAATGGCGGACTCAGTTAATATGTTTTAAAATGGATTAGATAAATTCCTAGCTGAAGGAAATATCCAAGGTTATAGCAATTAAAGGAAGAGAATGCTAGAAAAAGCATGAATTATAGCTGTTATTTAGACCTATAAATATAACTTAATATGGTCATTATAGTTAAGTAGTTATATACTGACTAGTGTAGGAATTATAATACAGGATGAACTCGATGGGCATTTTGTCTTTTTTCAACCTCATCTACTATGTTACAGTGTGCAATGAGGTGGGGGGCCCAGGCACATGCACACAGGAGCATGCCAAGACAAAGCCCTGCACCGCCTCCCCCTGCCACCTCCATTCAGTGCCCTAGAGTATGACAGAAAGACAGCAGGGGCATAGGGACAGAAAGAAGCTGCAGGGACAGAGAGAGGCAGCAGGACATAGGGACAGAGAGAGCCAGCAGGGATGTAGGGACAGAGAGAGCCAGCAGGGATGTAGGGACAGATAGTGCCAGCAAAGACATAGGGACAGAAAGAGGGGCAGTAGGGACGAAGGGACAGAGATAGGCAGCAGGGATATAGGGACAGAGAGAGGGGCAGCAGTAATATACAGTAGGGACAGAGAGAGGCAGCAGGGATGTACAGACAGAGTGATAGTGCTGGCAAAGACATAGGCACAGAAAGAGGGGCAGTATGGACGTAGGGCCAGAGAGAGCCAGCAGGGACAGAGAAACAGAGAGCCAGCAAGGACATAGGGAGAGAGAGAGGGACAGAAGGGACAGAGAGAGGGGCAGCAGCGATATACAATAGGGACAGAGAGAGGCAGCAGGGACATAGGGACAGAGAGAGGCAGCAGGGACATACAGTAGGGGCAGAGAGAGGCAGCAGGGGCATAGGGACAGAGAGAAGCAGCAGGGACATACAACAGGGACAGAGAGAGGTAGCAGGGACATACAGTAGGGACAAAGAGAGGCAGCAGGGATGTAGGGACAGAGAGAGGCAGCAGGGATGTAGGGACAGAGAGAGGCAGCAGGGACATAGGTACAGAGAGTTAGCAGGGACAGAGAAAGGCAGCAGGGATGTAGGGACAGAGAAAGGCAGCAGGGATGTAGGGTCAGAGAGAGGCAGCAGGGTTGTAGGGACAGAGAGAGGCAGCAGGGAGTAAGGACAGAGAGAAATGCTTCAGTTACATACTGCACCTCCGTAGTGCAGCCTGGGACTCCCATGAGCACTCCTCCCACCCTCCCCCACCTGCATGGGGGCACCCCCAGCTCCTCTGTGGACAGCCTCTTCATGTGATCTGCCAGCAGCTGTGGAGTCAGAATCTGCCTGGGCAGGTGTCCAGGGGGCTACCAGAGAGCTGGGGGATGGGGGGGCACATGTGGCCGTTCTTTTGGAGGGGGAGCCACTGGCCTTAGAAATTACTGGGTACAGGGGGAGCTGCGGGCCCTGGAAGCATTGTGGGCCCCAGGGAGACACAGTGGGGGAACTGAATATATAGAAATACCTGTGTGATACCCAGAGATACTGTACCACACTATATGGATAAAGCTGGCCACTCCACTTACTTGGCTGGCAGGTCTCTGGCAGGCAGGTAGGCTTGTCCCTCTGGCAGGCAGCAGGCTGGTCTCTGGAAGCAGGAGTCCAGCTTGCTCTCACTATGCAGCAAGGGCCAGGGGAAAGTAGAAATGGAAGACACAGTTAATTTCTGCTTCCACTTCCTGTGCACTGTGTACAGCATACCTCCCTGTCTGCCTGTCATGTAACTGTAGTCCCACCCCCACAAAGCTGCCACTTCCCCTGCCAGACCCCCTGTGATCAGTCATCAGTGCTGTGAAGACACTGCAGTGATGTGTCACGCTCCATGCTCCACAGCAGGCAGGCACTACTGGATGTATATTGCCTTGCCTATCAGCCAAACGGGTGAGTGGGGAGGAGGAGGAGCGCTGCATCTGATAGCTCTACTCAGCAGAGGGAGGAGAGAGCAGGGCTAGCAGTGAGGGAGAGTGGAGGGAGCATGGCTCTTCACACTGCCGGTGCCGCTGCCTGTCACACGGTTTGACAACAGTGATTGGCTGACAGCAAAGTAGCAAATGGGGAAGAGCGCCTCTGTAACCTGGCACATCCCTGCTTTGCTGAGCGGTCAGCGCTGGCACTGTCAGGAATGCTCCAAACAGTGCATAATGCAAAGAAAAGAGGTGCAAGATGGAATTGTCCTTGGGCCCTCCCACCCACATTTCTGCTGTTTAAATTAAACAGGACATGCACAGTTTAACAAACCCATCACTCAAGCGACAGGGACTGCAACTTGTGGCTAAAATTATTTGTTGGTTTGGGCCCCCACAAAACAAGCTGTCAATGGGCAGTGGACACTGCTGTCAATGATCTCTACGTGCACAAACTGGCTCTACATAGGCAAGATATCTTCGTCGTCATCATCATCATCCAATTCCTCACCTACATCTTCTTCACACACTATTAATTCGCCCCTACTGGAATCCACTATTAAATTTTTGGACGTCAGTGCCAGTAAAGGTCTTCCTCAGGGTATTTGAAATTCCTTTTGATGAACATCATCTTTTCCACCTTTTGGGGCAGTAACCTCCTACGTCGAATGCTGACAAAGGTTCCCAGCTGTGCAGAAAACTCTTTCTGAATACACACTGGAGTGTGGGCAACTTAAGTGAAGCAAAGTCAGTTTGTACAAGGGCCTCCAAATTGCCTTTTTTTCCAGCCAGTGGTGAAACAGACGGTCTCACATGCCTATTTGAATGCTATCATAAAAATTATCAACCATGAATATTACACTGCGGTCTGGCCTACAGTTTTACAACATGTGTATGAATATTAAGCTGCGGTCTCACCGGCAGTGTCACAGAAAAATAATAGAGCAGTATATTGGGGTATAGCACAAAAAAAAAAATTATATATATATTTTTTTTAAATAATATTTTTAGCTTTTTTTTTTTTTTACACTGGGGCAGAGCCCCTGGATGGATGGACAGAACACCCCTAGATGGACAGAGCACCCCTGGATGGACACAGCAGCCCCGTTATCAGACAAAGCAGCCCCTTGATAGACAACACAGCACCCCTTTATGTACAACAAAGCACCCATCTGGTCTGAGAGTGTCACAGATAAATAATAGTATAGCACAGCGGGCTATACCAAAAAATAAAAAAAAACTCCCCCCCTGCACCTTCCCCCCCTCTCCCATGTCAGTTTAAAAACCCACCCCCCAGGGTGTGTTTTTGATAGAGATGTGCGGCGGGCACTTTTTGTGTTTTTGTTTTGGATCTGTATCCCCGCTCGTGTTTTGGATCTGGATAGGTTTTGCCAAAACCACCCTTTCAGGTTTTGGTTTTGGATCTGGATGATTTAAAAAACAAACATAAAAATAGCTAAAATCACAGAATTTGGAGGTAATTTTGATCCTACGGTATTATTATTTATTATTATTATTTTATTAACAGTTTCTTATATAGTGCAGCAAACTCCATTGCGTTTTACAATTGGAAATATCAATGATATAACAAAACTGGGTAATAACAAACAGTCATAGAGGTAGGAAGGCCCTGCTCGCAAGATTACAATCTATAGGGAAATAGGCATGGATACATGAGGATAGGTGCTATCTATTGCATAGTTGTCCACCAGATTGCAAAAGTTCATGGTGGGCTGTATGATATGGTCACACAGCAATGATGAACCAGGGTTAGGAGGAAGGGAAAGTGAAGAATGAGAAGACGTGAGGATATGTGTGGACTGTGCAAAGTGGATGCAATTTGATAGGAAGGTTTTTGAAAGTTATGTGGGCAGTTCTGGAATTTGATATGCTTGCCTGAAGAGGTGAGTTTTCAGGGAACGCTTGAAGGTTTGGAGACTAAAGGAGAGTCTTATTGTGTGTGGTAGGGCATTCCACAGGGTGGGTGCAGCCCAATGAAAGTCCTGCAATCGTGAGTGGGAGCGAGTAATGAGTGTGGATGAGAGATGAAGATCTTGTGAAGAGCGAAGAGGTCGGGTTGGGAGATATTTTGAGATAAGCGAAGTGATGTACGTTGGTGTAGTTTGGTTAATGGCCTTGTGTGTAACTAAAAGTATTTAATATTGAATATGGTAGAATACAGGTAACCAATGGAGGGAATGACAGAGTGGATCTGCAGACGATGAACATCTAGCGAGGAAGATTAGCCTCGCAGCTGCATTCAAAATGGGTTGTAATGGTGAGAGTCTTGTTTTTGGAAGACCAGTTAGGAGACTATTGCAATAATCAATGCTGGAGATAATGAGAGCGTGGATTAGAGTTTTAGCAGTGTCTGGTGCAAGGTATGGTCGTATTTTGGATATGTTTTTTAGATGCATGTAACATGATTTTGAGACAGATTGAATGTGGGGTACAAATGAAAGATCAGAGTCCAGGACCTATCAGGTTGGTACCTACTATTGGCCGGTGGAAATACAACCTCAATAACATTCATTTCCAGTCTATTCTGAACACCTCACAATATTGTTTTTAGGCCTAAAAGTTGCACCAAGGTAGCTGTATGACTAAGCTAAGTGACACAAGTGTGCGGCACAAACACCTGGCCCATCTAGGAGTAGCACTGCAGTGGCAGACAGGATTGCACTTTTAAAAAAAACTAGTCCCCAAATAGCACATCATGCAAATAAGTAAAAGAGCTGCAATGACGTAACTGGAATTATATGGCAGTACCACTGGACATATACGGCAGTACCACTGGATTTATACGGCAGTACCACTGGACATATACGACAGTACCACTGGGCTTATACGGCAGTACCACTGGACTGGATTTATACGGCAGTACCACTGGACATATACAGCAGTATCACTGGAAATATATGGCAGTACCACTGGACATATACAGCAGTACCACTGGATTTATACGGCAGTACCACAAGACTGGATTTATATGGCAGTACCACTGGATTTATACGGCTGTACCACTGGACATCTATGGCAGTATCACTGGAATTATATGGCAGTACCACTGGACATATGCGGCAGTACCACTGGATTTATACCGCAGTACCACTGGACATATACGGCAGTATCACTGGAATTATATGGCATTACCACTGGACATATACGGCAGTACCACAGGATTTATACGGCAGTATCACTGGACTGGATTTATACGGCAGTACAACAGGATATATATGGCAGTATCAATGGAATTATACGGCAGTACCACTGGACATATACGGCAGCACCACTGGATTTATATGGCAGTATCACTGGACATATATGGCAGTAGAGTAAAAAGAAAAGGTACAATCTCACTGTTTGCGCTCCAAATGTCCCTTCACTTGGATAATCCTCACATCGATGATAAATACATGAAACAGAAAATAAAACACACAATAGTGTAATACTGTTGGTAAATAAAGTTCTTCTCCCCTGTGCAGCGGAGATAATAAGTGATGGAAAAAAAGTCCCAGTAGAGATCAAACGTCCACCTTCTTATGGGATCACCCGAAATGATGTGATGATAACTTGACAATGGGTTCTTACATGTATGCTTACTTGTAAAAATATGGTAGAACACACGTAAAGGTTTCTTTAGAGGAGGTATTTCTTCCTTTCTCTTTAAGCCATATAATATGGATGGATGCCACTCATGGAAAATGTTATGTGGAATTAAAAGAGGGGAAGCCAAATTAGGGCAAAGAAAACCCCTTTTATTTTTTAAAAGATACAAACAAACAACCAATCGTACCCAGAGTGGGAAACAGAGATGAATTTCAGCTGACAAAGTTACATCCGGATATAACAAGGTCATATGCTCCCCTCAATGAATACACTGGTAAAGGACTTCAAAGTAACACTGTGTCGATGCGTTTCGACGCTCTGCGGCGTCTTTATCAAGATAAAACAGTGTATTTCACTAAAATAACAAAGGTATCAATAAAAATACATTTCATGTTTTTGATAAGGCAACTAAAAGTAAAAAATCACAAAATGACACATGGAACATACCACTGGTGTGCAGCATCTCATGTCTGGTCAGCTGAATGAAGTGATACACTAACTGACTTCTCTTAAATAACAAGAACCTGGTGTATCATTAACCAATTGTCCAATGAATTGTGATATGCTTTAATGGACATTTGAATGCACCAATCAAAAAATGAAACTTATTTGCATAATGGGCGCCAAACTAAAATCCCCTTCAAGATATTGCCCTACATTAACATCCTGCGATTTAACATCCAGGCTAATAGTACAATTCCGCGTCTGGTTGCCGAGACAACCCCCCGGAAGTACTACAGGTCACTTCCTCCCATCTAGTACTTAACACAACTGAGCCTGCGTTACATTATAATGGTAGCGGCTCACCCTAAACATATCCACATACACTATGTAATGATATTTCACTCAGCCCTCGTATTATACATGCGTATCACACAGCTCCGCACCACCAGACAGCTGTAATTTTACACCCGGGTTAGCAGTATGGTGTTGTATACGATTGCTATAACAACCGTCCGGAACTACTCTGATACGTCAGGTTCAACGCCCGTCATAGCCGGACCCGCCCCTCTTACATCTATCAGGTGATGACACATCGCGTTGCCATAGCAACCCGCGAACGGCTTAAATGTGCATTAAAATATATACAGTCCTGCGCTGTACGGCTGGGCATAAGATATAAATCCCCAACCACATATACATGACCTCTATTTATAGATGATAGGAACGGACGGGTATGCCTTACATATGGGATAATAATTGCCCACAACAAAGATGGCTACCATTGCTAAAAATTGCTATTATTAGATACCAATGGGATATATAAACCAAAACTAGAGATACATATCTACTTGATGGAACATATGCAGCCAGTGGTTAGCAGTATGGTGTTGTATACGGTTGCTATATCAACCGGCCGGAACTACTCTGACACGTCAGGTTCAACGCCCGTCATAGCCGGAACCGCCCCTCTTACGTCTATCAGGTGATGACACATCGCGTTGCCATAGCAACCCGCGAACGGCATTAAATGTGCATTAAAATATATACAGTCCTGCGCTGTACGGCTGGGCATAAGATATAAATCCCCAACCACATATACATTTAACCCGGGCAGAGTATATCACTGACCTCTATTTATAGATGATAGGAACGGACAGGTATGCCTTACATATGGGATAATAATTGCCCACAACAAAGATGGCTACCATTGCTTATATTAGATACCAATGGGATATATAAACCAAAACTAGAGATACATATCTACTTGATGGAACATATACAGCCAGTGAAAAAAGGACACCAAAAGATGTTTGAGATATTACAAAAACCATCTGATTTCAAAATCATGATTCAAACCGTGTGGCTTAAGGCTGTTAAATTCATAGATGTTTTTCATTTCTGCTTTTGCCAACCTATTATCTCTATCTCTAGTTCTCCAATTGTTTTTTATCCATTTCAGGGCACAAAAACTTTTTATTCCTTTAACTGACTTATCATGTTTCTCTTTAAAGTGTAATGAAAAAGGATGATTAATATTTCCATTGGTGATATTTCTCACATGTTAAGACCATCGAATTTTTACTTGGCGTGTGATTTTTCCTATCTATAGTAGGTTACACTTGCATACAATGCCATATATGACATAGTCTGTGTGGCATGTAATGAATTCATCTATTTTTATAACTTTCTTCTCCCAACAAAAATTGGTAACTTTGGATTCACTACTTGGACAAGATTTACACATTTTGCAATCCCCGCAACGATAAAAACCCTTATTCCTAGGGAGAAACCGTTTACCATCCATATGTAATGCACTAGATACCAAATTATTTTTGATATTAGGTGCCCTCCTATAGGTAAACTTCGGTCTCTCGGGTAATACATTTCTTAAAATTTCATCTTTAAGGAGGATCTTCCAATTATTCCTAATGATTCCCTCGATCTTTTTATATTGTTTGTTAAATTGGGTGTGAAAGGATACTTGGAAATTGGTGGCAAACCCTGTAAAAATTATTTGGATTAAATAGTAATAACTCCTTTATTTGGAGTAAATAATATATAGCACAGGAGAGCACCACTGAATTTATATGGCAGCACCACTGGACTGTACTTATATGGCAGTACCACTGGACTGGATTTATACGGTAGTACCACTGGGTTTATACGGCAGTAACACTGGACTGGATTTATACGGCAGTATCACTGGAATTATATGGCAGTATCACTGGACATATACGGCAGTACCACTGGACATATACGGCAGTACCACTGGACTTATACGGCAGTACCACTGGATTTATAAGGCAGTACCACTGGACATATACGGCAGTATCACTGGAATTATATGGCATTACCACTGGACATATACGGCAGTACCACAGGATTTATACGGCAGTATCACTGGACTGGATTTATACGGCAGTACAACAGGATATATACTTCAGTATCAATGGAATTATATGGCAGTACCACTGGACATATACGGCAGTACCACTGGATTTATATGGCAGTATCACTGGACATATATGGCAGTAACACTGGATATATACGGCAGTACCACAGGATATATACGGCAGTATCAATGGAATTATATGGCAGTACCACTGGACATATACGGCAGTACCACTGGATTTATACGGCAGTACCACTGGACATATACGACAGTACCACTGGGCTTATACGGCAGTACCACTGGACTGGATTTATACGGCAGTACAACAGGATATATACGGCAGTATCAATGGAATTATATGGCAGTACCACTGGACATATACGGCAGTACCACTGGATTTATATGGCAGTATCACTGGACATATATGGCAGTAACACTGGATATATATACGGCAGTACCACAGGATATATACGGCAGTATCAATGGAATTATATGGCAGTACCACTGGACATATACGGCAGTACCACTGGATTTATACGGCAGTACCACTGGACATATACGACAGTACCACTGTGCTTATACGGCAGTACCACTGGACTGGATTTATACGGCAGTACCACTGGACATATACAGCAGTATCACTGGAAATATATGGCAGTACCACTGGACATATACAGCAGTACCACTGGATTTATACGGCAGTACCACAAGACTGGATTTATATGGCAGTACCACTGGATTTATACGGCTGTACCACTGGACATCTATGGCAGTATCACTGGAATTATATGGCAGTACCACTGGACATATGCGGCAGTACCACTGGATTTATACCGCAGTACCACTGGACATATACGGCAGTATCACTGGACATATACGGCAGTACCAATGGACTGGATTTATACGGCAGTACCACTGTACCACTGGACATATGCGGCAGTATCACTGGACTGGAATTATACGGCAGTATCACTGGACTTATACGGCAGTACCACTGGACTTATACAGCAGCACAGGGACACCACCACTGGACTGATGCAGGACAACACAGCACCACTGCAATGGACTGGACTTATACAGCAGCACTGGACATATGGCAGCAGAGGACACCACCACTGTTACTGGACTGATGCAGCACAAGACACCACCACTGGACTAATGCAGAACAACACAGCACCACTGGACTTATACAGCAGCACTGGACATATGGCAGCAGAGGACACCACCACTGTGACTGGACTGATGCAGCACAAGACACCACATTTGGACTGATGCAGAACAACACAGTACCACTGGACTGGACTTATACAGCAGCACTGGACATATGGCAGCAGAGGACACCACCACTGTGACTGGACTGATGCAGCACAAGACACCACATTTGGACTGATGCAGAACAACACAGCACCACTGGGCTGGACTTATACAGCAGCACTGGACATATGGCAGCAGAGGGCACCACCACTGTGACTGGATTGATGCAGCACAAGACACCACCACTGGACTGATGCAGCACATCATAGCACTGGACTGGACTTATACAGCAGCACTGGACATATGGCAGCAGAGGGCACCACCACTGTGACTGGATTGATGCAGCACAAGACACCACCACTGGACTGATGCAGCACATCATAGCACTGGAATGACACACATAAGACAGAGCAGGTCGCCAACCCACTTTCCCACACAGACAGACACTGAGGAGAGAGACACGTCCTCTCGCAACACTCTCCAGGACTGGAGTGAAAATGGTGGTGACGCGCGGCTCCTTATATGGGATCCAAAACCCGCGAGAATCCGACAGCGGGATGATGAGGTTTTACCTCGCTCTGGTTTCTGAGTCAGGCGGGAAAACCCGAGCTGGACATGGATCCGGGCTCGGGGCGTGGTGTTCGGTAGGGTTGGGTACTCAGAGAATTGAACCCGCTCATCTCTAGTTTTTAAATAAAAAACCTGACACTGAAGGGGTTAAATAACTCAGATGTTATTGTTTCTTATTTTAAATTTTCATTTGTTATTTCAGTCTCCTAGTATGACTATTATTGATACCGTAATTTAAATATTTATGTTGCTAATACTAGCCTATTAATCTCTATTTTAAGTCTTAGGTATTGTGATCCCACACCTAACTCGGAGTGCGGTGGTAGTTTGGCAGTAAGAATGCCATATAGCTCCCCATAGGTTATACATCGCTGTCACTGTAAGTATATTGGATAGTGTGTGAAACCATCTTATGAGTCAGTGTTGACAAATCTGGAGTGCCAAAATGAAATAAAACACTGTGAATAGATTTATTTGGTGAACTAGAGAGATCTCATACATTATACTTCTATAAAGGCCCCCATCCACTAGTCCACTAATCTGAGCTGCATGTCACATCAGATTTCTATTGAACTCTCCCGGCAGCTTCCTAGGAATCAGAGCGGATCTTGGGTTTAATTTTCACTATATTCACTTCAGATATATTTGATGCGATCTATCATGTGCCAGATCGCATCAGATATATCTGATACACACATACTACATGTGATTGATCTGATGCTGCTGCTGCCACCGCATCCTGTGGTGGGTGGGAGTGGCCAGGGAGATGCCAGTCAAGTGACACTTCAGATGAATCTGATGCGATACATCTGAATTAAAAAAAATACATTCCGATGTGCACCTGATTTCTTTAGATTCAGATAAATCCTTGGTGCTGCACCAAGGATCTATAGCTCAGACATATCTGTCACGGGACTGTGCATCGGATTGGAGGAGCCGTCCGATTTGACGCTTTTCATCAGATTTGTCTGTCAGGTGCATCGAAACCTGATAAAAACTGCTCAAATCGGACTAGTGGTTGGGGCCTTAAGTGTCACTATATTTCCTGCATTAATGTTTCTATTCATCATGATACATTGTATCAGGGTCCAGTGTTATGGCACTGTATTGTTACAGTTTAACCAAATCTAGGAGATAGATGCTATATTAGAGAACCTATTGCTGGATTTTTACAGCTGCAGCTCACAATCACATATCTTAAACTGGCTTACACACTGGCAGATATATCTGCAGTTCAATCGATCTGCAGATATACTGTATCTGCAGATGGATGCTTATACACACAGAAAGATGCACCAATATATCTTAAAGAAATATCTGCTGTTAAATCTATCTGCAGCTATATATGCAGATGGGGATTGTTCATACACACTGAAAGATGCACTAATATACAGTGGTGGTCATTCCGAGTTGTTCGCTCGCTAGCTGCTTTTAGCAGTATTGCACACGCTAGGCCGCCGCCCTCTGGGAGTGTATCTTAGCTTAGCAGAATTGCGAACGAAAGATTAGCAGAACTGCTACTAAATAATTCCTTGCAGTTTCTGAGTAGCTCCAGACCTACTCCTAGATTGCGATCAGCTCAGTCCGTTTAGTTCCTGGTTTGACGTCACAAACACGCCCTGCGTTTGGCCAGCCACTCCTGTGTTTTTACAGGCACGCCTGCGTTTTTTAGCACACTCCCTGAAAATGGCAAGTTGCCACCCAGAAACACCCACTTCCTGTCAATCACACTACGATCACTCGAGCATTGAAAAAATGTCGCTCGAGCTTGTGCAAATCTCCAAAGTTTTGTGTCAAATTACTAAGCGCATGCGTGCTGCGTACCATGCGCATGCGCATTTTCCACCTAATCACTGCGTTGCGAAAAACGGCAATGAGCGAACAACTCGGAATGACCACCAGTATCTGCAGATATATTGGTCATCTGCTGTGTTGCACAGCAGATGCAATATATCTGTGAAAGAAGTTTTTCACAGACATATTGCTTGTACACACCTGCAGATCAGCAAAAGATATATTGGACAACCAATTGATTGGCCAATATATCTGCTAGTGTGTACCCAGCATTAGTCATGTGGTGTAATCGGTGCTTAAAGTGGTCATAGAGAGGTGGTGGAACTCATCCCACCCCTATGCCTGTGCAATAAATGGATTTGCACGCACCTGTGGCATGTGCTATGATAAAAGGGGTGTGGTCTCTAAAAGAAAGGGGCATGGTCACCCAATAGTAGTGCCCCTTATACAATGCCCTCAGTAGTAATGCCCCTTTTGCAATGCCCACTGTAGTGGTAGTGACCACAGTTATAGTGCCCCTTATGTAGAGCCCACAGTATTGGTGCCCCTTATACAGTCCCCTCAGTAGTAGTGCCCCTTATGTCTCCAGGAGTGATGCCCCTTATTATGTGCCCCTTATGGAATGACCTCATTAGTATTGCCCCCAGTAGATATGTCCCCAGTAGATATGCCCTCAGCAGTTATGCCCCCAGTAGTTATGCCCCCAGTCTGCAGTTATGCCCCCAGTAGATGTGCCCCCAGTAGATATGACCTCTGTAGTTGTGCCTCCAGTAGATGTGCACCAGTCAGTAGTTATGCCCCAAGTAACATAGTAACATAGCTTCTGAGCAGTGGCGTAAGTTCGTCACAGTTGTCCGGTGTCAAGATAAATATTGGTGCCCCTCTATTTCCTATATTAAGATAAATATTTGTATGTGTGTGTGTGTGTGTGTGTATGGAGTGTTCTAAAAAAAAAGTATATACTGTATTTATACATTTAATTGTCTTTTATTTTAAATCAAACATTTCTTAGCAGTCATACCCAGGATTAGAACACATGACCTGTTACACTAACAGCAGACACTTAACTGATGGAGTTATTTGCTCCTGTAGAGGAAGCATGAGAATTCTAACTATATGTAGTTACGTGTAATTGTCAGAGAAGTATCTTCATATAGTTAAAATTCTCATATTTACTATACAGGAGCAAACAGCTTCATCAGTAAGGTGTCTGCTTCCAGTGTAATAGGTTGTGGTTTCTAATCTTGGGTGTGATACTTGTAAAATGTGTATATTCAGTATAATAAAGAGGGTGTGATTTGTAAGGTGCAGGGACCAGTGAGGAAGTTGGCCACTGAAAAGACAGCAACAGCTATCAATTAACTTAATTTAATGGTGTCACAGAATGGGAGGAGAGGTGCCCCCCTTCAGAGCAAGAGCCCGGCGGCAGATGACTCCGTTGCCTCCCAGAGTTCTGCCTCTGCTTCTGAGGTTGAAAACAGACAATTTGTCCATCGAGTTCAACCTATTTGTGGTCTCCTACGCTGTATTATTTTTAGGACTAATTTTGTCTGTTGCTAATGTCGGCCGTTGTGTTTATTCCTCTTTTTTTATAACTATAGTGCGCACCATAATCCTGTATATTCTTATCCATTAGGAATTTATCTAGCCCCTTCTTAAAAGTGTTGACCGAGTCAGCCATTACTACTATCTCAGGCAGGGAATTCCAAACACGTATTGTCCTTACTGTGAAAAACCTTTTAGTCTCTATATGCAAAATCTTCTCTCCTCTAACCTAAGCGGAAGTCCACTTGTCCTCTCTGTTGATCTTACCAAAACCAAATCCCCTGCTAGCTCTGTGTATTGGCCCCGTGTATATTTGTAAATGTTGATCATGTCCCCTCTTAGTCTCATCTTTTCCACTGTAAACATGGGTTTGATTTGCTTTCCTTTGCCACTAGCTTTTCAGTTTCTAGTTTAGCCGCTCTTATTTCTTTTTGCATATTTTGTTACTGTCCTTATACTGCTGGAATCATTCCCGTCTGATTTGTATTTTTTTGAATGCTCACCTTTTTTCCCCCCTTAGTTCCTTAATCTTTTTGTTAAGCCACATTGGTTTGGAGTTTTTAGTCCTTTGTTGGTGCTCATGGGACTAAATTTCCGAGTATTATTAACAACCAGTGATTTTAATACCTCCCATTTGTCCGTAGTATTTTTTTCCTTGAAACAAAATTTTCCATTCAATGTCCCTTAAGGCTTCCCTCATCATGTCAAAGTTGGCTTTGCTAAAGTTTAGAGTCCTAGTTGAACCAATATAGGACTGCTTATGAAAACGGATATTGAATGTGACCATATTGTGGTCGTTGTTTCCCATGGGCTCCCATACTATAATATTTGATATCAATTCCCCATTGTTAGTTAATACCAGGTCTAATATTGCATTGTACCTAGTTGGTTCCTAGATTAGTTAAAGTAAGTACAGATGCAGCCTTTTTTATCCATGCCTGCCTAGTCATAGCCGTGCATTCCCAGGGTGACTAGGCAATCCGTCCGCATAGTCATGCCGGGAGTGCACAGAGCCACTTCCCATTGTAAGCATCTCTGTCTGGGCACACGCGCGCCCGGTTGGAGACACTCTCCATTCAAGTGAATGGAAAGCGTCTCTGTCTGGCCGTGCGCGCCCGTCCAGACGGAGACACTAACAGTGTGGCTTCATCTGTAGTTATCATTTAATGTGTTTAAAATTTATCTCCGGATAGTTAAAATCTCACATCACTATTACGTCTCCTACTCCTGATGCTTTTTCAGTCTGATTCAGTAACATTTCCTCATCAGACACATTAATACCAGGCAGCTTGTAGCAAAGCCCCAATACTATCTTTTTTGTTCCCTTTCCCTGCTTGCAATTTCTACCCATAACATCTCAACAGTATTTACAGTCCCCTCGTGAATATCTTCCCATATATCAGGTTTTAAAAACAGCTTTATGTAAAGGCAAACCCCTCCACCCCTTTTATTTAATCTCTCTCTCCTGAACAGTGTATAACGCTCTAGATTGACTGTCCAATCATGAGATTCGTCCCACCAAGTTTCAGTAGATATGCCCCCTGTAGCTATGCCCCCAGTAGATATGTCCCCAGTAGATTATGCCCCCAGTAGATGTGCCCCAGTCAGTAGTTATGCCCCCTGTAGTTGTTCCCCCAGTAAATGTGTCCCCAGTAGTTGTGACCCCAGTAGATATGCCCCAAGTCAGTAGTTATGCCCCCAGTGGTTGTGCCGCCAGTAGTTGTGTCCCCAGTAGATATGCTTTCAGTCAGTAGATGTGCCCACAGTAGATGTGAACCCAGTAGTTGTGCCCCCAGTAGATGTGCTCCCTCTAGTAGCGCCGCTTACACACACACTCACCAACAAAAAAAACACCAAAATACTCACCAGCCCCGCTCCTACTTCCAAACCGCTGCCCTCCACCTGCCCGCCTGCTCCTCGGAACTATGGGAGAGATGTCATGATGTATCTCCCATAGCGCTGCACAGCCGCACATTGCCAGAGCCGGAAGCCAGAGCTCAGGAGTGATCTCCTGCCTCCGGCTGCTGCTGAGGAGATGGAGCTGGGCGCCTGCTGATAACAAAATCTCAGTGGGTGCTCGACATCTCCCTGGGTTAGGTGAGCCGGAGGAGGCGGAACTGGTTCCATCTCCAAATGGAACTGACGGAACGCAGTTCCGCCCCGTTCCGGGCTCACTTTAACCTCTGGGTGTAACAATGTCCCATGTTAGACAGTCAGGTTGCTGTTTTCATGCGGCTAATAATGTGGCAAACTGGGCACAATAGCAATCTGAAGCACTGCAAGTTAAAAAGCTAAAGGTATACAGTATATAATCATTTTTCATCAAACTATAATATTTACATATAAAAGCTTTAGCTCCATCTCCAGGTCCCATAGTCCCCTCACCCCTTACACTGATAGCTGGACCAGCTCACACTTCTGGCCCCTAGCCGCACTTTCGTGCAAACCAGAAACTTTCTTATGCTCTGACAAGCATGCACATCCGGGTGCCATTAGCCAGGAGCAGCAGGGACACACAATGTCTAAACACTGTTGTAGACATTAGGGATTATATCATGAAGGCCGGGGCTGCCGTCAATACAGTCTGAAGACACAACGGCACCTGAGAGGCAGTGTAGAGTTGGAGCAAAAGAGCACAGGGGAAGATGGAGGTAACAGTCTTGTGGATAGAACAGGCAGAGGGCAAAGAATAATGCAAAGCAGAGGGGAAAAAGCAATACAAGACTCAGGGTAGGGGGACGATAAAACGAGCTATAGAGTGCGTGGTGGGTGCATACAAGACACAGAAGGCAGATGCAGGGACAGTACAATGCAGGATAAACAGTATAGCACAGTGCAAGGCATACAGATGGTGAGGGGGCGGACAGCACAATGCAGGACATACATATGGCGGAATGGACATCACGATGCAAGACATACAGATGGGAAAGGGTAGACAGCACAATGCAGTACATACATATAGCGGGGAAGACAGCACAGTGCAGGACATACAGATGGGAAGGGGCAAACAGCACACTGCAGGACATACTGATGGGGAGAGATGGACAGCACAATGCAGAACACACATATGGTGATGGACGGACAGCACAATGCAGGACATACAGATGAGATAGACGGAAAGCACAATGTAGGATGTACAGTTGAAGACGGCAGCACAATGCAGTACATACATATAGGGAGAGGGATGACAGCACAATGCAGGACATACAGATGAAATAGACAGAAAGCACAATGTAGGATGTACAGTTGAAGACGGCAGCACAATGCAGTACATACATATAGGGAGAGGGATGACAGCACAATGCAGGACATACAGATGAGATAGACGGAAAGCACAATGTAGGATGTACAGTTGAAGACGGCAGCACAATGCAGTACATACATATAGGAAGAGGGATGACAGCACAATGCAGGACATACAGATGAGATAGACAGAAAGCACAATGTAGGATGTACAGTTGAAGACGGCAGCACAATGCAGTACATACATATAGGGAGAGGGATGACAGCACAATGCAGGACATACAGATGAAGGCAGCAAAAAGCAAAGTACAGAATATACAGTTGACATGTAGCACAATACAAAACATAGTGAGTAGGCTTTGTACAACAAAATCAAAATATGGGAGTGATACCAATAAAATATATACAGACATATGAAAGGACTTTTTTGTCATACTAGGGTCACGTCAACAAGGGGTGCTTCCCTTTGTCCACTGGTAGACTCTCAGTGAAGGGGGGAGGGAGATTGAGATTGTTGAAAGTAGGCATTAGCTTTTCCCTCCTTGGTGCTAGCCACACCCAACACTCCCTCTTCAGACTACATCTTAATAGCAGTGGTCACACCCTCAGATAACCAGTCACAGCACACACCCACAATATTTGTCACACACCGTGTGGCAGGCCTATCATAAATTTCAGCTCCAGACCCCTCTTAACCTTAATCTGGCACTGGGTGGATCCACCATGGAAGTTTATTAGTATGAATGGTGTAATGGTTAGCATTACAGTCTCACAGCACTGAGGTCATGGGTTAGATTCCCATCATGGCTCTAACTGTGTGGAGTTTGTATATTCTCCCTGTGCTTATGTGGGTTTCCTCTGGGTACTCCGGTTTCCTCCCTCAATCCAAAAATATACTGGTAGGTTAATTGGCTCCCAACACAATTAACCCTAGTGTGAAGAAGTTTGTGTGTACATGATGTGGTACGGAATATAGATTGTAAACTCCACTGGGGCAGGGACTAATGTGAATGGGCAAATATTCTCTGAAAATCGCTGCGGAATATGTGTTCACTATATAAATAACTGTTAATATTTAATCTTGGGAAGTTTTGTGTTAACAGTCCTGACATATACAGGCGATATTATGGGCACTGGACTGGTTCAAATCACCAAGGAATATCCTAGTAGCTGAACAGGAGAATGCTTCAGATCAAGCTGCCTCAACCTGTCATATCTGCAAAACCTGCAGATGTGTGACTCTTAAGGTGCCCATACACTAGACGATATTATGAGCGATTTGGCCATTTCCAACTGATCGGTGCTACAGATCATTCATAATAGTGCAAATCGTTCAGTGTCTGTGAACGATAACGATCACAATGCGCTGTCCCACTGGTCGTTGGTCGGAGCCTCTGATCTTTCCTGCTGCAGGGAAGAGCTGAACCTATTGTCAATGACAGCATGCTCCTCGGTGTAGCCAATCCCACTCCCAACTGCTGAGGTGGGTGTTAGGGGATATCGTTAACGAGAAATCATCACTTACAGGTCGTCTAATGTATGGGCACCTTTACTCTTATGAGTCATGCAGCTGGTTTACAATCCAGAGAGGGAGTGGGTCAGGAAGAGTATCAGTTTATTTCAAAGCACAAGAAGAGTCTTTTGAGAAATGATGCATTGTGATTTCTAAAACAAGCTGATAGGAGATCCTGCGGAATGACTCAGTTGTCTGCAGATAATTTTGCATTGGTTTATCTGAAATCCTAGTCTGGTCTATCATTTTGCTCTGGAAGAAGACATTAATTTGGACTATAAATTTAGCCAGAAAATCAGAGTAAAACAACAGCTATAAGTTTATTCGGAATACATACCCTTATGTACCGACCGTGGCATAACAACATCGGTGGGGGTAATTATTTTCATCCCTGTCCCCATCCCCTACACTAACCCTCACCCTCGGGGGTAGCGACTAGGGCTAACCCCTCGGGGGGTGTCAGTTCCAGTTAACCCTCGGGAGGGGGGGGGAACAAAACATTGTTACTTTTACATAGACGACTGCAGGATACCCAGATTTACTAACTGTCGGTTTGAAAATCAAACACATAACCAAAACAGAAATCATGAAAATAATAAACTAATAACAGACAGGACATTTTAGCTTCTAAAATAAATTCTAGTAGTTGGAACTTAATTGTGGTGCCTATAAAAGTGGAACCCCTTCTCCCAAGAACTTCTCTCACCTCTCTTCTCCTACCAGTCTTCATAACAAATCTAAAATTAAAAACTACAAACTACACTAACAAACTTAAAAAAAAACCACACACTCCAGTGGCACCCAGACAGAAACACTGACAAAAATAAAAATAATAAATAAGACTAGACCAAAAATATAACAAATGTCAGAATGAAATAGGAACTCGCAGCACTCACTTTTTCTTCTCTTAACTGAATTCCACTCTCTCCTGGCAAATGCTTTTCTCATTCCACAAGAACGCCTATTCAAATTTCTTCGGTGTGTGCCAGCATTTTTATAATGAGTTTATGATGCTTACAGTGCATGTGATATGTTTGGGACAATAAGAATACATAAAGTTTTTATGGAGTTTTATTTGATTTGATTTAGTTTGGTAGTCAGTTACATAGGTGATTCTACAGTATATTGAATTTAAAGTGGACATGCAAAACAGAAAAAAAAAACCCTAGTCAAAATCAACTCGTATTGAATCAATTTTGAAATGATGATTATGATGATGATGATGATAATTATTATTATTAGTAGTAGTAGTAGTAGTAGTAGTAGCCTTTATTTATATGGCACCACAAGGGACCCTCATCACCCAATTACAAAGTACATAAATAAGCAAAGCAAGAAAACAATGACTTAAAATTCAAGACATCATAGGATAAGTACAGGGTATATAAACATAGCAACATCAGCAGGCGACACTGAAATAAGTATCAGGGTGTCAGAAAACCAAGGGATCTGGTGCCATTGAAGGGAGAATTAAATTGAAGATAGGATAAGTAAGAGAAGCAAATGCACAAGAGAGAAGAGGGTCCTTCTCATGAGAGCTTATATTCTAAAGGGAAGGGTCAGACAGACAGGGGTGACACAGTGCTTAGGATGACAATTTGCTGGGTTTGGTGAAGAAATGGGTCTTGAGAGCCTGTTTGAAGTTTTGTAGAGGAAGGAAGTAGCACATGCAAAATCTTGAAGGTAGGAGTGGGAGAAGGTATTCAGTCGGCAGGAGATGCAGTGTGCATTAGCGGAGAGAAGAGGATGGGCAGGAGTTTAAGGGGTGATATGGTCAGAGATGTAAATGGGAAAAGAGTTGATGCGGGCTTTGTAAGTGAGTGTGAGAAGCTTAAATTGGATTCTGAAGGGGAAGGGGAGCCAAACTTGTAAGGGAGGGGAGGTGGATGTAGTACATTTAGTGAAGAAGATGAGCCAGGCAGTAGCATTGAGGATAGATTGGATTGGATAGAGGCATTTGTCAGGGATGCCAGATAGGAGAAGATTTCAGTAGTCCAGTCTGGGGATGACCAGTGAGTGGATAAGGGTCTTAATGGCATCCTGTTTGGGAAAGGGTCTGTTCATGGAAATATTTTTGGTATGAAAACTACAGGTTTGTGAGAGGTACTGAATGTGTGGTTTGAAGGAGAGGGAGGAGTCAAGGCTAGAGGAGATAGTAGTGCCATCAATAGATAATTAAATAGTTGGAGGTGAGGTTGTGCAGGAGGGTGGGAAGATGATTAGCTCAGCCTTAGACATGTTAAGTTTAAGAAAGTGCTGGGACATCCAAGAAGAGATAGCAGAGAGACAGATGGAGATGCGAGTGAGGATAGTGGGGGAGAAGTCAGGGAAGGAAAGGTAGATTTGAGTATCATCAGCATAGAGATGATATTGTAAGTCAAAAGAGCTAATGAGCTCATGTAAAGAGGAGAGAAAAGGAGCAGACCAAGAAAAGAATCTTGAGGGACACCACAGTTAGTTGAATTGGGGGGAGGTTGAGTCATGAGAGGAGACAGCAGGGGCAGATTGTTGATGCAAAACCAGCTGGGAAATTTATGGAAGCAGCCCTAATGGTGGTGCGGTCTGATGAGAGGGTGGGGTCTGTTAAGGGGACAAGATCCTTCATAGGGCCATATATACGCAATTGTGGCTTTCCTTGTGTCTTTTGCTGCAGTTGTGTCTGAGACCAGGGGTGGATTTAGAGATAAAAGTGGCCTTGTATAATTTTGTGGAAGTGGCCCAACATGGACAGCACAAGAGGTATAGCATACCGTGTAGCCATGGCAGCATCACTGGATGGCAGAGTCGCTGTACTGCAGAGATGGAATAACAGAACGAATGGGGACAATGCAGTGTACTGAGTGTAGTGCGCTGCCTATCATGTGGGGGGTGGGGCCACATGACAACACACAAAACAGGCCCCACAGACACGCTGGCCTGCCACCATCTTCCTGGTGAGCCCTATGGCCAATCTGCCCCTGGCAGACAGAGAAGGAATGGTCAGGAGAGGTAGGAGAATAGCCAGGAGCAGTGGCAGATTTTATCTATGAGCTGCAGTATTGCAGCCCTCCCACGTAAAATCCACCACCGCGATCACTGTCAGTGAACCAGATGCAGTCTGTGACTGTACTGGTTTTACTGTGACTGGCAGTGATTCCTATTGGAAAAACACTGCAGAGGCGTCACTAGGGTTGGTGTCACCCGGTGTGGTAAGTCATGGTGTCACCCCCCATGGACCTCCGCGCGCGTGCGTGTGTATGTATATATATATATATATATATATATATATATATATATATATATGTAAACACACACACTACGGTGATCGAAGAAGGAATTTTGAAGTGGGGGTATGGAAAATTGAAAGGGGTAGTGTCCACTCGAAGAGGGTACTGTGGCAGACACCGAAAAAGGGTGTGGCCAATCAGAAGGGGGGTATCCTTAAGAGGCACAGGGTGAGAGGGAGGACAAATGGTGGAGGAAGGGACTGAGGAGGACGGGGGCATTGGGTGAGAGGGGGATGCAGGGTGGGAGAAGGACATAATGGATAGAGGGACAGAGGAAGGGGGAGATGCTGGGTGGGAGAGGACGCAGAGTGGGAGGGGGACATACTGGGGACTGGGACGCTGGGTGGGAGAGGACGCAGAGTGGGAGGGGGACATGCTGGGTGGGAGAGGACGCAGAGTGGGAGGGGGACATGCTGGGGACTGGGAGGCTGGGTGGGAGAGGACGCAGAGTGGGAGGGGGACATGCTGGGTGGGAGAGGACGCAGAGTGGGAGGGGGAAATGCTGGGGACTGGGAGGCTGGGTGGGAGAGGACGCAGAGTGGGAGGGGTCATGCTGGGGACTGGGATGCTGGGTGGGAGAGGACGCAGAGTGGGAGGGGGACATGCTGGGGACTGGGACGCTGGGTGGGAGAGGACGCAGAGTGGGAGGAGGACATGCTGGGGACTGGGACGCTGGGTGGGAGAGGACGCAGAGTGGGAGGGGGACATGCTGGGGACCGGGACGCTGGGTGGGAGAGGACGCAGAGTGGGACATGCTGGGGACTGGGACGCTGGGTGGGAGAGGACGCAGAGTGGGAGGGGGACATGCTGGGGACTGGGACGCTGGGTGGGAGAGGACGCAGAGTGGGAGGGGACATGCTGGGGACTGGGATCTGGGTGGGAGAGGACGCAGAGTGGGAGGGGGACATGCTGGGGACTGGGACGCTGGGTGGGAGAGGATGCAGAGTGGGAGAGGTTTGGACGCTGGGTGGGAGAGGATGCAGAGTGGGAGAGATTGGGACGCCGGGTGGGAGAGGATGCAGAGTGGGATGGGGACAGACTAGGAACACAGGGTTGGAGAGAAACATACTGGACAGACTGTCATTTCATTTTAAAGCCTACCAGCTCCAGCGGCGGCAGGTACAGGAACCAAGCGCCCGGCGGTGCTCCTTCAGCGGCAGTGACGAGATCCAGGCGCATCTCCCGTGCGCGCCCGGCGGTGCTCCGGCGGTGGCAGGCAGGGATGAGAGCCGGCCCGGATACCCGCTAGCTGCAAAGACAGGAGCCGGGCGCACCCCACGTGGGCACCATACACTGGACTCCCATTCTCCCTCCCAGAATAATACATCTACGGTCTACCCCCCGAATGGCCTGCCCTGCGGTGCCGGCGTGCGTGATGACGTCACGGTGAGTGACATACTGCACCCGGCATCTATTGATTGCAGCAGTACAGACCCGGCGACGCCGCGGCGGTGAAAGTAGTCAGGCCAGGCGGGTGTACAGCTCTTTTTGGTGTCACCCTATTGAAGGGTGACACCTGGGTGCGGGCCGCACCCCCCGCATGACGCCACTGCAACACTGTAACGTGGTATTTCGGATGTATACCGAGTCCCGCCACGGCATGGTGCGACTTCAGGGGCTGTTTAGTGTGACTGCAGCAAGGATGTAAGAGGACACATCTGTATGGAGTCAATTTTGGATGTAAAGTAAGTGGTAAAGTCAAGAGCCATGAGTGAGGAGGGGAGATGGGGTGGGAGTGAGCAGAGACGGAGTTGAGAGTGGCAAAGAGGCGCCAGGGGCTTGAAGACTGGAAGGAAATGAGGTTCTTAGAGCAAACCTGTTTAACGAGGGAAAGGGAAGCACTGAAGGATGAGAGCATAAGTTTGAAAAGGAGGAAGTGTCGCTCAGCAGTAAGTGAGCATTTTTACAGATATCTTGGTGTGCCAGGGTTGAGGTGTTGATCTGCGATGGTGGACAGTGGTCGGTAGAGCAACAGAGTCAAGAGCAGGATTCATTGTATAGGGAAGTGGCTTGTTCAGGGCATGAGAGAGACAGTATAGGAGAGAAAAGTGAGTCGAGCAAGGAAGCTAGGGAATCCTTAGTGTTACATTTAGTGATGGTAGCTTTAGGAGGTAGAGAAGAAGAAGCAGAGAGAGAAACTAAAGGAGAGCAGATGGGGTCAGAGAGGGGAAATGGGGAATTGGAAAAAAATCTGCAATATCATAGCAGTGGTTGAAGACCAGATCAAGTGAGAATGACCAAGCAAAGTTGTGAGGTTATGGAGTTTAAAGGCAGGATATTTGTGAGTATATCGATAGGGATGTTGAAATTGCCTAAGATAATGGAGAGAATGCCAGAAGAGAGGAAGTGAGGAAGACAGGAAGCCAAGTTGTCAAAGAATTTGGAGGAATTGCCCAGGGGGGCTGTATATGACAGCTACTCGAATATGAACAGGTTATAAGAGGCATTAAGCATGGATTCAAATGTAGAGTACTATATGTAAGGGACAGTTCTGGGGGTATGAGTTGGTAGGAGTAGCTAGAAGGTAAAAGGACCCAAACACCACTGCCTTGGCGACACCCAGGTCGGGTGTGTGAGAATGTGAGTCTCCCAGCAGAGAGAGCAGCAGGAAAAGTGGTGTAGGAGGGGGTAATCCAGGTTTCACATAGGGCATAGGATAAGGGATCTTAGTTTGTGGGAGAGATGCAAATGAGATTATCAGGGTTGCTGTAGCATTGAGGTAAGATTAATTTGAATGGCAGGGATAAAGTGGGCGTAGTGTTGGTGCGGGTTTCTAAGTGAAGAGGAAAAACTGTAGAAGAATGGCAGTTAGGGAGTGCAGCATGATGCAGATGGAGGTGACTTGAAGTGACAGGGAAAGGAGGGCATAAGCTGGGCTGAGTGGTGGGGTAGTGGGCCCATGGTGGGACAGAAGTGACTGAAAGTGGGGTAACATGAAGGGAAGAGGGTAAGGGAAGTAAAGCGGTGGACGGGAAACAGGAGGGGAGAGAGTAGTAGGGGGAAGGATAGAGGTGGGAGGACAGGGCAAAATAAAGGTAGACAAGGAGTGATGGGGAGGGTTGATGAAAACCTGGACATATGCTCCTATTCAGTAAGCAAAATCTGCAATCCTTTTTTTTTTCCACATGCAGAGGGCCACCCATTGCAGGGCAACGCCACCCAGCATGCTACCAGCCACCCACGCACTGCAATCACACTGTAATTGCATGGTCACAGAAACAGTGGATTCCTCCTGCACTGCCACTTCTTCGAATGGAGAGGCTGCGTGTGACAACACACAGCCACCCCAAAAACACTGCCAACACCCCCCCATTTCCCCAATGCTATTCCAAAAATGCTAGGTTGCTACCCCCTGCCCACCCTGCGAATGCCTCTGCCTGTCATTCCGACCCATTCGGTCGCAGCGGTTCTTCGCTGCGGTGCAAACGGGTCAGGAATGCGCATGCGTGGCGTTGCCCAGCGACAGAGGTTGCCGGGCAAAGACGCTAGCAACGAAGAAAGCGGTTGCAGCGGTGACCGCAAGAAGATGGACAGCAAGAGGGCGTTCCTGGGCATCACCTTACCGTTTCCTGCCGTTTTCAGGGAGTGGTAAGTAAAATGCAGGCATGTCCAGGCGAATGGAGGGCGGAGGTGTGACGTCAAAGCCGGGCCCATCAACGCTGAGTTCGTCGCACAGGGTAAGTATGTCCAGGACTGGTCTTGTTTTACACAAAACTTTTTTAGCTAAGCAGGGCTGCACAAACGTTCGCAGCCCTGCTAAGCTAAAATACACTCCCCCATAGGCGGGGATTAGTTGATCGCACCAGCAGCAAAAAGTTGCTGGCTGCGATCAACTCGGAATGACCCCCTAAGAGAGGTTGTGAGAGTATGGAAAAAGCAATGGTAATTCAGACAGGACTATGTCTTCCTAATGCTCTTTACAGATCCGGCCCTATCCAATATGATGCCCTAGGCAAGATTTTGGCTGGTGCCCCCTAGCACCACCGTTAGTTCCGCCTCTGACCCTGCACCCCTTTCCCAGCACCATCACCCCTCAACCCATAGCAGTCGTTTTTTTTCCTACCCCCTGTAATTTAAATAAGGACAGTGTGCGCATTCCGCACACAGACGAAAAAGGTATGTGTTTTTGCTGGCAAGGGGCATGGCCACACAATAGTACCCCCAATTCAACTTATGCCTCACAGTAGTGCAACTTGATTCACAATTTATAATGCGATAGTGTCCCTTATTCACATTACATCACACAGTAGTATCACTTTACCTTATGGCCCTCATTCCGAGTTGATCGGTCGCAAGGCGAATTTAGCAGAGTTACACACGCTAAGCCGCCGCCTACTGGGAGTGAATCTTAGCTTCTTAAAATTGCGACCGATGTATTCGCAATATTGCGATTACTAACTACTTAGCAGTTTCAGAGTAGCTCCAGACTTACTCTGCCTGTGCGATCAGTTCAGTGCTTGTCGTTCCTGGTTGACGTCACAAACACACCCAGCGTTCGCCCAGGCACTCCCACCGTTTCTCCGGCCACTCCTGCGTTTTTTCCGGAAACGGTAGCGTTTTCAGCCACACACCCCTGAAACGCCGTGTTTCCGCCCAGTAACACCCATTTCCTGTCAATCACATTACGATCGCCGGAGCGAAGAAAAAGCCGTGAGTAAAAATACTTTCTTCATAGTAAAGTTACTTGGCGCAGTCGCAGTGCGAACTTTGCGCATGCGTACTAAGCGGATTTTCACTGCGATGCGATGAAAAAGAACGAGCGAACAACTCGGAATGAGGGCCTATATGCTTTACTCCTCACAGTAGTACACCTCATTCACATAACATCACACTGAATTGCTCCTTATTCACATTACACCACACCATATTGCTCTTTATTCTCATTACACCACACCATATTGCTCCTTATTCACATTACACCACACCATATTGCTCTTTATTCACATTAGACCACACAGTAGTGCCCTTTCTATATGTTACGCTGCTTAGTAGAGCACCTTATACACATAATGCCACACATTGGTAATGCATTTATACACATAAAACCACACAGTAATGCCCCTTACACATATGACACACATTATTAATGTCCAATGCGCCTTACACATTATGCCAACCCTTATTAATTCCCTTATACACATAATTTCCCTTACACATATGCCACACATTGTTAATGCCCTTATACGCATAATGACACACATAATGTCCCTTACACATATGCCGCACATTATTAGTGCCCTTATACACATAATGACACACACAGTGCCCCTTACACATATGTTACACATTATTAATTCCCTTATACACATAATGACACATATAGTTCCTGGCGTGAGTCATCTGGCAGCTCTTCTAACGTCGGGTGCCTATTTTTTATGAAAATGCATCTTATTTGCATTGCTATGTGGCTAGGATGCACAAGCAGCGTCTGCTGATTAAAATGATATGTGGCATGCCTATATACTGTGTGCGACTGTGGCTGTATCTGCATACGAAATGCTACACACAGAATATAGGCATGCCGCATATCATTTTAATCAGCAGAAGCTGCTTGTGTCCCTAGGCATACCAGATGCCCTAGGCGATTGCCTAGTTTGCCTATGCCTAGGGCCGGCTACGGCTCTTTAAATAATGTTAATAAATCAGCGATTTGGACAGTGAAATAGAGTTCAGTTGATTTAAATCGACTTTGAGATCAACTACAAAATCGACATTTAGTAAATATTCCCCCATGCCCAGTTTATTACAATGTGACAAAATTAACTAGAAGAGTGTAATGCACCACTTTCACCATCTGTACACTTAGTAAAACCAATTGGTGCATTCTTATACAACACCATAGGTCGCACATTTGAAACTTGCACCATCCCTATCTTAGGTGCACCAGAGCGATTTAAGAGAGGAGAGGATCCACGTGGAGGCTCCATGCAGGCCCTTTCCTCTCTAGCAATGCAGTACAGTATAAGCTGGCTTTATTCAATTGAGATTGAAACTGCTCTTTATTTGAATATTAGACCAATATGATGGTGATATAATGCACTTCCCATGGGCAAGCTCTCAACTTATTGGGGATGGTTCACTTAGACCACTTTAGGTGTAAGTATGGGACAGAAACAGACTCTCTTTCATTTATCTTGACATCAATTCATGTGGGAACTGAAGCGCTGAAGAGTTGAATTATGCCTGTATTGTAATAAACTCATGTGTCTTCATTCAAATTTGGTTAATGCAAGGCGGAATTAAGGCTGGGAAGGGGGTCAGGGGCTTGGAAGGTGTGGGGCCCCCCACTACTACTACTACTACTACTACTACTGCTTGTAGTTCCAATGTTTTCGTGCATAATTGAGTCAAAACAAGGCCAAGTGACTCAACTTTGCACAAAAACATACAAAATGGGGTGCAGAAAAATGGTAGCAGATGCTCTGGACTGGTGAGTCAAAACAGAAGGCAGTTTATGTGCCAAAGGGCTGGAGAGTGGTGCAATAATGAATGTCTGCAGGCAACTGTCAAGCATGGTGGAGGTTCCTTGCAAGTTTGGAGCTGCATTTCAGCAAATGGAGTTGGTGATTTGGTCAGGATTAATGGTGTCCTCAATTCTGAGAAATACAGTCACGTACTTATCCATCATGCAATACCATCAGAGAGGCATCTGATTGTATCCAAATTTATTCTGCAGCAGGTCAACAACCCCAAACACACAGCCAATGTCATTAAGAAGCATCTTCAGTGTAAAGAAGAACAAGGAGACCTGTAAGTGATGATATGGCCTCCACAGTGCCCTGACCATAACATCATCGAGTCTGTCTGGGATTACATGAAGAGACAGAAGGAATTCAGCAAGTCTACATTCACAGAATATCTGTGGATAGTTCTCCAAGATGATTGGAACAATCTCCCTGCCGGGTTCCTTCAAAAACTATGTGCAAGTGTACCTAAAAGATTCGATGGTGTTTTGAAGGCAAAGGGTGGACACACCTAATGTTGATTTGATTTAGATTTCTCTTCTGTTCATTCACTTTACATTTGTTACTTGATAAAAAAATAAACTATTAACTTTTCTATTTTCAAAGCATTCTTACATTGCAGTATTTTTTCCACACCTGCCTAAAACTTTTGCACAGTACTGTGCCTTAAAAATATCTTATCTCAGTGCCAATACTTAGTGTTATCCTGAATACATATGCACTGCGGCCAAGGCAGGCCAGACCATTACGCAGTGTACACAGCCACGTAGAGCATGGCACTGTGGAGGGCACCACAGCTGCCTTCTTTTGTTACCCACAGATGCCCAGCTCCTTCACAGGAAGAGCAAAGGCATAAGTCCGTTGCATCTCTTGCATTCCTGGCTGTGGGCAGCAGCAGCCTCCTCTCTCCTCTTTACACGGCAGCAGTTACAAGTGGCTGGGAGTCACTGAGACACACATCCCTGTACCAGCCCACAGACAGGAGAGTGCCGAATGCAGCCTACCCAGTGACAGCTCCCCGCACACACAACCCAGCAAAGTCACCACCCCCTATGGCAACATGTTGGACCCAGGTACTGAGAAGCAGAGCACCAGCAGCATGAGCCAGGTCTCAGGAAAGGGATCATGCTGGTAGCGAATATAGTAAGAGTGGTAGTGCCCACACAGCACCCCTATTCACCCTGACTGGCACACTCCCTTCTCTCTCTACCTGACATTTTATTTCACAAGATTTGGCCTCCTCTTTTTCCTCTATAATTCCACTGTGTGCCTGTGAGTATATTTTTTGTGTGGTGTATGTGCTCTCCCTCCTTTTTCACACCACACCTCCACTGTTCTCCTCTTTATGAATAGTTGCCTTATTGCATCACAGGAACTGTATAGTGAAGCAGGCTTGCAGATTTTGAATGAATAGAAGTAAATAATTGTAAAGCTGATTCTAGTAGCTCCAAAAGCTATGTACATAGGGAGGGTAGTATAATGTAGCTAGTTAACTGTCTGTGGGACATCTTTTGAAGTCACTGTGCAGGGCCAGAGTAGTAGGGTTAGGCTTGCTGCTTGCTTGCTTGTATAATCCTACTATGTGGTGTAATATGAATCAGAGGCACAACGTGCGGTGTAATCAGGTACACAGCCACATAGAGTGCCACACTGTGGAGGGTGCCGTCACTTCCTTCTCCATACCCAGACTGCTAGCTGACCATAATGCCTGGGCCCCAGAAGCCTAAAGCACATAGGGATCACCTTACACATGTGCCACTCTCACAATCCTCCATGCCACTGGGGTCCCGCCTCTGCCTGCTGCTGCCTGCCAATATGTGCTCACGGACAGCCTGAGGAGCGTACCCCTGCTGCACGGCCCGCAGAGAGAGCCCGGACTGCGGGGTGAGGTGAGCAGGGAGCTGGGGAAGGAAAGCACTGAGACAGGGCTGCATGCTGCGGACGCGAGCTTTCTGCAAGCACACTGCCCTCCTGCTGTTGTTGAGAGCAGAGGTTACCAGCACAGCCTACTTTGTCACCTATTGCCGGCTTCTGCCACTGGTTCCCACTGTAACAGCGCCGGGCCTGGGAGAAAAATCCCAGGGCCCTATCCCACTGGGACTCCTTCCACTGTCGATCCTACAGCTGGTTGCAAGCTACATTGCCTCCCCAGTCACCTACTATCTCCCTGACTTCCCTGTCACCACTGCCTCCCCGGTCACCCACTATCTCCCTGTCACCCCTGTCTCACCAGTGACACACTATCTCTTTGTCACCCACTATCTCCCTCTCAGCCCTGCCTCCATAGTCACCTACTATCTCTTTGTCACCCACTAGCTCCCTGTACCCTTCTGGGTACTATTGTGTGACCACGCCCATTCCTTATGTGACCATACCACTTTTTGCAACGTTCACCAAAAGCGCACGCTGTCCCTTTAAAACTTTATCCCATCAAGGGGGTCCAAAATCTAGATTTACTTACCAAAAATTAAGCTCGGCCCAGTCTGCAGCAAAGGCAATATGCACAAGGGAAACCTGTCTGGCCGGAGATGCTGTCACTCAAAAAATTAAAGCTTCGTTGTAGGTCAGTTACTCCTATTAGTAGCAGGACCAATGGGATCCTGTCTAGGCTACTATGGTAATGAAGCCCACAGTTTGAAGGGTGAAATGTATTCAGTATTGATTCCCAAATAAGCAGACATGAACCATCGTCAACAGACACAGGAGACACTGATTTACTTTTTCACAGCAGCTACACACAGGTACTTTTCTACCGCAAATGTCGCACTATCATCTGGTCCGTCAGAGGATTCCTGCAGTGCTTAGCACTGGGGAACACAAAACACGGAAGGCAGAATTGACCTGTCTTCCTTCCAGGCAACCGCTGCCCCATATACACCCACAGCAGCTGTTCACTGCCTACTGCACACAGCGGCAGGGAAGGGGGATTAGGTGGTGGTTTTAGACATTCTACCTGTCTCTTCTATATACATTAAACATATTGTGATAACATAACACATACTTTGCAACATGTAGGATCATGTCAATGAATGCATTTTTCTTAATTAATGCATATTAATGTGATTTCACAATTGATACTACTGAATCCATCTATATCCATGTTTTTGATAGTATATCCTTGGAATGGCATGTATTGCTTTACAGCAGGCACAGGTAGCACTTTTATTTCTAAGCACAAAATTAGTGCAGTATTTCTCTTAATATATTTTGTTTAGATTTAAAAATAGCTGCATGAAATTCACATTCTTTCTGATACAGACTGTAAAAACCTGATGTGGCACCCATCAGTGAGATTTACTAATAGTAGAAAGGGATGATCAGGATGATTGCCTGCAGTTCCCATTTACAGCTCTAGATGTCAGTATATTTTTTTACTGCTGCTGAGATTTTACAAACAACAAACATGTAAAGCTTGTAAATATATAGAAGACTAATCTAAAAACACTATAGAAATATATTTATAAGTAAAACAAGTTATAAAATTATATAGCATATCTGTACTGAATAATATCGTCAAAGATAATACAACAAAATAAGAAAACCAGTACCATAATATCAATATTGAATCCAAACACCATTTTCTATGCGTTGCCAGTGGGAAGATGGCTATATCTATATTATTTATGGCAGTATAAGTGCATATATGTATTGCTGAGACTGTTTTCTATATGTTTCCAGTGGGAAGATGGCTATATCTTTTCTATTTGCGTGGGATAATGACATTTATGTGCATATACTGTATGTATACCTGGGACTGTTTTCTGTATGTTTCCAGATGGCAATATCTTTTTTTATTTACATGGGGTGATAGCATTTTAAGCGCCTATATGTATACCTGGGACTGTTTTCTATCTGTTTTCTGCTGGAAAATGACTATATCTTTTACTTATGTGGGATGATGGCCTTTTAAGCGCATACGTATAAACCTGGGACCATTTTCTATATATTTCCATATTTTTCGGCAGATGATGGCAGTTTAAGCGCATATATACCTACAGTAGGACTCTTTCTATATTTCCAGTGGGAATATAGCTACAGTATATCTTTTCTATTTACTTGGGATGATGGCATTTGAGTGCATATACTGTATGTATACCTGGGACTTTTTTCTATTCATTTTTAAAGGAAAGTTGGCTATAATTTTTATATTTACGTGGGAGAATGGCATTTTAAACGCAGATATGTATACCTGGGACTGTTTTCTTTATGTTTCCAGTGGGATGATGGCAATATAATGTTTTATTTATGTTGGCTAGAGAGGGTGGTCAGGGCAGGCACCAGTTGGACAGTGTTAGGGGTGTGTTCAGGTGCAGTACTTGGGGAAAGAAACAGTTGGGTAGAGCTGGGGGTTGAGGCATGGAGGTGGTAGAGGAGGGTATTGGCAGACAGCACCAGGGTAGGGAGTGGGTAAGGGCAGGCAGCAGTTTGGGCAGTGCTGGGTGCAGACGTTACCTACTTCCTACTGCTGGGAGCCCCCAGCCTCTCATCCAGCACCACCGCTATGACCTCCACAATGGCAGCATCTGATACACTGTTATCTGCCTCTAGCTTGATGAGCTGCAGCTGGTCCCTCAGCATCTAAGTGTACAGCACTGGGGCGTTTGATCATAGGCTGATGTCAGTATGCGGGTGCATGATCAGAGGCTGGTGTTAGTACAGGGGAGCACTATCACAGGCTGGTGTCAGTACAGGGGTGCACTATCACAAGCTGTGTCAGTATTGGGGTGCACAATCATGGGCTGGTGTCAGTACGGGGGCACATGATCAATGCTGAGCGTCTGGCAGCAGTAGACCACAAAGTTTGCTATCCACCTCCACAGCCTACTGTGTCTGGACAGGAGGGGCAACAACACTGCTGCTGCAGAGTCACAGGGTGGCTGGCGGGGAATGTGGGCAAAGCCTGAGGACAGAGATGGGGTGCAGAGCATTGTGAGAGGAGGAGCCGGTGAGTCATGCTGGGCAGGGAGGGATGAAGAGAAGGTCTCAGGCATGGGGAGACACTGCAGATGGCATTTGGATGGGATGATCAGGATTGCTATTGGCTGCGGCGCATACATCACATTGCATCCTATGGAACCCGCTTATTTTTCAAATGTGAGTCCCTCACTGCATGTAGCACATAAAATACATGCTATAGTGCATTTCTGTGATCCCTGTTTTCCTATCTTGCCCACCTCTTTATTCAATCTCTCTCTCTCTCGTTAATCTCTCATCCCCCGTTTTTGTCAACATTTTTAATCCTAACCCTCTCTCTAATGCCAGCCATTGACCTGACCAGTTTTCCTCCAACCATCCAACTAACTAACTTACTGTCCCAATTGTCTGTCCAACTAAAACACTACTCTACACACCTAACCAACGTTTTCATCAGGCCAGCCAACTTCACTTCAACTTGTTATGTCACAGAAGCTGGCGGATAGTGACTGCCTACTTCTGCATGTTCTAAATAAATATTTCTATGAAGCACCTAAGAACTTACATAGAACTTAGGGGCAGGAGCATACTATGGGATTAGTAATGGGAAAGGTATCTTAAAACTGGGTGCAACATTAAATTTAACTACAATTTATAAAATTTTTGGATGTTAAAGTGATTAACACCAAATTTACAAATATAATTTTCAGTGTTTGTAAATACAATTTTGTAATTACAATTTTACATACATTTTTTCTTTAGCTTTAAATTGGTAGAAACCTCCGGCTACGATACGAACCATGATTAGATAGCAGGGAGATGCCACCCTAGATTGGATGTCACATATAGTTTAGACCCTACCCACCTTTGACAACCTCTTTGGTTAGGCACATCCTGGGTTCATTGTAATAAATCTTTTAATGCAGCCAGTGTTCCTACACCTTTACATCCACTGTTTTACAGACATACCCAGAGGCCTCATCCAACCAAGGACAGGGGCACAACTTAATAATAACAAAACTTCAAATTCTTAATATAGATGAGCAGGTTTGGTTCTCAGGGAACCGACGCCCCCCCTCCCCCCAAACATCATGCTCCGAGCCCGGATCTGAGTCCGGCTCGGGACTTCCCACCAGACTCGGAAACCAGAACGAGGCAAAACTTCATCATCCCGCTGACGGAATCTTGCGGGTTTTGGATTCCATATAAACAGCCGCTGCCATTTTCACTCCAGACTTGGAGAGTGAGGGAGACAGACCTCTGTCTGTGAGTGGTGGCGTTGAGTGGGGTCAGTGTGTGCTCTGTAGGGGTGCTGCTCCTGTCACTGTGGTGTACCTGTGCTGTTAGGGGTGCTGTCCTGGCTGTCACTGGTGTTTCATGTGCTGTTAGGGGTGCTGCAGCTGTACATGGGTGTTGTTGCTGTCCTGGCTGTCACTATGTTGTACAGGGGGCAGGGGCACTGTCCTCCTGTATGCTGTAAAAATTAATGGGTGCTGTTGTCAAAATAAAAGCACACTGGTCCTGTATGCTATAAAAATACAGGGGTGCTGGCCCAGTCTTGTATGCTGTAAAAATTCAGGGGTGCTGCTGTTAAAATATTACACTGGCCCTGTATGCTGTAAAAATTCAGAGGTGCTGCTGTTAAAATATTACACTGCCCCTTTATGCTGTAAAATCAGTGGTGCTGTTGATAAATAAAAGCAACACTGGTCCTGTATGCTGTGAAAATACAGAGATGCTGGCCCAGTCTTGTATGCTGTAAAAATTCAGGGGTGCTTCTGCTGTTAAAATAAAATCACACTGATCCTGTATGCTATAAAAATTCAGGGGTGCTTTTGTTAAAATAAAAGCACACTGGTCCTGTATGCTGTTAAAATACAGGGGTGCTGCTGTTAAAATTATATTACACTAGCCCTGTATGCTGTTAAAATTCAGGGGTGTTGTTGTTAAAATATTACACTGGCCCTGTATGCTGTTAAAATTCAGGGGTGCTGCAGTTGTTAAAATAAAAGCACACTGGTCCTGTATGCTGTAAAAATTCAGGGGTGCTCCAGTTGTTAAAATAAAAGCACACTGGTCCTGTATGCTGGGAAAATACAGGGGTGTTGGCCCAGTCTTGTATGCTGTAAATTCAGGGGTGCTTCTGTTAAAATATTACACTGGCCCTGTATGCTGTAAAAATTCAGGGGTGCTGTTGTTAAAATAAAAGTACACTGGCCCTGTTTGCTGTAAAAATTCAGGGGTGCTGCAGTTGTTAAAATAAAAGCACACTGGTCCTGTATGCTGTAAAAATTCAGGGGTGCTCCAGTTGTTAAAATAAAAGCACACTGGTCCTGTATGCTGGGAAAATACAGGAGTGCTGGCCCAGTCTTGTATGCTGTAAATTCAGGGGTGCTGCTGTTAAAATATTACACTGGCCCTGTATGCTGTAAAAATTCAGGGGTGCAATTGTTAAAATAAAAGCACACTGCTTTTATTTTAACAACTGCTGTTAAAATAAAAGCACACTGGTCCTGTATGCTGTAAAAATACAGGGGTGCTGCTGTTAAAATATTACACTGGCACTGTATGCTGTAAAAATTCAGGGATGCTGCTGTTAAAATATTACACTGGCCCTGTATGCTGTAAAAATTCAGGGGTGCTGTTGTTAAAATAAAAGCACACTGGTCCAGTATAATGTAAAAATTCAGGGGTGCTGCAGTTGTTAAAAAAGCACACTGGTCCTGTATGCTGTAAAAATACAGGGGTGCTGGCCCAGTCTTGTATGCTGTAAAAATTCAGGGGTGCAGTTGTTAAAATAAAAGCACACTGGCCCTGTATGCTGTAAAAATTTAGGGGTGCAGTTGTTAAAATAAAAGCACACTGGTCCAGTATGCTGTAAACATTCAGGGGTGCAGTTGTTAAAATAAAAGCGCACTGGTCCTGTATGCTGTAAAAATTCAGGGGTGCAGTTGTTAAAATAAAAGCACACTGGTCCTGTATGCTGTAAAAATTCAGGGGTGCTGCTGTTAAAATATTACACTGGCCCTATATGCTGTAAAAATTCAAGGGTGCTGTTGTTAAAATAAAAGCACGTTGGTCCTGTATGCTGTGAAAATACAGGGGTGCTGGCCCAGTCTTGTATGTTGTAAAAATTCAGGGTGCTGCTGCTGTTAAAATAAAATCACACTGGTCCTGTATGCTGTAAAAATTCAGGGGTGCTGTTAAGATAAAAGCACACTGGTCCTGTATGCTGTAAAAATTCAGGGGTGCTGCTGTTAAAATATTACACTGACACTGTATGCTGTAAAAATTCAGGGGTGCTGCTGCCGTTAAAATAAAATCACACTGGTCCTGTATGCTGTAAACATTCAGGGATGCTGCTGTTAAACTATTACACTGGCCCTGTATGCTGTAAAAATTCAGGGGTGCTGCCGTTAAAATAAAAACACTGGTCCTGTATGCTGAAAAATATAGGGGTGCTGCTGTTAAAATATTAGACTGGCCCTGTATGCTGTAAAAATTCAGGGGTGCTGTTGTTAAAGTAAAACTACACTGGTCCTGTATGCTGTAAAAATACAGGTGTGCAGTTGTTCAAATAAAAGCACACTGGTCCTGTATGCTGTGAAAATACAGGGGTGCTGGCCCTGCCTTGTATGCTGAAAACATCCAGGGCTGCTGCTGCTAAAATAAAAGCACACTGGTCCTGTATGCTGTAAGAATACAGGGGTGCTGCGAAAATAAAGGGGCAATGTTCTGTGTGCTGTAATAATAAAGGGATGCTGTCCTGTGAAATGGAGAACAACAATTTGAAGGATAAAATAGTGGAAGATCAGGAACCACATGCAGTTCCTAGTACTAGTGCTGAAGCTGCTGCTGCCACCAGTCATGACATTGATGATGCAATTCCATCAACGTCTTCTAAGGCTGATGCCCAATGTCATAGAGGGCATTTAAAATCCAAGAAGCAAGAATGAATAATCAGAGGGAAAAAAATGATCTGATGAGAAACGTAAAATTGCCAATATGCCATTCACAACACAAAGTGGCAAGGAAAGGCTAAGGCCTTGACCATGTTCAAATTAAGCTTGTTAAAGCACAGGAAAAAACAACTGTGCTTTCAGAGATATCACAAATCCCCAAGGAGAGTCCAAGTGTGTCCGCGGTTGCGAAGTCTAGGCCTGACCTTCCCAAGAAGGTATGGAAAGAGGAGGCTCCTACCACCATTTGCATGCCCCCTGCAATGCTGGGAGGAGCACCGCCAGTTCAGTTGCTGATATGGAGATTGAGGATGTCACTGTAGACATACACCAGGATGAGGAGGATATTGGTGTAGCTGGCGCTGAGGAGGAAGTTGATGATAAGGATTCTGATGGTGATGTGGTTTGTTTGAATAAGGCACCAGTGGAAACAGTTGTTGTCCATGGGATGAGAAAGCCCATTGTCATGCCTGGGCAAAATACCAAAAAAGCCACCTCTTCAGTGTAAAATTATTTCTCCACAAATCTGGACAACGGCTGTCAAGCCGTGTGTTGCCTTTGTCAATACGTAATAAGTAGGGGTAAGGACGTTAACCACCTAGGAACATTCTCCCTTATACGTCACCTGCAGTGCATTCATCAGAAGTCATTGTCAAGTTCAGAAACTTTGGGTAAGAGCGTAAGCAGTCCACTTCTTCCTGTTGTGCCCAAGCACCTGCAAGCCACACCACCAACTCCCTCAACGTCAATTTCCTCCTCAGTCAGGAATGTAAGTAGTCCTGCAGACCATGCCACTGGCATGACTGCCGAGTCCTCTCCTAATTGGGATTCCTCCAGAGGATCCTTGAGTGGTACGCCTACTGCTGCTGCCGCTGCTATTGTTGCTGCTGGGAGTCGATCATCATCCCAGAGGGGAAGTCGGAAGACCACTTGTACTACTTCAACTAAGCAATTCAGTGTCCAACAGTCCTTTGCGAGGAAGATGAAATATGACAGCAGTCACTCTGTTGCAAAGCGGATTACTGAGGCCATAATAACTATGCTGGTGTTAGACATGCGTCCGGTATCCGCCATTAGTGCAGTGGGATTTAGACAGTTGATGGATGTACTGTGTCCCAGGTAGCAAATCCCGTCTAGATTCCACTTCACTAGGCAAGCGATTCCCAGACTGTACAGGGACATTAAGAAAAGTATCCTCAGTGTCCTGAAAAATGCAGGAGAAAAAGTTACCTAGGCGCTGTAGTTCAATTGTGATTACAAGATAATAGATTAGTTCACTGAATTATCTATAGCATAGCGGTCCCACCAGATAGCAAAGACAGTCCTGATGGGATGTAATTAGATATGAATGCTTCTGAAGGTCATGTGGGCGGGGGATCCGGTCTGAAGATCGACAGTATCTAGGTCGACAATGTTTAGGTCGACCACTATAGGTCGACGTGGATGGAAGGTCGACAGGGTTTCTAGGTCGACATGTGCTAGGTCGACAGGTCTAAAGGTCGACATGAGTTTTTCACATTTTTTTTCTTTTTTTGAATTTTTTCATACTTAACGATCCACGTGGACTACGATTGGAACGGTAATCTGTGCCGAGCGAAGCGGTAGCGGAGCGAAGGCACCATGCCCGAAGCATGGCGAGCGAAGCGGTGCACTAATTTGGGATCCCGGTCACTCTACGAATAAAATGACACAAAAAAAAAAATCCTCATGTCGACCTTTAGACCTGTCGACCTAGCACATGTCGACCTAGAAACCCTGTCGACCTTCCATCCATGTCGACCTAGTGACTGTCGACCTATAGTGGTCGACCTAAACATTGTCGACCTAGATACTGTCGATTTGATGAACCACACCCGTGGGCGGTTCAGCAATTTGATAGGCTTACCTGAAGAGGTTAGTTTTCAGGGAACGCTTGAAAGTTTGGAGGCTAGAGGAGAGTCTTATTGTGTGTGGGAGGTCTTTCCATAGGGTGGGTGCTGCCCCAAAGAAAGTCTTGCAATTGTGAATAGGAGCGAGTGATCCGTGCAGATGAGAGACACAGATCTTGTGGAGAGGTCGAGTTGGGAGACCATATGAACCTGTCGACCTTTTCCAGTGTCGGCCTTTCATATGTCAATTTATTGTCCATGTCGACCTAATGACTGTCGACTTAATGTATGTCGACCTATAGTCCGGATCCCATCCTGATCATCCTTTTAGTACATCCTGTTAAAGTTGTATGTGATTACAAACATTGCTGACACTGGAACTTACCTATGAGTAAGTTGATGAAACATTATGTTAGTAATAGAATATTGGCGCTAACTTCATATACTGCAAGTAGTAAATATTATCAGCGTACCACGTTTTTATATACTAATACGTGTGTTTTTTGTGTTCATTAATTTTGAAATGTTATATTAAAAGTTAATTTTTAAATACTTCACTTTTACATATGCAAAAGAAGTGTCCCTGAAAATAAGATTTTACTCACCGGTAAATCTATTTCTCGTAGTCCGTAGTGGATGCTGGGAACTCCGTAAGGACCATGGGGAATAGACGGGCTCCGCAGGAGACTGGGCACTCTAAAAGAAAGATTAGGTACTATCTGGTGTGCACTGGCTCCTCCCACTATGACCCTCCTCCAGACCTCAGTTAGGATACTGTGCCCGGAAGAGCTGACACAATAAGGAAGGATTTTGAATCCCGGGTAAGACTCATACCAGCCACACCAATCACACCGTATAACTTGTGATACTACACCCAGTTAACAGTATGAAATATAACTGAGCCTCTCAACAAATGGCTCAACAATAACCCTTAGTTAGGCAATAACTACATACAAGTATTGCAGACAATCCGCACATGGGATGGGCGCCCAGCATCCACTACGGACTACGAGAAATAGATTTACCGGTGAGTAAAATCTTATTTTCTCTGACATCCTAGTGGATGCTGGGAACTCCGTAAGGACCATGGGGATTATACCAAAGCTCCCAAACGGGCGGGAGAGTGCGGATGACTCTGCAGCACCGAATGAGAGAACTCCAGGTCCTCCTCAGCCAGGGTATCAATTTTGTAGAATTTAGCAAACGTGTTTGCCCCCAGGGCCGGACTGGCCATCTGGCACTTCTGGCAAATGCCAGAAGGGCCGATGGCCACGTGGGCCGGTCCAGCGGTCACTGAGACGCGCTGCCGCTCAGTCCGGCGGCAGCGCGTCTCAGCTGTCAGGATTGGAGAGCTGTGAGGGACGGGGTGAGAGCGCCGGGCGCCCGACAGCACGGCTGTGTCTGGCGCGGCGCGTATAGCGGACTTCAAAGCAGCCGCCGGTTCGTGAGCCAATCAGAGCTCGCGGACCGGCAGCCAATCAGAAGCCGCCGCTCCGCGAGCTCTGATTGGCTCACGAACCGGCGGCTGGTTTGAACGCTATACGCTACCGCGCCAGACACAGCCGCGCTGGCGGGCGCCCGGCACTCTCATCCCCGTCCCTCACAGCCCGGAGGAGGAGGAGGAGCAGCAGCAGTGCAGCAGCGGTAAGCAGCTGCAGCACTGGCTGCTGTGGGGGCAGTTGTATACCTGGCACTGTGGGGGCAATTGGCTGGCACTGTGGGGCAATTGTATACCTGGCACTGTGGGGGCAATTGGCTGGCACTGTGGGGCATTTGTATACCTGGCACTGTGGGGGCAATTGTTTACCTGGCACTGTGGGGGCATCTGTATACATGGCACTGTGGGGGCATCTGTATACCTTGCACTGTGGGGGCATCTGTATACCTGGCACTGTGGGGGCATTTGTATACCTTGCACTGTGGGGGCATTTGTATACCTGGCACTGTGGGGGCAATTGGCTGGCACTGTGGGGCATTTGTATACCTTGCACTGTGGGGGCAATTGTTTACCTGGCACTGTGGGGGCATCTGTATACATGGCACTGTGGGGGCATCTGTATACCTTGCACTGTGGGGGCATCTGTATACCTGGCACTGTGGGGGCATTTGTATACCTGGCACTGTGGGGGCATTTGTATACCTGGCACTGTGGGGGCATTTGTATACCTGGCACCGTGGGGGGCATTTGTGGATCTGGCACTGTGGGGGCATTTGTATACCTGGCACTGTGGGGGCAATTGTTTACCTGTCACTGTGGGGGCAATTGTTTACCTGGCACTGTGGGGGCATTTGTATACCTGGCACTGTGGGGGCATCTGTATACCTGGCACTGTGGGGGCATCTGTATACCTGGCACTGTGGGGGCATTTGTATACCTGGCACTGTGGGGGCATCTGTATACCTGGCACTGTGGGGGCATCTGTATACCTGGCACTGTGGGGGCATCTGTATACCTGGCACTGTGGGAGCATTTGTATACCTGGCACTGTGGGGGCATTTGTATACCTGGCACTGCACTATCGGGGGCATATAATGTAAATTTCGGCTCATACCGGGTGCTGTAATGTGAATTTTGGCTCATACTGTGTGGTATAATGTGAAAGGGGCAGCAGTACTAGATAGTATAAGGGGTCCTACTATTGTGGTGCATAATGCGTACAAGGGGTGTATGGTGTGGTAAACTACACTGAAGGCCACGCCCCCTTTGAGTGGCCATGCCCCTTTTCCAGAGCGCGCGCGCCTTCGGCGCGCGCTTACTTACAAACCTCACATTTCCATACCCCCACTTCAAAATTTCCACTTCAACCACTGGTTGTGTATATTTTAATAGAGAATGATGTACGCCTGTATGTTGTTAGAATATTAATTATATTTGTAAGAACATAGACTAATAAGTGGGAGGAGTCAGGAATAGTAAGGGGAGGAGTCATAGAGATGGGCCTGTGTGCTTCAAAAATGCCAGGGCCTATTTTTAGTCCCAGTCCGGCCCTGTTTGCCCCTGACCAAGTTGCAGCTCGGCAAAATTGTAAAGCCGAGACCCCTCGGGCAGCCGCCCAAGATGAGCCCACTTTCCTCGTGGAATGGGCTTTTACTGATTTAGGATGCGGCAATCCAGCCGCAGAATGCTCCAGCTGAATTGTGCAACAAATTCAGCGAGCAATAGTCTGCTTAGAAGCAGGAGCACCTATTTTGTTGGGTGCCTACAGGATAAAAAGCGAGTCAGTTTTCCTGACTCCAGCCATCCTGGAAATATAAATTTTTAAGGCCCTGACTACGTCCAGTAACTTGGAATCTTCCAAGTCCCTAGTAGCCGCAGGCACCACAATAGGTTGGTTCAAGTGAAAAGCTGATACCACCTTAGGGAGAAACTGGGGACGAGTCCTCAATTCTGCCTTATCCATATGGAAAATCAGATAAGGGCTTTTACATGACAAAGCTGCCAATTCTGACACACGCCTGGCCGAAGCCAAGGCCAATAACATGACCACTTTCCACGTGAGATATTTCAAATCCACAGTTTTAAGTGGCTCAAACCAATGTGATTTTAAGAAACTCAACACCACGTTGAGATCCCAAGGTGCCACAGGAGGCACAAAAGGGGGCTGAATATGTAGCACTCCCTTTACAAATGTCTGAACTCCAGGCAGTGAAGCCAGTTCTTTCTGGAAGAAAATCGACAGAGCCGAAATCTGGACCTTAATGGAACCCAATTTTAGGCCCATAGTCACCCCTGACTGTAGGAAGTGCAGAAAACGACCCAGCTGAAATTCCTCTGTTGGGGCCTTCCTGGCCTCACACCACGCAACATATTTTCGCCAAATACGGTGATAATGGTTTGCAGTTACTTCTTTCCTGGCTTTTATCAGCGTAGGAATGACTTCTTCCGGAATGCCCTTTTCCTTTAGGATCCGGAATTCAACCGCCATGCCGTCAAACGCAGCCGCGGTAAGTCTTGGAACAGACAGGGCCCCTGCTGTAGCAGATCCTGTCTGAGCGGTAGAGGCCATGGGTCCTCTGATATCATTTCTTGAAGTTCTGGGTACCAAGCTCTTCTTGGCCCATCTGGAACCACGAGTATCGTTCTTACTCCTCGTTTTCTTATTATTCTCAGTACCTTTGGTATGAGAGGCAGAGGAGGGAATACATAAACCGACTGGTACACCCACGGTGTCACTAGAGCATCCACAGCTATTGCCTGAGGGTCCCTTGACCTGGCGCAATATCTAGTTTTTTGTTTAGGCGGGACGCCATCATGTCCACCTGTGGCCTTTCCCAACGGTTTACCAACAGTTGGAAGACTTCTGGATGAAGTCCTCACTCTCCCGGGTGTAGGTCGTGTCTGCTGAGGAAGTCTGTTTCCCAGTTGTCCACTCCCGGAATGAACACTGCTGACAGTGCTAAGACGTGATTTTCCGCCCATCGGAGAATCCTTGTGGCTTCTGCCATCGCCATTCTGCTTCTTGTGCCGCCCTGTCGGTTTACATGGGCGACAGCCGTGATGTTGTCTGATTGGATCAGTACCGGCTGGTTTTGAAGCAGAGGCCTTGCCAGACTTAGGGCATTGTAAATGGCCCTCAGTTCCAGAATATTTATGTGTAGGGACGACTCCTGACTTGACCAAAGTCCTTGGAAATTTCTTCCCTGTGTGAATGCCCCCCAGCCTCGAAGGCTGGCATCCGTGGTTACCAGGACCCAGTCCTGTATGCCGAATCTGCGGCCCTCTTGAAGATGAGCACTCTGCAGCCACCACAGTAGAGATACCCTGGTCCTTGGAGACAGGGTTATCAGCCGATGCATCTGAAGATGCGATCCCGACCACTTGTCCAAGAGGTCCCACTGAAAGGTTCTTGCATGGAACCTGCCGAATGGAATTTTGCTTCGTAAGAAGCTACCATTTTTCCCAGGACTCGTGTGCAGTGATACCTGTTTTGGTTTCAGGAGGTCTCTGACTAGAGATGACAGCTCCTTGGCTTTCTCCTGCGGGAGAAACACTTTTTTCTGTTCTGTGTCCAGAACCATCCCCAGGAACAGTAGGCGTGTGGTAGGAACCAGCTGTGACTTTGGAATGTATAGAATCCATCCGTGCTGTTGTAGCACTTCCCGAGATAGTGCTACTCCGACCAACAACTGCTCCTTGGACCTCGCCTTTATAAGGAGATCGTCCAAGTACGGGATAATTAAAACTCCCTTTTTTCGAAGGAGTATCATCATTTCTGCCGTTACCTTGGTAAAGACCCCCGGTGCCGTGGACAGTCCAAACGGCAGTGTTTGGAATTGGTAATGGCAATCCTGTACCACAAATCTGAGGTACTCCTGGTGAGGATGGTAAATGGGGACATGTAGGTAAGCATCCTTGATGTCCAGGGATACCATGTAATCCCCCTCCTCCAGGCTTGCAATAACCGCCCTGAGCGATTCCATTTTGAACTTGAATTTTTTTATGTATGTGTTCAAGGATTTCAAATTTAAAATGGGTCTCACCGAACCGTCCGGTTTCGGTACCACAAACAGTGTGGAATAGTAACCCCGTTCTTGTTGAAGTAGGGGCACCTTGACTATCACCTGCTGGGAATACAGCTTGTGAATTGCCTCTAGCACAGCCTCCCTGCCTGAGGGAGTTGTCGGCAAGGCAGATTTGAGGAAACGGCAGGGGGGAGACGCCTCGAATTCCAGCTTGTACCCCTGAGATACTACTTGAAGGATCCAGGGATCCACCTGTGAGCGAGCCCACCGATCGCTGAAATTTTTGAGGCGGCCCCCCACCGTACCTGGCTACGCCTGTGGAGCCCCCGCGTCATGCGGTGGACTCAGAGGAAGCGGGGGAAGAATTTTGATTCTGGGAACTGGCTGACTGGTGCAGCTTTTTCCCTCTTCCCTCGTCTCTGTGCAGAAAGGAAGCGCCTTTGACCCACTTGCTTTTCTGAAGCCGAAAGGACTGTACCTGGGCCTAACCATCAAGATGAACAGGGAACTGTGGGGGCACAGCATTAGGACCAGGATCAGCAGGGACATCCCCATTGCGTCTGAGTATGCCCCCCTCATTCTCCTACCCACCCGAACTAAGTTCTGATCAAAATGTTAACCCACTCCCACTTCTGCCACTAGTTACCTGCTATTGTGTTTTTTTTTTTTTTCTCTCTCCATTGATCGCTTCCAACCCATGTGTTTTTCCTGTAATGTTTACCTCCACTGATTGCACACCTTTCCATTGTGCCCTACATGCAGGGTACATCATACTACTACATAAGCATCAGTTTTCCCATATATGAACTTGGCCCTTGTATGGCTCACCTCCCACAGTGTAACCTTCAAAGTGCGCCCAACATGGCTGCCCCATATGGTACACTTGTGGATGGGATGAAAAATACATGGACCTTGTGGTTTTGTTGGAACCCTACTCTAATCTGTAGGACTCTGAAATCACCCCCATTTTGTGTCATCTCTTCTAGGGGTAGACTATTCCACCCTGGGTAATCCTACGCTTAGCGCCCAAGACGGCTGCTGCACTTGGTACCTATAAGGGTGGAATACACAACCCTTGGAAGTTATTACCCAAAATGCCTACACCAATCCTGCGTTATGCTTTCTGTGGACTTAAGATTTTTGTTTTATGTCTGTGTTGCTTGTCTATTGTTGTATTACTCAAATCCTCTGTATCATGTGCACTGTTTTTGATGTCTGTAAAGCGCCTTGAGTCCTGTTGGAGAAAGAGCGCTATATAAATAAAAATTATTATTATTATTATACCTGATAATACAGTGCTTTCTTAGGCTGTGAGGAAACCTGAGGTAAAAAATTTTCTTCCCAGCTGTTGCTGTGGATACGAGGTCCCAGAGACCATCCCCAAACAATTCCTCACCCTTATAAGGCTCTATGTGCCTTTTAAAGTCAGCATCACCTGTCCAGTGTCGGGTCTCTAATACCCTCCTGACAGAATGGACATTGCATTAATTCTGGATGCCAGCCGGCAAAATATCCCTCTGTGCATCCCTCAATAAGACGACGTCTTATGTTCGCAAAATAGTATCCCTGTTTGACAGGGTTACAGACCACGCTGCAGCAGCACTATCTGCAGGTCTCAGTCTAGTACCTGAGTGTGTAAATACAGACTTCAGGATAGCCTCCTGCTTTTTATCAGCAGGTACCTTCAAAGTGGCCGTATCCTAAGACGGCAGTGCCACCTTTTTTGACAAACGTGTGAGCGCCTTATCCACCCTAGGGGATATCTCCCAGTGTAACTTATCCTCTGGCGGGAAAGGGTACGCCATCAGTAACTTTTTAGAAATTACCAGTTTCTTATCGGGGGAACCCACGCTTTTTCACACTTCATTCACTCATTTGATGGGGGAACAAAACACTGCCTGCTTTTTCTCCCCAAACATAAAACCCTTTTTTAGTGGTACTTGGGTTAATGTCAGAAATGTGTAACACATTTTTTATTGCCGGGATCATGTAACGGATGTTCCTAGTGGATTGTGTATATGTCTCAACCTCGTCGACACTGGAGTCAGACTCCGTGTCGACATCTGTGTCTGCCATCTGAGGGAGCGGGCGTTTTTGATCCCGTGATGGCCTTTGAGACGCCTGGGCAGGCGCGGGCTGAGAAGCCGGCTGTCCCATAGCTGTTACGTCATCCAGCCTTTTATGTAAGGAGTTGACACTGTCGGTTTATACCTTCCACCTATCCATCCACTCTGGTGTCGGCCCCACAGGGGGCAACATCACATTTATCGGCATCTGCTCTGCCATCACATAAGCCTCCTCATCAAACGTGTCGACACACCGCACACACACACAGGGAATGCTCTGACTGAGGACAGGACCCCACACAGCCCTTTGGGGAGACAGAGAGAGAGTATGCCAGCACACACCAGAGTGCTATATAATTTTGGGATTAACACTATATTGAGTGAATTTTTCCCAATAGCTGCTTGTATATACAATATTGCGCCTAAATGTTGTGCCCCCCCCCCTCTCTTTTTAACCCTTTGAGCCTGAAAACTACAGGGGAGAGCCTGGGGAGCTGTCTTCCAGCTGCACTGTGAAGAGAAAATGGCGCCAGTGTGCTGAGGGAGAAGCCCCGCCCCCTTTTCAACTGACTTTCTCCCGCTTTTTCTGGAATACTGGCAGGGGTAATTTTACATCTATATAGCCTCTAGGACTATATATGATGTAGATTTGCCAGCCAAGGTGTCATATATTGCCCTCAGGGCGCCCCCCCCCCCCCCCCCCCCCCAGCGCCCTGCACCCTCAGTGACCGGAGTGTGAAGTGTGCATGAGGAGCAATGGCGCACAGCTACAGTGCTGTGCGCTACCTTGGTGAAGACCGAAGTCTTCTGCCGCCGATTTTCCGGACCTCTTCTTGCTTCTGGCTCTGTAAGGGGGACGGCGGCGCGGCTCCGGGAACGAACACCAAGGCCAGTTCCATGCGGTCGATCCCTCTGGAGCTAATGGTGTCCAGTAGCCTAAGAAGCCCAAGCTAGCTGCAAGCAGGTAGGTTCGCTTCTTCTCCCCTTAGTCCCTCGCTGCAGTGAGCCTGTTGCCAGCAGGTCTCACTGTAAAATAAAAAACCTAAAATAAACTTTCTTTCTAGGAGCTCAGGAGAGCCCCTAGTGTGCATCCAGCTCGGCCGGGCACAGAAATCTAACTGAGGTCTGGAGGAGGGTCATATGGGAGGAGCCAGTGCACACCAGATAGTACCTAATCTTTCTTTTAGAGTGCCCAGTCTCCTGCGGAGCCCGTCTATTCCCCATGGTCCTTACGGAGTTCCCAGCATCCACTAGGACGTCAGAGAAAAGGATTTCTCTCTTTGGTCATACTGAACTCTTTCAGTATAACCAATCCAGTATATTATTGTACTGTTTAAACCCAGGGGAGCACCACCAACAGGCAACGACACGCGTGAGCAATGCTCATGCCGCGCATACGCAGTTCCGACCCATTTGCACCGCAGCAAAGAACCGCTGCATGCGAATGGGTCGGAATGACCCCCATAGTGTCTATTTGGTGGTGCACCCAGAGTCAGTGAGAATTTGTAAACTACAAATTGTCTTCTAATTTTTACTTTGTCAGTTACTTATGTTGGAATTAGTAATTATCATACAAATGTATATGATTCTCAAATGAAGTTAGTAGATCATATATATTCATATATATTATTTGCATATTTAATGAGCACTCCAATCTCTTTCCTGACTGAAGTAGGTTCAGTGTTAGATGTACTGTAGTCGTATGGCTCCTGATATAATTTAATGTATTCCCAATAGTTTGTCTTTAGAAATAAGACGTTTCTAAATGAAGTCACTGTGATGTAATATTGGTGAAACTAATTTAGCTCTATATACAGTAGATTATTTGCTTCAGTTCAGATGATAACTAGATCAGCTGTTTCCCCTTTATCATATTACTGTAAGTTGCAGCTTTGTCTCCTTATTAAGCTGCTGTGTCTGCTCCCACAAATTACTGTACAGCCGCCTCTAGAAGGGAAATGTAGGCACTTGAACGCACTTACGTTGATGATTCTCTACTCCCGTGTCCTCTGAGTGCTCTTCCACCTGTCACTGATCCCTGTTAGTGCTGCCGCCTATCCTGCGGCTCATTGGCGTAGCCAGAACTTTGTGGGTCCCATAGCAACATTTTGAAGGGGCCCCTGTCCCAATGTTTCTAGAGACACCTCTCTGCAACAGTTGTTAATTGTTCCATAATAGTGCAGTAGTTAATGTAGTAGTGCCCTAGTTTACAGTATTTTATGAATCAGTAGTGCATTACAGATGTGCCTACTTACATCTAGCCTCCTGGCATGTTAAACAGCCCTTCTAGTCATGCTATGACTCGATAGTGCCAAACGTCTTTTCGTGAAACTTTTTTCATTAAAATTTTCATGTGTCTTAAACTATGTTAATAGGACTCACAAGCGGCTTTTGTCGTTTAAAAAATAAGAATTTACTTACCGATAATTCTATTTCTCGGAGTCCGTAGTGGATGCTGGGGTTCCTGAAAGGACCATGGGGAATAGCGGCTCCGCAGGAGACAGGGCACAAAAAGTAAAGCTTTAGGATCAGGTGGTGTGCACTGGCTCCTCCCCCTATGACCCTCCTCCAAGCCTCAGTTAGGATACTGTGCCCGGACGAGCGTACACAATAAGGAAGGATTTTGAATCCCGGGTAAGACTCATACCAGCCACACCAATCACACTGTACAACCTGTGATCTGAACCCAGTTAACAGTATGATAACAGCGGAGCCTCTGAAAGATGGCTCACAACAATAATAACCCGATTTTTTGTAACTATGTACAAGTAATGCAGATAATCCGCACTTGGGATGGGCGCCCAGCATCCACTACGGACTCCGAGAAATAGAATTATCGGTAAGTAAATTCTTATTTTCTCTATCGTCCTAGTGGATGCTGGGGTTCCTGAAAGGACCATGGGGATTATACCAAAGCTCCCAAACGGGCGGGAGAGTGCGGATGACTCTGCAGCACCGAATGAGAGAACTCCAGGTCCTCCTCAGCCAGGGTATCAAATTTGTAGAATTTTGCAAACGTGTTTGCCCCTGACCAAGTAGCAGCTCGGCAAAGTTGTAATGCCGAGACCCCTCGGGCAGCCGCCCAAGATGAGCCCACCTTCCTTGTGGAATGGGCATTTACATATTTTGGCTGTGGCAGGCCTGCCACAGAATGTGCAAGCTGAATTGTATTACACATCCAACTAGCAATAGTCTGCTTAGAAGCAAGAGCACCCAGTTTGTTGGGTGCATACAGGATAACAGCAAGTCAGTTTTCCTGACTCCAGCCGTCCTGGAACCTATACTTTCAGGGCCCTGACAACATCCAGCAACTTGGAGTCCTCCAAGTCCCTAGTAGGCGCAAGGCACCACAATAAGCTGGTTCAGGTGAAACACTGACACCAACTTAGGGAGAGAACTGGGGACGAGTCCGCAGCTCTGCCCTGTCCGAATGGACAAACAGATATGGGCTTTTTTGAGAAAAAAACCACCAATTTGACACTCGCCTGGCCCAGGCCAGGGCCAAGAGCATGGTCACTTTTCATGTGAGATGCTTCAAATCCACAGATTTGACTGGTTTTAAACCAATGTGATTTGAGGAATCCCAGAACTACGTTGAGATCCCACAGTGCCACTGGAGGCACAAAAGGGGGTTGTATATGCAATACTCCCTTGACAAACTTCTGGACTTCAGGAACTGAAGCCAATTCTTTCTGGAAGAAAATCGACAGGGCCGAAATTTGAACCTTAATGGGCCCCAATTTGAGGCCCATAGACACTCCTGTTTGCAGGAAATGCAGGAATCGACCGAGTTGAAATTTCTTCGTGGGGCCTTCCTGGCCTCACACCACGCAACATATTTTCGCCACATGTGGTGATAATGTTGTGCGGTCACCTCCTTCCTGGCTTTGACCAGGGTAGGAATGACCTCTTCCGGAATGCCTTTTTCCCTTAGGATCCGGCGTTCCACCGCCATGCCGTCAAACGCAGCTGCGGTAAGTCTTGGAACAGACATGGTACTTGCTGAAGCAAGTCCCATCTTAGCGGCAGAGGCCATAAGTCCTCTGTGAGCATCTCTTGAAGTTCCGGGTACCAAGTCCTTCTTGGCCAATCCGGAGCCATGAGTATAGTTCTTACTCCTCTACGTCTTATAATTCTCAGTACCTTAGGTATGAGAAGCAGAGTAGGGAACACATACACCGACTGGTACACCCACGGTGTTACCAGAACGTCCACAGCTATTGCCTGAGGGTCTCTTGACCTGGCGCAATACCTGTCCCGTTTTTTGTTCAGACGGGACGCCATCATGTCCACCTTGGTATTTCCCAACGGTTCACAATCATGTGGAAAAACTTCCCGATGAAGTTTCCACTCTCCCGGGTGGAGGTCGTGCCTGCTGAGGAAGTCTGCTTCCCAGTTTCCACTCCCGGAATGAAACACTGCTGACAGTGCTATCACATGATTTTCCGCCCAGCGAAAAGTCCTTGCAGTTTTTGCCATTGCCCTCCTGCTTCTTGTGCCGCCCTGTCTGTTTACGTGGGCGACTGCCGTGATGTTTTTCCCACTGGATCAATACCGGCTGACCTTGAAGCAGAGGTCTTGCTAAGCTTAGAGCATTATAAATTTACCCTTAGCTCCAGTATATTTATGTGGAGAAAAGTCTCCAGACTTGATCACACTCCTTGGAAATTTTTTCCTTGTGTGACTGCTCCCCAGCCTCTCGGGCTGGCCTCCGTGGTCACCAGCATCCAATCCTGAATGCCGAATCTGCGGCCCTCTAGAAGATGAGCACTCTGTAACCACCACAGGAGAGACACCCTTGTCCTTGGATATAGGGTTATCCGCTGATGCATCTGAAGATGCGATCCGGACCATTTGTCCAGCAGATCCCACTGAAAAGTTCTTGCGTGAAATCTGCCGAATGGAATTGCTTCGTAGGAAGCCACCATTTTTACCAGGACCCTTGTGCAATGATGCACTGACACTTTTCCTGGTTTTAGGAGGTTCTTGACTAGCTCGGATAACTCCCTGGCTTTCTCTTCCGGGAGAAACACCTTTTTCTGGACTGTGTCCAGAATCATCCCTAGGCACAGCAGACGTGTCGTCAGGATCAGCTGCGATTTTGGAATATTTAGAATCCACCCGTGCTGTTGTAGCAGTATCCGAGATAGTGCTACTCCGACCTCCAACTGTTCCCTGGACTTTGCCCTTATCAGGAGATCGTCCAAGTAAGGGGTAATTTAAGACGCCTTTTCTTCGAAGAAGAAGAATCATCATTTCGGCCATTACCTTGGTAAAGACCCGGGGTGCCGTGGACAATCCAAACGGCAGCGTCTGAAACTGATAGTGACAGTTCTATACCATGAACCTGAGGTACCCTTAGTGAGAAGGGCAAATTTGGGACATGGAGGTAAGCATCCCTGATGTCCCGGGACACTATATAGTCCCCTTCTTCCTGGTTCGTTATCACTGCTCTGAGTGACTCCCTCTTGCTTTGAACCTTTGTAAGTGTTCAAATTTTTTAGATTTAGAATAGGTCTCACCTAGCCTTCTGGCTTCAGTACCACAATATAGTGTGGAATAATACCCCTTTCCTTGTTGTAGGAGGGGTAATTTGATTATCACCTGCTGGGAATACAGCTTGTGAATTTTTTTCCATACTGCCTCCTTGTCGGAGGGAGACCTTGGTAAAGCAGACTTCAGGAGCCTGCGAGGGGGAAACGTTTCGACATTCCAATCTGTACCCCTGGGATACTACTTGTAGGATCCAAGGGTCCTGTACGGTCCCAGCGTCATGCTGAGAGCTTGGCAGAAGCGGTGGAAGGCTTCTGTTCCTGGGAATGGGCTGCCTGCTGCAGTCTTCTTCCCTTTCCTCTATCCCTGGGCAAATATGACTCTTATAGGGACGAAAGGACTGAGGCTGAAAAGACGGTGTCTTTTTCTGCAGAGATGTGACTTAGGGTAAAAACTGTGGATTTTCCAGCAGTTGCCGTGGCCACCAGGTCCGATGGACCGACCCCAAATAACTCCTCTTCCTTTATACGGCAATACACCTTTGTGCCGTTTGGAATCTGCATCACCTGACCACTGTCGTGTCCATAAACATCTTCTGGCAGATATGGACATCGCACTTACTCTAGATGCCAGAGTGCAAATATCCCTCTGTGCATCTCGCATATATAGAAATGCATCCTTTAAATGCTCTATAGTCAATAAAATACTGTCCCTGTCAAGGGTATCAATATTTTTAGTCAGGGAATCCGACCAAGCCACCCCAGCTCTGCACATCCAGGCTGAGGCGATCGCTGGTCGCAGTATAACACCAGTATGTGTGTATATACTTTTATATGATATTTTCCAGCCTCCTGTCAGCTGGTTCCTTGAGGACGGCCCTATCTATAGACGGTACCGCCACTTGTTTTGATAAGCGTGTGAGCGCCTTATCCACCCTAAGGGGTGTTTCCCAACGCGCCCTAACTGCTGGCGGGGAAGGGTATACCGCCAATAATTTTCTATCGGGGGGAACCCACGCATCATCACACACTTCATTTAATTTATCTGATTCAGGAAAAACTACAGGTAGTTTTTTCACATCCCACATAATACCCTCTTTTGTGGTACTTGTAGTATCAGAAATATGTAACCCCTCCTTCATTGCCCTTAACGTGTGGCCCTAATAAGGAATACGTTTGTTTATTCACCGTCGACACTGGATTCAGTGTCCGTGTCTGTGTCTGTGTCGACCGACTAAGGTAAACGGGCGTTTTAAAACCCCTGACGGTGTTTTTGAGACGTCTGGACCGGTACTAATTGTTTGTCGGCCGCCTCATGTCGTCAACCGACCTTGCAGCGTGTTGACATTATCACGTAATTCCCTAAATAAGCCATCCATTCCGGTGTCGACTCCCTAGAGAGTGACATCACCATTACAGGCAATTGCTCCGCCTCCTCACCAACATCGTCCTCATACATGTCGACACACACGTACCGACACACAGCACACACACAGGGAATGCTCTGATAGAGGACAGGACCCACTAGCCCTTTGGAGAGACAGAGGGAGAGTTTGCCAGCACACACCAAAAAACGCTATAATTATATAGGGACAACCTTATATAAGTGTTTTCCCTTATAGCATCTTTTTATATATATTTCTAACGCCAAATTAGTGCCCCCCCTCTCTGTTTTAACCCTGTTTCTGTAGTGCAGTGCAGGGGAGAGCCTGGGAGCCTTCCCTCCAGCCTTTCTGTGAGGGAAAATGGCGCTGTGTGCTGAGGAGATAGGCCCCGCCCCTTTTTCGGCGGCCTCGTCTCCCGCTCTTCAACGGATTCTGGCAGGGGTTAAATATCTCCATATAGCCCCCGGAGGCTATATGTGAGGTATTTTTTGCCAAAAAATAGGTTTACATTGCCTCCCAGGGCGCCCCCCTCCCAGCGCCCTGCACCCTCAGTGACTGCCGTGTGAAGTGTGCTGAGAGCAATGGCGCACAGCTGCAGTGCTGTGCGCTACCTTAAGAAGACTGAGGAGTCTTCTGCCGCCGATTCTGGACCTTCTTCTCTTTTCAGCATCTGCAAGGGGGCCGGCGGCGAGGCTCCGGTGACCATCCAGGCTGTACCTGTGATCGTCCCTCTGGAGCTAATGTCCAGTAGCCAAAGAAGCCAATCCATCCTGCACGCAGGTGAGTTCACTTCTTCTCCCCTAAGTCCCTCGTTGCAGTGATCCTGTTGCCAGCAGGACTCACTGTAAAATAAAAAACCTAAGCTAAACTTTTCTAAGCAGCTCTTTAGGAGAGCCACCTAGATTGCACCCTTCTCGGCCGGGCACAAAAATCTAACTGAGGCTTGGAGGAGGGTCATAGGGGGAGGAGCCAGTGCACACCACCTGATCCTAAAGCTTTACTTTTTGTGCCCTGTCTCCTGCGGAGCCGCTATTCCCCATGGTCCTTTCAGGAACCCCAGCATCCACTAGGACGATAGAGAAATAAGAATTTACTTACCGATAATTCTATTTCTCGTAGTCCGTAGTGGATGCTGGGGACTCCGTCAGGACCATGGGGAATAGCGGCTCCGCAGGAGACAGGGCACAAAAAGTAAGCTTTTAGGATCACATGGTGTGTACTGGCTCCTCCCCCTATGACCCTCCTCCAAGCCTCAGTTAGGTACTGTGCCCGGACGAGCGTACACAATAAGGAAGGATATTGAACCCCGGGTAAGACTCATACCAGCCACACCAATCACACCGTATAACTTGTGATCTGAACCCAGTTAACAGTATGACAAACGTAGGAGCCTCTGAACAGACGGCTCACAACAAATAACAACCCGATTTTTTTGTAACAATAACTATGTACAAGTATTGCAGACAATCCGCACTTGGGATGGGCGCCCAGCATCCACTACGGACTACGAGAAATAGAATTATCGGTAAGTAAATTCTTATTTTCTCTAACGTCCTAAGTGGATGCTGGGGACTCCGTCAGGACCATGGGGATTATACCAAAGCTCCCAAATGGGCGGGAGAGTGCGGATGACTCTGCAGCACCGAATGAGAGAACTCAAGGTCCTCCTCAGCCAGGGTATCAAATTTGTAGAATTTTGCAAACGTGTTTGCCCCTGACCAAGTAGCAGCTCGGCAGAGTTGTAATGCCGAGACTCCCCGGGCAGCCGCCCAGGATGAGCCCACTTTCCTTGTGGAATGGGCCTTGACAGATTTAGGTTGTGGCAAGCCTGCCACAGAATGTGCAAGTTGAATTGTGCTACAAATCCAACGAGCAAACGTCTGCTTAGAAGCAGGAGCACCCATCTTGTTGGGTGCATACAATATAAGCAGTGAGTCAGACTTTCTGACTCCAGCCGTTCTTGAAATATATATTTTCAATGCCCGGACCACGTCCAACAACTTGGAATCCTCCAACTCGTTAGTAGCCGCAGGCACCACAATAGGCTGGTTCAGGTGAAACGCTGACACCACCTTAGGCAGAAAATGAGGACGCGTCCGCAGTTCTGCCCTGTCCGTATGGAAAATCAGATATGGGCTCTTATATGATAAAGCCGCCAATTCTGATACTCTCCTGGCTGAAGCCAGGGCCAGTAGCATGGTTACTTTCCATGTAAGATACTTCATCTCCACCGATTTGAGCGGCTCAAACCAATGGGATTTTAGAAAATCCAAGACTACATTAAGATCCCACGGTGCCACTGGGGGCACAACCGGGGGCTGTATATGTAGTACTCCTTTTACAAAAGTCTGGACTTCAGGAACTGAAGCCAATTCTTTCTGGAAGAAAATCGACAGGGCCGAAATTTGAACCTTAATGGACCCCAATTTGAGGCCCATAGACAATCCTGTTTGCAGGAAATTTAGGAATCGACCCAGTTGAAATTCCTCCGTGGGGGCCTTCCTGGCCTCACACCACGCAACATATTTCCTCCAAATGCGGTGATAATGTTGTGCAGTCACCTCCTTCCTGGCCTTTACCAGTGTAGGAATGACCTCTTCCGGAATGCCTTTTTCCTTTAGAATTCGGCGTTCAACCGCCATGCCGTCAAACGCAGCCGCGGTAAGTCTTGGAATAGACACGGTCCCTGCTGAAGCAGGTCCCGTCTTAGAGGTAGAGGCCACGGATCCTCCGTGAGCATCTCTTGAAGTTCCGGGTACCAAGTTCTTCTTGGCCAATCCGGAGCCACTAGTATCGTTCTTACTCCCTTTTGCCGTATAATTCTCAGTACTTTTGGTATGAGAGGCAGAGGAGGGAACACATACACTGACTGGAACACCCACGGTGTTACCAGAGCGTCCACAGCTATTGCCTGAGGATCTCTTGACCTGGCGCAATACCTGTCCAGTTTTTTGTTGAGGCGGGACGCCATCATATCCACCATTGGTTTTTCCCAACGGTTCACAATCATGTGGAAGACTTCTGGATGAAGTCCCCACTCTCCCGGGTGTAGATCGTGTCTGCTGAGGAAGTCTGCTTCCCAGTTGTCCACTCCCGGAATGAATACTGCTGACAGTGCTATCACATGATCTTCCGCCCAGCGAAGAATCCTTGCAGCTTCTGCCATTGCTGTCCTGCTTCTTGTGCCGCCCTGTCTGTTTACGTGGGCGACTGCCGTGATGTTGTCCGACTGGATCAACACCGGCTGACCCTGAAGCAGGGGTTTTGCCAGACTTAGAGCATTGTAAATCGCTCTTAGCTCCAGTATATTTATGTGAAGAGACATCTCCAGGCTTGACCATACTCCCTGGAAGTTTCTTCCTTGTGTGACCGCTCCCCAGCCTCTCAGACTGGCATCCGTGGTCACCAGGACCCAGTCCTGTATGCCGAATCTGCGGCCCTCTAACAGATGAGCACTCTGCAACCACCACAGAAGAGACACCCTTGTCCGTGGCGATAAGGTTATCCGCTGATGCATCTGCAGATGCGATCCGGACCATTTGTCCAGCAGATCCCACTGAAAAGTTCGTGCGTGGAATCTGCCGAATGGAATCGCTTCGTAAGAAGCCACCATCTTTCCCAGGACTCTTGTGCATTGATGCACAGACACTGTCCCTGGTTTTAGGAGGTTCCTGACAAGTTCGGATAACTCCCTGGCTTTCTCCTCCGGAAGAAACACCTTTTTCTGAACCGTGTCCAGAATCATTCCCAGGAACAGCAGACGTGTCGTCGGGGTCAACTGAGATTTTGGAAAATTCAGAATCCACCCGTGTTGTTGCAGCACTAGTTGGGTTAGTGCTACTCCGTCTTCCAGCTGTTCTCTGGATCTTGCCCTTATCAGGAGATCGTCCAAGTAAGGGATAATTAATACGCCTCTTCTTCGTAGAAGGATCATCATTTCGGCCATTACCTTGGTAAAGACCCGAGGTGCCGTGGACAATCCAAACGGCAGCGTCTGAAACTGATAATGACAGTTTTGCACCACGAACCTGAGGTACCCTTGATGTGAAGGGCAAATTGGGACATGCAGGTAAGCGTCCTTTATGTCCAGGGACACCATAAAGTCCCCTTCTTCCAGATTCGCTATCACTGCTCTGAGTGACTCCATCTTGAACTTGAATTTTTGTATGTACAGGTTCAAAGATTTGAGATTTAGAATAGGTCTTACCGAGCCGTCCGGCTTCGGTACCACAAATAGCGTGGAGTAATACCCCTTTCCCTGTTGTAGGAGGGGTACCTTGACTATCACCTGCTGAGCAAACAGCTTGTGAATGGCTTCCAATACCGTCGCCCTGTCCGAGGGAGACGTTGGCAAAGCAGACTTTAGGAACCGGCGAGGGGGAGACTTCTCGAATTCCAACCTGTAACCCTGAGATACTACCTGTAGAATCCAGGGGTCCACCTGTGAGCAAGCCCACTGTGCGCTGAAATTCTTGAGTCGACCCCCCACCGTTCCTGAGTCCGCTTGTAAGGCCCCAGCGTCATGCTGAGGGCTTTGCAGAACCCTGGGAGGGCTTCTGTTCCTGGGCAGGGGCTGCTTGCTGCCCTCTCTTACCCCTTCCTCTGCCCCGAGGCAGATATGACTGTCCTTTTGTCCGCTTGTTCTTATAGGAACGAAAGGACTGCGGCTGAAAAGACGGTGTCTTTTTCTGTTGGGAGGGGGTCTGAGGTAAAAAAGTGGATTTTCCGGCAGTTGCCGTAGCCACCAGATCCGATAGACCGACGCCAAATAATTCCTCCCCTTTATACGGCAATACTTCCATATGTCGTTTGGAATCCGCATCACCTGACCACTGTCGCGTCCATAAACTCCTTCTGGCAGATATGGACATCGCATTTACTCTCGATGCCAGAGTGCAAATATCTCTCTGCGCATCTCGCATATAAAGGAAAGCATCCTTTAATTGCTCTATAGTCAATAAAATACTGTCCCTATCCAGGGTATCAATATTTTCAGTCAGGGAATCCAACCAGACGACCCCAGCACTGCACATCCAGGCTGAGGCGATGGCTGGTCGCAGTATAACACCAGTATGAGTTGATATACTTTTCAGGGTAGTTTCCAGCCTCCTATCAGCTGGATCCTTGAGGGCGGCCGTATCAGGAGACGGTAACGCCACTTGTTTCGATAAGCGTGTGAGCGCCTTATCCACCCTAGGGGGTGTTTCCCAGCGCGCCCTAACCTCTGGCGGGAAAGGGTATAATGCTAATAACTTTTTTGAAATTAGCATTTTTCTATCTGGGTTAACCCACGCTTCATCACATACATCATTTAATTCCTCTGATTCAGGAAAAACTACAGGTAGTTTTTTCACCCCCCACATAATACCCCTTTTTGTGGTACTTGTAGTATCAGAGATATGCAAAGCCTCCTTCATTGCCGTGATCATATAACGTGTGGCCCTACTTGAAAATACGTTTGTTTTATCACCGTCGACACTAGATTCAGTGTCTGTGTCTGGGTCTGTGTCGACCGACTGAGGTAAAGGGCGCTTTACAGCCCCTGACGGTGTCTGAGACGCCTGGGCAGGTACTAACTGGTTTGCCGGCCGTCTCATGTCGTCAACTGATTTTTGTAATGTGCTGACATTATCACGTAATTCCATAAACAAAGCCATCCATTCCGGTGTCGACTCCCTGGGGGGTGACATCACCATTATCGGCAATTGCTCTGCCTCCACGCCAACATCGTCCTCATACATGTCGACACACACGTACCGACACACAGCAGACACACAGGGAATGCTCTTATCGAAGACAGGACCCCACTAGCCCTTTGGGGAGACAGAGGGAGAGTTTGCCAGCACACACCCAAGCGCTATAATATATATGGGAACAACCCTATATAAGTGTTGTTCCTTATAGCCGCTTAAATATATAAAAATATCGCCAAAATATGCCCCCCCTCTCTGTTTTACCCTGTTTCTGTAGTGCAGTGCAGGGGAGAGTCCTGGGAGCCTTCCTCACAGCGGAGCTGAGCAGGAAAATGGCGCTGTGTGCTGAGGAGAATAAGCCCCGCCCCCTATTCCGGCGGGCTTTTCTCCCGGAGTTTTAGACATTTGGCATGGGTTAAATACATACATATAGCCTTAATGGCTATATGTGATGTATTCTTTTGCCATAAAAGGTATTATATATTGCTGCCCAGGGCGCCCCCAGCAGCGCCCTGCACCCTCCGTGACCGTCTGGTGTGAAGTGTGTGACAACAATGGCGCACAGCTGCAGTGCTGTGCGCTACCTTCATGAAGACTGAAGAGCCTTCTGCCGCCTGTTTCCGGACCTTCAATCTTCAGCATCTGTAAGGGGGGTCGGCGGCGCGGCTCCGGGACGAACCCCAGGGTGAGACCTGTGTTCCGACTCCCTCTGGAGCTAATGGTGTCCAGTAGCCTAAGAATCCAATCCATCCTGCACGCAGGTGAGTTGAAATTCTCTCCCCTAAGTCCCTCGATGCAGTGAGCCTGTTGCCAGCAGGACTCACTGAAAATAAAAAACCTAAAAAACTTTTTCTAAGCAGCTCTTTAGGAGAGCCACCTAGATTGCACCCTGCTCGGACGGGCACAAAAACCTAACTGAGGCTTGGAGGAGGGTCATAGGGGGAGGAGCCAGTACACACCATGTGATCCTAAAAGCTTACTTTTTGTGCCCTGTCTCCTGCGGAGCCGCTATTCCCCATGGTCCTGACGGAGTCCCCAGCATCCACTTAGGACGTTAGAGAAATTATATGCGGCATGTCTATATTCTGTGTGCGAGTGCAGCTGTATCTGCATACGGAATGCAACGGTACAGTGTCAGTGGCTGTTTTCCTAGAAACACTGTAACATACCATTTCGTATGCAGTTAAAGCCACAAACGCACACAGAATATAGGGAGATCGCATATCATTTTAATCAGCAGAGTCTGCTTGTGCGTCGTATTCACATAGCAATGTGAATAAGACGCATTTTTGGCAAAATAAAGACACCCAACGCTTTCGGATTTGCACGGGATCTGTCAGCTGACTTATGCTAGGCATCTCCCACTGTGTGGCGTATTGAGGCAAGATATATAAGGACATGCCAGTACACATTTTGCAACACAGGACCCCCAATTCACATTTGACATATAGTGTCCCCAGTTCATATTATGTCACATTACAGTGCCCAAAGTTCATATTATGCCACGCTATAGTGCCCCCACTTCATATTGTGCCACAATACAATGGCCCAGATCATATTAGTTAACATTATAATGACTTTTAGTTCAGTTGATACTGCATTGCAATGAGCATATCCAGGGTCATAACTAGATATATTGTAGGCTCCAATGCAAAAGTATGTAAGGGTCGCTATGTATCACCCAATGGTGAAAAAGGTATATAACACATGTAAAGGTGTGTACACATGGTGAGATCCTTGCTATGCCCGATTTTTACTATGCGATTTCCCTCCCCCAGAGCCCAGATAGCACAGATTTTGACTATCTGTTCTTTTGATCTTGACTATACTTTGTAGTAGATAGCACACTAGATAGTCAAGATTGACAGGCCTGCACAGTCTATCTAGCCTTATGATACTGACCCCACAGGAGTGCACATCGGGATCGAATCAGTATCGCACGCTGCCTAACACCGTGAGATGTGCACTAACTTTCCTTAAGATTTTGACTATATAGTCAAAATCTTACAGATTTATCTCACTGTGTGTACACACCTTAACTATGACAGGGATGGTGGCCCCTCTCAGCTCTGGGCCTCAAAGCAGCTGCACTCCCTATGTCCTTGCTGCTGCTCCTTCTCCCACTGCCTCAAGCTGCCAGGATCCTGTCTCTTCCCATACAGGGACCTATCTCCTCTCCTGAGAGCACAAGCTCCGTCTCTTACAGGGTGGGATGTATTAAAATATATTGCCGCCTACCGCAGCGATGCTAACATTAACATCGCAATGCAATGACGGAGGCCCTCCGCGATACTTGTGTGAAGGTGTGCAGGGGGTCTCCGTCACGTCTCAGGCCGGCATACAGGCAGCAGTCAGTCCCGGGCTCCTCCTCCCTGTGTTGCTAGGGGGAGGAGGAGTTTGGGTTCCGGGACCAGGGCTGCCTGCATAAAGGTATGCCGGGGGAGGGGATAGGCGTGAGCGGCGGGACGCGGCATCTGGCGGTAAGAAGCCCATAGGCTTCTAACTGCCGGCCGCCGCATCCCGCCGCTCACACCGAAAGATGGCGATACCAAAAGATGGCGATTCCCTCAGCAACGAAAACGCGGCGGGGGGTGGGGTGATGTTAGTACATATGAAAATGGTGTAAAAGTAGAGATGAGCGGGTTCGGTTTCTCTGAAACCGAACCCGCACGAACTTCATGTTTTTTTCACGGGTCCGAGCAGACTCGGATCCTCCCGCCTTGCTCGGTTAACCCGAGCGCGCCCGAACGTCATCATGACGCTGTCGGATTCTCGCGAGACTCGGATTCTATATAAGGAGCCGCGCGTCGCCGCCATTTTCACACGTGCATTGAGATTGATAGGGAGAGGACGTGGCTGGCGTCCTCTCCATTAGAAATTAGATTAGAAGAGAGAGAGAGATTGTGCAGAGTCAGACAGAGTTTACCACAGTGACCAGTGCAGTTGTTGTTAGTTAACTTTTATTTATTTTAATATATCCGTTCTCTGCCTGAAAAAAAACGATACACAGCAGCAGCCAGTCACACAGTGTGACTCAGTCTGTGTGCACTCAGCTCAGCCCAGTGTGCTGCACATCAATGTATAAAAGGCAAAGCTTATAATAATTGTGGGGGAGACTGGGGAGCACTGCAGGTTGTTATAGCAGGAGCCCCCAGGAGTACATAATATTATATTAATTTAAAATTAAACAGTGCACACTTTTGCTGCAGGAGTGCCACTGCCAGTGTGACTAGTGGTGACCAGTGCCTGACCACCAGTATAGTAGTATATTGTTGTATGTATTGTATACTATCTCTTTATCAACCAGTCTATATTAGCAGCAGACACAGTACAGTGCGGTAGTTCACGGCTGTGGCTACCTCTGTGTCGGCAGTCGGAACTCGGCAGGCAGTCCGTCCATCCATAATTGTATTACAATATATACCACCTAACCGTGGTATTTTTTTTTCTTTCTTTATACCGTCGTCATAGTGTCATACTAGTTGTTACGAGTATACTACTATCTCTTTATCAACCAGTGTACAGTGCGGTAGTTCACGGCTGTGGCTACCTCTGTGTCGGCAGTCGGCAGGCAGTCCGTCCATCCATAATTGTATTATTATTATAATATATACCACCTAACCGTGGTTTTTTTTTCATTCTTTATACCGTCATAGTGTCATACTAGTTGTTACGAGTATACTACTATCTCTTTATCAACCAGTGTACAGTGCGGTAGTTCACGGCTGTGGCTACCTCTGTGTCGGCAGTCGGCAGGCAGTCCGTCCATCCATAATTGTATTATTATTATAATATATACCACCTAACCGTGGTTTTTTTTTCATTCTTTATACCGTCGTCATAGTGTCATACTAGTTGTTACGAGTATACTACTATCTCTTTATCAACCAGTGTACAGTGCGGTAGTTCACGGCTGTGGCTACCTCTGTGTCGGCAGTCGGCAGGCAGTCCGTCCATCCATAATTGTATTATTATTATAATATATACCACCTAACCGTGGTTTTTTTTTCATTCTTTATACCGTCGTCATAGTGTCATACTAGTTGTTACGAGTATACTACTATCTCTTTATCAACCAGTGTACAGTGCGGTAGTTCACGGCTGTGGCTACCTCTGTGTCGGCAGTCGGCAGGCAGTCCGTCCATCCATAATTGTATTATTATTATAATATATACCACCTAACCGTGGTTTTTTTTTCATTCTTTATACCGTCGTCATAGTGTCATACTAGTTGTTACGAGTATACTACTATCTCTTTATCAACCAGTGTACAGTGCGGTAGTTCACGGCTGTGGCTACCTCTGTGTCGGCAGTCGGCAGGTATCCAATACTAGTATCCAATCCATCCATCTCCATTGTTTACCTGAGGTGCCTTTTAGTTCTGCCTATAAAATATGGAGAACAAAAAAGTTGAGGTTCCAAAATTAGGGAAAGATCAAGATCCACTTCCACCTCGTGCTGAAGCTGCTGCCACTAGTCATGGCCGAGACGATGAAATGCCAGCAACGTCGTCTGCCAAGGCCGATGCCCAATGTCATAGTACAGAGCATGTCAAATCCAAAACACCAAATATCAGAAAAAAAAGGACTCCAAAACCTAAAATAAAATTGTCGGAGGAGAAGCGTAAACTTGCCAATATGCCATTTACCACACGGAGTGGCAAGGAACGGCTGAGGCCCTGGCCTATGTTCATGGCTAGTGGTTCAGCTTCACATGAGGATGGAAGCACTCAGCCTCTCGCTAGAAAACTGAAAAGACTCAAGCTGGCAAAAGCACCGCAAAGAACTGTGCGTTCTTCGAAATCCCAAATCCACAAGGAGAGTCCAATTGTGTCGGTTGCGATGCCTGACCTTCCCAACACTGGAGGTGAAGAGCATGCGCCTTCCACCATTTGCACGCCCCCTGCAAGTGCTGGAAGGAGCACCCGCAGTCCAGTTCCTGATAGTCAGATTGAAGATGTCAGTGTTGAAGTACACCAGGATGAGGAGGATATGGGTGTTGCTGGCGCTGGGGAGGAAATTGACCAGGAGGATTCTGATGGTGAGGTGGTTTGTTTAAGTCAGGCACCCGGGGAGACACCTGTTGTCCGTGGGAGGAATATGGCCGTTGACATGCCAGGTGAAAATACCAAAAAAATCAGCTCTTCGGTGTGGAGGTATTTCACCAGAAATGCGGACAACAGGTGTCAAGCCATGTGTTCCCTTTGTCAAGCTGTAATAAGTAGGGGTAAGGACGTTAACCACCTCGGAACATCCTCCCTTATACGTCACCTGCAGCGCATTCATAATAAGTCAGTGACAAGTTCAAAAACTTTGGGTGACAGCGGAAGCAGTCCACTGACCAGTAAATCCCTTCCTCTTGTAACCAAGCTCACGCAAACCACCCCACCAACTCCCTCAGTGTCAATTTCCTCCTTCCCCAGGAATGCCAATAGTCCTGCAGGCCATGTCACTGGCAAGTCTGACGAGTCCTCTCCTGCCTGGGATTCCTCCGATGCATCCTTGCGTGTAACGCCTACTGCTGCTGGCGCTGCTGTTGTTGCCGCTGGGAGTCGATGGTCATCCCAGAGGGGAAGTCGTAAGCCCACTTGTACTACTTCCAGTAAGCAATTGACTGTTCAACAGTCCTTTGCGAGGAAGATGAAATATCACAGCAGTCATCCTACTGCAAAGCGGATAACTGAGGCCTTGGCATCCTGGGTGGTGAGAAACGTGGTTCCGGTATCCATCATTACTGCAGAGCCAACTAGAGACTTGTTGGAGGTACTGTGTCCCCGGTACCAAATACCATCTAGGTTCCATTTCTCTAGGCAGGCGATACCGAAAATGTACACAGACCTCAGAAAAAGAGTCACCAGTGTCCTAAAAAATGCAGCTGTACCCAATGTCCACTTAACCACGGACATGTGGACAAGTGGAGCAGGGCAGGGTCAGGACTATATGACTGTGACAGCCCACTGGGTAGATGTATGGACTCCCGCCGCAAGAACAGCAGCGGCGGCACCAGTAGCAGCATCTCGCAAACGCCAACTCTTTCCTAGGCAGGCTACGCTTTGTATCACCGCTTTCCAGAATACGCACACAGCTGAAAACCTCTTACGGCAACTGAGGAAGATCATCGCGGAATGGCTTACCCCAATTGGACTCTCCTGTGGATTTGTGGCATCGGACAACGCCAGCAATATTGTGTGTGCATTAAATCTGGGCCAATTCCAGCACGTCCCATGTTTTGCACATACCTTGAATTTGGTGGTGCAGAATTTTTTAAAAAACGACAGGGGCGTGCAAGAGATGCTGTCGGTGGCCAGAAGAATTGCGGGACACTTTCGGCGTACAGGCACCACGTACAGAAAACTGGAGCACCACCAAAAACTACTGAACCTGCCCTGCCATCATCTGAAGCAAGAAGTGGTAACGAGGTGGAATTCAACCCTCTATATGCTTCAGAGGTTGGAGGAGCAGCAAAAGGCCATTCAAGCCTATACAATTGAGCACGATATAGTAGGTGGAATGCACCTGTCTCAAGTGCAGTGGAGAATGATTTCAACGTTGTGCAAGGTTCTGATGCCCTTTGAACTTGCCACACGTGAAGTCAGTTCAGACACTGCCAGCCTGAGTCAGGTCATTCCCCTCATCAGGCTTTTGCAGAAGAAGCTGGAGGCATTGAAGAAGGAGCTAACACGGAGCGATTCCGCTAGGCATGTGGGACTTGTGGATGCAGCCCTTAATTCGCTTAACAAGGATTCACGGGTGGTCAATCTGTTGAAATCAGAGCACTACATTTTGGCCACCGTGCTCGATCCTAGATTTAAAGCCTACCTTGGATCTCTCTTTCCGGCAGACACAGGTCTGCTGGGGTTGAAAGACCTGCTGGTGACAAAATTGTCAAGTCAAGCGGAACGCGACCTGTCAACATCTCCTCCTTCACATTCTCCCGCAACTGGGGGTGCGAGGAAAAGGCTCAGAATTCCGAGCCCACCCGCTGGCGGTGATGCAGGGCAGTCTGGAGCGACTGCTGATGCTGACATCTGGTCCGGACTGAAGGACCTGACAACGATTACGGACATGTCGTCTACTGTCACTGCATATGATTCTCTCAACATTGATAGAATGGTGGAGGATTATATGAGTGACCGCATCCAAGTAGGCACGTCACACAGTCCGTACTTATACTGGCAGGAAAAAGAGGCAATTTGGAGGCCCTTGCACAAACTGGCTTTATTCTACCTAAGTTGCCCTCCCACAAGTGTGTACTCCGAAAGAGTGTTTAGTGCCGCCGCTCACCTTGTCAGCAATCGGCGTACGAGGTTACATTCAGAAAATGTGGAGAAGATGATGTTCATTAAAATGAATTATAATCAATTCCTCCGCGGAGACATTGACCAGCAGCAATTGCCTCCACAAAGTACACAGGGAGCTGAGATGGTGGATTCCAGTGGGGACGAATTGATAATCTGTGAGGAGGGGGATGTACACGGTGATATATCGGAGGGTGAAGATGAGGTGGACATCTTGCCTCTGTAGAGCCAGTTTGTGCAAGGAGAGATTAATTGCTTCTTTTTTGGGGGGGGTCCAAACCAACCCGTCATATCAGTCACAGTCGTGTGGCAGACCCTGTCACTGAAATGATGGGTTGGTTAAAGTGTGCATGTCCTGTTTTGTTTATACAACATAAGGGTGGGTGGGAGGGCCCAAGGATAATTCCATCTTGCACCTCTTTTTTCTTTTCTTTTTCTTTGCATCATGTGCTGATTGGGGAGGGTTTTTTGGAAGGGACATCCTGCGTGACACTGCAGTGCCACTCCTAGATGGGCCCGGTGTTTGTGTCGGCCACTAGGGTCGCTAATCTTACTCACACAGCTACCTCATTGCGCCTCTTTTTTTCTTTGCGTCATGTGCTGTTTGGGGAGGGTTTTTTGGAAGGGACATCCTGCGTGACACTGCAGTGCCACTCCTAGATGTGCCCGGTGTTTGTGTCGGCCACTAGGGTCGCTAATCTTACTCACACAGTCAGCTACCTCATTGCGCCTCTTTTTTTCTTTGCGTCATGTGCTGTTTGGGGAGGGTTTTTTGGAAGGGCCATCCTGCGTGACACTGCAGTGCCACTCCTAGATGGGCCCGGTGTTTGTGTCGGCCACTAGGGTCGCTTATCTTTCTCACACAGTCAGCTACCTCATTGCGCCTCTTTTTTTCTTTGCGTCATGTGCTGTTTGGGGAGGGTTTTTTGGAAGGGACATCCTGCGTGACACTGCAGTGCCACTCCTAGATGGGCCCGGTGTTTGTGTCGGCCACTAGGGTCGCTAATCTTACTCACACAGCTACCTCATTGCGCCTCTTTTTTTCTTTGCGTCATGTGCTGTTTGGGGAGGGTTTTTTGGAAGGGACATCCTGCGTGACACTGCAGTGCCACTCCTAGATGGGCCCGGTGTTTGTGTCGGCCACTAGGGTCGCTTATCTTACTCACACAGCGACCTCGGTGCAAATTTTAGGACTAAAAATAATATTGTGAGGTGTGATGTGTTCAGAATAGGCTGAAAATGAGTGTAAATTATGTTTTTTGAGGTTAATAATACTTTGGGATCAAAATTACCCCCAAATTCTATGATTTAAGCTGTTTTTTAGGGTTTTTTGAAAAAAACACCCGAATCCAAAACACACCCGAATCCGACAAAAATAATTCGGTGAGGTTTTGCCAAAACGCGTTCGAACCCAAAACACGGCCGCGGAACCGAACCCAAAACCAAAACACAAAACCCGAAAAATTTCAGGCGCTCATCTCTATGTAAAACCCCTCAAAACGGGGGTTTTACCACATTTTCCCTTTAGTACATCCCGCCCACAGAAAGCTAAAAACCGCTCCTCAGCTCATGAGGTACCGCGCTTCTCAGGTACCTCTGTGATCTCATCAACTGCAGCCTGTTCAGGCCAGTCCCCTCTGCCCAGGGCTTATGGCAGTTATTTCTAACTGCACAGAGGGTTTCTAGAAAAGTCTGCTCATGCCTCTATACTTATGTACATTTACCATGTATATTTGCATAATAATACATTTATAATAATAATAATAATAATAATAATAATAATAAAATAGTACATTTATATCATACTGTATATGTACTCTGACTCTTTCTCGTAGCTCCCATTGGGGGTCATTCCGAGTTGTTCGCTCGTTATATTTTTCTCACAACGGAGCGATTAGTCGCTAATGTGCATGCGCAATGTCCGCAGTGCGACTGCTCCAAGTAAATTTGCTATGCAGTTAGGTATTTTACTCACGGCATTACGAGGTTTTTTCTTCATTCTGGTGATCGTAATGTGATTGACAGGAAGTGGGTGTTTCTGGGCGGAAACTGGCCGTTTTATGGGTGTGTGCGAAAAAACGCTACCGTTTCTGGGAAAAACGCGGGAGTGGCTGGAGAAACGGAGGAGTGTCTGGCAGAACGCTGGGAGTGTTTGTGACGTCAAACTAGGAACGAAACTGACTGAACTGATCGCAGTTGCCGAGTAAGTGTGGAGCTACTCAGAAACTGCTAAGAAGTGTCTATTCGCAATTTTGCTAATCTTTCGTTCGCAATTTTGATAAGCTAAGATTCACTCCCAGTAGGCGGCGGCTTAGCGTGTGCAATGCTGCTAAAAGCAGCTTGCGAGCGAACAACTCGGAATGAGGGCCATTATGCGGATGGAAGTTAAATTAAGCCAATAGCCTTCAGTATAATTACTTTGCAAATGGGGTGAACTGTCACAGATGGTCTCCTGAATCAAAGAAATCAGGTTCAATGTTTGCTATAAATTATTTTAAAAGCAATATTTTCATGTAATTAATGAAAGTAAAATTAGTAGTCAAGAAATATATAAGACAATACTGTATATGTATTTTTTTGCTTATCCTGCTGAGTCTTATCTTACTTTATGTGAAATGGGCATTTTGGGGTGGGAGCTGGACAGGGACATGAACCTGTTCCATCTTGTGGGAGTGTCATAGGAGTGCTATGGGTCTGTAACTAGAGTACTGTGATATTTTGAGTCGTACGTAATGAGAAGTGAAGCGTGTTACAGGCAGATTACACCTGGACTGGGACTGGTGCAAGTGTTGATTCTAGTGATGATGGTTACGGCTGTGGACAGAAAAACAGTGGATAGAGCTGCTTCCCACTTGAAACAGCATGGATCCTTGCATTAGCCCTACGGAAAATCTTGCTTCCACAGCAACACAGACACTTTCTGTCCAACTCAGAATCAGCCTCTAAATCCCTATGCACACTTTACTGTAAATCTGCCTCACCTTCAGTGCAACATGGTTTTACCAAGGTGCAAAGTTACTTGTTCTTGTCTTTGCTCCCAACTCAGAATTAAACCCTGTATCTCTATATACCCAAATTATATAGATTAACAAGAGGTTCCAATTTAGGAAAAGTGATGGGTGAGGCATTGGTATCAAAGCTGTACAATATCTGGCACCAGGCCCGGCGCTACCCGCTCAGCAGAGTCTGCAAAGCAGGTAGGCGCCGGGCAGGAGAGGCGCTCTCATCGCTCTGCTGCTATACCCTGCTAATGTGCGCTGAGTGCGCTCACGCTGTGCGCTATTGCTGACAATGAGCAGCGGCGCCAGCGGAGTTAAGCTCCACCCCACCCACTGATCTCCCCTCACTTCCACCTCTCAGCATCAGGAAGGGTTTCTGCGCAGTCCGCACGGGCTGTGAGACGTACTTCAGCTGTTACTTTCTGTTCCTACTTCTGCTGGGAGGCAAGGAACCCGTTCTCTGCACTGTTGTGACTCGGGTTTCTGAGCCCTCCCCCTCTTCATGTTGCTCCAGTGCACGGGACCTCGACTGAGTTCAGGGCAGCCGACAAGAATCACTACAACATAATAGTGAGTTTAACTCTTCAAAATCCTTGTCAGCAATTGCTCCTAAATACTCCTGCTGCAAGTGTATCATAATTTTTATCTTTTACAAGCTTTATATATAATGTGTGAGTGTCTATTTTTCCCTGCGCATATAAAATGTTAAAAACTGGAGATGATAAAAAACACACACACACACACACACACACACACACACACACACACACACACACACACACACACACACACACATATATACAGTGTGTGTGTGTGTATGTATATATATATATATATATATATATATATATATATGGGGCAATTATGGACATGAATAAAAATAAGACAGCACACTAATGTGTTGTTTTGTGACCACGTTCTGTCCTGTTGTGTCGGCACCTACAGACGTAGCCACGCTCATCTAAGCCGCAATGCGTACGCACGGGCATACGCATCGCAGCGTAATGCAAATGCACCTAGCTGCGACTGGTTGCAGCTGGCGTTTGCTCCATAGGTTTTAATGCATGCAAGCACGTGCCCATAGATACGGGCACACTTGCCACGCCTTCGCTGCCACAAAGAACAACGATGAGCATGGCTACATCTGTATACGCACATGAAAGGATGATGGTGAATAGATGGTGCACAAATAGAGGTAACTTTTCAAATACCATGATGGATGAAGTGAGCAGAGTATAATACAGTGGGGTAAATGTATGAGGCGTTGCTATAGGAGGGAAGTTGTATCAGCACATATGTGCGCTGATACCGCTTCTCCTCCATGTATTACTGCGGGAGAGGGCGCAAATTTATAGTTTGCAGGGAGGCGCCAAACACCCTAGCACCGGCCCTGTCTGGCACACCTCTGTATTATCCTGTATAGAGTGCTTCTTACTGTCTCCATGACTGAGTAACTTACAAATTGTCACTTCTTTGTGTGACAGCTTCTTTATTAGTGTGCAGATAAAAAGCAATTTATAATTTTGTATATACTCTGGTAATTTGCAGTATAAAGGGATGCAAAGCAGAGAGGCACCAGGCTGAAGAGGCACTCTCCCTGCTCTGCATTCCTGCTGATGTCCCCTGCTGGTGCCGACTACTGCACCATGGCAGGCAGTGGCACGGGCAGCTTAAAGCCTCCTTCCCCCCTGTGAAAGCGGCAGTGTGCAGGACCTGAAAAAGGGGGGAACTACACAGGACTGAGGGGTGAAGTTACATGGCACCAGGCTGCTACAGAGAAGGATGAGCTGCTACAGATCTGGCCAGCCAGACTTTGTTAGTTAAGTGGAGGGAAAGAGTGAGAGAAAAAGTGTGTGTGTGTATCTGTGTATGTATGTGTGTGGGCATTGTGTATAAGCGCCACTACTACTGGGGACATTATGTGTATAAGTGGCACTACTACTGGGGACATTATGTGTATAAGGGGCACTACTACTATTGCCAATATGTGTATAAAGGGTGCTACTACGGGGGGCATTATGTGTATAAGGTGCACTACTACTATGGGCGATGTGTGCATAAGGGGCGCTACTGTTATGGGCAATATGTGTATAAGGTATGCTATTACTGGAGGCATTATGTGTATAAGTAGCACTAGTGGTAGCATTGTGTATAAGTGGCACTACTGAGGGCATTATATGTATAAGCGGCAATACTATTGGGGACATGTGTATAAGGTGCACTACTACTATGGGCAAATTGTGTATAAGTGGCACTACTACTGTGGGCATTATGTGTATAAGTGGCAATTCTGTGGGCATTATGTGTGTAAGTGGCACTACTACTGGGGGCATTATGTGTATAAGAGGCACTACTACTATTGGCATTATGTGTATAAGTGGCACTACTACATGCAGTGTAATGTGAAAAAGATTGTGCTACTGTGTGGCGTAATTTGAAATGGGGGTACTATTGTGTGACCATGCTGCTTCCTTGTGAAACCACACCCCTTATTGGCATGTACTGTCCCTTTGTAAAGTATGGGAGGGTGCAACTTTATAGTTTGCAGGTGTGCGCCAAACACCCTAGCACCATCCCTCAGTACAAATGTTTAATAAAGATTCAGAGCTTGGTCATAACAATGGCTACACATTCTTATTAACACCTAGTGCAGTGATGGCTAACCTTGACACTCCAGCTGTTGTTGAACTACATATCCCAGCATGCCCTGCTACAGTTTGTTATTTGTCCATGCTAAAACTGATGCAGGGCATGCTGGGATGTGTAGTACAACAACAGCTGGAGTGTCAAGGTTAGCCATCACTGACCTAGTGCTTTGAAAGCCAAATGTAATGCATTTTTAAGTTGACTGTATTTTTGCATACTGGGGGACAGAAGTTAGATTCGGACTGAAGAAGCTTAAACACTGAGGCAGAACAGGCTGATGGATTGGTCGCACACCTTTTTGTTGGTATATAGGACCTCATTCCGAGTTGATCGCTCGCTTGCGGCTTTTAGCAGCATTGTAAACGCTAGGCCGCCCCCCTTTGGGAGTGTATCTTAGCTTAGCAGAATTGCTAACGAAAGGTTAGCAGTTCTGCTATTAAATATTTCCCTGCAGTTTCTGAGTAGCTCCAGACCTACTCTTAGATTGCGATCACTGCAGACTGTTTGGTTCCTGGTTTGATGTCACAAACACGCCCTGCGTTCGGCCAGCCACTCCTGCTTTTTTGTCTGGCACGCCTGCGTTTTTTAGCACACTCCCTGAAAACGCTCAGTTACCCCCCAGAAACACCCACTTCCTGTCAATCACTCACCTATCAGCAGTACAAAAAGTATTCATTTCATGAGAGGGGGGAAACTTCACCTCAGGTTTTTTTTTTTTTCCTTGAACAAGCAAATCCTTGTTTCCTGTACCGCAGGTTCATCAGAAATGTGTAAAACATCTTTTATAGCCACAATCATGTACTGAATACTCTTAAGTAACCGTGGATGTAAAACTGCCTCAGTGAAATCGACATCGGAAGCAGAGTCCGTATCGGTATCAGTATCTACCACCTGAGTAAATGGCCGCTTTTGTGACCCGGATGGGGTCTGAACCTGAGACAAAGCCTCTTCCATGGACTTTTTCCACACCTGCGTCTGTGACTCAGACTTATCTAACCTCTTTGATAAAGAAGCAACATTCAAATTTATAGTATTGAAGCAATGCGAGTAAATCAGGTGTCGGCTGCGTCGACAGTCCCAAATCTAGCCCCGCATCCGCTCCCCCAATAACCTCCTCTGGTGAATAACATTCAGCCTCAGACATGCCGACACGTAGTACCGACACACAACACACAGTACGTCCCAGCTAGGTGACAGGCCCACAATGAAGCCGAAGATAGAGGACACAGAGGGAGTATGCCAGCTCACACCCCAGCGCCCATATATCCCAAGAAAAGATATATGTACCCAGCGCTGCTTTGTAATGATAATAAGCACCACACTGCGCCCCCCCCTTCTGAATATCTCCCCATTACTTGTCTGAGAAATGTGGAGGTCCCGGCAACGTCTCCCTTCAGCCGCGTGTTGAAGGAGAAGATATCATACTGATATAATACTATAATATCAGTACTTATCGCGTGCGCCCTGCGGCCCATAAGCATGCGCAGAATTGCCGGTTTTTAGCCTGATCGCAATTCTGCTATAAATGGCAGCGAGCGAACAACTCGGAATGACCACCAAAGTAAGCTAGTGATTTATGCATGTGAAAGGGGTGCCGTTGCAATGGGGCCCTAGATACAGATACAGGTCATATAGTTGTCAGCTCCCAGAATTGGCTGCTAAGCAATTGAGTTTGGCCTGTTGCCCGACTTGTCAGCACTCATATACAGATGTATGCTTGCTCATATATCATTTTTGCTGTTAAGCCACACAGACCCTCTCAGCGTACCGGATCCCGTAAGAGTTTGCAGTGTTTGGAATCTGTTTTGGGTCTCTTTTGCTGAAATTGCATCATAGTCGCAATATGATGTGGCTATGATGCACGAGGAGACTGTGCTGATTAATTTGATAAGAGACATATTTGTGTGCAACTGAGTCTCTGAATCTGCATATGAAGTGCTACAATGTAGCAGCTGCAGCTTTTTTCTAATACAAGTTCCATTGTGTGCCGTATGCAGACTCAGCGCCTGCTTCACTATCATTTGCAAATGTAAGAATGCAGACACTGTGCAATTATAGGAAGACTGCACATGCGCTGCGACCAAAGTGCGAACACTCTGCAATCGCAGTCCCAGTGAAATGCAACTGCGAAGTGATTGTCAGGAAGTGACCATTTGTGGTAGTCTGTGGGGAGTGGTTGGAAAAACGCAGGCATGTCATGGCCGTCTTAATGTCTAATGTCAGCTGTGATTACTGCGATGATAAACGTGGCCTGGTGCAACTGCAATTGCATTATTTTGAGTAGACATGGGTCAACCACAACTGTCTATGGTGCTCGATTTCTGCGTATGCATCAGTTATGCAACTGCACAGTAGCGGACTTACCCCAAAGCAACTTAAGCAGCTGCTTAGGGCCCGGCGGGTCCTGGGGCCCACTGACTGGGCTTTTTAATGGACGCATTCTTATTAGAGCTGTCCTTGTTGAATACTTCCTCAGCACCCGGCAGACTGTCAGCACACTGGACAGCTGCCGGGTGCCGGCTCCAGCGCTTCCCGGTCTGTCTTCTCTCCTGCACTGTCATTGTGTGTTGTACAGAGAGAGAAGCTGAGATGAGCTGCCTGGCACACAGACTCGGACAAGCCAACCTGCTGCTGAAGAAGCTGAGGCGCAGGAGATCATCCACAGCAGCAACTTCATGGTGTTCTTCATGTGCTGCAGGAGCAGTCGCTATGGCAGCATGGTGCGGGTTTCCAGATAAGCAGGTGGCACTGCTGATGCCGGGGTCGGGGCACTAATGGCAGTAGAGAAGTCACTGTATGAGCCCACAGGTTGCAGGGATCAATGGCCCTCATTCCGAGTTGATCGCTCGTTGCCGTTTTTCGCAGTGCAGCGATCAGGTAAAAAAACGGCATTTATGCGCATACGCATGGTACGCAACGCGCATGCGCTAAGTACTTTCACACAAAAGTTTGCAGTTTTACAGAATCTCGTGCAACGTTTTTCAGTCGCTTGAGTGATCATAGTATGATTGACAGGAAGTAGGTGTTTCTGGGCGGCAACTCAGCGTTTTCAAGGAGTGTGCTAAAAAACGCAGGCGTGTCAGGAAAGAACGCAGGAGTGGCTGGAGAAACGGGGAGTGGCTGGCCGAACGCAGGGCGTGTTTGTGACGTCAAACCAGGAACTAAACAGACTGCAGTCATCGCAAGATAGGAGTAGGTCTGGAGCTACTCAGAAACGGCATGACATTTTTCCTGTGCAGTTCTGCTAATCTTTCGATCGCACTTCTGCTAAGCTAAGATACACTCCCAGAGGGCGGCGGCCTTGCGTTTGCATTGCTGCTAAAAGCAGCTAGCGAGCGATCAACTCAGAATAAGGGCCAATGTGCTGGAGTGGAGCTGGTGAGTGGCATCCTCTGCATGACTGCTGAAATTCTACTCCTGTGCAGGCACTGCATCAACTACGCCCTGACCTGGCAGCTGCTGGTTTCTGATCTGTAGGGTGAGCGCGCCGGATACAGTGTAGGGGGCATTATATACCGGGGTGGGGGTTAGGAGGAATAATGTACACTTGGATCATTATATTGAGGGTGGAGGTACACTGAGGGGAGGCGTAATGTACACTGGGGCATTAAATACATGGGGGATCATGCACACTGGGTGCATTATATACATAGAGGGTGGGGGGCATAATGTACACTGGGGTATTATATACTGTACATAGATGAGGGCATAATATACACTGGATGCATTATTTACACGGGGGGGGGGGGGGGGCATATTGTACTCTGGGACATTATATACTTGGAACAATGATTGGGTGCATTACATAGACAGGGGTGAGGCAGAATGCACACTAGGGTATTATATTTATAGGATGGAATAGTGCACTATATGCACAGGGAGTGCATAATGTACACTGGGGGCATAATATACATGGTGGGCATAATGTACACTGGGGATATAATGTACACTCAGTGGCGGATTCAGCGGGGGGGCACCAAGGCACGTGCCCCCCCCTGTCATTTAGGAGATCATTCAAATAATGCTCCCCCGGCCGCTTCTACCTTGGTGGTCCTTGGTGGTCCAGCGGTTTGAGCGGCTGGCTGCTGCCGCGGCTGCGCTCTGACATTCACTGTCACACTGTCAGGACACAGCGCCGCGGCGGGCACCCTCACGGAGCAGTGAGAGGCACTTCCGGAAACTCAGGCGTCTGAGCGGCTACCAGTCTCTCCCGTGCCCGAGATCACTGCTGCCGCCGCCGCCGTCATCCAACTGTAATCACTCAAGGTGAGATGACCGGGGTGCGGGTGCTGCTGCACTGGGGGGGGTGCACCGGACCAGGGGATGCTTTACCTTGGTATCCACTGCCTTTCCCTGTCACCCTCTCCCTGTCACTTACTGCCTCTCCCCGTCACCCACTGTCTTTTGCCGTCACCCTTTCCTATCATCCGCTGCCTATCCATCTCCCACTATTTCTCCCTGTCACCTTTCCCCCTCTTTCCCTGTAATGGTGCCCCCCCTGTCATTTTGTTCTGGATCCGCCCCTGTGTACACTGGAGCATTGAATACACGGGGACATTATGTTTGTGTGTGTGCATGGCCGTGGCTAGGGGGGCATGCGCCATGGGCTCCGGATTTATATGGGCGCGAGACCTCTATTCAGCTCCCACAGACAGCTGCAGTAAGTCCCCACTGTGTGAAATCTCTGCTTTCTGCTTTGCCAGCATCAAAGATTTTTGGATCCATTATGCTGTCTGCTGCAGTCTATATATACGGTATACTGAGCGCCGGGAGCCCGACCGCCGGCAAACAGAAGACCACCCCTATCAACTGCAGAGCAGCATATCATGAGCCTGCCAGATCCCGGGGCAGCAGCAGCTATAGGCCACACTGACAGTGACAGCCTGCAGGATCGGATGCGCTGTTGAAAGCTTTCTGTAGCAGCAGAGCCCACATCGCAGCAGTCTCCTATCCTAAAGATGTAAATCATGTACGTAAAGTACTTTTATGAGGGTTCTCTATCTGCATTCCTGTCTATACCTGTAGCTGAAAACGTCTCTAGTGTTTATTAGGGTCATTAGATAGCTCAATGCAGCAGTGACATGCGGTGAGGTCAGTGGCTGGGGAGGCACTGGCAGCTAACCCTCCCCCCCTCCCTTCCCAAAGAGTTGGGGGGGGGGGGGGACTGTAGTCCCCCACACATCACTAAAACCGGCACCAGGGGTGATAATACCGTAGCAGGGGAGACACTAAGTGTAGGGTTCCCCTGCCATAACATTAATCTGCCCCCCAAGCTAGTCAGCCCAGGGATGGAATTCCTCAGAAAGTGGGGACCCCAAAAAATAAAAATGGGGCCCCCCATCCTGAGCAATAACCAGCATTGGGCTGATAGCCTAGTGCTAGGCCCTGGACCCCTGGTGGCAGTGAGTGTGGGGTTGTTTGTTAATATTGTTCTTTACAGGTGGCCTGCAGGTCCTAGCAAGCCTGCCTCAGCATACTGGCACTTGGAGAACCAAGACATGCCCGGACATAAAGGGCCCGCTGGCACCTGTAGTCCACCTGTAAAGAAAATATTAAAATAAAACACCACATAGTCTTAAAGAAAAAAGTTTTATTAGTCAGGGTCTTCCCAGGGCTTCCGGCATCTTCACCTGGGGGGCCGCCGCCTCCCAGGACTTCCGGCGTCTTCCTCTGGCATCTTCACCTGGGTGGCGGTGGCCTTTAAGCTCTTTTGCATGGCCGCCGCCTCCCCAGGGCTTCTGGCATCTTCACCTGGGTGGCGGTGGCCTTTAAGCTCTTTTGCATGGCCGCCGCCTCCCCAGGGCTTCCGGCGTCTTCCTCTGGCATCTTCACCTAGGTGGCGGTGGCCTTTAAGCTCTTTTGCATGGCCGCCGCCTCCCCAGGGCTTCCGGCGTCTTCACCTGGTGGGCAGCGGCTGTTAAGGTCTTTTGCGTAGCCGCCGCCCATCCAGGGCTTCCACATCATCTTCTTTCTTCAGGAGTTCTTCACTGCTCCTCCTCCACCGTCGGACTGACGCCGCTGTCTTGCGGCGGCCATCTTGAATTTAAAAAATGACGCTGAGGGGCCATTTTTTAAATTGGTACCGCTGCGCTGCCAAACTATGCAGAATGGCAGGCAGGTATCTCGGATCCCTGCCTGCCGCTTATACTCTCACCTACGCCACCGCCGCCCGCACCTCTGCCACCCGCACCTCCGCCACCGCCGCCTGCACCTCCGCCATGCCCACACAGTGATGACAGCGGATCCAGTGACGGATCCGCTGGCCAATCACTGTGGCCTCACTGACAGGGGCGTGCTTTCATGGGTTGAAAACACGCCCCTGTATGAAAGCGGCACTTCTAATGGTGCTGCTTTCCTATGTATTTTCACTGGGCTTTTAATGTGCCCATGGCTTTCCCGCCCCCAACCCCCGCTCCCACACCTTTCCCATTCACAACAGGAGGCCACCACGATCGGTACCTCACAAACACATTAACACAGTAATAATGATTACATTAACATGAAGGAGATACTTATGACACAGAATGTGTCATAAGTATCTTCTTTGTATTATTTTAATCATTAATGACAGGAAAGGCACTGCCTCCCCTGACTGCACGTCCCTGCAATGCAGTGGGAGTATCTTTAATTCACTAACTTTCTTTTTTAAAGCTACCAGATCCATAGTTTACTGACTACTCAAAGTAGTCTAAATATTAAATAATAACTACTCTAAATAATCAGAACATTTCTGTTTAGGCTATAATGCATAGCACAACCATGCCAGATTATTCATGTTTCAATTTTCCTGTTGGATTATTGTTACTACCTGCACAATGGTGTATTCTATGTATAAGAAACATTGCTACAGTTGATGGATTATCAATATATTCTGTATGCATGCAGTCTCTCTCGCCTTTGGAACCGATATAGATATATATATATATATATATATAACAAACCACCACTGCTCCATTAGTTGCTGCGCTGATCGCACTGTCATCAGGAGAGTGCAAGGGGAGGAGTTGGGATTGGAAAGAAGAGAAGTCAGGATTAATTGTTTAACCCCCCACCCTCCAAAACAATAACCTAGACCCGGCCCTGCAAGCATTACTACTGTGTAGTGCAAGATGTATATGGGATAGATACTACTGTGTGGCATAATGTGCTATAAAGGGCTTTACTGCTGTGAGGCATATTGTGAATAAGGGGCTCTATTGTGTAATATAACGTGTTGCGCAATTTAAGCAAGTCAGTGTCCTTTTTATAGGGCCCCATGTGTCAGTATCCAGAGCCTTACCTCCGGTGCGGTCTCCCGGGGTTGCCATCCCGGTGGTTGGCGTGGCTGCGGCGGCGGGGAGCTGCTTGTAGCGGGTCCTTGGGTACGTGTGCAGCTTCCGGAGTTCGGGTGCCGGGGCCTGGTGAGCCGGGCGTTGGGGTGGGTAGTCGCTGCATCAGAGCCTTCTGGCAGTGACTCTGTTTCAGGAAGTCAGGGCAGGAGCTGTGTTAGCTAAAGTGCTGCAGCTGAGAATGTCCCCAGTGCTGGGGGCGGCCATGTTGGAGACCAGAGATCTGCCAATTGAATTCACACTCTGCTTCCAGCCAATCCGGTGCAGTCTTCCCTTATAAAAGGGAGCTGGCTCAGGGAGAAGAGTGCCAGTGCTTCAAGTTGCTTTCCTGTGAAAAGTGCTCCAGCTCTGTGCTCCCAGGCTGCTTCTGGTTCCCCCGGTTTCAGTTGCTATCCTCAGTTCGTGACCTATCGCTGCTGAAGACTTGTCGCTTAACTCGTCGCCACTCGTGGAGGTACTCACGGGCTCCCAGTCATTAAGGGACTTCGGGTGCTAAACGGTGGTCCCTGCGGGCATCTCGCTAATCCAAACCACACAGTATTCGTTTCTTCTGAATCTGAGTTCTTCAGCCTCGCTCTCCAAGCTCAAGCCAGTATTTCAGTTCTTCAAAACCAGTCTCTTTCATCTTGTCTACCAGTCACAAGACACAGTCTTTCAGTTCTTCAAAACCCAACCTCCTTCAGCCTTGTCTACCAATCTTAAACCACAGTTTTTCAGTGCCTCAAATACCGGTGATCTACAGCTTCATTCCTCAAATCGTTTAATCATTGACTCCAGTTTTTTTCCCGTGTCTTTCAATTCTTCAAGTATCGGTGTACAGTTGTTTCTTCATTAAAGATACAGTTAACCTCCTACAGAGTCCTCACTCTTTGTTCTGCACACCAGCCAACTCTACACCTACTAGGCCTCCACCTCATGAGGAAGAACTACATTCAAACACCTCACCTACTTCCTACACAGTCAGCTGTCCTCCCAGCCCTAGCTCGGTTGTTGGAACCCCAATCTTTGCCAAGCGTGACACCATGAGGTCTAAATCCGCCTCTCTGACTGCATACTCAAATTTGTGAATGTAGAGGTGGATGTCTTTTACCTTTCTGGGCGGCTCTTGTGAGTTTAGCAGTTGCAGTTTTGAGACAATTGCTAGTTTAGCCTCAATAGCGATCCTTACTGGATTGGGCAATCAGTCACACACAATATACAAGAGTTCCATTTCAGATTAATCAGCACACTCTCTTGGTGCGACTAAAATGCCATTTTTGCAACAAAAAATAAAAACCCAACAATTTTCTGTAAAAAAAAGATGCTAGCAGAATTGCATGGGACCTGGTGGCTCACTCTCGTAAGGCACTGTGTGGCATATTGAGGCTATGTATATAGGTGGTAGTCTTTTTCTCGCAGTAGAGCTCCACACTGATATGATCCATTTCCTGCAACTGTATTTCACCATCACAGTGCAGCTGTGCTAATCAGTGAGCCTTATTACAGCCTTTGTAAAGTGAGCTGGGGTGGTGGGGATTGAGCTCCGAGATTAAGACAGGCACGTGGTGCTGGAATGAAGAACTTCACCCAAAGTGGAATTTCCTGTATAGTGTGGTCCCTCATCCTCTTCCCCAGTCTTTACATTTACAGTTAGCAATTTTCTAAGCCCTGTAGGTCTCGCAGACATGGGCCTGTCATGTAAGATTCAAAAGCTGACATCTTGGGGCCTCTTCAAAATGTTGCCATAATAATCTTGCTACACCCAAGTATTTATCGTATGCTGTCAAAATCAACGTATTGCTAGGGGAATGGTTTTTGCCTCAGTATATGTATATATATATATATATATATATATATATATAGTAGTGCACCTTGACCTCTTTGATCCAAATTTCACACCATCTTTTTTTTTTTTGTCCTGGTTTGGTTTTGCATTGATGCTTTTCTCAGTCTACAGATTTTTTTAAACAATCATCCACCCTTTGTTCCAATTCACTATTTTACTCCACTATCTGTCTATATTATGTCTCATGTCATCAGACTATCAGCAATACAACTGCATGATACAGTAAAGTCAATTTTATCTAACTCTTGCTTAAACTAAGCTCGGTCTGCATCTTCTGCTGGACTTGGGCTTCAGAGATATGGACTTCCAGAATCAAAGTCTACAAAAATAAAACATAAAATAAAAAACAATTGTTAAATACAAATTTCATATAATTAGCAAACAAATCTTTATTTTATTAATAATAATAAAGCATTTTTTTCTTCTCTGGCATACTTATTGACACAATGTTAACATCAGGCATCCTTATTATTACAATATTATAGTACATTAGCTCTGCAGTATATGGTATATATTCTTTTGTAGGGGAGGCAATCATCAATCATCAGTGGTTAGCAACTATTTATGATTTGTCACAGATGGTTGATGGTTTCACCATTGATGGAGGAGAGACAATGGTTCTCTGCCATTATTGTCAGAGGCACAGTGATGAGTTTTCTTCAACCGGTATAGGGGAACCAGAGCACAGAACACAGCTAGACCCCGCCCCATCCCTGATTGGTTGCCACCTACTGAGCAACACAAGCAAGGATGTCCATCTATGGGTGATTTCATTCAATCGATGTGAAACACTGATGGCATCATCGAAGGACACCATTGATAGTTACCCCTCTAATAGCCATCCCTACAATTTCCAGCAGACAGCCTCTGATGAAATCATTCACATGATGCTGATGACTTGCAGGAGTCAAGGAAGCAGGTGCCGAGCTTCTCCAATCAGAGTTCAGCACATGCTCTTCTGGCCCCTTGTGCTCAGATTGACTAAGCAGTATGTGAGAGCTCTAGGGACCTCCCTTGTACTCAGCAGTGATAATCCTTTTTTCTGGTGGTTTTGTGATTTCAGATTTCTGTATAGAGTACTTGGTTTAAAGTCCACCTTGTATGGGTGAACTAAAGAGAAAATGAAAAGACTGAGTCTATTTGTAAGGATTTAGGAACAAAAATGAAGCCTTTGTTCATTTACGTGATGGAAGAGTAACCCCTACAGTGAAAGATGGATATTTACTCTTTACAGATCATCCTGGCTCTTTTATTTGCAGGATCAAAGTATCCAAAACCCAAGATTGACGTAAAAAGAGGTCAGTTTGGGGATTATTATGTTTGCAAACTGCTTACTGTAGGAAGCTACAAGGCCCTCTTGTCAAGTGGCTGAGGCTGCTTTCTTTGAGTGTAGGAAAGTGGTCATTCCTCCCTCTTTGATTTTAGAGTTTAATATTACAAGTGTCTTGAGGGGAGCTTTGGAAGAGTACAGACACAGTATGCAGATAAACATATTTTTTATCTGTATGTATATATTTATTAGCAAAAAAAATAATATATATATATATATATATATATATACACACACACATATATATATATATATATATATATATATATATATATATTGGTTTTTTTTTTTGCTAATTATTTTTATTACTTATCAAACAGTAATACAAAATACAATGGACATGTCATATGAAGGAGCAAACATCAAATACAGATGCTTAATATAAGAACATGCAACACAGTAACCTGTTTTATATAAATTGGCCATGTAGTACAATATACTGAAAAAGCGAGGGGAAAAGAAAGAAAAGAGAAAAAAGAGAGAAAGCAGGATGAGAGAGAGAGAAGAATGGATAAGAGAAAATCTCACAGCCCATAGTTCTAGATAAGGGGGGGGGGGGCGGGGGAACTTAACAATAGATGCCCAGCCTGTCTCACATTTCCACCTACTGTAGTGTTTTGTAATGATCAGATTGCTTGTATACCAACCAAAGGTACCAAGTCACTGTAAAGGCCTGTTTTTTAGAGGTCAAGATGGAGATAAGGTCATCCATAATCATTTAGTCTTCTATACGAGTACATACCCTCCAACATTTTACACGTAAAAATCGGTACAAATTCGAAAAGGGGGTGTGGCCACGGGTAAATGCCTTTTTCCTATACTTTCAATGGAAGCTTGGAGAGCCAAAAATCGGTACAGACCATTAAAAAAGGTACTGTACCTGCCAAAAAGGTACAGTTGAAGGGTATGCGAGTACAGTACACCATTCAGTCATGGTGGGGACAGTGGTAGACTTCCAGTGTATTGGGATGACTGCCTTAGAAGCACTAAGAATATGGCGAAGTAGTGTCTTTTTATATTGCGATTGGGGTCTCCGTAGGACATTCAAAAGCCAGAAACTAGGGCATAAGCACAAGTCTTCCTGAAGAATGAGACTGGCATTTCTCTCACCTTTCACCAAAAAGGTTGAAGAAGGGGACATTCCCACCATATATGTAGAGGGGTACCAACAGCTGCCATGCATCTCCAACAATTGTTAGGGACTCCAGGATACATTTTAGCTAGCAAACTAGGCAAAGATACCAACGGGAAAGTACTTTATAATGCGTTTTCATCACCAATGCATTTGCTAAGCAAGAAAACGTCAGAGGAGTCAGAACATCACCAAACATCTTATAATATGCAATAGAGAACCCATCTGGGCCCGGGCTTTTAACATTTGGGGTATATTTAATTGCCTCTTCTAATAAAGTTAAGATAAATGGAGCCTCCAAGACCTCCACCACTTCCTCTTTGAGTATTGGGAAACTGACTCCCACTAGATAATCTTTAATAGAGGCTTCCAAGATAAATCAGCCCCCTTCCCATTTGAATCCCACAGATTATACAATTGAGAGTAGAAGAATTGAAAGGCCACAGCTATATCCTTCGTAGCACTACAAACAGTGGTTGCATGTTGAGCCTGTAAAGCCTTTACTAACATTCTGCCCGGCTTTTTGCCTCAGAGATAATATCTATTACGACATTTACGGGCCTACAATTTAATTTTACCTGAAATAAGGGAATTGAGGTCTTTGTGAGCATTTGAGAGGGACTGAAGAGTTTCGGCAAAGAGGGAGTATTTATCCTGGAGGTCAAGGGTTTGTATTTTCTGTAGCAGGGCCTCTTTAGTGGCTGAACGCTTTTTTTTTTTTTTCAAGTACGCCCCCAGTTGGATAAGTTTACCCTGTATTACACACTTGTGCGACTCCCAAACCATTACCTTAGAGGTATCGTGGGTATCGTTGGTAGCAGTGTAGTCTGCTTTCGCTTCCCTGATTTGCTGTTGGCAATAAGAGTCCTGGAGGATCAAATCATTCAATCTCCAGTTGTAAGGTGTAAAATTTGAGATCAGTAGGGTGAGATTCAGGGAGACGGGAGCATGATCCACCCAGGAAATGTGACCTATTGATGAAACCGCTATTAGGTGTAAAAATCTATGTGAAATAAAAAGGTAATCAAGCCTGGTGTACACATTATGGGGGTGGGAACAAAAGTAGTAGTCGTGTGGTGGGGCGTTGGATACACCAAATGTCAATCAACTGGTGATTATGAGGAATACATACTATTTCCTGGCGGGCGGGATGCCGGTTGTCAAGATCCCAAAAGCGGGAATGCCTGTCAGAAATGCCGCCAGGGCTCGGTGGCTCATGCCTGTCAGAATGCCAGCTCATGGACACCTACGAGTGAGAATAGTCTCTGGGCACCGGGACTCCGGCAGTCGGTATTGTCAGCTGTCGGAATTCCGGCATCAGTATCCTGACCGCCGGGATTCCGACAGCCGACAAATTCATTGCATCCCAATTATGTAGGGTTTGCCTCACCCTACGATGGAGTTTGGCTGAGTATCGAGGAGATTGGTTAGATGAGTCAAGATGGGGATCTATGGACCAATTTAAATTACCTCCAAGTATTAAAAGTCCTACAATATAAGGCTGGGTCAGGGCAAATATTTTATCAAAAAAGGCTGGCTGGGCCCTATTTTGAGCATATACATTAATAAGAGTGAAAGCTCAGTTTGGCACCTTACAATTTAACAATATGACCCTACCCGGGATCAGTTGGTGGCAAACAACATCAGTGAGAGTGACATGACGGGCAATCAAAATTGCAACACCCAGCGTTTTACCTTCAGGATTGTTTGAAAAGTATCCACTAGGCAAATCCCTATTCCTGAGAGAAGGGGCAATAACCTCCTTAAAGTGTGTTTCTTGCAAGAAGGCTATATCTGCCTTTCTATGCCTTCAGTTCTCATAAGGTACCCGATCTCTGGAATATTGAGTTCCTTCACATTGACAGAGACAACATTTAGATTAGCCATTGCATAAAGATAAGGTTGTTAAAAGGCACATTACAAAAAGGGGTAGATGCTGGCTTGAGAGGAAGTAATTGAGAAATTTCTCGACTCGGGCTTGTGAGGCAAAGTCAAAGAACAAGAAAAGAGAAAAAAAAGAGGGGAAAAAAGAGGTAAGGGAGAACGTCAACACACAGGAAAATGTGTGAAGGAGCTGTAAAATGTAACAGTTGAGAAAATAAAACACTGCACCCAGACAGCATACACTGTAGTGGTGTGAAGACCAGTTCCACCGGTGAAGCTGGAACCATAGAGTGCGGTGCAATCGTGGCTACCTGCATATATTTTGTACATATATGCAGGTAAAAACATGTATATTTGTGCAAACAAAGAATTGTTTTATTGTATCAAAACAACATTTTACAGTGTAATTGCCGACGGTTGTCTCAATAACTTCCTGGCCCCTGAGTAAAATCACCAGGTGATTTTCCTCAGTAGATTTTATATAATGTATATGTTATCATATGTTATACAGTGTATACACATTTTTTTCATTTTCAAACATTATTCTCCTGTACAGAGGTACATATGTATACTGTGCCTGTATTCACTGCTATTCTATTCCTTCAGTATCGGCAGCCAATGGTTGTAGCTCAACATATCCTAATCACACATTTTAATATCTGTATGATCTCTTCCATTATTCACACTTCATTTGCTATATGTTATGCACACCAGTGCCTGCAGGAAAGTACTGGTGTTTGAACTGTTATGCAAAACAGATGGACTCACAGACAAACTGGGGGATATGACATAATGTACACAGAAGGTGATAGGGTAACAAAATACACACAAAGTGAACAGAGAAGCCCAGAGGCTAAGGAACTGGGTATCTCCCTTGTATTAGAACTGCTCAGATGGAAAAGCAAGATGTTGTGTTTTAATACGTAGAGAACCCGAAATGCTGTTGCTAAGGGCAACAGCAAAACCCTAAAGGGTTACCAACGGGTGTGGCAGTAAACTCCTTGGTCAGAGATGGAATGATAGACACAAGGAGAATCTCCACAATCCTAATTCTCACTTGCAGTGCACAGGTTTTAGCTTACTGCCACTAAACTGACCCCTGACACCTAGCACAGTGAGACAGGATTAGACAGGCAAGTCTTAGAATACAGCCGCAAACTTGCTAAGTTCACAGAGTAGTAACAGAACCCCAGCAAGCTAAACGACTGACTCCAGTCTTACTGCTAGGTCTGGATTGGCAGAGTGTAATACCAAATCCCCAGGCCTATTTGCAGTAAGCAACAAACAAATACAAAGCTACACAGTACTGGCTAACTTTCATGAACTGACTAACCAACAAAGATTCAGCAGCATCTGCTTACCCTGAAAAGAGGCCTTATAAAGCAGGTGCTGTCCACGCCCCACTCAGACCTCACAGACTGTGAGCACAAAAACCAGCACCGGATCCCCTGCCGTGCACAGAGCCTATAACCACTGCACAGCAAAAGACCCGAACCGGAGTATCAGCTGCGCTCAGGTTACTCCACTAGCACTTGTCTCCCGGTTGCCATGACGACGTGGCAGCACAGGGCAGGAGACCCTAACAGTACCCCCCCTCTGACGAGGGGTCAAAGAACCCCTACCACCGGGTTTATCGGGGAACTGCGAGAAGAAAGAGCGTATCAGTCTGGGGGCATGAAGATCACAACTGCGCACCCACGACCGCTCCTCCGGGCCATACCCCTTCCAGTGCACCAAAAATGACAGCCGACCCCGAACCACCTTGGAGTCAAGAATCCTTTCAACAACAAACTCCCTCTGGCCACGTATCAGAAGAGGGGAAGGTCTTCCACTGGAAGAAGGATTACTAATCGCCCGTTTTAAAAGGGAACAATGGAATGTTTTATTGATACCCAAAGAACGGGGCAGATCTAACTGAAATGCCACCGGATTGATAACCCTGGTGATCTTATAAGGGCCGATGAACCGGGGCCCTAACTTATGAGATGGCTGTCTCAACTTCAAATTCTTGGTAGACAACCAGACGAAGTCTCCTAATTTGAAGCTGCAGGGTCTTTTCCGCTTATCAAAAACCCTTTTGGTCACTAATGACACAGACACAAGGGCTTTCTTCACTTTCCGCCAAATACCTCTAAGGACCAAAACCACAGAGGAACCACCAGGCGTGGAGTCCAGGGGGTCAAAAGAATTGGCCTTAGGATGATGCCCATACACACAAAGGAAGGGAGAGATCCCTGTAGCAGAGTGAGCCGCGTTGTTATAGGCAAACTCCGCCATGGACAGATGAGCAACCCAGTCAGTCTGACACTTGGAGACATAACACCTGAGGAACTGCTCCAAGGACTGGTTCACCCTTTCAGTCTGCCCATTAGACTGCGGATGGTAGCCTGACGACAAGCTGACAGAAATCTGGAGATCGGAACAAAATGCCCTCCAGAATTTGGCCACAAACTGGGATCCGCGGTCAGAGACCACATCAAGTGGCAACCCGTGGAGACGCACAACATGCAGCATAAATAATTCAGACAGGCGTCTGGCTGATGGCAGCCCAACCAGTGGAACGAAGTGCGCCATCTTCGAAAACCTGTCAACGACAACCCAGATGGCTGTCATCCCCGAGGATTTGGGCAAGTCCACCACAAAATCCATAGAAATGTGGGTCCATGGCTTAGATGGGATAGAGAGTGGATGTAATGGGCCAACAGGAACCCCTCTAGGAGTCTTATTTCGGGCACAGATGTCACATGCCCGAACCCACTGATCCACATCCTTAGCCACCGAGGGCCACCACACCGCCCTAGATAGCAACTCCCGAGTTCTGGCAATACCCGGGTGACCTGCCGACTTCTTGGCATGGAATTCCAGGAACACTCGCTGTCTTAACCTAGGAGGCACAAACAAAAGACCTACCGGAAGGTCTGGAGGAGCCTGCTCTTGTGCTCTAAGGACTAATGATAAGAGGTCCTGGGTAATGCCCACTTTAATACATGATGGGGAAACAATGGGCAACGGCTCCTCGGTGGTCTCCTGGATTGGAGCAAAACTCCGCGAGAGCGCATCAGCCTTGATGTTTTTTGACCCAGGGCGATATGTTATCAAAAAATTAAAGCGAGCAAAAAACAAAGCCCATCGTGCCTGCCTGGCATTGAGATGCTTCGCTGACTCTAAATATGCCAGATTCTTATGGTCAGTGAGAATTGAGACCACAAACTTAGCCCCCTCAAGCCAGTGTCTCCACTCCTCGAGTGCATCCTTAATAGCCAACAATTCCCGGTTACCCACGTCATAATTCATCTCGGCAGGCGAAAATTTACGGGAAAAGTAAGCACAGGGATGAAGGCGATTATCAGACACTCCCATCTGAGAAAGCACTGCCCCAATACCCATCTCAGAGGCATCCACCTCCACCACAAAAGGACGCTCTGGATCTGGGTGTCGCAGCACCTTGGCCGAAACAAATGCCCTTTTGAGACGGGCAAAAGCCGCTTTAGCCTCACAAGACCAGTGAGCAACATCCGCCCCTTTCTTAGTGAGTGCCACCAAGGGCGCCACTATAGACGAAAATCCAGCGATAAATCGTCTATAAAAATTTGCAAAGCCCAGGAAACGCTGAAGCGCCTTCAAACTAGTGGGCTGCACCCAATCCAGGACTGCCTGTACCTTGTAACCCTCCATTTGGAAACCTTCTGGGGAGATAATATATCCTAGAAATGCGATTTGCTGAACTTCAAATTCGCACTTCTCCAGCTTCGCCCCAAGCCGGTGGTCTCTGAGTTTCTGGAGGACTAAGCGTACATGCTTCCGATGTTCCTCCAGGGAATGGGAGAAGATTAGGATGTCATCTAAGTATACAACTAAGAATCTATCCAAATATTCCCTGAGCACATCATTCATGAAATCCTGGAAGACTGCCGGGGCATTACAGAGCCCAAAAGGCATCACCAAATATTCATAATGCCCTGAGTGGGTATTAAAGGCAGTCTTCCATTCATCCCCCTCTCTTATTCGGATTAGATTGTACGCACCGCGTAGGTCAATCTTAGAAAAAATGGTGGCAGTACGAAGCTGGTCAAACAAGACCGAAATGAGAGGCAGTGGGTATGAGTTTTTAATCGTGATACGGTTCAATTCCCTGAAGTCGATGCAGGGTCGCAACGAACCGTCCTTTTTACCCACGAAGAAGAACCCCGACCCAACTGGAGACTGTGAAGGTCTGATAAATCCCTTAGCCAAGTTCTCCTGAATGTACTCTGCCATAGCCTGAGTCTCAGGACGTGACAGGGAGTACAACCTGCTCTTGGGAAGCTTAGCATTTGGCAACAAATCAATGGCACAGTCATAGGGGCGATGGGGAGGTAGTACCTCTGCAACTTTTTGGGAGAACACGTCCGCAAAATCTGCATAACACCCTGGCAATCCTGGCAAACTTAGCTGCGAGAGCCTGACTGGAAGGCTCAAGCAACTCCTGAAACAATCAGTACCCCAACTAAGAATCTCCCCAGAGACCCAGTCAAATTGAGGATTGTGGGCCCTTAACCAGGGTAACCCCAACACCAATGGGGCAAAAGTACAGACAGTCACATAAAAGGACAATTTTTCAGAGTGTGTGGCTCCAATAAACAAAGAAATCTGGCTAGTGCAAGAGGTAATTTTACCTTGGGATAATGGTTCCCCGTTTAACCCACAAATCTCAATTTCCGATGCCAAGGGTACTAAGGGAACAGAGTGTTTCAGGGCGAATTGGCGGTCCATAAAAACCCCGTCGGCCCCACTGTCCACAAAGGCCTCAGTCTTGACAGTTTGACCGAGGATCTTCAAGGTCACCGGAATGATAAAAGTCTTCTTGGGAAATTCTGACTTCTGGCCTGACAGGATATTTCCCATCACCCTCAGGCCCTGAAGTTTTCCGGCTTTTCTGGGCATGATACTACCACATGACCTTTATTCCCACAGTACAAACACAACCCCTGCTGTCTCCTCCGCGTCTTCTCACGCGAGGAGAGGCGGGTAGCCCCAATCTGCATAGGCTCCTCAGAAAATTCCTCAGAGTCTGAGGTTCCCTTGGGAAGGAGGAAATCTCAGTCTCCCTTTCAAGCCTACGCTCTCTCAGCCGTCTATCCACCCGGATGGATAACTGCATGAGCTGATCCAAGCTATCAGGCAAGGGATATTGTACCAGTTGGTCCTTTATCTGGTTAGAAAGACCTCTTCGGTACTGGTGTCTCAGGGCTGGGTCATTCCACTGGGTATCATGGGCCAACCTCCGAAACTCCGTACAGTAAACCTCAACTGGCCTTCGCCCTTGCTTAAGGATCGAAATCTGAGCCTCGGCGGAGGCCGTCTTGTCAGGGTCATCATACAACATGCCCAGTGCCGTAAAAAAAGCATCAACACTTTTAAGCGACGGACAGTCAGGCTGCAACCCATATGCCCAGACCTGTGGGTCTCCTTGTAGCAAGGAAATCACTATGCCCACCCGCTGAATCTCCGACCCAGAAGACTGAGGCCTAAGCCGGAAGTATAGCTTGCAGCTCTCCTTGAAACAAAAGAACTGCGAGCGATCTCCAGAAAAACGATCCGGGAGATTTACTTTCGGCTCCTTAACCCCTGCAGGTGCTGCTGCTGCGGGAGCTCCGCCAGCAGCCTGGGAGGTGTGCATTTTAATGGACAAATCATTAAATTGTCGAGTCAGGACCTGCACCTGATCGACCACCTGTTGCAACGTATTTTGAGGGGTATGCTCCATATTCCCACAAAATTTCAACAGGAGTATTAGGCTGCTGAATATGTTATGCACACCAGTGCCTGCAGGAAAGTACTGGTGTTTGAACTGTTATGCAAAACAGATGGACTCACAGACAAACTGGGGGATATGACATAATGTACACAGAAGGTGATAGGGTAACAAAATACACACAAAGTGAACAGAGAAGCCCAGAGGCTAAGGAACTGGGTATCTCCCTTGTATTAGAACTGCTCAGATGGAAAAGCAAGATGTTGTGTTTTAATACGTAGAGAACCCGAAATGCTGTTGCTAAGGGCAACAGCAAAACCCTAAAGGGTTACCAACGGGTGTGGCAGTAAACTCCTTGGTCAGAGATGGAATGATAGACACAAGGAGAATCTCCACAATCCTAATTCTCACTTGCAGTGCACAGGTTTTAGCTTACTGCCACTAAACTGACCCCTGACACCTAGCACAGTGAGACAGGATTAGACAGGCAAGTCTTAGAATACAGCCGCAAACTTGCTAAGTTCACAGAGTAGTAACAGAACCCCAGCAAGCTAAACGACTGACTCCAGTCTTACTGCTAGGTCTGGATTGGCAGAGTGTAATACCAAATCCCCAGGCCTATTTGCAGTAAGCAACAAACAAATACAAAGCTACACAGTACTGGCTAACTTTCATGAACTGACTAACCAACAAAGATTCAGCAGCATCTGCTTACCCTGAAAAGAGGCCTTATAAAGCAGGTGCTGTCCACGCCCCACTCAGACCTCACAGACTGTGAGCACAAAAACCAGCACCGGATCCCCTGCCGTGCACAGAGCCTATAACCACTGCACAGCAAAAGACCCGAACCGGAGTATCAGCTGCGCTCAGGTTACTCCACTAGCACTTGTCTCCCGGTTGCCATGACGACGTGGCAGCACAGGGCAGGAGACCCTAACACTATACTGTTCTATAATTCTAACCCAGTCCTAGTTTAGTAAACAGCATCTTTCTTTTTTGTTCAGACTCTCTTTATTGGCTAATACTGACAAAAATACAGTCCATAAATAATCAGAAGAAATACATATGGGTCTCTTAACGACTTGCCTGGCATGGTCGCATCAGATGCGACCATGCCTGCAAGTGCTTTATCTGACCTGGTCGCACAGGATGCGACTAGTCAGATAAACTGTGTTAGCAGCAGCACTGTCAGAGGGACTGGAAGGTCCCTCTGCCTCCCTGCACTCTCCCCTACTGATTGCCGTGTTGCCAATCACTGCTGATCAGGCAGCACGGCAGGACCCCCCTCTCCAGAATCTGCAGACAATAGCAACCGCTGGGGAGTGTTAATTAACCCCACCAAGCCCCCCCTGTGTACCTGGAGGCTGTCCCGGCTTTCAAAATGAAAGCCGCGATGGTCACAATGTTTCCAATGTTCCATTGGCCGCGATGTTCCCGATCGTAGTTTGGGGGGGGGTATTTATTTATTTATTTTTAAACTAAAATCATTTTGGTTAGGGTTAAATTCATGTTCTTCACCTGATTCACTCATTAAAAAAAACCTACAGTATTGGAGCGTTTTTTGGGGGAATAAAATCGTCAGTTAAGTGGTTAAATGTTAAAGGAACATAACGCAGGAAGATTAACAACATTAAGAAATATGATAAACACCAAAACAAAGGCCAAATGACTGCGGGTTCACTTACGAACTTGGATGTTTTTTTAAAGAGGCAATCATTTACAAAGCATTATTGAGTTTTGCCGGGAACCCTCACCTCCGGCCAACACGGACTTCATTACATCCGGCCCCTAATGTCAAAACATAATATAAAGAGTAATAGAAAAATATATAAAGAAGAAAGGGAGGACATAACATCAAAAGGAAATCACAGGAGAATAAGGAAAGAAGGAAATAGACAGGAGACAGATTTTGACAATGTAAATAGAGGAATGGTAAGGGGAAACTGGACAGTGACTAGAAGCTATAAATACAAGGAGTAAGGGAGCCCAGAGCAGTGGGAGGAGAAATCAGAGGAATAGGCAGATAGGACACATCATGCTTATAACTATCCAAAGCTTTGTATTCCAACCACTGAAGCTAAGTCCTAGAATACTCAGTAAATATATCTGCTGTAGAAAGGCGAATATCTTCCATGGACAGAAAGAACTCAGTTTTCTGAAACCTGTCTCTACTGGTCGGGGGAACTCTAAGTAATCAGAATAACCACGCTGGCCACATTACTGTGGTGCCGTAAGAGCAATTTTTTTTATATGTGGCCACAGGGCTTTTTGAATGAGAGAGGAGCCAGAAGCTTGGGTCTACAGATATGTCAGTACCAAGTATCTGACTGGAGGTGGATATAATATCCTTCCAGAAAGGTATGATGAGAGGGCAGTCCCACCAAATATATAGGAGAATTCCTATAGAACCATGGCATCTCCAGCATATTTCAGGGGTAGAAGGATAAATATTGTAGAGTAGGGAGGGAGACCTATACCACTGGGAACTTATTTTATACTGTGTCTTCATGATGAAACACAGGCTTAACTTAAGTAGACCCTCTGAAAAATGCTCTGACAAGCCTTCTCTGAAAATGATATGTGGAGGTCCTGCTTCTAATCCTCAGTGAAGGACGGGAGAGAGACATGCCTATTATCTATGAGGAGTGAGTAAAGGGAGGAAGTTACATGAGTGGGAGCTTGAGGGGAGACACAAAACATGTCAAAGGGGGTAAGATCTCTGCATAGAGGTAGAAAGATCATATCTAATTTGTAGATATTTCCAAAAGTCAGAGTGAGGAACAGTCCATTTCTCACAGATCTCCGAGAACTGGCAGAACATTGATGAGAGCCTGAAGAGATCCCTGTCTCCGCCCACAACTTAAATTGGGACATGTCCAAACCTGGGGGGAAGTCAAAGTTTGTCAGGAAAGATGTCTGTGGACCAAGGACAGAAGAGGCATGAAAGCGGCAACAAAGGGATCACCAAGAGGAGAGAGTGGTGGTGATAATAGGATGACCAGGATGGGAGGTAATTTTGATGTCTGGAGGACAAAGTTTTCATATCATAGCTGCAGATTTTAACAACCGGCATCCAGAAAGACCAGTAGCATTTTTTGAACGACCACTCAGTGACTTGTCAGCCACAGTCCCAGTTTCTCGGAATCTGGAAATTAGGCACCTGACAGTGTTATGTGAAATTGGAGGTCTTTCTGGGTGCCAGTTGTTAAAATCTGCAGCTATAACATGGAAACTTTGTTTTTCAGACATCAAAATGATCTCAATTATCTCCTCTTTTGTCAAAGCCATCTTCAGTTACCTGCAACAAAAATGTGTTGTAACTTTTGAACCCTAACTGCTATTTCAAGTCTGTTTACAGCATTAAACGTTTCAGCAAATTCTGATGTTGTTTGCCATGTTACACGACCCCTTTCCATTTGAAAAAAATGACTTCAATTCAAGGTGGCTGATTTCAAGTTGGCGCCCATGTTCAGTACATACCCTAAAAGATAGCCCACCTCACCCATACCTTACTGGAGTATTCAGTTCTCCCATTTCCTGCACAGTTTTTGAAACAAAAGGGTGTACTGCGACTTTTGAATCACCCTGTATATATATATATATATATATATATATACACACACATATACAAACACACATATATACATATACTATATAGTATTTATCTATCTATCTATATATATATACACACACACACTGAATATTTATTAGAGATGAGCGGGTTCGGATTTACTCGGTTCTTAACGCCAGAATTATCGCAAGTTATTTTTTTCTGGATTTTTCTTATTGGCTAACCAAAACACGTGACGTCCGTGAGCCAGTAAGGAGATTCGGGTAAATCCGAGTAAAACCGAACCCGCTCATCTCTAATATTTATACATATGCTTTCATCATGTGTTTTAAATACATGTAAACTGCGTAATATCAGACTCTGAGTGCCGCCTCGCTTTGTTCTACTGCATATAAACTGGATTCTCCATAAGGTATGGGTAAGGTGGGTATGTACCGAACATGGTCGCCATCTTGAAATCAGCCATCTTGAATCTAATTCAGTTTTTTCAAATGGAAAGGGGGTCGTGTAACATGTCAAACAACATCAGAATTTGCTGAAAAGTTTATTGCTGCAAACAGATTTGAAATACCAGTTTCCCATTTCCTGCACAGGTTTTGAAATAAAAAGGTGTACTGCGACTTTTGAATCATCCTGTATACATATTCAGTATATATATATATATATATATATAAATATTATTATTTTTTGGGGGGGGGTCCATTAATGCCCTATTTATGTAAAATATGTGTTTGGGCGGGGCGTTCTAGCTATACAAATAGTCCATTAGAGAAGGCACTATGCCCACAGCACTAAAATACAATGTTTTGCAGAATTGAGTGGCACTCGAGCAGGCTGAAAGCATGGCACAAATCACATGTTCTTACTTTGACATTTTTTTTTTTATAGTTTAATCCACCATCAGGAAGGATACGTAGCATTGCTATGTATCCATCCTGATAACGGATTAAACTCTGAAATGTTGAAGTACAGTAATAACCTGTGATTTGGTATCATGTCCCCCCCTCCCTTACAAATCCAGCATTTGCCCCTGAACAGCACTGAGTAGCGAGAGGTTTCTGTCAGATTAGTGCAGGAAAAATGGTACCAAAAGCACCTCTACATGACACAGTATTCATACATTTAACTTGCCAGATTCCACGATGTGATTTTCCATCTTGACCTGAAATCATACAATAAGTGCCAGTGGAATTTAGTTTGTTACTATATATACGCCAATGGATTAGTAGTCATATTTGGTCAAACAGAAGTGCATTTTTTCCAGTTCGTAAATGAGGCCCTTTTTGTGTACTTTGCATCAGAAGGACAATTGTATGGTTATTTCCTAGGAACTGTATACTTTGAGAAAGATATATTTTTTTAATGTACACTAGTTTTAATCTAAAGACAATTACTTAAGTAATTTATTACAAACTTAACTAAGCATATTAAATACTACAGAATTGTTCTATATCTAAGTAAGAGCAAATTCAATATTCATATTAATGAAAAGTTAAGGTCAATAATAATATACTTGTATTTGTGTTTTTGGCATTTAAATAGCTTAGTCAGTTAATGTATGGCTTGTTTTCTCCTCATTCCTATTATGTTCCTTTTACTCAAAAACCATCTCTTCTTTCTTTTTTTACCACCTACATTCTTCATTTACGCTTCTCTACCTATTATTTTGTTTCCTGCTACTTTTTTATTTACGTTTTCCACCTTTTTTTTCTTGCTGTGCTTCCACCTCTTCAATCTCCTTTTCTTTCTTCTCCAGCTTTGTATTTCCTTTTTTTTTGTCCCCCTACCTTTCTGCTGTTGTCCATCCATCTTCTCCATCTTTATTCCCCTCTTTTTACTACTTTATATCCTAATTCCTAATTTCTATCATATTCAGAATTCTTGATCTTTTACGTTTTACTTGTTCTGTAACCTCTCATTTTCTATGCTTCTACTATTTTCTACCTTTTAACATATTTTTCAATATGTATGTTGAAGTTTAAATTAGCATGCGCAAAAGGCATGAATAGATTGCATAATTTCATGTATTAAAATAAAGTAATTGCACTTTTAATTTGGCAATATGTCAAGATTTTATACCAGTAAGTATATTTGTTTTAATACTACAACTAGTAATACAACTAGTATTACTACAACTACTACTACTACTACTACTACTGAGAATTATAATAATTAGTAATGATAATAATTAAACAACTTTGTGCATATATGACTAGAATCTTAATATTTAGGACATAAATTGAAAACTATGGCATTTTTTTACAAATGCTTTAGCAAATGTTAAATGTGTTAGTTCTTAAATGAAAATTGAAATTGAAAATATTAGTTTAATTTCCTTTCCAGTATATCATCGACCTACTCATGTTCTTTTTTTCATGTTTCAACTGTTGCAGTAAGCTTACTTATTGTTTTTTCTTTCCTTTTCTTCATGCTGTCGCTTAGAGCCCTACAGAGAGACAAGTATGGGAGTAAAACTAAATATTGCATATCAAATGTAATTTTTTTAGCTCAATTTATCATATTTATAGCATTAATTAAAGGACTAGTAACACTTAGAATTAATATTCTTTTTCTTAAATCACTGCTGTGTTATATGGCATCCTATGGCTATGGTCTTTTATTTAATATTATTGTTACTATAGTAGTAGATGTAGCTTTTTAGAAGTATTAGTAGTGAGCTACCCATTAAGTCTTCTCAACTTATGGCATCAGAAAATAAGAGGTGCCAAACCATACAGCATAGATTAAAGTAAGTAAAAGAAAATTATGTTTTGTTACTGGTCCTAATAAAATAATCTCATGTTTCTTTTCATGAAAAGTAGATTGTTTTAAAATGTAATATAATATAAAATATGAATACTATCCTATGATTAATGTGTGGGGAGTGGAACAAAAAAAATCAACATTATAGATGTTTAAATTATATGTTTCATGCACTTTGTGAAATATGGTATTTTATATTTATATAAGAAATAATTATATGATATTTGAATAGATTTGCGTTGACTTTTTATGCAGTGTAAAGTAATAAGGTACTCACCATTCTTGCTCATTATATATATTTTATAAATCGAAATAGAAAAACACATTAAATCTAAAACTAAAATACAGTACAGTAGTTTATTCCTCAAGTTTGCACAATAATAGACGACTTAAATGTGTTAATTTCATACTTTTCTTCATATAGATTTATGTTACTGTATATATTTTACTGAGAATGAAACCAAAATTCAACTGGTTTATATACAGTATAAGTATTATATTATTGTTGTACAATAAATTTGCAAACACCAGAGAAATACCTTGTGGTTTTCACTTACAGCAGCCTAAACAAACAGGAGCAATTTGAGGCCAGACATACCAGTAACAAACAGATAGCCATTTGTAGTCATGGAGTGTTGCTGCTAGTGTAAGTGATGGATCTTGGCAGTTGGGTTGTACAGGTGCAGAGTAGAGGTATGGTGGTGTGGATGTGAACATTTTTTCTTCAAATGTTGATAAAACCCCTTTAATTTTCCAGATGGAAGTGCAGAAGGAATCTTATAACAAATAATAGGTAGTTAGTAAATACACTCCATTTATTTGTTTATTAAAAAAAATCTCAATTTAACAGGGAATATGAATAACAGTGGTTTTTATCAAGATTTGAAAATCATTTTAAAGTTAGACACATGTTCCCCTGTGAGCATCATATAAGAAGTCATTTTGTTTCTTTGATCTACACATGAGGATATACTTTGTAATTCCCTGAAAGTATTAAGTAAAAACTGAGAGGGAGGGAGCAAATACCAATAACTTTTGGGCATGCAAATCCCTATAAGGAAAATATATGTTAGAACAAATTTACCAAGTTTGATACATACATATCAAGTCTGAATACAACGCCTTCTATTTTGAACTTACAACATCATAAAACATTGAAGTGCTGGCACTTGTACTATATCTCTTTTATTTTGCAGTTGTCTCCCAGTAGCCAAGGTCTAAAGTAGAGTCCAGCAATGAGGCAGAACTCAGTGACAGAAGTATATCCGTATACTGAATATCAAACCACAGCATGCATAGGGCCCGATTCTTAATTGTATGCAAAGTGGTGGCATTTATGGATGTCCGGGGTTGCCAAATTCATTACCTTAAGCCAGAGCTGGATCATCTATCTATCTATCTATCTATCTATCTATCTATCTATCTATCTATCTATCTATCTATCTATCTATCGTGCATCTGGAAAGTATTCACAGTGCTTCACTTTTTCCACATTTTGTTATGCTACAGTCTTATTCCAAAATGGAATAAATTAATCTTCTCCCTCACAATTCTACACACAATTCTCCCGTAATGACAATGTGAAAAAAAGTTTTTTTGAGATTTTGCAAATTTATTAAAAATAAAAAACTAAGAATCACATGTACATAAGTATTCACAGCCTTTGCCATGAAGCTAAAAGTTTAGCTCAGGTGCATCCTGTTTCCAGTGGTCATCCTTGAGATGTTCCTACAGCTTAATTGGAGTCAACCTGTGGTAAATTCAGTTGATTGGACATGATTTGGAAAGGCACACACCTGAGGCCTACTCATCCAACATCAGTGCCTGACCTCATAAATTCTTTACACAATGAATAGGCACAAATTCCCACAGAAACACTCCAAAATATTGTGAAAAGTCTTCCAAGAAGAGTGGAAGCTGCAGGAATGCGGGTAGGACCTGTGTTGCTGCCTTATGGGGGGCACACACACATCAGGAACAGCCAGGGGGCTGCTTTGACAAGAGCGGAAGGGCCCTCCCTGTGTTATGTGACCTGGGCCTCCCAAAAGGCTTAATCCAGCCCTGCCTTAGGCTAATGCAAATATATATCCGTCTATGCAGTATCCAGCTGTTTTCATGCGTATGTGTTTTCTGCTGTATTAGTATTGGCACTTTTGCCTAATTTATCAGCAAAAGAGCCATATGAAACAAGCATTCTATCTCTGTCTGCATGCCGCAAACATGTACGTAAATCGAGCTACAAACCTACAACACTTTCATGATACTTCTTTGAAATAAATCTGTTCTTTACAACCACATGGTAATTTCCCAATTGCTGCCCCGAAATGCCAGTTTCAAGGACACAGCCATCCGTCAATGCCCGGAGCAAACTACTCACTATGGTATTATCCATGAAAGTGCTTATGCATGGTGCAACACATGCACAGTCTGCAATTGCTTCTTGCAGTGCACACACAGTCTGCTGGCAATTACAAGAAGTCCACTTTTGGATTTACATCTGACTCGGAATCGGGCAAGAGGATTCAGCTAAACAAAATCTATAAGGGTTAAAAATAGAATGATAAGACTATACAGATACCTGAACTGGTGCCAGGATGCTGCATGCATCAAACACTCACCTACAGTACAATTAAACAGTGTACGAATAGCAGTCGAATGATGGCACAACAATCTTCTGAAATTGAAAATAATAATTAATTCAAGTAATTTGCAACAGTTGATGAAAGAACTCAGTAAGAACTCTGTATTTAGTCTCTAACTAGTACAATTTAATTTAACAAAGGATTTAAGGTCTTTTTAAATTTTTATCTGTAAGTAAGAATGTTAAAGACAAGTGCTAATTTACATTTAAAAACCAATGATTTTCAATAAGCATGCATTCCCTATTCTTAGAATGCCCTTACCCTTACAGTACCTCTAGGCTTTCAGATGTTTCAAGAGGTTTCCCAGAGTGGCCAATTGTAATTGTCTGGCCTTTTCTCCATCATGAGAAGCCTCTGCAAATTGAAAAAGCTCCTTGATGTGTGGAGAAAAGGAAAAAACCTTGCTCTGTATAAGTCACATTAAAGTGCAACTTCCCTCAGCTTTAGAACCAGCCCTTTTAATAAAGTGAATGTTTTAATTTTTGTCCTCATATATGTTGTTGGTTTAGCCTTCTCTTAACCCCTTTGTTGCTGAAGGTTTTCTCACTCCTGGGTAAGCCTAGTTTTACACGATTTTGCTGGTCGTAGTCCAACATCAGTACCTGCAAATGGTTTATATTTTACCCACCCCAATTTTTGCGAGTTTATGTTTTCATTAATCTTTGCATATTTCAGAAAAAAACCTTAGTCTTTTGCTAAAACATCAAATAAAATGTAACCAAAATGTGCAAAAAAGTGTTTAATCTTGAAAATTTAAGAAATTAACTCAAAGAAATTATGTATATTTATTTAATACACACCACAAAGAAATACCTCTACATCTCTATACCTCAACATCAATCCACCTTCATCTTTGGCATTAATCTATGTACCACATAATTTGAAACGTGCAGAACTTCCTTCAAGAACTTAAGGCCATGGGGTATTTCATCATAAAGATTTTGGAGAAAAGTTTCTTCTAAGGAAAACATTTTTCGAGACTGACCTGAGAGCTTCTTAAAACTTGTGCAAAATCCACAATGGTATAAGTTTAAGTACTTATACTGGTCATAATGAGCACTGGGTTATTGCTTTTTGCCTAACTATTGCATTTAATGATGAATATTTTTGGGTGATTTGTTGTAGTATACATAGATGATATTTCTTTATTAACCATCACCCTTGGTTCAACACTGGGACCACATTTACTAGATGCTTCAGAACATTTTAGGCTCATCCCAAGGGTTTGCAAGACAAGTGTAGGTACAACTTACTAACTTAAAGGCCCTTCAAAAATACCTTGGTTTTGCCAATTATTATTGAAGATTTATTCCCTCCATTTCTGTAATTGTCACAAGTCTCACTGCTATAGCAAGACAGATCTCCCAACTTGGTCTACATAGGCTCTTATGGCACTACTACTCTGTGATCTGTCTTTCATGATCAAAGTTGATGCCTCTGCCATGAAAGCTGGAGCCATTTTGACCCAGGAGAACCGGTGTGATGAAAAGCTTCACCCTTGTGATTTGTAGTCGCAAAAGTTTTCTGCCAGTGAGATGAATTATGGCTATAGCTATAAAATAGGCATTCCAACAATGGAGTCAGTGGCAGGAGGGGGTCAAGTATACTTGAACAGTGATTATGGGCTTAAAGTACTTTCAGTACATGTAATCTTCCTAGAGATTAAACCTGAGATATGCTATTGTAGATGTACCTCCCTATTTGCTCTTTGGTCAAAAAAACTTTAGGTCTGCTGTTCTTATAGAGCAGGGGTGGCCAACCAGTCAGAGACAAAGAGCCAAGAAATCTTGTTAGGTACATCAAAGAGCCGACTTCGAGCCGAAGGCGCACTTGCAAAAATGGGGTGTGACCTTGTGCCTGCTAGGCCACGCCCCTGGTATAAAATAAATTGAAAAAGCCACTTCTACATCAAATAATTGAAAAAGCCAGATTAATTTATACACTGCAATTTAGACTTCAGTTTGAGCACACCCCGCCCAAATCTAACTCTCTCTCCACGTTAGAGCATCTACACTGAAGTAAGCACACTACAACAAATAAACATCAGATTAGGAGGAAAAGCACTAGCATGAAAAGAACATCAAGCCAATAGTTCTGAAATTCAGAAAATATTCGGTCAGCTACTCTACCTCCCAAGATGGCATTAAATAATCTTGAAATACAGAACTGTTTCATAGGTGTTGATTCTGGAGAAGAAGTGATGGCGCTTAGACAGCCAATTACTCTAACAGATATATTAAGTAACCCTAATTCTATAGTTGCAAGAAATAACTTCCACATTTTCAAAAACAAAATGGAAAGTATTGTAAAAGTCAAGTTATTCATACTTCAGCCCTTTATCATGCACATGGAATCACTATGCTGGAAGAAATGAGAAAGCAACTAATGAATACATACAAAATATGAAGGTGGAATAGTTCTCTCAACCGTACAGTATGTCCTAAATGTCATGCATACTGTAGCTACATTGAAAATTTAAATAACAGCCAGTATCAGGTGATGTAGAGGTGTTGGATCACACACCCCTAGCAATTGGTGCCTGTTGCACTCATAAAAAACACCATCAGATTGCACCACATAGTTGGGCCCGTTGTATGATTCCTGGCCAGTCCCGACAGGGTTCTGGATATGGGCAGTTTGCTAGGGGCAATGATCGGAAGTGATAAGATGTTGGAGTTCTGCAGAGCATCTTGCACATTGTTCTCAATTTATGGCCTAAGGTTTAATTTATGGTGGGAACGATTGTACAGGTACGTCTGGACAGAAGGTGTTGAACAGGAGACGGAAGTCCACCTCTTTGAGTATTTCTCAAATTTAGAAGTGCGAGTTTTGTACCATGGATCGCTGCTTCACTGCACTGGTGTGTCTTGTACAATGTATTTTCATCTGTCAACCTTGTTTACATAGGACTATAAATTTGTATTTGCCATAAGCACATCAGAGCCATCTCTACAACTTTTGTCTAGCAGATACTTTGCAGAATGTACTGCCCTTTTTTATTGTCCGTTGTGCAGTGGACAGCGAGGACTGCAGGAGATATTTGAGATATACCATTCACTAGTGAAAGTCTTGGAACTCAACACTCATCAACCGCATGTGGTATGCCATGTGCAGAATGGTATCTTTTCATTTTGTAAACGGCTCAAGTCACTTTGTGAAGATAATCTGTCTGGAACCAACTGGAATATGATTCCAATAACACAAGATGCTCTTTTCTCCCCCTCCATTTGCAGCACCTATGAACCATTGAACCCTTGGAGGTCAGGAACTTCATGGAGAGTGAGCAGTTCCTTGGCATTAGAAGCATTAGGCAGAGACAACCCATTCATTGTCAGCAGCTACTGTATAGAGGTCCAAACAGGGCATCCTTAGCCCTCTGGAGTGCCCCTGCTAAGCATAAAACCCTGGAAGGGCACAAGGTATAATGAGACACTGAACACACAGTAGGATATCATCTGAGAGGATTCATTTATTGTGGAAGGCGAAGAAAGACTTGAAATGTAGTTCCTTGGAAGAAGAAGGCCAGCGTACAGGACAAGGGATAACCGACAGAAATCATTCATGAGTGTTGCATCATGGAGCTCCTCCATGAGCAGAGTACATCAAACTCCATGACATCATCCAGTACATCATCAGCGTAAGGGACCCCTGAGTCTGGGAGGTGGGCATGTGATAAGGGGTTAGGGACATGGATGCTCTTTCCAAATTAGTACATCACATCCAGATGGTACCCTTGGAACTTGAGCATCAAACATTGAATTGTTGCTGAGGCAATATGTGGAGAATGCTAATCAGGGGTGGGTGGCCTTTCTCAACCAGCACTGGACACCCATAAATGAACTTGTGAAACTTTTGAAAAACAAAAGATTAGACTCCCCCAGTGGGGGCAGTCAGAAAGTTGGCATGCATTTTCTGAAGACCTGCAAAAGTGTAACTTTACTGACTGCAAGTCATACTGAACAATGGATGCAACAGCACTTCCTATAATAACAAAAATATCCTATGTAACAAAACCAAAATCAGCATATATTTTCACCAGCCCTCTGACAACTATTAATGATACGGCCAGAGCTTAAAGTGGTCCTAGAGAGATGGGGGAACTCATCTCCTCCACGACCCCTCCCGCTTAGCAAGCGCCGAAAAAGGGATTTAGCCTTACAAGGGAAGGGCGTGGCTGTCTCTGTTATTATTGTTGTATGTGATTCCAACATACAGTACTAGCTGGGAAGGAATGTGTGTGGTGAAGGTGTTGGGATGAGGCGTGACTTTGGAAGGCTACTGGCTGTAAGGAATGACTGTAGGCTGTACACACTGCCAGCCTCTGCTGATGGCACTCAGCGGGGGCAATAGAGGAAATGCCCCCTTCAGGTCTGGAGCCCGGCAGCAGCTGACTCCCTTGACTCAGGCAGTTCCACCCCTGATTTACCATGGATAGTACTTACAGTACACACTTTTGATTTCTGAATTTAGGTACTGGCCATGGCTGCTTTATGCAAGCATTAGTGATGACACATCTGGGTCACTAACTGTGATTTACCTTAATTTGTGTTTATAGGTAAATCTAGTGTTCTGTTTATTTGGTCTCTTATGAAATGCTTTTCTACAGGGCATCTGCACCCAAGTTACTAATAGGCTTGTATTTCACAGTGGAAAAGCTTTCTAAGTTGTTGTTATAAAAAGCACTATTCATCATGCTTGGCACCTTATTACTTAGGTCCCACTTAAAAATGCTGGGGTGGAGGTACAGGGGTGGGAGGTGTTCCTCTGGTGTGCGTTTCTTACTTTGTTACTAGTATTTGAACAATTTTGAGACTTATTTACCAGTATATATTTAGACCTTTTGGAGATCTTACCAAAGATGAGCCTTTTTACTAATGTATTTGATGTGCAGCCACTTATATGACTGATACAAATTAGTTTTCATTGTTTTTCCATACTACACAATTTTGAGCTGCCCGAACACTTAAGAAAAATACCAATTTTTTTATATTGGTTTGCTGACGCGCTATGAGTAAACTGGATTTTTTTTCTTGGTATGCAGTCAACTATAAGATCTAACTTGTATCTTTTAACATGTTACATACTCTTTTTTTTTCTGTTTTCCATGTATAGATGTAACACCTGCTGATACGAGAAGTGACGTTTTGAAAAAAAATATTTAAATGATAGATGTGTCCGGACCATTTTTGCTGGTTTTGTATCTAATTCGTTGTCCGGTTTTGGTTTTGGAATTCAGCCGTGACTCGTTTTGGATCTTTTTCCAAAAATTAGCAAAAAAACCCATAAAATCACATAATTTGGACCTTTTCTTGTTCCTACAGCATTATTAACCTCAATAACATTAATGTTCAGTCATTTCCAGTCAATTTTGACCACCTCACAGCTCACAATTTTGTTTTCATCCGCTTTAGACCAAAGGCTGCAGCGAGCTGGCTAGTTACTAAGTGACAGAGCAGTGGCAGAAATACATTGCATTTTATTGCATATAGAAACATTGCCACACAGCAGCGGCAGAAATGAAAAGTGGTGCTAGATGGAATTGTCCTTGAGCTCTCCCATCCACCCTTATATTGGATATTAAAAAGGACATGTACAGTTTACCAGACCAAGCACTTCAGCAACAGGGACTGACACTTATGTGGCTGAAGTGCTTGGTTTGTTTGGGCCCCAACAAAACAATTTTTTCGAAGGACTATCTTTGATCACCAATGAGAATGTTGATGATGAGTGTGTTAATTACATTATCATCATGTAAAATAAATTTCATGAACTTACTGTAAATGACATAAGATGGAGGAGGTGCCTAGATGGCTAACATTTCTACCTCTACTAACTTTGACCTCACAAATGGAGCAGCTGCCTTCACTAACATTGTCAGGATTTGGGTAAAAATTATTCCACACCCAAGAGGTGGCTATTTTGCTCTGCTCTTATGCCCAGGCATCACAATGGCTTTCTTTTTTATCATGGGCAAGAACTGCAGCCATCAGTTGACTGACTTACACAAACAACATCATCAACATCCTCATCCTCAGTCAGATAGTAGTAGTACACACATATCCCCTTCATCCTGTTCCACATCCACACAAGCATCATCAGTTTCTATCATGTCCTCATCACCACCTTTGCTTGTACTGCTCCCAACATGTAACTGTTAATAAATAAATAAATAAATAAACATGTGCAAATGGTGCAGAAATGGGGGAAGGAGGTGAGAGAGGCATCTCTATGAGGACAGTGTGAGAAATGTCAGACTCACACATAGCTAATGTGGACAACCCTAGACTCTCCTTTGCTATGTGTAACAGTTCTGAACACAGATTGTTCTACTGCCTTAGAGATTTTTTTTTACACCTTTTTCTAGATTCTGAGTGAAAAGTTCTTGCATCGTCATGTGATGCAGAAGAAGATGCCTCACTGACAGTTGCAGAACCATCACCATAAATAAAGGCCAAGGCCTGAGTATTTCCTTGCCACTGCATGTGGTGAATCGCTTGTTTTCAATTTTATGTTTTTCTTCACCAAACTTTTCCTTTACTAGATGTGTTTTTTCTTTCCCACTGTATTTTATTTTTTATTTTAGATGCCCTGACTTAGACCCTCTATGCCCTTGAGCATCGGCTTTAGTAGATAACGTTGAAGGACTGGCATCATCATCATCATGACTGGTAACAGCAGCTGCTGCAACAGTGGTCCCGATTCAGACCTGATCACTGCTGTGTGTTTTTGCACAGCGGGCGATTATCGAACTACTGTGCATGCACCGCAATGCACATGCACGTCGCCAAACAGTGAGAGGCTGTTGGCAGATTATGTCCTCCTCTCTCTTTCCTCACTGCACACTTCCTTGCCAGGCCTTTTCAGCCTTCTTTCTGAGAATGGTCACGTGTCTGGTTACAAAGTTAATTGGTCTAAAACTGAAGCTCTTCCCTTCCACATACCTCTAACCCACCTGACCCACATGCAATCCAACTATACATTTTCCTGGTGTTCCTCTAAAATCCGATACTTGGGGATTTCTATTACACGCTGCTACGGAGATCTGTATAAAGAAAATGTCTCCCCTTATAACTATTAAGCCCGATCTCCATAAATGACAGTCTCTGATTATCTCCTGGCTGGGACGTATAGTGGCCCTAAAAATGAATATTATTCCCCGTCTTCTTTATTTGTTTCAAACATTGCCAGTAAAAGTCCCGGACTCTATCTTAGCACAAATACACTCCTGGTTCCTTCGTTCCTACACAAACCGGTACAGAAAGAAGGCAGAGGCTTCCCTGATATCCGCCTTTACTATTTGGCCACTCACCTCAGTCAAACTATTGCTTGGTTTGCCCTGGCTCATAGTCATAGGTAGCTTCAGCTGGAATCTGCGCTGTGTCACACCATTTCTTTGACGTCCTTGCTCTTATCCCCCTCTAAATCCAGACCTCCTCACATACAATTACATCCTGTGCTGGAATTTTCTTGCCAGATATGGGACTATTGCACACGACACTTTAATCTTGTCATCCCCTTCTTCTCTTACCCCCCTGTGGGACAATCCTTCTTTTACTTCGGGCCATTCTTTGGCTTGTTCCCGCCTATGGTTGGGCAAGACTATTCGTTTTCTTCTGGATGTATTGTCCGAGGGCTCCTGTGCACCCTTATCGAATCTCATGACAAGATATCACTTTCCAGAGGCAAACCCTTTCACTTATTTTCAGATAAGACATTTTGTCTCCTCTCTGTCGAACTCTTCCCCATTTCAGCCCCTATCCACATTGGAGTCTTTCTGCTATCATAGACCGCTTGTTTGTGAAATTATTTATTTGCTTTACTCCCTCCTCGTGGATTGTGGTCAGTCATCGACCCCGTCATTCATACTTCTGTGGGAACGGGACTTGGGCCCACCGCTTGATTGGTCAGATATCTTCACTGCTGTTGCGAAATCCTCTATTTCAACTCTAGTAATAGAAAATGCCTACAAAATTTTATATAGGTGGTATTTTGTCCCCACTAGACTTCACAAAATATTCCCCTCTTCTCCCTTGTGTTGGAGAGGTTGCGATGGGCAAGGCTCTTTCCTCCTGGTGGTCATGTCCTAAGATTGTGTTGTTTTGGGATACGGACGCACACCTAATAAGTACAGTGATTAACACCCAGGTGTCTAAAGATCCTTGGTCTTTTCCCCTAGGCCTCCCAATTGTAAATACTGCTCAAAATTCCGGTAAATTAATAACGCAGATCTTAAACGCCGCCAGATGCTTAATTGCCCTCCACTGGAAACAGATGGAGGCCCCCCCTCTTAGTCGGGTCATTGATAAAGTATGGTACTTACCAAGCATGGAAAAGATCACTGCATACCTCCATAACAGGTCATTCCAGTTTCTACAGATATGGGACATGTGGTTCAGATCTCAAGATCCCACATTCAGTTCACGCTCCTCTAGGAGTTCTCTAGCACTCCTCCTGTGACTTTTGTAAGCCCTTAACCAGTTACGCAGCCCTGAGAACGTTCTTTGCACTAACGTACTGTTTATTTCAGCTAATACTTCCAACCTAGCATTAGACTCGCGAGATGTATATGTTGTGTAAGGGGATGCACCAGCGGGTCCTCCACCCCTTTCTCTTTCCCCTCTACTCTGTACCTTTCCCTTCTTTCCCCTCTTTTTTCTTTTCATACATCTTCTTCTTTCTACTGTCTACTATTTGTGCTATTACTAGTCTATTATTTGGTTCCTCCATGTATAACATGCTTTTGTTTTTCACGGTGTCTATTTCTTCCAGTGTAATGTTTCCTACTCTGTGTACCCTATGGCTTCTTCATTAATGTTATACTTCTGATCTATATGTTACGTAGTTTTACGAATATATTTTCTCCTCGTTGTTAGGAGACATTGTTGTCCCTTTTAACCTGAAAAATAAATAAACTATTTAATAAAAAAAAAAAACGCCAGGATGGTGCGAAAATTTTGATCACATAGTTGTTCACAAGGTGATCAACCAGGAAGAGAATATTTGTGGGTGGTAACAGGCCATTTTCTGGAATTGTCCGGAAAAACGCAGACGTTCCCAAGCGTTTTCAGGGCGGGTGTCTGACGTCAACTCCGGACCCGATCAGCCTGATTCCTTCGCACTGTAGGAGTAGTACGCACAGACTGCACACACTGCACAGAATGGGAAAAACATTACATGGTGAGTGTGATGTGAATGGTTTTGCAGCTGTCCGCTGACTGACAGTGTATACATGCAATCGCACACTTGCACAGGGCGAATTTTCACTCCCCCTGGGCGGCGACTATCTGATCACCGGACAATGTAATTTGCTACACAGCGATCAGGTCTGAATTAGGCCCTGTATTTGGTTGCTCTTCTCTAAACTGATCGTTATCCATTTTTCAATTCTCAGATCACTGCGTGAAGTCACAGGGCTTATAGATGCACATGAACAAAGTGCAATAGGGTAAAGCTCACCAACCAATACAAAAATGGAAAAATGTCTTTATTTTTCACTTTGTGGCTCAACTCTTACTGCGGCAATTAAAAGGGGTTTTATGTACATTAATAATAACTGCACAGGGGTACAGCACACACAGGTTGTGCAAACTTAAAATAATCAATTTTTTTTTACTTTGTTTAATTTTGTAACTTATTTTTTTACATTGTTTTTTACTATTTTTCGCAATTGACAATGACAATAGACAATGTAGTGCTGCTTGTGAACAGCCACTTTAGATGGACACAGTACAGCCAATACAGCAGAGTACAGTGCAGCATACAACAGCATGCCCCAATACACACTGACTATAGAACACAGCTTTTGAGTCTGGACACAGCACAGCCAATACAGCAGAGTACAGTGCAGCATACAGCAGCATGCCTCTATACACACTGACTATACAGAGTACAGCTTCTGAGACTGGACACCGCACAGCCAATACAGCAGAGTACATTGCAGCATGCCCCTATAAACACTGACTATAGAGCACAGCTTGTGGGTCTGGACACAGCACAGCCAATGGGATATCGTCGGGATGCCGGCGGTCGAAATCCTGGCGCCGGAATCCTGACACATGTCCAAAGTAACGGCGCCGGAACTCCAACATGAGTCAAAATGCTGACACCGGAATCCCAACCACTGGCATCCCAATCATAAGTAAGCTTGGGATTCTTAGGGCCGAATTCAATAACTAATTCAATAATTGTTGTTTTTGCCATCTTTTTTGCTGCAAAGCGGACTTTTCGCGGGTATGTGTGCTCCCGCGATTTGCCCTATTCAAATGCAAATTAGCGAAAATGGAATTACCACGATAATTGGTGCCGAAAGTGAAAAATGGGTAAATCTGTCCGTAGCCCCCCCAAAAAGCTAAACTAACATTGGATAACAGTATAAAAGTTTATTATTGGTTATAATAAACATATTTCTGGAAGGTGAATGAGGGCCTTTATCACCGTGCAATTTATCACTCTTCATGGCTTGATAAATCTGATAATGTAGCCTACTCATTAGGACTGATACCTGTTTGTAATCTGAACGCTTCTTAAAAAGAAGTAAACATGTTCAAACATACTGTCCGCTCCTCTGGTCCTCTTTTTCTATAAATAAATATATAATTGATGGCAATAAATAATTTGCTCCAATTATTTGGTAAATGGAAATACAAGACCTCTTTATTTGCTCCAGAACTTTATGGATTCTTTTAATTTACCTGTTGGATTATGGCCAACAACATGGATGCTGCTGGTTACCCTTCACCAAGAGAATTGCTGGAGAGTCCAGAAGCAAAAGCGTGATCAGGCTTAGATTATGCAGTGTTTACAGACACTTATGCAGCGACTCAGTACCACCCAGTCACCTCCGGTACAATTGGCATCACCTCCTGCGGTGCTCGGTCAAGCTGCAGGAGCTTCTGCACCCTTACAGATCCTGAATCCCTCAAAGTTTGATGAGGACTGCAAAAGTTGTCAGGGTTTTCTGAATCAGTGCTCAGTTCAGTTTGAGGTCCATGTTGCAATTTTCTGTACCGAGAGGACAAAGGTGGCTAACAGATATAGCCATGCTCATCATGGCTACATCTGCGCCAAACAAGCACTCTTGACACGGCTAGGCATGCCTGCCGGCTGTGCCGAGCTGTGACAGTTGTTGCTCCCATTCATGCGAATGGGGTAAGTACACGCACAAGAAGGCGCGATTGCAGCAAGATGTATCCTCGATGAGGTTTGCTACATATGTATGTCATTTTGCCCTCTGTCCAGACAGGCCCTAGCATGGGCTTCCCCATAGTGGGAGAAGAATGAGTTTTTGACGAACCCGGATGGGTGTCTTCTGTGACATCAAGTATCCTGAATCTGAAGCAAGGCACCCAGTTCATATGACAGTATGCAGTGCATTTCAGAACCCTTGTCTCTGAGCTTGGGTGGAACAAGGAAGCCCTGGTTGTAGCATTTATGCGAGGGCTTTCTGAGTGAATTAATGATGAGTTGGCATCCAGAGAACTGCCGGACAACTCTCTCTGCAAATGTTATATCTGCCACACCTGCAGTGCACATGGTTTTGACCAACTGCTAACAAATTTGCTGCTGCGATCAACTCTGAATTACCCCTATGTTTCTAAAGAAAGTTGTTGCATCAAGACCTCAGTAACCATTTGTGAGATGTTCAGTGCCCACCCCTTGAGGTGCCAGGAAAGGTTCAATCACTCACTTACCGAGTCTGGCAGCACTGGTCTGTGGGGCAGCAGGCAGGGAGAATCAGGAGCCTGCTACTGTAGTTATTCCTGCAGCTGCAGCTTATCAAGTGTCTGGTGCACTGCTCTGTGTAAGATTCAAAGGTCCAGGTGCACCTAAACATGACTTCACAAATTTGAATCTTCTATAAAAGGAAGTTCCTAACCACTCTCCTGTGCCAAGATAGGCTAGGAAACCTGACTCCAATGTTTAGCCTTGTGCTACCAGTGCTCTCCTTGTGAAGTTCCAGGTTCCAGTCTCTCTGTGCCCATTCCTGTCTCCCTTGCTTCATTCCTGGTTCCTGTCTCCTGTGCTCCATGCCTGGTTCCTGTCCACCTGTCCAGTTATGTTTCAACCTGGGCTGCGACCTGCATATTGAGCATAGCAAAGTCCAAACTTCCTTGCGAAGGTCTCTGGTGAACACTATCAGCACATTGGACTCAACGCCTCTGTTCAAGGTCTCTGCCAATCCTAAGGTATGGGTTAGCATCCACTATCCATCCGTGAGTTGTGACAGCATCAATGTAAACATATCAAGGTTTCTTTCACTCTTCAAGTAACCAGATGAAAAAATCGGTGCAAAAAGGATTTATTCCATAAAAATCAATAAAATATTCTCACAGGAATGTACAAATGACTGATAAAAGTTAAATAAAAAGGAGCATAGATGTACGATCACACCACCCAGGTTTGGACACCTGGTGTATATCACCTGAGCATGCAAGTTCCGGAGTTCTTATCGGTACATCCAGGGTCCAAAGTCCAGGTGGGGAGAAAGTGCATCAATGAAGAAAAAAAGCTCCTGTCTGCTGCACCGATAAGAACTCCGGAACTTGCTCCTTTTTATTTAACTTTTATCAGTCATTTGTACATTCCTGTGAGAATATTTTATTGATTTTTATGGAATAAATCCTTTTTGCACCGATTTTTTCATCTGGTTACTTGAAGAGTGAAAGAAACCTTGATATGATTACAAACATCTGTTTAACCGTGAGTTGGGGTACGCTGTAATCTGAAGTCTTCACCAAAAGAAACCTTTATAGGTTTCATTTCCCTCTAGTCACTGTGAGTTGGGGTACGCCCTCTAGACTACATCCCTTGATTTCACATAAAGATACCTTTACATGTTTATAACATCTATTCCTATTGTGAGTTTGGGTACGCTCTTTGTTCTCAATTCCCTGAAAAATTGGTGGAGGCTCAACACTTATTTTTCCTTGAACCATAATCACTGGGGTGAAGTGTGATCCGGCTAAGACATACTACACCATTGTATTATATATTCTCTTACATGTTACGACTTCTAATGTGGATGGAGGATTGAAGTGGTCCCCTCAAGAAGTGGAATAGAGGAAAAAAAGAGGGGGTGACAAAATACCCTCAATACAACCATTCATAAAGGGAAGGTTTGAATTTCATTTCCCAGCGCTTGATGTTATATGTTTGCCCATTTTTTGTATTTTCTGTTCACATCAGAGGTTGGTGATACCTCTAGAGCAACATATCTTTCAGCTGCAAGGGTGCGCCCGAATAGATTGATTTTGTCTTTTGATTCTTCAGATCTAGAAGAGGAACACATTATCCCATACAATAAATGAGGCACACCCATTACACAGGTTCAGACATCACTGTAAATCACATAGTGGAGTCCAGTTGACGCTGCATGTACCATGTGGTAGATTCAAACAATTTAAAAATCTTGGTCTGTGAGTGAGGATCTAATAAAGAAATAAACAAATTCCACTTCTCATAAAATTTTGGAATACCTCTTTCAATGTCAGGTAGGTTGAACTGCCTATAGAAATATAGTAGTTGTAGCTGCAGTTGTTTCACCGTGCCAAAAAAGGGGGCATGGTGAAACAACCACAATTCAGTTTTGCATGAAAGCTTTTTTAGCTACTGGAACTACGGTGGTCAACAGGGGAAGAACAACTTTCTTATGAACACCAAGGTCCCAATTGTCAAAGTTTGCACAATGATAGTCGGAGAGAAAATAAAGTGTTGCTATAGACAAGAACTTTATCCCCAAGACTTACGGATTTTCCCGCACTCCCACAAGGTATGAAATAAAGTGCCATTCACATAGCGGCATTTAGGGCATTGGCCAGACTCCGCAGATACCATATGCTTACATTGAGCCTGAGAAATGTACACCCTATGTATAACTTTGAAATTAGTTTCTTGCAAGGACGAAAAAGATAAAAGGCATAAAGTGTTAACATAATACTTAATGAGCAGATTGTGATCCTCTTAAGATGGGAGTATATATTTCCAACTGTTCACTGTAGCTTTCCAGAAAGACTTAGGGGCATCCTGAGTGAGCCTCAGCAAGCGGGCACAGCACGGTATAAACAAAGTATCGGGCATGCAAATACATAAAACTTTAAATACATATTATGAAGTTGCTAAATGTAATGTGAGACCTCTCTTCTCCCTTGTATTTATGTAAAACTGTAAATAAAGAATATATAAAAGAAAAAACTTAATACTGCTGTACCACTTGCAGAAAATATTTTTCTATCATGTCCCTACCCCTAGTTGGTGCCTCATGGACTGATGTATGCAAATGTCAATGTGATAAGTGTATTTTAAAATATTGCTATTAGATTTTTCTATACATTTCATTTGAGTGGAGCCTCAGAAAGGTAGTCTGGTGGTGGTAGTGAACCGCCATTTCCAGGTTCTTCACAAAATATTACTGTTGGGCCCAGTAATGCAGGTTATGCCCCAGGTTAGTGTTAAGGCTAGGTCTTGGGTTAGGTTTTGGACTTGGAACAAGTTTAATACTTTCTAAGAATTATGTTTAAAACTGTTAGAATAAAGGACAACTCTTCCTTTGTTAAATAGATTAAGCCCACCACATATAGCTTCTATAGAGCAATATTGTAGATTTCTAAATTACTCCTTCAGTACTAATAGCTGCAGTTCAAGTCAATTCACAAAGGGCCCCCTCCTCTCTGCGGCACCGTAGACTCTGGTATTGTGCGAGAGATTTACACAAGTCTCTGGGAACATGGAGCCATATTCTTAATGACTAATCTCAACTGGGCATGCACAAATCACTGGGAAAATGACTGCCATCCCATTTCCGCAGTGATTTCTGCTGCTGCTGCTTCAGCACAGACATAGGACTACGGAGAGGTAAGTAATTAAACATGGGTACAGGGTGTGCGGTGTTGGCTCCCCTGGACCTAGGGGGCCCATGTGCACTGTGCACACTGCACCCATTATAGATATGCCAGTGGGTTCACATCTTCAGGAAACTAATATTTTGGTTCCACTGGTTATTTTTTCAACCAAGAGAAAAATTTTGTAAAAAATGATACAAGCTTCTCACTTGATATACCGTAAGACACTTTAGGGCTTCTTTTACAAAGGTTCCTTTGCCAGAAAATATATTGTTATATTCTGATGACGTCAAGATAAATGTAATTTTTCCCTTTATTGAAGAAACATTTCACATAAACAAATAATAGCATTTAAATGGTGTTCACTAAAATAAGGCAACATACAAATTTGTACTTAAATTCAGTCACATTACCCAGATTTGGAGGACGTTGGAACACTGTAATCAGAAAGGGAAGCAAAGCAGGGAGGCGCAAGGCTGGAGAGGCGCTCTCCCTGCTCTGCATCCCTGGTGCTGCCGCTGCGCCTGTCCCCTGCTGCTGCGCCTGTCACACTGTGTGACAGGCACCGGCAGCTCTCCAGTCCTCCCTCACTTGATAGCGTTTGGCAGAAAAGGGGGTTGAGCTTCATGACACGGAGGGGGCAGAGCTACATGGATAATGCTGCCAGAGAGGGACAGCTGTTGCTTGTGAGGTAGTGTAAGCCGGAATGGAGGGAAACAGGTGTATGTGTATAGTATGTGACTGTGTGTGTGTGTGTGTGTGTGTGTGTGTGTGTGTGTGTGTGTGTGTGTGATTGTGGGGTGGGAAGGGGAGTAGTGTCAGAAAACATAGTGGCCAGCAGAGGAGAGGGAGGTGTTACACAGAGCCTTCCTCCTCTTTCTGGTGCCATCTTACCCCCCCCTCCTCCTGCCAACACAGTCACCAAGCACCCCCACCCTCTGCCAGAGTGAAAGAGAGAGAGATAGGAGGTGCTGGTAGTTGAGGGGGGGGGGGGGGGGGTTTGATCCTGCAGCTTATTAACATCCCTGTCTGGGGGCTGAGGATAAAATCCCGACAGGTGGCATCATGACTGTAAGTATACATGGCATGTTAGGTTTAGGGATGGAAGAGGGGGATTGGGTTTGGGAACCAGACAGGGGGGTTAGGGTTAGAGTGTGGGGTAGGGGGTGGGTTAAGATTAGGCAGTGGGGAGGGAGGGTTAGGGTCAGGCTGCAGGGGAGGGAGATTTAGGTTTAGGCAGCATGGATGGGGAGTTAAGATTAGGCAACTTCTGGGGGGTGGTTAGGGTTAGGCTGCGGCCAGGGAGGTTAGGGAGAGGGGAGAACACCCCTCACCGCTGTTGGTCTTTTCATCGGGATCCCGGCTTTGGTATTATGAACGTCAGGATCCCGTCAGCCAGGATATCATACTGATTCCCATTCAGCAGGGCTAATAGGATGTGGCTCATTCTCCTTACACTCATTATTTGGGGGAGCGGTGGGGGTGGGTTCAGTAATGTGCAGTGAGGTAAATGGCTGTGGAGGCACTGGATCTTATCAGAGCCAGATTTACACACACACACACACACACACACACACACACACACACACACACACATATGAACCCGAGGGTTAATGTGAGCATTATACACAGGTGCAGCAGTATATATTGCTGGAAATTTGGTGAGTATTGATCAGTGATGTGCGGAAAAGACAGGCAGGGAGGCAGAGCCTCACCTATCATACTCCAGTTTTTTCCAGGGTTTTGACTATAAAATTATTCAAATAATACAAAGAAGATATTTATAATATATTCTTTGTATTTTTCATATTATTTTTATAGTCAAAACTCTGGAGTATAGTGGAGTATCACAGGAGAGGCTCTTCCTCCCTGCCTATCTTTTTTGCGCATCACTGCATCCAATAGTGCAGTACTGTATGTCACAGTCTGTGTGTGTGGCTCTGTGTGTACAGTGAGCAATAGGGTGTGTGGGGGGAGCAGTGAGTTGTGATGGGGTATTGAGCTGGTGGACCAGTAAGGTGTGAATGGGGCAGTGTGACCTGTGGGGAGCAGTGAGGTGTGAGGAGAGCACTGTGAGCTGTGGAAGTGGGGAGGGCAGTGAGATACGGAAGACAAGTAGAGAGCTATGAAATGGGTAATGAGAAGGCTATGGAGTGGCAATCGGAGGTGAGAGAGTAAGACACATATAATTGTTTTGGGGGGTTTTCAGAGGGAGTGGCCAAAAATGTTGTGCCTAGGGGTGGCATGACCCCTAAATCCACTAATGACTGGGGGCATTATGTATAAGTGGCACTACTACTGGGGACATTATGTGTAAGTGGCACTACTACTGGGGACATTGTGTATAAGCGGCACTACTACTGGGGACATTATATGTAAGTGCACTACTACTGGGGACATTATGTGTATAAGCGGCACTACGACTGGGGGCTTTATGTGTATAAGCAGCACTACTGGGGGCACTATGTGTATAAGTGGCACTACTCCGAACAACCTAGCACTGGCTCTGACTGTAATAGGAAAGATGATCTTAATCATAAGACATTGCTAGCTTTGGGGTTTCCAGTTGAGGAAGGTAAAACATATTTTCTTAAATAAATATTATATATTTTAATGAAGTCCACGCAAAACTACATTTTTAAGTTATTTTTATTTTTTTAAGTCTATCCTTTTAAACAGCACTGTTCTTCAGTGGAAAAATAAAGTTATTTTGAATTAATTGAAAACACAATTGAGCCTAGGTCGCAAAGCACATCAATCTAGACATCTAAAGTATGTGGAACAATGCCACTTGCAAAAGGTTTATTATTGAGTGGGTTGGCATGGTTTTAACATATTCCTAAACAGCTAAGTCTGTATGAGGAATAATTCCAACTTGTAATTTTATACAATGATTTCACGTCTCATCTAGGTTTAACATTTTTTTTTTCTTTTAAAACATTATTACTATTATAATGATTATTGTTCTTACTATTATTACTAATACTAAAACTCTTTAGTTATTTCTATTCTTCACTTTTTTATTCTCTGTGTTACTTACAAAAAATCATGTTAAAAAGCATCTGTCAGCAATTATTATCAAATACAGGTTGAGTCTTCCATATCCAGAATTCCAGTCTCCAAGATATCTCATTATGGTATGCAAATATTCCAAAATACAGAAAAATCTGATATTTAAAATACTTCCAGTGCCAAGCATTTTGTGTATGGGAGACTCAATCTGTACTTTATGAACATAATAACATTTCCTGTTTGAATTGCTTTTTAATTGACTAGTGCAATCCCATCAGCTCTGTATGAGATACAGTAGCTGCAGTATCACATTGTGACATCTTATACAATGTGAGCGTAGATTGGGTAATACCTGTTCAGTGCACAAGGGTGGACACTGGTGTGAAAGAAAAAAATAAGCATACAGTATACAGTATATATTTATTTTCATGTTCTAAACAGCAGTAATATTATAAAATCTCATTGGTTACTATGGGCAGCAACACATTTTCCTTAGTACGTGCGTATACAGCTACCTTAAATACTGAACATTGTAAGAGGCAAACTGTTACAGAAAGAAATCTTCACTATTGAATATTTGTTAGAATTAATGCTCACTTATGCATAGAATTATCTATATATACAGGGGCAGATCCAGAACAAAATGACAGGGGGGGGGGGCACCATGGTGTGCTGTCGGCACACTTGCTTCTGGGAAAGTGGGTGTGGCCTCATGAAAAAGGATTTGGTCTCTAAGTGAATGCGGTATTCATCAGGCCATGCCCTCATTTTCATCACGCTTCCTACTCATTCCCCTTATACTAACCTTCTCACCCACTTCCCAGCTCATGCTAACCTTTGCCTCCTCAGTCCTCACTCATTCCCCTCAGCAGTCACAACCAGACTCCTGCTTTGACCTCCGAGTGACAGTCCTCTCTTCCTCTTCTTGGCCACTCTTCTCACAGGGGAGACACCAGGGAGAGTCAATGGGTGACGACAAGAAATGGATGACAGGGGAGGCAGCGGGTGATGTAGAGGATGACAGGGAGAGGGTGATGGGGAGAGTGTGATGCCTGTCACAGGGTGACCAGAAAGAAAGGGTGATCAGGAGATAGTGACACAGGGGAGAGGCAATGGGTGACAAAATTAGCTAACAGGAGACGGAGAGGCAGTGGGTGACAGGGAGAGGCAGAGGGTGACAGGAAACACAGTGGAGATGCCAGGGAAAGACAGAGGATGACAGGGAGAAGGTGACAAGAGAGGCAGTAAGTGAATATACAGTAGCACGTCCGGCAGCAGAAACTGAAAGTAAAGATATCACATTAACAATCACTTTACTTTTACCGGATCCACTCCCTGCATGTGTATTTTAATTAGAGATGTGCACCGGACACTTTTCGTGTTTTGGATCTGGATCTCCTTTCGTGTTTTGGATCTGGATTGGTTTTGCCAAAACCACCCTTTCGGGTTTTGGTTTTAGATTTTTTAGAAAAAAAACATAAAAACAGCTAAAATCACAGAATTTGGAGGGTTTTTTTGTTCCTGTACTGTATTATTAACCTCAATAACATTAATTTCCAGTCTATTCTGAACACCTCACAATATTGTTTTTAGGCCAAAAGGTTGCACCGAGGGAGCTGGATGGCTAAGCTAAGCGACACAAGTGGGCTGCACAAACACCTGGCCCATCTAGGAGTGGCACTACAGTGGCAGACAGGATGGCAGTTTTAAAAACTAGGCCCCAAAGAGCACATAATGAAAAGAAAAAAAAGAGGTGCAAGATGGAATTGTCCTTGGGTCCTCCCACCCACAAGAAAAAAAAGAGGTGCAAGATGGAATTGTCCTTGGGTCCTTCCACCCACCCTTAAGTTGTTTAAAAAGGTCATGCACGGCTTAATAAACCCATCATTTTAGCGACAGGTGGTCTCCCTGGAAAAAAGCTTGCCAAGTTCTCTGAATCATAGCTAGTTACAAACATACCAACTCCATATTTGATGACTTTTCACATTATGAGAAGAGGCAAGAGGAAGTGTACAGTGTCAAGAAGGTGATTAAAAATTAGAGAGGCACACACAATCAGGAACAACACACAGGCCTTCACCTGTACTCTTATATTGGTGTGGAACAGAAAGGACTTTAACCAAGCAAATGTATAGTTACCACATTATTGGACAAACTGAAAAACTCGAGGCCAAAGCCTCCGCATTTGTACCCCCTTCTCCATTTTCAGGAATTATGATAATCTCGTTTTTAATGCTGGGATGCAAATAAACTGGTTTATACCACAGGATCAAGTTTGGATATTTTCCTCTCCACTGAGTCTGGAGACTCATTTTGTGAAAATCTCATGGGTTTCTTTTTTTCCATTTTTTTATTTAATTTTTATTTAGATATTTTGTGGCAGATGCCTTATTTACATTTTTCACAGCTCCCAGTGACACGCATGTGAGCATACCTGTGTGTCCCAGTTACACGCATGTGAGCATACCTGTGTGTCTTGTTCATTTTATTCATATTTTATTTTTTAAAAAGCAGCCCTTTAGCTGTTTTAGCAGCTCCTTGTGAGCCCCCACAGCAGCCCCGGATCGGGTAAGTTGAGTTCGGGTGGGTTCGATACAGCACTAAGCAGGACTGTGCAGTGGTTTGTTTGTTATTCAGCCCCTGCCCTAGTGGGTAAATTGAGTTTGGGTGGGTTGGGTACAGTACTAAGCAGAACTGTGCAGTGAATTTTTTGTTATTCTGCCCCTGCCCTAGTAGAGCTTACCACTGTACAGTTCAAACTCATTTCATACAACAAGTAGGACTGTGGGAGGAAGCAATGCTAACCTCTGTGCCACCAGCATGCCTCAGTCTGGCAAGACAGACAGCTTCCTGGCTGTAAGCCACCATGAGACTTCATACTGGGCCCTTATTCAGTAACTGTTTGTGCATCACAGGAGCTCCTGGCCCATCTAGTGCTGCAGTGCAATGGAAAGTTGAGATTTCATTTTGCAATATCACTGAAACTCCGTTCTAACACCGCGAGGTCTTGCGATAACCTTACGCAGCCCTTACATTGTACAGTTTTTAAGGAGAAAACATTGACAAAATAAAGGAAAAGAACCCTGTACAACAAATGTGCATCTTGTAAATAATCCCAAAATGTGGAACAAAATTAAGGTAGAGTAATTGAAGCCATTAATTTGAGTCCCTAACATGAAATAATTGAGAAGAATCTCTCTCTAATGCTGTGTACACAGTGCACACTATAAGATATATCTACTAGAGATGAGCGGGTCCAGATAGGGCACCCCTGAAATTATATGGCATAAGTGTGTATGGAAAATCTAGTTCTCTCCGGCAGTTGCCAGAGAAAGTTAAGTAGGAGATGTTGCCATTTGTTAGCTAATGGGCAAAACCATGTGCACTGCAGGGGAGACAGATATAACATTTGCAGAGAGAGTTAGATTTGGGTGGGTAATTTTGTTTCTGTGCAGAGTAAATACTGGCTGCTTAATTTTTGCACTGCAATTTAGATTTCAGTTTGAACACACCACACCCAAATCTAACTCTCTCTGCACATGTTATATCTGCTTCCCCCCCCCCCCCCCCTGCAGTGCACATGGGCCCTCATTCCGAGTCGTTCGCTCGGTAATTTTCATCGCATCGCAGTGAAATTCCGCTTAGTACGCATGCGCAATATTCGCACTGCGACTGCGCCAAGTAATTTTACAATGAAGATAGTATTTTTACTCACGGCTTTTTCTTCGCTCCGGCGAACGTAGTGTGATTGACAGGAAATGGGTGTTACTGGGCGGAAACACGGCGTTTTAGGGGCGTGTGGATAAAAACGCTACCGTTTCCGGAAAAAACGCAGGAGTGGCCGGAGAAACGGGAGAGTGTCTGGGCGAACGCTGGGTGTGTTTATGACGTCAAACCAGGAACGACAAGCACTGAACTGATCGCAGATGCCGAGTAAGTCTGAAGCTACTCTGAAACTGCTAAGTAGTTTGAAATCGCAATATTGCGAATACATCGGTCGCAATTTTAAGAAGCTAAGATACACTCCCAGTAGGCGTAGGCTTAGCGTGAGCAACTCTGCTAAATTCGCCTTGCGAGCGATCAACTCGGAATGAGGGCCATGGTTTTGCTGATTTGCTAACAGAATTGCTGCTACGATCAGGTCCGAATTAGGCCCTCTGTCTCCTCTGACTGACTTTGGCCACAATTGTGGTCTCTCCCCATTTTGTACCTAGAGTTGTATGTTTATTGGAAAACACTTAGTCAAACTTGGAATTTCCATTTCCACCTTTGCGGCTATATGTTCTTACAAATCTGGCTGTTATAACATAATAACATAGTTTCTGAGGTTGAAAAAAGACAATTTGTCCATTGAGTTCAACCTGTTAGTGATCTCCTATACTGTGATATTTTAAAACTAATAATGACTGTGGTAAAAGTTTAGCCGTTTTGCCCATTCGTTTTTTATTTAATGTCTGTTTTTTTATCTAGCCAATTCTTAAAAGTAACGATTGAGTCCACCATTACTACGCTCTCAGGCAGGGAATTCCGAAGAAGAATTGTCCTTACTGTGAAGAAACATTTCCGTCTTAGGCTGCTAAATCTTCTCTCCTCTAACCTAAGCGGATGTCCGCATGTCTTTTGTGTTGATCTTACCAAAAACAAGTCCCCCGCTAGCTCTGTGTATTGTCCCCTTATATATTTGTAAATGTTAATCATACCCCCTCTTAATCTCAGTTTTTCCAGTGTAAACATGCTCAGCCTAACAAGCCGTTCCTCATATTCTAGCGTCTCCATCCCCTTAATCAGTTTGGTTGGATATCCTTTTTATAGTATGGTGCCCATAGTTGTGCACAGTATTTGAGATGTGGCCTCACTAGTGATTTATATAATGGGAGTATAACACTCTCATCCCTTGCATCAATTCCCCGTTTTATGCGTACTAATACCTTGTTTGCTTTTTTTGCTGCATTCCTACTTTGGGTACTACTGTTAAGTTTGTTTTCTCTTACGTCCTAGGGGATGCTGGGGTCCATTTAGTACCATGGGATATAGACTGGTCCACTAGTAGCCACTGGCACTTTAAGAGTTTAATAGTGTGGGCTGGCCCCTCCCTCTATGCCCCTCCTACCAGACTCAGTTTAGAAAATGTGCCCGGAGGAGCCGATCACAGCTAGGGGAGCTCCTAGGAGTTTTCTTAGTTTTATTATTTTATAGAGTTTGTTTTTTTAACAGGGAGGCTGCTGGCAACAGTCTCCCTGCTTCGTGGGACTTAGGGGAGGGGGGGGGCAGTAGGAACCTACTTAATGAAGAGTTAATGGTTCTCTACTCCACTGACAGGACATTAAGCTCCTGAGGGGAATGATTGCAAGCCCACAAGGCGGCCGCTCACTCCCGAGGCACTGCCGCCACCCCCTAACAGAGCCAGAAGATAGAAGGTGGTGAGTACAGCGCCAGCATCCCGGTTAGCGGGTCGCCGGCGGGTATGATGGCACAAGGGTAGGAGCGCAGTTCACACAAGGCTGTGCTCCATGGAGGGCTCAGCAACATCTTCTATGTAGGTGCTAGAGGGATGTCCTGAGCCAGCGCACAAACCCTACACTGGTATATAGCTAACAGGGGCTAATCCCACTGTTAGCACAAATTCCTCAGCCAGTATAAAAAAGATAAGTGCGGGAGAGCTGCAAGCCATTGCAGGGGGTGGGACTTCTCCTCAGAGCGGATCCAGCTCCCACCAGCGCCATTTTCTCCATGCAGATACACAGACAGAACGCTGACAGGGAGCGCTGCCCTCCACATAACTCCACTGCTATACCAGGGTGTTATAGACAGGGGAGGAGTGTGATTAGGTACTATTTAACCTATTCAGGTTATCTAGTCAGCGCTGGGTTTCTATCATAATAAAAGCATCAGGGGGTGCGGGGTGACTGGCTCCTTATACTCTGTGTTTCTCTGAAGGTACTCTGGGGGAAACTGTGTCTGACATTTTCCTGTGTGTTTGTGTGAGAGTTCATACCCCACATTACCATGTCTAAGGACTCAGTGTCCTGTGCTGCAGAATGTTTATCATCTCCTGAGGAGTCTATTCCATGTACTATTCCATGTACACAAGAATGCAATGTACTTTCTCAGACTTCTGGATCCGAACCCGCATGGGTGGATTCTTTAAGGAGGTTGATGTCCCAGATTTCAACTAGAATGTAACATGCTGAAAAGGAGATGCAGTTTTTAAGGAAGTCTGTGGAGGATATGATGTATTCAGCCCTCACTTCCTTGTCTAAAGACCCACCTGCATACCCACAAAAACGTACGCTTGCCCAGATAATGCAAGCTTTTGACATGGATACCGACTCTGATACAGGGAACGGTGATGGGGATATGCAGGGAGGGGATGCAACCCTTGCTAAAGGGGTACAACTAATGATTGAAGCCATTAAGGATGTTTTACATATTACTGAGAAGGTACCTGAACAGGAAGAGGAGTCTTATTTTACTTTAAATAAGAAATCCTCGCTTACCTACCCTGCTTCTAAGGAGTTAAACTCCTTGTTTGAAAAGTCCTGGGAAAACCCAGAGAAAAAATTCCAGATCCCTAAAAGAATTCTCATTGCTTACCCTTTCCCTGATGAGGATAGAAAAAAAAGTGGGAAAACCCACCTATAGTGTATGCTTCTGTGTCTAGGTTGTCAAAGAAGGTTGTTTTACCTGTCCCCGGCTTGACCTCCTTAAAGGAGCCGCCTGATCGCAAGATTGAGACTACACTCAAATCATTATACACTGCTACAGGAGTGGCTCTGAGACTCACTATTGCTCGTGCATGGATTTCTAGAGCCATAGTAAAATGGTCAGGCACATTACTGGAGGAATTAGATACTATGGATAGGAGTGACATTGACTTGTTTTTACATCACATACAGGATTCTGCAGGTTTCATGGTAGAGGCCATGAAGGACGTTGGACTGCTTAATGCAAGGGCTACATCCATGGCAGTCTCGGCATGTAGAGGACTCTGGCTACGCCAATGAACTGCGGATGCAGAATCAAAAAGAAGTGTGGAGAACCTACCCTTTACAGGTCAGGCCTTGTTTGGGGAGGCCCTGGATGCGTGGATATCCACAGCAACTGAGTGTAAGTCCACCTTTCTTTCCTCCGCAGCTGCACCGGCTAGGAAATCTTTTCCTACACCTACACTGCAGTCCTTTCGGACCACAAAATTTAAAAAATCCAAAGACTCCCCCACCTTTTTTAGAGGAGGTCGGGGAAAATCCAGAAAACCTGCACCAAATGGTTCCCAGGAACAGAAACCAGGTTCTGCTTCCTCAAAATCTTCAGCATGATGGTGGACCTCCCAGCCTGGAGATCGGGCAGGTGGGAGCGAGACTAAAAGATTTCAGTCACATCTGGGCGTCATCATGCCTAGATCCCTGGGTGAAAGATATTGTTGCCCAGGGGTACAGACTGGAGTTGCAGGAACTCCCACCTCACAGATTCTTTAAATCAGGCATCAGGCTTACCAGCTTCGCTGACAGAAAGTACAATCCTGCAGGAAGCCATTAAAAAATTGGTACAAACAAATGTAATTGTTCCAGTTCCACCTCACCTAAAAAACAAGGGTTATTACTCCAACCTGTTTGTGGTACTGAAACCGGGCGGTTCGGTAATACCAATATTGAACCTAAAGTCATTGAACCCCTACTTGAAGGTATTCAAATTCAAGATGGAGTCTCTGAAAGCGATGATCTCAGGTCTGGAGGAGGGCAAATTCCTAGTATCCCTGGATATCAAGGATGCGTACCTTCACATTTCGATCTGGCCGCCTCATCAGGACTATCTGAGGTTTGCACTACAGGACTGTCACTATCAGTTCCAGACATTGCCATTTGGCCTCTCCACAGCACCTAGGGTATTCACCAAAGTCATGGCAGAGATGATGCTCCTCCGCAAGCAGGGAGTAAACATAATTCCTTATCTGGACGATCTACTGATAAAGGCATCTTCCAGGGAGAGGCTGTTGCAGAGTATTGCTCTCTCAACTCAACTACTCTGGAACCATGGGTGGATCCTGAATCTTCCAAAGTTACATTTTGAGCCGACAAGGAGACTGCCCTTCCTAGGGATGATACTCGACACGGAAGTGCAGAAGGTGCTTTCTGCCAGTGGAGAAAGCGTTGGTGATCCAAGCAATGGTCCGGGATGTCCGGAAGCCAACCTGGGTATCGGTTCATCAGTGCATTCGCCTTCTGGGAATGATGGTAGCCTCCTACAAGGCTCTGCAATACGGAAGATTCCATGCAAGGCTCTTCCAGCTGGATCTCTTGGACAAGTGGTGGGGATCACATCTTCACATGCACCAGCGGATAGGCCTGTCACTGAAAACCAGAATTTCACTGCTCTGGTGGCTGCAAACTTCTCACCTACTCGAGGACCGCAGGTTCGGGATTCAGAATTGGATTCTTCTAACCATAGATGCAAGTCTCAGAGGTTGGGAAGCAGTCACTGAGGGGGAAAACTTCCAAGGAAAGTGGTCAAGTCAGGAGTCTATCCTTCCAATAAACATTGTGGATCTAAGAGCCATATACAATGGCCTTCTTCAAGCGGCACATCTTCTGCAAGATCAAGCCATTCAGGTTCAATCTGACAACGTCACAGCGGTGTCCTACATAAACAGGCAGGGCGGAATGAAGAGCAGAGCCGCAATGTCAGAGGTAACAAGAATCCTCATCTGAGCAGAAAAGTACGTGGTAGCGCTGTTGGTGATCTTCATTCCGGGAGTGGACAACTGGGAAGCGGACTTCCTCGTCAGACACGATCTCCATTCAGGAGAATGGGGCCTCCACCCGGAGGTATTCGCAGAGGTAACAAGCCGATGGGGTGTACCTCAGATAGACATGATGGCCTCTCACCTCAACAAGAAGCTTCGGAGGTACTGTTCCAGGTCATGGGACCCAAAAGCAGTGGCGGTGGACGCCCGGGTAACTCCGTAGGTGTTCCAGTCAGTGTATGTGTTCCCTCCCTTCCACTCATCCCAAGGATTCTCAAAATAATAAAGAGAACAAGAGTTCAGGTGATCCTCATTGCTCTGGACTGGTCAAGATGGGCTTGGTACGCGGAACTTCTGGAATTACTGCTGGAGGATCCGAGGCCTCTTTCTCTTCGCGAGGACCTTCTACAAGAGGGGCCATTTGCCTATCAAGACTTACCGCAGCTACGTTTGACGGTATGGAGGTTGAACGCCTGATCTTAGCTTGGAAGGGCATTCCAAACAAGGTCATTACTACTCTGATCCAAGCTAGGAAGGGAGTAACGTCTAAGCATTACCATCGGATTTGGAAGAAGTATGTGTCTTGGTGTGAATCCAAGAAGTTTCCAATGGTGGAGTTTCGACTAGGACATTTTCTCCTCTTTCTGCAAGCAGGTGTCAATGTGGGCCTACACTTGGGCTCCATCAAGGTCCAGATTTCGACTTTGTCCGTTTTCTTCCAGAAACAATTGGCTGCTCTCCCTGAGGTTCAGACATTCTTGAAAGGAGTTCTGCACATCCAGCCCCCCTTTGTGCCTCCTACGGCACCTTGGGATCTTAATAAGGTGCTGCAGTTCCTGCAATTGGATTGGTTCGAACTTTTACAGGAGGTGGATGTAAAGTTTCTTACTTGGAAGGTGGTCACACTCTTGGCATTGGCATCTGCAAGACGTGTGTCAGAATTGGGGGCATTGTCGCACAAGAGCCCCTACTTGATTTTCCATGAGGATAGAGCTGAGCTCAGAACGCGTCAGCAATTTTTTCCAAAGGTTGTATCAGCTTTTCATATCACCCAACCTACTGTGGTGCCAGTGGCTACTGACACCTCGATTACCTCAAAGTCCTTGGATGTTGTGCAGGCTTTGAAAATGTATGTCAAGCGAACTGCTCGTCACAGGAAGTCGGACGCACTATTTGTCCTTTATAATCCCAACAGGGTTGGGTGTCATGCTTCTAAGCAGACAATTTCTCACTGGATCAGGCCCACTGTACCCGTAAAGTGGGTTTTTCCTGGGCGGCTGCCCGGGGTGTCTCGGCTCTTCAGCTTTGCTGAGCAGCTACTTGGTCAGGGTCGAACACGTTTGCTAAGTTCTATAAGTTCGATACTTTGGCCTCTGAGGACCTAAAGTTTGGTCAATCTGTTCTACAGTAACCTCAGCACTCTCCCTTCCATATGGGAGCTTTGGTACATCCCCATGGTACTAAATGAACCCCAGCATCCTCTAGGACGTAAGAGATAATAGGATTTTATATTCCTACTGGTAAATCCTTTTTTCGTAGTCCGTAGAGGATGCTGGGCGCCTGCCCAGTGCTTTGAATTGCTGCATCGTTACATGCTTAAGTTTTGTTGGTTCGGCGTTGCTGAATCGTTTCATGTTGGTTAGCTTGGCTTTCATTTTGTTATGTGTGAGCTGGTGTGAATCTCACCACTATCTGTGTATTTCCTTCTCTCGAAGTATGTCCGTCTCCTCGGGCACAGTTTCTAGACTGGGTCTGGTAGGAGGGGCATAGAGAGAGAGGCCAGCCCACACTATTACATTTTTAAAGTGCCAGTGGCTCCTAGTGGACCCGTCTATACCCCATGGTACTAAATGGACCCCAGCATCCTCTACGGACTACGAGAAAAGGATTTACCGGTAGGTATATAAAATCCTATTATCTACGTGAATACCAATACAGAATCCCCTAGTTTTTCCCCATTTAGTGTGTAAGGGGTATGTTTGTTCTTGCTTCCAAAGTGCATTACCTTACATTTGTCTATATTGAACCACATTCTCCATTTTGCTGCCCATGCTTCCAGTTTAAATAAATCGTTCTCAAGAGACTCGGCATACATAACCTTACACAGTTTGGTATTGTCTGCAAAAATTGACACCTTGCTCTCTAGTCCTACCTCTAGATCATTTATGAAGATGTTGAACAATAGTGGTCCAAGTACAGACCCCTGTACCCCACTTAGTACTTCAGTCCATTTTGAAAAAGTTCCATTTACCACCACTTGCTGCTCCCTTTTATCCAACCAATTTCTAACCCAAGTGCATATTGTGCTCCTTAGCCCAAGCTCTCTTAATTTATAGATAAGTCTCATGTGCGGTACTTTAGCAAAGTCTAAAAAGATTACATCCACTTCCTTACACTGATCTAGGTTCGCACTAACTGTTTCATAAAAGCCTATTACGTTAGTTTGACATGATATATCCTTCACAAATCCATTTTGGTTCCTAATAATAACCTTATTGGTTTCATGGAACTCCTGTATACTATCCCTTAAAATACCCTCCAGTACTTTCCCCACTATAGATGTAAAACGTACAGGTCTATAATTACCCGGTTCAGATTTACTTCCATTTTTAAATATCAGCACTACTTCTGCTATACACCAGTTTAATTTTTTCGCTATGTCAGTGTCATCTTTGATTAGGACACCCAACTTGTCTTTTAAAGGACCTATACTCTCTTTCTTTAATCTTTTGCAGTTAATTTATTTAACAAACTTTTTTGGGTTTGATTTACTTTCTTTTGCTACTCACTCTGATTTCTTTTTTGTTTATTTTGTTACATTCCTTAGAGTACTGGAATGACTCTCCCTTCCCGTCTGATTTATACTTTCTGAAAGCTCACCTCTTTTTGGCCATTAGTGCCTTAATCTTTTTGTTAAGCCACATTGGTTTGGAATAATTACTCCTTCATTTGCTGCCCATGGGAATGAATTTCCGAGTATAACTATCGAGCAACGATTTTAATACATCCTATTTTTCTGCGGTATTCTTGACTTGAAACAAAATTTCCCAGTCAATGTCCCTAAGAGCTTCCTTCATAATTTCAAAGTTGGCTTTGCTAAAGTTCAGAGTCTTAGTTGAACCTATATAGTGCTGCTTGTGAAAACTGATATTGAATGTGACCATATTATGGTCGCTGTTACCTATGCGCTCCCCTACTATAATATTTGATATCAATTCACCATTGTTTGTTAATACCAGGTCTAAAATTGCATTGTACCTAGTTGGTTACTCGATTACTTGAAATAAGTAGTGATCATTTAGTGTGTTTAAAAACCTATTACCCCTAGCAGTATCACATGAATCATTTGTCCTATGAATCTCTGGATAGTTAAAATCTCCCATCACTATTAATCTCCTAATTCTCCCGCTTTTTCAATTTGCTTTAGTAACAATTCCTCATCAGCCACATTAATATCAGGTGGCTTGTAGCATATCCCTACTAGTAGTTTTTTAGTTCCCATACACCCGCTTGCAATTTCTACCCATACAGTCTCTACAATATTTCCAGTCCCATCGCAAATGTCTTCCTTTATATCAGGTTTTTAAAAAAGGCTTTACATAAATACATACCCCTCCCTTCTTTTATTTAATCTGTCTCTCCTGAACAGTGTATATCTCTCCATATTAACTGATCAATCACGAGACTGGTCCCACCAAGTTTCAGTAATACTTATAATATCATACTGCTCTTTTGCTGCAAGGACCTCTAGTTCCCCCTTTTTCCCCGTAAGGCTTCTAGCATTAACATACATACAATTAAGATTAGTAATCCCTCTTATGCTAGGAACACCATTTTCTGTATGCAATGTTGGCGATCCATATTCATCGTTAATTTTCGTTTTGGTAATACCCTTGGTAATACCCTTGCCAGCTTCTCTTTTCCTCCCCCCTTCTAGACCCCCATTCAGCCCGTAGTTTCTAGCTAAACCCTCCCCCCAGGCACCTACTGTAGTTTAAAATCTCCTGCAACCTTCTAATCCTTCCCCCAAGCACTGCTGCCCCCTCCTCATTCAGGTGCAATCCATTGCGACAAAAAAGATGGCGCCTGACTGAGAAGTCCGCCCAGTGTACCCCTCTTTCCTACACCAGTCTCTAAGCCACACATTTACCTCCCTAATCTCCCTCTGCCTCCCTGGACTAGCACGTGGCACAGGTAATTTTTCGGAGAATATTACCCTAGATGTCCTTGCCTTTAGTTTGTGGCCGAGGTCCCTATAATTTTTCTTAAGGACATCCCACCTACCACTAACTTTGTCATTGGTGCCAACGTGCACCAAGTTCACCGGATCGTTCCCAGCCCTTCCCAATAATCTTTCTACCTGGTCCGCAATGTGATGTACCCGAGCACCCGGGAAACAACAGATCACGGTCCCGGTAGCAGATTGCCCTGTCTGTCTTCCTGATAATAGAATCCCCTGCCACCACAATGTGACTAGGCAACTCGCTTTCTCCTATCCATTTTGTGCCAGAGGGACAGCTCCTCCGGTTGCTAGAGGGAACGGTATCCTCCAGCTCCGTCATTTCGTCACTCCCATCCACAGAATCTTCTTCCAATAGGGTCAACTAATTGGGACTTGGCAGTCAGAAATGTCCTGTCTCCCCCTCTTTTTCTTCCTTCTAACTATGACCCAGCTTGCTACCTATTTGTCCTCAACCTCCTCTACCGGTGTCCCCCCCTTGCAACTCCTCCACCGTTCTATCTGAGCTTTGCTCAAGATTGTGAATAACTCTCAGTTGCGTAACGGTTTGTTCTAGATCAGTTACCTGGGCTTCCATGGCAGCCGTTAGCACACACCTTGCACAGATGTATTCACACTGGGATGATTGCTCCAGGTGCACAAACATCTTGCACGACATGCACTGAGTGAAATTCTCAATCACAGCCCCACCCATTTTGTTTGTAAACTCCCTGTTACTTTCAGAAAACAATACAAACTATGCAATACAATACAGTACTATGGCCTAGCTGTGAAGAGAAACAATATTCAACAACAGAACAGTCAGTACAGAGGTCAATCCAAGACTTCCTACCACAATCCCCTTAAAGTTCTATAATCCCCCTATAGTTTTACAAGCAGAAACAGTTTATAACAGTGTAAGTCAGTTACTTGCGTGTCCGGCAGTACTTGACCTTCTAGAGCACTGGTCTCCTCCTTGGTAGCAGCACTGCTCAGTGATCCAGCTGCTTGGCCTTGCAGCACTCTCTTGTATAACAGAGGCTCCACAGCTGGCACCTATACACTCTTGCAGGTCAGTGGCTTAACCCCACTTACATCGGGTGCAGCAGTGCTCACTCCTGCTGTCTATTTCTCAATGTTCACCCCTCACACACACCTTCAGCAATAGTTCACAAACCACTTACTGGTCACTCAGCGGCCCCCCGGCACTCACTCCTGGAGTGATGTTGAAGCTTGTTTCATATTCTGCGCTAGGCTTTAGTTTAAACCTAGGATCAAGTATAGCAGCACCCCTGGAATTATACGGCAGTGCCTCTGGATTTATACAGCAGATAGGCAACACCCTTGGACTTATACAGCATAGGCAGCACACCTAGAGAATTACACAGCAGACAGGCAGCAGCACCCCTGGAGTTAAACGGCAGTGGGGCAGCACCCCCAGACTGATAGGGCAGAGGGACAGAACCCCTGTAGAGCACCCCAGGACAGCACAGGAATGCAGCACACCTGTACAGCACCCCTAGCAGCACAGGACTGCAGCACCCCTGTACAGCACAGGAAAAGCACCCCTAACAGCACAAGACAGCACCCCTTTATTTTTACAGCACACAAGACAGCACCCCTTTATTTTTAAAGCACACAGGGTAGTGCCACAGCGCCCTTTTTTTTACACTGTACAGCACCCCTAACAGCACAGGACAACACCCCTTTATTATTACAGCACACTGGACCATGCCCCTTTATTTTTGCAGCACACCGGACAGTGCCCCTTTATTTTACAGCACACAGGACAGCACCCCTTTATTTTTACAGCACACAGGACAGCGCCCCTTTATTTTTACAGCACACAGGACAGTGCCACAGCACCACTTTATTTTTACAGCACACAGGACAGCACCCCTAACAGCACAGGAGAGCACCCATAACAGCACAGGACAGCACCCCTGTACAGCACCCCTAACAGCACAGGACAGCACCCATTTGTTATTACAGCTTACAGGACAGCGCCCCTTTATTTTTACAGCACACCGGACAGTGCCCCTTTATTTTAACAGCACACAGGAGAGCGCCACAGTGCCCCTTTATATGTACAGCACACAAGACAGCGCCACAGTGCCCCTTTATTTTTACAGCACACAGGACAGCTCCCCTAACAGCACAGGACAGCACCCCTGTACAGCACCCCTAACAGCGCAGAACAGCACACCTGTACCGCACAGGACAGCAGCACCCCTGTACCCCTAGCTCAGATCGTGAAGTTGGGGGGTTTCGGATCTCTAAGATCCGAACCCGCTAATCCCTAATTTTAATATTTTAATACATCCCGGCGGTGCATAATTGCTTTTATAATTATAGGGTCTAAAATCAGATACATAATAAATGGGCACATCAGTGAGAGCATGACTAAGCAGCTACATAGTAATAATTTCATATGCTGGTCATACACGCTACAATTATCTGGCTGATCTGCCCGATATCAGCAGAAAAGACAGATAATTGCAGCGTGTATATGGCCGACCGACCCAAAAATATCGATTGGTCGGACATGCCAACAAGAGTCATGTTGGCCACATCAGGCAGTGTATGCCCTAACGCGGCCGACCAGTGGACATTCCCCTGCAGGGGTGTAACTACCCATTGGCCAGGATGGCACTCGCCAGGGGCGCCAGGCAAGGAGGGGGCGCCACCTGGCGAGTGACACCCGCTGCCAAAGGGTAGAAAGGTAGTACTGTCAGACTGTACCTGGCGAGAGTCTGTTACTGCTGGAGCGGCGCCGGTGTCCGGCAGCACCGTACTTGTAATCAGACTGAAACTAAACTACAGTTCCCAGCAGCCCTTGTTGCTGGGAGCTCCCGGCAGCAAGGGCTGCTGGGAACTGTAGTTTATTTTGAGTCTGATTACAAGTGCAGTGCTGCCGGACACTAGTCTGATCACTAGTGCAGTGCGGTGCTGACGGACACCAGTGCCGCGCCGGCAGTAACAGTCTCTCACCAGGTACACAGCAATTGTTACATAGCACAGTGCTATAGATCTATTTGTTGTTGAAGATAATAAAAAAGTGGCAGTGTTTGGGAGAAGGCAGTGGCGCACCCAGGGGGGGTTTCCGAGCACCCAGAAACCCCCCTCCACCAAAAAAATATATATATATATATTTTTTTTGCTGCATGAGTATTATTAATGGCTGTCTAGCGTCCTCTGCAGCCTGCTGTCTTCCTGGTGGCACTTGTAAGTGCTTAATAAAAGTTTACTATTTTAATTATAGCACATACAGTATATATCCATGTGCATGCATATACACATGTATATAAATACATATAAACACACACACACACACATATGATATATATACATGTGTATATATACATGTACTGTGTGTGTGTATATATATATATATATGTCCCAGATAGCAGGCACTCCAAATCTCCTTATGCGTGATAACTGCTGCGGTGCTATGACATAAGTGTCGAGTTGTTCTTTACAAAGTCCGCTGGGAGTGCCACTATTTGTTGCTAGTATATATATATATATATATATGTATGCATGTTTAATATGCTATGTATATGTGTATATATATATATATATATATATATATATACATATATATATATAGTTGTATATATATATATAGTTATATATATATATATATATATATAGTATATATATATATATATAGTTGTATATATATATATAGTTGTATATATATATATATATGTGTAGATATGTGTGTATGTATATGTATATATATATATACATACACAGACACACTAGTTTTACGGACCCAGCATATACTGGGTCACCTCAGTCCCCACCCCCGTGATTGGCTCCACCCAGTTCTGGAAAACCCCCCCCCCCCCCCCCATGCAAATCCTGCGTTTGCCACTGGAAGGGACTGTAGTACCTGGAAAACGACACGATTTTCATGCATGTTAGATGTAAGCAAGCGAAAACTTTAACATGTCCAGTGTGATAAAGAATATACATATCTTACCCATTTCAAGGCCAGGTTCAAGGAAATGTATATCAGTTAATTGTATAATTGATCATTTTATCTTGGAAGTGATGGCACCCTGATGTCTTTTCTAACAGGAAGCACTTCTACCATCCAACTAATGGTGTTTGGTTAATGGCTGGGTCCATTTGAGGCTCATCTTACCGCATCTCATTAGCATTTCATTCGGGATGCAGTTAAGATGCCGGCGTTTGACATCCCAGCGGTCGGAAAGTTGACGCCAGCATCCCCAAACTGCTCGGAATGCTGATGCTGGTGTCCCAACATAGATAGCGATGCAGAATGCCAAAATCCGGATTGAGTTGGTGCCAAAGTCTTCACTGGCAAGCCATGTGGGAGGGTTAGGGTTAGACTGCGAGGGTGGGAGGGTTAGGCTGCAGGGAGGGAGATTAGGAAGGGTGGGTTAGGGTAAGGCACCACTGAAGATGCTGGGGGTGGGCGGGTTAGGGTCAGGCTGTGGGAAAGGTGGGTTAGGGGGGAGGGATGGTGTAGCGTGAATTAGAGATGAGCGGGTTCGGTTTCTCTGAATCCGAACCCGCCCGAACTTCATGGTTTTTTTCACGGGTCCGAGCAGACTCGGATCCTCCCGCCTTGCTCGGTTAACCCGAGCGCGCCCGAACGTCATCATGACGCTGTCGGATTCTCGCGAGACTCGGATTCTATATAAGGAGCCGCGCGTCGCCGCCATTTTCACACGTGCATTGAGATTGATAGGGAGAGGACGTGGCTGGCGTCCTCTCCATTTAGATTATAAGAGAGAGAGATTTACTGGAGCTTAGGACTAGGAGGAGTACTGTAGAAGTGTAGAGAGTGCAGAGAGTTTACTAGTGAGTGACCACCAGACAGTGCAGTTTATTTAATATTAGAGATGAGCGGGTTCGGTTTCTCTGAATCCGAACCCGCCAGAACTTCATGTTTTTTTTCACGGGTCCGAGCGACTCGGATCTTCCCGCCTTGCTCGGTTAACCCGAGCGCGCCCGAACGTCATCATGACGCTGTCGGATTCTCGCGAGGCTCGGATTCTATCGCGAGACTCGGATTCTATATAAGGAGCCGCGCGTCGCCGCCATTTTCACACGTGCATTGAGATTGATAGGGAGAGGACGTGGCTGGCGTCCTCTCCGTTTAGAATTAGAATAGATTAGAGAGACACTTGATTTACTAATTTTGGGGAGCATTAGGAGTACTCAGTAGTGTACAGTGCAGAGTTTTGCTGATAGTGACCAGTGACCACCACTTTTATTTATAATCCGTTCTCTGCCTGAAAAAAGCGATACACAGCACACAGTGACTCAGTCACATACCATATCTGTGTGCACTGCTCAGGCTCAGGCCAGTGTGCTGCATCATCTATTATCTATATATAATATTATATATATCTGTCTGACTGCTCAGCTCACACAGCTTATAATTGTGGGGGAGACTGGGGAGCACTACTGCAGTGCCAGTTATAGGTTATAGCAGGAGCCAGGAGTACATAATATAATCCGTTCTCTGCCTGAAAAAAGCGATACACAGCACACAGTGACTCAGTCACATACCATATCTGTGTGCACTGCTCAGGCTCAGGCCAGTGTGCTGCATCATCTATTATCTATATATAATATTATATATATCTGTCTGACTGCTCAGCTCGCACAGCTTATAATTGTGGGGGAGACTGGGGAGCACTACTGCAGTGCCAGTAATAGGTTATAGCAGGAGCCAGGAGTACATAATATATTATATAGTGAGTGACCACCAGACACACAGTGCAGTTTATTTAATATATCCGTTCTCTGCCTGAAAAAAGCGATACACACAGTGACTCAGTCAGTCACATACCATATCTGTGTGCACTGCTCAGGCTCAGGCCAGTGTGCTGCATCATCTATATATATTATATATCTGTCTGACTGCTCAGCTCACACAGCTTATAATTGTGGGGGAGACTGGGGAGCACTACTGCAGTGCCAGTTATAGGTTATAGCAGGAGCCAGGAGTACATAATATTATATTAAAATTAAACAGTGCACACTTTTGCTAAGGAGTGCCACTGCCAGTGTGACTAGTGACCAGTGACCTGACCACCAGTATATAATATTAGTAGTATACTATCTCTTTATCAACCAGTCTATATTAGCAGCAGACACAGTACAGTGCGGTAGTTCACGGCTGTGGCTACCTCTGTGTCGGCACTCGGCAGCCCGTCCATAATTGTATATACCACCTAACCGTGGTTTTTTTTTCTTTCTTTATACATACATACTAGTTACGAGTATAATATCTCTTTATCAACCAGTCTATATATTAGCAGCAGACACAGTACAGTGCGGTAGTTCACGGCTGTGGCTACCTCTGTGTCGGCACTCGGCAGCCCGTCCATAATTGTATATACCACCTAACCGTGGTTTTTTTTTCATTCTTTATACATACATACTAGTTACGAGTATACTATCTCTTTATCAACCAGTCTATATTAGCAGCAGACACAGTACAGTGCGGTAGTTCACGGCTGTGGCTACCTCTGTGTCGGCACTCGGCAGCCCGTCCATAATTGTATATACCACCTAACCGTGGTTTTTTTTTCTTTCTTTATACATACATACTAGTTACGAGTATACTATCTCTTTATCAACCAGTCTATATATTAGCAGCAGACACAGTACAGTGCGGTAGTTCACGGCTGTGGCTACCTCTGTGTCGGCACTCGGCAGCCCGTCCATAATTGTATACTAGTATCCAATCCATCCATCTCCATTGTTTACCTGAGGTGCCTTTTAGTTGTGCCTATTAAAATATGGAGAACAAAAATGTTGAGGTTCCAAAATTAGGGAAAGATCAAGATCCACTTCCACCTCGTGCTGAAGCTGCTGCCACTAGTCATGGCCGAGACGATGAAATGCCAGCAACGTCGTCTGCCAAGGCCGATGCCCAATGGCATAGTACAGAGCATGTCAAAACCAAAACACCAAATATCAGTAAAAAAAGGACTCCAAAACCTAAAATAAAATTGTCGGAGGAGAAGCGTAAACTTGCCAATATGCCATTTACCACACGGAGTGGCAAGGAACGGCTGAGGCCCTGGCCTATGTTCATGGCTAGTGGTTCAGCTTCACATGAGGATGGAAGCACTCAGCCTCTCGCTAGAAAACTGAAAAGACTCAAGCTGGCAAAAGCACCGCAAAGAACTGTGCGTTCTTTGAAATCCCAAATCCACAAGGAGAGTCCAATTGTGTCGGTTGCGATGCCTGACCTTCCCAACACTGGACGTGAAGAGCATGCGCCTTCCACCATTTGCACGCCCCCTGCAAGTGCTGGAAGGAGCACCCGCAGTCCAGTTCCTGATAGTCAGATTGAAGATGTCAGTGTTGAAGTACACCAGGATGAGGAGGATATGGGTGTTGCTGGCGCTGGGGAGGAAATTGACCAGGAGGATTCTGATGGTGAGGTGGTTTGTTTAAGTCAGGCACCCGGGGAGACACCTGTTGTCCGTGGGAGGAATATGGCCGTTGACATGCCAGGTGAAAATACCAAAAAAATCAGCTCTTCGGTGTGGAGGTATTTCACCAGAAATGCGGACAACAGGTGTCAAGCCGTGTGTTCCCTTTGTCAAGCTGTAATAAGTAGGGGTAAGGACGTTAACCACCTCGGAACATCCTCCCTTATACGTCACCTGCAGCGCATTCATAATAAGTCAGTGACAAGTTCAAAAACTTTGGGTGACAGCGGAAGCAGTCCACTGACCAGTAAATCCCTTCCTCTTGTAACCAAGCTCACGCAAACCACCCCACCAACTCCCTCAGTGTCAATTTCCTCCTTCCCCAGGAATGCCAATAGTCCTGCAGGCCATGTCACTGGCAATTCTGACGAGTCCTCTCCTGCCTGGGATTCCTCCGATGCATCCTTGCGTGTAACGCCTACTGCTGCTGGCGCTGCTGTTGTTGCCGCTGGGAGTCGATGGTCATCCCAGAGGGGAAGTCGTAAGCCCACTTGTACTACTTCCAGTAAGCAATTGACTGTTCAACAGTCCTTTGCGAGGAAGATGAAATATCACAGCAGTCATCCTACTGCAAAGCGGATAACTGAGTCCTTGACAACTATGTTGGTGTTAGACGTGCGTCCGGTATCCGCCGTTAGTTCACAGGGAACTAGACAATTTATTGAGGCAGTGTGCCCCCGTTACCAAATACCATCTAGGTTCCACTTCTCTAGGCAGGCGATACCGAGAATGTACACGGACGTCAGAAAAAGACTCACCAGTGTCCTAAAAAATGCAGTTGTACCCAATGTCCACTTAACCACGGACATGTGGACAAGTGGAGCAGGGCAGGGTCAGGACTATATGACTGTGACAGCCCACTGGGTAGATGTATGGACTCCCGCCGCAAGAACAGCAGCGGCGGCACCAGTAGCAGCATCTCGCAAACGCCAACTCTTTCCTAGGCAGGCTACGCTTTGTATCACCGCTTTCCAGAATACGCACACAGCTGAAAACCTCTTACGGCAACTGAGGAAGATCATCGCGGAATGGCTTACCCCAATTGGACTCTCCTGTGGATTTGTGGCATCGGACAACGCCAGCAATATTGTGTGTGCATTAAATATGGGCAAATTCCAGCACGTCCCATGTTTTGCACATACCTTGAATTTGGTGGTGCAGAATTTTTTAAAAAACGACAGGGGCGTGCAAGAGATGCTGTCGGTGGCCAGAAAAATTGCGGGACACTTTCGGCGTACAGGCACCACGTACAGAAGACTGGAGCACCACCAAAAACTACTGAACCTGCCCTGCCATCATCTGAAGCAAGAAGTGGTAACGAGGTGGAATTCAACCCTCTATATGCTTCAGAGGTTGGAGGAGCAGCAAAAGGCCATTCAAGCCTATACAATTGAGCACGATATAGTAGGTGGAATGCACCTGTCTCAAGTGCAGTGGAGAATGATTTCAACGTTGTGCAAGGTTCTGATGCCCTTTGAACTTGCCACACGTGAAGTCAGTTCAGACACTGCCAGCCTGAGTCAGGTCATTCCCCTCATCAGGCTTTTGCAGAAGAAGCTGGAGGCATTGAAGAAGGAGCTAAAAGGGAGCGATTCCGCTAGGCATGTGGGACTTGTGGATGCTACCCTTAATTCGCTTAACAAGGATTCACGGGTGGTCAATCTGTTGAAATCAGAGCACTACATTTTGGCCACCGTGCTCGATCCTAGATTTAAAGCCTACCTTGGATCTCTCTTTCCGGCAGACACAGGTCTGCTGGGGTTGAAAGACCTGCTGGTGACAAAATTGTCAAGTCAAGCGGAACGCGACCTGTCAACATCTCCTCCTTCACATTCTCCCGCAACTGGGGGTGCGAGGAAAAGGCTCAGAATTCCGAGCCCACCCGCTGGCGGTGATGCAGGGCAGTCTGGAGCGACTGCTGATGCTGACATCTGGTCCGGACTGAAGGACCTGACAACGATTACGGACATGTCGTCTACTGTCTCTGCATATGATTCTCTCAACATTGATAGAATGGTGGAGGATTATATGAGTGACCGCATCCAAGTAGGCACGTCACACAGTCCGTACTTATACTGGCAGGAAAAAGAGGCAATTTGGAGGCCCTTGCACAAACTGGCTTTATTCTACCTAAGTTGCCCTCCCACAAGTGTGTACTCCGAAAGAGTGTTTAGTGCCGCCGCTCACCTTGTCAGCAATCGGCGTACGAGGTTACATCCAGAAAATGTGGAGAAGATGATGTTCATTAAAATGAATTATAATCAATTCCTCCGCGGAGACATTGACCAGCAGCAATTGCCTCCACAAAGTACACAGGGAGCTGAGATGGTGGATTCCAGTGGGGACGAATTGATAATCTGTGAGGAGGGGGATGTACACGGTGATATATCGGAGGGTGAAGATGAGGTGGACATCTTGCCTCTGTAGAGCCAGTTTGTGCAAGGAGAGATTAATTGCTTCTTTTTTGGGGGGGGTCCAAACCAACCCGTCATATCAGTCACAGTCGTGTGGCAGACCCTGTCACTGAAATGATGGGTTGGTTAAAGTGTGCATGTCCTGTTTTGTTTATACAACATAAGGGTGGGTGGGAGGGCCCAAGGACAATTCCATCTTGCACCTCTTTTTTCTTTTCTTTTTCTTTGCATCATGTGCTGATTGGGGAGGGTTTTTTGGAAGGGACATCCTGCGTGACACTGCAGTGCCACTCCTAGATGGGCCCGGTGTTTGTGTCGGCCACTAGGGTCGCTAATCTTACTCACACAGTCAGCTACCTCATTGCGCCTCTTTTTTTCTTTGCGTCATGTGCTGTTTGGGGAGGGTTTTTTGGAAGGGACATCCTGCGTGACACTGCAGTGCCACTCCTAGATGGGCCCGGTGTTTGTGTCGGCCACTAGGGTCGCTAATCTTACTCACACAGTCAGCTACCTCATTGCGCCTCTTTTTTTCTTTGCGTCATGTGCTGTTTGGGGAGGGTTTTTTGGAAGGGACATCCTGCGTGACACTGCAGTGCCACTCCTAGATGGGCCCGGTGTTTGTGTCGGCCACTAGGGTCGCTAATCTTACTCACACAGCTACCTCATTGCGCCTCTTTTTTTCTTTGCGTCATGTGCTGTTTGGGGAGGGTTTTTTGGAAGGGACATCCTGCGTGACCCTGCAGTGCCACTCCTAGATGGGCCCGGTGTTTGTGTCGGCCACTAGGGTCGCTAATCTTACTCACACAGTCAGCTACCTCATTGCGCCTCTTTTTTTCTTTGCGTCATGTGCTGTTTGGGGAGGGTTTTTTGGAAGGGCCATCCTGCGTGACACTGCAGTGCCACTCCTAGATGGGCCCGGTGTTTGTGTCGGCCACTAGGGTCGCTAATCTTACTCACACAGCTACCTCATTGCGCCTCTTTTTTTCTTTGCGTCATGTGCTGTTTGGGGAGGGTTTTTTGGAAGGGACATCCTGCGTGACACTGCAGTGCCACTCCTAGATGGGCCCGGTGTTTGTGTCGGCCACTAGGGTCGCTAATCTTACTCACACAGCTACCTCATTGCGCCTCTTTTTTTCTTTGCGTCATGTGCTGTTTGGGGAGGGTTTTTTGGAAGGGACATCCTGCGTGACACTGCAGTGCCACTCCTAGATGGGCCCGGTGTTTGTGTCGGCCACTAGGGTCGCTTATCTTACTCACACAGCGACCTCGGTGCAAATTTTAGGACTATAAATAATATTGTGAGGTGTGAGGTATTCAGAATAGACTGAAAATGAGTGTAAATTATGGTTTTTGAGGTTAATAATACTTTGGGATCAAAATGACCCCCAAATTCTATGATTTAAGCTGTTTTTTAGTGTTTTTGGAAAAAAACACCCGAATCCAAAACACACCCGAATCCGACAAAAAAAATTCGGTGAGGTTTTGCCAAAACGCGTTCGAACCCAAAACACGGCCGCGGAACCGAACCCAAAACCAAAACACAAAACCCAAAAAATTTCAGGCGCTCATCTCTATTTAATATATCCGTTCTCTGCCTGAAAAAAGCGATACACACAGTGACTCAGTCACATACCATATCTGTGTGCACTGCTCAGGCTCAGCCCAGTGTGCTGCATCATCTATATATATTATATATCTGTCTGACTGCTCAGCTCACACAGCTTATAATTGTGGGGGAGACTGGGGAGCACTGCAGTGCCAGTTATAGGTTATAGCAGGAGCCAGGAGTACATAATATTATATAGTGAGTGACCACCAGACAGTGCAGTTTATTTAATATATCCGTTCTCTGCCTGAAAAAAGCGATACACACAGTGACTCAGTCACATACCATATCTGTGTGCACTGCTCAGGCTCAGCCCAGTGTGCTGCATCATCTATATATATTATATATCTGTCTGACTGCTCAGCTCACACAGCTTATAATTGTGGGGGAGACTGGGGAGCACTGCAGTGCCAGTTATAGGTTATAGCAGGAGCCAGGAGTACATAATATTATATTAAAATTAAACAGTGCACACTTTTGCTGCAGGAGTGCCACTGCCAGTGTGACTGACCAGTGACCTGACCACACTGACCACCAGTATAGTTAGTAGTATACTTATATTGTGATTGCCTGAAAAAGTTAAACACTCGTCGTGTGACTTCACTTGTGTGTTGTTGTTTTTTTTATTCTATAAAAATAAAACTCATTCTGCTGACAGACAGTGTCCAGCAGGTCCGTCATTATATAATATATAATATATACCTGTCCGGCTGCAGTAGTGATATATATATATTTTTTATATCATTTATCATCCAGTCGCAGCAGACACAGTACGGTAGTTCACGGCTGTGGCTACCTCTGTGTCTGCACTCGGCAGGCAGTCCGTCCATAATTGTATACCACCTAACCGTGGTTTTTTTTTCTTCTTTATACATACATACTACTACGACATCTCTTTATCAACCAGTCTATATTAGCAGCAGACACAGTACAGTACGGTAGTTCACGGCTGTGGCTACCTCTGTGTCTGCACTCGGCAGGCAGTCCGTCCATAATTGTATACCACCTAACCGTGGTTTTTTTTTCTTTCTTCTTTATACATACATAGTTACATAGACATCTCTTTATCAACCAGTCTATATTAGCAGCAGACACAGTACAGTACGGTAGTTCACGGCTGTGGCTACCTCTGTGTCTGCACTCGGCAGGCAGTCCGTCCATAATTGTATACCACCTAACCGTGGTTTTTTTTTTCTTTCTTCTTTATACATACATAGTTACATAGACATCTCTTTATCAACCAGTCTATATTAGCAGCAGACACAGTACAGTACGGTAGTTCACGGCTGTGGCTACCTCTGTGTCTGCACTCGGCAGGCAGTCCGTCCATAATTGTATACCACCTAACCGTGGTTTTTTTTTCTTTCTTCTTTATACATACATACTACTACGACATCTCTTTATCAACCAGTCTATATTATTAGCAGCAGACACAGTACAGTACGGTAGTTCACGGCTGTGGCTACCTCTGTGTCTGCACTCGGCAGGCAGTCCGTCCATAATTGTATACCACCTAACCGTGGTTTTTTTTTCTTTCTTCTTTATACATACATAGTTACATAGACATCTCTTTATCAACCAGTCTATATTAGCAGCAGACACAGTACAGTACGGTAGTTCACGGCTGTGGCTACCTCTGTGTCTGCACTCGGCAGGCAGTCCATAATTGTATACTAGTATCCATCTCCATTGTTTACCTGAGGTGCCTTTTAGTTGTGCCTATTAAAATATGGAGAACAAAAATGTTGAGGTTCCAAAATTAGGGAAAGATCAAGATCCACTTCCACCTCGTGCTGAAGCTGCTGCCACTAGTCATGGCCGAGACGATGAAATGCCAGCAACGTCGTCTGCCAAGGCCGATGCCCAATGTCATAGTACAGAGCATGTCAAATCCAAAACACCAAATATCAGAAAAAAAAGGACTCCAAAACCAAAAATAAAATTGTCGGAGGAGAAGCGTAAACTTGCCAATATGCCATTTACGACACGGAGTGGCAAGGAACGGCTGAGGCCCTGGCCTATGTTCATGGCTAGTGGTTCAGCTTCACATGAGGATGGAAGCACTCAGCCTCTCGCTAGAAAAATGAAAAGACTCAAGCTGGCAAAAGCAGCACAGCAAAGAACTGTGCATTCTTCGAAATCCCAAATCCACAAGGAGAGTCCAATTGTGTCGGTTGCGATGCCTGACCTTCCCAACACTGGACGTGAAGAGCATGCGCCTTCCACCATTTGCACGCCCCCTGCAAGTGCTGGAAGGAGCACCCGCAGTCCAGTTCCTGATAGTCAGATTGAAGATGTCAGTGTTGAAGTACACCAGGATGAGGAGGATATGGGTGTTGCTGGCGCTGGGGAGGAAATTGACCAGGAGGATTCTGATGGTGAGGTGGTTTGTTTAAGTCAGGCACCCGGGGAGACACCTGTTGTCCGTGGGAGGAATATGGCCGTTGACATGCCAGGTGAAAATACCAAAAAAATCAGCTCTTCGGTGTGGAGGTATTTCAACAGAAATGCGGACAACAGGTGTCAAGCCGTGTGTTCCCTTTGTCAAGCTGTAATAAGTAGGGGTAAGGACGTTAACCACCTCGGAACATCCTCCCTTATACGTCACCTGCAGCGCATTCATAATAAGTCAGTGACAAGTTCAAAAACTTTGGGTGACAGCGGAAGCAGTCCACTGACCAGTAAATCCCTTCCTCTTGTAACCAAGCTCACGCAAACCACCCCACCAACTCCCTCAGTGTCAATTTCCTCCTTCCCCAGGAATGCCAATAGTCCTGCAGGCCATGTCACTGGCAATTCTGACAATTCCTCTCCTGCCTGGGATTCCTCCGATGCATCCTTGCGTGTAACGCCTACTGCTGCTGGCGCTGCTGTTGTTGCTGCTGGGAGTCGATGGTCATCCCAGAGGGGAAGTCGTAAGCCCACTTGTACTACTTCCAGTAAGCAATTGACTGTTCAACAGTCCTTTGCGAGGAAGATTAAATATCACAGCAGTCATCCTGCTGCAAAGCGGATAACTGAGGCCTTGACAACTATGTTGGTGTTAGACGTGCGTCCGGTATCCGCCGTTAGTTCACAGGGAACTAGACAATTTATTGAGGCAGTGTGCCCCCGTTACCAAATACCATCTAGGTTCCACTTCTCTTGGCAGGCGATACCGAGAATGTACACGGACGTCAGAAAAAGACTCACCAGTGTCCTAAAAAATGCAGTTGTACCCAATGTCCACTTAACCACGGACATGTGGACAAGTGGAGCAGGGCAGGGTCAGGACTATATGACTGTGACAGCCCACTGGGTAGATGTATGGACTCCCGCCGCAAGAACAGCAGCGGCGGCACCAGTAGCAGCATCTCGCAAACGCCAACTCTTTCCTAGGCAGGCTACGCTTTGTATCACCGCTTTCCAGAATACGCACACAGCTGAAAACCTCTTACGGCAACTGAGGAAGATCATCGCGGAATGGCTTACCCCAATTGGACTCTCCTGTGGATTTGTGGCATCGGACAACGCCAGCAATATTGTGTGTGCATTAAATATGGGCAAATTCCAGCACGTCCCATGTTTTGCACATACCTTGAATTTGGTGGTGCAGAATTTTTTAAAAAACGACAGGGGCGTGCAAGAGATGCTGTCGGTGGCCAGAAGAATTGCGGGACACTTTCGGCGTACAGGCACCACGTACAGAAGACTGGAGCACCACCAAAAACTACTGAACCTGCCCTGCCATCATCTGAAGCAAGAAGTGGTAACGAGGTGGAATTCAACCCTCTATATGCTTCAGAGGTTGGAGGAGCAGCAAAAGGCCATTCAAGCCTATACAATTGAGCACGATATAGTAGGTGGAATGCACCTGTCTCAAGCGCAGTGGAGAATGATTTCAACGTTGTGCAAGGTTCTGATGCCCTTTGAACTTGCCACACGTGAAGTCAGTTCAGACACTGCCAGCCTGAGTCAGGTCATTCCCCTCATCAGGCTTTTGCAGAAGAAGCTGGAGACATTGAAGGAGGAGCTAACACGGAGCGATTCCGCTAGGCATGTGGGACTTGTGGATGGAGCCCTTAATTCGCTTAACAAGGATTCACGGGTGGTCAATCTGTTGAAATCAGAGCACTACATTTTGGCCACCGTGCTCGATCCTAGATTTAAAGCCTACCTTGGATCTCTCTTTCCGGCAGACACAAGTCTGCTGGGGTTGAAAGACCTGCTGGTGACAAAATTGTCAAGTCAAGCGGAACGCGACCTGTCAACATCTCCTCCTTCACATTCTCCCGCAACTGGGGGTGCGAGGAAAAGGCTCAGAATTCCGAGCCCACCCGCTGGCGGTGATGCAGGGCAGTCTGGAGCGACTGCTGATGCTGACATCTGGTCCGGACTGAAGGACCTGACAACGATTACGGACATGTCGTCTACTGTCACTGCATATGATTCTCTCAACATTGATAGAATGGTGGAGGATTATATGAGTGACCGCATCCAAGTAGGCACGTCACACAGTCCGTACTTATACTGGCAGGAAAAAGAGGCAATTTGGAGGCCCTTGCACAAACTGGCTTTATTCTACCTAAGTTGCCCTCCCACAAGTGTGTACTCCGAAAGAGTGTTTAGTGCCGCCGCTCACCTTGTCAGCAATCGGCGTACGAGGTTACATCCAGAAAATGTGGAGAAGATGATGTTCATTAAAATGAATTATAATCAATTCCTCCGCGGAGACATTGACCAGCAGCAATTGCCTTCACAAAGTACACAGGGAGCTGAGATGGTGGATTCCAGTGGGGACGAATTGATAATCTGTGAGGAGGGGGATGTACACGGTGATATATCGGAGGGTGATGATGAGGTGGACATCTTGCCTCTGTAGAGCCAGTTTGTGCAAGGAGAGATTAATTGCTTCTTTTTTGGGGGGGGTCCAAACCAACCCGTCATATCAGTCACACTCGTGTGGCAGACCCTGTCACTGAAATGATGGGTTGGTTAAAGTGTGCATGTCCTGTTTTGTTTATACAACATAAGGGTGGGTGGGAGGGCCCAAGGACAATTCCATCTTGCACCTCTTTTTTCTTTTCTTTTTCTTTGCATCATGTGCTGATTGGGGAGGGTTTTTTGGAAGGGACATCCTGCGTGACACTGCAGTGCCACTCCTAAATGGGCCCGGTGTTTGTGTCGGCCACTAGGGTCGCTAATCTTACTCACACAGTCAGCTACCTCATTGCGCCTCTTTTTTTCTTTGCGTCATGTGCTGTTTGGGGAGGGTTTTTTGGAAGGGACATCCTGCGTGACACTGCAGTGCCACTCCTAGATGGGCCCGGTGTTTGTGTCGGCCACTAGGGTCGCTAATCTTACTCACACAGCTACCTCATTGCGCCTCTTTTTTTCTTTGCGTCATGTGCTGTTTGGGGAGGGTTTTTTGGAAGGGACATCCTGCGTGACACTGCAGTGCCACTCCTAGATGGGCCCGGTGTTTGTGTCGGCCACTAGGGTCGCTAATCTTACTCACACAGCTACCTCATTGCGCCTCTTTTTTTCTTTGCGTCATGTGCTGTTTGGGGAGGGTTTTTTGGAAGGGCCATCCTGCGTGACACTGCAGTGCCACTCCTAGATGGGCCCGGTGTTTGTGTCGGCCACTAGGGTCGCTAATCTTACTCACACAGCTACCTCATTGCGCCTCTTTTTTTCTTTGCGTCATGTGCTGTTTGGGGAGGGTTTTTTGGAAGGGACATCCTGCGTGACACTGCAGTGCCACTCCTAGATGGGCCCGGTGTTTGTGTCGGCCACTAGGGTCGCTTATCTTACTCACACAGCGACCTCGGTGCAAATTTTAGGACTAAAAATAATATTGTGAGGTGTGAGGTATTCAGAATAGACTGAAAATGAGTGTAAATTATGGTTTTTGAGGTTAATAATACTTTGGGATCAAAATGACCCCCAAATTCTATGATTTAAGCTGTTTTTTAGTGTTTTTGGAAAAAAACACCCGAATCCAAAACACACCCGAATCCGACAAAAAAAATTCGGTGAGGTTTTGCCAAAACGCGTTCGAACCCAAAACACGGCCGCGGAACCGAACCCAAAACCAAAACACAAAACCCGAAAAATTTCAGGCGCTCATCTCTAGCGTGAATACGAGACACTACTGTGCGGTGTAATGCGAATGAGGGACACTACTGTGTGGCATAATTTGAATTGGAAGTACTATTGTGTCCACGCCCTTCCCCCACAAGACCATGCCCCATTTCCAATACTCACACCATATTTCAAATGTGTGTAGGGGGCGGGGTGGGGTGGTCGCCAGCCCCTTACTTTGCCAGGGGCGCTCAGACCCCTAGATACACCCCTGTTCCCCTGTTCCTTCACATGAGAAGAAACAGGGAAATGTCTCCTCACCTGGGGACAGACAGCGTCGATATCATGTGTCATACACTGTGATATATCTCACATTGTATGTCATGGATTTCATCAGGGTCAGATAAAATGCATGACCGTTTGACAGGCATTTTATCTAACCGCGTATGCCCGCCAATAGCAACGTGGTAACAGTTAAGAATAATAATAATAATAATAATAATAAACATACTCAGACACATAGCATACCTATCTTCAATTATGCCCTTCCCATGCCCCATCATAGAAAAAATGTCCTTCTCATGCCCCATTATACAGTATATGCCCTTCCCATGCCCCATTATAAAAAATAAGAATTTACTTACCGATAATTCTATTTCTCATAGTCCGTAGTGGATGCTGGGGACTCCGAAAGGACCATGGGGAATAGCGGCTCCGCAGGAGACTGGGCACAAAGTAAAAGCTTTAGGACTAGCTGGTGTGCACTGGCTCCTCCCCCTATGACCCCCCTCCAAGCCTCAGTTAGGATACTGTGCCCGGACGAGCGTACACAATAAGGAAGGATTTTGAATCCCGGGTAAGACTCATACCAGCCACACCAATCACACCGTACAACTTGTGATCTGAACCCAGTTAACAGCATGATAACTGAAGAAGCCTCTGAAAAGATGGCTCACAACAACAATAACCCGATTTTTGTAACAATAACTATGTACAAGTAATGCAGACAATCCGCACTTGGGATGGGCGCCCAGCATCCACTACGGACTATGAGAAATAGAATTATCGGTAAGTAAATTCTTATTTTCTCTAACGTCCTAGTGGATGCTGGGGACTCCGAAAGGACCATGGGGATTATACCAAAGCTCCCAAACGGGCGGGAGAGTGCGGATGACTCTGCAGCACCGAATGAGAGAACTCCAGGTCCTCCTCAGCCAGGGTATCAAATTTGTAGAATTTAGCAAACGTGTTTGCCCCTGACCAAGTAGCTGCTCGGCAAAGTTGTAAAGCCGAGACCCCTCGGGCAGCCGCCCAAGATGAGCCCACTTTCCGTGTGGAATGGGCTTTTACAGATTTTGGCTGTGGCAGGCCTACCACAGAATGTGCAAGCTGAATTGTACTACAAATCCAACGAGCAATCGTCTGCTTAAAAGCAGGAGCACCCAGCTTGTTGGGTGCATACAGGATAAACAGCGAATCAGATTTCCTGACTCCAGCAGTCCTGGAAACATATATTTTCAGGGCCCTGACTACGTCCAGCAACTTGGAATCCTCCAAGTCCCTAGTAGCCGCAGGCACCACAATAGGCTGGTTTAAGTGAAATGCTGAAACCACCTTAGGGAGAAATTGAGGACGAGTCCTCAATTCTGCCCTGTCCGTATGAAAAATTAGGTAAGGGCTTTTATAGGATAAAGCCGCCAATTCTGAGACACGCCTGGCTGAAGCCAGGGCTAACAGCATTACCACTTTCCATGTGAGATATTTTAAGTCCACAGTGGTGAGTGGTTCAAACCAATGTGATTTTAGGAATCCCAAAACTACATTGAGATCCCAAGGTGCCACTGGAGGCACAAAAGGAGGCTGTATATGCAGTACTCCCTTGACAAACGTCTGAACTTCAGGAACAGAAGCCAGTTCTTTTTGGAAGAATATTGACAGGGCCGAAATTTGAACCTTAATGGACCCTAATTTGAGGCCCATAGACAGTCCTGTTTGCAGGAAATGCAGGAAACGACCCAGTTGAAATTCCTCTGTAGGGGCCTTCCTGGCCTCGCACCACGCAACATATTTACGCCAAATACGGTGATAATGTTGTATGGTTACATCCTTCCTGGCTTTGATCAGGGTAGGGATGACTTCATCCGGAATGCCTTTTTCCTTCAGGATCCGGCGTTCAACCGCCATGCCGTCAAACGTAGCCGCGGTAAGTCTTGGAACAGACATGGTCCCTGCTGGAGCAGGTCCTTTCTTAGAGGTAGAGGCCACGGGTCTTCCGTGAGCATCTCTTGAATTTCCGGGTACCAAGTCCTTCTTGGCCAATCCGGAGCCACGAGTATAGTCTTTACTCCTCTCCTTCTTATGATTCTCAGTACTTTTGGTATGAGAGGAAGAGGAGGGAACACATACACTGACTGGTACACCCACAGTGTTACCAGAGCGTCCACAGCTATTGCCTGAGGGTCCCTTGACCTGGCGCAATATCTGTCCAGTTTTTTGTTGAGGCGGGACGCCATCATGTCCACCTTTGGTTTTTCCCAACGGTTCACAATCATGTGGAAGACTTCTGGGTGAAGACCCCACTCCCCCGGGTGAAGATCGTGTCTGCTGAGGAAGTCTGCTTCCCAGTTGTCCACTCCCGGAATGAACACTGCTGACAGTGCTATCACATGATTCTCCGCCCAGCGAAGAATCCTTGCCACTTCCATCATTGCCCTCCTGCTTCTTGTGCCGCCCTGTCTGTTTACGTGGGCGACTGCCGTGATGTTGTCCGACTGGATCAACACCGGCTGACCCTGAAGCAGAGGTCTTGCCTGACTTAGGGCATTGTAAATGGCCCTTAGTTCCAGGATATTTATGTGAAGTGACGTTTCCATGCTTGACCACAAGCCCTGGAAATTTCTTCCCTCTGTGACTGTTCGCCAGCCTCTCAGGCTGGCATCCGTGGTCACCAGGACCCAATCCTGAATGCCGAATCTGCGGCCCTCTAGGAGATGAGCACTCTGTAACCACCACAGGAGAGACACCCTTGTCCTTGGAGACAGGGTTATCCGCTGATGCATTTGAAGATGCGATCCAGACCATTTGTCCAGCAGATCCCACTGAAAAGTTCTTGCGTGGAATCTGCCGAATGGAATCGCTTCGTAAGAAGCCACCATCTTTCCCAGGACCCTTGTGCATTGATGTACTGACACTTGGCCTGGTCTTAGGAGGTTCCTGACTAGGTCGGATAACTCCTTGGCTTTCTCCTCCGGGAGAAACACCTTTTTCTGTACTGTGTCCAGAATCATCCCTAGGAATAGCAGACGTGTCGTCGGAATCAGCTGCGATTTTGGAATATTTAGAATCCATCCGTGCTGTCGTAGTACTACTTGAGATAGTGCTACTCCGACCTCTAACTGTTCTCTGGACCTTGCCCTTATCAGGAGATCGTCCAAGTAAGGGATAATTAAGACGCCTTTTCTTCGAAGAAGAATCATCATTTCGGCCATTACCTTGGTAAAGACCCGGGGTGCCGTGGACAATCCAAACGGCAGCGTCTGAAACTGATAGTGACAGTTCTGTACCACAAACCTGAGGTACCCTTGGTGAGAAGGGCAAATTGGGATATGGAGGTAAGCATTCTTGATGTCCAGAGACACCATATAGTCTCCTTCTTCCAGGTTCGCTATCACTGCTCTGAGTGACTCCATCTTGAACTTGAACCTTTTTATGTAAGTGTTCAAGGATTTCAGATTTAAAATGGGTCTCACCGAGCCGTCTGGCTCCGGTACCACAAACAGCGTGGAATAATACCCCTTTATCTGTTGTAGGAGGGGTACCTTGATTATCACCTGCTGGGAATACAGCTTGTGAATGGCTTCCAATACCGCCTCCCTGTCGGGGGGAGACGTTGGTAAAGCAGACTTCAGGAACCGGCGAGGGGGAGACGTCTCGAATTCCAATTTGTACCCCGGAGATACTACCTGCAGGATCCAGGGGTCCACTTGCGAGTGAGCCCACTGCGCGCTGAAATTCTTGAGACGGGCCCCCACCGTGCCTGAGTCCGCTTGTAAGGCCCCAGCGTCATGCTGAGGACTTGGCAGAAGCGGGGGAGGGCTTCTGTTCGTGGGAAGAGGCTGTTTGCTGCAGTCTTTTTCCCCTTCCTCTGCCCCGGGGCAGATATGAGTGGCCTTTTGCCCGCTTGCCCTTATGGGGACGAAAGGACTGAGCCTGAAAAGACGGTATCTTTTTCTGCTGCGAGGTGACTTGGGGTAAAAAGGTGGATTTTCCAGCCGTTGCCGTGGCCACCAGGTCCGATAGACCGACCCCAAATAACTCCTCCCCTTTATACGGCAATACTTCCATATGCCGTTTGGAATCCGCATCCCCTGACCACTGTCGCGTCCATAATCCTCTTCTGGCAGAAATGGACATCGCACTTACTCTTGATGCCAGAGTGCAAATATCCCTCTGTGCATCTCGCATATATAGAAATGCATCCTTTAAATGCTCTATAGTCAATAATATATTGTCCCTGTCCAGGGTATCAATATTTTCAGTCAGGGAATCCGACCAAGTCACCCCAGCACTGCACATCCAGGCTGAGGCGATTGCTGGTCGCAGTATAATACCAGTATGTGTGTATACTTTTAAGGATATTTTCCAGCTTCCTATCAGCTGGTTCCTTGAGGGCGGCCGTATCAGGAGACGGTAACGCCACTTGTTTTGATAAGCGTGTGAGCGCCTTATCTACGCTAGGGGGTGTTTCCCAACGCGCCCTAACCTCTGGCGGGAAAGGGTATAATGCCAATAATTTTTTAGAAATTAGCAGTTTTTTATCGGGGGAAACCCACGTTTCATCACACACCTCATTTAATTCATCTGATTCAGGAAAAACTACGGGTAGTTTTTTCACACCCCACATAATACCCTTTTTTGTGGTACTTGTAGTATCAGAAATGTTCAAAACCTCCTTCATTGCCGTGATCATGTAACGTGTGGCCCTACTGGAAAATACGTTTGTTTCCTCACCGTCGACACTGGAGTCAGTGTCCGTGTCAGTGTCTGTATCGACCTGAGGTAACGGGCGTTTTATAGCCCCTGACGGTGTTTGAGACGCCTGTACAGGTATTAACTGATTTGCCGGCTGTCTCATGTCGTCAACAGTCTTTTGTAAAGTGCCGACACTATCACGTAATTCTTTCCATAAGACCATCCAGTCAGGTGTCGACTCCCTAGGGGGTGACATCACTAACACAGGCAATTGCTCCGCCTCCACACCATTTTCCTCCTCATACATGTCGACACAGCGTACCGACACACAGCACACACACAGGGAATGCTCTGACAGAGGACAGGACCCCACTAGCCCTTTGGGGAGACAGAGGGAGAGTTTGCCAGCACACACCAGAGCGCTATATATATACAGGGATAACCTTATATAAGTGTTTTTCCCTAATATGGCTGCTGTATATATTAATATGCCAATTTAGTGCCCCCCCCTCTCTAGTTTTACCCTGTTTCTGTAGTGCAGGACTGCAGGGGAGAGTCAGGGAGCCTTCCTCCAACGGAGCTGTGAGGAAAAAATGGCGCTTGTGTGCTGAGGAGATAGGCTCCGCCCCTTTTTCGGCGGCCTTTCTCCCGCTTTTTTGTGGAAAACTGGCAGGGGTTAAATACATCCATATAGCCCAGGAGCTATATGTGATGTATTTTTAGCCATTTAAGGTATTTTCATTGCGTCCCAGGGCGCCCCCCCCCCAGCGCCCTGCACCCTCAGTGACCGGAGTGTGAAGTGTGCTGAGAGCAATGGCGCACAGCTGCGGTGCTGTGCGCTACCTTATTGAAGACAGGACGTCTTCTGCCGCCGATTTTCCGGACCTCTTCACTCTTCTGGCTCTGTAAGGGGGCCGGCGGCGCGGCTCCGGGACCCATCCATGGCTGGGCCTGTGATCGTCCCTCTGGAGCTAATGTCCAGTAGCCTAAGAAGCCCAATCCACTCTGCACGCAGGTGAGTTCGCTTCTTCTCCCCTTAGTCCCTCGATGCAGTGAGCCTGTTGCCAGCAGGTCTCACTGAAAAAAAAAAAAAAAAACCTATTTAAACTTTTACTCTAAGCAGCTCAGGAGAGCCACCTAGATTGCACCCTTCTCGTTCGGGCACAAAATCTTAACTGAGGCTTGGAGGGGGGTCATAGGGGGAGGAGCCAGTGCACACCAGCTAGTCCTAAAGCTTTTACTTTGTGCCCAGTCTCCTGCGGAGCCGCTATTCCCCATGGTCCTTTCGGAGTCCCCAGCATCCACTAGGACGTTAGAGAAATAATGTCCTTCCCATACCTATTAGATAATACTCTTCTCATGCTACATTACATACATAATGCTGTTCTAATGTCCCATTATATAAACAATGTCCTTCCCATGTTCCATTATATAAATAATGCCTGTGTCATGTTACATTACATAAATAAGATCCTTCTCATGCCCCATTATACAAGTAATGCATTTCTCAATCTCAATTATGTTTTACTACACAGCCTGATCTCAATATTCCATCAAAACCATAACCACATGTACCTTCTTCATCATTCCTATCATACAGTCTTCATCTCGGCCATGCAGGGGTGTTGCCTGTAAGATACGAAGGTGTAAAAAGTGGGCAGTGTGAGTAGAGACTAGCGCCGGACTCCGGACACCAGGACATCTTGTACCCTAGTAGACTTCACTAGCGATGCTTGGTGTGCAGTGCAGTTGTTTCAAATATCCCAGCTGAACATGAGAGAGAAACAGATGTTCTTTCTAAACCACAGCCCTGTGCAGGGGGAATAGAAGAGTACAGCCTCCGTTGAGTGTCACCCTCTCTGCGTCTGACTCACTCTGATATCATGGGCCTTTCTGTAGTTTGCCCAGCACACCTTCAGTCAGAGAAGTGGATATCAGAGGAGGCGGGTAGTAGGTATTCGATACCTAGACCGTGACCAACACCCAAGGGTGAAATGCGCTTTTGGTGGACACTGGCTGTGCGCACACTAGATCCCCACTTACAGACAGTACTTCAGTTTTCTCATACTTCTGGAATAATGTAATACTGACACTGCCAAAGTACTCCATCCTGGGTAGTGAGGGTTAACCTTACCACGGGAATCAATACCCTATACCACTTTTGAGGAGTTTTTTTTTCACTTGTGCCTCCCAGTACTTCACTCAGCTGTTATATGCTAAGGCAGCATTCCTGTCTGTAGACACATGCACAACAACAGCAGGAGTGTCAGATAAGAAGTGAGGGCATTTCCAATTCCTCTCTTTAACAATCTATTCCAGTTTAGCAACTCCTATTATGCTCACAAAATGCATATGGAGCTATATGGAGCTGTCAGTGCCATAATGGGAGATTTGATTTGTTTTGATTTGCTGTCTATACTGTGTGAGACATTTGTCACACAATCAATGTCTGATGTAACAAAAATGTCACCCAAATAAATGAGTCACAACAAATAAATTGTTTATTATTCCTAATTTACTTATATTGTATACAACACACAAATATTTTTTGCTGTTTATTACACTCAGCCTTTGAACCTTACTGTCTGTACTGCCATAAGCCCAAATTCTTAGGACTGACAGCAGATGCAAGACAATCTTTAAACACATACATTGGATCTAGAGACTCTCGTTAAGCCATTCGATGCTGATGACAGATGGTTGAAAGCAGATATCTACTCCTATAGGGTGACCATAATATCCCTTTAATCTCGGACACATATGATTTACACAGGTTCTGTGGCTGGCTAAAACCAGGTGAAATTCAGGCTAGAGTTTAGCCAGCCACAGAACCTGTATAAATCATAGGTGTCCCAGATTAAAAAGATTTTATGGTCACCCTAACTCCTATCACATGTATTTGCTTTTCCAACTGATCTTTAGAGAGCAATAACCAAATTCCATACTTCTCACAGTTATATGAGCAAGTATGTTAATAATGCATTGTTATATGAGCATAATGCTGTTTATATAGATATTTTTGAACTGATTTAATGGTGGGAAACCTGTTATGTTCCGTGTGATACTCCTCAATATATAATTGCAGATAGAGTAAAACAGAACCTACATACTGTTAAATACATGGTATGTGTGAAGTCAATGGTATATAACTTATGATTTATATATCCATATCTTGCTAATGCTGCAATGATGACTTTAGATTAGGAATCTTTAAGGGAGGCTATCAAATTTATGCTATACTGGTTGCCACATGATATTGCTACTCACTGCTGCATCTATTGACTGGTTTGTCAATGGCTGGTCACTGAACTATGTTTCCTAGCTCATGTGCTTTGGTTCCCTGTTCCTGTCCCTGTTGTGATTCCTTGGACTTCTATACTGCATTCCTGTCTGGACTGCTGCCCCTGTTTAATGGATGTAAAAACAGTCTTTCATTTCATGTTTTGAGCAAGATACACCTGTATCAAAAACGCGTTGAATGAGTATTTTTTGACTGGACTCTCTCACGGTTTGCCAGTAGACGGTGGACACTTTGTTAACTACTGTGCATTTGTCTACTTGTAAATCCTGTAGACCAAAAGATCTGGTGACAGTTCATTCTTTTATTTGTTTGTATGTTTTAAGGATTTAATAAAAATATTGTATTACACTATTAGGAGTTTCTTTCTATTCTATGTATACAATGGAGGTATATTATGGATATATTGAAGGAAGGATTGTGACCATGGGCCTAATTCAGACCTGATCGCAGCAACAAATTTGTTAGCAAATGGGCAAAACCATGTGCACTGCAGGGTGGCAGATATAACATATGCAGAGAGAGTTAGATTTGGGTGGGTTATATTGTTTCTGTGCAGGGTAAATACTGGCTGCTTTATTTTTATACTGCAAGTTAGATTTCAGTTTGAACACGCCCCAACCAAATTTAACTCTCTCTGCACATGTTATTTCTGCCCCCCCCCCCTGCAGTGCACATGGTTTTGCCCATTTGCTAACAAATTTACTGCTGCAATCAGGTCTGAATTAGGCCCCATAACAGGATTTTACCTGCTACCATGAATGGGATATTGTCTACATTTATTGTGGACCATCATTTCTGGTAGGAGGCTAGGTGTGTGACCTTGATTGCAAAACTAATGAAGGTGTCATACACTATGAGGCTTTCTTCTTTGTTTTATTTTTGAGTGTACCAAAGGACCTAAAGTAATCCCCTCTCCTGGAAAAAAACTGTGTGAGGTGAACTCTTGACAGTGGTTTACACTGACTAACAGTGCCAAAGGATACAGTGGTGATATTGTGTTACATTGTATGGTTTATCAATGGGATATTTTGTCCTCACTGATGTAATACTGTATGCTCTTATTGTTTCTCTCTTCAGGAGAAAGCTTATTTTGTATATTTTTTGTGTTTGTTTAATGAAATAATAAAAGCTGTTTTAATGAATATATGTTGATAAGAGTGCCCCCAAACAAAATAGTCTCTCTGTGTACGTATATTTTTGACTCTTGGGGAGCCCTACCGGATTCATAAGTACCTTACCCTTGTCTTAGAGGTATCTCTTTATAAAACAACAGAATTGTTAAAGATTATTACCGGTTAGATTACAACCACACCTGCTTTTTGTGGCTATACCCCATACTGTACGTTTGCTAAACTATATTCGGTCCCTCAGAATCAGTCAGCCCCAATGTGCATTTCCTATGGCATATGGTTGCCATAGCAGCATGAGAGAGGTGAGCTGGGTGCAGGGAGGAGGAGGTGCCAGACTGTCACTGCCAGAGGTGGATATAGACCTCATGGTTCCCTAAACAATATCCCAATTTGGGGGCCCCCTTCCTCAAATAATCTGTAGCACTATATTTTTGTTCTTGATTTGTGTGTGTGTGTGTGTGTGTGTGTGTGTGTGTGTGTGTGTGTGTGTGTGTGTGTGTGTGTGTGCTTTCTGTGAATTGAAAATAAGGTTTTATTTAAAAAAAATATAAAGTGAGTGGCCCCTAGACAGTGTGTGAGTGGCCCATGGTCAGTGGCCAGTGTGAGAGTGGCTCCAGTATGAAAGTGGCCAGTGTGAGATTGGCCAGTGTAAGAGTGGCCCCAGTGTGAGAGTTGATTCATGAGAATGGCTACTAGTCAGTGGCCAGTGTGAGAGTGGTCCCAGTGTGAAAGTTACCCCTGGTCAGTGGCATATGTGAGTTGACAATGTCACAGTGGCACCTGGTCAGTGTATCAGTGTGTGAGTTGCCCCTGGTCAGTGTGACAATATTTGAGTGGCCCCTGGACAGTGTGAGTGGCCTAGTGTGTGAGTGGCCCCTGGTCACTCACACACTAGGCCACTCACACTCTCCAGGGGCCACTCACATATGAGTGTGTGTGAACTCTGGTCAGTGTGATAGTGTGTGAGTGGCCCCTGGTCAGTGTGACAGTGTGTAAGTGGTCCCAGGTTATTGTGTGACCCCGGCTCAGTGTGACAGTCTTTGAGTGGCTCCTGCTCAGTGTGACAGTCTGTGAGTTGCCCCGCCCCTGGTCAGTGTGATAGTGTGTGGCTCCTGTTCAGCGTGACAGTGTGTGATTAGCCCCTGGTCAGTGTTTGTGAGGCAAGCTCAAGGAGGACAGAAACCTACCATAGGGGGTAATTCTGAGTTGATCGCAGCAGGAACTTTGTTAGCAGTTGGGCAAAACCATGTGCGCTGCAGGGGAGGCAGATATAACATGTGCAGAGAGAGATAGATTTGGGTGTGGTGAGTTCAATCTGCAATCTAAATAGCAGTGTAAAAATAAAGCAGACAGTATTTACCCTGCACAGAAACAAAATAACCCACCCAAATCTAACTCTCTCTGCACATGTTATATCTGCCCCCCCTGCAGTGCACATGGTTTTGCCCAACTGCTAAAAAATTTCCTGCTGCGATCAACTTGGAATTACCCCTATAGAACAGAAGGAAAAAACGTCAGTGTGACAGTGTGTGTGTGGATCCTGGTCAGTGTGACTGTACAGTGCATACAGGAAAGTTCACAGCACTTCACTTTTTCCACATTTTGTTATGTTACAGCCTTATTCCAAATTTTTTTTTCCTTCAAAATTCTACGCACAATACCCTATAATGACAACATGAAAATTTTTTTTTAGATTTTTGCAGATTTTTTAAAATAACAAACTAAGACATCACATGTACATAAGTTACAGCCTTTGCCATGAAGGTCAAAATTGAGCTCAGGTGCATCCTGTCTCCACTGATCATACTTGAGATGTTCCTACAGCTTAACTGGAGTCCACCTGTGGTAAATTCAGTTGATTGGACATGATTTGGAAAGGCACACACCTGTCTATATAAGGTCCCACAATTGACAGTGCATATCTGAACACAAACCAAGCATGAAGTCAAAGGAATTGTCTGTAGACCTCAGAGACAGGATTATCTCAAGGCACAAATCTGTGGAAGGGTACAGAAAAATATATGCTGCTTTAAAGGTCCCAATGAGCACAGTGGCCTCCATCATCTGTTAATGGAAGAAGTTCGGAACCATCAGGACTCTTCCTAGAGCTGGCTGGCCGCTTAAACTGAGCGATTGGGGGAGAAGGGTCCTAGTCAGGGAGGTGACCAAGAACCCGATGGTCACTCTGTCAGAACTACAGCATTCCTTTGTGGAGAGAGGAGAACCTTCCAGAAGGACAACCATCTCTGCAGCAATTCACCAATCAGGCCTGTATGGTAGAGTGGTCAGATGGAAGCCACTCCTTAGTAAAAAGCACATGGCAGCCCATCTGGAGTTTGCCAAAATGCACCTGAAGAACTCTCAGACCATGTAAAACAAAAGTCTCTTGTCTGATGGGACAAAGATTGAACGCCAACTGTCATGTTTGGAGGAAACCAGGCACCGCTCATTACAGGACAATACCATCCCTACAGTGAAACATGGTGGTGGCAGCATCATGCTGTGGGGATGTTTTTCAGCGGCAGGAACTGAGAGACTAGTCAGGATAGAGGGAAAGATGAATGAAGCAATGTACAGAGATATCCTAGATGAAAATCTGCTCCAGAGCGCTGTAGTTTCGATGAAGATAGTTTATGTGCATTAGCTAGATGAGTCAGTGTACCTTTAAGAATCTTGCAGTACAGATGAACATGTGATCAGGAAGTAGAAGGGAGAGAGAAGAAGAAGGGGAGCAGCCATGTGGATTTGATGTCTATCTGTAACCATGCAAGTATTACTTACCAATAAGAAATTAAATACATAATCTTCATACTGCATGATTCATTGAAATAAAGAAATGTACATCAAGATATAACAAGCGCTCTTGACCTCAGACTGGGGCGACAGTTCATCCTTCAGCAGGACAATGACCCTAAGCACACAGCCAAGAGATCAAAGGAGTGGCTTCAGGACAACTCTGTGAATGTCCTTGAGTGGCCCAGCCAGAGCCAAGACTTGAATCCGATTGAACATCTCTGGAGAGATCTGAAAATGGCTGTGCACCGACGCTTCCCATCCAACCTGATGGCGCTTGAGAGCTGCTGCAAAGAGGAATGGGCGAAACGGCCCAAAGATAGGTGTGTCAAGCTTGCGGCATCATATTCAAAATGACTTGAGGCTGTACTTGCTGCCAAAGGTGCATCAACAAAGTATTGAGCAAAGGCTGTGAATACTTATGTACATGTGATTTCTTAGAGGTGGGCTGATCTTTAAAGCTCTGCAAAGCCATAGGTGACTGGTGCCTGGCGAGGGGTCAGCCATCATAGCCATGAACAAATCAGAGTCAGTAACTTACTGTATGCTCGGACTGGCTCCAAATCAGCACTGGGTTGCATATTTAAAAAGGTACTATAACTGATTTTTTTTTCAGCACCCCTACCCCCTCTCTGTATGAGCTGTGCACCAAACCCTCCCCCATCACTGTATATCAGCGTGCCAGGAGTATTCAGTCAGTCCAACGCATGGGTATTTTTGGTGGAGCCTGCAGTTCACCATATTTCATCCCTGTTGGCAGGGCCCCTGGGTCCTTACGCCACTGGTGTGGTCCGGGGGCGGGACCTATGTGATGTTAGGTGGTGATGAACTCTTAATGGTTTTATTAAATAATTTTAAAGAATAATCAAGATAATCAGTGACCACACCTATGTTAAAGATAATTAATTACAATCTGGTGGGACTTTTTTGAAGTTCACAGAGCCTACCATTTTTTTAAAATCACCTACCCCTGAAGAAGTCCAACTGGATGAAAAATGTAGGTTTATTCCTTCCATTCACCACCAACCTGTTTGTAAATTCACCCTAGAGCTCACACCATAAGGTGAGGCTGATATTTTTTGTATACCAACCAGTGTGAGGTGTGTGCATGGAAAAAGCTTGGTTGACACATCTATGGTTTTAGAAGAACTATGTTTAATGGAATTGAATAAAATATGTTTTACTAAAAATCCTTTTCTGGGTGATATGTTTTCTTGGTGAGAGGGTATACTTCCAGGCTACAAGTCGGAAGAACCCAAAGAGAGCTAAGGACCGTTGGAAAGACTTCTGAAGGAAACTGAATTGAGATACTCTTAAACATCATCATAAATTGTGCGCACTCTGGACATTTTTGTTTGTATCTATTCTCCAAGTTCCCACTAACAGGGATTCTTCTTGCTGTGCTGCTCTTCTAGCGCATAAAGGGGTATATTGTTTTATATATATATATATATATATATATATAAAAATAAAAAGAAGAACGTTTGATTGTCCTTAAAACAGCTGTTAAGCTGCTGCTGCCGCCATTACATTTTGACTGTACGGATCTTTAGCATTTTTTTTTTCAAGTAAAAACACTGTTACTGAAATGTGAATGCTGGTTGCACACCTATTTGGCCACAAGTTTTAATTAATGAATTCAGGTGTTGCCACAGATGTATAAAATTCAAGCACCTAGCCAAGCAGTCTCCATTTGCAAACATTTATGATACAAAATGGGTTATTATGAAGAGCTCAGTGACTTCAAGCGTGGTACTGTGATAGGATGCCACCTTTGCAATTCGTAAAATGTAATCCCTGCTGGATACTTGTCGGCCAACTGTATATGATATTATTAGAAAGTTGAAGCATTTAGGAACAATTGCAACTCAACCACAAAGAGGAAGACCACGTAAAATCACAAAGCGGGGTCAATGACTGCTAAGATGCATGGTGTGTAAAAGTCACCAACGCTATGCTGATTCTATAGCTGAAAAGTTCTGAACTTCCACTGGCATTAACGTAAGCACAAAAACTGCAGCAGGCACTTAATGGAATTAGTTTTCATGCCTAGAGCAGCTGCCCAAGTCCAATGCCAAGGGTCAGATGGAGTGATGTAAAGCAGAGCAACACTGAACTGTGGAGCAGTGGAAATATGTTCTGTGGAGTGATGTATTACTCTTCTTTGTTTGGCAGTCAGATGGGCGAGTCTGGGTTTGGTGGATGCCGGGAGAACGTTACCTGCCTGACTGCATTATGGCAACTGTGAAGTTTGGTGGGAGAGGGATATTTGGTATGGTGCTGTTTTTCAGAGTTTGGGCTAAGCCCTTTATATTTAGTCAAGGGCAATCTTAATGATTCAGCATACCAATACATTCTGGACAACAGTTTGGGGAAGGCTCTTTTCTATTTTAACATGACTATAACGACATGGTTTGATGACTTTGGTGTGGAAAAACTTGACTGGCCTGCACAGATCCCTGACCTCAACCCCATCGAGCATCTTCAGAATAAACTGGAACGGAGGTTGTGAGTCAGGCCTTCTCGTCCAACATCAGTGCCTGACCTCATAAATGCGCTACAGAATGTATGTGCACAAATTTCCCCAGAAACCCTCCAAAATCTTGTGGAAAGCCTTCCAAGAAGAGTGGAAGCTGTTATAGTTGCTAAAGGGGGACCAACTCCTTATTAAAGTATATGTATTTAAATACAATGTCATTACAGTTCCTGTTGGTGTCTTCCTTCTGTTATCAACGTTGTTGCTGTTCCAAGGCTTTTAGGTACGCAACATTTTTTGTCTTCTTTCCTTAATATCTGTCAGTTATTTTATTTAATTTATTTATGGTTATTTCAGTCTGTTATTTCAGGTCATTGAATTTATGGTCATTTCTGTCAGTTATCACAGTTCATTAAAGTTTTTATCCAAATCCATCCAGTGGAAGGCCTAGAACAGTCTCCCAGTGTCAATGCTCTGCCCAGTGTACACCAACAGGAGGTCCAACTGGGACCCCAACCCCCTAGTACAGGGGTGGCCAACCAGTCAGAGACAAAGAGCCAAGAAATCTTGTTAGGTACATCAAAGAGCCGACTTCGAGCTAAAGGCGCACTTGCAAAAATGGGGTATGACCTTGTGCCTGCTAGGCCACGCCCCTGGTATAAAATACATTGAAAAAGCCAGATACAACATAAAATACAATGAGAAAGCCACTTCTACATCAAATAATTGAAAAAGCCAGATCCACATAAAATATATTGAAAAGCCAGATTCACATAATACACTTCAGTTCCCCCATGTGTCACTTCAGCCAGCACCTGCCTGTGTCACTCCAGCCAGCAGCCTCCTGTGTCACTCCAGCCAGCACCCGCCTGTGTCACTCCAGCCAGCACCCGCCTGTGTCACTCCAGCCAGCACTCGCCTGTGTCACTCCAGCCAGCACCCGCCTGTGTCACTCCAGCCAGCACCCGCCTGTGTCACTCCAGCCAGCACCCGCCTGTGTCACTCCAGCCAGCACCCACCTTTGTCACTCCAGCCAGCTCCCCCATGTGTATTTGGCTCCCTCAGTTCTCAGTCTACGTAATGCTGCTGCATGTCTGACTGGAGTGCAGCAGTTTACAGATCTCTTGTGGTCACATGACTTTGAGTGTTGGGAGCCACATTTGAATAAAGAAAGAGCCACATGTGGCTCAAGAGCCACGCGTTGGCCACCACTGCCCTAGTATGTCTTTTGGGATCCATTGTTACCACTATGTGACATTTTCTTTCAAATCCAACCAGTGGAAGGCCCAGAACAGGCTCGCTGGGTCAAATTTCTGTCCAGCGCATTCCACCATGAGGTCCGACTGGGACCCTAACCTCCAAAAAAAGTTGCGTTGGTATCATCCAAATTGGTTCAAAGATGTCCTAATACATAACTGGACAGACAAACAAACACACCAATGAATTTTATATACTGTACTGTATGTCAGATATATGGCCCTGGCCCCAAAAGGGGTGAATTTATTTTAGTTTAAACCCTGCCAGTATTTTAACTTGGATAATGAAGTTTATGTGTACCAAGTTTGGCCCAGATCCATCAAGCCGTGCAGGAGCCTATGAAGACCAAACCAACATTCATACATATTTTCACTTTCATATAAAATTGTAAGTTTGGCATGATCCTGGGTGCCATCATGAATTTAATGATAGAAAGCCCATCATATCCCTAATGGTCTGTAGACAGCGGTATTAGTGCGCAGAATATTACAGTACTTACTGTAATTATACAACACAATATTGAGCCTTTCCACTGTCACATATGGGATGTTTGCACAAGTTTTAACATATCAATGTTTGTTAAAACTTAACATGAGGAAGTTTAAAAAACAAACAAACATAAAAATAGATGGTTGTAATATCAAAGTAGCTAACTAGTCGTATTTTTACATAGACAAAAAATTATTGCCTAATTGTGTTCTGTGTGATAGCTACCACTTTAAGCATTTGTTGTATCAGATTGTGGAAGACAGAGCGCTCTTCTGCACCTGTGTTCCAGCATTACCTAATGGGCTTCTGTGGAACATGGCCGTGGAATACAGGTGGTTCCTGGCACATGCGCACCATGCCTCGACTTCTGGCAGATTGACGCAAGTGAAGTCCAGAGTTTATAATCTCTGACTTCAACAGTCTTTTAACTAGGTCTACAGCAGCTTCTTGCTGTGCCTGCTGGCCACTAATGATAAGGTATGACATATTAAAGAAATACATTATATTGATGTCCCCATTAGAACCGATATACTATCCGACACCGGAAGTTATGCGTTCCACTGCTGAATATACCCATTCAGGTAACTAATTTTCTGTAATTAACCAATTTGATTGTTTACTGGAGAGTATTTTTATGAGACCTGGTGAGGCTACCAGTATCACTTCCTGTGGTGTGCTGACATTGTATGCAGTGGTCTTCAGAATGACCCTTCGGGGTCGAAACATTGACTGTGATCTGCAACTAAACTATTAAATTTATATGTTTTCTACTGGTGAGTGCCCTCATTTGACCTTTTTGGCCAATTATGGAGATATATAATTATGAGTTTGGCATAATCCTCTGTGACATCATGAATTAGATGATAGAAAGCCCAAAAACTGCAGATCAATACAGTAAGTATATTGACAAAACAGTGAGCCATGACAAATTTTCAGGCTCAACCCTCAGTTTTACTGCCTCATGTTATTGCTCTTTCACCTAAACAGTGGATATTCTTTGAATCTTGCCAACAGATTCTCAGCTGCATGTAAGAACGACACCCTATTCAAACTTTTTCTTCTTACTGTGTTACAAACAAACCATACCAGCATCTCAATATCATGACATGCAAGTAAGCAAAGCATGGCCTAGCGATGAAAGGGAATAGATGATCCAGAAGAAGGTACAACTCTTAAAAAAAAAAAAAAGAAAGAAACTTAGGTCCAATAGCCAGTGTAATAGCCCATTTAAGGAGAAAAAACTGGGAAAATAACTTTCTGTCTGCACAATCTATGTTGACTTGCAGTATTCAGACTGTAGATCATGTGAGCTGAGAATCTGAATAACCTGTACAATTCTTATATAAACCTTATAAATGTTTCACTATTATCTCCCCAAATTTTTGATATACCTTTATTAGACCAACCTGCCTCTGCAGCTCCAATTCTACATAAATGTATACCACATACCTTTAAACCACTGAACTGGTTATGATTTTTTTTTTTTTAAATGCTCAGAAATTGTTACGGTTTTTTATGATTGAATTAGGTTGAGAATATTTATTTAAAACATATCCAACAAGATTTTATTAAAAAAAAATAAAAAAATAAAAAAGGTTTAAACATCGGTCCACCGATTATCAGAGTGTGCAGCTAATAACAGTGGTCACATCAGATGTGACCATGTTAGGGAAAGCCCAGCCTGATGTGGTTGCATCTTATGCAACCACGCCAGACAAATGGTTAACTCCCACCACTTTTATACACCATTTAAAAATGGTCTTACTTACTTACCTCTCACGTAGTTACTAATGCCTTCAGCTTTACCCATCTGCCTTTTTCTTTCTTGCATGTCTGTTTTTTACCTTTAGATCTACAAACAAACAGATTGCTACCCACTGCCATATCAGTTGCACTAGATGCATCTAACTTGTTAACTGTAAAAGCCCCCCAAAATAGCATTGCAAATCCCACCTTAAGCAGCATGACTATGCATTCATTAGCCCCTATTGCCTCCATTATTTCTATCAATTATACCAATATTGATTCAGTTATCCTTCTATGCTTCTTAAACACTTCTATGTCACTTCCACTCCACCACCTTGGTTACATCTTCCAGCCGGGATCCGGTCAAGATCCTGGTTGATCGGGATCCCAGCAGTCGAAATACCGATGCCAGGATCCCAACACTATTTGGAATGCCGACACCTGCATCCCTAATAGAGTCACAAGGCTGGCACTGAAATCCCGACCACAGGGATCCGGAATGATTGTGCATCGGCTGCCAGGAAAGGGGGGGGGGGGGTAGATTTAGGCTGTGGGAAGGTGAAGTTAGGTCCAGGCTGCAGAGAGGGGGGTTAGGGTTAGGCACTCCCCTCCAGAGGGTTAGGGCTAGACTGCGGGGTAGCTTATATTTATAGAGTTTATGTGCAGGAGCCATGTCTGCACTGTGGGTATTTCTAAAATATACATTACCAACACAATAACTTTTTAAGTGACCTATAATAGTTTAGGTTAGGTTTAGGCAGCGGGTAGGGAGGGTAAGAGTTAGGGGGCATTGGGGGAGGGTAAGTATACTAACCTTTCCCTGATGGTATTCAGACAATCAGGATGCTGCAGTTGGTATTCTGACTACTGGCATCCCAAACACCGGCATATTCTACCCAACCCCAACCAGCCCTTAAACTTACTAAAGAAATATGCTCTCTCACACTGCAGCTGCCCTAGGATTCCCTTTTCTGTGCATATCATATGCTCTTTTTCATCTCACATTGGTGTATTATTGCTTTTCTAGCTTTTCTAGCTTTTTTCTTCAGTGTTCTTTCTTACAGGCTGACACATTGAGGCATGTAGAAAAGGGGAAGTGTTGAATACACAGCATGGAATGGCACCACTGATTTTTAGCGAGCACATACTCATGAACAATGTATAACCGGGTTGGATATGGCATTCCGGCGGACGGTATCCTGGTGGGCAGCATACCGCCACCGGGATTCCGGCCACCATAAAAATAAGTCCCTGTAAGTTGGCATTCCGGCTGTTGCCATTTCTAGCAGTCGAGATTCTGACATCTGTATCCTGACCGCCAGTATCCCGACCGCCGCCAACGTGACTACATCCCATATAATCTGCTCTCCCGTTGACTAAATGAGAGTTGAAGTTTATTTTTATATAGAGTTTATGTGCAGGAGCCATGTCTGCACTGTGGGTATTTCGAAAATATACATTACCAACACAATAACCTCTTTAAGTGTTCTATAATAGTTTAGAGGAAAAACATGAAATCATAACACTTTCTTCACCAAATACTATATTTAATGTCATGTTGATCATTGGTGATTGGTCTGCCTTAAAAGGAAAAAAAATAGTCTTTCACACTAAACTAATTAATATGTTTGTGACCTCTTTGTTCTAATTGTAAGTTTTGTTTGCAATCTTTTCCAGAGGGACTTCTGAACAATGCCAGGGATACAAGTGTCATGGATACTCTACCACTGAATGGTAACCATGAGAACAGCTATAGCATTGCAAGAGGGGAATATCTTAGTGACTGTGTGAAAATAATTGACCGTGGCTTTAACCACAAAGAGACTGCCTTAGAAAAAAAGATTTTGAAAGAGCTTACTTCTAACTATATTCCTTCTTACATGAACAACCACGAACGCTCATGTGAACAAAATAGGAATCTAGTGAATAAGTTGATAAATAATATTAACAATTTAAAGGAGGATGCAATTGTTCTTGATGATGCCACATCTTTTACTAATGATGAGATCATGGGATTAGAACTTGTACACGAGGAGTCTGACGCTCCCCTGCTACCCTCACGAGTCTATCCTACAGAGAGCCACCAGTCTCTCCACTTTTCTAGGAGAAAGGTTCCACCAGACCACAGTGAAAGTTTTTTCCCATTGTTAACTAATGAGCACACTGAAGCAATGCAATCACCTAACAGAGATTCTCTCTACACCAGCATGCCTACATTAACTGGCATAGCTGTCACAGGAAGCGTTACCACTAGTACTCAGACCGATTCCTCGCCAGTCAAAACTAGGGATACAGATGATTTATACTATAAAAGCATGCCAAATTTGGGCACCCGAAACAACATACATCAGCTTCATACTTACTATCCATTAGGACGGGGGAGCAGCGATGGATTCATAGTTCCGCCAAGCAAAGAAGGAACTCCAACTGAAGACAATTGCAAAGAACCAGCTCACCTTGTCACAAGTCTATAGAACGTAAAGGGGGAAAACAATGTTGACAAACTGTTTTATGATTTACTATAAGAAATAATATTGTGTGTGCTCCTAAATCTTTATGCTGTAAGACATTTTTTAAACTGGCATTTTTAGTCCTGTGTACGGGATACCAATGTAATGCTCTCAGTTTTGTTTCTGTTTTTTGTCCCAAAAAGACTTCATTATGTTAATGAAACAAAGAAAGTTAACGGCACTCCTTGTGGCCTTCTTTAATTATGCTGTTAATTGAAAAAGGACTGTCCAACCACTAGCGTGGACAGCACTGATTTAAAGGGTAATGCCCACATTCATGGTGGATACTGCATTTGGCATACAGCACCAGCTAATAAAATCAAAAGATTGTAGTGCCAGACAATGCTCTAACCTTGGCATTGCAAGCTGACCTATAACAGTACTGTGCCATTGAAATTAAAAACATAATTGCATGCTAAATTCAGCATGCACTTATTTTGGTGCTCACAGAAATTAGATCAGTGCGCCTGTAAAATTTGAACATTGAAAAATTACAGTTGGAGTGCTAAAAACACAATTGTTTGCTATAAATCTAATTATGTCTTTTGATTGTGGTTATAGGTTGCAAAAATGTTCCTTTGTGGAAATAAGACAAAAAAATATCCTAAATCAACAAAAATACAATCTACAGAAGATGAAAAGGATTTTAAGATCATATGCTAATTTCATATATTGTGTTTTGCTGTATTAACCAACTATACAAACAAAATCAAAAAAACTAACGGCAGAAAGATTAAATATTTTATGTACTGTACAGATACTAGCATTGCATATAATGTATGCTTTTTGTTTTTCTGAAATTTGCGTCCCTGTTAATGTAGTGAAAAATAATATACATTTTTTTTCTGTTCAAGTTTTGTCTCAAGCAAGAAGCAATGACCTATGTTTACCATTTACCTTTAGATTTTATAAGGCAAATGTTCACTTATTAATAAAAAAAAGAACACATCGATTTTAAATGAAAACTTACAGTAAATCATTGTTTCATTTCTTTCTTATTGCTTTCTTCTGTATTGTAGTGTTAAAACATATCAGAAATTTGATAGTATCCAATGCACAGCTGATTGAAGGTTTAATTTTCTAACGTGGTGACAATCTTATGCATTTAAATGGTGGTTCTGCATTGCAGTTATTATCTATAGATTGAATGAGGGGGGGAAAATAATGGTGGCACATATACGAATGAAAATAACTTTGTTTCTTCACAAATTTGTATTTACTTAACAGAATAAAGACATGAGACAAATTCACAAGCTGCATCAAAATCATATGTGCTAAATTCATTATCCTGTGTAACTAAGGAAACTGTAATGAGACAAAGGTTTTACTGCTATACAAATGACTAATAACTAATTCTATAAAAATGGACAGCACCTTGGAAGCTATGAGGTTTTTTTCTAGAGTTTGCCAATGAGATTACATGTTTATGGTAAAAAAAAAACACATTTACATACAGTGAGGTCAAGAACAGACAATCATTATGTTATTTTAATTACAATAACATTTAGTATTGCTATGCAGCAAACTATATACAATATTGTAGATAGACCAAGTTGGGCCAAGTTGTAAATTCCGTTGCATCAAAATACAGCTTTGATACTAATGTTTGATACATTTATTCACACAAAATTTTTAGTTACAAATAGTTTGACTTCCATGATGTAAATAGCAGCACAGAAAATATTGAATTATTATTTTTTAGAATTTATTAGACATTTTGTATAATCTCAAATTTGAATGACTATTCATATATGTTGTAAAGGTGAAACTTGTTTGCCAACCAATAAACAATAACAATTAGGTCACATGCATGTTTTGCTGTATGTATAGCATAATGAATTTATTCTTCTTTGTACTTTGTTATATGGTCTGGCCTATTTCCTAGGAAAACAATAACAACACACAGACAGATAGATAGTTCTGCCTTACCCAGGTTGACAAGAATTCTAGTTTCGGCCCTGATTGGACCATCAACAAATGACTTTAACAACTTTAGTGCATGTTGGTGAATAACTTTTCCAAAGTGCCTAGAACTTTCTCAGATAGTGTAAAAACTATGCTTCCATAAAAAAAATTCCATACAATTCAAGTTTTATTCATGGTGGTGGAAAACATCTTAACATGTTTTATACTTGAATCTCACATTAGTGTTTTACCTGAGGTCAGGTATCTTAAAAGTCCATGGCATATAGTTAATTATAAATGTATATAAAATCTTTTGAAAATACAAGAAATTATATTAACTTTCCACTTCCCAGAGTTTGTCCAGTGACCCTTGATGCTTCTCCTTCAGAATATGGAGTGGAAGTACTATCAAGGTGCAGGGTTTAATTTTACTTCAATATACCCAAAGACTGCATGGCTCCAACACAAAATGGTAGGCTCAAGGGCTGCTATGGGCCCTGTGATGGCGGTAATCCAATGCTTCAATTGGGGTGGGCCAGGGCTGTGTCCAAGCAAGTACATTTTTCATATTTGATTTTCATTAAATATTTTTCCATATCTGTACTTCTCTTTGTATAGTAGTGTTTAGAAACAAAGCACAAACCCATAAAATAAATACAGTATATAGCTTACAAATAGCTGACATCACATTCACAAAATAATAGCGGGCTTATTCTAGTGACTTTGAAACCTCAGTAGGAACAATTAGCATAGAATAAAGGTAGGATATTTTATGTTAGAGATGTGCGGATTCGGATTTACCCAGATTTACATGGATTTACCCGGATCTCAAAGTGTCATCTTATTGGCACACGGATGTCGCGTGTTTTGGATAGCCAATAAGAAAAATGCAGATAAATTCGAACTCGTGTTTATTCTGGCGCTAAGAACAGAGTTAATCCAAACCCGCATATCTCTATTTTATATATACGCGCACAGTGATAATGTCTAGACTTTAAACATATTATAATGAGAAGTAGCACTACTATGTAAATCTGTATGAAAATATATTGTTCATTTCATGCGCTGTTGGGACGTTTTTTATGTATAAAATAAATAGGAACCTTTATACAATCCAAACCAGTTTATAAGTCACCAAAATGATGTCAGAGTTCATATTGTATTCATGAAAAGCAACAACAGTAATAATTCAAATACAATATTGATTCAGTACAGGCCACAGGGTGTAAAATAATGTAAAACAGAAAAGATTTAATGATGCAATATTTTTCATTTGTGATTCATAAATTACAGAAATGATTCTTAAATGCAAATAAGCTAGGCATTCATAGAATATGAATATACATTATTGCAGGGGTGGCCAGAGTTTAAGGACCCCATATACTTTATTTTCTAGACAATCTGTGAATCTGTAGAATTTGTTAGTAATGAATGCACCTCATCTTTTAAAATGTGCGAGTTAAGGCCCCCATACACCTGGAACCCATTTCCCCAATTCCCTGCACTGCCAATCCACCATCAATCTACAACATCAATTATCAGTGATCCATCAGGGGACCCTTTATCTTAAAGATCTCTGATTTGGCAGTCCCGGATGTTTTCAGTCAGGATAGGAGAATCAGGGTTTTGTAACATGTTTGATAATCCTTATTCACTGACACGGCCATCAAGGGATCGTGAAATTGTGGCCATTCGCTGCTGATGTATGGGGGCCTTTAGTATGAATACACTTGCTAGGTCATCTGGAAACGTGAACTTTTAGAGCGTCATCGAGGATTGGGTTGGCCACCCCTGAATTAGAAAATATGACAAAGACAATGTATTTCTTGTATTATACATTATATTAAGCCAAGCAAAGAAATTAAAGTTATGAAATTCCACTAGAAGAACAAATTGATTTCCAGTGTTGGTATATAAAGAGTTAATTTAAACATTACGTATTGTAGCCTTTTAGGAAAACAGTTCAAAATAAAAATACAGAAAAGTTTTGCATCGCAATGTGTTTCCATATGTGTTTGCAATGTGTTGACATCTCTAAGGTAATGTAGACATTTTATTGACTGATCTTTAATGTTTTTCCTAAATGCTGATTCTAAACAAACTTCCTCAATGTCAAGTGATTACATGTAACAAACCTTATATAATCATATGCTCCGGAAAGTACAAAAAGTTTAGTATACTTTTACATTTTATAATTGTGTGTTATGGGAAAAGGCAAAAAATGACCTTTGTGCACACTGAATTTAGTGGAGGCTATAGTGTATATCCCATTTACTTACCTTCAGATATTATTTGCCAAATGTTCATGTAAAATCTGTGGAACAACAGCAGAAGGAGCTAAAGAGTAATTCCTTTAATCATAGGTATGCAATATTTTCCTTCAAACAGCCCTGTCTGGCATGTTAGAACTGTAATGACATAAGTTTTCAATTGAACAATGCAAAATATTATTCCAGTAAATGGTGAAAGTAAGGCGGTATGGGGTAGTACAGTGTACCATTAAAAAATTAGTGGCTGGTACATCGTACCCCCTGCCACCGGCGGGACACAGTTTAACCCATTTTCATGTCTGCCATAAAAACGGGACAAAGTCCAGGGAGAGAGAAGGGGCCAGCCAGCTACCGGAGCCAGCAGTAGAGCCCACGGAGCAGACGGTGGGTCACACAATAAAGTTTATTTTGTCCCAATGAAACAGTGTGATGCGATGACATCATGCCATTGGACACTGTGAAGAAGAGCTGAGCCTCCTGCATCAATGAAGGAGCAAGCAGGCTGCTGGAGGTAAGTGTTGGCACAGAGGAGGAGCCTGATGATGGACACAGAGGGGGAGACTGATGATGGACATAGAGGGAGAGGTTGATAATGGTTACATGGGGAGCTGATAATGGACACAGGGGCAGGCTGATGATGGACTCAGAGGGGGAGGCTGATGGACACAGAGGGAGAGGTTGACACAATGAGTGGGAGGCTGATATACACAGGCTGGAAAGACAGAAGGCTGTAGAGACACAATGGGCAGGAGACTGGAGACAAGTCTGTAAAAACGTCTGGAGTGACAGGGAATGAGGCTGGAGTGATGGGGCAGGAGAGACTGGAAACAAGAGACATAGGGGGCAGGAAGCTGGAAAGATTTGGCATAAGGCTGGAAAGACGGGATGATGGAGTGATGGAGCAGGAGGCTGAAGTGGATACAGGGAGCAGGAATCTACAGTAGCTGAACCTCTGTTGTATAATGATGACATTGCTTATATTCCTACACCCACAGGCATCTTCCAGACCATGTGATCTCCAGCATGAATAGTGAATACTGAATGAAGACACTGTCTGCCAAGGGAGGATACATTTTTTAAGATGTTCCCAGTTGCACAGAAACCACCATATGGGTAAGGTGTATTTTAAATAGAATCGAGAAAAACGAGTGATGAGAAACAGGTGATGTGTCACGCTGACGTGCCACCTGTTTCAAATGACCATGACCATCGTGATGCATGGCGATGCCTCTTACGACATCCATTTTTTTGCACACAAGGAATACCACAAAGGAATTTTCTTTACTTGCACCACTGATTCTAGTACAAGTTTCTTCACTTGTTGGTCTGAGCTGTAGTCAGAAGACTGCCCATGCCTAAATCCCAGAGGTAGGCTGCCAAAAATACAGTTTCCAGACATATTATATATCTACAGTAGAAGACATCTTTTATATATATATATATATATATATAATATGCAACAAGTCCGGCACTCACTGTTACTTGATATACTGTCCCCGTTGCCTTCCGCAAGATACAGCTCACACTGTTATGTAAAAAGGGTTGGGAACGGCGGCACTCAGGAATAAAGACACAACCACAGCCAGTAGTATCAGCTGTGGCTGTGGTTGTGTCTTTATTCCTGAGTGCCGCCGTTCCCAACCCTTTTTATATATATATATATATATATACTTTAGAACAGTCCAGCACTCTCACCATGAAGAACATCTGCAGGGTGCACTACACAAAAAATCCCCAAACTCCTGAGTGATCTTTGTTATATAGTCCAAGAATAGGCACTCTCCAAAATTCAATATGCTTTAAGGTATATTTAATCCAATACTCACAGAGAACATTTCAAAGCATACATAGATGCATGGCAAGCAGGTCAGCATCGTTTCGGTCCAACAGGACCTTTGTCAAGCTTTTCATAATTTCTATGCCCATAACAAACAAACAATAAGCAGAGCTAATCGCTGCGATTAGCTCTGCTTATTGTTTGTTTGTTATGGGCATAGAAATTATGAAAAGCTTGACAAAGGTCCTGTTGGACCGAAACGATGCTGACCTGCCTGCCATGCATCTATGTATGCTTTGAAACTTTCTCTGTGAGTATTGGATTAAATATACCTTAAAGCATATTGAATTTTGGAGAGTGCCTATTCTTGGACTATATATATATATATATATATATATATATGGAAAAGGGGGGAATGAGGGTACCGGCGACCTGTGTTGTTAAAAGGTAAAGTTTATGAGCCAAAAAATATATAAGAATATAAACAAGTTTTAATAGTATATAAAAGTGAGATATAAGATCTATAGCACAAATAAAAGCATAGAAAATCTCAATAAAAGGTAGGAGATTCGACTTAACTTAAAAATAGTCAGGGGGTCAGTGCAGGGAACCCAACGGGTTTCGTCACGTCAGACTTCTTCAAAGCCTACCCTTTGAAGAAGTCTGATGTGACGAAACGCGTTGGGTTCCCTGCACTGACCCCCTGCCTATTTTTAAGTTAAGTCGAATATCCTACCTTTTATTGAGATTTTCTATGCTTTTATTTGTGCTATAGATATTATATCTCACTTTTATATACTATTAAAACTTGTTTATATTCTTATATATTTTTTGGCTCATAAATTTTACCTTTTAACAACACAGGTCGCCGGTACCCCCATTCCCCCCTTTTCCATACCTTTTAGCATTACTGTACCAGCATTGCATTTTTAGGGGTTGGCAGACACCTTTAACAAGGTTGTGTGTGTTTTTAACAGCATCTTTTAGTGACTTTTATACTTTCTACTGAGATCCCATCCCACAAGTGGCGCTGTATATATTTTTCTCTCTCTCTCCCTCTCTCTCTCTCTCTCTCTCTCTCTCTCTATATATATATATATATATATATATAAAGTTAATTACATCTATCTATCTATCTATCTATCTATCTATCTATCTATCTATCTATCTATCTATCTATTTACTATATAAAAATGAAATTCTGTCCTGTCTGTTTTTCTATACAAATCCACAGTTTACAAGCGAAGAACGTGAAATTTCACATACAAGCGTATTAAAACATGGTGGACGCAACTAAAACAATTTGAAATCCCTAACACCCCTAGGGGGCAGACAGCAGCACAGAGTATATCAGGAGACAGCATAACTCCAGAATTGCTGGACCCATGTACTCAAAAATTGGTACACATATGCCTTCCAATCTGCCAACAAACACTGTGGAAGGAAGACACCCCTAGCACCCTTAGGGGTGAGGCAGCAGCACTGAGTATTTCAGCAGACAGCATAACTCTGGAATGCCTGCAGCAATTTACAGCAAACTTGGTACACATATGACTTACACTCTGGAAACAAACCCTATGGGGGTCAGACACCCCGAGCACCCATAGGAGTGGGACAGCAGCACAGAGTATGTCAGCAGCCAGCAAAACTGGAAGGCCTGGAGCAATTTACACCAAACTTGGTACACATCTGACTTAAAATCTTGGAACTAACTCTGTGGGGGTTAAACACTCCTATCACCCCTAGGGGTGGGACAGCAGCACAGAGTATTTCAGGAGACAGCAAAACTATGGAAGGCCTGGAGCAATTTACACCAAACTTGGTACACATCTCACTTACAATCTGGGAACAAAGTCTGGGGGTTAGACAACCCTAGCACCCCTAGGGGTGGCACAGCGGCACACAGTATTTCAGGAGACAGCATAAATCCCGAATGGGTAGACCTATTTAAAACAAACTGGGTACACGTATGATTTACACTAGGGAAAAAAATGTGGGGGGCAAACACCGCTAGCACCCCTAGGGGTGAGACAGCAGCACAGAGTATGTCAGCAGACAGCATAACTGTGGAAGGCCTGGAGCAATTTACACCAAACTTGGTACAAATTTGACTTACAATCTCGAAAACACCCCTACCACCCCTAGGGGTGGGACAGCGGCACAGAGTATTTAAGGATACAGCATAACTCCCGAATGGCTAGACCAATTTGCAACAAACTGAGTACACATATGACTTACACTCGGGAAACAAACAATGTAGGGGTCAGACACCTCTAGCAACCCTAGGGGTGGGACAGCAGCACAGAGTACATCAGCAAACAGCATTACTGTAGAAGGCCTACAGCAATTTACACCAAACTTGGTACACATCTGACTTACAATCTGGGAACAAACCCGGTGGGGGTTATACACCCCTACCCCCCCTAGGGGTGGGACAGCAGCACACAGAATTTCAAGAGACAGCATAACTCCAGAATGCCTAGACCAATTTACAACAAACGTGCTACACATATGACTTACAAGCTGGGAACAAACACTGTGGGGGTAAGACACCCCTAGGGTTGAGGCAGCAGCTTGAGTTTTTCAGCAGACAGCATAACTCTGGAATGGCTGGAGCAATTTACACCAAACTTGCTACACATATTAATTACACTCTGGGAACAAACACTGTGGGGGTAAGACACACCTAGGGTTGAGGCAGCAGCACAGAGTTTTTTAGCAGACAGCATAACTCGAATGCCTTGAGCAATTTACCCCAAACTTGTTACAAATATTACTTACACTCTGGGAACAAACACTCTGGGGGTAACATACCACTAGCACCCCCTGGGGTGGGCCAGCAGCACAGAGTATGTCAGGACATGCATGATATGTCAGTGATGACAGGGCTGCATGGGACAGGGGCAGTGACATGATGTGGGGAGGGGAATGGAGGTAGCACGAACCCACACACTGAGAGTTATATAGTGGAAGTAGCACGGTCCCCCAGCAGCACATTGGGTTTTCATTTTATTGATGTGTATAACATTATCCATGCTTTACTATACTATGTTATTTATACTGTGTGTTTTTTATAGTTAAATTAATTTTTGTTAACAAACATTCTTAAAATCCCGGGCCACACCGGGGTACTCCAGCTAGTATATATATATATATATATATATATATATATATATACTAGCTGGAGTATCCTTGTGTATCAATGCCTATTTCCCTATAGATTGTAAGCTTGCGAGCAGGGCCTTCCTACCTCTGTCTGTCTGTCTTTGCCCGGTTTTGTTCTATAATTGTTGTTCTAATTGTAAAGCGCAACGGAATATGCTGCGCTATATAAGAAACTGCTAATAAATAAATAATATATATATATATATATATATATATACATACAAAAAAGAAATACCCTTGAGTTTGCGTTGGAAAGCAGCACTATGGATAGGACTCCTGTTAGTCAGGACCAAGAACAATTACATAGCAAAAAAAGGCATCCCAGTGTGCTGACACATAACATACTGTAAATTCAGTGAGCGGTGGAATTGAGGGTAGATCCACCTCTAGAGATTAATCCTGTATTCAATGTGTTAGAGGTCTTTCTCTGGTATGTAGCACCCTAGAAGGGAATTCCTCTCACCATGACAAATCACCCAAAAAATAAAACAGTTAATATCAAAAAATTATGTTTTATTCGATCAGCAATATAAAATATATAAAATTACAACTCCAATCAGATACATATAGATGTCATAATACAATAGATGGCACAAATCTCCCCTTACCTTAACAAAAGGTGTGAGATCTAGGTTGAGATAGTTGTTACAATGCCATAATGGATACAAATTGGTGAACGCTACGCATTTCATCTCTATGACTTCATCAGGGGCGTAAATCTTTGTTTTTTGGGTAAAAAAGAGGTATTGAAAAGAACAAAAAGAGTTAGATGATATTAAAAAATTAATCCTCATTTAAAAATCATATATGCTAAAAAAGGTACGTACCAATTAGAACTTAAGAAGGTTGCGAACAGCTATTTCTCAGATACAATTCGAGAGTTTTAGCATAGGTTTTGAAAAGAACAGGTCCTTATTATAAACCCAATATATATTAAGGTAATGGTTTAGAAACCAAAAGATACAATTGTAAATGTACCATTTAATGCATGGAAAAAAATCTATTAGTATAAAAAGGTCCCAAAGATGAATAATTTACAGTATCTACAAATGCGCTAAAAAGATAATTCATCCAATTAATGGAAGACTGTCAATAAGCTGTTTACACATAGGGTTCAACAAGAACAAAGTATAAACATATACATACCAAATATAGATGAGAAATTCATTTACTAGTGACCAAAAATTCCAAATGGAAAAAATGCACCTTTAAAAAACAGCAGACAACAAATACGTTTTTTTTAGCAATTTACATAAGACTTCTGTTAAATAGCATAATTCCACTTATAAAACATATTTAGTGTTCATTAAATTCTAATTTATTTAGCATAGTGCTTGAACATTGACCCAAATATATTATAAACAGTGACCCATACAACTATTTGATTAACAATAATTATTATAGCCTATTGGTATTATGACACATATAACCATATATGTATTTTTCCAAACAATATAAAATTTAATTGCAATACAGAGATGAACCATCATTACAATTTAACTGTGAAAAAGATGGATAGATCAATCATACTTACAGACTCCAATATGTGCATGTGCATAGGTCACCAGTCAGAACGGAATGACTGAGAGACCCTCCTAGATTTAAATACCTTCCTGGGTATGACATCACTTCCTGAATCACTCATATGAAAAAAGTGTATAAAAGTCCCATATGGGACAATGAAAATACTTAGATAATGTAAACCTATAAGTAGTTTTGAATACCACTTTGTAAAATCCTCTACGTCAAGTTTTAAAGTGTTAGAATTGCTACATTGTATAATATACCCATGATACCCATATGTACAGTACAGTACAGTGTGGACAGTTTTCAACTGTATGCATTAAACTCCAAATGCAATTTAGAGTAACTTTGTCCAAAGTCTTTTGTCTGTTTAACGAAAGACTAGATGGTACAAGTGGTTCTTACAGTATCTCCCATCAAAATCTGTTTATTTGTACAGTACCTACTGTATTACTAATAAAACATTTGCACCTCACACTTCAGAGTATTAGCAGACATTGAGATACTGTACAGTAGAGTACAGTAAGAAGCTTGCTGGTACACAGGATGTGTTCTCTACCTCAGGGGGGGCTAGGAGGGGACTGCTTTGCACAAATACTGTACAGTAGCAGTCATACTGTACCTGTATGGACTGGCGCAAATCACTGTCCTTACAAACTCCTTGTTTAACCCAGGCTGCGGTTAACATTCTGGGAGATTTGAGTTACTGTACTGTATGATGTAGGCGATTAGGAGATAAGAATTGCAAATTGGAGACTCCTGCAGTATCCGTGAGGGTAGGCAACTACTGTACTATATGAACCAACAGAATATGTGTGGGGAGAAATTACCCTCCACTGCATAAAGGAAGCACTCTGTACATTTGTGCAAAGTTCTCAAATGCTTTATTATTGCATAAAATAATTAAAAACAATTACACACATCATTTATAACCGTGTAACATACAGTGTTATGCTGAAAAATGTATGCACAATTGTAACTTGAATATTAATACAGTAATGTACAGTACCTAAAATATACTGTACAGTACAGTATGCAGCTTAGACAAATCACATTTCTTCATATTGGTGCTTATTAGAATTCATGTTGCTCTAAAACAGCAAAGGTACTGTACACAGTACCAGTGCTGTATGAGAAACTAATGTCCAAGATTCTTGAGGGTGCATAGCCCCTCTGAGTTTGGGAGCCTGGTACAAGCATACTCCTTTGTCCCTGCTGTTGCCAGACCTGGCTGCTGTGTCCACCAGTGACTGACATCACAATACATGTCCGCCGAGTTGTGACATCATGCATGACACTTTGTTACAGTCAGGGGGAGATATGCCATAGGCCACACCAGGAAGGATCCTGGTAGGCTGATGTGTCTGTGTGGCCTGTTTTATGTTTTGCCATGTGGCCCCAGCCCACATATGACCAGAGGCCCACCCACCATACTCCGTACACTGCATTGTCCTGATTCATGGCTTCACGGTACGTTATACCTCTTGTGCTGCCCATGTTGGGACACTTCTAGACAATAGTACAGGGCAACTTTTATTTCCCAATCTGCCCCTCAGACACACCGGCAGCAAAGACACAAGGAAAGCTGCATTTGCATACAATCAGGACCTAAAAGGCAATTACCCATTGTCAGGATGCTAGTGTTTTCCCCCAAAATAAAGTATACAGCTCAGTAAATACAGTAATGTACATTAAAGCTACTGTACATAAGTCACATTATCAAGATATTGTACAGTCTTACTGTAAAGGTGTGATACAGTACTTTATTATACACGGGAACCTCAGGAATTAATGTACTGTACTTTAGAAATACTGTACTGTCTCACTGAGCTTGTAGTATAGTACTGTGCCCATAAAGACTAAAAATCTGAATACAGTACTGTAAGTATTGTTCTGTAGTTTGGAGTCGAGAATGGAAAGGGGGGGCTAGGATCAAATAAGGTTTGAACTAAAAATATTGTAAAAAAAAAAGGTCATACTAGATTCACACAGTGGTTCTTATCTGCCGTCAAATTCTAGTGTATGTTTCTACAGAACAGTACTGTACAGTATGTTTCTATGCTTAATAACACCTCTCCCCCATAACGACACCATCATACTGTACATTTATCCCCATGTACCATACCGTACTGTATAATGGAATATTTATTGGAAAAGCATCAATATAAATGTAAAAAATTTCTTTATTACAAAATCAGATTTCACGTACTGTACTGATCAAAAATGTACAGTACTCTATTACCCAGGACTTATAAAACTGTAAACAACCATTCATACACATCAATAACAGTACTACTGTATAGTATAATGTACAGTATAATATTGTACATTAGCTTACGCAATATTCAAAGGTAATTTTATAGACATTTTTAATAATGCATCGATTAAAATTTTATACAGAAAATACAATACAGAACTACATATTTGTGGCTTGACCATTTCTTTCAACTATAACAGGTAATACTTTATACAGGTGATTTATATAATTATTACAATGTTCAGGTGTGAGTACTTCTAGCCAAATTTCTGTATCCCATCCAACAGCTGCTGTTTTGTTGTTGGCTTAGCAAAACTCCTAATGTATCTCTTCAGTTGATCCCGCACTAATTCAATTGGATTCATATCTGGTGATCTAAAAAAAAACAGTACAGAAAAAAATGTTTGTTAATTAATGAAGTTAAAAAGAGAAAATAAAGCATACAGTACTGTACTGGTCATTAAACCAAAAAATACATTTACAGTACTAGAACGCAATCCAAAATTTTACTTGTACAGTATTAAAACAATACTCACTCTGGTGGTGTGCATTCCCAATTGATACCTTTCTCCTGCATACATTTGGCTGAGGCAGAGTGCTTAGGATCATTGTCTTGGAATATCCTGTGATGAGAAGGTTAATATTTACTCACGAATGGCACCATACATCCCTCTACTATTTCTTCTTGGAAGAATTGCTTATCCATGATCCCTACAGAAATAAGAAAATGTTGCTCATTAATAAGCAACTTATTTTATAGTGCATTTACATGTATTGTACAGTACAGCATGTATTTTTACAGAACACATGCACAGAATAGAGTACAGTACCTTAAAAAAATAATAGGGGACCAGCTCCTAATCGTGATATGCCTCCCCATACATGGACTTTCAATGAATGCTTTGGGTGTGGCTTTAATGAGATATAGTGACGTTTCCGGAATTACATTCACCACTCTCAATCCATCGCCGTGCCTGTTCAACTCTATTTTCTTTATTCACATCTCTTATCATGGGAGATATCCCGCGAAGAGCCAAAAATAATTGATCAGATACAGTAATGAAATAGATTACAGTATATACAGTAGACTGTATGTACAGTGTACTGTATACATACTGTATACATTATACAGTATATACACAGTACTGTGTGTGTGTGTGTGTGTGTGTGTGTGTGTGTGTGTATATATATGCACAGTATATATATATATATATATATATATATATACACACACTGTATAGAGGGTATACACAATACAGTATATGCCTGTACAGTACAGTATCTACTGTACTGTATACAGTATACTATATATATATATATATATATAAATATATATGCAGCAAAAAATATCCGGCACTCCAGAATCAATGTGTAAATGCCAGGGTGCCCTCCTAATAGTAATGCAGAGGAGGTATCCTTCCCCACCTGTGGCTCAGGTGTTTGCAGCGAAGGAAATAAGGCGGCACTCCATGGACTTATGCAAAAAGGTTATTTGTATTTAAAACATGGTGACATCAAAATAGCATCGTGTCAATATATATATATATATATATACACACAGTATATACACTGTATATCAACAGTCAGGCGGCACTCAGATGAATAAACAGGCAGTTGTAAATGCAACATTTCAAATCAGTGTTAGGAATGTCTGTGTGTTTGTGTTGCCTTGCATTGTCTCATTCCTGCCTCTAGGGGTCTCACTTGCTGCCTTAGGTCTGAATGGCAGTTGCACACTCTGTCCCTGCAGGTTGATTACCTGATTGTGAGCAGCTGTGGCCAACACCTTGTACTGCTATTTAGCTCCAGCTCACCAGCATTCATGTGCAGATCATTGTGGTTCCGTCTGGAGTGTGACTAGGCTCTCTCCAGTTATCCTGTCCTGCTTCTGCCATACCTACATCTTGGAGACATTTCCTGCAATTTGCCGTTACATATGCCTTGCTACAAGACTTCTAACCCTGCTGGATCAACATCTGCATTCCTGTATTATTATTTGCAGTCTGTTTCCACCCCTGCCTGATTACTAAGTTTTGGTATGTTATTTTCCCCCTGCTTGGTTTAAACCCGGATTTCTTCATGTTTATTTCACCTCTGTAATTAACCTGGACTATACCTATATTTGAGCATAATCATCCTCCCTGTTTCTATAACAAGCCATTACAATTATCTGGGAATATTGTGTTCTGTTCCATGTTAATCAAGGATCCAGTTTCTCTATGCTGATATTTTACTGGTTCTTTTCTACAATAAACCTTGTTTTAATTTTCACCTGGCTTCAGCTGACCTCATTTCAGGTATGCACACACAGAGAAACCTACTAATCCTAACAATCAGTTTGCTTCGACCTGATGACAAAGTAAACTGCTTTGAAACGTCGAATTTACAACTTCCTGTTACCTGTTTATTCATCTGTATGCTGCCAGACTGTTGGTATAGATTGGACACGCTGTGTTACCTACTGTAGGAAGGCACCAGCTACAAAGGCACCAGCTACTGTACTGATTATTGGGAGTACTGTGTCAAAGTCGAAAAATATCGTAATCCACAATGCCTTATACTAACCCCAATGCACATGCCCGCTGCTCGTGCATTCAGTCTGCCGTACGTGCACATGTCCGCAAATTGCGTACACTCGCTCCGGCGATAACGCGCGGTATATGCGTATTTACGGTAGAGTTTATGAGCTTGTAGCGGGCGACTCGTTTATAGCATAGTTAACTAATATAGTGCGTTTTGTAGATAATGGTCCCCTTAATAATGTCTGCGAGTATAATTATTGTAAATTGTTCATGGACTCAGGGATTCCTCTTTGCATGATACAAAGGGTCAGGCAAAGGTTGAACGGTGGTGTCTAGTATCTAACTGAAGAGTATTTTATTAGAAACATTCCGGTGTTGGTTAGGAAGAGATTAATCGCTCCTGCGTATAGTTATGTCTATAAGAAGTTTATGGACATTTACTGTATTTGCAGTTCATTATCCATGCGGCGGGAATCCTGTGAATACCTCCCACCTGAGCAGTTTGAAATAGTCACAGCCCACCTGTTCAAATCCACCTATGACCTTTTGTTATAATGCAGAGACACATTCCTGTGTCCAATAAACAATGAGATTGTAGGGACCATTGTATTGTACTGTAGGATGTGTATATAAAGACCACCATAGCTAGACCAGCACTCACTTCTCTTTCACGGTGAAAAGCTGAGGGCTGGTTTCCAGATAGCGCCTGCGAGTCATTCCCACGTGTGTAAGTTTCTCTGTGGCCATTTCGTTACTCTGTGTGTATGCAATTGTTCTCTTTTTGTTATCCTTTAAGTGTTTGCCATTTATTCTCTTTCTGTTTATGTGTATTTGCGATCGTTCGCTATTGTTTATATTTCTGTTTAGTTATTCTGTTTTAGGTATTAATGTTAGGTCTGTAGTGTATGAGCTGTAACTGTTTTTCCTTTTTACGTACAAAATATCATCTATAAAGGTGTTGGAACCTTAGCAAGCAGTGTGTGTTTCACCAGTTATTATAGAGGGTTTCTGAGTGTCTCAATCGCTCAAACTGCTTTCACATAACAAAGGTTAATCATCGTTACATTGTGGTAATATTACAGTACTAAGGTTTACAGTATAAGCATACCCTTACAGTGTTCATTGAAAAAGGTTTAAAGGTTAACAACTGTGTGTACGCTCGCTGAGTGTATTCCATACACTCAGCGCAGCGTGTGTACGCAACGTGCGTACCACGTACGGTTCTTTATACGCAAACTGCGTATAAAGTACGCAGCACGTGCACGTGGTTTAGCAGCCATTACGGCTACACGGTATTAGTATATAGCTTATGTTAAAGGTTAGATATTTGACTCTATCAATTGGGGGCTCGTCCGTCCTCCTCATATCCACAGCTTGGCGGAACCAGGCAGACTTTATCTATCAGCAAAGGGCGGAAAGGTAGTATCCCTTGTATCCGTGTTTGTGGTTGGGGATACAGTAGTGCTGATTAGATAAGCGTCTGCTCCGCTCGGTTTGCAGGAATGCTGGTGGGATCCAGAACCGAAAGGTAAGAACATACAGCTATTGTTTTAATTCTGGTTTAAATTTCTGTATTGGTGCAAATTGCATACGCAACACACGCACACACCTGTATTCTCATTTTGTGTATTTTTCGCATATCTCACCATCCTGTTTGCCATTTGCATTTGATAACGTACTGTGAAAATTTGCTGCTATTTTAGTTAAAAGTAAACAGTAATACTTAAGGGAGTAATTGTAAAAGCACGCACACAGCCTGGCCTAGTTGTAAAGGTTGATACAGAAGATACTGTGTGGTGCTTGGTAGGCGTTTATAGTGAAATATCGCTTACATTTATAGAAGCGTGTTATTTGTGTTACTGTGAACGTATCCGGCCTGTGTACACGTGTCTCTCACCGAGTGCGAGTCAAGCGTACGCGATGCAAAGGCGTACACACGTAGCGTGTTTACGCAACGTGCGTACAGATACGCCCACTAGATACAAATCACACAATAGCATTGTTTTAGTGTGGGCGGTATAGTAGCCACGTGATAATAGCACAAGTTTTTTCAGTTCCCAAAACTAGTTTAAAAAAAGATCCTTCTCTTGCTGCAGCTCCTCTGGGATTAATCTGTGTTACCTGAATGAAAGAAATTTTCTGTACAGAAAAATCAAAGTAAAAGAAGCGTGTGTATGCAAGTGAATTTTTCTTTTTTTATTGGGTGAACCTTGAGAGAATTCGAGATCTCGTAGAAGTACACCCGTGAAGTGAACACGTGGTGGCGTGGGAGAAGGCCATCTCACGTTAACAGTGATTTAAGGTAAAAGGAGCAATTAGTGTTACAGCAGACCAGAAGGTCGCTAAGGTTGAAGACCCTGACTTAAGAAAGGTCAGAGATAGTGGGCGCAACCCACAGAGAGGTTGACGCAAAACCCATATAGGCCCGTGTTGAGAATACGCTCCGGCTGAAGGTTTCACAGCCTAAACAACCGATTCCGCTGGTCGTAAGGCGAATAAGTAATAGTTACTTAACCGTAGTGCGACTGTACCGCACGTAATTGTGTGCATTGGTTGGTTACCTTGATACCCATTCAGTTTTGTGGGATCATAAACGCTATTTGTACATTCTAACGTGATTTGTGTAGGGTTTTTTTTATTTTAAGGGAGTTTCGCTGATCACACAGGAATTTTCCAGCAACTGATATTTACTGGGGAGGGTAGCATACTCCCACACGCCCCAGTAAATAGAGGTTCAGGTTGCAGGGGCCCTGGGTTGAGTACGCCAGCGCTAAGGCAGTGTGTGGGCGTATTGGTCGACGTGGGCGAGAAGTGAGTGAAGGTACTCGTTGAACTTTCACCGTCGCCTTACCTCTGGGAACTTGGTTGTTTTTGTAGGAAGTTCGCTAAAAAAAAAAAAAGCAAATACCGGCAAAATAATGGGGGCCAGTTGCTCAAGTAAGGGGCGATCAACCAAGGTTCAGGTTGATTCAGTACCACGACCAGCTGGGTCGGCCAGGTACATAATGTGTGAGAAATATGGTTCACACGCCGAGGTTTTATGCAATGAATGGGAACGAATGACTGTGAACGATGGGGAAAAGTTCCCCAGGGTGGGCAGTTTTAATCCTGAGGTGTTGCACAATTTAAGAAGAAGGATATGTCTAATAAAGTCCGGGAAGCAAAGAATTAGACATTATGATTATTTACAGTTATGGCAACAGGAAGGTGAAATTCAAAGAGGATTAGCTCAAGCAGCTGGTTCCAATCCTATCAGGAAACTGATAGCTACCGCACCACCACCACCATACATAACAGGAGAGAAAATGGCTGCAGAGAATGGCACACTGGTATATGATAAAAATGTACTTAATAAATGTGTTAGTGATAAGAGTAAAGTGGATAAGTGTATTGATACTAATGTTAACCCGTGCAAGTTGTATCCCATCTTAAACTTCCCCCAGGATTGCGAGCAGGAAGATGAGCCTACCACAATATCGGCACTCTCTCTAGCAGCCACCATAGCAGAGACTACAGTGGGCACGGCCCAACCAGTAAGAGGAGTAGCAAAGGCCCCTAGTGGAGGGACAGGTGAGGTCGTGTCGGCAGGTAAGTACGGCACTGTACACTACGCAGAAACAATTACACCACATATTGTAGAATCAACCCAGAGGGACGTTATTGAACTTAATCCTGTCAGGGTAATTGCGGTCCCAAATGGGAAAACTGACACTTCGGGAGTCACTCCCGTCAGAAACATTGCGATGCACTGCCCTTTTTCCCGGACAGAATTAAGAGCAATTATGTCTGAGTTCCCTGATCCTAGGAAAGATCTAGTTGCATGTCAAAGGTTTGTTAGAGAACTAGGTAACTCAGCAGAACCCAATAACAAAGATTGGCGAACAGTGTTGAGGCCATGTTTGGCCCCCAACATTGACTCTGTGAGATTTATCACTGATTGTGGGTTAGATGAAGAAATGCCCCTCACTGATGAGTACAATCAGGAGAATGTAAGACGCATAAACCTGCAGTTAGGAACATATTTCCCAGCTGTTGTCAAGTGGAACAAAATCTTCTCCATAAGACAAAAAGAGGGTGAAATGGCTTCTGATTATTTCCATCGGGCACTGCAGGAAATGGCTAAGTATACAGGAATAGAAGACATTAAGACAAATGTGTATCATAGAGAAGTAGCAGTTTCTGTGTTAATGGATGGTTTAAAGGAAGTATTGAGGACGAGGGTACAGACCACCCAACCATGTTGGCGAGGTTTGTCGGTGGCTACTTTGAGAGAGGCCGCTATTGACCATGATCGGAACATCATGAGACACAGGGAGTCACAGGGCGAAAAGCTGATGGCAGTGAGTATACAAGCCCTTACAACAAAGCCACCTCAGTATAGGCCCCAGACCCCTGTGGGTAAGTCAAATGTAATAACATGTTACAACTGTCGGAAAGAGGGACATATTGCACGGAATTGTATGTTTAAAGACACACACAAGGTATATCAACCCCCTAGACAACGACAAGACACACGTAATTGGGATCAGGGACCGCAGAGACGGAGTTATGAGCCACATGCAGGGGAAACAAAAAGGTACCCACCAAAAAGAGACTGGCGAGTCAATTCCCAGGTACCCCCTTCACATGTTGTAGCTGCCAACACACTCCGGGGAGGTCACCACATACAATAGGGGTGGGGCCACACCTGTAGTCTGCAGCCAGTGAAATTAATTGCGAGCCTTGGCAGTGAACCCGAGGTCACAATTGATGTAGCTGGTAGATCTCTACCTTTCCTTGTAGATACGGGGGCGGCCAAGTCAGTGATAAATTCAACAGTGGGTATGAAGACCACTGGTAAGACAATTCCAGCCATGGGAGTAACAGGAGTAGTACAACACTACCCTTTAAGCAAACCAGCAGAGATTACGATAGGGCCTTTGCAGACCAAGCATTCCTTTTTGCTAGCTGCATCGGCTCCGACTAATCTACTTGGGAGAGATTTACTGTGCAAGATGGGGTGTGTCATATATTGTACTCCTGGAGGTGTGTTCTTAGATATTCCCGAGAATCATGCTCAGGAAGTACAGGATATGCTAGATTCCCCACAAAGGTTGATGATGCATACTGCTGTTACAGATAGGTGTCCGTCCAAGGTAGAGGAAATGATTTCCCAGATACCGGAATCACTTTGGACCAAGGATGGACAAGACACTGGATTAATGGCAAATGTAGCTCCTGTAGTAGTTCAAGTAAAAGATAGTAGGATAGCTCCAAAAATCCACAGTATCCTCTGAAGCCAGAGGTGGAGTTAGGAGTTTACCCAGTAATAGAGCGATTGCTACAACAGGGCATTCTGGTTAGAACGTCCAGCACTGCCAATAGTCCCATCTTCCCTGTCAAAAAGAGTGGGGGGAGGGGTTACAGGTTAGTGCAGGATCTAAGGGGGATCAACAAAATAGTTGAGAGCCAATTCCCGTAGTGCCAAATCCAGCTGTCATCCTTATGCAAATCCCTCCCACTGCCAAATTTTTCACTGTAATTGACCTCTGCTCCGCCTTCTTCTCGGTACCTCTGCACCCTGACAGTCAATATTTGTTTGCATTTACATATAGAGGAGTACAGTACACCTGGACTCGTTTACCACAAGGTTTCATCGACAGCCCAAGTATTTTCTCGCAGGCTTTGCATGATTGTTTACAATCCTTTCAACCTGAGAGCGGATCAATATTAATACAGTATGTAGACGACTTACTGCTGTGTTCTGATTCACTCGAATTGTCCTTGAGAGACACGAAACAGCTTCTGTTTCATCTTTCTGATACAGGACACAAGGTTTCAAAGGACAAGTTGCAGTTATGCCAAACCAAGGTAAAATATTTGGGGCATTGTTTAACACAAGGACTGAGACACCTCACCACTGATAGAGTACAGGCAATTCATGACATGACCCTGCCACAGACTCAGCAACAGATTCGCACATTCCTAGGAATGTGTGGGTACTGTCGTAACTGGATCCCAGGATTTTCCATACTAGCCCTACCTTTGCAGGAAATGGTCTCATCAAACAAACCAGATCGGATTTCGCACACAGATGAGTTTGAACTGGCATTTGAGAGACTCAAGCAGTGCCTAACGCAGGCACCAGCATTAGGTATGCCAGATTATGGAAAACCCGTAAAACTGTATGGTACGGAAAATGCTGGATGTGCGGCAGGTGTCTTAACCCAGAAGCACGGTGATGCCAGCAGCCCGGTAGCCTACTACAGCGCTCAGCTAGACACGGTAGCGCGATCCCTCCCCACATGCTTGCGAAGTGTTGCAGCAATGGCTTTGCTAGTAAGTAAAAGCGAAGATGTAGTGCTAGGTCACAACCTCACAATTCATACACCTCATGCAGTGTCAGCCTTATTAAATTCTGCCCAAACCAGACACGTCTCATCCGCACGGTTTACAAGGTGGGAATTAGCACTAATGGCCCCTGTAAACATCACCATAAAGAGATGCAGTGCACTAAATCTGGCAACGTATCTCCCAGGTGTGCCTGGACAGGCACAAAGGGTGGGGGATGAGAATGATGGCGAAGGAGGATTTAGTACAGACACTGACTCACATGATTGTATGGAATATTTGACCCATAATTTCACGGCAAGGCCTGACATCAGTGACAATCCACTAGAAGGTGTAGATTTTACCTTCTACATTGACGGTAGTTGTCACAGACAGACGGACTCGGGAGACTTGTGTACTGGATACGCAGTCGTAGACGACAAAGGTACCATAGAAGCAGAACCCCTGGGCCCACCTCACTCAGCACAAGTTGCTGAACTGGTCGCCCTAACCAGAGCGTGTGAATTGGCTAAAGGTAAGTCAGCCAATATCTACACAGATTCTAGGTACGCCTTTGGAGTAGTTCATGATTTCGGGGCCCTATGGCACCTCAGAAATTTCATTACGGCAGCTGGCACACCCGTGGCACATGCAACCCACATCAAAAGACTTTTAGCAGCTATACAGGAACCTGACAGAGTGGCTGTTATCAAGTGTAAAGCCCACACATACAGCCAAGACCCAGTGTCACTTGGTAACAGCCGGGCAGACGAAGCTGCTAAATCAGCAGCCAGTACCCCCATACAGACAGACACCACTCAACTGATGGTATTTAATACTGTAAACACACAGAAATTGTATGAAATGCAAGAAAAGGCAGTTTGGAGGTCAAAAGGATATGGCCAGGAGTCCTCAGGACTCTGGACAGATGGACAAGGTAAGCCAGTGGCACCCAGAGCATATCTTCCAAGTCTAGCGGAAGCGGCACATGGGCTGACTCATCTAGGCAAAGAAGGAATGTGTAAGTTGGTAAGAGCATATTGGTGCGCACCAGGATTTTCTTCCCATGCGGGTAAAAGAGCGATGACATGCCTCACCTGCTTGAGGAAAAATATAGGAAAGGCAATACCAACAGAGCCATCCCATATCCCTCCTACAGATGGTCCTTTCCAGGTAATACAAATTGATTTCATACAATTACCACCTTGTAGAAATTTAAAGTATGTATTGGTTTGTATTGATGTGTTCTCAAATTGGGTTGAAGCATTCCCCGCTGCCACAAATACCGCTACGTTTACTGCAAAGAAAATTGTGCAGGAATTTGTGTGCAGGTATGGTATCCCTAGGATAATTGAAAGCGATAGGGGTACCCATTTTACAGGTGAAGTCTTTCAGGTAATGTGTAAATTGGTGGGAATTAATAGTAAGCTGCATACTCCGTACCACCCCCAGGCGAGTGCGAAAGTGGAAAGAGTAAATAGCACTATTAAGAACAAATTGAGCAAAGTGATGGCTGAAACAGGATTGTTGTGGCCGGAAGCTTTGCCATTTGTATTGTATAGCATCAGAACCACTCCCAGGTCCCCTCTTAATCTGTCTCCCTTTGAGATTCTGTTTGGTCGACAACCTCATGTAAATGATTGACCCCCAGGATGATTTGAAATGTAACAATGAAGTAACTGTAAAATATCTGGTCAAGATGAGTAAGCAGTTAAGGAATCAAAATGACAATCTAAAGCTAGTGATTCCTGATCTGCCAGACAGTAATTGTCATGACATTGAACCTGGGGATTATGTAATGATTCAAAACTTTTTACGCTCAGGTTGCCTTATTGACAGATGGGAAGGACCATATCAAGTCTTATTGACCAGCACGACAGCGTTAAAGGTTGCAGAGAGAGAGACTTGGGTTCATTCGTCTCACTGTAAGAAGGTCGCTGATCCAGAGAGGTCCCGTGACAAAGAACAAACGGTAGAGGAAATTGTATCACTAAAGTGTCTGTTCCAGGAAGGTTGAAACGGCACCTGAGCGCTGAAAACAATAAGATCGGAGGCGGTTGTCGAGCCAGATTTCTTTTTCCCTTTTGTTATTTTTTCCAGTTCCCATCTCCCTCCTATTCTCCTCCCCCATTCTTATTCTTCTCCTTTCCCTCCTCTAAGATGGACTTGCCCCAAGAGACTGTGTTCCGGATTTTCCTGTTGACCCTGTTGTTGACCAGAGCAGTCTGTTTCGGCGAGAGTACCAGAGAGGCCAAAGAGGGATCTGGAATGGGATCTGATGATCAGGATGGAGGCGTAGAATTCCAAGAGCAACACAATCACCGAGCAAAGGCGAGTATCAGAAAACGATCTGGTAGCCATGTTATTAATAGACATTGTGAAGGATTGTTAGCTGAAGAGAATTGTATCTGTAGGAATTGTGACAACATAGTTGAGGACGGTTGCATCAAAGAATGTCAGTCCCGTTTTAATATCAACATGGACCGGCATCCATTGAGTGACTATCACTCATTGGTGGGTAAAGTGTTAAATCAGACAGACTGTTGGGTATGCTCACAAGTACCTCAAGGTCATAGAAAGTCAGGACTAGTGCCATATCCTTTAACGGTAGATGAGGTACTTGAGTTAAAGGGTGGGAGACCGGTGGACAAGAGATTTAATATTTCTAGTCCTCCTAGTTTGAAGCTCCAACAATACCATGTAGATAGGTCCCTAATATGTTTTAACATTTCCAATCCCCGAAAGCCGGGAAATTGGGAGGTGTCATGGAACAACCAAACCATGAAATTTTCACACAGAGCCGACAGAATGCCCATAGATTCAGAGCTTATACGCCAAATAGCCGACAGTGGAAAATATTTCCGGTATAGGTACACTCTAGTAGGATCATGCGAGTTGGAGAAGTATCACCAGGATACTGTGCACATGTCATACAGCCTGATACGTGTACTAGACAAATGAGAGAGTTAGGGATAGGACTGTTTTCATGGAAGGTTTGTAATATGGTTATGTCATTTTCTATCCCATATGTTCTCCCCGATGATTCATATTTCATATGTGGGAGAAAGGCGTATAAGTGGCTTGCCCCAAACTCAGAGGGATTGTGTTACGTTGGAAAAGTGTTGCCAGAAATAATGACCATTACCCATAACGCTCCTTACACTCACACTCATTACGAACACATTGTAAAGAGACACCTTGTAGATAGGACAGAGCATGCGGCCTCTGATTTGATTCACGAATCCACCGGGATTCAATTCCTACTCACGTTAGATATCACCCGTACCGCCAGAGGAGTTATAAATTATAGGTATATAACTGCGCTAGCAAACCTGTTAGATAATATCACCGAGATGTATGATGACACCTTCAGGTATACCGGGAGAGAATTGCAAGCTTACAAAACGGAACTGGTACAGCACAGGATGGTTCTAAATTACCTCACAGCAGTGACAGGAGGGTATTGTGTCACCCTAGCAACTCAGTATGGTGTGAAATGTTGTACATATATCACAAACAGCACTGAGGACCCAACAGAGGTCATAGATCAAAAGATGGACGATATCTTGCAATTGAAGTGGGAGTTCCGAAGGAGGCACAACCTAACCCTTGCTTCTGTGGGTAATGAACTAACCGGCTGGGTATCATGGTTGAACCCACGAAATTGGTTTTCAGGTTTAGGGGAATGGGCTCAAAATGTTATCGTTACTGTAGGGAAGTTCCTCCTGTGTATTCTGGGAGTTATCGTACTGATTGGTCTGGTATTCAGATGTGTTCGGATTCTAACAAATTGCAAGCGTAGTACCAAATTGATGAGTCTGAGGAGTGAGGGCATTGTAACAACAACTAATTTAATTTATGACCCGTCAATCGAGACAATGTTGTGATAAAATGTGATTCCACGGTCCGTTTCTTTCACCCGTTTCTCCTTTGATTTTCTCCAAGGTACCAAGAGATCCGCCTGGAAGAAGAATTTGATGACCTTTTATACAAGACCACTGATGAACTGTGTCACAGACACCTAACGAGCTTTTAGAGACTGTGATTCTTTTTATGGACACTTGAAGAAGCTTTTTGTTTGCCAATAAACCTCAAAGCTACAGTAAAGATACGACGATCCGGACAAGACATCAGACAAGACATCAACAAGACCCCAATCGGCGAACACATACATAATCACATGACTGCATTTATAACGCATGTTTCTTATCTTCATCTCTACAACCTCCAGGTGGTACCCCACATAGTCGACAGGTGATTTTCACATATTAGCACTCACATATTCTCCCCTTTCATGTATCATCAACTAATGTGCACCCCATTTGTTGTAACCAAAAGCCGAGAAGAGCTCGGTAGAGTTTGACAGCCCATCCACAGACCCTTAATACGGGATAAGAAGGATTCAAATGTATACTTCGCAATACCTCGAAGCTTGATTTAGAACACGTACGGCACGATGATACATGACCCCTCAGACATGGATTTCATACACACATGCTTTCACTATCTCACTAGGTCATATCTTTCCCACCTTCTCCTCTCCTCCCTCTACCCAATCATAATAAGGTATTCCACAATGACATATATTTTTCTGTTTGAATTGTTTAGAAAGTGGCAGTTATTGGTGACTGCCAAATGGTGGACTGTCAAAGTCGAAAAATATCGTAATCCACAATGCCTTATACTAACCCCAATGCACATGCCCGCTGCTCATGCATTCAGTCTGCCGTACGTGCACATGTCCGCAAATTGCGTACACTCGCTCCGGCGATAACGCGCGGTATATGCGTATTTACGGTAGAGTTTATGAGCTTGTAGCGGGCGACTCGTTTATAGCATAGTTAACTAATATAGTGCGTTTTGTAGATAATGGTCCCCTTAATAATGTCTGCGAGTATAATTAGTGTAAATTGTTCGTGGACTCGGGGATTCCTCTTTGCATGATACGAAGGGTCAGGCAAAGGTTGAACGGTGGTGTCTAGTATCTAACTGAAGAGTATTTTATTAGAAACATTCCGGTGTTGGTTCGGAAGAGATTAATCGCTCCTGCGTATAGTTATGTCTATAAGAATTTTATGGACATTTACTGTATTTGCAGTTCATTATCCATGCGGCGGGAATCCTGTGGATACCTCCCACCTGAGCAGTTTGAAATAGTCACAGCCCACCTGTTCAAATCCACCTATGACCTTTTGTTATAATGCAGAGACACATTCCTGTGTCCAATAAACAATGAGATTGTAGGGACCATTGTATTGTACTGTAGGATGTGTATATAAAGACCACCATAGCTAGACCAGCACTCACTTCTCTCTACAAAGGTTTTCACGGTGAAAAGCTGAGGGCTGGTTTCCAGATAGCGCCTGCGAGTCATTCCCACGTGTGTAAGTTTCTCTGTGGCCATTTCATTACTCTGTGTGTATGCAATTGTTCTCTTTTTGTTATCCTTTAAGTGTTTGCCATTTATTCTCTTTCTGTTTATGTGTATTTGCGATCGTTCGCTGTTGTTTATATTTCTGTTTAGTTATTCTGTTTTAGGTATTAATGTTAGGTCTGTAGTGTATGAGCTGTAACTGTTTTTCCTTTTTACGTACAAAATATCATCTATAAAGGTGTTGGAACCTTAGCAAGCAGTGTGTGTTTCACCAGTTATTATAGAGGGTTTCTGAGCGTCTCAATCGCTCAAACTGATTTCACATAACAAAGGTTAATCATCGTTACATTGTGGTAATATTACAGTACTAAGGTTTACAGTATAAGCATACCCTTACAGTGTTCATTGAAAAAGGTTTAAAGGTTAACAACTGTGTGTACGCTCGCTGAGTGTATTCCATACACTCAGCGCAGCGTGTGTACGCAACGCTCGTACCACGTACGGTTCTTTATACGCAAACTGCGTATAAAGTACGCAGCACGTGGTTTAGCAGCCATTACGGCTACACGGTATTAGTATATAGCTTATGTTAAAGGGTAGATATTTGACTCTATCAACTGCTTGAAACACAAATTTATTTATATATATATATATATATTTTTTTTATATATATATATATATATATATATATATATGTATATATATAATATATATATACTGTGTATATGTATATTATATATATAATGTGCTATCTTTGTGGGGGGTTTTATAGATCAACATCGGATTACAATAATAATATTTATAATACCTATGTGTTTTATCTAATAGAATTGCTCTTTGCATATGCATAAATATTCCATATGGTTACTTGTTCCCTCATGATGCCGTTTTATCTGTCACAGTGTTTTGTCAATCGGTTGTTATGGTGACGGGGAACGAATGATGACGTCATTTGTGGGCGCCGTCCTCGGTCTTCCGGATCCAGCCGAGATCCACGTGGTGCGGTGAGGGGATTTAAACGTGAGTTTTTTGTCTATTTATTTATCCTGATGACGAGGAAATAAAGTCCTCGAAACGTTGAAGCACATCCCTGCCTATGTCTGATAATTTACGAGTGCCGCCGATTGCGAGTATATGTTTGGAGTACCCTGCATGCGGGACCCCTACGGAAGGCACCAGACCATTGCTACATTTGACTGTTTGTGCTGCCTACCTGGACACTTATATGGGAAGGTATTGTGTATGGGCACTGACCTTTCTTAGGCAATAGCACCCGTACTTTGTTCCATTCTCTCTGGGGTGTACTACGTGCATTAGTAATATTGTTCATTTGCTTTTAAATCATGGCAAAGGGCTCAAGTGCACCAGAGGAAATATTATGTGACATGTTGAATCTTGCTAAGATCACACAAGGAACAGCTTTATCATTTTCAGACTCTGAAGCAGAGTCAATGCTGAGTAAAGACAGCATGACCCATGAACCGGACTTTAAGACAAATGAACATTTGTACAGGGAATGGTCTAAACTAAAACAACGTGAATTGACTATTATTACCATACTGTAACACTGAGTGATTACTACAAAGAAAAAATGATACCGCGTGGTTTCCGCGTCAAAAACTGCCCTACGATCGGTCGCCACAATGTATCATTTTGTAAGCGATGGATTGCTGTCCTAAACAAATGTAGCTACGACCTGATGCTCCTCGTTATAGAGGAGGCAGGTCGTGAGTTAACTGCTACTAGGGAGTCCATCAGCAAATTTGAGACAGCCAATAAGGCAACTTTGGCCTCTGATATTGATAATAATTGGATAGAGAAACTTGAAAAACAACTGATGCTGTATAAACGCAATTTGATACAATTTAAAAAGATGAAATTGACCAAAGTAACAGCGGATTATGAACATAATCAAGTATATAATTGGGTTGGCAGTGGTCCCCGTGAAGGTGACAGACGACAACGAAGGTCCGAATATAAAGCGAATACGGACTCTGATTCCTCACAGGGACGTGGTAACATCAGTGATTCAGATTTTAAAGCTGGACGTCCCTTTATCCCTTTAGCGGTGTGTACCCGCAATCAACTGGCCGGCAGAGGAAGCACACGCGGAGAGGGGGGCAAAACAAGAGGACGAAGACCGGGTCGACCACCGCTTGCCCACCGCAGGAAACAGTAATTAACCTATCTTCACGTATCCTGACTGACCTTGAACTTAAGGTACTGGGACGTGGTCTATCTTTTGTGCCGAGTAGCAAGTTTGACAGCTTTAAGTGGGATGTCGAAAAATACCGCTTGAACAGGCAGCTAAGATTACATGAACATTTCCATGGTGATAAGGTGCAGATTACTGAGAGCTCTTCATCTATGGATATTCCTTTGGCCCTACGGCGGTTACAGAAAAAAATCCACATTTGACCCCCCCACTAACAATACCTCCATTAAGACATTTTCTCGTATGTTGAATCATGAGGTTGATGGTGTGGTTAATTCTATGTCATATAATAAATCATACAGTAATTTATCTTCTGATGAATTTAAGGCATTGAGAGATTTATCTTCATATACCGATATAACTATACGCCCCGCAGATAAGGGCGGGGCTATAGTTGTACAAAACCTGGATGCATACAGAAAGGAGATAGAACGCCAATTGGCTAATGGTGATGTCTACAGATTGTTACCGCATGACCCTACTGATATTTTTAGCCAGACATTGGCTAGATGTCTGGATAGAGCAGTGGACCAGGGTTACATTACAGCGGAACTTGGCACTATGCTGCTGTGTGGGAAGCCTACTGTTCCACTGCTCTATACGTTACCTAAGATACACAAGTGACTTGATGACCTGCCTGGCAGACCTATTATTTCTGCCAGGGGGTCATTGTTCCAACCAATCTCGGTATATCTTGATTGTCTGTTACAGCCGTGTATTATGGGTCATCCCTTATATATACAGGATACTACTGCATTTTTGAAAAAATTGTACTCTGTAAACAATATACCAGCTAATAGTTTATTGTGTAGTATAGATGTTTCAAACCTGTACACGATTATACCCAACATGGAGGGTATCCGCGCAGTAAGGGAGTTAATTGTTGCAAATCCATTATATGCTGGTCCTAATATCGATTTTTTTCTCAGAATTGCTAGAATTAGTACTGACCAAAAAGTATTTCCTCCATGATGGGAAATATTAACTGCAGACATCTGGGTGTGCGATGGGGTCCAATGTGGCCCCATCGTACGCCAACGCGTTTATGTTTAGTGCAGAACGTGACATCTTCTTCAATAGAACACTAGTAGGGAATAAGGTTCTATTTTATGCCAGATATATAGACGACATATTCCTAATTTGGACGGGATCGGCAGAATCATTTGTGTCGCTTATGTCTAGTCATAACATATCCGATAGTCCCATTAAATTCACCTACTCTATTGATTGCAAGTCAGTGCATTTTCTTGATGTATTGATAGAATTGAATGATGGTAAAATCTCCACGAACTTATACAGTAAACAAACAGACCGGAACACCCTGCTACATGCAGCAAGTTTTCACCCTAAGCCCTTGAAGTATGGGTTACCATACTCCCAATTTCTCCGTGCTAGTCGGATTTGTAGTGATAATGGGACAGCTATCGATAACATTAATCAAATGATAGTTAAATTTAAAACTCGGGGTTATGGTGAGCAGATGCTACAGCAAGCAAAAGCTAGAGCATTATCCATTCCCCGTGAGCAGCTCTTGTCTACCAGACAAAGAAATAATAACATTAATCGTATCCCCTGGGTAAACCACTATAATGATAAAAGCAATCACATTAGAACTATTACAAGAAGACTTTGGCCTATAGTCAGTACTGACAAAAATGTAAATCTAATGGGTAAGTCAGTGATGCCATGTTATACCAGGGGGAGAAACATACGTGACTGGGTAGTCAAGACTGATATTACCAAGATAGAAACCTCTGAACCCCATTTTTTGTCAAGAAAGAATGGCTGCTATAAATGTTTAAGTTGCACCACCTGTAGCTATATGGTGGCTGGGGACAGCTTTAGACATCCATATAGCGGCAAAAAGTTTTTTATTAGGCATCGGGTGACATGTACGACAAAATTTATTGTTTACATGATCACTTGTCCATGTGGCCTCAGTTACGTGGGAAAAACAGACAGAACCCTACGTGAACGTATGGCTACACATAGATTATCGATTAGGACTGCTCTAGAGAAAGGTCACAGCGATCAACCTATTGCAAGACACTTTGTGAGAGCTGGTCATAATTTATCAGCTCTTAGGTATATGATTATTGACCATGTGCCCCCCAGACGTAGGGGGGAGATAGATCTCTTGCACTTTTACGCTGTGAATCTAGGTGGATTCATAGATTAAACACCATGTCCCCTAAGGGTCTTAACGAAACCCTTGGGCTCCATTGTTTCCTATGAGAGTAAAATCCTTTAGATGATCTCATCATTTGGGATCTCCATTAGACTACAATACATATCGTATAATATGGGGTATATTTGTTTTGGATGTATTTCTATTAATTTGATGAGTGTTATCATGTGATTAGATTCAATTATTAGGGTTTGCTGCCGGATATATGCGAGTTTAGCAAACAATATATAATGTGCTATCTTTGTGGGGTTTTTTATAGATCAACATCGGATTACAATAATAATATTTATAATACCTATGTGTTTTATCTAATAGAATTGCTCTTTGCATATGCATAAATATTCCATATGGTTACTTGTTCCCTCATGATGCCGTTTTATCTGTCACAGTGTTTTGTCAATCGGTTGTAATGGTGACGGGGAACGAATGATGACGTCATTTGTGGGCGCCGTCCTCGGTCTTCCGGATCCAGCCGAGATCCACGTGGTGCTGTGAGGGGATTTAAACGTGAGTTTTTTGTCTATTTATTTATCCTGATGACGAGGAAATAAAGTCCTCGAAACGTTGAAGCAGATCCCTGCCTATGTCTGATAATTTACGAGTGCCGCCGATTGCGAGTATATATATATATATATATATATATATATATATATAGCAAAAGTAGCAGGCGGCACTCCAAGGACTTCAAGATGCAGAAAAATAATATCAACGTTTCGATTTTATTCAAATCGTCATCAGGATATAAACAACAGTAAAACGAACAAACATATATAGCTCACCATCACCAAGGACGCCAGACCCGCTTCCTCCCGCCCTTCCGCACAACAAGCGCCGGCGGCTAACAGTGACGTCACACGCTACACCGTGCGTCTGGCGCGTGTTGCCGTCCCACAGCGTCCTGTTGCTAGGTAACGGGGAAACGCGAGAACATATAATTATAACTTTAATACATAAAACAAAAACAGGGCAATGTGGCTACTTGGTCAATTCTAGTCTTATCCACAAAGAGCAATACTAGCAATATACTGTAATGAACAGACATAAGCATACACAGAAATACCGGAATCGTAATACACTATAGATAATAAACTGAGCAGTTATAGCAATGAATGTAGCACCCTACAATACTACAGAAAACTATTTAATCCCAGATTTTCATTAAGACCATAAGGAGAAACTGTATTAAGGCGATGTATCCATCTAGCCTCTTTCTGGAGAAGGATTCTATCCCTGTCACCTCCACGTATTCTTTTCTCAACATGTTCTATAATTTTGTACCTAAGGGTAGCTAGTCCATGATTAAACTCTCTAAAGTGACGAGCTACCGGTTGTTCTTGGGACACTATAGTGCCCTCCACAGCTTTTCTAATGGAGGATCTGTGCATATTCATACGCTCTTTAAATTGCCTTGTGGTCTTCCCTATATAGAAAAGACCACAAGGACAACGTATAAAGTAAACCACATGGGTGGTAGTACAGGTAAGTACTTGCCAAATGGCAATACGTTTGCCTGTGTGGGGATGAGCAAATGAATCCCCAGTCTCTAGAAAACTACATGTAGTGCAACCAGTGCACTTGTAACACCCAGGTTTACGTCTTAAAAAAGTGCCCGGCATAACCGAGACTTTACTGCCGGTAATGTCATTCTTTACCAGCCAATCCTTTAGATTTCTGTTACGGGAGAAGCTAGGTAAAACAGACATATTCTGAAAAACTTTCAGATCAGGGTCAGTGGATAACAATGGCCATAACATTTTGGTGTGCTTAACCAAATGATCACTGCGTGAATTAAATCTTTGTACAAAAGGAATTTTTCTTGTTAACGCCACCGATTTTCGGTTAGTTGAATGTAAAAGTTCAGAGCGTGGAATAGCCAGAGCCTTTTCCTTAGCTCTCAACAAATCTGAATATTTATAGCCCCTGGCCAAAAACTGAGTGATCATGATATCAATATCCCTTTTCGTGGATTCAATGTTGTCTGAAATCCTATGCACCCTCAAAAATTGAGAGAACGGAAGGCCTTTTTTAGTAGATAGTGGATGCTGGCTGGAGAAATGTAATACATTATTCCTATCAGTAGTTTTTCTAAACAAGGCAGTATGTAACTGGCCATGGTCAAGAGTCAATTTAACATCTAGGTAATTAACCTCTAGATTACTGATACAATATGTAAATTTGATGAATTCGTTGCAACTATTGGCATGTATCATTAATTGATGAAATTCTGCTTCATCTCCTAGCCAAATAACCAATAGGTCGTCAATATACCTGACAAACAGTAAGATCTTAGAAGCAATATTAGGATCTAGAAAAAAGATGGTCCGTTCAATCTCAAACATATACCCATTGGCAAAAGCAGGGGCCACGCAGCGGCAGCCAACACTCACATACAGAAACAGCGTGCTCCGGTGCCCAGGTCGGTGAATGCATACAAGTCCAGGAAATGACCAACACTCGGAGGCAAAAATTATTAAATAAAGCAGCATACATTAGTCCGAAGTCTGTCAAATATATATATATATATAGCAATATTTCCACTGGGTGGAAGGTGCACTCTCGCTGAAATGAATGAAGACTTTATTGGGAAAGTCCAAAAGCCTTATATGTCGACGTTTCGGTCCGTATGACGAACCTTTCTCAAGACTAATGACTCTTTAGGTTAACATCGTTCATCAAATCTTAATCATGTGTCTATGAAGAAAAACAAAGTATAGACAAATTCACATATACAGGGAACTACGCCTCCCAGGCCAAGTAACATCTGATCACCTTCCCATAGTATATTCAACTATTGAAATACACCATCTCACCAATTTTTAGTGTGTATGACCATGCTACTTTTACATGAATATACCACCATCACCTGTGACAAAGCCACCCAAACTCCTAGTACCATATAATGTAAAACAGCTCACCTAAGATCAGATCATTGTCATCAAAAATTTCCTAGCACAAAAGAGTAGCATATCCGGACACAGCCATAAGAGTCATAGATGTAGATAATAATAAATGTACATCTAGAAATCGAATATAGACAATAGATTATACTAAAGGTTGACAGGGATCACTATCTTATACTTCATTAAGAATAATCACAAACATACCTGATCAAACAGATCCTGCTAACATGATACAGCTACAGGGTCACGATATACACGACGTGCTGCATAAATAACAACAAAAACTACATCTATGTTTCACTTCAATATAAGCTCAATAACAGGTAAAATAGCACAAAGAGTAACACTTACAGAGGTCGGGAGAGGAGCAGAGCGTCCCTGTGCTGCATGCCAAATGACAGCAACAGGACTGCTATTTAAATATCCCGGACCGGAAATGACCGGATGCATCATGTGCAACACACAAAAGTTTCCCGCCAACATGAAATCACAGCCCGTGCTCCACAAAGGGCTCTCAAATGCCCCACAGACGCGGCTCTCTAGCCGCTCATCAAAACCGCCGACTAGAGCCACTCTCAAATGTACCTGCAGTACTTAGAACGCTACTCCGGCAGGACGCGGATCCCATGCGTTCCACCTGCCGGAAATGCGTTCCACTGAACCGGAAATGACGCGGGTATGCACCCGATAAACGGTAAAATCGAATAACTCAGTGGGTGAACTCTAAATTAGGTTCCTACCCACTATAATGCTCAAAAGGAGTCCGTACTCAGGTGACTGGGTACAATGTATCCTAAGGCTTAACTCCAATTCAGATACCAAAACAATACCAAAGTGATCATGGGAAGTGACAAATAATCAACATATTTCAGATGCCTATGCCTGGGGGGTAGTCCTTACAGACAAACATCACATAATGGGACTATTACAAACATAAAATACTATATACATATAATTCCTCTTATAGGAACCGTTAGTGCCTAATGATATTAGGCTGCCTATATGCACACTAGATTAATATATCAAATAACCATATGCAAAAAAATACATAATGTGATTGGAACAGATTGTATAAATAGCATCATCGCCTAGTGTTATGCATAGTAAGGAGAACCGAAAAAATCGTCCTCCACAACACAAGTATATATCAATTTTCACAGTTGTAAATGGTCCCAAGAGTTCAATAAATGATATAAAAATAAATATAAACAAAGAGGAAAATACAGTTTTATATTATTACAAAAAAACATTAAATGGATTGGACTCATTAAGTCCTCTGGGAGCGACCGTATCCAACCGATGTATCCAATAACTTTCACGTCTCTTTAAAGGCAGGGACCGGTCGCCACCAGTAGGACATGGTGGAATCCAATCGATTAATTTACACTTTAGACTGGCAACTTGATGTTTAGCTGTTAAAAAGTGCCTGGCTACCGGTTTATCCGTTTTGCCTGTGGCCAATGCAGTATGAATCGAGGATCGATGATTAGCCATCCGGTCTCGAAAGGGCCGTGTAGTCAGACCAACATATACAAGCCCACATGGACACTTAAGGATATAAATTACATGGTCTAACCGACAATGTAGGTGATATTTTAGCTTAATCACCTTACCAGAATGGGGATGACAAAACACCGGACCAGTCAACATAGATCTACATGTGGTGCAGCTACCACAAGAGTAGCTGCCTGGTCTTGACTGCATCACTTGAAATGGAGTCAATTCTTTTTTTGGGAACATGGTAGGGCACATCAATAGTTGTCTAAGGTTCGCGCCTCTACGATAGGCTACCATGGGTGAATTCATTTTAGAAAAAGGAAGATTGACATCCGAGGCTACAATAGGCCAGTGCTTCCTTAGCGATTTCTGTATAGTGGTAGTATTGTCATACTGTGTAGGGAAAATCATGCGATCTAAGTTTTTATTAGTCTTACTCTGTTGACCTAAAAAGATTTTAGTTGCTCTATTTAGGCATTTGGCTAATGTTCTAGGTGTATATCCTCGACTCAAAAATCGAGAAGTCACCTCTGCACATTGTATATTTCTACGGTCTGGTTCAGAGTTGATTCGCATGATTCGTAGATACTGTGAAATGGGAAGACTTTCTTTTAAAGCAGGAGGATGAAAACTATCTGCCTGTAACAGCAGATTACGATCTGTGGATTTACGAAAAACAGTGGAGATGAAACCTGCATCCGTTCTAATAACGGTAACATCAAGAAAATTCATTTCGGTAGATGAGATGGTGTGTGTCAAGCGAATAGGGCTATCTAATGAATTTAATTAATTGACCATGCAAATGAACTCGGATTCGGTACCTCGCCAAAGTAAAAAGATATCGTCTATGAATCTTTGATAGAAGATTATCTTATGGCCATAGATAGGTAATAAATGTGTGTTCTCATAATCAGCCATATAGAGATTGGCATATGCAGGGGCCAAATTAGACCCCATTGCAGTGCCTGCAATTTGCATAAAGTACTTATCTTTGTATAAAAAATGGTTCTGAGTCAATACTAGTTCAGTGAGTTCTAATATGAAATTAATTGGAAATTCAAGATTCTCAACTTTCAACAAACTTTTCTTAATAGTGTCAAGCCCTGCTTGATGCGGAATTACTGTGTATAACGAACAAACATCTAGGGATGCCAACATCAAATTTTCATCATCTACCTGGATCCCATGTAACTGGGTCAGAAAATCACCGGTATCCTTTAAATAGCTTCCAGTTTTTAATACTAGTGGTTGTAAAATACTATCCACTAGAATGGCTAGTGGTTGTAATATAGAACCATCAGCAGCTATAATAGGCCTTCCAGGTGGGTGGACCAAAGTTTTATGTATTTTTGGAAGCGTATAAAGTATTGGGCATTTAGGATGATCAACTTTCAGAAATTTTTTTAAATCATCACTTATCCAGCCCTGTTCATAGCCAAATTGAATGGTGGAATCAACCTTGTTTTTTATTTTAATCATCGGATTACAATCTAGTGGTCTATACGTCCTGGCATCCGCTAATTGGCGTAAGATTTCTTGGTCGTAGTCAGCCCAATCTTGGACTACGACCGCGCCCCCTTTATCCGCTGGACGGATAACGATAGAGGTGTTCTCCCTGAGCGCTTTAAGTGCCAAGCGTTCGGGGGGGGTCAGATTGTCATACATCTTAGATGTTTTATCTGTCTCAATGTCAGATTGTACTAATCTCAAAAACGTTTTGATGCTTGAATTTGAAGATGGGGGGTCAAAATGTGATTTTCCACGGAATCTACTCGTTTCTCCAACTGTAGATTTATCCGAAAAGTATTCACGGAGCCTCATAGACCTGCCAAATTTATATTGGTCAACTAGTTTGTTAAATGTTTGAGTTTTACATACTGGCACAAAGGTTAACCCTCTAGATAAAAGTTTTATTTCGGCCTCATTTAATTGTTTACAAGACAAGTTGAAAACAGTGTTTACTTGCGTTTCTGACGCACCCGCAACGTTGGAATTTATAGGATGAGAGTGCAGGATCAACGTAGATATATATATATATATTCTCCAAACCTCTGGCACTAGGAATGTCCCTGGAAAAGGACAGTCTCGCTCCGGTGCCCTCCCCAGGGATGTCGTCCTTTGTAGATATGTCCTGGAAAGATGAGACAGCACTCGGAGGTTTTTGAATTACAACAACTTGTATTGGTGCAAAATCAACTTTTCGGGGTCTCCCCCTTCGTCACGATATGACGAACATCCTGACGAAGGGGGAGACCTAGAAACATTGATTTTGCACCAAATCAATTCAAAAGTCTCCGAGTGCCGCCTCATCTTTCCAGGACATCCTAGATCTGAATGAATGAAATATTCTTATTAAATACTTTGTTCTTTACATAGTTCAATGTGCTGACAACAAAATCACGCAAAAATTATCAATGGAAATCAAATTTATTAACCCATGGAGGTCTGGATTTGGAGTCACACTCAAAATTAAAGTGGAAAAACACACTACAGGCTGATCCAACTTTGATGTAATGTCCTTAAAACAAGTCAAAATGAGGCTCAGTAGTGTGTGTGGCCTCCACGTGCCTGTATTACCTCCCTACAATGCCTGGGCATGCTCCTGATGAGGTGGCAGATGGTCTCCTGAGGGATCTCCTCCCAGACCTGGACTGAAGCATCCGCCAACACCTGGACAGTCTGTGGTGCAATGTGGCGTTGGTGGATGGAGCGAGACATGATGTCCCAGATGTGTTCAATTGGATTCAGGTCTGGGGAACGGGCGGGCCAGTCCATAGAATCAATGCCTTCGTCTTGCAGGAACTGCTGACACACTCCAGCCACATGAGGTCTAGCATTGTCTTGCATTAGGAGGAACCCAGGGCCAACCGCACCAGCATATGGTCTCACAAGGGGTCTGAGGATCTGATCTCGGTACCTAATGGCAGTCAGGATACCTCTGGCGAGCACATGGAGGGCTGTGCGGCCCCCCAAAGAAATGCCACACCACACCATTACTGACCCACTGCCAAACCGGTCATGCTGGAGGATGTTGCAGGCACCAGAACGTTCTCCTTGGTGTCTCCAGACTCTGTCACGTCTGTCACATGTGCTCAGTGAGAACCTGCTTTCATCTGTGAAGAGCACAGGGCGCCAGTGGCGAATTTGCCAATCTTGGTGTTCTCTGGCCAATGCCAAACGTCCTTCACGGTGTTGGGCTGTAAGCACAACCCCCACCTGTGGATGTCGGGCCCTCATACCACCCTCATGGAGTCTGTTTCTGATCGTTTGAGTAGACACATGCATATTTGTGGATTGCTGGAGGTCATTTTGCAGGGCTCTGGCAGTGCTCCTCCTGTTCCTCCTTGCACAAAGGCGGAGGTAGCAGTCCTGCTGCTGGGTTGTTGCCCTCCTACGGCCTCCTCCACGTCTCCTGATGTACTGGCCTGTCTCCTGGTAGCGCCTCCATGCTCTGGACACTACGCTGACAGACACAGCAAACCTTCTTGCCACAGCTCGCATTGATGTGCCATCCTGGATGAGCTGCACTACCTGAGCCACTTGTGTGGGTTGTAGACTCCGTCTCATGCTACCACTAGAGTGAAAGCACCACCAGCTTTCAAAAGTGACCAAAACGTCAGCCAGAAAGCATAGGAGCTGAGAAGTGGTCTGTGGTCACCACCTGCAGAACAACTCCTTTATTGGGGGTGTCTTGCTAATTGCCTATAATTTCTACCTGTTGTCTATTCCATTTGCACAACAGCATGTGAAATTGATTGTCAATCAGTGTTGCTTCCTAAGTGGACAGTTTGATTTCACAGAAGTGTGATTGACTTGGAGTTACATTGTGTTGTTTAAGTGTTCCCTTTATTTTTTTTGAGCAGTATATATATATATATATATATATATATATATACACAGTATACAGTACACACTCTGTATAATGATTTAAGTTATTGTTTTATCACTTATCAAGGGATTATTAACTGTGACTAAGTGTGCATTTATGCTTTATACTGCTTTCAGTATTTTACCTTGTTGTGCCAAAGGTTCATCCCATTTTCCGTTGCATCCTTCTAATGCTGGTGATCGATATGTCCAGGTCATACTTGGAATGGAGAATTCATTTTATTTGTGAAGCAGTACGCTCATCATCCTCATGAGTTAGTTCCTCCACAATCTCTTGCACTCTCCTACAGTACAATACAGTACGAAAAATACGAATTAATGAACAGCACAATCACAGGAAGATAAAGTGTTACTTTTTTCTTTACTATTACAACAAAATTGACTATTGTATACAGTAAGTTAAACATTACAGTACTGTACAGTACGTACCATGTGCATTTTGTAGGAAATACAAATATGGGCATTGTTCTCTCGAAAGCATGATAGCACACAGTTTTTAAAGTGACTATAATGTCACTTTCCTTGAGCCATGCATGGATCTCTTTGATGCTTTTATTTTCTATTTTCATGTTGGCGACTAGCTTGCTCATAGTTTTGTTGATAGTTACTGGCATGTTGTCCAACCGTAACTCCTGTGTGGAGAAAAAACATTTGTGAATACTGTATTCTAAAATTTACACATTTGAAAATTTGCATCGGTTTTATGATAAAAGCTAATACTGTACATGTTTACTTTACAGTACCTGATGTTCAAATTTAAGTACTGTATACTGTACTGTAGCGTACTGTACTGAAAATACCACATCAGTGTTATGGACTGCAATTACTTTCCTGTATAAAACAGTTGAATAACCCTCCTTGGAAGTGCATGGGCCCTGTGAGACTTAAAGTACTGTACAGCATAAGGGACGACTGACATACTGTACCAGCATTACATACAGTACATGTCACTACTGTATGTAAATTCTTCAATTATTGCGTACCAGCAATGCTGCTTACTGAATAATACTGTAGGTCGAGAAATGTGCGTCTCAATACGGTAGTTAAAAAACACAGGGGGCTATGGGGATAAGCGAGCTCAATGCAATGTAAGATACTGTACACCAGACTCAGGGGCGTATCCAGAACTTTGTGGGACCCATACTGTGGCAACATTTTGAAGGGGCCCCCATCCCAATGCTTATAGAGAGACTCTGCAGCAGTTTTTCATTTTATGCCCTATAATAGTGTCCAGCAGTACTGTACTTTGGTTCATTTTCTGAACCATAGCAGAGTCTTATTTAATGTTATGCCTCATAGTAGTGCCCTAGATTCTTTTATGAATCATACTGAAGTAGTGAATAAGTTCACCCTACAGTACTGTACTGTATGTCACATTTCAGAGCTGCCAGGACACATTATGCCACACAGTACCCCCAATTCACATTATTATATACTGTATAGTGCTCCCCGTTCATATTGTGCCTCAGTACAGAGCTCCGGTCCATATTACATAAAAATGTCCTACAGTTCATGTTATACTGTACCACACTACAATGGGGTGTGCAAAAATTAACCAGGCGCTAATATACCACAACCCAACTAAAATGGTTGTGTTAATACAATGTTTAATATCAATATTTAAACCAATACAATATATGTTCAAGCTGCAAGAAAAAATTGACTTGGGGTAAATCAAGTCAAACAGAGAGAAACCGGCACTTTAAAGTCCCTGGTAACTTGGAAACAACAGACACATAGATTCCTGCGCTAATTAACTCTACAGAATGATATGGCTCAGAGTTTGCTTGACTCAATAAAAACAAAACAAAAAGGATAATTAAATATACTTTATATGATTCTTTTTTATTTTTATCACACATACATACATGTATGTTTAAAAATTAATTTAAGAATAAATTGATTAGACCGGTCTAAATAAAACATAAATCAAAAAAGCAAAAATCAGAACATAGTAATAAGCTAATAATAAGCTAAAGGAGGTGGATCATAAGTAAACTCCTGTGCACAGAAAAATCAATAAAAATACTAAAAATAAGTCCTTTGTATAGGATCGTGCAAATAGTTTGACCAGCTATAAATTGCAACAGTGTCTCGTTATGTTTTGTAGTGTTAGACACTCTTCATCAAATTGCCACTCAGCCAAAAAGTGCAACAGGTAAGTGTGACAAACGCTCCACAACGGAACTTTACATATGGTTCGCACCTGAAGCTGACATGCGGAACAGGAAAATAATGTGAGACGGTCTCGGGCTGCGGGAAGGCGCTTCGCTGGCGCCTGGTATGTTATTGTTAATTACCCCGACTTCCAGGCTCTGTGAGTCCGCGTCTTCGGGTGCCGTATGCAGACACCTGCGTCCCGTTAATAGGCACACCTTCACCGTTGATTCTCCTGATAATGCCTCTGGAGCCCGGCTTCCAGGCTCTGTGAGTCTCCGGGTGCCGTATGCAGACACCTGCGTTTTAGTGTTACTCACACGTTCACCATCAATTCTCCAGATAATGTCACTGGAAAAGATAAGCTGTAAAAGTGCAATATAGCTGGTGCACAAAGGTCCAAATAGGCTGCTCCTCTGACGCGTTTCGCTCCTCTTATGGGAAGCCCCCATAAGAGGAGCGAAACGCGTCAGAGGAGCAGCCTATTTGGACCTTTGTGCACCAGCTATATTGCACTTTTACAGCTTATCTTTTCCAGTGACATTATCTGGAGAATTGATGGTGAACGTGTGAGTAACACTAAAACGCAGGTGTCTGCATACGGCACCCGGAGACTCACAGAGCCTGGAAGCCGGGCTCCAGAGGCATTATCAGGAGAATCAACGGTGAAGGTGTGCCTATTAACGGGACGCAGGTGTCTGCATACGGCACCCGAAGACGCGGACTCACAGAGCCTGGAAGTCGGGGTAATTAACAATAACATACCAGGCGCCAGCGAAGCGCCTTCCCGCAGCCCGAGACCGTCTCACATTATTTTCCTGTTCCGCATGTCAGCTTCAGGTGCGAACCATATGTAAAGTTCCGTTGTGGAGCGTTTGTCACACTTACCTGTTGCACTTTTTGGCTGAGTGGCAATTTGATGAAGAGTGTCTAACACTACAAAACATAACGAGACACTGTTGCAATTTATAGCTGGTCAAACTATTTGCACGATCCTATACAAAGGACTTATTTTTAGTATTTTTATTGATTTTTCTGTGCACAGGAGTTTACTTATGATCCACCTCCTTTAGCTTATTATTAGCTTATTACTATGTTCTGATTTTTGCTTTTTTGATTTATGTTTTATTTAGACCGGTCTAATCAATTTATTCTTAAATTAATTTTTAAACATACATGTATGTATGTGTGATAAAAATAAAAAAGAATCATATAAAGTATATTTAATTATCCTTTTTGTTTTGTTTTTATTGAGTCAAGCAAACTCTGAGCCATATCATTCTGTAGAGTTAATTAGCGCAGGAATCTATGTGTCTGTTGTTTACAATGGGGTGTGGTATGTTAGGTCAACAGTAAGTAGGTAGACATTGTTTGAGTCAACCACTATTGGTCAACAGTAAGTAGGTCGACAGGGATGCTAGGTCAACAGGGTCTTTAGGTTGACATGGTCTAGGTCGACAGGTGAAAAGGCCCCATAGCAGCTGCACTGCCTACACCTACAGTATAGTATGGTACAGTAGCCCATGCACATTATGATACACCGGACTCAATCACATAGCAAGTTGAACAAATGGCTGCCGCCCATGACCCCTCGCCCTCTGAAAGCCACCAGCTATGGAGCGAGCAATGGCACAGGTTTTGCAGGCTACAGGACAAAGCTGAAGGAGCATCTGAATACCCTAGCTAAATTACACAAGGGCGATAGGGCTAGGCGAGCTCTATGCACATTACGATACATCGAACTTGATCGCATAGCAAGTTGACAAAATGGCGTCACCCATTATCCCCCTGCCTCATGGCAGCGCTCAGCTATGGAGCGAGCAACGGCACAGGTTTTGCAGGTTACAGGACAAAGTTGAAGGAGCATCTGAATACCCTAGCTAAATTACACAGGGGCGATAGGGCTAGGAGAGCTCTATGCACATTACGATACATCAGCCTTGATCGCAAAGCAAGTTGACAAAATGGCCACCGCCCGTTATCCCTCCGGCTCGTTGCAGCACTCAGATACGGAGCGAGCGACGGCATAGGTTTTGCATGCTGCAGGGCAATGATGAAGGAGCGTCACAATACCCTAGCTAAAATACACAGCTCCATAGCTGTCCATCGTTTATGCTGTTAGGGGACTTGGGTGCTCATATTGCAAAACACTGTATTTACATCCTTCTCCCCCTACCCCCATCCCACTTCCTCCCTTGGAGCCTACACAGTTCATACAGTATACAGGGAGGGAGGTCAGGTTACAATATATGTAAAACACAATACTACAGTATTCTGTATTTGAAAATTAGATAAAGAACTGCAGTCACTATGATAGGTGTGTAAATGGTACAGTAGCAGTGATCCCTTCTCATAAAATACAACACAGATTCTCTATCGCCGATGATCTACAGTACTGTGTTGCGTGAACAGTTAATTGCGTGAGGATACACTCATTTATATTTACTGGTATGTTTACGGGTGCTCATTCCCGCTGTGTATTTTACATAGTGGAATCAGACGGTCCTGCAGATTTACCGATTTATGTGAAACCTGTGTGTACCCTTCCATTGAATATATTACAATGGATTACAAAGAAAAACAATTATAACGGGTGGCAGCAATTTTGTAAACTTGCTATGCGATCGAGTCCGTAATGTGCAAAGAGCTGTCCTATCCCTATCGCCCATGAGTATTTTAGCTAGAGTATTGTGATGCTCCTGTAGCTTCGCCATGCTTTATGTAAAACTTGTGTGCACACTTCTATTGAATGTGAAAGTATAGTACAGTACAATAGATACAAAAATAAAAAAATTAATAAAGTGAAAAAAATTAACAAGCATTTGCACTTTGGGAATCGAACCCGGGACTCTAAGTATGGAAAGTGGCACACTTCACCACTGGTACACGTTGCCTAATAGCAACTGCACAAGCTCAAGTGTAAATATACTGTAAGCATTGAGCCCGTCCGATTGTTTTTTGTGTAGGGGACTTGGACGCTCATATTCGACACTTCATCATACTGTATCCTTATCATTAATGGACCATACTTTAGTTTGTAACACGTTCTACAGTATATCATGATTTTCATCTATATAAATGACAGTATTGTTAATTGTGTTTGCGTCTGTATACACTAACAGGGCAAAGAACAAGTGTTTTAACATCTTCATTTGCATCTCTATAAACTTTTTTTCTATTTACTCTCTCCATCTGACCATTGGTCTGTGTGTACAGTATGCAGTACGTACATTCATCACTGACCATTTGCAAGAGCTTGTAGATCAATCCATCACTATTCGCTCTAAAGTACTGGATTAGTGAAGCATTAGCCACCCAGTGGTGGAGATGTGTATTGCATGCTGAGAATGTAGTCTTGCCTCAACGCGCCTGTCCGTGATTAATCTCAGCAACCTAAGCTATCTCCTAGGCGTGACTAAACCTCCATCTTAGCGCAGAAACAGCCAAGATAACGGAGGCTCCATATGTACTTTCTAGATCATTCTTAACAGCTTTTCAAACACTTCTACGAAGCTGCCTTTCTTGTGTCTAGGGTAGAATGTGGACTTACATTTTAATTTAATTTCATCTTCAACAAAGTGAGACGTCTAAAAAAATCTTTCTACATCAACATAAACATTATATTTATTGCACCGATTGGAAGGTGCGAATTTGAAACCTTTTTCAAGGATACTAGTCTCATGAACCGTTAACTGGTAATCACTTAAATAGATTTTAGTGGTATTTTTTGTAACTGGACTGGATATCACCTCTTCCTTTTCTGGGCTCTCATTCATAGGGATGGTATTTAGTTAATTTGAACCTATACATTTCCGTCTCCTTTTTGAATTTAATGATTTTAATTTATCTCCCCTAATGCCACATTTTCTTATTATTTTCTTATTATTCTTATTTACCTCCACCTTCTGTGGATCGTCTGTCCCATCCCTAAAAAATGACAATGGTTTCCAGCGGTATAATATTTAATCTCCTCCCTAGAATCCCTATGCTCTTTCTCTCTATAGGTGTACCGCTAATTGTATTCTTCTGGGTATCTCCTATTTCTCCATGTATTCCCTTCCTCCCTTCCAATATATGTCCTCCTATTATCAAAGTGTTTATACTGATTTCTTCTCACTTTACGTTCACCGCCTTGTTGATCCTCATAAAGACCCGGATCTCTTTCTGATTGATATATTCTCCTCTCCTTAATGTTGTCATTAACCCTTTTTCCTTTATACTCATATCGATTCTTATGATTAACTGATGTGATCATTAATTCTTTATTCTTCTCCACTTTTTTTCTAGATCCAACTGGTATATCCTCATTCATTTTTTTTGCTTCATCTATACCCCTAAAGTATTTCTTCTGTTTTTTATTTTTAATCTCCTTCTCAATCTTCTCTATCCTTCTAATTATACCTTCCTCCAATTCCTTGAAATCCTCAAGTTCTGAATAAGGTTCTACCAGAGACCTAAGAGACCCAATCTCCTCCTCTAGTTCCTTAACAATGTTGCTCTTCTCCCTGATGATTAATTACATAAGCGAGTGAGATTAACCATCCACAGGTCAATTTTTTGGACCTAAGGGTCTATGTGGAGGATGATAAGATCAAAACCAGCAATTATGTGAAGAGTACGGATTACAACTTTTTTATTGATTACACCAGCAACCATCACAACAATTGGCTGCGCAGCATCCCTGTTAGTCAGTTCCACCGCATTCGGCGGAATTGCACAGAAATGAAGGAATATGAACAACATGCCAATATCCTACAGTAACAATTCCAGGAAAAAGATTACAACCCATTAATAGTGAAAAAGGCTAGGGATTTAGGTGCAGATCTGGATAGGGATGCATGTTTAAATAAAGATAACACAAAACATAAGGAAAATACCAGAGATAGCGGTATATCATTTATTACTGAGTTTAATAGCATAAACAAATCGAGAAGATATTAAAGCAACATTGGGATATCCTCAATAGGGACCCCGTGTTAAAAGGCCATATATCTGATCAGCCTAGTTTTATTTATAGAAAAGTCAGGAACCTAAAAGAAGTGTGGTCAGTAGTGTATTGGTTGCCCCTAGAATACAAACCAGAATTAAATCCAAGGGCTTCAACAGGTGCGGCACATGTATTATGTGCCGCAACTGTAGAGGAAAAGAAAGTAAAATAACGGAATATAGATCAACACAAACCAATTTAATATACCCCATTAAGGATTTTTTGACTTGTTCCACCAAAAATAGTGTGTACCTATTGGAGTGCTCTTGTGGCTCACAATATGTGGGACGTACCACAAGGGCACTCAAGGTGCGCATGGCAGAGCATGTCCGTAACATTAAAAAAGGATTGGAGACACAAAATGTTTCCTTACATTTTAAGAATACACATACAGATAGGTCTACGGCTATCTTGGCTTCATTGCTGCGCCTAGGCACACCATGGTTTATTTACATAAACCCTTCATCTATTGTTCTCAGCTGCATTACAATACAGAGAACAATACAGCAGGGGATTAAGTCATTACAGCAGGAGGACTGCCCAGTCTAGGTTAATCCTATTAAAGGCAGAGATAAACATGGACCCATCTGTAACTGTAATATAAACCAATTGGTGAGTTTTTGTGCCATTATGTGTATCAATTATGATTGGCACAGAAATGATGATGAGGAGAGATTGGCAAAAGCTGAGATGAGGAAGATCTATGAGTTAAAAACCTTACATCCAAAGGGCCTCAATGTGGAGTTTGAGACCAAATGGTTCTTGTAGAATACATACTAACTATACTGTACTTAAAGGATCTAAAACTGCCTTGGTTGATAGCGTAAATGGAAATGGGATAAATAGTAAAATATCCTAACATTTTTTCCTTGCTTTGTTTATATAAATGTTCTATAGGGTTTTTCTGGTTGTTATATCTCTACTATATGTAGATTTTACTGTATGGTGTCATAATGGCAGAAAGTTTATTATCTATTCACCTGTATATATAAACACTCAGATATCTTTATGGTGCAGGTTTGGGCACTCAGGAGTTAAAACTCTGTGTGTCTTTATGTAGATAAACTGATTCATTTTTCGCAAAAATGATCTAGAAACCAAAAAGTCTTTGTACATTAGAACCACAAAAGAAGACTAGAGGTGGATGGTTGCGCTGTAAGGATTTATGCAAGACTGGGGGTAGTCTAGGAGTACCCTGCAAACTCCAAATGGTAGAAATGAACTGTAAATAGTAAAGTGACTCCTCCCACTTGGCGCTAATCCAATGCTACACTTTGGCATAAACTTCAGTTTTCACAATAAAATGTAATATATACCAACATGATATAAATAAAATATAGCTTTAATGCTGCACAATGGTTAAAAAGTGAAACAGAAAAAGGACCCAACATGGGAAACAGAATCCTACCAAGATGATAATCAGAGCCGCAGGTGTTATAAATGCAAGGTATTTCCCGGGAACAATACCCTGCATGTGGCTCCATCAGGTGTGTTCCCCAATGGTCCCTTTCACAGTCAAGATGTCCTAAAAGTCCAGAGGCACTGGAAGGCAGGCACCGAAGCGTTTTGGGACGTCAAGGTCCCTTTTTCAAGGCTGTATGCTTCCAGTGTAATGAAGGGAGTTCTTATACTGTCTAAAAACGGAACTTCCGGTCCGCCGTCTACCGGAACCGAAAGTGACCTCTGTGTTATGAGCCACGGCTGTGGCTCATTCCTGTTTTGCATTTTGGTTCTGTATTTTATGTTATACTTCTGTTTATGTTCCCCGTGGGTATCATGGGGTGCTCGGAGCTCACCCTTAAGGAGGGGATACTGTTATGAACCACAGGTAGTGGTTCATTTCTATTTTATGTTTATTAAGTTGTCTTGCATGCCAGGATTTCCTGTTGCTCTGTTTTAGTATGCTCTTGTCTGCTGCCGCTGGTTAGTCTGTGTAATTGCAGCTTGTTCCATGTGTTCAGCCTCACCTGGCTGCTAATTGCATCTTGTCAGCTGGAATCATGCAATAGGCCAGCTGCTCTGGATTATTAATTAGGCCTCTCTGTTATATGCTGGCTGATTGCAGTTCACAGACGCTGGTGATATTTCTGGGTTTTCAGTCTGCTTGAGTTCTGAGCTTGGTTCCTGCTAGTTCCTGAGCTTCCTGTTTGCCTGTGTCTGCTGCAGAGAGTTCCTAGTCCCGGTCTTTTCGGTTGTTCCTGTCCTCAGAGATCCTGTACTCGGAAGTTACCATCTGTTCCTGGAGTCTGACCGAGCACCTTTAACATCTGGTGGTGTTCGTGAGTCGCGGCGCAGCCGTGTGTTGCGGCTTGTCCGCTTCTGTTTATTATTTTGTTTAATTGTGTTCTGGAGCTTTGCGGAGGATTCCGCTTCCACAGATCCACTCTGGTGTCCGGCGGAGCCGGATAGGAGTGTCGGATCAGTGGATCCTTGGTTGTCCTTTTTCCTGGCGGCTAGTCCGCACATACCTTTTGATTTAGTTAGTTAGCTTGTAACCCCTGGCCTGGTTGCTTAGTCAGAGGGCCCCTTGTTATCACCCTGTCTCGGACTTCCCCTTGTCTCCCATTAAGACCTGCGGGGGCATCGGGGTTGGGCAGACATAATCCGCCCTCAAGCAACCATAGTCTCGCAGGGGATTTCTGATAACACGGGCGAGACAACGGAGTTAGGGCGCCAGGGGTTACTAGGCTATCCAGCTCCCACAACCAGCTTATTTTCCTGTACTCAGATCCCTGCCATAAGATCTCCTCCGGTCTGGAGTACAGGAATCATAACATTATCACCAGCCATACCACAAAAAAGAAATAAAACTTTTTTTTCTTTTTTGGCCCAGTCCAGTGTCTAGTCTAGAATCCAGTCCTGTCTAGAATTCAGTGTGCAGAATCCAATCCGGTGTTTAGAATCCAGTCCTGTATAGAATTCAGTGTGCAGATTCCAGTCCGGTGTTTAGAATCCAGTCCGGTGTTTAGAATCCAGTCCGGTGTTTAGAATCCAGTCCGGTGTTTAGAATCCAGTCCGGTGTTAAAAAAAAAAAAAAAAAAAAAAGTCTTGATTTGTTTAGCAAAATTTAGTCTTGTCTTGTCTTGTCTTGCCTTGTCTTAAATCCTCCTATGTCTACTATGCAAGCCCTGCAGGCATCTCTCGAAGCCCTGAACTCTGTATTCAGTGCTTTGAGACCAGAGCGACTACAAGTTTGGCAGCAATCCCTAAAGCAACTGCAAAACCTTCTGACTAAAATCTTGCTCATTTTGCCAGAAGTCGTTGAGAGTACATCTATCTCTAAAGAGACTCTTGTTCACAGTATGGTGACAAGAGAATCCTCTGGTTTAATTGAAGAGAAAAGGTTTAAAAGTTTTCTGCGGCCCAGGCTCTCAGAAGAGGAGCGTCTGCGTCGCAGAAACTTAAACTTATGCCTATATTGTGGGGGTTTAGGCCATTATCTGCAGACCTGTGAGTTGCGCAAGCCAAAGTGTGGTGACGAGTCTTGCCCTCTGGCCAAGTTGAGTCATGATACAAGACCTACTCCTGTCTCTACTGTGGCAGAGGTACTTGTCACACAACCCACACAAAAAAGCTCTCTGTCCTATAATTGGGGTCCTTGGGCAAGGGAGCCCCATTATAGATTCAGGAATCAAAAGAGAATGTTTCTCTCCTCTCTTGAGGTTCCTGTGGAAGCGGAGTTGCAAGTCCCTGGAGGGGTGCCCGATGCCCAGGTTCCTGGAGGGGTGCCCGATGCCCAGGTTCCTGGAGTGGTGCCCGATGCCCAGGTTCCTGGAGTGGTGCCCGATGCCCAGGGTCCTGGAGTGGTGCCCGATGCCCAGGGTCCTGGAGTGGTGCCCGATGCCCAGGGTCCTGGAGTGGTGCCCGATGCCCAGGGTCCTGGAGTGGTGCCCGATGCCCAGGGTCCTGGAGCGGTGCCCGATGCCCAGGTTCCTGGAGCGGTGCCCGATGCCCAGGTTCCTGGAGCGGTGCCCGATGCCCAGGGTCCTGGAGCGGTGCCCGATGCCCAGGGTCCTGGAGTGGTGCCCGATGCCCAGGGTCCTGGAGTGGTGCCCGATGCCCAGGGTCCTGGAGTGGTGCCCGATGCCCAAGGTCCTGGAGTGGTGCCCGATGCCCAGGGTCCTGGAGCGGTGCCCGATGCCCAGGGTCCTGGAGCGGTGCCCGATGCCCAGGGTCCTGGAGCGGTGCCCGATGCCCAGGGTCCTGGAGCGGTGCCCGATGCCCAGAGTGCTGGAGCGGTGCCCGATGCCCAGAGTGCTGGAGCGGTACCCGATGCCCAGAGTGCTGGAGCGGTACCCGATGCCCAGAGTGCTGGAGCGGTACCCGATGCCCAGAGTGCTGGAGCGGTACCCGATGCCCAGAGTGCTGGAGCGGTACCCGATGCCCTAGCTTATAGAGGGACATCAAATATTATAGTTCAGGTGTCCATACCGGAAGGGGTCTCAGAAGCTGTTACCCCAGGTAGGGATTTGAAAAGCGCAATCCCAGAAAGGGTATCTAAAACCATAGTTCTTGAAGGGAACTCGAGAAGCAAAACCCCAGAAGGGATCTTTGAAGTAATATCCCCAAGTGGGGTCTCGAGAGACGCGGCCCCAAAGAAGGGTCTAGAAGTCGCTTCCCCAGGAAAGAACTTAAGCAGCATAGCATTAGTGGAGGATCTGAACGTTATGGCTTCAGCAAAAGTCCCGGAAGTCATAGTCCCGGGAGAACTTTCGATAATTATCGACTCAGAGAGGGAGGCCGATGGCCCGATCCCAGTCAGGGAGGCCAACGGTCCGGTCCCAGTAAAAGAATCCGAGGTGCTGACCCCAGCGGGGTTCCCGGAGGCCACTGCCCCAGCGGGGTTCCCGGAGGCCACTGCCCCAGCGGGGTTCCCGGAGGTCACTGCCCCAGCGGGGTTCCCGGAGGTCACTGCCCCAGCGGGGTTCCCGGAGGCCACTGCCCCAGCGGGGTTCCCGGAGGCCACTGCCCCAGGTGGGGTTCAGAGAGTCACTGCCCCGGGTGGGGTTCAGAAAGTCACTGCCCCGGGTGGGGTTCAGAAAGTCACTGCCCCGGGTGGGGTTCAGAAAGTCACTGCCCCGGGTGGGGTTCAGAAAGTCACTGCCCCGGGTGGGGTTCAGAAAGTCACTGCCCCGTGTGGGGTTCAGAAAGTCACTGCCCCGGGTGGGGTTCAGAGAGTCACTGCCCTGGGTGGGGTTCAGAGAGTCTCAGCCTCAAGTAAGGTCAATAGTGACCAGGTACTAGCAAAGCACTTCAGTCAGTCAGATGGGAAGGAAACAGATCCTGACTCTGATATCTCAACATCCATAATCTTTGATGGGGACTTAGCCCAATTTCTGGCGCTTTACAAACACTATTACATTATTATGTTGTCTAGACCATTTCTGGGCATCACTCCAGAGAACCTTGTGCTCTATCTTATTTATTCTTTTAAAGGAGAGCCTTTTGAGTGGGTGACCAGCCTAATGAAAGCTGAAGATCCCATTCTTCAGGATCCCCCAGCATTCAGTGATGCAATTATTAAAAGATATGGTTCCAAAGAAATTGGTTCAGGTTCCTCTAAGTCACCCGTCTTGTCTTCTGAGATTCCACCAAATACTGTAAACTCGGCACAAGAGTCCCAGCCCGTTGTTTTGACTGCAGGATGTGCTTTTCTGACTTCTTCTTCTTCTAATAATAGTACTTTGCCAGAAAGTTCAGCTCCCAAGGGTAAGAAACCTGTCTCTGATTTGAACGCAGCCTTGTTGGGTGGTACCATCAGTTCAGACAATGTTTGGGGAATTACCTTGGTCAGACCTAAAGAGCTTTGTAAAAAGAAGAAGAAGAAAAAGAAATAATTTTTGACTCTTGCCTTGATAAAAAAAAAAAAAAGATTTTTTTTTTTCCTTATCTTGTGTCCAGTGGCCACCGTCAGGGGGAGGGCACTGTTACAAGCTGTGGTTGCAGCTTGTTTCTGTTTTCGTGTCTGTTTGACCAATGTGTCAGGTTTTTTTTTTGTATCCCTTGTTCTGGATAGTCTGAATTTTGGGGTCTTTTGACCCCTCCTCAAGAGGGGGGTAATGTTATGAGCCACGGCTGTGGCTCATTCCTGTTTTGCATTTTGGTTCTGTATTTTATGTTATACTTCTGTTTATGTTCCCCGTGGGTATCATGGGGTGCTCGGAGCTCACCCTTAAGGAGGGGATACTGTTATGAACCACAGGTAGTGGTTCATTTCTATTTTATGTTTATTAAGTTGTCTTGCATGCCAGGATTTCCTGTTGCTCTGTTTTAGTATGCTCTTGTCTGCTGCCGCTGGTTAGTCTGTGTAATTGCAGCTTGTTCCATGTGTTCAGCCTCACCTGGCTGCTAATTGCATCTTGTCAGCTGGAATCATGCAATAGGCCAGCTGCTCTGGATTATTAATTAGGCCTCTCTGTTATATGCTGGCTGATTGCAGTTCACAGACGCTGGTGATATTTCTGGGTTTTCAGTCTGCTTGAGTTCTGAGCTTGGTTCCTGCTAGTTCCTGAGCTTCCTGTTTGCCTGTGTCTGCTGCAGAGAGTTCCTAGTCCCGGTCTTTTCGGTTGTTCCTGTCCTCAGAGATCCTGTACTCGGAAGTTACCATCTGTTCCTGGAGTCTGACCGAGCACCTTTAACATCTGGTGGTGCTCGTGAGTCGCGGCGCAGCCGTGTGTTGCGGCTTGTCCGCTTCTGTTTATTATTTTGTTTAATTGTGTTCTGGAGCTTTGCGGAGGATTCCGCTTCCACAGATCCACTCTGGTGTCCGGCGGAGCCGGATAGGAGTGTCGGATCAGTGGATCCTTGGTTGTCCTTTTTCCTGGCGGCTAGTCCGCACATACCTTTCGATTTAGTTAGTTAGCTTGTAACCCCTGGCCTGGTTGCTTAGTCAGAGGGCCCCTTGTTATCACCCTGTCTCGGACTTCCCCTTGTCTCCCATTAAGACCTGCGGGGGCATCGGGGTTGGGCAGACATAATCCGCCCTTCGAACGCGGCTGCCATGGGCTCAAGCAACCATAGTCTCGCAGGGGATTTCTGATAACACGGGCGAGACAACGGAGTTAGGGCGCCAGGGGTTACTAGGCTATCCAGCTCCCACAACCAGCTTATTTTCCTGTACTCAGATCCCTGCCATAAGATCTCCTCTGGTCTGGAGTACAGGAATCATAACACTCTGTTTGCGTTCCACCCGCCGACCGGAAGTGATATGCGTTCCATTGGCCGGAAATGAGCCGCAATTCGCTCCTGCTAGTACTTTAGGGAAACAGATCCTAATTTAGATTGATTCCTGGCAGGTGGATATGATTCTTTGAATGCAGAGCTTCTCCCAGGATATATTATTTCCAGTATAGTACCATGAAAATATAAATAAACAATTTATTAAATAAGATAATGAAAATAAATTTAAAAATGACAAAAATTCATATAAAAATGACAAACAGAATATCAGGAGAAAATAGAATGTAATTTTGAATAAAATTATTATGAGGAAAAATTATACTGAAGAAAAATTTATTTTGAAAGAAAAATTAGAGGAACCACTTGATTTCAAAGTCTTGATTCAGACCTATGGGTGCGAGAGTTTGCAGATTAAAAATAGTTTTCATTTCTGCTTTTGCCAGGTTGATGTCCAGATTTCGATTCTTCCATGTTGCTTTAATATGATTAAGACCGATAAAGTTTGTAATGGAATTTGTGGAACATTGATGTTCTGTTCTGAAGTGTTCTGAAAGATGGTGAGTTGTTAAGTCTCTCCGGATATTGCGAAGGTGTTCGCCTATGCGGGTCTTCAATGATCTGGATGTCCTACCTATATAGCTTTTCCCACATTTGCATGTGATCATGTATTCAACATTAGTGGTCTTGCATGTGATAAAATCACGGATTCTAAGAACGGCTCCATTGACAGTGACTTCAGTAAACTTTGAATTGTCAGATTTGCTGTTTCTACACCCCAGACAGACTCCAAAATGGTGGAAGCCTGAGTTCTACACTTATTGTGTTAAAGGAGTGTTACCAAACCATCGTAGTGTGGAATTGCATGACTGGTGCGATACATGGAAATTATGGACACCGCCACCCTGGAGAGGGACGATGATTCACTAGAAAATGTGATCCAACAGACCCATTCTGGACTTTGCATAAAACCAATTAAATATAATTATGAATTTATATGGATGTATTTGAGCATGACGCTAGATGGACAGCAGTATTGGGATATATATATATGTGTATGATATTGTATCATGAATTTTAAAGTGCTATGTATGAGATATTTATATGTTTTGAAGGTAGTGATACCCCATTGGCTGACTTGGACATGTGATAATGCCAAGAGGTATAAATGGACCAGGGGGGGTCACTTCCACTATACACCCTGAGGAAGGATTATATCCGAAATGTGTCTTTGCTATTACAGGAGGACCCCGGGATTGACCACACTGCTGATGTTCGGTACCTATTTTATGGGCATTGTTCACTCTAATCCCATATTGTCTGGTAACATTCCCCCATTCCATCTAAGGGGTGCAAGTGGAAGTGGCCTCGCTAGTCTATATCATTGCGCCTCCTGTCTGTATGTTTTTTGACTTTTTATGTTTTTTTATGTTTCACAGTGTTTGCGAAAATAAAATTTATCTTACTTAAGATGGAATAAGATTTTTTTTTATTTTTTAAATCTGCTGTTCTTTTGAATACTTTGGAGCCATCTGTTGGGGGTTTAGGAGGTCCATACACAAGCAAGAACCCAAAGATACCTTTTAGTGCACATAGGGCTTATTATAAAGGTAGGCTATGTTCAGATGGGCCATATGTTATAAGCTTGATGTTACACTATTCAGATATATGGAGTTTCAAATAAACCTTTATGGGAACACATCTTTTTTAATACAGGTCAGTTTCCAGTGACAAAATTCAGGATCTATAGAAAGCTTTGAAATCCGTTAATGGACGTATCTTGTATTATGTTTTCTCTTTGAGGATCACGAAAACATACGGATCAGAATCTTATATAGCAGCCCTTGAAGATCGCTCTTCTGTTTATTATAAACAATATACATGATTTATACAAAAAAAATATATAAGATAACAAATACAATATTTCCATTTTTATTTAACAACTAATCACAGATACATGAACAGCAATTCATAGAAATTAAACAATATCAATCTTTTCATTTAAACCCTGTGGAAAGAGGGTATTCAAAGAATAAATCCAGTATGACTCTTTCTTTGATAAAGAAAGTTAAATCCCTATCGCCACCGCTTGGATTAGATGGTATATACTCCAAAATAGTGAAACTCAAGGATTTTACCTCCCCATTATGTGCCTCCGCAAAATGGCGGGGTAAACTATGTGTTTTTAATTTGTGTTTGATATTATGCAGGTGCTCCTGAATTCTCAATTTGACACACCTTTTAGTTTTTCCCACATATGAGAGCTTACAACTGCAAGTGATTCTATAAATCACATAATTTGAATTACAGTTGACAGTCTCTTTCAAAGTATATGTACGCCCATTTCCTGAATGAAAGTGAATTGTTTCCTATCCATATGCTTACAACAGATGCGTTTTGTGCAGGGAAAACAACCCTTCCTCCCTATTATCATTTGATTCTCAGAGGTTTGGCAAGATTTGGATGGTCTTGGTTAACTAGGAGCTAGAATGTTCTTTAAATTTTTAGCCTTTTTGAAAACTATTACTGGTTTAGAAGGTAAACTAGATCCTAAAATGGGATCCCTCATCAATGTATTCCAATGTTTCTGTAGAATTTTTCGAACTGAAAAATTGTCACGATTAAATTGTGTGACAAATGGTCTGGTGGTACATTTTTTAAGTTTTCTTGTGCCAACCGGTTTAGTCAGTAGATCCTCTTTGTTCTTTTCAATTACTCTTTTTTTCACCCAAAAAAACAAAGATTTGCGCCCCTGATGAAGTCATAGAGATGAAACGCGTAGGGTTCACCTATTTGTGTCCATTGTATCATTGTAACAACTATCTCCACCAAGAGCTCACACCTTTTGTTAAGGTGAGGGGAGATTTGTGCCATCTACTGTATTATGACGTCTATATGGATCTGATTGGAGTTGTAATTTTATATGATATTTTATATTGCTGATCAAATAAAACATCATTGTTTGATATTAACAGTTTTATTTTTTGGGTGATTTGTCCTGGTGATAGGGATTCCCTTCTAGGGTGCTACATATCAGAGAAAGACCTCTAACACATTGAATATGGGATTAATCTCTAGAGGTGGATCTACCCTTAATTCCACCGCTCACTGAATTTACAGTATTATGTGTCAGCGCACTGGGATACCTTTTTTCATTATGTATTTGTTCTAGGTCCTGACTAACAGGGGTCCTATCCATAGTGCTGCTTTCCAGCGCAAACTCAAGGGTATTTATTTTTTGTCTGTTTTTATTTCTGTTAGTTACTCTTGTTGTTGCTGTCATGCCTTATTTTAAAAATAGATCAGATAGATCACAAAAATGTAAACATATCTTCACTGATGAGGTAGATACAACTGATGATATTGTGGATGATATAGATCATTATTCCTATCTGAATTCCATTGAGAAACTAGCCATAAAAGAACTTAGAGGCTGGTATGATGTAGTTACCTTAGAGAAATATGTTGAACTGGGTAGAGTACCTAGAGGATTGAGAATTATAAAAGAACCTATGTATGGGAATCAGAATTAATCTTTCATGAAAAATTGGAATGCAAACCTGAATGGATGACCATTTAACTTATGGAACTACTTGTTCCGAACGGAAGAAAGAACTAAAGAAATTGGAGGAGGAGTTAGAGAAATTAGAATCCACTACCCTGTATTACTAAATTTGAAAGTAATGAAGAGTTTGAGAGAGATGTACTTAACCTTCAAAATAAGTTAAATAATGTGGAAGATGAAATTATCAATTAAAAAAAATAAATTCTCGAGAGATAGGGATGACTATATGAATGGTCGTATCTTCAATTGGTCGAATACAGTATCTCATAGAAATGAAAGCCTACAAAACTATAGATGTGAGTATATCTATGAGACAGTAGATAAACCATATCCTTATAAGCAATCTGGGAGACACAGATATTCTAAAAATTCAGACAAAATGGGCTGGCAACAAGTCAGCTATCGGTCCCATCAAGGTAGATGTAGAGATAGGCTCCCTTCATTTCAAGATCAAAATAGATTTTGTCCCTTAAGGTCCCCTTCACCTTACAGACTAAGACAGAACCATTTTTTAGAAGAAGTTGGGAATGTCAACTCCACACAAGGAAAAAAGAGAGGCTTATAAGGAGACGAGGCAAGAGAGGACAATCAAAGACCAACATCATCAACCTCTCAAGTAGAGAACTTTCCAACTCACAGGTCTTGATTTTAAATAAAGGTTTGAAATTCTCCCCCGATCAGAAAGCCAATAAGTTTGACCTATTTATTGATTTGAATAAGTACGTCAGAAACCTAACGGTTCAATGTAATTTCCTTAAGAATCCATCTATAAATGTAGCAGATAGTGAAAAGAAGCAACCATTGGTTGTACCACCATCTAAGTTTTATCCAGTCGAATCGAGAGGTAGTCGCCTAGAAATTTTCTCTAAAAGCATCAAAGAAGACTTCAGAAAATGTAAACATTCTACAAACAATTATAACACCAACCTTAATATTCAGGACAAAAAAGCATTGAGTGAACTCAGAAAGGATGAGAACCTCATTATCAAAAACGACGATAAAGGGGGAGCGGTGGTAGTGATGGATAGGGAAAACTATTGGCATGGGGCACATAAAATTTTGGATGACCCTATCACTTATATGAAACTTAGTAATGACCCTACTCTAGTTTTTCAAGATGAATTAAGAGCCTTGCTATATGATGCTAGAAAACAGGTTATCATCTATGAACAAGAACTAAGTTACCTTTTTGTTAAAAATCCAGTTATCCCATTGTTTTATCATCTCCCTAAAGTGTATAAAAATCGGACATGCCCTCCAGTGAGACCCATCATAGCGGGGATTGATTCCCTGGCTGCAAATCTTTCCCACTATATCGATTTAAAACTTCAACCTTATGTATCAAAACAACGTTCATACTTGAGGGATTCATCAAGTTTGCTAGTGGAACTACAGGATTATGTGTGGTCTGAGGATGACAAATGGTTGACAATAGACGTACAAGCACTTTATTCTTCCATACCTCATAAGAATGGATTGAAAGCCATCCATGAAGTATTATCTTCAGATCCTGATATCTCTAATCAAGAAATTTCTTTCATTATCAGTAGCATTCAATATATTTGACAACATAATTATTTTCAGTTTTATGTTTTTTTTCTCCAACAGCAGGGGACTATGATGGGGATTAAGTTTGCCCCATCGTATGCGAACCTGCTGATGGGGGAATGGGAGTGCCAATTTGTATATGGCACCCCTCGGGAACTTGAACATAAACAGTTTTACCATAGGTATATTGATGATTTAATTTTCATTTGGCGTGGTGATGATTTGAGCATCAACCAATATATGGATTATATCCACAGAAATGAATTTAATCTCAAAGTCACATTTAAGACTCATAGTTCTATGAGATCTGAAATTGGAAAGCCAAACCTCGGAGGTCAAAACTATGACCTTTTTTAAGGAGGACGACGCTAATAGTTTCATCCCGTCCACTAGCTGCCACTATCTCGTTTGGATCAACAGTGTCCCATACTCCCAATTCTTAAGGCTGCGAAGAAATTGCAGTACAATAGAGGATTTTCATATTCAAACTGAAGTATTAAGGGACCGTTTTTTGAGAGAGGTTACGAACCAGATAAGATTAAAGAAGTTATTACCAAGGCTTCAAATTGCAGTAGAACTGATCTACTGACTAAACCGGTTGGCACGAGAAAACCTAAAAAATTTACCACACGACCATTTGTCACACAATTTAATTGTGACAATTTTTCAGTTCTAAAAATTCTACAAAAACATTGGAATACATTGATGAGGGATCCCATTTTAGGATCTAGTTTACCTTCTAAACCAGTATTAGTTTTCGAAAAGGCTAAAAATGTCAAGAACATTCTAGCTCCTGTCACGATCCGGGTATCTGGACGCCATTACTTACCCTTCAGATGCCTCCTAAGGCTGGCTCAGCGTTCCAGGACCGGATTCCGCTGTTCCTGAGTTTCCACATGCAGAATGTCAGAGTGGTGATTTCATCAGCCGCGGCCTCCGCTGTGCCCGCGTGGTTAAATGTGCGCTTGTCAGTCTGGCGTCTCCTGTCTTCTGTGGCCGGCGTCGCCATTACTGTTTCAATTCTCACATGGATTACAAACCAAACTTCCCTCCAAGTGTCTGCATGGGCGCAGCCATCTTGGATTTTGTCATCTGATTATTTCCACCAATCTGCTGTCTGTATTGTTGATTTGCATAATTGCCTAGCCACCCCCTTCCTTGCTGCAGGTATAAGTATGCTGTGCCTGAGCAAGGAAGGCGTCAGTGCTTTGGTTATCTAACCTAGTTCCAGTTTGTCTCTCTCCTGTGGTTGTCTTCCAGGTTCCAGCTCCTGTCTCCAGACTTCTGCTATAGAGACCCGCACCAGCATTCCATCTGCGGTGTAGCCTGACTCTCCGATCCATTCTGGACTCACCTGTTTCCAGCTACAACAATCACCTGCTTCCAGCCCAGCTTCCAGCAGTGTACAGCTTCTCTTAAAGGGCCGGTGTCCTTTCTGCAGTTTACCACTCTCCACCGGTATTATTATTTCACCGCTCTCAAACAATCACCTGCTTCCAGCCCAGCTTCCAGCAGTGTATAGCTTCTCTTAAAGGGCCGGTGTCCTTTCTGCAGTTTACCACTCTCCGCCGGTATTATTATTTCACCGCTCTCAAACAATCACCTGCTTCCAGCCCAGCTTCCAGCAGTGTATAGGTTTCTCTTAAAGGGCCGGTGTCCTTTCTGCAGTTTACCACTCTCCACCGGTATTATTATTTCACTGCTCTCAAACAATCACCTGCTTCCAGCAGTGTATAGCTTCTCTTAAAGGGCCGGTGTCCTTTTCTGCAGTTTACCACTCTCCACCGGTATTATTATTTCACCGCTCTCAAACTCCAAACTTCATTATTATTTCATCGCTCTCAAGTTCGTTTATTATTTAACTGGTTCCAGCCAGTATCCACTCCGTACCAACAACAGTCTGGTTCCAGCCAGTATCCACAGCAGCCGTTTTACCTTCAGCAGCCCAGCCTTTCCTGGAACATCAGCTGGTACGATCCTGGGTTCTCTCCATTGCTACAGTCAGGCCTGGTAAGGACTTTCCAACTAGAAGATTATAAGAACTGTCTCACACTACCAGTGCCTGTGGCCCTTGCCACCCTGTAGTACCCAGGAATTGTATTTATCCTCTGTTGACTTTTATGTTTCCTTTACTGCTGCTGTGTTACGGAATTTGTCATAATAAACATCATTGACTTTTATCCTGGTTGTCGTGGTCACGCCTTCGGGCAGTTATTCTACATGTTACTTACATGTCTAGGGGTCTGATACAACCTCCCAGGTTCCGTTACATCTCAGCCCCTACAACTGAGGCTGCCTCCTGTCAGCTCAGGCCCTCAGTTGTGACAGTAAGCACTGACCTAATGAATCCAGCCGGAGACCAGGATCAAGCGGCCAGGCCGATGCAAGAACTGGCAGCCCGACTTGAACATCAGGAGGCTGCACAGGGCCACATCATCCGCTGTCTCCAGGATCTCTATACACGGCTGGATGGGATTCAAACGATCCTCCGTGGACCTGGCACGTCCGGTGCGTCCACTACAGTGACACCAGCTGTAACCCCACCCACCTTACCCATTTCCAGTCCACATCTTCATCTTCCAACGCCAGCAAAATTTGATGGATCTCCAAGGTTCTGCAGGGGATTTCTCAATCAATGTGAAATCCACTTTGAGCTTCTACCTGGCAATTTCTTCAGTGACCATACCAAAATTGCCTATATCATCTCCCTTCTCAGTGGCTCAGCCCTTGACTGGGCATCACCTTTATGGGAGAAGTCTGATCCCCTGCTATCCTCCTATACTGACTTTGTAGCTACATTCAGGCGCATCTTCGACGAGCCAGGCCGGATAACATCTGCTTCATCTGAGATTCTCCGTTTACGCCAGGGAACACGTACTGTGGGACAGTATCTTATACAGTTTAAAATCCTGGCATCCGAACTGGCATGGAACGACGAGGCCCTGTATGCTGCATTCTGGCATGGCTTATCAGAACGCATCAAGGATGAGTTAGCTACCAGAGACTTGCCCTCTAAGTTGGATGAGCTAATTTCTCTTTGCACGAAGGTTGATCTACGTTTCAGAGAGAGAGCAACCGAGCGAGGAAGATCATCTACTCCTAAATCTTCTGCTCCTCCTCCTCGTCAACCATCTCCATCCAAGGATGAGCCTATGCAAATTAGTCGTTCCCGTCTATCTCCCGCTGAGCGCCGAAGACGTCTCTCTGAGTCTCTCTGTCTCTACTGTGCAGCTCCGTCGCACACTATCAATGCCTGTCCCAAACGTCCGGGAAACTCCAGATCCTAGCTCGCCAAGGAGAGGGCCGGCTAGGAGTAATGATCTCCTCTCCATCTCCTCATGACTGTAACCTCCCAGTGTCGCTCAAAATTGCTCAACGTTACAGGAACGTCATTGCCCTCCTTGATTCCGGAGCAGCTGGGAATTTCATAACCGAAGCTTATGTTAAACGGTGGTCCCTACCCACCGAGAGACTGTCCTCGTCCATCTCTTTGACTGCCGTGGATGGCAGCAAGATTTTTGACGCAGTCATTTCCTTAAGGACTCTTCCAGTTCGTCTGAGAGTGGGAGTTCTTCATTCTGAGTATATTTCTTTTTTAGTGATTCCAAGAGCCACACATCCAGTGGTTTTAGGCCTTCCATGGCTCCGTCTCCACAACCCATCAATTGACTGGACGACTACGCAAATACTGGCATGGGGTCCCTCCTGTACTGAGACTTGTTTAGCCAAAGTTCTTCCTGTTTGTTCTTCCTTCCCCAGGTCATCTGATGTTCCGCCTCCTCCATATCAAGACTTCACGGACGTGTTCAGTAAAGCCTCTGCTGATATCCTTCCTCCTCATAGAGAATGGGACTGCCCAATCGACCTCATTCCAGGGAAGGTTCCACCGCGAGGTCGAACTTATCCGTTGTCTCTGCCTGAGACACACTTCATGGAAGAGTACATCAAAGAGAACCTGGCGAAGGGTTTCATCCGACCATCTTCTTCTCCAGCCGGCGCAGGCATCTTCTTCGTTAAGAAGAAAGACGGTGGTCTGCGTCCGTGCATCGACTACAGAGGTCTGAACGACATTACCGTCAAGAACCGATACCCTTTACCCCTGATTACCGAGCTCTTTGATAGAGTTAGTGGTACAACTATTTTCACAAAGCTGGACTTGAGGGGTGCCTACAATCTCATCCGAATCCGTGAGGGTGACGAGTGGAAGACCGCCTTTAACACCCGTGACGGACATTATGAGTACCTCGTCATGCCCTTCGGATTGAGCAACGCTCCAGCAGTCTTCCAGCACTTAGTGAATGAGATTTTCAGGGACATCTTGTACCGCCATGTCGTGGTTTATCTAGACGAAATCCTCATCTTTGCTAATAATCTCGAAGATCATCGTTTCTGGGTAAAAGAGGTTCTTTCCCGTCTCCGTGTCAATCACCTCTATTGTAAATTGGAGAAGTGTGTGTTTGAAGTTAAAACCATTCCGTTTCTAGGTTACATTGTGTCCGGTTCCGGACTAGAGATGGATCCTGAGAAACTCCAAGCAATCCAGAATTGGCCTATACCCTTAAGCCTCAAAGGGGTCCAGAGGTTCTTAGGGTTCGCCAATTATTATAGAAAATTTATACGAGACTTTTCCACCATTGTGGCGCCTATCACTGCATTAACCAAGAAAGGTGCTAATCCGTCCAAGTGGTCCGAGGAAGCTACACAGGCCTTTCACCTTCTGAAGCAACGGTTCATCTCTGCACCAGTTCTGAAACAGCCCGACACCGACTCTCCTTTTATCGTAGAGGTAGATGCCTCCTCCGTTGGAGTAGGAGCAGTGTTATCCCAGAGGGCCAAAGATGGACATCTACATCCTTGCAGTTTCTTCTCCCGGAAGTTCTCCCCAGCTGAGCGCAACTATGCCATTGGCGATCAGGAGTTGCTAGCCATCAAGCTCGCTCTGGAGGAGTGGAGATACCTGTTGGAGGGAGCTTCCCACTCAATCACCATACTTACCGACCACAAAAATCTTTTATATCTCAAAGGCGCACAATGTCTGAATCCTCGTCAGGCCAGATGGGCACTTTTCTTCTCTAGGTTTGACTTTAAACTCCAGTTCTGTCCGGGTTCTCAGAATCGTAAGGCCGATGCCCTTTCCCGCTCATGGGAGCAAGAAAATGAGTCCGAGTCTGCAGACAAGCATCCTATTATTAATCCGTTGGCATTCTCCACGGTAGGGATGGACTCTACGCCTCCACCAGGGAAAAGTTTTGTTAAGCCAGTTCTAAGGAAGAAGCTCATGCATTGGGCCCATGCTTCCCGTTTTGCTGGACATACAGGCATTCAGAAAACCCTTGAATTTATTTCTAGGTCCTACTGGTGGCCAACTCTGAAGAAGGACGTTATGGAATTTATTGCCTCCTGCCCAAAGTGTGCCCAACACAAAGTCTCCCGCCAGTCGCCTGCGGGGCAACTGGTTCCATTATCTGTTCCCCGTCGACCTTGGACCCATTTGTCGATGGACTTTGTTTCCGATCTACCTATCTGCAACAAGTTTAATACCATCTGGGTGGTAGTTGACCGGTTCACCAAGATGGCACATTTCATCCCTCTCACCGGTCTTCCGTCAGCTTCCAAGTTGGCTCAAGTGTTTATACAAGAGATCTTCCGACTTCACGGTCTTCCTGAAGAGATCATCTCGGATCGTGGAGTACAATTTGTAGCCAAATTTTGGCGAAGTTTGTGTCAAGCCCTCCAAGTCAAGTTAAAGTTTTCCACGGCTTACCATCCTCAGACCAATGGTCAAACCGAGAGGGTGAATCAGGACTTGGAGGCCTTCCTCCGTATATATGTGTCTTCCTCTCAAGATGACTGGGTTCAACTCCTTCCTTGGGCCGAGTTCAGCCACAACAATCAATAACATTCCTCATCTTCTTCTACACCATTCTTCATTAATTATGGATTCCACCCTAAAGTCCCAGAATTCCAACCGCTTCCCGCAACTTCTGTTCCAGCAGTGGATGTCACCTTGCGTCAGTTTTCAAATAACTGGAGGAACGTCCGCGCAGCCCTGCTTAAAGCCTCATTCAGGTATAAGAAGTTTGCCGATAGGAAGCGTAGAGCGGTTCCTGCTCTCAAGGTGGGTGATCGTGTGTGGCTGTCCACGAAGAATTTGAGGTTGAGAGTTCCCAGCATGAAATTTGCACCTCGCTACATCGGACCCTTCAAGATTGAACAAGTCATCAATCCTGTTGCCTACAGGTTACAGTTACCATCCTTCTTGAAAATACCCAGGACATTTCATGTTTCTTTGTTGAAACCGCTGATCCTGAATCGGTTTCATTCCGCACTTCCTCCAGCTCCCAAAGTTCAGACTCAACGGGGAGTCGAGTACGAGGTGGCCAAGATTTTGGACTCACGTTTCCGTTACGGTCAGTTACAATACCTCATTGACTGGAAGGGCTATGGTCCTGAAGAACGCTCTTGGACCAATGCCTCAGACGTCCATGCTCCTGCCTTGGTCCGAAATTTCCACGCAAAGTTTCCTTTAAAGCCTAAGAAGTGTCCTGGGGCCACTCCTAAAGGGGGGGGTGCTGTCACGATCCGGGTATCTGGACGCCATTACTTACCCTTCAGATGCCTCCTAAGGCTGGCTCAGCGTTCCAGGACCGGATTCCGCTGTTCCTGAGTTTCCACATGCAGAATGTCAGAGTGGTGATTTCATCAGCCGCGGCCTCCGCTGTGCCCGCGTGGTTAAATGTGCGCTTGTCAGTCTGGCGTCTCCTGTCTCCTGTGGCCGGCGTCGCCATTACTGTTTCAATTCTCACATGGATTACAAACCAAACTTCCCTCCAAGTGTCTGCATGGGCGCAGCCATCTTGGATTTTGTCATCTGATTATTTCCACCAATCTGCTGTCTGTATTGTTGATTTGCATAATTGCCTAGCCACCCCCTTCCTTGCTGCAGGTATAAGTATGCTGTGCCTGAGCAAGGAAGGCGTCAGTGCTTTGGTTGTCTAACCTAGTTCCAGTTTGTCTCTCTCCTGTGGTTGTCTTCCAGGTTCCAGCTCCTGTCTCCAGACTTCTGCTATAGAGACCCGCACCAGCATTCCATCTGCGGTGTAGCCTGACTCTCCGATCCATTCTGGACTCACCTGTTTCCAGCTACAACAATCACCTGCTTCCAGCCCAGCTTCCAGCAGTGTACAGCTTCTCTTAAAGGGCCGGTGTCCTTTCTGCAGTTTACCACTCTCCACCGGTATTATTATTTCACCGCTCTCAAACAATCACCTGCTTCCAGCCCAGCTTCCAGCAGTGTATAGCTTCTCTTAAAGGGCCGGTGTCCTTTCTGCAGTTTACCACTCTCCGCCGGTATTATTATTTCACCGCTCTCAAACAATCACCTGCTTCCAGCCCAGCTTCCAGCAGTGTATAGGTTTCTCTTAAAGGGCCGGTGTCCTTTCTGCAGTTTACCACTCTCCACCGGTATTATTATTTCACTGCTCTCAAACAATCACCTGCTTCCAGCAGTGTATAGCTTCTCTTAAAGGGCCGGTGTCCTTTTCTGCAGTTTACCACTCTCCACCGGTATTATTATTTCACCGCTCTCAAACTCCAAACTTCATTATTATTTCATCGCTCTCAAGTTCGTTTATTATTTAACTGGTTCCAGCCAGTATCCACTCCGTACCAACAACAGTCTGGTTCCAGCCAGTATCCACAGCAGCCGTTTTACCTTCAGCAGCCCAGCCTTTCCTGGAACATCAGCTGGTACGATCCTGGGTTCTCTCCATTGCTACAGTCAGGCCTGGTAAGGACTTTCCAACTAGAAGATTATAAGAACTGTCTCACACTACCAGTGCCTGTGGCCCTTGCCACCCTGTAGTACCCAGGAATTGTATTTATCCTCTGTTGACTTTTATGTTTCCTTTACTGCTGCTGTGTTACGGAATTTGTCATAATAAACATCATTGACTTTTATCCTGGTTGTCGTGGTCACGCCTTCGGGCAGTTATTCTACATGTTACTTACATGTCTAGGGGTCTGATACAACCTCCCAGGTTCCGTTACATCTCAGCCCCTACAACTGAGGCTGCCTCCTGTCAGCTCAGGCCCTCAGTTGTGACAGTAAGCACTGACCTAATGAATCCAGCCGGAGACCAGGATCAAGCGGCCAGGCCGATGCAAGAACTGGCAGCCCGACTTGAACATCAGGAGGCTGCACAGGGCCACATCATCCGCTGTCTCCAGGATCTCTATACACGGCTGGATGGGATTCAAACGATCCTCCGTGGACCTGGCACGTCCGGTGCGTCCACTACAGTGACACCAGCTGTAACCCCACCCACCTTACCCATTTCCAGTCCACATCTTCATCTTCCAACGCCAGCAAAATTTGATGGATCTCCAAGGTTCTGCAGGGGATTTCTCAATCAATGTGAAATCCACTTTGAGCTTCTACCTGGCAATTTCTTCAGTGACCATACCAAAATTGCCTATATCATCTCCCTTCTCAGTGGCTCAGCCCTTGACTGGGCATCACCTTTATGGGAGAAGTCTGATCCCCTGCTATCCTCCTATACTGACTTTGTAGCTACATTCAGGCGCATCTTCGACGAGCCAGGCCGGATAACATCTGCTTCATCTGAGATTCTCCGTTTACGCCAGGGAACACGTACTGTGGGACAGTATCTTATACAGTTTAAAATCCTGGCATCCGAACTGGCATGGAACGACGAGGCCCTGTATGCTGCATTCTGGCATGGCTTATCAGAACGCATCAAGGATGAGTTAGCTACCAGAGACTTGCCCTCTAAGTTGGATGAGCTAATTTCTCTTTGCACGAAGGTTGATCTACGTTTCAGAGAGAGAGCAACCGAGCGAGGAAGATCATCTACTCCTAAATCTTCTGCTCCTCCTCCTCGTCAACCATCTCCATCCAAGGATGAGCCTATGCAAATTAGTCGTTCCCGTCTATCTCCCGCTGAGCGCCGAAGACGTCTCTCTGAGTCTCTCTGTCTCTACTGTGCAGCTCCGTCGCACACTATCAATGCCTGTCCCAAACGTCCGGGAAACTCCAGATCCTAGCTCGCCAAGGAGAGGGCCGGCTAGGAGTAATGATCTCCTCTCCATCTCCTCATGACTGTAACCTCCCAGTGTCGCTCAAAATTGCTCAACGTTACAGGAACGTCATTGCCCTCCTTGATTCCGGAGCAGCTGGGAATTTCATAACCGAAGCTTATGTTAAACGGTGGTCCCTACCCACCGAGAGACTGTCCTCGTCCATCTCTTTGACTGCCGTGGATGGCAGCAAGATTTTTGACGCAGTCATTTCCTTAAGGACTCTTCCAGTTCGTCTGAGAGTGGGAGTTCTTCATTCTGAGTATATTTCTTTTTTAGTGATTCCAAGAGCCACACATCCAGTGGTTTTAGGCCTTCCATGGCTCCGTCTCCACAACCCATCAATTGACTGGACGACTACGCAAATACTGGCATGGGGTCCCTCCTGTACTGAGACTTGTTTAGCCAAAGTTCTTCCTGTTTGTTCTTCCTTCCCCAGGTCATCTGATGTTCCGCCTCCTCCATATCAAGACTTCACGGACGTGTTCAGTAAAGCCTCTGCTGATATCCTTCCTCCTCATAGAGAATGGGACTGCCCAATCGACCTCATTCCAGGGAAGGTTCCACCGCGAGGTCGAACTTATCCGTTGTCTCTGCCTGAGACACACTTCATGGAAGAGTACATCAAAGAGAACCTGGCGAAGGGTTTCATCCGACCATCTTCTTCTCCAGCCGGCGCAGGCATCTTCTTCGTTAAGAAGAAAGACGGTGGTCTGCGTCCGTGCATCGACTACAGAGGTCTGAACGACATTACCGTCAAGAACCGATACCCTTTACCCCTGATTACCGAGCTCTTTGATAGAGTTAGTGGTACAACTATTTTCACAAAGCTGGACTTGAGGGGTGCCTACAATCTCATCCGAATCCGTGAGGGTGACGAGTGGAAGACCGCCTTTAACACCCGTGACGGACATTATGAGTACCTCGTCATGCCCTTCGGATTGAGCAACGCTCCAGCAGTCTTCCAGCACTTAGTGAATGAGATTTTCAGGGACATCTTGTACCGCCATGTCGTGGTTTATCTAGACGAAATCCTCATCTTTGCTAATAATCTCGAAGATCATCGTTTCTGGGTAAAAGAGGTTCTTTCCCGTCTCCGTGTCAATCACCTCTATTGTAAATTGGAGAAGTGTGTGTTTGAAGTTAAAACCATTCCGTTTCTAGGTTACATTGTGTCCGGTTCCGGACTAGAGATGGATCCTGAGAAACTCCAAGCAATCCAGAATTGGCCTATACCCTTAAGCCTCAAAGGGGTCCAGAGGTTCTTAGGGTTCGCCAATTATTATAGAAAATTTATACGAGACTTTTCCACCATTGTGGCGCCTATCACTGCATTAACCAAGAAAGGTGCTAATCCGTCCAAGTGGTCCGAGGAAGCTACACAGGCCTTTCACCTTCTGAAGCAACGGTTCATCTCTGCACCAGTTCTGAAACAGCCCGACACCGACTCTCCTTTTATCGTAGAGGTAGATGCCTCCTCCGTTGGAGTAGGAGCAGTGTTATCCCAGAGGGCCAAAGATGGACATCTACATCCTTGCAGTTTCTTCTCCCGGAAGTTCTCCCCAGCTGAGCGCAACTATGCCATTGGCGATCAGGAGTTGCTAGCCATCAAGCTCGCTCTGGAGGAGTGGAGATACCTGTTGGAGGGAGCTTCCCACTCAATCACCATACTTACCGACCACAAAAATCTTTTATATCTCAAAGGCGCACAATGTCTGAATCCTCGTCAGGCCAGATGGGCACTTTTCTTCTCTAGGTTTGACTTTAAACTCCAGTTCTGTCCGGGTTCTCAGAATCGTAAGGCCGATGCCCTTTCCCGCTCATGGGAGCAAGAAAATGAGTCCGAGTCTGCAGACAAGCATCCTATTATTAATCCGTTGGCATTCTCCACGGTAGGGATGGACTCTACGCCTCCACCAGGGAAAAGTTTTGTTAAGCCAGTTCTAAGGAAGAAGCTCATGCATTGGGCCCATGCTTCCCGTTTTGCTGGACATACAGGCATTCAGAAAACCCTTGAATTTATTTCTAGGTCCTACTGGTGGCCAACTCTGAAGAAGGACGTTATGGAATTTATTGCCTCCTGCCCAAAGTGTGCCCAACACAAAGTCTCCCGCCAGTCGCCTGCGGGGCAACTGGTTCCATTATCTGTTCCCCGTCGACCTTGGACCCATTTGTCGATGGACTTTGTTTCCGATCTACCTATCTGCAACAAGTTTAATACCATCTGGGTGGTAGTTGACCGGTTCACCAAGATGGCACATTTCATCCCTCTCACCGGTCTTCCGTCAGCTTCCAAGTTGGCTCAAGTGTTTATACAAGAGATCTTCCGACTTCACGGTCTTCCTGAAGAGATCATCTCGGATCGTGGAGTACAATTTGTAGCCAAATTTTGGCGAAGTTTGTGTCAAGCCCTCCAAGTCAAGTTAAAGTTTTCCACGGCTTACCATCCTCAGACCAATGGTCAAACCGAGAGGGTGAATCAGGACTTGGAGGCCTTCCTCCGTATATATGTGTCTTCCTCTCAAGATGACTGGGTTCAACTCCTTCCTTGGGCCGAGTTCAGCCACAACAATCAATAACATTCCTCATCTTCTTCTACACCATTCTTCATTAATTATGGATTCCACCCTAAAGTCCCAGAATTCCAACCGCTTCCCGCAACTTCTGTTCCAGCAGTGGATGTCATCTTGCGTCAGTTTTCAAATAACTGGAGGAACGTCCGCGCAGCCCTGCTTAAAGCCTCATTCAGGTATAAGAAGTTTGCCGATAGGAAGCGTAGAGCGGTTCCTGCTCTCAAGGTGGGTGATCGTGTGTGGCTGTCCACGAAGAATTTGAGGTTGAGAGTTCCCAGCATGAAATTTGCACCTCGCTACATCGGACCCTTCAAGATTGAACAAGTCATCAATCCTGTTGCCTACAGGTTACAGTTACCATCCTTCTTGAAAATACCCAGGACATTTCATGTTTCTTTGTTGAAACCGCTGATCCTGAATCGGTTTCATTCCGCACTTCCTCCAGCTCCCAAAGTTCAGACTCAACGGGGAGTCGAGTACGAGGTGGCCAAGATTTTGGACTCACGTTTCCGTTACGGTCAGTTACAATACCTCATTGACTGGAAGGGCTATGGTCCTGAAGAACGCTCTTGGACCAATGCCTCAGACGTCCATGCTCCTGCCTTGGTCCGAAATTTCCACGCAAAGTTTCCTTTAAAGCCTAAGAAGTGTCCTGGGGCCACTCCTAAAGGGGGGGGTGCTGTCACGATCCGGGTATCTGGACGCCATTACTTACCCTTCAGATGCCTCCTAAGGCTGGCTCAGCGTTCCAGGACCGGATTCCGCTGTTCCTGAGTTTCCACATGCAGAATGTCAGAGTGGTGATTTCATCAGCCGCGGCCTCCGCTGTGCCCGCGTGGTTAAATGTGCGCTTGTCAGTCTGGCGTCTCCTGTCTCCTGTGGCCGGCGTCGCCATTACTGTTTCAATTCTCACATGGATTACAAACCAAACTTCCCTCCAAGTGTCTGCATGGGCGCAGCCATCTTGGATTTTGTCATCTGATTATTTCCACCAATCTGCTGTCTGTATTGTTGATTTGCATAATTGCCTAGCCACCCCCTTCCTTGCTGCAGGTATAAGTATGCTGTGCCTGAGCAAGGAAGGCGTCAGTGCTTTGGTTGTCTAACCTAGTTCCAGTTTGTCTCTCTCCTGTGGTTGTCTTCCAGGTTCCAGCTCCTGTCTCCAGACTTCTGCTATAGAGACCCGCACCAGCATTCCATCTGCGGTGTAGCCTGACTCTCCGATCCATTCTGGACTCACCTGTTTCCAGCTACAACAATCACCTGCTTCCAGCCCAGCTTCCAGCAGTGTACAGCTTCTCTTAAAGGGCCGGTGTCCTTTCTGCAGTTTACCACTCTCCACCGGTATTATTATTTCACCGCTCTCAAACAATCACCTGCTTCCAGCCCAGCTTCCAGCAGTGTATAGCTTCTCTTAAAGGGCCGGTGTCCTTTCTGCAGTTTACCACTCTCCGCCGGTATTATTATTTCACCGCTCTCAAACAATCACCTGCTTCCAGCCCAGCTTCCAGCAGTGTATAGGTTTCTCTTAAAGGGCCGGTGTCCTTTCTGCAGTTTACCACTCTCCACCGGTATTATTATTTCACTGCTCTCAAACAATCACCTGCTTCCAGCAGTGTATAGCTTCTCTTAAAGGGCCGGTGTCCTTTTCTGCAGTTTACCACTCTCCACCGGTATTATTATTTCACCGCTCTCAAACTCCAAACTTCATTATTATTTCATCGCTCTCAAGTTCGTTTATTATTTAACTGGTTCCAGCCAGTATCCACTCCGTACCAACAACAGTCTGGTTCCAGCCAGTATCCACAGCAGCCGTTTTACCTTCAGCAGCCCAGCCTTTCCTGGAACATCAGCTGGTACGATCCTGGGTTCTCTCCATTGCTACAGTCAGGCCTGGTAAGGACTTTCCAACTAGAAGATTATAAGAACTGTCTCACACTACCAGTGCCTGTGGCCCTTGCCACCCTGTAGTACCCAGGAATTGTATTTATCCTCTGTTGACTTTTATGTTTCCTTTACTGCTGCTGTGTTACGGAATTTGTCATAATAAACATCATTGACTTTTATCCTGGTTGTCGTGGTCACGCCTTCGGGCAGTTATTCTACATGTTACTTACATGTCTAGGGGTCTGATACAACCTCCCAGGTTCCGTTACATCTCAGCCCCTACAACTGAGGCTGCCTCCTGTCAGCTCAGGCCCTCAGTTGTGACAGTAAGCACTGACCTAATGAATCCAGCCGGAGACCAGGATCAAGCGGCCAGGCCGATGCAAGAACTGGCAGCCCGACTTGAACATCAGGAGGCTGCACAGGGCCACATCATCCGCTGTCTCCAGGATCTCTCTACACGGCTGGATGGGATTCAAACGATCCTCCGTGGACCTGGCACGTCCGGTGCGTCCACTACAGTGACACCAGCTGTAACCCCACCCACCTTACCCATTTCCAGTCCACATCTTCATCTTCCAACGCCAGCAAAATTTGATGGATCTCCAAGGTTCTGCAGGGGATTTCTCAATCAATGTGAAATCCACTTTGAGCTTCTACCTGGCAATTTCTTCAGTGACCATACCAAAATTGCCTATATCATCTCCCTTCTCAGTGGCTCAGCCCTTGACTGGGCATCACCTTTATGGGAGAAGTCTGATCCCCTGCTATCCTCCTATACTGACTTTGTAGCTACATTCAGGCGCATCTTCGACGAGCCAGGCCGGATAACATCTGCTTCATCTGAGATTCTCCGTTTACGCCAGGGAACACGTACTGTGGGACAGTATCTTATACAGTTTAAAATCCTGGCATCCGAACTGGCATGGAACGACGAGGCCCTGTATGCTGCATTCTGGCATGGCTTATCAGAACGCATCAAGGATGAGTTAGCTACCAGAGACTTGCCCTCTAAGTTGGATGAGCTAATTTCTCTTTGCACGAAGGTTGATCTACGTTTCAGAGAGAGAGCAACCGAGCGAGGAAGATCATCTACTCCTAAATCTTCTGCTCCTCCTCCTCGTCAACCATCTCCATCCAAGGATGAGCCTATGCAAATTAGTCGTTCCCGTCTATCTCCCGCTGAGCGCCGAAGACGTCTCTCTGAGTCTCTCTGTCTCTACTGTGCAGCTCCGTCGCACACTATCAATGCCTGTCCCAAACGTCCGGGAAACTCCAGATCCTAGCTCGCCAAGGAGAGGGCCGGCTAGGAGTAATGATCTCCTCTCCATCTCCTCATGACTGTAACCTCCCAGTGTCGCTCAAAATTGCTCAACGTTACAGGAACGTCATTGCCCTCCTTGATTCCGGAGCAGCTGGGAATTTCATAACCGAAGCTTATGTTAAACGGTGGTCCCTACCCACCGAGAGACTGTCCTCGTCCATCTCTTTGACTGCCGTGGATGGCAGCAAGATTTTTGACGCAGTCATTTCCTTAAGGACTCTTCCAGTTCGTCTGAGAGTGGGAGTTCTTCATTCTGAGTATATTTCTTTTTTAGTGATTCCAAGAGCCACACATCCAGTGGTTTTAGGCCTTCCATGGCTCCGTCTCCACAACCCATCAATTGACTGGACGACTACGCAAATACGGGCATGGGGTCCCTCCTGTACTGAGACTTGTTTAGCCAAAGTTCTTCCTGTTTGTTCTTCCTTCCCCAGGTCATCTGATGTTCCGCCTCCTCCATATCAAGACTTCACGGACGTGTTCAGTAAAGCCTCTGCTGATATCCTTCCTCCTCATAGAGAATGGGACTGCCCAATCGACCTCATTCCAGGGAAGGTTCCACCGCGAGGTCGAACTTATCCGTTGTCTCTGCCTGAGACACACTCCATGGAAGAGTACATCAAAGAGAACCTGGCGAAGGGTTTCATCCGACCATCTTCTTCTCCAGCCGGCGCAGGCATCTTCTTCGTTAAGAAGAAAGACGGTGGTCTGCGTCCGTGCATCGACTACAGAGGTCTGAACGACATTACCGTCAAGAACCGATACCCTTTACCCCTGATTACCGAGCTCTTTGATAGAGTTAGTGGTACAACTATTTTCACAAAGCTGGACTTGAGGGGTGCCTACAATCTCATCCGAATCCGTGAGGGTGACGAGTGGAAGACCGCCTTTAACACCCGTGACGGACATTATGAGTACCTCGTCATGCCCTTCGGATTGAGCAACGCTCCAGCAGTCTTCCAGCACTTAGTGAATGAGATTTTCAGGGACATCTTGTACCGCCATGTCGTGGTTTATCTAGACGAAATCCTCATCTTTGCTAATAATCTCGAAGATCATCGTTTCTGGGTAAAAGAGGTTCTTTCCCGTCTCCGTGTCAATCACCTCTATTGTAAATTGGAGAAGTGTGTGTTTGAAGTTAAAACCATTCCGTTTCTAGGTTACATTGTGTCCGGTTCCGGACTAGAGATGGATCCTGAGAAACTCCAAGCAATCCAGAATTGGCCTATACCCTTAAGCCTCAAAGGGGTCCAGAGGTTCTTAGGGTTCGCCAATTATTATAGAAAATTTATACGAGACTTTTCCACCATTGTGGCGCCTATCACTGCATTAACCAAGAAAGGTGCTAATCCGTCCAAGTGGTCCGAGGAAGCTACACAGGCCTTTCACCTTCTGAAGCAACGGTTCATCTCTGCACCAGTTCTGAAACAGCCCGACACCGACTCTCCTTTTATCGTAGAGGTAGATGCCTCCTCCGTTGGAGTAGGAGCAGTGTTATCCCAGAGGGCCAAAGATGGACATCTACATCCTTGCAGTTTCTTCTCCCGGAAGTTCTCCCCAGCTGAGCGCAACTATGCCATTGGCGATCAGGAGTTGCTAGCCATCAAGCTCGCTCTGGAGGAGTGGAGATACCTGTTGGAGGGAGCTTCCCACTCAATCACCATACTTACCGACCACAAAAATCTTTTATATCTCAAAGGCGCACAATGTCTGAATCCTCGTCAGGCCAGATGGGCACTTTTCTTCTCTAGGTTTGACTTTAAACTCCAGTTCTGTCCGGGTTCTCAGAATCGTAAGGTCGATGCCCTTTCCCGCTCATGGGAGCAAGAAAATGAGTCAGAGTCTGCAGACAAGCATCCTATTATTAATCCGTTGGCATTCTCCACGGTAGGGATGGACTCTACGCCTCCACCAGGGAAAAGTTTTGTTAAGCCAGTTCTAAGGAAGAAGCTCATGCATTGGGCCCATGCTTCCCGTTTTGCTGGACATACAGGCATTCAGAAAACCCTTGAATTTATTTCTAGGTCCTACTGGTGGCCAACTCTGAAGAAGGACGTTATGGAATTTATTGCCTCCTGCCCAAAGTGTGCCCAACACAAAGTCTCCCGCCAGTCGCCTGCGGGGCAACTGGTTCCATTATCTGTTCCCCGTCGACCTTGGACCCATTTGTCGATGGACTTTGTTTCCGATCTACCTATCTGCAACAAGTTTAATACCATCTGGGTGGTAGTTGACCAGTTCACCAAGATGGCACATTTCATCCCTCTCACCGGTCTTCCGTCAGCTTCCAAGTTGGCTCAAGTGTTTATACAAGAGATCTTCCGACTTCACGGTCTTCCTGAAGAGATCATCTCGGATCGTGGAGTACAATTTGTAGCCAAATTTTGGCGAAGTTTGTGTCAAGCCCTCCAAGTCAAGTTAAAGTTTTCCACGGCTTACCATCCTCAGACCAATGGTCAAACCGAGAGGGTGAATCAGGACTTGGAGGCCTTCCTCCGTATATATGTGTCTTCCTCTCAAGATGACTGGGTTCAACTCCTTCCTTGGGCCGAGTTCAGCCACAACAATCAATAACATTCCTCATCTTCTTCTACACCATTCTTCATTAATTATGGATTCCACCCTAAAGTCCCAGAATTCCAACCGCTTCCCGCAACTTCTGTTCCAGCAGTGGATGTCACCTTGCGTCAGTTTTCAAATAACTGGAGGAACGTCCGCGCAGCCCTGCTTAAAGCCTCATTCAGGTATAAGAAGTTTGCCGATAGGAAGCGTAGAGCGGTTCCTGCTCTCAAGGTGGGTGATCGTGTGTGGCTGTCCACGAAGAATTTGAGGTTGAGAGTTCCCAGCATGAAATTTGCACCTCGCTACATCGGACCCTTCAAGATTGAACAAGTCATCAATCCTGTTGCCTACAGGTTACAGTTACCATCCTTCTTGAAAATACCCAGGACATTTCATGTTTCTTTGTTGAAACCGCTGATCCTGAATCGGTTTCATTCCGCACTTCCTCCAGCTCCCAAAGTTCAGACTCAACGGGGAGTCGAGTACGAGGTGGCCAAGATTTTGGACTCACGTTTCCGTTACGGTCAGTTACAATACCTCATTGACTGGAAGGGCTATGGTCCTGAAGAACGCTCTTGGACCAATGCCTCAGACGTCCATGCTCCTGCCTTGGTCCGAAATTTCCACGCAAAGTTTCCTTTAAAGCCTAAGAAGTGTCCTGGGGCCACTCCTAAAGGGGGGGTGCTGTCACGATCCGGGTATCTGGACGCCATTACTTACCCTTCAGATGCCTCCTAAGGCTGGCTCAGCGTTCCAGGACCGGATTCCGCTGTTCCTGAGTTTCCACATGCAGAATGTCAGAGTGGTGATTTCATCAGCCGCGGCCTCCGCTGTGCCCGCGTGGTTAAATGTGCGCTTGTCAGTCTGGCGTCTCCTGTCTCCTGTGGCCGGCGTCGCCATTACTGTTTCAATTCTCACATGGATTACAAACCAAACTTCCCTCCAAGTGTCTGCATGGGCGCAGCCATCTTGGATTTTGTCATCTGATTATTTCCACCAATCTGCTGTCTGTATTGTTGATTTGCATAATTGCCTAGCCACCCCCTTCCTTGCTGCAGGTATAAGTATGCTGTGCCTGAGCAAGGAAGGCGTCAGTGCTTTGGTTGTCTAACCTAGTTCCAGTTTGTCTCTCTCCTGTGGTTGTCTTCCAGGTTCCAGCTCCTGTCTCCAGACTTCTGCTATAGAGACCCGCACCAGCATTCCATCTGCGGTGTAGCCTGACTCTCCGATCCATTCTGGACTCACCTGTTTCCAGCTACAACAATCACCTGCTTCCAGCCCAGCTTCCAGCAGTGTACAGCTTCTCTTAAAGGGCCGGTGTCCTTTCTGCAGTTTACCACTCTCCACCGGTATTATTATTTCACCGCTCTCAAACAATCACCTGCTTCCAGCCCAGCTTCCAGCAGTGTATAGCTTCTCTTAAAGGGCCGGTGTCCTTTCTGCAGTTTACCACTTTCCACCGGTATTATTATTTCACTGCTCTCAAACAATCACCTGCTTCCAGCCCAGCTTCCAGCAGTGTATAGCTTCTCTTGAAGGGCCGGTGTCCTTTTCTGCAGTTTACCACTCTCCACCGGTATTATTATTTCACCGCTCTCAAACTCCAAACTTCATTATTATTTCATCGCTCTCAAGTTCGTTTATTATTTAACTGGTTCCAGCCAGTATCCACTCCGTACCAACAACAGTCTGGTTCCAGCCAGTATCCACAGCAGCCGTTTTACCTTCAGCAGCCCAGCCTTTCCTGGAACATCAGCTGGTACGATCCTGGGTTCTCTCCATTGCTACAGTCAGGCCTGGTAAGGACTTTCCAACTAGAAGATTATAAGAACTGTCTCACACTACCAGTGCCTGTGGCCCTTGCCACCCTGTAGTACCCAGGAATTGTATTTATCCTCTGTTGACTTTTATGTTTCCTTTACTGCTGCTGTGTTACGGAATTTGTCATAATAAACATCATTGACTTTTATCCTGGTTGTCGTGGTCACGCCTTCGGGCAGTTATTCTACATGTTACTTACATGTCTAGGGGTTTGATACAACCTCCCAGGTTCCGTTACATCTCAGCCCCTACAACTGAGGCTGCCTCCTGTCAGCTCAGGCCCTCAGTTGTGACAGCTCCAAGTTAACCAAGACCATCCAAGTCTAGCCAAACCTCTGAGAATCAAATGATAATAGGGAGGAAGGGTTGTTTTCCCTGCACAAAATGCATCTGTTGTAAGCATATGGATAGGAAACAATTCACTTTCATTCAGGAGAATGGGCGTACATATACTTTGAAAGAGACTGTCAACTGTAATTCAAATTATGTGTTTCATAGAATCACTTGCAGTTATAAGCTCTCATATGTGGGAAAAACTAAAAGGTGCGTCAAATTGAGAATTCAGGAGCGCCTGAAAAATATCAAACACAAATTAAAAACACATAGTTTACCCCACCATTTTGCGGAGACACATAATGGTGAGGTAAAAACCTTGAGTTTCACTATTTTGGAGCATATACCATCTAATCCAATGGGTGGCGATAGGGATTTAACTTTATCAAAGAAAGAGTCATACTGTATTTATTCTTTGAATAGCCTCTTCCCAAAGGGTTTAAATGAAAACATTGATATTGTTTCAGTTCTATGAATTGCTGTTCATGTATCTGTGATTGGTTGGTAAATAAAAATGGAAATATTGTATTTGTTATCTTATATTATATATATTTTTTGTATAAATCATGTATATTGTTTATGTTTGCAATTTGATGTAAAGCTGTGAACAATATGGGCAGCCTTATGATCATATTGGTTCCATTATTATGAAACAACACTATACATATATATTAGGGTTAATAATTGCATATTGATTTATAATCGGAATTAATATTTACATAATTTAATTGTTTCAAAAAATCACATAAGTATGTATAAAAATATTTTGCCAATCACACATTCATATATTCAAGTAAAGTATATGCCAATCACACATTCATATATTCATATATGCATGACCTAAAGGTAATTTTTTGTCTTTTTTTATATTTTCTATTTTTCTCTATAAATTAAATATCATGAATTTATTATGATATATAAAATATTTATTTACATTATCTCATTATATATAAACATGCATACATTACACAATACATAACGTATATATACAAACTTCATATACACAAATTCCATTAAATAATTGAATCTTTTTAAACAATATTATATATACAATAAGTGATAATGTCAGCAACATAGAAATTGTTCTATATCAGGTTAATTACAGTGTACATCAAATAGGCGATACGACAGGACCAGTTAGTGCTTCCACACTTCCGGGTTTGCGTTCCACAGCCGAAGTAGGTGGAGCGCAGACAGGAAGTGACGTGACAATCAGAGGGGAAGCTCTGAAGGAGCAGTTAACGATGCCGCGCTTCCGGGATTGCGTTCCACAGTCGGGGAAGGTGGAACGCAAACAGAAAGTGACGGGGCAGCTACATGGGAATCAATTAGAGACAGCACCGATTAAAGATTCAGCGGTGCTGTGGTGCGGGAAAACTATCCATCACACCTGTATGCATTCCAGCATACAGGTGGAACACATAGGGAAACACTATGATAGTACATCCTGAAGCATTATACAATTTAGCAATTCTGACACTTTAAAACTTGAGGTAGTGCATTTTACAAAGTGGTATTCAAAACTACTTATAGGTTTACATTATCTAAGTGCCTTTGAGGTATTTTCATTGTCCCATATGGGACTTTTATACACTTTTTTCATATGAGTGATTCAGGAAGTGATGTCATACCCAGGAATGTATTTAAATCTAGGAGGGTCTCTCAGTCATTCTATTCTGACTGGTGACCTATGCACATGCACATATTGGAGTCTGTAAGTATGATTGATCTATCCATCTTGTTCACAGTTAAATTGTAATGATGGTTCATCTCTGTATTGCAATTAAATTTAATATTGTTTGGAAAAATACATATATGGTTATATGTGTCATAATACCAATAGGCTATAATAATTATTGTTAATCAAATAGTTGTATTGATCACTGTTTACAATATATATGGGTCAATATTTAAGCACTATGCTAAATAAATTATAATTTAATGAACACTAAATATGTTTTATAAGTGGAATTATGCTATTTAACAGAAGTCTTATGTAAATTGATTAAAAAAAAACATATTTGTTGTCTGCTGTTTTTTAAAGGTGCATTTTTTCCATTTGGGATTTTTGGTCACTAGTAAATGGGATTTCTCATATATATTTGGTATGTATATGTTTATACTTTGTTCTTATTGAACCCTATGTGTAAACAGTTTATTGACGGACTCCATTAATTTGATGAATTATCTTTTTAGAGCATTTGTAGATGCTGTATATTATTCATCTTTGGGACCTTTTTATCCTAATGGATTTTTTAACATGGTACGTATAATTGTATCTTTTGGTTTCTAAACCATTACCCATATATATATATATATATATATATATATATATATATATATATATATATATATATATATATATATATATATATATATATATATATATTTATATATTGGGTTTATAATAAGGACCTGCTCTTTTCAGAACCTATGCTAAATCTCTTGAATTGTATCTGAGAAATGGCTGTTAACAACCTTCTTAAGTTCTAATTGGTACGCACCTTTTTTTAGCATATACGGTTTTTAAATGAGGATTCATTTTTTTAATATCATCTAACTCCTCTTTGTTATTTTCAATTCCTCTTTTTTTCACCCCAAAAGAAAAGATATACACCCCTGATGAAGTCATAGAGATGAAACGTGTAGGGTTCACCAATTTGTGTCCATTGTGTCATTGTAACAACTATCTCCACCTAGAGCTCACACCTTTTGTTAAGGTGAGGGGAGATTTGTGCCATCTATTGTATTATGACATCTATATGGACGTGATTGGAGTTGTAATTTTGTATGATATTTTATATTGCTGATTGAATAAAACATCATTGTTTGATATTAACTGTTTTATTTTTTGGGTGATTTGTCCTGGTGAGAGGGATTCCCTTCTAGGGTTATTGTTAGTATGTGTGTGTGTGTGTGTGTGTGTGTGTGTGTGTGTGTGTGTGTGTGTGTGTGTGTGTGCCCTCACTGACTGACTGACTCATCACTAATTTTCCTACTTCCAGTTATGTTAGGAAGCTGAAATTTAACATAGGTATTCTGCAAGTGGAAAATAGGTAATCTGCATTATTTGAATTTTTTAAAACCTCCCGTATGAGGTTGAAAAGGGTGTTGACATAATTACGTCCTTAACGATGCATGGCTTCCATTGCTGGAATGATAACGCCCAATCGGACAATCGGATGAAAACTCGGATTGCACCTCCAGTGTGCAGAATTTGAAACTACAAAAATGCAAAAGCCCTAACTCGCTCACTGACTCATCACTAATTCTCTTACTTCCCAATATGTTAGGAAGATGAAATTTAACAGGTATTCTGCAGGTGGAAAATAGGAAAACTACGTCATTAGAATTTTAATAAACCTCCCCTAAGGAAATAACAAGGGGGTTGACATAATGGCGTCATTACTGATGCGTGGCTTGCGTTGCATGAATTATAAGGCTCAAATGGACAATCGGATCAAAATTTGGATTGCACCTCCAGTGTGTAGAATTTAATAAACCACAAATTTTCCTGTCACTTTTTACTTCTGCTACGGGTGCTCCTCAGGTAAAGGCAAAAATCATGATTTATATTTACTTACATTAAAATGTCTCAAATTTACAGCTCTATAGATTTACCAAATTTTTTACACTCATTTTACAACCGTGACAATCAGAAACTCCCATGCGAAGAATGGGTAGAACAGTTACTGTGTGTGTGTGTGTGTGTGTATATATGTGTGTGTGTATATGTATATGTATATATATATATATATATATATATATATATATATATATATATATATATATATATATATATATATATTTTTTGCTTGTGGATAAAATGTATCTCATACATTTAATTAATATCAAAGTAACAATCTTAAAACATAGATAGTAACCACTGGGTATATGCAGCTGGACAGCCCAGATTGCAATCTAATATAATGCCCCAAAAACAAGGCTAAACCCTTATTCAACTGAAACTATAGCACTAAATGTAAGGGCATTGTGTACAGCATTAAGATCAAAAGTAAATCTGGATATTCCAGTCAGGCTTAAAGGCAGGGGTAAAGTGGGATGAAATATCACCCCGGGAAATTTATGGAAGCAGCCCTAATGGGGGCAGGGTCTGTTGAGGGGTAGAGTCTGTAGTGGGGGGCAGAATCCCTTTTCATAAGACCTGATTCTGAGTTGGATGCAGTTGCGGCCTTCCTTGCATCTTTTACTGCAGTGGTTTCTGTGACTTTATGCAAATGCAATTCATTGTATCTAAAAATGCAAGGACTGAGATGCCCACTTAGAGTGTCTTCAGACACTGCAATCATGCTTTGTGCCTCTTTAGACATTGCCATCGGTCGCACCATTGAATCATTCACCACCCTATGCTAGGTGCAGTTCATACATCTGAGTACGGCCTCCAATGTGATCAATTCAACATCTCTATACACAACCACTTTCAGCAACATGCCCCTGTCACTCCAATAACATGCCCATACTGTGCTACATCTGCATCTGAGTAGCCAACCCCCTGTAGCCGTCTAAGAATACCAACACAGTTCTAATAAACATCTTGGTGCGTGTGTCTGTACAGCTTCTCTGTACAAACACCATTGAGACACATGTACAATGCATCTTAGATGCATATGCAGATGAAAACATTGAACAAGAAAAAACAGCACATTGGCCCCCACAGGAAAAATAAACACACTGATCCTAGCAGAAAAAAACACATATTGGCCCCCACAGAAAAAAACATTGACCCCCACAGACAAAAAACAAACATATTAGCCTACACAGGATAAAAATAAAACACATTGGCCATCACAGAAAAAAACACACATTGGCCCCCACAGTGATAAAAAAAATTGTCCCCCACAGGAGAAAAAAAATACACATTAGCCCCAGCAGGAAAAAAATAAAACACATTAGCAACTAATTGTTTCTTGCTGATGTCACTTATTGAAACGAGGTAGTGTGGCCAGGAACCGGTTGTGGCATCTTGTAAGACCGGTGGCAAGGGATTTAAGGTGACCAAGAACCCAATGGTCACTCTGTCAGATCTACAGTATTCCTCTGTGGAGAGAGGAGAACCTTCCAGGAGGACAACAATCTCTGCAGCAATCCACCAATCAGGCCCTTATGGTAGGGTGGCCAGACGGAAGCCACTCCTTAGTAAAAAAAAGCACATGGCAGCCAGTGGTGCACGTAGAAAAAATGTCTTATAAGTAGTGTGTGCGCGTGCCAAAAAATGGGTGTGGCTAAATGCCACATGAGGCATGGCCAATGAAAGTAGGGGAGTGATACACATATGGGGGGGCCAGATACACATATGACCCCAATAGTGCCAGATACATGTTGCCCCACATTGTCAGATACCCATTGCCCCACATTGTCAGATACACATTGCCCCACAGTGCCAGATACACATTGCCCCACAGTGCCAGATACACATTGCCCCACAGTGCCAGATACACATTGCCCCACAGTGCCAGATACACATTGCCCCACAGTGCCAGATACACATTGCCCCACAGTGCCAGATACACATTGCCCCACAGTGCCAGATACACATTGCCCCACAGTGCCAGATACACATTGCCCCACAGTGCCAGATACACATTGCCCCACAGTGCCAGATACACAAATGCCCCCACAGTGCCAGATATAAACTGCCCCAGAGTGCCAGATACACATTGCCCCCACAGTGACAGATATACATTGCCCCACAATGCCAGATACACAAATCCCCCCACAGTGCCAGATATACATTGCCCCCAGTGCCAGATACACAAATGCTCCCACAGTGCCAGATATACATTGCCCCACATTGCCAGATACACAAATGCCCCCCACAGTGCCAGATATACATTGCCCCAGTGCCAGATATACAAATGCCCCCACAGTGCCAGATATACATTGCCCCACATTGCCAGATACACAAATGCCCCCACAGTGCCAAATATACATTGCCCCACAGTGCCAGTGCCAGATACACAATGCCCCCACAGTGCCAGATATACTTTGCCCCACAGTGCCAGATACACAAATGCCCCCACAATAATCAGATACACATATCCCCACAGTGCCACATTGCCCCAGAGTGCCCTACCCTGCTTACCGCTGCCTCAGTCTGTTGCTACTATGTGAGGGGAGGAGAGCACAGCGCGTGCCTCTCCTGCCCCTCAGTGCTCATGAAGTCCGGTCTCCAGTGGCGGGTATCTCAAATGAGGCACCGGTTCATTAGCCAATCAGAGCTCACGGACCAGCAGCCAATCAGGAGCCATGGCTGCCAGTCCACGAACTCTGATTGGCTAGCAAACCGGTGCCTTATTGAGATTCACCCTGCCGCCTCTGCAGCTGCCGGAGACCGTCACCGGACATTACAGAGAATTGAGGGGCAGGAGAGGCACTGCGCTCTCCTCCCCTCACATAGCAGCCAGCGGGATGCAGGTATGGTGGACAGCCCGGCGGTACGGCGTACTGGCTGGGAATTTCTTACCAGTAGACAGTATCATCACGTACCACCATACCTGCAGTACTGATGGCAGCCCACCTGGAGTTTGCCAAAATGCACCTGAAGGACTCTCAGACCATGAGAAACAAAATTCTCTGGTCTGATGAGACAAAGATTGAACTCTTTGGGGTGAATGCAAGGCGTCATGTTTGGAGGAAACCAGGCACCGATTATCACCAGGCCAATACCATCCCTATAGTGAAGCATGGTGGTGGCAGCATCATGCTGTGGGGATGTTTTTCAGCAGTAGGGACTTGGAGACTTGTCAGGATAGAGGGAAAGATGAATGCAGGCAAACATCTTGGGTGAAAACCTGCCCCAGAGAGCTCTTGACCTCAGACTGGGGCAATGGTTTATCTTTCAGCAGTAAAACGACCCTAAGAACACAGCCAAGATATCAAAGTAGTGGCTTAAGGACAACTCTGTGAATGTCCTTGAGTGGACCAGCCAGAGCCCAGACCTGAATCCGATTGAACATCTCTGGAGAGATCTGAAAATGGCTGTGCACCAATGCTTCCCATCCAACCTGATGGCGCTTGAGAGGTGCTGCAAAGAGGAATGGGCAAAACTACCCAAAGACAGGCGTGCCAAGCTTGTGGCTTCATATTCAAAAAGACTTGAGGCTGTAATTGATGCCAAAGGTGCATCAACAAAGTATTGAGCAAAGGCTGTGAATACTTATGTACAAGTGATTTCTTCTTTTTTTTTTTTAAACATTTCTCTCTTTATTGAAGCATTTTTGTAAAGAAATTAGCAGTAGTTAAAGGAACATTGTGGGTAATAATGGAAAAAAACATACTGTAATAGATACAAAACATAATGCATGATGTAGGGGGGAGTACAAAAAAGGGCAACATGTACAATATCATGGAATAACAAGCGACACCCACAGGTGCATTCTGGACCTTCAGAGAGACGGGAACACGTCATGACCGCTAGCCAGCGCTAACAAGAGTGATGGAAGGGTCTCTGACAAAAGTTCTAGTTTCATACCAGAGTGTGCTGCGAAAACATAAGCTAATGGCCTTTCTAGTATGGGTAGGTAATGTTTCATTAAAACTTTCCCATGTTGCGAAAAAGGATTCGGTGCGAGATTCTTTTTGGAGGGAGGCCTCCAACCAATCCATATGACAAATAAAAAATAGTTTTTCCTTGAACATTTCTAGAGTCGGGACAGAACTATGAACCCACATGTGCATAACAGCTTTTCTAGCTGCCGATGAGATTGCTAAGCGTAATTTTTTAACGGCTTTGGGAGCTCTGGTACCAGGGGGTATGATGCCAAATATAGCCCATTTCCGGAGTAAAGGGGATGTAGTTTACTAAATGTAGGGAGGCAAAACGCCAAACTGCTAACCAGAACTGTCTTAATAGTGGACAGGCCCACAAACAATGATAAAGATCTGCCGATTGATGGCCACATTTGGGACAAGAAGAATCGCTTAAAAGGCCTATTAAGAAACCTCTATGGGGAGAAATATAAGATCTGTGAAAGATATTAAGATACATTTCCGTGTATTTAGCAGTGGGGAACATAGCTATTGAAAAATGTAGCATGTGCAGTAACCCATCAACATCCAAAATAGGAAAATTTTCCAACCATTGGGCTATCCCAGTTTTATATGTAGAATGGTCTATTATAGTGTGAAGGTGTTTATAGTAAAAGGAAATAGCACCTTTGGATAGTTCCGGTCGCAATAATACTCGATCCAGTTGATTATCCCAATCAGTCGTGGGTAATAGTCTGGAAACCGTGGTAACATAATGTTGGGCTTGAAAAAAAGCAAAGTTCTGGGGTCCAATATATGGGTATTTAGATAAGGCCTCCGTGTAAGATAATGGTTTATGGGATTCAAGTTTGAGTAGCTGGCCTATACTGCAAATTCCCAATGATTTCCATTCAGTGAAAGGCTAGGTGGCCTCTCCATTTTTGAAACCCGGATTATGTAAGAAAGGCAAATGAATAGATAGGTGTTTGTGTAACTTATATTTATGTCTCAGGGATAGCCAAACTTTCCTCGTAGTTATTAGAAGGGGGTTGTTAATTAAATCTGTAGAGATCTCAGCGTCGGTTAAGTGTAGAAAAGCTATCAGGGACACATGAGGAATGAAATTTTGTTCGAGAAGTGAGTCAGTGTAAGTTTGGGTACTAGATAACCAGTCCTTGATATAGCGAATATGGGAAGCATAGCTATACGTCATAATGTATGGAAAATTAACTCCCCCATTTGTTTTAGGTTGACCCAATTTAAATAGACCAATTCTCGCGCGCTTATTGTTCCAGATAAATTTCCTAAAGGCCGATGTTATTTGTAAGAGGTCATATCAAGAGCGCAAAAGAGAGAGAACTTGTAATGGGTAAAGAAGTTTTGGAAAATATATCATTTTAATTATATTTGTCCTTCCTAAAAAGGAAAGTTGTAAATGGAACATCGCCCCAAGATGCCCCGTAATTTTAGAGAGCGTTGTCTTGATATTAATATCATAGAGAGTTGCGATATTTTTGGGAAGAGAATACCCAAATATGGGAGTTTCTTTCTCGCCCAGTTCAAAGGTAAGTGTGCCACCCACAAGGGCCTATAAAAGCCTTGTTTCAGATAAAGTGCACTAGATTTTTCAAAATTAATAAAAAAGCCAGAAGCAAGCAATTCTAGCAGCGGTTTAAGGGAGTGTTTAGGATTGGACATGTATATCAAAACATCAACCGCAAATGCAGTGAGTTTCACTTCCATCGAACCAATCGATATACCTTTCAAGGTTGGCCAGGAGTCAATTATGCGAAGTAAGGGGTCAAGGCACAAATTAAAAAGTAGGGGAGATAAAGGGCAACCTTGGCGGGTGCCTCTAGACATAATGATGGGATCACTTCTTGTGCCGTTGACTAAAAGGAAAGTCGTGGGAGAGCTATAGAAGAACTTTATAAGATTAATGAAATCTGGGCCAAAATTTCGAGTTAATAAAACATTAACTAAAAAGGGCCAGGATACCGTATCAAAAGCTTTCTGAGCGTCAAGGCTCAGAAGCATATTGGGAGCGGTGGGATTGTTGTTGGAAGCAATTATAGAAGCAATGGCTGTGCGAATACCCTTAACCAATTGTCTGCCCCATGTGAAACCTAGTTGGTGTGATGAGCAAAGAGAGGAGGAGAATATTTGTAGTCGGGAGGACATGATTTTGGACAGAATTTTAAAGTCCACGTTTAGCAAAGTAATGGGACGATAGGAACTCAACAGTGTAGGGTCGCGGTCGGGCTTTGGAATAAGGGTAGTAAAGGCAGCATTAAAAGAGGGATAGGACGGGCATTTTTTATGTATAGTGCGATAAAGTTCTAATAAAGTCGGGACAATGTCAGTAGATAGGATTTTAAAATATTCTCCCGAAAAACCATCCGGTCCCGGGGCTTTATAGGTATGTAGGGAAGAGATTGCTGATCTTATTTCCTCTTCAGTAATTTCCGAGTCTAAAAGGTCTATTTGGTCTGGGTCCAAACTAGGTAAATTGGCCTCACTGATGATATCGTCTAAAGACTCTGGGGTCGATGGTCTAGCGGAGTATAAATTACAATAATAGTCATGAAAGGCCCTTGATATGTCAGACGTTCTTGTCAGACAAGAGGAAGTTCCAGTCTCTTTAATAGAGACGATAAGGTTTCTCCATTTATATCCTTTAGTTAAGGAGGCCAATAAACATCCTGTCCTGGCACCCCACCTATAGTATCTATTTTTCGTGAAGTCTAAACGCAATTGTGCTTGGGAAAGTAGGAAATTTTCCAATACTGATTTAGCTTGATTATATATAGTGAATTTTCCTTCCAAGGGGTCTGCCACATATTCAGCAAACGTGGTCTGCAGTGTATGGGAGAGAGAACGATACTGGTCTTTTTGAATTTTATTATGACTGGACACATATGAGATGATACATCCTCGCATCACAGACTTCGATGCTTCCGAGAAAAGAACCGGGTCGTCCCAGTGGGCAATGATATTATCTACATAGTCCAGCCAGTTACGTTTTAAGTAGTCCCGGAATTTTTCTGATTGGAATAAATATGCTGGAAACTTCCAAGTGCGGTGTGTGGGACCCGTATGTGGTAGTCTAAACGAGAATTCAATCGGTGCATGATCTGAAACCAATATGTCAGCAATATTTGTGGAGGTCACCTCGGATATCAAAGAGTCCGCTACTAAAACATAGTCTATGCGGGAGACCGTGTGATGAACCCCCGAATGGAAGGTAAACGATTTATCTGATGAATTAAAAAGTCTCCAGACATCAGTCACTTGGAGTCCTAACATAAATTTCACAAGTATAGACCAGATTGTGGAATGTCGATTGGATGGAATTGGAGTTTTATCCAAGGTTGGGTCATGCACCGTATTGAAATCACGTCCAATTATCAGTGGAAAAGCCTCCCGCTGTTGTATCAAGAAAGTCATCTGTGTCAAAAACTCTGATACCTGAGTATATGTTTAAAAGTGTATATGTAGCGTCTCTAATCTTAACATCTATCAGTAAATATCATCCATTAGGGTCCGAGACATTGTTTAAAATGGTATATGGGAGGTGTCGTGCAAAGAGGATAGCCACCCCTCTAGTCTTATTGGCATACGGGGCCGAAAAGCAATCGGCCAACCAACCAGCTCGAAGGGAAGAACCATCACCCTCCCTCCAGTGGGTCTCCTGCAGAAAAATTATGTCTGGGCTAAATTTCTTAAGGTGGGTTAAAACCCTTTGACGCTTAATGGGAGAATTGAGCCCTCGAACATTCCATGAAAGACATTTGATTGAGTCGTGGGGAGGTGAGTACGGTAAAGTGTAGGTATTATTTGCCATCAACCAATTCCAATCTTCGCTGCGCAAGGTCTGCAGTACAATCTCATTGATATATGGTGGGGTCCCCTATCCCAGCGAGCAGGGGGCAACCCACAAAACACAGTCACGGCTACGTGTTCCCATCTCTCCACCCCCATCGCACCAAAGCGTAACACAAAAAAATTGAAAATATAGCAGTTTCAACATATCACAATTACCAAAGAACATAGAATCATGCTTCAATAACCTTTTCTGAATTTTCTCAAACCAAAAATTGTCTTGGAGGGTCACAGTAATGGCACTGCAACCGACCATTAGAATCAACAAAAAATAAACAGTGAATAGAAAAAGGAAAGCCAGTTTCCTAAATGATAACATAATAACCATTGTCCCAGGAGGGGCATATGTAAAGCAAAACCCCGACCCCCCCAGCCAAATGGATAATAGAACTAAGGAAGAAGAACATCACATATTACAGCACAAACATTCAGCGATTGGGAGACCTCAGGGATGATGCTACTGGTGAACTCAGTAGGGAGGGAGAGGGCAAAAAGTGTCTACGGGCCTCGTCTGGGTAATCAAAAAATAAGGTATGGCCATTATCAGTGACCCTCAACTTAGCAGGGTAAAGAAGGGCAAAACGTTTTTGTGATTCCACTAGGAATTTGCAGACTGGTGAGAATGCCCTGTGTTTTTGGGTAACCAACGCTGAAAAATCCTGAAAAATCAAAATGCGGTTACCATCATTGACCAATTTGCCCAATTTCTTATATACTCGTAATATTATTTCCTTTGTCCTATAATCAAAGTAGCGGGCTACCACCGGTCTAGGAGTAGGATTAGGACCATCCCTCTCAATCCCCACTCTATGGACTCTCTCAACCTGGGTAAACTCTATCTTGTCAGAGATACAAAGAGCAGGAATCAATTGAGATGCCAGGTAGTCTCCCAGTAGGGAGGGTTTGACATGTTTCGGGATACCAATAAAACGGATGTTATTCTTCCGGTTCCTATTCTCTAGATCATCTAGTTTTTCTTGGAGCTCCCGAATCATGCCAATGGACGAGTCAGCCGAGGACTCCACATTGTGGACCGTCACTAACTCTCTGCTCCACCTCCGATATTCTTGAAGTATTTGATGCCACTTCTCATAGGGTGGACTGAAACGAATCTCTAAATTCGTCTAATTTCCTATCAATATGGGGCATGAGTACCGAAAGAATCTCTTTAGCAGTTTGAGACACCGGGGGGATCGTGTCAGGTTGGGGTGTGGGGTCAAGATTCCCAGCCATATTTGTTATGGGTTGCGAATGAGAAGGAGAAAAACCACCGGTCTTTTGTGACTTCTTTTTGACCATATTGTCAGAAACAGTCCTATTTAGAAACCTCTCCATCAATTATTAAGTGCCTAGGAGGGAAGATCCAGAAGGATTGGACACGGTTCACCAGTAAATAAAAGTATCAGATGAGATACATCTGAAATCGTAAAGTATAACGCCCCAAAGGGATAACTAAAATTTCACATTACAAAATATAAGTATCACACCCCCTACCTACAGAGTAACTGACCTACGAGTAACAGACTCAGACAGTATAGGGGATGTGTTGTTGACACCGAAGTGGTGAATATCACAAACAAAGGGATAATAATGAGCAAAATAACTAAGGAAAAATAAATAAATAAAAAGAAATAAAATAAAATAAAAAATTATATATAAAGATATAAATAAAAAATATATAGGCACTGCCGGTATATGAAGTTGTACGATTACAGCCTATGTAGAGGCAGTATGGAGAAACAGATGAGAACAGGTGAGAATAAGTGAATGGAGATGGGAGATAGAGCTACAGGAGGGGAGAGGACAACACAATAGAGGGAAACAGAAAAAAGAAAAGGGGAAGAAGGAGAAAGAAAATAAAAATATAAAATCAACAGAGGGGGGCACGTCAATGGTACCAAGCAGGACCCCAGTGGAGAGCAGTTCAGCAATGTCCTGAGATCCCAGCAGTGTCCAAGGTCAACGGCAGCAGCCACAGGGGGTCCAAGATCACAGCACCCAAACGGCAGCACCACAGGTCCAGGGCACCACAGCAGAGCCAGAGACGTAATACAGCCGGCCACCCAAAAGTACAACACGGTTGTAGGTGATGCGGAGGTAACCCAGTAAGGGCAGAAGACTAGGGAAGCTGCAGGGTCATTAAGACTTCTCAGGAGGAATGCAGCCTCAGGTCAGACAGCAGGCACATAGGAATATCAGCAGCGGGGATAATGGGAGCCATATATGACTTACATGTGTATTGTGGGAGTATAGGGGTCTCCAGTAGCAATAGCCCCATCAGCCAGGTCCCCCCAAGTAGTGTAGAGGCACAGTAAGAGTCATGGGCTGCGGAATTAGCCAGGTACAGCTCTCTTCACAGGCCAGCCCTTGTTACAGCACAGCAGGCGTGGGGGTAGCACTGTACAGGCGGGAGATCAGGGAGGCTGCGGGATCAACGGGTCCCCTCAGGGGGAATGCAGCCACGGGTCAGAGAGCAGGCTCAACTGGTAGTCAGCAGCGGGGAGAGGAGGTGTCATGCAGGACCCTCAAGCTTGTGGTGTGAGTATAGGGGTCTCCAGCCTGACCCCCTCGCAGTAACCTTGCTAGCCAGGTCCCCCCAAATAGCATGCAAGCACAGCAGGAGTGAGGGCTCTGCAGTTCTCACAGCACACCTCCAGACAACCAGCACATCACACAAGGCAGCCTTTGTAACAGTGCAGCGGACAGTCAGCCGTTGGGGGGATCGGGGGGGGGGGGCGAGCACTCACACGGGCCTGTGGCTGGGAGAATTCCGCCTAGGCAAGGGCGCCAGATCACCCAGCTCGCTGATCCAGGCACAGCGGCAGCACGGGTCACCGAACAGCCATCGCAGTACAGCAGGCAGGCGGAAGTACAGCGGGTGTGAGCCGGAGGGAGACGGAGAGAGCAGCGCCGCCGTCCCAGTGAAGACGACCCCACACTGCAGCGTCAGAAGGGGATCAAGCAGGTCGAGACGCCAGGAAGCTTCACCGCACAGCAGCTCCAGAACGAGGCACGACAGTCCCGGCTCCCAACAAGGCGGGCGAGCAGTCACAACGAGCCAGGGCAAGGGAGGCACAGCAAGCGGTCCCAAGGCAGCGGAGGAAGACAGCGACCTCCGAGGTAAGACAGTGTCGGGGGTAGATCCAGCCAGGCAGAAGGGGAGGCAGTGCCAGCACCCGCCATTCGGCGGCCCGGTCACGGGCCGGACTCCGGGGAATAGGGCTCCCAGCCACGCCAACTGTCCAAGCAGGGTACCGCTGGGTTCAGATAGCTTTCAGGGAGCAAGTACCAAGCAAGATGACAAGTCAGGCAGTACAGAAACGGGCGGATGGCAATGGATAGGGCCTGGTTGAGCGGAGCTCTTCTAAAACGTGACCATCTTGGATGCGCCACCCACCGGAAGTCTCGTACAAGTGATTTCTTAATTTTTTTTATTAATAAATTTGCAAAAATCTCAAAAAGGCTTCACCCGTGCTACCCCCTTCACTGCAATGAGCTCCCTCACTTTATCAGACTATCCTTAAACTTCCCAAGCTTCAAACGGTCACTGAAAAACCACCTGTTCATCAAAGTGTCTCAAGGTTGCTCTCCCCACCCCCTGACTCATTTCACCTGTCTGTATCCTCCTTTGAATGGGGCCCTCTCCCCTCCTGTTCTGACAGTGCTCTTCTTTCACACTTCTACTACAGCTCTCACCTACCCATTGGCCATCTAACCCGTATCAACTCTCACTCATAGCTGTTAATCTCTCCCAATGGACGCAGTCCCCTAGTAGTAGCCTGATTACTTCTTCACTTACCTTATATTTCAGCAGTATTGTGTATTGAGATTGTGGTGCTAAGTGTTAATTGTGCTTTGTTTAGTTTTGGTTACTGTAATGTGATATTCCCTATATTATTCTAATATGTGCTGTATAAATTGTGCATCTATGGTGCTGTGTATCACTTGTGGTGCCTTAGAAATAAAATGTAATCATAATAATAATAATGCTGATAATTTGGTAAGTTTTGATCAGATGTGCGGACAAGGTAGGCAGGTGAGGCAGTTATTCACCTGTCATACTCCAGTTTACTTCACAGTTTTGACTATACAAAATATTAGAATAATACAAAGAAGATATTTATAATATATTCTTTGTATTTTTCTAATAATTTTTACAGTCAAAACTCTGGCGTTTACAGGAGTATGACAGGAGAGGTACTTAGTGCAACAGATGAAAGATACATCATGCTTACTTCCCTTTAAAATTGGAAGATGTCCAGGAGGGCCATCAACTCAGAACTGTCAGAAACCAGTGGGACCCAGGTAAACCTATCTACTGTTTAGCGAAGTCTGGCCTTCATGGAAGAAATGCAGCCAAAAAGCCATACCTTAGACGTGAAAACAAGGCAAAGAGAATCAACTATGCATGAAAGCACAGGAACTGGGATGCAGAAAAATGGCAGAAGGTGATCTGGACTGATGAGTTAAAATTTTAAATATTTGGCAATTACAGAAGGCAGTTTGTTTGCCGGAGGGCTGGAGAGCTGTACAATAATGACAGTGAAGCGTGGTAGGGCTGCATTTCGGCATATGGAGTTGGGGATTTGGTCAGAATTAGTGATATCCTCAATGCTGAAAAATACAGGATGGTTCTTATCCATCATGCAATACCATCAGGGAGGTGTTGTTAGGTCAGGCTGGAATGTAGTATCCGACAAATGGGCTTGTGCAGTGGTGGCAGAGGCCACTGACGGAAGAAGACGTGGAGGCCGGATATAGTTCCTTCTCATGGACTCCCAGGGTAGAAGGATAAGCACGCTGTGACAACTGGATAAGAAATGACTGGGCTGGGAAACAGGGAGTGTGGTTACTGAAGCAAGAAGATAATAAATGCAAACACTGGTACATGATTACTATGGCTTGGAGAATTGAGCTGGGAAACCTGACAGTTTGCAAACTGTGGCTTGAAGATAATATCTATTAAGACTGAGAGTTGAACAACTGTAATAAGAGGACTATAATCATGAAGACTGGATGCTGGACGACTATGACTTGGAGACAACTGTAAAGACTGGATACTGAATGACTGTGACGTAGAGACTGTAACTGTGAAGACTGGGTACTTGATGACTGTAACTCATAAACAATAACTGTGAAGACTGGGTACTTGATGACTGTAACTCATAGACAATAACTGTGAAGACTGGGTACTTGATGACTGTAACTTGGAGACAATAACTGTGAGGATTTGATGACTGGGACTCATAGGCAATAACTGTGAAGAATGGGTACTTGATGACTGACGCATAGACAATTACTGTGAAGACTGGGTACTTGATGACTGTAACTTGGAGACAATAACTGTGAGGACTAGATACTTGATGACTGGGACTTAGAGACAATAACTGTGAACACTGGAGAGTGGATTGCTGCGGGTCAAATACATGAATTAAGAAAACGTGACTGAAAAACTCAGACTTTGGAAACTAGTTTCTTGGAAACATGACTGAAGAACTCAGACTTTTGAAAATGGATTCTTGGAAAACGTGACTGAAGACTTTGATTTTGGAAACTGGACTTTTGGCAACTGGGCAGAGATCTGAAGGAACCACCAACAACTCCGGATTACCCGCAGATTCCACCTGGCAAGCTGGCAGCCGCAGGAGGCGGCACCGGTTCCAGACTCTGGATCAGAGAGCAAAGAGAAGCGGAGTAACATGCAGATGAGTCAGAAAGGAGGCTTCCAGGGACTCAAAGCACCAAGCAACCAGGATACCCACAGGAGCACAGAGCAGAAGCACTTCTAAGAAAAGAAACATAAAGCACTAGCAGTATTTGATTCAAATACAACCCATTTTAAAAGAGGAAGCATACTGGGATGGGCTAAGAACCCACAATAAGCACTGCTATTGGCTACACTGCGTGCACTGGTCTCCATCATGGCGGCTCCCATAACTGCAGACATACTAGAAAATGATTATTTTTTCCTGCAGAGTCCCTGCTCACTGAGCTCCATTGCCCACACAAGTTGCCTCCATCAGCTGCACCAGAGCCCCTCACACAGAGCAGCAACCATCCACCCACCGCAACAGCACTGCCATGACCCAGACAGGGAGACCCTGGAACCCGGCGCTGACTGTAAGACCCCAGACTCTGACAGGTGTCTAACTGGCTCCAAATTTATTCTGCAGCAGAACATCGACGCCAAACATACAGCCAATGTCATTAAGAACTCTCTTCAACTCTTCTTCTTTACACTGAAGAACAAGGAGTCCTGGAAGTGATGATATGGTCCCCACAAAGCCCTTATCTCAATATCATCAAGTCTGTCTGGGATTACATGAACAGACAGGATTTCAGCAAGCTTACATCCACAGAAGATCTGTGGTTAGTTCTCCAGGATATTTGGAACAACCTCTTTGCCAAGTTCTTTCAAAAACTGTGTGCAAGTGTACCTAGAAGAATTGATGCTGTTTTGAAGGAAAAGGGTGGTCCCACCAAATGAGTGGTATGCAGGGTGTGAACATTGACTCACCCTGAGCACAGCCGGTGAATACTGTGGCCTAGATGATGTTTCTGTGGAGGGCCTTTACTCAGAGTCTGGTGCCATTGCAGAATTTGGGTGGGTTGAGATTCTGCAGCAATATCACTGGAACCCCCACTGTGAGAAAAAGCTTGTGGGCTGGGATGCCAGGAGGTTTAAAGGTGTTGAGGAACTCCACTGGGTAGTGGAACGCATCATTTATTTGCATCAACGAGTCCACAGACCTGTATTATATTTCTGCCCCTTCGAACTACTGAAATAGACTCTCCACCTCTCTCCAAAACTTCGAACGGGCTCTTAAGATCCACTTCTTCACCAAACCCAGCCAAATCTCATCCTAACCCTCTGTTCCACGCTCTCTGTATACAGCGCCTGTGTTACCCCTGTCTGTCTACCCCATCCCTTTAGAATATAAGCCCTCATGAGTAGGGCCCTCTTCCCTCATGGGCTTATCCTTTTTCTTAATTTAATAATCTGCAACTGCACCAAATTCCGCGGTCTTCTGCCACCTGACTTATTTAAGTGTCATCTGTTGATATAGCTATGTTTATTTACCCTGTACTTGTCCTATATTGTCTTCAACTGTAAGTCACTGTTTTCCTGTTTTGAATATTTATGTATTTTGTGAATGGGCGCTGCGGAACCCTTGTGGTACCATATAAATAAAGGATAATGATAATAATAATAATTATTATAATTATTATTAATGACAGTAGCCTTGTCATTCTTGGGGGTCAGAATGGCACCCCTGAATCCAGATTTGCCCCTTTTGAGGTTGAATAGGAAAAAAAAAAGGTTTTAAGTTTTTGCGTGGGAATCCATTGTAAGCTAAAACCAAGTTCTCACTGAGCCTAAAAGATATTGAGAAAAATAGGATTTTAATTACCTACCGGTAAATACTTTTCGCGTCGTCCGTAGAGGATGCTGGGGTTCCATTTCGTACCATTGGGTATAGACGGGACCTTTGGGAGCCACTGGCACTTTAAGAGTTTAACAGTGTGGGCTGGCTCCTCCCTCTATGCCCATCCTACCAGACTCAGTCTTGGAACTGTGCCTGAGGAGACGGACATATTTCGAGAGAAGGAAATACAGATAGTTGTGAGATTCACACCAGCTCACACCGAATCGAAAAAACCATGCTGACCAGCATGCAACATGGAGAAACCATGCCAACCAGCATGAAACATGAAGAAATCATGCAAAACCGCATAAAACACGAAGAAACCATGTCAATCAGCAGGTAACATGAAGAAACCATGCTAACCAGCAGGCAACATGAAGAAATCATGCTAACCAGGATGAAACATGAAGAAATCATGCCAACCCTGCATGAAAGAGGAACAGCAACAGCTGAACCAATACTTAACCAAGTATCAATGCAGGAAAACGAAGCACTGGGCGGGTGCCCAGCATCCTCTACGGACTACGAGAAAAGGATTTACCGGTAGGTAATTCAAATCCTATTTTCTCTTACGTCCTAGAGGATGCTGGAGTTCCATTTAGTACCATGGGGATGTACCAAAGCTCCCAGTACGGGAGGGAGAGTGCTGAGGATCCTGCAGAACAGAGTGACCATACTTTAGGTCCTCAGATGCCAAAGTATCGAACTTGTTGAACTTCAGCAAACGTGTTCGACCCCGACCAAGCAGCTGGTTGGCAAAGCTGTAAAGCTGAGACACCCCGGGCAGCTGCCCAGGAACAACCCACTGTACGAGTAGAGTGGGCCTTAACAGATCTTGGACACGGCAGGCCTGCCGTAGAATAAGCATGCTGGATAGTAAACCTGATCCAGCGAGCAAAAGTCTGCTTAGAAGCAGGACACCCAACCGTGTTGGGATCATAAAGGACAAACAGAGCGTCCGACTACCTGTGACGAGAAGTCCTCTTCACAGAAACTTTCAAAGCCCTCACAACATCCAAGGACTGTGAGGTAATGGAGGAGTCAGTAGCCACTGGCACCACCATAGGTTGGTGATATGAAAAACCGACACAACCTTTGGAAGAAATTGCTGACGCGTTCTGAGCTCAGCTCCATCTTCATGGAATAACAAGTAGTGACTCTTGCATGACAATGCCCCCAATTTCGACACCCGTCGAGCAGATGTCAATGCCAACAAAGTGACCACCTTCCAAGTTAGAAACTTGACGTCCACCTCCTGTAAAGGTTCAAGCCAATCCGACTGCAGGAACTGCAGCACCACATTAAGATCCCAAGATGCCGTAGGCACAAAGGGTGGCTGGATGTGCAGAACCCCTACCAAGACAGTCTGAACCTCAGGGAGAGCAGCCAATTGTTTCTGGAAGAAAATGCACAATGCCGAAATCTGGAAATTTATGGAGCCAAAGCGTAGGCCCACAACCACACCTGCTTGCAGAAAGAGGGGAACCCATCCTTGTTGAAACTCCACCGTAGGAAACTTCTTGGATTCACACCAAGACATGTACTTTTTCCATGTGCGATGGTAATGTTTAGATGTTACCCCTTCCCAGCCTGCATCGGGGTAGGAATGACTTTGTTTGGAATGCCCTTCCAAGCTAAGATCTGGTGTTCAACCTCCATGCTGTCAAACGTAGCCATAGTAAGTCTTGATAAGCGAACGGACCCTGTTGTAGAAGGTCCTCGCGAAGAGGAAGAGGCCTCGGATCTTCCAGCAGTAACTCCAGAAGATCCGCGTACCAAGCACTTCTTGGCCTGTTCGGAGCAATGAGGATCGCCTGAACTCTTGTCCTTTTTATTAGCTTGAGAATCAATGGGATGAGTGGAAGTGGAGGGAACACATACACTGACTGGAACACCCACGGAGTTACCAGGGCATCCACTGCCACTGCTTGTGGGCCTCGTGACCTGGAACAGCACCTCCAAAGCTTCTCGTTGAGGTGAGAGGCCATCATGTCTATCTGAGGTACACCCCATCGGCTTGTTACCTCTGAGAATACCTCCGGGTGGAGGCCCCATTCTCCTGGATGGAGATCGTGCCTGCTGAGGTAGTCTGCTTCCCAGTTGTCCCCTCCCAGAAAGAAGATTGTTGACAGCGCCCGCGCATGCTTCTCTGCCCAGATGAGGATTATTGTCACCTCTGACATTGCAGCCCTGCTCTTCATTCCGCCCTGCCTGTTTATGAAGGACACCGCTGTGACTTTGTCCGACTGAACCTGAATGGCTTGATCTCGCAGAAGATGTACCGCTTGTAGAAGGGCATTGTACACGACCTTCAGATCCAGAATGTTCATTGGAAGGAGAGATTCCTGAACTGACCGCTTTCCTTGGAAGTTTTTACCCCTGAGTGACTGCTTCCCAACCCCTGAGACTTGGATCCGTGGTTATATGAATCCGATTCTGAATCCCAAACCTACGGTCCTCGAGTAGGTGAGAAGTTTGCAGCCACCAGAGGAGTGAAATTCTGACTTTTGGCGACAGGCGTATCCGCTGGTGCATGTGAAGATGAGATCCTGACCATAAGACCAGGAGATCCAGTGGGAAAGACCGTGCAAGGAATCTTCCATACTGTCGAGCCTCTTAGGAGGCAACCATCTTCCCCTGAAGGCGAATGCACTGATGAACCAAAATCCGGGCTGGCATCAGGACATCCCGGACCATTGATTGGCTCACCAATACTTTCTGCACCGGTAGAAACATCCTCTGCACTTCCGTGTCGAGAATCATCCTCAGGACGGAACGCCTCCTTATTGGCTTCAAATGCGAAATTGGAAGTTTCAGGATCCACCCAAGATCCCGGGACAGTTGATTTGAGATAGCAACACTCCGTAACAACATCTCCCTGGTGATATGGAATTATGTCCACTCCTGGTTTGTGGAACGGGAGTATAAAGGCTGCCATGGCCCTGATGAACACCCCCGGTGTTGCGTAGAAGCCAAGTTCAGTGTTTGGAACTGGAAGTGACATAGTTATAGTGCAACCTTAGATAGGCTTAGAGAGGCGGCCAGATTGGAATGTGAAGCACGCACCCCTGATATCCCGTGATACCAGGAATTCCTCTACATCTCGAGCACAATTCACCACTCCCAGACTTCATCTTGAATTGAACACCCACCAGTAGGGAATCAATGACCTCAGGTTTGAATAGTAACCCCTGTTACGTAAATGAGGTGGAACTGGAATAATGACATTCGTTTGAAAAATGTTATGATAGCTTCCAGCAGTAGTGCACTTTCTGCCCGAGAAGCTAGTATGCCTGATTTGAATAATCTGTGAGGCGGGAATACTAGATATTCCAGTCAGCACCCCTGGGCAACCCAACTGTTTCCAGGGGTCTAGGCAGGATATCACCCAGACGTGTTGAATCTCTTTAGTCTCGCTCCCACCTGCCTGATCCCCAGGCAGTGAGGTCCACCGACAAACCGAAGGGTTTGAAAAAGGCCTAATTTGAAATCCGTCCCTGGGAACCTGGCGGGGCAGGTTTTCTGGATTTCCCCAACGTCCTCTAAAGGAAGTGGAGGAATATGTGGAATCATGTTCGAAGAAATTGCAGTGTAGGTGTAGGATATAATTTCCTGGTCTGTGCAGCTGCGGAAGGAAGACATACCGACTTACCCGCAGTTGACATGGATAATCACGTATCCCGTGCGTCCCAACAGGGTCTTACCTGTGAAGTGTATAAACAGATAATTGTTGAATACACCGTTGGCGCTCCCACCCTGTAAACAACAAAGTCACGTAGTAATCTTCATAGTCCAAAAAAGAATAATTCTATATTGTGCTTGCAGGATTCTCTTTTTCTTTTTCCGACTAGATGTATCTTCTCCAGAGATCAATTCAAGATTTTCTTTGTGTGCGGGTATTTCTCATGGAGTCCATCATTAAAACTCATTGGTGTGTACTTAAGAAGGACCCAATATTAAAGGATATAATCCCTGATGTCCCAAAGTTCATTTATAGGAGATCACATAATCTAAAAAATAAACTAGTAAAAAGTTCACTACCAAATCAACAAAATAATCCAATAAGATCGGAAGGCTTTTACCGTTGTGGTAGTTGTATCATGTGTAAAACAGTTAAAGCGAATAAATCGAAAATATCAAACTTCAAAGTAAACAATAAAGAGTATAAAATTACTAACTTTATAACCTGTCATACCAATAATGTTATCTATCTTATCGAATGCGAATGTGGGCTATTTTATGTAGGCCGCACATCCAGGGCATTAAAAACACGTATGGGAGAGCATGTAAGAAACATCACAAAGGGACTCGAATCCCATAATTTATCTAATCATTTTAAATTAAAACATAATTGTAAAGTGAATGCCATCAAACAATTTTTAGGAATCCAACATGTAAAAATTAATTGGAAAGACAGAGATTCTGAGAACCTATTGGCAAAAGCAGAAATGAGATGGATTTTTAATTTAAAAACAATCGTCCCTGAAGGACTTAACAAAGAATTTGAAATAAAATGGTTCCTTTAATATTTTATTAGGATTCATGCAAATTATAATGATTGATCAAAACTACATTTGTTTTTTAATATATTTAATTAATATGTCTTATATGTATGTATATATGTTTTATCAATATGATTTACGGACATGTACATGACTATTTGCCATTTAATTGTATATATATGATCCCACATAATATGGCCGCCACACCAGGGACACTCTGTATATAGAGGAAATCGTTGTATCTCTCTGGAACGCAGAGAATCGGAGATGCAAACAGTTCGCGCCGCTCCCGGAAGTGCGTATACATTTCCGGCGACGGTGGAACGCACGGCACTTCCGGGTGCGGTCGCAAATGGAACGCAAAGCGTTCCGAACCCAACAAATTGAACGATAAGGAACTCTTTTTGTTTAGAATCCTTTTTGTTTGAATATGTACACGTTCATTTATGTGGGGAACATATTATAAACTGCATATTACGTTTTTATATAATGACATTTATCGTAATCATTATTAAACAGGAAGTAGATTGTGATCTTATTTTTCTGACACATCTGTATTTATAACATTTTAAAAGGAGAGCATTATATTTTAAATGTTATAGGCACCTAGAAATAAGAGATAAGAAGTGACTACAATTTTTAATGAATAATCAATTGTTAATCAGCAGGAAGTACGTTTGCACTTCCAGGTCAAATGCAGTATAAAAGGATGACATGTGCAGGTAGAGATCATTCTGCCCTGAGGAAGAGTTATATACAACTCGAAACGCGTTGGCGGCATTGAATGATCCATCTACCTGCATTCAAGAAATAGAGGAACCTTGCCAGGTCCTGCAGCCGGTGTCTTGCATGAAGGGAGGAGGGAGGAATTCCGGAACCTTCCAAATTATACTCTTTTCATTGCTCCATGCTGGGAGCACGACACGGTACGGTTCCAATTTTAATATATAGTGAATTTGTCACTTTTATTGAATATAAACACTTATGTACTTTAATAAATCCATCTTTATTCAAATTACTACACTATATGTGCCATTTTTTTCTCTCCATGAGAAATACCCGCACACAAAGAAAATCTTGAATTGATCTCTGGAGAAGATACATCTAGTCGGAAAAAGAAAAAGAGAATCCTGCAAGCACAATATAGAATTATTCTTTTTTGGACTATAAAGATTACTACATGACTTTGTTGTTTACAGGGTGGGAGCGCCAACGGTGTATTCAACAATTATCTGTTTATACACTAGTCATTTAGGTGATTGGGAGTCACCAGAATACACCCAGGCTGCTTTTGTCTCCACCAAGCGCTATTCTCTGTTCCACATATATTTGTTGTCTTACCTGTGAAGGGCGGACCTGTCATACCTTACTCGGATTCTGTATCCGCAGTCCATTGGTGTAGCCACCGTCCCCTGCGTGTCGAAACTGCCAGAGCAGTGGTCCCTGCGTTATGCAGGTCAATCTCCTTCATGGCGTCTAGCCGTGAAGCCTGTAGAATCCTGTATGTGACATAGAAACAAGTACAAGTCACTTCTACACATAGAATCTAAATCATCAAGTGGGTCTCCGAGTCACACCTGTAGCAGTGCACAGTATTAGAGATTAGTCACAATAGGCGATCAGGCTTTATGGAGGTTGTACCAGGGACAGGTAAGACAACCATATTTGACAATTTAGACACTCTATGGGGATATGGATAATAACTCTGGGTGCACTCAGGTTTTCCTAAATAAGGAGTTTAACGCCCTACACAGTATGAAGGAATTCATTATATACATATAATAATATTTCTGAATCCCTGATAGCCTCAAACATATATTGGACCCCTTATATATATGCATTATATGGGCAAGTGTACGCTTTCTATGGTACGGAGTTGGGGTGAGAGGCACAGCAGTGTAATTTGAAAACCCAGACTACTCAAAACTGCGGCTTCTTCCCAGTGTGGGATATATTTTAAAATATATAAATCAAAGTACACCTTATGGAGGCCACCCCAGGGGAACTGCCACCGAAGCCTGAGAATCTGTATCGTTTTGAGCATGGTAAAGACTCCCCCCAGGAGAACATATACATTCTGGAGTACAGGACCAAGTCCCTTTAAATATGGTAAAGTGGATTAGACATACACAGGAAAATGTCAACACAGTTTCCCCCCCCAGAATATATTCAGAGAGTCACAGAGCACAGGAAGCCAGCCACAGTGCACCCTTATAGGCTTTATAAAGATTAAAAAACCCAGCTGACTAGCGTAACCTTAACAGGGTAGCTAGTACATAATATCACTCCCCCCTTTTATAACACCTTTTACCTCAGTGTAGTAATGTGGAGGACAGCATTCCCTGTCAGCGTGTGTCTGCAGGGAGAAAATGGCGCTGGCTAGTGCTGGATCCGCTCTGAAAAGCTCCGCACCCTGTAATGGCACGTCTTCCCACACTTAGAGATTATACTGGCCTGAGATAATTTTTGCAGCAAACAGTGGGTTAGACCTTGAAAGCTTATTTGACCAGTGTAGGGTATCGCGCTGGCCCAGGACGCCCCTCACAGCACCATACAGTGTGCCGCTGAGCCTTCCAGAGCGCAGCCTGTCAGAGCTGTGCTCCCACCCTTGTGCCATCATTCTCGCCGGGGACCCGCTTACCAGGACTCCGGCGTCAGATTCACCACTCTTCTTTCTTCTGGCTCTGTTAGGGGGTGGCGGCATGCTGCGGGTGTGAGCGGTCGCCTCGGGCGGCTAACAATCATCACCCTCAGGAGCTCAGTGTCCTGTCAGCGGTGATAGTGGCCATTAACCTCTCTGGGTTGGACACTACTCCCCGCTAAGTCCCACGAAGCAGGGAGGCTGTTGCCAGCAGCCTGCCTGTAAAATAACAAACTCTGGAAAACAATAAAACTAAGAAAACTCCTAGGAGTTCCCCTAGCTGTGATCGGCTCCTCCGGGCACATTTTCTAAACTGAGTCTGGTAGGAGGGGCATAGAGGGAGTAGCCAGCCCACACTGTTAAACTCTTAAAGTGCCAGTGGCTCCCAAAGGACCCGTCTATACCCCATGGTACTAAATGGAACCCCAGCATCCTCTAGGACGTAAGAGAAACACATTTTACCAATTTTGACCTCCTTAGGGGTCGAATTTAAAAAAATCCCTGCTTAATGGGTGCTTATGTCATAGAAGGAATGTACTCCCCAAATTTCATGTTCCTAAAACCAGGAATGTGGGCTGGGTGTTGATAAGTCACTCAGTCAGGACATTTGTTTTTATATATTAACTAGCTGAATACCCGTGCTTCGCTTTGGGATGAGGATGGTAAATTAGATTATAGTTGTTTGTTAATTTACGTTGGTTTAGATCTAGTATATAGGCATATTTTAACTTCCCTAATCCACTTTGTGTAGTGGCCGGACCCCTTTTTGGTCCCCCAAGGGACCCTGCTTTTCCCACTATACAACTCTGTCTGTGGCTTCCTGCTGCCTCCATTCCCCTCCTCACATCAGGTCAGTGCCCCTGTGAAATTATCGATTTATGTACAGTTTCTTATATAGTGCAGCACATTATGCATCTCCTGATATACTCTGCTGGGGGACCCTGCTTCTACCACTGTATAACTCTCAGTGTGTGTGTTCGTGCTACCTCCATTCCCCTCTTCACATCATGTCACTGCCCCTGTCACATGCAGCCCTTTCCTGCCTGACATATTATGCATCTCCTAATATAGTCTATGTGCTGCTGGGGACCCTGCTCCTCCCACTATATAACTATCGGTGTGGCTTCCTGTTACTGACATTCCCCTCCTCACATCATGTTACTACCACTGTCACATGCAGCCCTGTCGTCACTGACATGTCATGCATGTCCTGATATAGTCTGTGCTGCTGGGCCACCCGTAGGGGTGCTAGGGGTGTGTTACCCCCACAGTGTTGGTTTCCAGATTGTAAGTCATATGTGTACCAAGTTTGGTGTAAATTGCTCCAGGCATTCCAGAGTTATGCTGTCTGCTAAAATACTCTGTGCTTCTGCCTCACCCCTAGCGGTGCTAGCGGTGTCTTACCCCCACTGTGTTTGTTCCCAGTTTGTAAGTCATATGTGTTCCAAGTTTGGTGTAAATTGGTCCATGCATTCTGGAGTTATGCTGTCTCCTGATATACTCTTTGCTGCTGTCCCACTCCTAGGGGTGTCTTACCCCTACAGTGTTTGTTCCCATATTGTAAGTCATATGTATACCAATTTTTCTGTACATTGCTCCAGCCATTTCAGAGTTCTGTTGTCTCCTGATATAGGTGGTCATTCCGAGTTACTCGCTAGCAGTTTTTAGCAGCCGTGCAAACGCTATGCCGCCTCCCACTGGGAGTGTATTTTAGCTTAGCAGAAGTGCGAACGAAAGGATCGCAGAGCGGCGGTAAAACAAATTTGCGCAGTTTTAGAGTAGCTCAATACCTACTCAGCGCTTGCGATGACTGTATTGTTCCTGTTTTGCGTTCGCCCAGCCACGCCTGCATTTTTACTGGCACACCTGCATTTTTTCGAACACTCCCTGAAAACGGTCAGTTGACACCCAGAAACGCCCACTTCATGTCAATCACTCTGCGGCCAGCAATGCGACTGAAAAGCTTCGCTAGACCCTTTGTGAAACTACATCGTTTGTTGTAATAGTGCATCGCGCGAGCGCACTGCGCCGCATACGCATGCGCAGAAGGCAGTTTTTAGCCTCATCACTGCACAGCGAACGAATGCAGCTAATGATCAACTCAGAATGACCACCATACTCTTTGCTGCTGTCCCCCCAGGGGCGTTAGGGGTGTGTTATCCCCACAGTGTTTGTTCCCAGATTGTAAGTCATATGTGTACCAAGTTTGGTGTAAATTGCTGCATGCATTCCAGAGTTATGCTGGAAAATACATATACACATACATAAATACATACACACACATCCATTTTTGTCGATTACCGTGGATGGACAGTGACATTTGTAAAACCAGGTCTTAGCAAGCACCTGGGACCTAAGGAGAAGCTACCTGCCAAGTTTCAAGATTGTAGGCCTTGCGGTTTTAGAGATTTTGTGATGAGTCAATCAGTGAGTCAATCTTCTTTTTCACCTTTATATATATATATATATATATATATATATATATATATATATATATATATATATATATATATATATATAAACAGAGAACCCAGCACTCACCAAAGTAAACTCACTTATCCTCAACAATTCAATAAATAAATGATGGGGGTTTAGTTGGTGGATTGGCCAATGCACCAACTAAACCCCCATCATTTATTTATTGAATTGTTGAGGATAAGTGAGTTTACTTTGGTGAGTGCTGGGTTCTCTGTTTGTATTTATTAGAGCGATGTGGTCATGGGCTACATGCACCCCGCCCTGTGAGTGGTAAGTACAGCTGTGTACCCCGCTTCTGTGGTGGAGAGTGCAGTGTTACATGCACCCCACCCTGTGAGTGGTAAGTGCATAGCTGTGCCCCGCTTCTGGTGCGGTGAGTGCTGTGGTTTTTACTCTGTGTGTGTGTGTATATGTATGTGTATGTGTATATATATATATATATATATATATATATATATATATATATATATATATATACACACACACAGTAAATATAGAAGAAAGACTCACCCCCACTACCACTGATGCCTTGATCCCAAGGGAACTCTTGTCCGGATGCTCTGAAACTCCCAAATAGCCACCTGCTTGTCCAGTACTACTTCTCTCTGCAAACAAACACCATTTTCCAAACTTTCCTTGTGCTCCTCTCAGCAAAGGTTTTGGGGAGTTTTCTCCAGATCTTGTGGAATTTCGGCTAATATGTCTCAATGAGTCTTTCTCTCTCTGACAACTGCGTGAACCAGTGAGCAGCAGGAGCAGGTAGACTGCAGTGTACAATGCTTCCTGGACTTGTACAGGTCTTTTAAGGAACAATAATGTGACCCATTCACTGGTGCCTATGCACCATGCATTCCTATGGAAGCGCAGAGTCATGGGTACACTATTTGCAGCAAACCACTCGAGTTTGCTATGACTAATTACCACAATGAGCAGGGACACATCTTTATATCAATCTAACTGAGCCCACCAGAACTTTCAGTTTCCAAGTTAATCTGAGTGCTGAGTGCTGACTTGGGTTTCCCCACCTTACTCGGATTTCAAAATGTGTCAAAACTTTATCTTCTTGATGGATCTCGTGTTTTGGATACGATATAAGTCCCCCCCCTCAGTGATTCAGGCACCATTTCACACAGGATTCTGGACAGAGAGCATATCAACTAGACTGCCAGGGCATTATGGCAATTTTTATCCTTTTGGATCTTTGCTTGTGCTCTGCACACAGGGACTAATTCAGCTTCAGTAGCAGTCCCCAACCAGTAAGATTTCAGCATAGTACCTTGCACCTTACTACGGTCTATACTAACCAGGACAGAGGCCAATACAATTTAAGAATGCTTACCCTGAATCCAATGTACATTATACAAGCTCAATGCAGTAGTACTCCAGTATAAACCTTAATCTTATTTATCTATAATCTCCCTTTCTGACACTGTCATCAGGGACCCCTCTGTCTGCATTATCTCTAATTGCCAGGTCACAACACACCTGTATTTTCCGGAGTAAGATTACAGTACAGAATATACATACATATGCAATAACATAGATGGTGAGGTTGAAAAAAGACCAGTAGTCCATCGAGTTCAACCTGAATTACAGTATATTGTATTCCCTATTCTATTATGGTTAAAGGCTATATCCTCGCATATCTTTTTCTGTTAGAAATTTATCTAACCCATTTTTAAATGCATTGACTGAGTCCACTTTTACAAAGTTCTCTGGCAGTGTATTCCATATTCGTATTGCCATTACAGTGAAGAATTCCTTCCTTTCCTCAAGCCTTAGCTGTCAGGATCCTGAACCTTACCACCGGCGGGTGCTCCCGGGGGTTGCCGTCCCGGTGGTAGGCACGGCTGCGGTGGCAGGGAGCTGCTGGCGGCAGGTCTACCTGGATGGGTGTGCGGCTTCCGAGGGCCGGGGGGCTGGCCCAGAGGGAGAGTGCCAGTGCTTCAAGTTACCTCCTTGTGAAAGGTTCTCCAGCTCTGTGCTCCCAGGGTGCTTCTGGTGCCCTGGTCGCTCTCATCTATCGGTTACCTAACACTGCTGCAGTCCTGCTGTCTAAGTCCGTTGCCACTCGTGGAAGCACTCACGGGGTCCCAGGTCATAGAGGAGCTTCAGGTGCTAACGGCAGTTCCCGCAGATGTCTTCAATCTCAATCCCACAGTCTTCAGTTCTTCAAAGTCAAAGTTCTTCAGCCTCGTCTTTCAATCATAAACCGCAGTCTTTCAGTTCTTTAAACTGGTGTTCTTCAACCTTGACTTCTAATCATAAAACACAGTCTTCAGTTCTTCTTTACCGGAGTTCTTCAGCTTCACTCTTTAAGCCATTTAACCATAGACTCTAGTTCTTTCATCCAGTTTCTTCAATCTCTCCAATATTCGTGTACAGCCTGCTATTCATTAAAACTATGGTTATTTCCCTACGGAGTCTTCCTTTTCTTTACGTTCTCCTGCCAACGCTAACGCTTCATTAGGCCTCCACCCCATGAGGAGGAAATACATTCAGCCACCTCGTTTACTCTCCTCACAGGCAGCTGTCCCTTCAGCCAAAACTCGGTTGTCGGAACCCCAACTTACGCTGAGTGTGACAGTATTCACTGGCCCCATGGATCCGGCAAGTGAGCAGGCTCCTGGGGACGATGCCTCTGCGGATATTCTGACTTGTCTAAACAAACAGGAGGCCATGCAGGCACAGATTGTACAGTTCATGCAGAACATGTCCACTCGTTTGGATTCTCTACACACAAGCCATATCTACATCTCGGACTCCAGCTCCAGCTTCCCAGCCGCCAGCATCTGATCCTCCTTTGTCGATTCCAGTTCCTCATCTACAACTGCCACCACCTAGTAAATTTGACGGTAGTCCAAAGCAATGCTGAGGGTTCCTCAATCAATGCGAGATCCAGTTTGAGCTTCAGCCAGCTAACTTTCCTTCTGATCGGACCAAAATCGCATACATCATTTCACTTCAGATCGGACAAGCTCTGGATTGAGCTTCACCATTATGGGAGAGAGCTGATACCATACTCTCGAACTACCCGGAATTCGTGTCAACCTTTTCGTAAAATCTTTGACGAGTGATTAATACTATTTTAACCATGTTGTCGTTGTTTGAATTAATGTTAAGTAAATGACTGTATGGAAGTCATATTTAGAAAAGCAAGTGAATATTTATTTTTAAGGACCACGCCCATATACATTGGGTCAAAATGAATCAACCATCAACCACAGAAACATGTCAATACAATGATTTTTATGACATACAGTTACACCCCATTCTTATAACCCTCCCATATGATTTCATGCATCTTGAGTACAGTGTTATGCAATATTAGGACAATTAGCAAAGACAACCAAGAGATATTTAGCCAATACATCCTTGTGATGAGGCTCACTCGTGCTTTTAACCATGTGTCCTTGATTATAATATTAAAGTATACAATTTCCTAATTTTCCATTGTTTAAAGTTGTGTGTGGGGTATTCCTTATTAGGAATTAAACTGGACTTCGGATGTGCGTATGTGGACTTCGTACTAGCCAACTAAGTTGTTTTGTTCTTTTTAATGTGTATAAAGTTCACATGAATATGCTTTCTCATTTAGCTAGAAACAAAATGGATTCTCTTATGCTTTTGGACTATAATGGTGAATATGAGGTCACCTTTAATATTATGATTATTATGTGTATGCATAATATACGTACTATCCCGTAGTACATATATATAGCTGTTAGAGCTTTAGAACGTTGCCTCTGTCACAGTATTTGACACGAGCTAGGCTGGACCACCTCTGCTTCTTTGGAGATTCTGCGTCTGCATCAAGGAACCCGCTGTGTCGCCCAGTACGTGATCCAATTCCGTACTCTGTCTTCTGAATTGGGCTGGAATGAAGAGGCTCTCATTGCCGTCTTTTGGAGCGGTCTCTCCGACAAAATTAAAGATGACCTGGCCACTCAGGATGTACCAGCTAAGCTCGACCAGCTAATTTCCTTAAGTAACAAACTTGATCTGAGATACAAGGAGCGCTGTCTCGAGAGAACAAGGTTCGAGTGTGACCCAAACCTCGGGCCAGTCCCACTCCTAGGCCATCCTCACCGTCTACTGCAGAACCCATGCAGGTCAACCGTTCTCATCTCACCAATGACGAACCTCAAAGACGCAGACAGGGCAACCTCTGTATGTATTGTGGGGCAGCCTACAACTTTGTTAAGTCTTGTATTCAATGACAAGGGAACTCCCGCTCCTAGCTTACGCAGGAGTGGTTAAGCTAGGAGCGTTTCACAACCAACTTACCAGGAAGGAATCACTGTTGGCAGTATGTTTGGAACTTCCCTCTTCCTCCCTTCATGTTGCAGCACTTTTGGATTCTGGAGCTGCTGAAAGTTTCATTACTTCCGCCTTAGTCCGACATTCTGAAATACCAACCGTTCGTTTGGAGCGAGCTATTTCTATCACAGCGGTTGATGGAAGTTATATCCCTGAAGGGATCATCACTCTCCGTATGGTTCCCCTGAAGATGAAAGTTGTCATTCTCCATTCCGAAGCTATGTCTTTCCTGGTAATTCCGAAAGCCTCTCAAAAAATAATCCTAGGATTCCCGTGGTTACAGAAGCACAACCCCCGCTTGGATTGGCAAACAATGGATGTGCTCGCTTGGGGGAAGTCATGTTCTAGAAGCTGTTTATCAACCGTCAAACCACTTCTTACCCTACAAGACCGCGTTCAATACCCGCGACAGGCATTACGAATATCTGGGGATGCCCTTTGGCTTGTGCAATGCTCCAGCAGTCTTCCAGAATTATGTCAACGAGTTATTTCGAGATCTCCTTTATAAATGCCTGGTTGTGTATCTGGACGATATCCTAATATTTTCCAAGGATCTGAAGGTCCATCGAGAACTGATCTTCCAGATGCCTACCAGCCCTTTCTAGACGTCTTCAGTAAGCAGGGGGTGGATACCTTGCCTCTCCACCAAAGTTGGGACTGCCCTATCGATTTACTGCCTGGTAAAATACCTCCCAGAGTCCGAACGTACCCTTTATCTCTCCCAGAAACCCAAGCGATGTCTGAGTATATACAGGCGAATTTGGCCAAAGGGTTCCTTCGCCCTTCCTCTACTCCAGCCGGGGCAGGGGTTTTTTTTGTTAAGAAGGACGGGGGCCTACGGCCTTGCATCGACTACCGGGGTCTAAACGAAGTTACTGTTAAGAACAGATACCCCTTGCCCTTGATCCCCGAACTATTCGACCGAGTAAAGGGAGCTACCATTTTCACCAAATTGGACCTGCGCAGAGCTTATAACCTTATATGCATTCGTGCGGGAGACGAGTGGAAGACCTCGTTCAATACCCGCGATGGGCATTATGAATATCTGGGGATGCCCTTTGGCTTGTGCAATGCTCCAGCAGTCTTCCAGAATTATGTCAACGAGTTATTTCGAGATCTCCTTTATAAATGCCTGGTTGTGTATCTGGACGATATCCTAATATTTTCCAAGGATCTGAAGGTCCATCGAGAACAGGTCAGAGAAGTCTTGAGACGTCTTAGGGAAAATTGACTCTTCTGTAAACTAGAGAAGTGCACATTTGAGGTTTCCTTCATCCCCTTCTTAGGTTATATCATCTCCGGGAAGGAATTACAGATGGATCCTACCAAAGTCCAGGCAATCAGAGATTGGACTCTTCCTATCACTCTGAAGGGAATCCAGCATTTTTTGGGCTTCGACAATTTCTATAGGAAGTTCATTAAAGATTACTCCTCCATCATTGCTCCGATTATAGCACTAACAAGAAAAGGGTCTAATCCTGCAACTTGGCCACCTCAGGCACTAAATGCTTTTTAATTTCTGAAAGAGGCTTTCATGTCAGCCCCTTTCCTTCGGCAACCTGATCTTAGTCGTCCCTTTCAGGTAGAGGTGGATGCTTCTTCAGTAGGAGTGGGGGCCGTCTTATTCCAGTTCTTCGAGGACTAGAAAGCTCATCCCTGCGCTTATTTTTCCCAAAGATTCTCTCCGGCAGAACAAAACGATGCTGTTGGGGAACAAGAATTGCTTGCCATAAAAGTTGCTTTTGAAGAGTGGAGGTACTTGCTGGAAGGAGCTCAGCACCCATTCTCTGTAACCACAGATCACAAAAATCTTTTATATCTTCAGACCGCCCGATATTTTAACCCACGGCAAGCCAGGTGGGCACTCTTCTTCTCCTATTTCTCTTTCAAGCTCAGTTATCGTCCAGGGTCTCTTAATCGAAAAGCAGATGAACTTTCTCATTCATTGAATTCAGCTGAGTCCATAGATCTTCCGGACAGACAATTCATCCTGGATCCTGCCTCCTTTGCTGCAACTCGAATCTTTGTTGCATAAGAACTCCGAAAAAGACTGCTTACGTGGGCACATACCTCACCTTGTATGGGACATGCGGGTAGCCTCAAGACTCTTAAATTCATCTAACGCTCCTACTGGTGGCCTCGTCTGAAGATGGATGTTTTGGAATTCACAGCTGCCTGGCCAAAGTGCGCTCAACATAAAATCCAAGAGGATAACCATTTGGTCTTCTCTATCCACTATCGGTTCCACAAAAATCCTGGACACACATCTCCATGGACTTTATAACTGACCTGCCTGTCTCCAGAGGACGAAACACCATTTGGGTCATTGTGGACCGATTTTCCAAAATGGCGTACTTTGTCCCACTCACAGGTCTTCCAACCGCTCCACAGCTATCAAAATTGTTCATATCAGACATCTTCTGGTTACATGGACTTCCACAAGAGATTGTTTCCGATCGAGGGCCTCAATTTGTGGCTAAATTCTGGAGAGCACTGAGTTCAGCCCTTGGAATGAAATTGAGTTTCTCTTTTGCATACCATCCCCAATCGGATGGCCAGACTAAGAGAGTGAACCAAGACTTAGAGACTTTCCTACGATTCTTCATGTCTTCTTCTCAGGACGATTTGGCTGGACTATCTTCCATTCACTGAATTCGCTCACAATAATCTTTACCATTCCGCTACCCATTCCACGCCCTTTTATGTGAATTATGGACTTCATCCACGTGTTCCCATTATCCAATCTCTTCCAGCTCTTGAAGTACCTGCGCAGAGTTAGCCCTTCAGCAATTCACTAAAATGTGGAGACAAGTTCATGAGGCTTTGCTTAAAACATCCAATAAACACAAATATTTTGCAGATCAGAGACGGAAGGCTGTCCCTAGTCTCAAAGTGGGGGATCAAGTCTGGATTTCCACTCGAAACTTAAGACTCAAGGTCCCTTCCAAGAAATTTGCCCCCAGATTCATTGGACCATATCCTATTGAAAGAGTATTGAATCCAGTAGCATACAAGGTGACGTTGCCTTCTTACTTGAAAATCCCTAATGCATTTCACATCTCCTTATTGAAGCCTCTCAAACCGTTTTCGGGCTGTGCTGCCTAGACCTCCCAAGGTGCAAGCTGCTCAAGGAGAAGAATTTGAAGTTCATAGGATCATTGACTGTCATAAGAGATATGGTCGTCTTCAATATCTCATTGATTGGAAGGGATATGGACCGAAGGAAAGGTCCTGGGTTTCTGAAGAGGATGTGCATGCCCCAAGATTGGTCCGGGCCTTTCATGCCAAGAACCCGAGGAAAACAGAAGGGTGTTCGGAGCCCACCCTAAAAAGGGAGGATACTGTCAGGATCCGGAGCCTTACCGCCGGCTGGTGCTCCCAGGGATTGCCGTCCCAGTGGTTGGCGCGGCTGTGGTGGCAGGGAGCTGCTGTGCGGCTTCCGAGGGCCAGGGGTCTGGAGAGCATGGTGCTGCAGTGGGGATTGCTGTGGTAAGGTCCTCTAGTGGTGATGCATCATTAGTGTGTCAGAGGCCAGAGCTGGGCTAAAGCTGTGTGCTACAGCTGAGTAAGTCTGCTGTGTTGGGGCAGCCATGTTGGAGACCAGAGAATTGCCAATGAAGTTTCCAGTCTGTGTTCAGCCAATCCTGTGTGATCTCCCTTACAAAAGGGGGCTGGCCCAGAGGGAGAGTGCCAGTGCTTCAAGTTACCTCCTTGTGAAAGGTTCTCCAACTCTGTGCTCCCAGGTTGCTTCTGGTGCCCTGGTCCTGGTTGCTCTCATCTATTGGTTACCTAACGCTGCTGCAATCCTGCCGTCTAAGTCCGTCGCCACTTATGGAAGCACTCAGGGGTCCCAGGTCATAGAGGAGCTTCAGGTGCTAACAGCAGTTCCCGCAGACGTCTTCAATCTCAATCCCACAGTCTTCAGTTCTTCAAAGTCAAAGTTCTTCAGGCTCGTCTTTCAATCACAAAACCACAGTCTTCACTTCTTCAAAGTCAAAGTTCTTCAGCCTCGTCTTCAATCCCACAGTCTTCACTTCTTCAAAGTCAAAGTTCTTCAGCCTCGTCTTTCAATCATAAACCACAGTCTTTCAGTTCTTTAAACCGGTGTTCTTCAACCTCGACTTCTAATCATAAAACACAGTCTTCAGTTCTTCTTTACCGAGTTCTTCAGCTTCACTTTTTAAGCCATTTAACCATGGACTCTAGTTCTTTCATCCAGTTTCTTCAATCTCTCCAATATTTGTGTACAGCCTATTCATTAAAACTATGGTTATTTCCCTACGGAGTCCTCCTTTTCTTTACGTTCTCCTTAGAGACTAATGCTTAGTTAGGCCTCCACCCCATGAGGAGGAATTACATTCAGCCACCTTGTTTACTCTCCTCGCAGACAGCTGTCCCTTTTGCCAAAACTCGGTTGTCGGAACCACAACTTACGATGAGCGTGACATTAGCGGGTGTCCACGCTTTTTGTGTTGAAGTTTCTTCATAAACAAATCACCTGATAGTTCTGCATACTGCCTATATATATATATATATATATATATATATATATATACATTTGTAAATATTAATTATATCTCCTCTTAGTCGTCTCATTTCTAGTGTAAACATATCTAACCTAAAATGCCTCTCCTCATAGTCCAGTGTCTCCAACTCCTTAATCAATTTGGTAGCTCACCTCTGAACCTTTTCAAGTTCTAATATGTCTCTTTTATAGTGTGGGGCCCTGAATGGTACTCAATACTCAAGATGCGGCCGTATAAATGATTTGTACAGTGGCAGGATTATGCTCTCATCCCTTGTCTTAATTCCCCTTTCAATGCATTACACCTTATTTGCCTTTGTTGCTGCACTTTGACATTGTGTGTTGCTGCTAAATCTACTATCAATGAACAACCCCAAATCCTTTTCCTATACCATTTTCCCTATATTTTTCCCATTTAATTGGTAGGTTGCATGTTTATTCTTAGTCCCAAAGTGCACACTAAACCTCATACCCCATTTTGTTGCACAAACTTCCAGTTTAAGTAAATCGCTCTGAAGAGACTCCACATCCACATCTGACTTAATTACCCTACATATTTTAGTATCGTCTGCAAAAATTGACACTGTGCTTTCTAGTCCTTCTCCTAGACCATTTATTAATATGTTAAACAATAGTGGCCCCAGGACAGAACCTTACGGTATTCCACTGATTACTTTAGTCCAGGTTGAAAACATCCCATTAACCACCACTCGCTGTTCCCTGTTATCAAGCCAATTACTCACCCATGTACAAATAATGTTTCCTATATCGAGCTCCCTTAATTTAAATAACAGCCTCCTGTGAGGTACTGTGTCGAAAGCCTTTGCAAAATCCAGATAGACCACATCTACTGCGTTATAGGCCCTACACACTGGCCGACATCACTCAAAGATATGAATGATCTCGTTCATTAATGAACAAGATAACGTTCATATCTTTGAGAGTGGAGGAACCAGCTATGAACGATGTGCGGCCCCTCGCTCGTTCATCGCTGGTGCCCCGTCGGCTGTGCATGCAGACCAATATGGATGATCTCGTCCATATTTGCCTGCACTTCTATGGAGCCGTGTGACGGGGGGAGTGAAGAAACTTCACTCCACCGTCACTGCCCCCCCCCCGCCGCCGGGTCGCCCGTCGGCTGTATCCACCGTCGGGCAGCTCGGCAGCGGATCGGCCAATGTGTAGGGCCCTTTACCTTGGTCGAGATTGTCGCTTACTATCTCATAGAAGCTAATCAAATTAGTTTGGCATGACCTATTTCTAAAAAACAAACCATGCTGGTTCTTATAAATAGCCTTGCAATATTATACCTATGTACCACTTGTTATAATACCTTACCATATGGTCATTGTAGAACAAATCTGAGTCTGTCAAAAGGGTACCCAGAAATGCATTTTCCAGCTTATTATAAGATTAAGCTACAATTATCACCAGAGGATGCATATTTAAACCAGTGATTTTTTTGGTATCATATGCTTTACACATATCTAAAAAATACTTTTCTTTTATAGTGCATTTACTGTTTAATGCTTAATGCCTATTTTACTCCTAAACATTTAAGTCTGATATAATTAGACAGCAACAGTGTTAATTCCTGACCTAAGGAAAAGATGAGAGATCTTATTACTAAGAAATAGATTTTCTTCCTTCCAATGGTCAGACAATATGAACATTGTCTGCCTCTGACCTAAGCAATATATGTGATATCCTATAAATTAAGGTCAGATGTATGGTTATTATTGTCAGCCTCTGACCCACCAAGGAATTTGAAGATATTTTGTCTCCGCTTATGGTCAGACATGATCATTACTGGACCCATTTAGTGGTGTATTAGGTGAGATAATTGTCAGTTGAGCAGTTCTAATCACCAATGTGATTACTGGTTGGCTATACATGTTTTTATATGTTTTTCTGTAGTTTTTTTTTTTGACATGTGAAGTACTGTACTATGTGTTTTTTAATGGAGAAATAAAAGTTTAATTTTTACTAGTATTGTACCTCATTTTTGGTGGAAAAGTGCCCCAACAAAGAAAGTACTTTTCTCTAAATCTGTATCTTTTGTGATTTGTATGCACTCCATGTGGAATAAAAACAAAATTCCCTGTTCCTGTACTTTCTTCCAGTGGCAGATCCAGAGGTAGAGCTGCAGCACAGTCCAAAATTCAAATTCCATAGACAAAAAACCTTACGGTTTCACATGTCCCATTAAGGCTTCTTAGACCTGATCGAAATTTCAGAAACCTGTTGTAACTCTTCCACTCAAACTCCAAAAAGCAATGAAATTCCGATAATTAAGGCTGACGCCTTAATGGACGTGTTCCTTGCGCAATACAGATATGATATGCCATCACAGCCTGTGGGTAAGTGCAGATTCAGCACTCTCACAGAGTGAGATTGCTGTCACTCACACAATGGTGGAGCTGCTCATTCACAGATTTGTGTGCTCATTGGAATACACACATGCAGTCTATGCAACTGATGGTCTGAGCAGAAGACAACGCTGCTTGGATGAGGTAAGAGTGTTGTTGATTGGAGGGAGGAGACAGAGCAGTGTGGATGGGGGAACAGAATTGTGTGGATAGAGGGAAGACTAAGCAGCACTGATGGAGGGGGACAAAGAAACACAGGGGATAATTTAGACTGCAGCGGCAGCGATCACAGTCTGAATTAGTTTGTGGGGTGCGCACGCGCAATGGCCGTACTGCGCGTGCGTACCCCGGAAGCCCAGTGAGATGCTATCAGCATCTCACTGGCTGCGATCGCCCTGCCTGATTGGCAGGCAGAGGCGGTTGAGGGTAAGAAGGGGTGTGTGCCAACGATGTTAGAACGCCATTGGCGGGGCATGGTCCACACAGTGAAGGCGTTTCCGGACCATTGGGGGGGGGGGGGCGGGCTGCGGCGGTTATCCCCCTGCCAAGAGCACAGGAGCTGCGTTGCCAGGGAGCTACTTGTCAGGTACAAAAGCATTGCTGCCGTGCAATGCTTTCATACCTGTGGGGGGGGGCTGACATGCGGGACGGACTAGCCCTATGCAGGGCGTCCCCCCGCATGTCAGAGTAGATGATCGTAGATCAACTCTGAATTACCCCCACTGATGGAGGGAGGTAAGACAGAGTGCAACAAATGGGGGAAAGACAGTGGCACAGATGGTGGGGAGACAGAGCTGTGTGGATGGGTGGACAGTGCCGTGTGGATGAGGGGGAAAGAGCAGCACAGATGTGGGAGGGGTAAGAGCAGTACAGATGGAAAGAAACAGCGCCGATGAGGAAGGCAGAGCAGCATGGATGAGGGGAATACAGTCCCAACATCGGAGGGGATAAGTATTTTTATCTTCCCTTGGGGGGTGGCAGCTAGGCCTAATCCTTGGGTGGGTTGGATAGGGCAAACCCCCCCCCCCCCAATAGTGACCCACGAAACTTACCTTCATGATGTCAGCCACATAAATAGGGTAAGAGTGGTGTGGATAGAGGATAGATTAAGCAGCAAGTATGGGAAGGGAGACAGAGTGGTACGGATGGGGGCAACGATGCAGATGGGTTGAAAACACTGCCACGGATGGGTAGAAAACTGGTACAGATGGGAGAGAAGACAGTGTGCCATGTATTGGAGGAGGCAGAGTGACATTGAAGAGGGAAACACTGAGCAGCGCAGAGAGAAGGAAACAGTGGTACAGACAAGGCACAGATGGGGAAAGACAGATGGCACAGATAAATTAGTGCAGACTAGCACAGATGGGAGAACACAGCAGTAGGGATTGGGGAAGACAGAGCGGCATGGGGGTGTATAGGGAAAGTAAGTGTAGATGCATAGGCTGTAGATGGAGTATTATAGTTTTAGCAATTAACCAAGATGTTTGAGGGAGCTAAATGTGTATACTAAATGAGATGGATGTATGTAGTGAGAAGGCTGTTGTAACAAGGTGGGACTGTTGTGTTGACCGAATGGGATGGTTGTGGTCACTGTGTGGGATGGGAGCACCACAAAACTGCTCAGACCTTCAGTTGCATAGACTGCATGTGTGTATTCCAATGAGCACACAAATCTGTGAATTAGCAGCTCCACCATTGTGTGAGTGACAGCACTCTCACTCTGTGAGAGTGCTGAATCTGCACTTACCCACAGGCTGTGATGGCATATCATATCTGTATTTCGCAAGGAACACGTCCATTAAGGCGTCATCCTTAATGATCGGAATTTCATTGCTTTTTGGAGTTTGAGTGGAAGAGTTACAACAGGTTTCTGAAATTTCGATCAGGTCTAAGAAGCCTTAATGGGATTTCATAGCTTTTTTAAAGTTAATATATTTATGCTGCAAAATGTTGAATCAGAGAATCTGACAAGCCACCTCTGGCCCACCAGCTTTGTCCTCACTCATTACCATCTGCTCACCTGCATTTCCCTCATGTTACCCTCTGTACAGTATTTCTGCATTTTTCTCACATCCCAACCTCAGCCCATCATTTTTTCTTTAATGTTATGGGGTACTGGGCAGTGGTTACTGGATATGGGGCTGCCGTGTAGTGATAAATAAACAGAATGCAAAGCTATGAAAACTCAGGCCAGTGGTAACAGGATTTGGAGGCTGCAGGGCAGCAATAAAAAGATATGGGTGTGCAGGACAACAGAATCATATCTGTGATGTGAAAACATTGGGAGCTTCCGCACATTGAAAAGGTATGACAGGGCATGGGGGCACAGGGGATGACAGTACATAGGGGTGCCAAAGAGGATGACAGGACATAGGGGGATGACATGACTTGGGGGGTGCAGAAGGCTGGTGTGCTCCAGTCTGGACCCCCTGGCTTGCCTCAACCTGGGTAATTAGTACCCACTCCCCCTCCTCCTGCGCCACTGGCAGCAGACACTTGTGACTGAGAACTCTGCCCTCTGCCTGACCTAGTCCAACACTGACTGAGAGCTGGTGCTCAAGCCATGAACTTGGCTCTGTCTACTGGGCCAAACATCAGGGCAAGACACTCGCACTATTGTAGGTGAAGTTCTGCAGCAAAAACTGGCTGGACTTAACAGCACAGTGGCTTCACACACACAGCACAGTGGCTTCACACACACAGCACAGTGGCTTCACACACACAGCACAGTGGCTTCACACACAGCACAGTGGCTTCACACACACAGCACAGTGGCTTCACACACACACAGCACAGTGGCTTCACACACACACCACAGCACAGTGGCTTCACACACACACACACACACACACACACACACACACACACACAGCACAGTGGCTTCACACACACACACACACACAGCACAGTGGCTTCACACACACAGCACAGTGGCTTCACACACACAGCACAGTGGCTTCACACACACACACACACACACACACACACAGCACAGTGGCTTCACACACAGCACAGTGGCTTCACACACACACACACACACACAGCACAGTGGCTTCACACACACAGCACAGTGGCTTCACACACACACACACACACACAGCACAGTGGCTTCACACACACACACAGAGCACAGTGGCTTCACACACACACACACACACACACAGCACAGTGGCTTCACACACACACACAGCACAGTGGCTTCATACACACACACACGTATACTGTACACACAGTACCTAACTATATATATATATATATATATATATATATACATACATACATACATACATACATACATACATACATACACAGCAGCCTGACATACACACACACACAGAACAGCTGCCTGACACATACACACAGTGGCCTGACACAAACACGCACATGTATGCACAGCAGCCTGATACACACTCTCACATATATGCACAGCGGCATGACACAACACTCCCACATTTACACACAACAGTGGCCTGACACACACACATATGCATAGCAGTCGGACATGCACATATACTGTACACACAGCAACCCTGACACACACACACACACATCCGAAAAAGAAAGAAAAACTCTCTTGTGGGAGCAATCAGCCTTTAGGTTTAATTAACACGACTGTTAAGACATAACTTTTAATAGAAACTAAATGCTAAAAAGAGATGGTAACATATTAAAGATCCGTGAAATATAGAGTAATTATATAGTAATATTAGGGTACCATGACCCAGTTTAAAACACTACCAAACAACCTGACGTTAAAGCCCATATAATTAAACAATCAGACTCAATTATAAATTATGGGCACTGGCCTCTGAAAATGCAGGCTGATTCCAATAGTGTATAACAAAATGCTGTACTAAACACAGTGTATCATTTGATGCCTAGCAGTAACAATTATAAGACAACAATGTTGCAAGGATATGTAATGAGTTGCTTCACAATTGGCATGCAGCAACAGTGTCACAGAAAGTTGTTACTTGTACAAAAAAATGATATCAGGTTAATAACCGAAGAAGTTACATTATTGATGTCAGGTAAGAAAAAATGTCTGAACGATATAAATGGTCAGCAGACACATGGAATAAGTAATGTGTTAAGCAAGATTGAAATTACAGCCATCCGTACTGACTCCCCAAGATTGCTGCTTCTCAAATATGTACAAAGTGGTAGTGTATAAATAAGTGAGCTTATCAGATGGTGTGACGGGTGGGTTAATTAAAGGTGCAGTAGAACTTCTGCTGTTTGGGTGAAAAAGCCCTAGCTCTGATGTAAACCAGCACAGTGCTAAGTAGTGACAATACACCTCAAATGAGAGAGTCTTAAAAATAGAAAAAGAGACATAGGTACATCACATAAGAATCCAAGTGTGCATGCTACTTCCCAGTGTGTACAGAAACATCTGTAGTGAACACCAGGTGAATGGTCCCACTGCGGGTTCTGTGCCATATAGAATATAGCAAAAGTGATGGCAACCTCCAGGGGTATTAGAAGGAAAGACGTCCTGTTGCAGATGGCATTGCAGGGCTGTAATATCCCTTCATATAGAGCCAGGAGATGTGCAGTGAGTAAAAAAAAAAGAGGGATTGTACCTGCTGGTGGTTACCTGATGTGATAGAGTATCTAAAGCAGTGCTGTAGTGGGTGAGCTGATAATCCCTGGTGCAGTAAGATGCTCAGGGGATTGCTAGACACTGCCAGGGGTCAAAGATCTGGTGACCACAAGGAATAACACTGTGGGAGCTGTAGCTGTAATGGCTGTGGCTATAACAGGACAGCATACAGGAGGGACGCGTGTCGGGATGTTCCCGATGCCACCGCTGCACAGTTGCCTGGCCCGAGGAGCAGTAGTTGTAGTGGCTGATCTAGGTGCACAGCGTGCCGAAGAGATGTGCGCGTCCAGGTGTTCCTGGGGTCACCACTGCACAGAGGCTGGATCACGTGATGGTGAAAGGGGAAGCCTCCGCTCATGCACAACGGGTGCTTCCTGACTCTGAAACGTACGTTTCACAGAAACTTTGTCAATCAGAAGTCAGGTCCTGTGAACTTACTATATATTTGTGTTATCCACCTATCACACGGGGAGGGGGGAGGAGCCCGGCATGTAGTATTTTGTGGCAAGAGTAATACGAGGAGTATTTTACATGAGGGGAAGGGGGGGAACACAAATACGCACAGCAGCCTGACACACACACATATGCATAGTGACCTGACACACACAGACACACACATATGCAGTGACATGACACACACATATGCACAGTGGCCTGACACACACACATCCATATATACGCACAGTGGCCTGACACGCACACACATCGATATATACGCACAGTGGCCTGACCCACACATGCACATATATGCATAGCAGCATGACACACACGCAAGCACATATACGCACAGCAGTATGACACACACACAAGCACATATACACGCACAGCAGTCTGACACACACTCACACATACGTTCAGCGGCATGACACACACACTCACATATATGCTCTGCGGCATGACACACACACGCTCAGTGGCATATAAGCACAGTGGACTAACACACACACACATGCAGATCAGCTTGACACACACACATACGCACATTGGCCTGACACAAACACACACACGCAGTGACATGACACACACACACTCACACCTATGCACAGCGGCCTGACACACATGCACTTATGCACACAGCATCCTGACACACACACGCATATGCACAGCAGCCTGACACATACACACACACACACATATATACACAGAACAGCACCCTGACACACATACGCACAGCACACACACACTCACACATATACGCACAGCGGCCTGACACACATGCACTTATAAGCACAGCGTCCTGACACACACACACACATATGCACAGCAGCCTGGCACATACACACACATATATACACAGAACAGCACCCTGACACACATATATGCACAGCGTCCTGACACACACACGCACATATATGTACAGCAGCCTGACACACACTTTCACATGTATGCACAGCAGTCTGAAAAACACACACACATATATGCACAGCGGCCTGACACACGCGCCCACATTTACACACAGCATAGCAACCTGACATGCATATATACACAGAAGCCTGACACATACACTCTCACATATACGCACATCAGCCTGACACACACACATATGCACAGCAGCCTGACACATACACACAAATATACGCACATCGGCCTGACACACACTCACATATACACACTTCGGCCTGACACACCATGCACTTATACACACAGCATCCTGACACACACACACACACACACACATATGCACAGCAGCCTGACACATACACACACATATATACACAGAACATCATGCTGACATACACACTCACATATATGTACAGTGGACTGACACATGCACCCACATTCACACACAGCACAGCAACCTGACATGCACATATACACACAGCAGTGTGTAAAGAACTGGTCTTAGATTATCCTTTAAACCCCGAAGGCGACGACCAGAAAAAGGTTGTGATCCGTCAACCCTGTATAGTACGTGTGAAAAAGTGCTGGCAGATAGAGACGCGTACTTTGCAGAAGACGCAAAGGTGTGTTTATACTAAATGTCTCTTACGGACAACTTCACAACACTGCCGTTCGGCTATTAAGATGGACACCAGATTTCAGCACCCTTTCTCATGTATTTTAGCGGGTCCGTCCAATTCGGGTAAAAGTTATTTTGTAAAAACGCTGTTGCAGCACGCTGCAACACATATGACTCATGTACCTGATAATGTTGTTTGGTTTTACACCTGTTGGCAGCCTATATACGACCAACTTCTGTGTGATTACCCCGGTACGCGTTTTATAGAGGGTTTACCAGAGTCTTTTAGCGATGATCAACTTTTTCCCCCTGGTAAGATTCATTTAACAGTGATTGATGATCTGATGGACGCAGCTAGTAATAATTCTGAGGTTGAGAAAGCTTTCACAAAGTATGTACACCATCGTAATCTCAGTATCCTGTACCTTGCCCAAAACATATTTTGTCAAGGTAAAAAGAGCAGAACTATACATTTAAACACAAAATATATGGTCCTGTTCAAAAACCCCAGGGATAAAATGCAGGTGGGCATTCTGGCTAGACAAATGTACCCATCAAAACATCGTTTTTTTCTCGAATCCTATGAATCCGCGACGGAGGCCCCTTATGGGTATTTACTGGTTGATTTAAGAAACAACGCTCTTGACGATTATCGTTTACGAAGCGGCTTATTCCCACCAGACACACCTGTCGCTTTTGTCATTAAGAAGCGCGGTTCTATAAAGCTATAACCGTACAACCTTTAGTCATTCGTTGTCATTCTAACAACGGTGAACATGTCGGGACGGATAAGACGTAATTGGGTGCTTTTAAAAACGTTAATTAAAGCAACACCAACGCAAAGAAACGCTATTTTATCCAACGCTTCAAACGATTTAGTCACGGCTATTTGTGAGATAGCGCTCAATACACTCAAAGGTAAAATACCGCTGTCTCAACGACAGTTGAACTACCTTAAAAAGAAGCGAGAGCTTATAAAATCACTTTGTAATAAGAAATGTGCCATTGGAAAAAAGAAGAGGTTGGTTAAACAGTCAGGTGGTTTTATCGGTTCGCTGCTTGGTTTTGCTATACCGCTAATTACAGGACTATTGTCTAATCGCTGATGGAGTACGCTGAGAAAATGTATCTGGTGCCTCAGAATCAGATAGACCGTTTACATAACAAACCGAACAGCGACGACATACGTAAAACAGCAACGCACGGTCTAGATGTAGAGATCGTGAAAATACTACAGAATAATGATTTATCAGAATATGAAAAAGCAAAGCGATATACAACGTTGTTGCAGAGATATCTGGTGTTGAGTAAACAGGCTGATAGTGAAATGTCAACTTTAGCTCTTTTATCCCCCGTTGCAAAATCTGTTGATGAATCAAATAACACGACACAACCTGTTGCGCCCGATGCTGTTTATCATGAGCTTTTGAGCGGTGTTAATGCCCGGTATAAAAAAAACTGTGAAATACTATTGAGTAAAATGACACGCTCTAAACACATCACAGACTGGAACAGTAAAGGGGAGTTTCTGTACAAAGGCATCGCTGTGCCAGGTTCCAACATGTTAGATTTAATAAGAAGCATCACGCAAAGCCACGGTGTGTCGATCCGTAATATACCGAACGGCTGGCCTGAATTTATGCGGGCTATGTCTGAATTAAATATTCCCTCAACCGTCATAGCCAAAGCTGCAAATAGAATGTGCTTAGAACGCTTAAAAGCTGAGAAGCAGGAGGACTCTGATGGCGCTGTGACATAACCCATGTCGCTACAAACCCTTAACAAAGGTCGAATAAATGTTTTAAGTCCCCCAGGGTTAACAACGCCGCACGGTTACTTACTGCCTAGGAAAAGATCCGTAAATCTATTTCAGGATTCACAGTGGCTGAAACTATAACATATAACTAATTTATAATATTTTTATGCACTGTATTTTGTGTTGGCATTTTGCGCCACAATGTTTAACTTATGTCAATAATATTTTATGTAATGTTTTAAATGTGTCTTTACCGTGTTATTTATATATATATATATATATATATCAATAAAATATGCTTATGATTTATAAAACAACGTTTTGTTCTTTGTTTCTATTGCTGTAAACGGAAGAAATTTCAAGCACGCGATATAAAGTTTAATAAACAACGTTGTTTATTAGAAAAACATCATAGATATGATACGTTGTACATAAAACGCATCAAACAGAATGTTGATTACAAGTTAAACAATACAACGTTGTAAGTAACACGCTTCACACACAACGTTGTGTGTGAAACGTTTTATGTACAACGTGCCATAGTTATGCCGCGTTGTACATAAAACGCTTCACACACAATGTTGGTTACAAGTTACACAATTCTGTATATATCTATCTGCATAATGACTCAGACAATGGCTTCTTGGGAGCCGTCTTACAAAATTTTAAACAAAACAATCATTACGTTTTGTGTCATCACTAAAACGGGCCAGTACATCCACATATTTGTATTTTTTACACATGTAAAATATAAAGTATACGCAATATTGACCGCAAACGGTGCTGTTAAAATTTTGCAACTGATTATTTTGGTGATAAACACTTTTTGAATTCAAGTTTAAAAAATGTATTATAGCTTTTGGGAATAGGGGGCTGTCAGGGGCTAGCCCGTAAGAATCAAAAAAGTAACATTCACGCTGTTCGTTAAAATAAGCGGCCAACCAGTGCTCACCCGGCTGCCCGCTGCTATGCGTATTGATTACAAACGCGCAGGGGTATTGCGCCAGTTTACTGACCGGTAACATATCACACGGATACGTTCCTTTAAAAATATGCCGTGTGCTTTGCACAGCGTACAGAATACAGTTTATCTGTAATGTGTTCATTTTTTCAGCAGCGTAGTGTTAGTTTATTTCATTTATAGATAATTGTACAGCACATCGCGCCTTTGATTAATCTCGATGATGTTATCAAATAGAGCGTATATTATCACATTGACTGTCCGGTCCAACGCTTCTGCAAAGCGGAATTCGGCACGTAGATTGCCTGTTCTTATCAGGGAAAGGTGTTCTCTACACTCCTGTTCTGGTGAAAGGTCAAAAGCAAATAGCGTGTAGCCTCTGAGGTACTCTTCGCGGTCAATCAGTATACCATTGTCAGATTTCTGCTTATTTGTGATCTGTATGAGTGACATATACTCTCTTACAGCATTACCGCGTTCAAAGTCGTGTTGAAATGGTTTGGCGGGGTGCGGTGTTCCATCCAGATAAAGGGACGCAAAACTTACATTTTTATGTTCAAAGCAAAGGGGATTCCGGTTATGGATTCCTGAAAATGATTAGTTATCCACAAAACAGGCTATAACTGTTTTCGGCACTTGACCTAAAAATAGATTTTCTAGATTAAATACTCTACTGCCTGTTGGTACGCTGTAGATTTTAATCCCAAGGCGGTCAATCGCGTATTTCGCGTTACCGTTTAACAGGGCCTGCGCGTGCCCAGTTCGCACGGCTGGTGAGACCTGAACTCTTTTCACGAACAGGGATGCCGATGTGATCTGTATTTTAAAGGCATCCGCTTCAGACGACATTAAGCAGAATGCGTCTTTGTTTCTGGTTAGTTTAATCTTCAGATCAACGGCGTTTAAAATTAGTTTATGTTGATGGAAAAGGTTGCAGTGAAGCGGTCCTAGCAATTCAATCGTGCGACTCTGCTCTGTTGCTCCTGCTCGTTTTTTGAACCCCGTATTCGGACCGTCCAGCGCCGTGTTGTTAAATTCACCAGCCGAATCTTTGTAAAATAATCCTGTTGTGTGTTTTGTTGACAATGCATCCGAGCTTTAATTCAATATAGTCTCAATGTACGTGCGGTATGCGTAAAGATTGTTGGATTGTGATATGAGCCTGTCTCCCAAAGTTACATCCACTTGGTTGAATAAAGTCGCTATTGGGTAATTAATAAGTGCGACCCGCGCACCTTGCGGTATCGGTGTGTTATCGGTTCGTACGATCTTGCATGTCACGTACAACAGCGTGTTGTTCAGATCGTAGTAGTGTTCACCACTGGCTGCTATATAAAACTCAAGCGGAGCTGTGTCCTATAACGCCGCTAAAGGTTGAACTTCGACGTATAGACTTTTCTCTATGCTAGTTTGTGTCGGGGGCACGTCAAAAAGATCCAACTCTGTTTTTGCACATTCAACGGACTCGTGGTGTATGAAAAACATGTTTAAAAAATATCACCAACGGAGCGCTTCGGCTTTCTCTTCTTCTTTGAGTTGCGTCGTCTCTGTTTTTTATTTAAAAAGGGTATGTCCCAAGGCGGAAGCGCTATCATACGCTTCCGTTTTATTTTAGACACGCCTTTTCTTGTATATATTAGTCCTGAACCGTCTTGCTTTGCTTGGTTCGCCTCGTGTATCTTATTCACCATGGCCGTTGTGGCTTGCCAGATAACATCTTTCGCTATATTACGTGCCGCGGTCTTCATATGCGGTTTAGCTAACTCTAAACCTCTCCGGAAAAGAGGAACAGCTTTTCTGAAAAGACTTCAAAAAATACCGCCTAAACCGCAGCCGTACATGTACGTGCTGCCGTGAAAACCTGGTAATCCATTACCGGCTTGAGATTTATAATATTGCGCGTAGAGGCCCGGATCGCCATAATTTTTAACAGCGACCATTCTGCTTAGTTAATAAAATTCAGTTTTGCGGCGTCTGAAGTGTAGCTTCACGATCGCTTTCCCAAACTTAAATGCCATGTTCTCATTCTGGTCGTTCTTTATCTCTATGGCTATCGTGTCAAAATGTGTTTTGCACAATGGTACATAATCGGGCTTCTTGTATCGTATTGTGACCACCTCATTGTTATAACCCTTCATTTCAACAGTGCGAAGTAGCGGTACATAACTATCCCCGACCCGTTGGTGTTCGATAATGTCTGTGTACACGTACATCGTATATTGGCCGCCTTTGATGTCGGCGCATGGTTTAGAAATCTTAGTTTTAGGTTGTAAACCCAGTATCCATGTCAGCTTAGAACCGGCGTGGATTTGATACAACAGCTTACTGTCGCATGTTACAACGTGTGCAAACGGATCGTACGTTAGTCTTAATCCAACGTCCAGTTTCAGTTGTACAATTTCAGCATTGATTACGTTCAGTAACGCTTCGATTGTTTCATAAAAACCCGGTTTAATGCACAAACGTGCGACTCTCGCCACCGGCTGATCCGCCGTTCCATCCCATGATAATTGCAGTCTACAATCTTGTAAATCCAATGTATTCCACGTGTGCGGATATTGTTTCTCAGTAAGTGCTACTTCCCATTCGCCATTTAAGTCTATCGGTTTAGCCAACTTTGTCGTATAGTTAGAAATCTTATTTTGCGGGAAAGTAACCGCCGAGGCGTTGCTGGGTAAGGTTATGTAGAACGACTTGTCATCCATCGCTCATCTTGTTTAGATAGTGATGAGCTTTATATGTCTTTTATCACCGATGCCGCGGCCCAACTGTTAAATTTTGCGGGGTACCCGCGCCACTTGACTAACGCGTATTTTCGGCCTCTGACCGTCTTATTTTTTAAAATCTTTTCCACTTTGTAAACCCTGTTATAGTTTTTTAGTATGCTTTGAAGCTCTTCGGGGTAAAAACTACCTATTATAACTTCACCGTACAGATCTGCCAACTTATAAAGCGGCTTAAGCCCTTTAGTGTTCACACTACGTACAACAAATATCTCCTCAGAAAAACTCTGTTCGTAACCTTTCTGAAATATGTCCTTATATTTAGAAATACGGACGTGGTCACCGATTCCTAAACAAACGGGGGCTTTCTTACTTCTAAAGTAATCACCGTAGGTCGTTTTGAAGACACTCAATGCGTTAGAGTCATTCACATCGTTTGGAGCGCACTTAATCGTTCTATGGTATGTGTTATTATAGCTGCGTATGAAGTCTTGTAAAACGTCTATATATCTGTAGGTATTCTTTGCCGTGAAATAGCGCCACATGCGTGTTTTTAAAGTCCTATTGAAGCGCTCTATAACAGCCGCTTTCATATCGTTATTGGTCGTGAAATGCTTTATACCGTATTTTTCTAACACCTTTTTTAGGTTTCTGTTTAGAAACTCTTTACCATTATCAGTTTGTAGCTTCATCGGCACCCCGCTGGAATATTTTTTCAAAAGCATTAGCGACTGTTGCGGCGTTCTTAGCGGTCAGACTTTCAGCCCACACCCTCTTACTGAATATATCGATGACTGTTAATATGTATTTAACACCATCGTTGTATTTTGACAGATCTATCAGCGAAACCAAATCGCATTGCCACTGTTGGTTTATAGTTATGCCCGATACACAAATCATGTTCCTTTTATAGTTTTTTCTTGCCGGTTTGTGCAACGTGTATGCGTCTTGTTCTTGTAACCACTTTCTTACGTCGGATCTTTTAAATTTATTTTTAACCGACCCATAATATTTATCAATGCCGCTAAAACTACCTGGTTTTAACACTGTGTAATATGCATCTTTCATCCGCTTGATTTGACGCGCTGCATTGCGTGACATTCTGCAACTGGTGTTACGTGACACTCTTTTCAAAGCCATTATCTTTTAATATGGTTTAAATATATATATATATATATATATATATATATATATATCTTTTTATTTAAAAGCACAATAGTTTAAAATTAAGATGTCATTTTTAGTCAATACATAGACCTGTAGGTGGTGCTAATGTTCTTTTGCAGAGATTAACACATTGTGTAAATTAATAACCAGATGTTTTTGTTACAAGCATGGTAGTTCGTAGATCTAAGGATTTTGAAATTGTGCGGTCATGGGTAGTCAGTAGATCTAAGGAATTTTGAAATTGTGCTGTCATCATTAATCATGCATGGTCATTAAAATCAATATGCTTTTTAAATCAGTGCCATGTGTGATGCTTCCATACATCTAAGAAAATGGACATGGTCATTAGTCATTATGCTTTTTAAACCTGTACCATGTATGACATAGTGTGATTTTTAAATAGTACCATATGTGCCATGCATGAAGTTTCAAATGGTGAATTTTTTCATCACAAGCTGGTTTGTGATACAGCTTTATTGCGTATTCTGTGACTGGTGTTACGTGACACTCTTTTCAAAGCCATTATCTTTTAATACAGTTTAATATTGAACTCTATAAATTTTATATTTAATTTTATATAAAAGCGATATCAAACACTATCATTTAATATTAAAGGGGGCGTGCCACTGGAGAAAGGGGTGGAGCAACTGTCAGTTTGACAGAAAGGTGGTCTTTCTCTACTAGCAGGAAATAATGAGGCGGCACTCGGAGTCTTGTGAAGCAGCAAAACGTGTAATGGTGCAGATCAACATTTCGGGGTTTCCCCCTTCGTCAGGATTAGTGCAATGTAACATACAGTGTGTTTAAATACAACTTACCCCCTCAACAGACCATCCCCTCTGGCCGGTGTCGCTGGCCGGGCCGTCCCGGTCTTCAGACTGACGTCACCAGTGTCTCACAGGAAGTGACATGCCGGCGCCGGGAGGCATGTCCATAGCAACCCAGCCTAACAACCAAATACAAATACACAGAAATCATTGTGAGACAGTGCCGTGAAGACTGCAATATAAGACACGGCTTAGTGACAAACCACAATATAGGCTGCAATATATTAGCTGTTAAAACAATCAAAGTATTAAAAGTGTTTCTCAAATACTAAGCGTGACTTAATTAGTGCAAAAATATTGTGTCTTAATCCAGAATAAAATACACATACCTAAAGCTAAACCCCTGCTTGATACCAAGGTGCATCTATTTTTCACCCCTACTGTATAATCCTAAACTATTAGAATAAAATAACAACATTCATCCCTTTCTTTGTCTCTATACTTAAATACGTAGTTCCAGGCAGGTTAGCCCCCTATACGTACTGAGGGCATACGTTACTTGTACTGTCCACCCCGAGGGACACATAATGCTCTTTCTACTGCGTACTTAAGGGGACTGACAGTGTAAAGATTAAATCGCAATTTTAACCCCCTACCGCATATGGTACTAAATAAAATTAATTAGACCAAGGTTGTCATTCACAACTGCAGGTCTAAGGGTACTTAACCTATGAATCCACATAGATTCTAACTAGGAGTTTTCTGGGTTGCTATGGACTGGGTTGCTATGGACGCGCCTCCCGGCGCCGGCATGTCACTTCCTATGAGACACTGGTGACGTCAGTCTGAAGACCGGGACGGCGCGGCCAGCGACACCGGCCAGAGGGGATGGTCTGTTGAGGGGGTAAGTTGTATTTAAACACACTGTATGTTACATTGCACTAATCCTGACGAAGGGGGAAACCCCGAAAAGTTGATCTGCACCATTACACGTTTTGCTGCTTCACAAGACTCCGAGTGCCGCCTCATTATTTCCTGCTGGTTCTATGCAAAGGGTTTGTATCCCTGGAGGAAGGCACCTGAGCAAGTCAGCCCCATAGCAGGGGCAGAGCCGAGTACCGGAGCATAATTTGTGTGTATCAGGTCCTGGGGTGCCGTGCAGGCACAGAGGCCCTTAGCTCATGTCACAGGGTGACTTTTAAATTGGAATAGACTTTCCATTCCTCAGGAACATTTCTTCTGCACTTGTCCCTTTTTTGCATATTGGTCACAGAAAGCACTTTTTTTGTCTGCACTGGCACTTTAGCTGCACTAAAGGATGGCGACTCCTGCCATGGAACAAGGTGATTTTACTTCTTTTTTACTACACTGTGATACCTATGATACGTTGAGCTTCTCTGACCTGGAGGCAGAGAGCATTTTACACAAAGATCCCATTTTTTCTGACGCACAAATTACTACAAATGAGGATGCCTTTAAAGATCTTTTACGTCTGAAGAAAAGGGAACTTGACTATTTATATCACAGTCGCACTTTATCAGACTATTATAGAGCTAAGCAGCTGCCGAGGGGGTTCAGAGTGCATAACGTGCCTACTGTCAAAGTCAGAAAAATATCTCTATACACACTGCCATATTTGCACCTCATTCTGGTCCGCGCTGCGCATGCGTGCGCTCTCCCGTGCGTGCGCATACTCACAGTCGCGGGCACCCGCAGGCGCACGGTATGCGTATTTACGGTAGAGTTTTATGTGATCGTAGCGTGCGACTCAATCGTTACATATTTTCAGTAATAATGTATTTTGTAGATCATGGTCCCTTTGATAGATTCTGAAAGTTTAGTTAATATAGCATGTTCCTGAACAGAGAGATCCCTCTTTGTATTGTACGAAGGGTCTAACAGGGGTCATACAGTGGTGTTTGGTACCCATCGGAAGAGTATTTAAATAGCAATATTCCGGTGTTGGTTTGGAGCGGATTAATCGCTCATGCGAATAGTTATGGACATAAGAAGTTTATGTCCATTTACTATTATTTGTTCTTATTTAGTCATGCGGCGGGAAACTCAGTATCCCACCCACCTGAACAGTTGGAAGCAGTCACAGCCCACCTGTATGAATCAACCTATGACCTTTTGTTATAATGCGAAGCCGAATTCCTGTGTCCAATGAACAATGAGATTGTAGGGACCATTGAATTGTATTGTGTGTGGGGCATAAATAGGCAGGCCGACCATATCCAGTACACTCTCTTCAACGGTTCTCATTGCTGATAATCGGGAGCTGGATATCGAGGCGCATGCGATCGTTTCCCCTTGTGCGTAAGTGTTTCTCCGCAACTATATTGATCTTCGTGTTATTGTGGGCCAATCTCTCTCAATTTCTCTCTCTCTCTCTCTCTCTCCTTCTCTTTCTCTCTCATTTTCCCTTAAATTGTATTGTATTGTATTTCCTGTGTAGTTATCTGGTTAGGTAGTCTATGTTATATTGTAGTGTATGACTTGTATTGTGTTTAACTCTTTTGCAAGTATAGCATTCATAATATATATTTTAGGCGTTGGACCCTGAGCACGGTATCTGTGTGTTTCTTATAGTATTAAGTATTCTCAGAGCGTCGGTGACGCTCAAACAGCTTTTAAGGTAATAAGGTTATACTGTGTTGCATTTACACTCTAACATTACACTAAGGTTTTACTGCACAATACACTGTTTATGGTTTAGATACAAAGGTTTAATATAGTGAGCGTCAGCGCCGCTGGTGATCTCCTCGTGGTCCCGAGCGTCCGCTACGCTATAGCGAATCATTACGTTAGTCAACAGCCAATAACGTGCCTGCCTGTGATCTCTTGGCCGTGAGTGAACGTGACGCTTGAGCGTCTCGATCACGGCGAAGCGATTGTTACGCAACTAGCGTACCCTTACGGTACTTCATACGTAGATAGCGTACAGTGTTCTTAGACCTCATAAAGGGTATTATATACGATAAATATTTAGCTTTATCACTACGATAGGCAGATACAGTATGGAATTCTGCAAAAAGTGGATTTCCATACTGAATAAATGTTCCATGGATCTGATCCTGCTGGTTATTGACGAATCAACGAGGGAGCATATTAAAACCAGAGATCTGATTGATACATTTGAAAAGGAGCACGCGCAATTACTGGCAGCTGAACAGTCCGTGGGCTGGCTTACTAAACTTAAAGAACAAGTGAAACAATATAAAAATAACTTGCTGAAGTTTAAGAAAGAAAAACTTGGCAAAGTGCAGCTTGATTATGCTCACCATCGTGTATACCCATGGTTGGGAACCACAACTAATGGTAATTCAGGAGGGAAGTTTCAACGCTATCGGAGGGAGAGACAGTCAGTCCGTTTCGAAAGTACATCGGCTAGTGAATCGGATGATGCCCGTAATCCATCACCGTCTTCTTCACAATGTGAGACCCCTTTAGGGGCAATTATCCGTGCAGGGGCTCCAGCACGGGGAAGAAACAGAAATGCACAAGACGGGGCGGACAAAATAAAAAAATAAAAGACAGAACCCGGCCCAAGTTGCCCAGGGGGAAGAAACATTAATATTCAATCTGTCAAAAACTCCACTCTCTCCAGCAGAAACGAAAGTCCTTAGCAGAGGGCTTTCATTTGTACCCACGAATTATGGTGATGACTTCAAATGGAAGGTTAATACCTTCAAGCTGCACCGCACTTTAAAATTGAAAGAACATTTTAGCAAACATCCACCGGCTAAACAAAAAGCACCTTTACCCCTCAGGATCCAAAAATTAGGCCCCAAGTCTCGGTTTGATCCGATTTCTCACAACGCCTCACTCAGGACATTTCATAAGATGTTGGAGGCCACTAGCAATAGGGGGCAGACTCCAAGACACCATAATTATCAGCGAGAAGAGAGAGAGGCTCTTCAAGGATTGAGTAGGAGAAAGGACATTGTGATCCGTAACGCGGATAAGGGAGGAGCCATAGTGATCCAGGAGGTGGCTGACTACAAAGCCGAGTGCCAGAGACTTCTCAGTGATGGACAGACGTATAGAAAGCTACCTCATGATCCTTCATCTGAATATTTGGCTGAATTAAAATGTATTTTTCAGCAAGCAAGGGATGAGGAAATTAATTCAGTTGAAGTGTTCCAGAAATTGGTGACGGAATATCCGGTGTCACCCCTGTTTTATACCATCCCTAAGGTCCATAAGGACGCGCAGAGACCACCGGGCAGACCAATTATATCTGCCCGGGGTTCTCTGTGTGAACCAATTGCGATCTTTTTGGATAGCTATTTGCAACCCTGTATACAGGGTACATTTACTCACCTAAAGGACTCAACTATGTTACTACACAAATTTTTATCATTTGATCAGATTCCGGTAGACATTACATTAGCCACCATTGATGTAACAAGTCTATACACTTGCATTCCCCATGGGCAAGGGCTGCAGGTGGTTAGACAATTGATCACAGGCAAATACGCAGAGTATGTGGGCCCGGACATAGATTTTTTTATGGCACTACTGAATTTTACTTTAACCCATAATTTTTTCAGCTTTGATGGTCAATTTTATAGGCAGCTATCGGAGTGTGCCATGGGATCTTCCGTGGCACCCTCTTTTGCGAATGCCTTTATGTGGGAGGTAGAGCGGAGTCTGTTCTTTACCGACAGCATGATATCCAGCAGACTATTTCTATACTACAGATATATAGATGACCTGCTCTTGATGTGGCATGGAGAGGCGGGAGATTTGGAAGATATTGTCTTGAAGCATAACATCACGGATAGTCCAGTAAAATTAACAATGAGTAGCAGTCGCAGCGAAATCTGCTTCTAAGATTTTAAGATTAAAATCCAGGAAGGCCAGTTGGTGACGTCTTTGTTTAAGAAACCAACTGATTGTAACACCATCCTGAGATATGACAGCTGTTATCCAGCATCCACGGTGAGAAGTGTGCCCTATTCTCAATTTTTGAGAGTTTGTAAAAGCAATAGTTGCACACAACAGAGAGATAAACAATTAGATGAGATGGAGCTGAGATTGAGTGCTAAAGGCTACCCACGACAATTATTGACTCAAGCCAGAGGGAAAGCTGAAAAAATAAATAGAGATGAGTGCCTCAAACCCAAGAGAGTGAAAGAACTGGGTGGCGTAATTCCCTGGGTCTGTGAATTTGATGTTCACAGTAATCAGGTACGCAAGGAGGTAAAAAAATTATGGCCTCTGGTGGCAACTGATCCGGAATTACCGATGTTTCGCCACCAACAGGTCATGCCTAGCTATGTCAGAGGTCGGAGTATCAAAGACATGGTAGTCAAAACCGATATGGCTAAGTTCAAAGTGACACCTGAGCACTTTTTGAAATGCAAAAACGTCTGTTTCAAGTGCACAGGATGCACGACGTGCTCGCACATGTCTGTAGGAGATCACATCGTGCATCCGTGTTCAGGCAAGAGGTTTCCAATCAGATGGCCCCTGACATGCACCACCAAATTCGTGATTTATGCAATAATTTGCCCTTGTGGCAGGTATTACATCGGTAACACCGAGTGTCACTTTAACACTAGGATGGCACAGCACAGGTTGGCAATAAGAAATGCCCTCGCTTCAGGCAAAGGGGATCAACCGGTTGCTAAACATTTTCTTGAGTACAGACACACCATGGCCACCTTCAATCATAGAATTATTGACCACGTGCAAGAATCTATGCGGGGGGGGGGGGGGGGTGGGTGGTAACAGGGGAAGAAAACTTCTACAGTTAGAATCTATGTGGATTCATAGGTTAAGTACCCTTAGACCTGCAGGCCTGAATGACAAACCTTGGTCTAATTAATTTTATTTAGTACCATATGCGGTGGGGGGTTAAAATTAGAGATGTGCACTTGAAATTTTTCGGGTTTTGTGTGTTGGTTTTGGGTTCGGTTCCGCGGCCGTGTTTTGGGTTCGACCGCGTTTTGGCAAAACCTCACCGAATTTTTTTTGTCGGATTCGGGTGTGTTTTGGATTCGGGTGTTTTTTTCAAAAAACACTAAAAAACAGCTTAACTCATAGAATTTGGGGGTCATTTTGATCCCAAAGTATTATTAACCTCAAAAACCATAATTTCCACTCATTTTCAGTCTATTCTGAATACCTCACACCTCACAATATTATTTTTAGTCCTAAAATTTGCACCGAGGTCGCTGGATGACTAAGCTAAGCGACCCTAGTGGCCGACACAAACACCTGGCCCATCTAGGAGTGGCACTGCAGTGTCACGCAGGATGGCCCTTCCAAAAAACCCTCCCCAAACAGCACATGACGCAAAGAAAAAAAGAGGCGCAATGAGGTAGCTGTGTGAGTAAGATAAGCGACCCTAGTGACCGACACAAACACCGGGCCCATCTAGGAGTGGCACTGCAGTGTCACGCAGGATGTCCCTTCCAAAAAACCCTCCCCAAACAGCACATGACGCAAAGAAAAAAAGAGGCGCAATGAGGTAGCTGTGTGAGTAAGATAAGCGACCCTAGTGGCCGACACAAACACCTGGCCCATCTAGGAGTGGCACTGCAGTGTCACGCAGGATGGCCCTTCCAAAAAACCCTCCCCAAACAGCACATGACGCAAAGAAAAAAAGAGGCGCAATGAGGTAGCTGTGTGAGTAAGATAAGCGACCCTAGTGGCCGACACAAACACCGGGCCCATCTAGGAGTGGCACTGCAGTGTCACGCAGGATGGCCCTTCCAAAAAACCCTCCCCAAACAGCACATGACGCAAAGAAAAAAAGAGGCGCAATGAGGTAGCTGTGTGAGTAAGATAAGCGACCCTAGTGGCCGACACAAACACCTGGCCCATCTAGGAGTGGCACTGCAGTGTCACGCAGGATGGCCCTTCCAAAAAACCCTCCCCAAACAGCACATGACGCAAAGAAAAAAAGAGGCGCAATGAGGTAGCTGTGTGAGTAAGATAAGCGACCCTAGTGGCCGACACAAACACCTGGCCCATCTAGGAGTGGCACTGCAGTGTCACGCAGGATGGCCCTTCCAAAAAACCCTCCCCAAACAGCACATGACGCAAAGAAAAAAAGAGGCGCAATGAGGTAGCTGTGTGAGTAAGATAAGCGACCCTAGTGGCCGACACAAACACCGGGCCCATCTAGGAGTGGCACTGCAGTGTCACGCAGGATGGCCCTTCCAAAAAACCCTCCCAAAACAGCACATGACGCAAAGAAAAAAAGAGGCGCAATGAGGTAGCTGTGTGAGTAAGATAAGCGACCCTAGTGGCCGACACAAACACCGGGCCCATCTAGGAGTGGCACTGCAGTGTCACGCAGGATGGCCCTTCCAAAAAACACTCCCCAAACAGCACATGACGCAAATAAAAATGAAAGAAAAAAGAGGTGCAAGATGGAATTGTCCTTGGGCCCTCCCACCCACCCTTATGTTGTATAAACAGGACATGCACACTTTAACCAACCCATCATTTCAGTGACAGGGTCTGCCACACGACTGTGACTGAAATGACGGGTTGGTTTGGAGCCCCACCTAAAAAGAAGCAATTAATCTCTCCTTGCACAAACTGGCTCTACAGAGGCAAGATGTCCACCTCATCATCATCCTCCGATATATCACCGTGTACATCCCCCTCCTCACAGATTATCAATTCGTCCCCACTGGAATCCACCATCTCAGCTCCCTGTGTACTTTGTGGAGGCAATTGCTGCTGGTCAATGTCTCCACGGAGGAATTGATTATAATTCATTTTAATGAACATCATCTTCTCCACATTTTCTGGATGTAACCTCGTACGCCGATTGCTGACAAGGTGAGCGGCGGCACTAAACACTCTTTCAGAGTACACACTTGTGGGAGGGCAACTTAGGTAGAATAAAGCCAGTTTGTGCAAGGGCCTCCAAATTGCCTCTTTTTCCTGCCAGTATAAGTACGGACTGTGTGACGTGCCTACTTGGATGCGTTCACTCATATAATCCTCCACCATTCTTTCAATGGTGAGAGAATCATATGCAGTGACAGTAGACGACATGTCCGTAATCGTTGTCAGGTCCTTCAGTCCGGACCAGATGTCAGCATCAGCAGTCGCTCCAGACTGCCCTGCATCACCGCCAGCGGGTGGGCTCGGAATTCTGAGCCTTTTCCTCGCACCCCCAGTTGCGGGAGAATGTGAAGGAGGAGATGTTGACAGGTCGCGTTCCGCTTGACTTGACAATTTTCTCACCAGCAGGTCTTTGAACCCCAGCAGACTTGTGTCTGCCGGAAAGAGAGATCCAAGGTAGGCTTTAAATCTAGGATCGAGCATGGTGGCCAAAATGTAGTGCTCTGATTTCAACAGATTGACCACCCGTGAATCCTTGTTAAGCGAATTAAGGGCTCCATCCACAAGTCCCACATGCCTAGCGGAATCGCTCCGTGTTAGCTCCTCCTTCAATGTCTCCAGCTTCTTCTGCAAAAGCCTGATGAGGGGAATGACCTGACTCAGGCTGGCAGTGTCTGAACTGACTTCACGTGTGGCAAGTTCAAAGGGCATCAGAGCCTTGCACAATGTTGAAATCATTCTACACTGCGCTTGAGACAGGTGCATTCCACCTCCTATATCGTGCTGAATTGTATAGGCTTGAATGGCCTTTTGCTGCTCCTCCAACCTCTGAAGCATATAGAGGGTTGAATTCCACCTCGTTACCACTTCTTGCTTCAGATGATGGCAGGGCAGGTTCAGTTGTTTTTGGTGGTGCTCCAGTCTTCTGTACGTGGTGCCTGTACGCCGAAAGTGTCCCGCAATTCTTCTGGCCACCGACAGCATCTCTTGCACACCCCTGTCGTTTTTTAAAAAATTCTGCACCACCAAATTCAAGGTATGTGCAAAACATGGGACGTGCTGGAATTTGCCCATATTTAATGCACACACAATATTGCTGGCGTTGTCCGATGCCACAAATCCACAGGAGAGTCCAATTGGGGTAAGCCATTCCGCGATGATCTTCCTCAGTTGCCGTAAGAGGTTTTCAGCTGTGTGCGTATTCTGGAAAGCGGTGATACAAAGCGTAGCCTTCCTAGGAAAGAGTTGGCGTTTGCGAGATGCTGCTACTGGTGCCGCCGCTGCTGTTCTTGCGGCGGGAGTCCATACATCTACCCAGTGGGCTGTCACAGTCATATAGTCCTGACCCTGCCCTGCTCCACTTGTCCACATGTCCGTGGTTAAGTGGACATTGGGTACAACTGCATTTTTTAGGACACTGGTGAGTCTTTTTCCGACGTCCGTGTACATTCTCGGTATCGCCTGCCTAGAGAAGTGGAACCTAGATGGTATTTGGTAACGGGGGCACACTGCCTCAATAAATTGTCTAGTTCCCTGTGAACTAACGGCGGATACCGGACGCACGTCTAACACCAACATAGTTGTCAAGGCCTCAGTTATCCGCTTTGCAGCAGGATGACTGCTGTGATATTTCATCTTCTGCGCAAAGGACTGTTGGACAGACAATTGCTTACTGGAAGTAGTACAAGTGGGCTTACGACTTCCCCTCTGGGATGACGATCGACTCCCAGCAGCAACAACAGCAGCGCCAGCAGCAGTAGGCATTACACTCAAGGATGCATCGGAGGAATCCCAGGCAGGAGAGGACTCGTCAGAATTGCCAGTGACATGGCCTGCAGGACTATTGGCATTCCTGGGTAAGGAGGAAATTGACACTGAGGGAGTTGGTGGGGTTTGGTTTGCGTGAGCTTAGTTACAAGAGGAAGGGATTTACTGGTCAGTGGACTGCTTCCGCTGTCACCCAAAGTTTTTGAACTTGTCACTGACTTATTATGAATGCGCTGCAGGTGACGTATAAGGGAGGATGTTCCGAGGTGGTTAACGTCCTTACCCCTACTTATTACAGCTTGACAAAGGCAACACACGGCTTGACACCTGTTGTTCGCATTTCTGTTGAAATACTTCCACACCGAAGAGCTGATTTTTTTGGTATTTTCACCAGGCATGTCAATGGCCATATTCCTCCCACGGACAACAGGTGTCTCCCCGGGTGCCTGACTTAAACAAACCACCTCACCATCAGAATCCTCCTGGTCAATTTCCTCCCCAGAGCCAGCAACACCCATATCCTCCTCATCCTGGTGTACTTCAACACTGACATCTTCAATCTGACTATCAGGAACTGGACTGCGGGTGCTCCTTCCAGCACTTGCAGGGGGCGTGCAAATGGTGGAAGGCGCATGCTCTTCACGTCCAGTGTTGGGAAGGTCAGGCATCGCAACCGACACAATTGGACTCCGCCTTGTGGATTTGGGATTTCGAAGAACGCACAGTTTTTTGCGGTGCTTTTGCCAGCTTGAGTCTTTTCATTTTTCTAGCGAGAGGCTGAGTGCTTCCATCCTCATGTGAAGCTGAACCACTAGCCATGAACATAGGCAAGGGCCTCAGCCGTTCCTTGCCACTCCGTGTGGTAAATGGCATATTGGCAAGTTTACGCTTCTCCTCCGACAATTTTATTTTAGGTTTTGGAGTCCTTTTTTTACTGATATTTGGTGTTTTGGATTTTACATGCTCTGTACTATGACATTGGGCATCGGCCTTGGCAGACGACGTTGCTGGCATTTCATCGTCTCGGCCATGACTAGTGGCAGCAGCTTCAGCACGAGGTGGAAGTGGATCTTGATCTTTCCCTAATTTTGGAACCTCAACATTTTTGTTCTCCATATTTTAATAGGCACAACTAAAAGGCACCTCAGGTAAACAATGGAGATGGATGGATACTAGTATACTTATGGATGGACTGCCGAGTGCCGACACAGAGGTAGCTACAGCCGTGGACTACCGTACTGTGTCTGCTGCTAATATAGACTGGATGATAATGAGATGAAATCAATATATATGTATATATAATATCACTAGTACTGCAGCCGGACAGGTATATATTATATATTTATTATGTAATGACTGATGACGGACCTGCTGGACACTGTCAGCTCAGCAGCACCGCAGACTGCTACAGTAAGCTACTATAGTAGTATGTATAAAGAAGAAAGAAAAAAAAAACAACCACGGGTAGGTGGTATACAATTATGGATGGACTGCCGAGTGCCGACACAGAGGTAGCTACAGCCGTGGACTAACGTACTGTGTCTGCTGAATATTTATTATGTAATGACTGATGACGGACCTGCTGGACACTGTCAGCTCAGCAGCACCGCAGACTGCTACAGTAAGCTACTATAGTAGTATGTATAAAGAAGAAAGAAAAAAAAAACAACCACGGGTAGGTGGTATACAATTATGGATGGACTGCCGAGTGCCGACACAGAGGTAGCTACAGCCGTGGACTAACGTACTGTGTCTGCTGATAATATAGACTGGATGATAATGAGATGAAATCAATATATATGTATATATAATATCACTAGTACTGCAGCCGGACAGGTATATATTATATATTTATTATGTAATGACTGATGACGGACCTGCTGGACACTGTCAGCTCAGCAGCACCGCAGACTGCTACAGTAAGCTACTATAGTAGTATGTATAAAGAAGAAAGAAAAAAAAAACAACCACGGGTAGGTGGTATACAATTATGGATGGACTGCCGAGTGCCGACACAGAGGTAGCTACAGCCGTGGACTACCGTACTGTGTCTGCTGATAATATAGACTGGATGATAATGAGATGAAATCAATATATATGTATATATAATATCACTAGTACTGCAGCCGGACAGGTATATATATTTATTATGTAATGACTGATGACGGACCTGCTGGACACTGTCAGCTCAGCAGCACCGCAGACTGCTACAGTAAGCTACTATAGTAGTATGTATAAAGAAGAAAGAAAAAAAAAACAACCACGGGTAGGTGGTATACAATTATGGATGGACTGCCGAGTGCTGACACAGAGGTAGCTACAGCCGTGGACTAACGTACTGTGTCTGCTGATAATATAGACTGGATGATAATGAGATGAAATCAATATATATGTATATATAATATCACTAGTACTGCAGCCGGACAGGTATATATTATATATTTATTATGTAATGACTGATGACGGACCTGCTGGACACTGTCAGCTCAGCAGCACCGCAGACTGCTACAGTAAGCTACTATAGTAGTATGTATAAAGAAGAAAGAAAAAAAAAACAACCACGGGTAGGTGGTATACAATTATGGATGGACTGCCGAGTGCCGACACAGAGGTAGCTACAGCCGTGGACTAACGTACTGTGTCTGCTGAATATTTATTATGTAATGACTGATGACGGACCTGCTGGACACTGTCAGCTCAGCAGCACCGCAGACTGCTACAGTAAGCTACTATAGTAGTATGTATAAAGAAGAAAGAAAAAAAAAACAACCACGGGTAGGTGGTATACAATTATGGATGGACTGCCGAGTGCCGACACAGAGGTAGCTACAGCCGTGGACTAACGTACTGTGTCTGCTGATAATATAGACTGGATGATAATGAGATGAAATCAATATATATGTATATATAATATCACTAGTACTGCAGCCGGACAGGTATATATTATATATTTATTATGTAATGACTGATGACGGACCTGCTGGACACTGTCAGCTCAGCAGCACCGCAGACTGCTACAGTAAGCTACTATAGTAGTATGTATAAAGAAGAAAGAAAAAAAAAACAACCACGGGTAGGTGGTATACAATTATGGATGGACTGCCGAGTGCCGACACAGAGGTAGCTACAGCCGTGGACTACCGTACTGTGTCTGCTGATAATATAGACTGGATGATAATGAGATGAAATCAATATATATGTATATATAATATCACTAGTACTGCAGCCGGACAGGTATATATATTTATTATGTAATGACTGATGACGGACCTGCTGGACACTGTCAGCTCAGCAGCACCGCAGACTGCTACAGTAAGCTACTATAGTAGTATGTATAAAGAAGAAAGAAAAAAAAAACAACCACGGGTAGGTGGTATACAATTATGGATGGACTGCCGAGTGCTGACACAGAGGTAGCTACAGCCGTGGACTAACGTACTGTGTCTGCTGATAATATAGACTGGATGATAATGAGATGAAATCAATATATATGTATATATAATATCACTAGTACTGCAGCCGGACAGGTATATATTATATATTTATTATGTAATGACTGATGACGGACCTGCTGGACACTGTCAGCTCAGCAGCACCGCAGACTGCTACAGTAAGCTACTATAGTAGTATGTATAAAGAAGAAAGAAAAAAAAAACAACCACGGGTAGGTGGTATACAATTATGGATGGACTGCCGAGTGCCGACACAGAGGTAGCTACAGCCGTGGACTACCGTACTGTGTCTGCTGATAATATAGACTGGATGATAATGAGATGAAATCAATATATATGTATATATAATATCACTAGTACTGCAGCCGGACAGGTGTATATATATTTATTATGTAATGACTGATGACGGACCTGCTGGACACTGTCAGCTCAGCAGCACCGCAGACTGCTACAGTAAGCTACTATAGTAGTATGTATAAAGAAGAAAGAAAAAAAAAACAACCACGGGTAGGTGGTATACAATTATGGATGGACTGCCGAGTGCCGACACAGAGGTAGCTACAGCCGTGGACTAACGTACTGTGTCTGCTGATAATATAGACTGGATGATAATGAGATGAAATCAATATATATGTATATATAATATCACTAGTACTGCAGCCGGACAGGTATATATTATATATTTATTATGTAATGACTGATGACGGACCTGCTGGACACTGTCAGCTCAGCAGCACCGCAGACTGCTACAGTAAGCTACTATAGTAGTATGTATAAAGAAGAAAAAAAAAAAAAACAACCACGGGTAGGTGGTATACAATTATGGATGGACTGCCGAGTGCCGACACAGAGGTAGCTACAGCCGTGGACTAACGTACTGTGTCTGCTGATAATATAGACTGGATGATAATGAGATGAAATCAATATATATGTATATATAATATCACTAGTACTGCAGCCGGACAGGTATATATATTATATATTTATTATGTAATGACTGATGACGGACCTGCTGGACACTGTCAGCTCAGCAGCACCGCAGACTGCTACAGTAAGCTACTATAGTAGTATGTATAAAGAAGAAAGAAAAAAAAAAAAACACGGGTAGGTGCTAGGTGGTATACAATATTATATATATATTATATACAATTATATATATATATATATATATATATATATATATATATTAAACTCATAAACTGGTGGTGATTATTAAACTGGTGGTCAGGTCACTGGTCACACTATCAGCAACTTGCAAGTAGTACTCCTGAGTCCTAAGCAGACAATCACAATATATATTATACTGGTGGTCAGTGTGGTCACAAACAATGGCAGTGTGGCTGGCACTCTGGCAGCAAAAGTGTGCACTGTACGTTATATGTACTCCTGAGTCCTGAGTCCTGCTCTCAGACTCTAACTGCTCCCCACTGTCAGTGTCTCCCCCACAAGTCAGATAATACAGTCACACTATCTCTCTCTATCACTTCAGCAAGTACTAGTAGTAGTAGTACTCCTCCTAAAGCTCCCCAAATTACTACTGTGTCTCTCTCTGTCTCACTCTCTTCTCGAATCTCTATAAACGGAGAGGACGCCAGCCACGTCCTCTCCCTATGAATCTCAATGCACGTGTGAAAAATGGCGGCGACGCGCGGCTCCTTATATAGAATCCGAGTCTCGCGATAGAATCCGAGCCCCGCGAGAATCCGACAGCGTGATGATGACGTTCGGGCGCGCTCGGGTTAACCGAGCAAGGCGGGAAGATCCGAGTCGCTCGGACCCGTGTAAAAAAACCTGAAGTTCGGGCGGGTTTCGGATTCCGAGGAACCGAACCCGCTCATCTCTAGTTAAAATTGCGATTTAATCTTTACACTGTCAGTCCCCTTAAGTACGCAGTAGAAAGAGCATTATGTGTCCCTCGGGGTGGACATTACAAGTAACGTATGCCCTCAGTACGTATAGGGGGCTAACCTGCCTGGAACTACGTATTTCAGTATAGAGACAAAGAAAGGGATGAATGTTGTTATTTTATTCTAATAGTTTAGGATTATACAGTAGGGGTGAAAAATAGATGCACCTTGGTATCAAGCAGGGGTTTAGCTTTAGGTATGTGTATTTTATTCTGGATTAAGACATAATATTTTTGCACTAATTAAGTCACGCTTAGTATTTGAGAAACACTTTTAATACTTTGATTGTTTTAACAGCTAATATATTGCAGCCTATATTGTGGTTTGTCACTAAGCCGTGTCTTATATTGCAGTCTTCACGGCACTGTCTCACAATGATTTCTGTGTATTTGTATTTGGTTGTTAGGCTGGGTTGCTATGGACGCGCCTCCCGGCGCCGGCATGTCACTTCCTGTGAGACACTGGTGACGTCAGTCTGAAGACCGGGACGGCCCGGCCAGCGACACCGGCCAGAGGGGATGGTCTGTTGAGGGGGTAAGTTGTATTTAAACACACTGTATGTTACATTGCACTAATCCTGACGAAGGGGGAAACCCCGAAACGTTGATCTGCACCATTACACGTTTTGCTGCTTCACAAGACTCCGAGTGCCACCTCATTATTTCCTGCTGGTTCTATGCAAAGGGTTTGTACCCCTGGAGGAAGGCACCTGAGCAAGTCAGCCCCATAGCAGGGGCAGAGCCGAGTGCCGGAGCATAATTTGTGTGTGTATATATATATATATATATATATATATATATATATAGCGTGGTAAGTTCGGCACTCCTCCATTGAAATAAACTTGACCCGGTGCCCTCACAGTAGCAAACTACAATGTAGATAAATGAAGGTGCGGCACTCAGGGCTCAGGATGAAGAAAAGACAACAACTAGCATGTCTGCAACGTTTCAATCTTATTCAGATTTTCATCAGGCTTCCATAATGATACAAACAACTCTTACCTTTTAAAACATCCCTGCACCAAGTGACCGCCTCCTGACATGGGCGTTCCCCCCGGCGATGGCACACCCTGATCACGTCACAGCGTGTCCCACAGGTGCCTTCCAGCATGGACTTAATCCCATCCGTGGCGCTGTCAGGTAACGCTGCAGCGCGTCATACAGGCTCCATCCAGCCCTGGTGTTCCCCCAGTGGCGGCGCTATATAATGACGTCATCCTGCAGCTGCAGGATGCACGTCCACCCCACACATCTCCATGACAACCGGAGATAATAATGTATGTGATCTATAATACAAATAAGTGTAATCTAAATAATAAGAGTGGACAGCATAGCTGAAACACACAGTCTGTCTTATTAGAATGGAAAATCGAATCATATGTTTATAAAGACCATAACATAAACAAAATATACCCATCAGGATATAATTACCATTGTAAAATGATATAATGCTATAAATATGTCAAAATTATTGACAACTTTATTACCATAATTGCATTAATGTAGTGATAATTCAACCATGTGGTCCACCCTTATATGACTGCACAGATTTGTTAACGGCATGCACTTACAATAAGGTTCCCAATGTTAATTTGTCATTAAGTCCTTTTGGAGCCATGACCCCCAAGCGAATGATCCATTCGGTTTCCTTCTTAGTCAGAAGGGCACCCCTATCGCCACCCCTTTTAGAAGCAGGTATGTGATCTATCATTCGGTAACGTAAACTTGCAAGGCTGTGGCGAGCTTCTAAAAAATGTTTCGCCACGGGTTGATCACTCTCCCCAGTTTCCAAGGATAATTTGATTGATGAGCGGTGCACCGCCATCCGTTCCTTGAATTTCCTTTGAGTCTTTCCAATGTAAAATAACCCGCATGGGCACACAATCTGATACACCACAAAGCTGCTGTTACAAGTTAAATGGTCCCTAATGATGTATTTCTTTCCACTATGTGGATGGCAAAAAGTATCTCCACTAATAAGATACCTACAGGTCGTGCAAGAACAACGTGTACAGCCTCTTACCGGTCTTGAAAATAAATCTGATGATTCCGGACGAATAATGGAAATATAATTTTTTACCAATATGTCCTTCAAATTTTTTGATCTTGTATAACATGGCATCGGTTTAGTTTCAGTCAAAGGAAGTTCCTTGTCTGTCTCAATTAACTTCCAGAGGTTTTTTGATATTTTATTGATCTCGGTAGAATGTACGTTGTAATTTACAACCCAAGGCATTTTATTCCCTTTATTCTTCCGATCTGATTTTTTCAACAGGGTATTTCTATCTAACTTAAGAACCTTTTCTTTGGTGTTAATAAGATTAGACCAATGGTATCCTCGGACTACAAATTTTTCTATCAGTTCATCAATTTGTTGAATGGCAGCCTCTTTGTCGCTATTAATCCTCCATATTCGCAACATCTGCGAATACGGCAGTCCTAACTTTAGACTATTTGGATGACAACTATTATAATGGAGCAACGTGTTCCTGTCGGTCAATTTAGTAAATACTGTGGTCTCTAACATGCCCTCATGTAAGGAGATAGATACATCTAAAAAAGGTAAAGACATTTGATTCATGCTGATAGTGAATTTGACGGGTGACATTGAGGAATTATGTGTCTCTATAAATTCAACTAGTTCATCATGACCACCTGACCAAATCATAAACAGGTCGTCGATGAAACGTGTGTAAAACAAAATTTTTGATGATATTATAGGATTATTGAAGAAAATCATTAGGAATCATTAGGAATTCGTGTGATGTTGTTCAATTTATTCAACAGCATCGTGGTGTCCAGTAGAAAAAAAAATTCTACTGGACACCACGATGCTGTTGAATAAATTGAACAACATCACACGAATTCCTAATGATTCTTGGTTGGTCACGTTAGACGTGACTAGCCTGTATACTGTGATTCCCCACTCCGATGGTATAAAAGCAGTTAGTGAATTTCTTAATGCTGAAAGTGGGTTTGACTCTGACCAGAGGATAGTTATTTGCAAATTATTGGAATTAGTCTTGACAATGAATTATTTTTTGTTTGACAATAAATTTTATTTACAGGTTAGCGGGTGTGCCATGGGTTCTTCCGTGGCACCGGCACTCGCTAACCTGTATATGTTTAAAATTGAGGAAATGATTTTCTTCAATAATCCTATAATATCATCAAAAATTTTGTTTTACACACGTTTCATCGACGACCTGTTTATGATTTGGTCAGGTGGTCATGATGAACTAGTTGAATTTATAGAGACACATAATTCCTCAATGTCACCCGTCAAATTCACTATCAGCATGAATCAAATGTCTTTACCTTTTTTAGATGTATCTATCTCCTTACATGAGGGCATGTTAGAGACCACAGTATTTACTAAATTGACCGACAGGAACACGTTGCTCCATTATAATAGTTGTCATCCAAATAGTCTAAAGTTAGGACTGCCGTATTCGCAGATGTTGCGAATATGGAGGATTAATAGCGACAAAGAGGCTGCCATTCAACAAATTGATGAACTGATAGAAAAATTTGTAGTCCGAGGATACCATTGGTCTAATCTTATTAACACCAAAGAAAAGGTTCTTAAGTTAGATAGAAATACCCTGTTGAAAAAATCAGATCGGAAGAATAAAGGGAATAAAATGCCTTGGGTTGTAAATTACAATGTACATTCTACCGAGATCAATAAAATATCAAAAAACCTCTGGAAGTTAATTGAGACAGACAAGGAACTTTCTTTGACTGAAACTAAACCGATGCCATGTTATACAAGATCAAAAAATTTGAAGGACATATTGGTAAAAAATTATATTTCCATTATTCGTCCGGAATCATCAGATTTATTTTCAAGACCGGTAAGAGGCTGTACACGTTGTTCTTGCACGACCTGTAGGTATCTTATTAGTGGAGATACTTTTTGCCATCCACATAGTGGAAAGAAATACATCATTAGGGACCATTTAACTTGTAACAGCAGCTTTGTGGTGTATCAGATTGTGTGCCCATGCGGGTTATTTTACATTGGAAAGACTCAAAGGAAATTCAAGGAACGGATGGCGGTGCACCGCTCATCAATCAAATTAGCCTTGGAAACCGGGGAGAGTGATCAACCCGTGGTGAAACATTTTTTAGAAGCTCGCCACAGCCTTGCGAGTTTACGTTACCGAATGATAGATCACATACCTGCTTCTAGAAGGGGTGGGCAATAGGGGTGCCCTTCTGACTAAGAAGGAAACCGAATGGATCATTCGCTTGGGGGTCATGGCTCCAAAAGGACTTAATGACAAATTAACATTGGGAACCTTATTGTAAGTGCATGCCGTTAACAAATCTGTGCAGTCATATAAGGGTGGACCACATGGTTGAATTATCACTACATTAATGCAATTATGGTAATAAAGTTGTCAATAATTTTGACATATTTTATAGCATTATATCATTTTACAATGGTAATTATATCCTGATGGGTATATTTTGCTTATGTTATGGTCTTTATAAACATATGATTCGATTTTCCATTCTAATAAAACAGACTGTGTGTTTCAGCTATGCCGTCCACTCTTATTATCCAAATACTGTTAGGGGTGCTGGTTTTAGATTACACTTATTTGTATTATAGATCACATACATTATTATCTCCGGTTGTCATGGAGATGTGTGGGGTGGACGTGCATCCTGCAGCTGCATGATGACGTCATTATATAGCGCCGCCGCTGGGGGAACACCAGGGCTGGATGGAGCCTGTATGACGCGCTGCAGAGTTACCTGACAGCGCCACGGATGGGATTAAGTCCATGCTGGAAGGCACCTGTGGATACGCTGTGACGTGATCAGGGTGTGCCATCGCCGGGGGGAACGCCCATGTCGGGAGGCGGTCACTTGGTGCAGGGATGTTTTAAAAGGTAAGAGTTGTTTGTATCATTATGGAAGCCTGATGAAAATCTGAATAAGATTGAAACGTTGCAGACATGCTAGTTGTTGTCTTTTCTTCATCCTGAGCCCTGAGTGCCGCACCTTCATTTATATATATATATATATATATATATATATGCAAAGCGGCCTGACCCACACACAGAAATACGCACAGCGGCCTGACCTACACACACATATATATTATATATATATATATATATATATATATATATATTTATATATATAATGTAGAAAATGGTGGCACTCGCAGGACTTGTACCAATAATAAATGACACTGCGGTCAAGAATCAATAGTCAACGTTTCGTTAATTTAATAACGTCATCAGGGTACAGACAGAATAAAAAACAAACAATTTATAACCACTTACCCCACCTCGTGTGTCCCTGCCATCGCCGCCGGGTCCTGTGACAACACCCTCCGGCGCTGCGCACTTCCTGTGCGCCCGGCCCCGTCTGGCGGTTGCTAGGGAACCTAATTAAACAGGAAACAAAAAACAACAGTGACAGCAGTTGACCTGTTTAATTAGGTTCCCTAGCAACCGCCAGACGGGGCCGGGCGCACAGGAAGTGCGCAGTGCCGGAGGGTGTTGTCACAGGACCCGGCGCCGACGGCGATGGCAGGGACACACGAGGTGGGGTAAGTGGTTATAAATTGTTTGTTTTTTATTCTGTCTGTATCCTGATGACGTTATTAAATTAACGAAACGTTGACTATTGATTCTTGACCGCCGTGTCATTTATTATTGGTACAAGTCCTGCGAGTGCCACCATTTTCTACATTGTATCCGGTTGTGAGACCAGTTTGGGAGGCACCAAGGCATTATCTACCATTAGGAGAGAGTGCCGGCTATTCTTGCATAGATACTTTTATATATATATATATATATATATATATACATACAGTAGAAGGTCCGGCTCTCCCTTCATTAGTGTATGTGCGCTGGGTGCCTGAACGAGGAAGTGATAGCAACAGAAGGTAGATGGTACGGCACTCCAAGCGTCTTGAATAATTCAATCTTACACCAGCATGAAGATAGACAACGTTTCAGGGCTTTTATTGTAGCCCTTTCGTCAAGTCAGCATGATGACAAGTAAACCAAACATACCTTTATAACAGCCATAAATCCCCCAGTGACTGGCGTCTTCTGGAAAGCGGATCACCCGCCCGCCCCGGCCGGCGCTCTAACGATGACGTGCACCTAGGCTCCGTCATCATTGTGCTCCCCATCACCACGGAAACGCGATACAATCTATTGAAACTTAATCAGAAGCTAAGCAAGAATTGTAACATATCATCTAAGATTTAAATTAGTTTAACACTGGCTAATAACCATCCCATATATAAAGATGAATAAGATTATGTGCCATAAATGCGTATACCAATTAACATGCAGAAGATATGTGCATCATTATATACTAACAAACCCTGCTAGCGCCTAACACTTCAACATGAAATTTCCCAATTATATGCAGATATTAATCAATAGATGTACTACTAATACTACTAAAGCATCATGAGTACCAGGAAAATTATGTCACTAAAAAAAGGGCACAAAAAAAAGTACTAAAAAAAAAATATATACTAAAAAAAGTGCTAGAAAAAGCAACTAAGGCCAATATGATCATTCAGGCCTCTCGGATGCACCGTATCTAATCTATGAATCCATTGGGATTCCAGTTGCAGCAATCGCCTGCCGCGATCCCCTCCCCTAGGCAGAGGTTGAACCTGATCAATCATTCTATAGCGCAATGACGCCAGGGGGTGGCGCACCTGGCAAAAATGCCTGGCCACCGGTTGCTCACTATCCCCCTTATTAATCGCGGCCTTAATTGCTGACCTGTGGGCTGCCATACGTTCCTTGAACATACGTTCGGTCTTACCAACGTATGACAGCCCACAGGGGCATATAAGTTTATACACCACAAACTTCGATGAGCAGGTGAATTGATATTTAATGTAAAATGTGCGGCCAGAGTGTGGATGCTGGAAAGTTTCTCCCGCAATCAAAAACTGACATGTAATACAGGTGCATCTGAAGCAGCCCTTCTTTAAGCCCTGTCTTGCTTCAGATCTAGGCGTTATATCAGTACGAACCAAGATGTCTCTAAGGTTTTTACCTCGTTTGTAACATGACATCAATTTGGTATCTTTAAGTTTGAGTTCTGGGTCACTTTGGACAATATGCCAAAGATTTTTTGATATTTGATTAATTCCCTTACTGGCAGCATTATATTGACCCACCCAAGGAATAATGGGACCTGTTTGAGATGTTACTGATTGTTTCTCTAGTAATTCTGCTCTATCCAGACTGAGAGCCCTAATCTTTGCTTGTTCCAGAGAATTGATATTATAACCTCTCTCAATAAATCTTAGCATCATCTGGTTCATCTGGGTCTCAGCCAACATACGGTCAGACGTAATACGTCTGACACGTACAAATTGTGAATATGGTAAACCATGCTTAAGAGGGATTGGGTGAAAACTGGTATAATGTAAAAGATTGTTTCGATCCGTCAGTTTAGAGAATATTGATGTTTGAATATAACCTGCCTCCAAAGTGATGTTGACATCAAGATAGTTGATACTTCTATCCTCTATAGTGTATGTCAGCTTCACTGGGTGATTTTGCCTGTTATGTAGGTCAAGTATATTGATCAATTCCTGTCGAGATCCTTTCCAAAAAAGGAGCAAATCGTCGATGTAGCGACAATAAAATACAATTCTGTCAGCTACCTCAGGATTATCAAAAAATTTTTTTTGTTCTACTTCAAACATAAAGATGTTGGAGTATGCCGGGGCCACTGAGGACCCCATAGCACACCCCGTGCATTGCAGATAAATGGCACCATCATGTAAAAAGAATTTTTTTTTGTCAAAATCATATTAAGCAACTGTATACAGAACTGAACATTCGGACCTTTAAACTCAACATGTCCTTGTAGAAAACGTTCTACCGAAGCTAACCCCATCTGGTGTGGAATAATTGTGTATAAACTTTGCACATCAATGCAACAAAGTAATACATCATCATCTAATTTCGGTAATTGTTGTAATTTCTTGAGTAATGAAGTGGTATCCAAAAGAAATCGATCATGTGTCTGGATACATGGTTGAAAAAAAGAGTCCAGAAAAAGTGCTGTAGGTTGAAACAAAGACTGTCTAGCCGAAATTATGGGGCGTCCAGGGGGGTCAATCATAGATTTATGGCTCTTCGGTATAGTATAGAGTACAGGCATAACAGGATGACTTGGAACTAATGCGTCACGTATCTTGCTGGAGATGATACCCTCTCGTACGTATTTTATGTCATATGTACCCCCTTTTTATGCTTTCCAGTCTTTCCATGCATCTTTTTATATATGTTTTTTTATGTATGGTACTTGTACCTATTTTTACTTTGTAAACACTCTGTTTGTTTTAGTGCTATATTGTAATAAATGTAAAACATTTTTTTATATAACTGCCTAGTTTTACAAATGGTTTTTGCACCAGTGGTCGCTTTTTATTACCTCATCCCTTGTTCCTAAATAAATATATATATATATATACAGGTTGAGTATCCCATATCCAAATATTCCGAAATACGGAATATTCCGAAATACGGACTTTTTTGAGTGAGAGTGAGATAGTGAAACCTTTGTTTTTTGATGGCTCAATGTACACAAACTTTGTTTAATACACAAAGTTATTAAAAATATTGTATTAAATGACCTTCAGGCTGTGTGTATGAGGTGTATATGAAACATAAATGAATTGTGTGAATGTAGACACACTTTGTTTAATGCACAAATTTATAAAAAATATTGGCTAAAATGACCTTCAGGCTGTGTGTATAAGGTGTATATGAAACATAAATGCATTCTGTGCTTAGATTTAGGTCCCATCACCATGATATCTCATTATGGGATGCAATTATTCCAAAATACGGAAAAATCCCATATCCAAAATACCTCTGGTCCCAAGCATTTTGGATAAGGGAGACTCAACCTGTATATATATATATATATATATATATATATATATAGTGGCCTGAGCTACACAAACACCACAGCCTGACACACACATCGATAGGCACAGCAGCCTGACACACACATATATGCAAAGCGGCCTGACACATACACACACACAGATACACGCAGCGGCCTAACACACACAGATACGTATAGTGGACTGACCCACACATATACACACAGCGGCCTGGCCCACCCACACACACACCGGCCTGACACACACACAGATACACACAGTGGCCTGTCTCACACACATACACACACAGATACACACAGCGGCCTGACACACACAGATATGCACAGTGGCCTGGCACACACACATATATGCACAGTGGCCTGGCACACACACACAGTGGCCTGGCACACACAGCAATCTGGCACACACACATGCGACATGTGATGGGCAGCACCGGGCTCTCTCACCTCTATAATTCTGTCCTCCTGTTAACGAATGGCAGTCCCCCTGCCCTGAGCTGTCAGCCTCTTCTTGTCCTGCTGCATGTCCCCCCGTCATATCCTCAGGCAGTCGGTTCAGCTTGTGACCACTGCGGTGGGGGCTGCTGGAAGAAAACCCCAATCAGAAGCTTTGGAGAAATACTGTATATGCACAGCAGCCTGACACACACACTCACACACACACACACACACACACACACACACACATATACACACAGCATAGCGGCTGACACACGCACACATATACGGACAGTAGCCTGACACCCACCCACATATACACACAGCACAGTGGCTTGACACGCACACATATGTAGAGTGGCCTGACATGCACATATATACACACACAACGGCCTAACACACACACACTTATACACACAGCACAGCAGCCTAACACACACACATATGCACAGTGGAGTATGGGTCGTTGGATAGACACAACTTAGGTTGACAGTCATTAGGTCGACCATGGAAGGTCGACATGCATTAGGTCGACAGGGACAGTAGGTCAACATGGTCATTAGGTCGACATGTAGTAGGTCGACAGGTCGAAAGATCGACATGGGTTTTTTCTTGACTGTTTTTGGCGTCGTTTTCTTCGTAAAGTGACGGGGAACCCCAATTGGTGCACCGTGTCCCCTCGCCATGCTTTGGGCAAAGTTACCGTTCCAATCGTAGTCCACGTGGATCGTTAAGTATGAAAAAATCCAAAAGATGAAAAAAAATGTGGAAAAACTCATGTTGACCTTTTGACCTGTCGACCTAATGACAATGTCGACCTATTGCATGTCGATCTTCAGTGGTCAAAATAATGACTGTCGACCTAAGCTGTGTCGACCTAACAACCATATCCCGCACAGTGACTTGACACACGCACATATACGCACAGCGGCCTAACACACACATATGCACAACTGCCTGACACACACTCACATATATACACAGCGGCCTAACACACACATATACGCACAGCGGCCTGACACACACTCACATACACACGCATGCTGGCCTGACACACACACTCACATACACACGCACGCCGGCCTGACACATACACTAACATACACTTGCTCGGAGGCGTGACAACGCACATACGCCCAGCTGCCAGACACACACACACATATATACATACAGCGGCCTAACACACACACACACACATACGCACAGCGGCCTGACACACATACTCACATACACACGCACGGCAGCCTGAGACACACAAATATATACACAGCGGCCTGACACACACACATATACGCACAGCAGCCTAACACACATAAGCACACACGCACATGCATACCTCCCAACATCGAGGAAGGCGTGACTTCGAGAAAACTGGGTATGGCTTAGCGGGATGACACGCCAGCAATCAAGGCCTCACAATTTCATCACTTAGGGTGCATGCGCAGCTCTCTGTGAGCTGCTGGCATGCCCCCAGCCTCTCTGTCTCTCGTGAACACACGCATGCGCACAGCGTCTATTCACTGTTGCTCTGCTATGCAGAGCAGAATGACAGGAGCATCCCAACTGCCCCCCACGGGACACTGCATTGGTCTGACACACACACACACACACACACACACACACACACACATATACAGTATCTGCACAGCGGCCTTACACACACACACACACACATATACACATGCACAGAGGTCTGACACGCACATATATATACACAGCAGCCTGACACACATACGCAGTGGCCTGACACAAACACACGACATGTGAGGGGAAGCACCGGGCTCTCTCACCTCTATAATTTGGTCCTCCTGTTGTTGGACTGTAGGGTCAGGCTGCTTCTTCCACATCTGTAGAGGGAGTCTTCCCCTGGCTTTTCCCCTGCCATGAGCCGCCAGCCTCTCCTTGTCCTGCTGTATGGGACAGGAGGAGGGGGTGGGATTAGGACAGTGAGAGTTGGGAGGTTGGGGGGCATTAAACCAGTGAGAGATGGGAACGGGGGATTAGGCCAGAGAGGGGCGCAAGGAGGAGGGGGGATTATACCAGTGAGGGATGGGAGGAGTAGGGGGGTTTAGGCCAGAGAGTGTCGGGAGGAGGAGCGGGGAATCAAGCCAGAGGAGGAGGATTAGGCCAGACAGGGACAGGAGAAAGGGAGGATTAGGCTACAGAGGGACGGGAGGAGGAGTGGAGATTAGGTCAGAGAGGGATGGTGGGGATTAGGTCAGAGAGGGATGGTGGGGATTATGTTAGAGAGGGATGAGGGGAATTAGGTCAGAGAGGGATGGTGGGGATTAGGTCAGAGAGGGATGGGGGGATTAGGTCAGAGAGGGATGGTGGGGATTAGATCAGAGAGGGATGGTGGGGATCAGGTCAGAGAGGGATGGTGGGGATTAGGTCAGAGAGGGATGGGGGGATTAGGTCAGAGAGGGATGGGGGGATTAGGTCAGAGAAGGATGGGAGTGGGGGGAAAGCAGGGGTAGGAAAGGCAGGGTGAGGATAGCTGAGGGGCGAGGGTGCTACATATTGTTTGCACACAGCATCATATCATTATGTTACCTTCTGATTTGATTTTAGACATAACCGTGCGGGATCTGGTGGGTGCAGAAAGGGGGGAGGCATGTGGAGGGGGTTGGTGACCACAGAACAACAGTAATAGCTGAGGAGAAGGGGGGTGAATGGTGAGAGCCGGCAGAGGGAGCGGGGGCATAGCTGCCAGCTACTGCTGCTACTGGTAGCCGGGAGAATAGAGCGCTGCTGCTGCTGAGGGGGTGCCGGTGCGGCCCACAGAACAACGGGAAGATCGGGGGGGGGGGGGGCGGTGAGAGCCGGTGGAGGGTGGGAATGGAGAGCGGGGGCATGGCTGCGGCTACTGTAGCCGGGACTACAGGAGAACAGAGCGCTGCTGCTGCTGGGAGGGTGCGGGCCACACAACAACGGGAACAGCTAGGAGGGGGGAGGTGAATGGTAATAGCCGGCAGAGGGATGGGGAAAGCGGGGGCATGGCTGCTGCTACTCGGAGCCTGGAGGAAAGATCAATGCTGCTGCTGTGGGTCCCTGTTATCAGAGTGTACGGGGACTGCAGACTCTTACATACAGGCTTGTTTTTATGAAGCAGCAGTCAACTCAGTGAGGGCAGACAGCGATCCTCCCTGTTCTCTTCTTGCCTCTCCCATGTGGCATTGTGGTCCAAAATGCATAAATTAAGTGATGTCATCGGAACTGAGTAGTGCCGCATGCAGTGGGCACTGACAGAATAACTTTTTATTCAGATGATGCCAGACCTATTACACCGCTGAGGAAGCCCCAAAACACCCCCCAATCATATTTATTAACATACACAGGTCTAATTACTCTCTTTGTCACACAATTCCGACCACAGGTCGGCCATGTTTGTGCTCTCATTTGAAGCCTGTTTGAGTACACCCTCTGCTGGCGGCCACTGCGCAGTTGCAACAAATTGAAAAGCCCTATCTTTAAAATGGAGCATATTTTACTAAATAAAAAAAAACCTGTAACTTTCTGAAAAACCACAACCCCAAAAGGCACTACACTGGGACATACCCTATCTAATAAAACAAACCCCAAGTCTTAATTCTTCCTCTACCCTGAGTTATGCCTTCCCAAAAAACTTTCCATAGACTACATGGGAAAACAATGCTCAAAAGCCAAACAGGAAGTCGCAGAAAAAAACTGACAGTTAAAACTTTAGGTTACTCCCAATGCCTCATGTTTTATTATTTTGCCCTGAAATTTGGCATGCAGCACCGGGTGACGATTCTACGCGTCCATGACAAATTTCAGCTCAGTACGTCCAATCACTTTTGAGGTGTAGCCCCTCAAACACCATGCCCCCACCTCAGAAGTTCCCTATGGGAGAATTCCGATTGTTCGATTCAGCCTTAATATAAGGGCACGACCGTGCCCTTATAATAGGGGAGCCATACCAACTGCTTTCCCAAACACTGGCAAACATCGCTGCTGGCCGGGACTCACTGGCAGTTGGTGTGGCTCCCCTATTTGAATTTTGGACTGTGCTGCAGCCCCACCTCTGTAACTGCCACTGGCAATGGAGTCCAGGAACAGAGCATTTTGTACGTAATGGAATGGGTCATGTTGGAGGGTATTAATATTACACTATTGAATGTTCTTTTTTATCATAATTGATATCGGAGAGCCACAGTGATGAGGGATTGATACATGATGTGGACCACAATGATGGAAATTACAAGTTAACATTGGTACTGTAAAATGTGTAAGTAAAGGCACTAATGCCTTTAATATGCTCCTAAAAACATTTACAGAATACTATACTATAGTGGCATAACTCCCAGAGACATTGGAGGCACTACACAGCCTCACACTACATTTCACTGATGAGAGCAAGGCTGTGCTGCTGCTGAGAGGACACATCTCCCTGCATCTGTTCTCTTCTCCTCAGTATATTTTGTTCTCTGCTGGATGAGAGCTCACAGAGCTGTTCTGCCCTCAACAAGTGCACCCCTGTAGTGCTGTGGCACTTCAATCTGCATCCCTGCACCTCTATAGCACCTCTGTGGTGCCTTTTACTACACCCCTGCATCACACAGCTGTGGTGCTCTATGTGACCTTTATGTGAATCTCAGCCTCCGGGTCACTCCGCATCTGTCCGGGCTTACGGGGGTACATCCACCGCACTGAGACTCAGACTGTAGTCTCGCATTACATTGTGCCCGGCTGGGCTCTCCCGGCCTCCCTCTGTGAACTGTCTACAATGTGATCTCACTATGTAAAGCACCCGGCCCCGTGTGTGATTCTAAAGCTTCCCCATTCCCGCCCAGGTGTTGACTACCGATTTACCTCATTTATCCCTGCCACCATGCCTAAAGGGGGAAAAAATCAAATGCCCATAATCTGGTGGGCTACTTCAAGAACTCTACTCCGTCCTCTACCCGGAAATCATCACCACCTCCGCCTGCGTTAGAAACCTCCGATCGAGACTCGGATGACAATTCTTCCTCAACTCACGTCACTAAAGCGGATGTCGCTCTTCTCCTGTCCGAGATGCGCAATATAAAAAAGACAATCCGTGCGGAGGTGCATGAGGCTATCTCTGGCCTGAAAACAGACATAGACGGCTTGTGATCCAGAGTTGACGCCATTGAAAGGAAACAAGAAGAGCTTATCGCATTTCAACAAGAATCATAACAGGAGGAGGCTCAAATACGTACGGATGTTATGCTATTAGCGGATAAACAAGAAGATTTGGATAATAGGGGCCGTCGAAACAATCTTAGAATCCGTAACATCCCCGAGACGGTGGAACAGGCCCACCTCACTGATTACCTGCTCCGGCTTTTCCGCTCTCTCGCTCCCTCTGTTCCTGATGATATGCTACTCCTAGATAGGGCTCACAGGGCCCTCCGTCCTAGATCTCAGGATGCTAAAATGCCTAGGGATGCAATTCTGCGTTTTCACTACTTTGCTGTCAAAGATCAAGTTTCTCGCCAAAGCTCGGATGTCTCCTGCCATCTCTTTCGAGGGCTCCGATCTTCTAGTCTTCCAGGACCTGTCACCGGTCACGTTGAATAGAAGAAGAGAACTAAAGGACATAACTAAAACCCTGAGAGACAACAATGTCAGATACAGATGGGGCTTCCCCTTTGCCCTCCAAGTCAGATCTGATGGTAAAGTCCTATCTGCCAGATCCCCTGATGAGGCCCTTCAATTGCTCCGCCACTTGAACATCTCCGGCCATCTGGTTACCTCTCAGCATCCTTCCCCAGTCAACACCTCCCCTTCCCTCACAGCCCCGTCCTCAACTTGGACCACTGTTAGATCTGCCTCCCATACCTCTCCGGGTACATGACTATACATTTGTTACTGCCCTTGAGCTGGCCTTACTTCCGCAATGGCTCTCCTTAGATCTCAGGGTGACTTTTTGTGTTTCATCATCGATCCCATATCCTGTAAAGCTCTATGTTTAGTTAATGTTTGCTGTTCTTTGTCTAGTTATGTTCGTGGAGGTTGGGCCGGTTTTGGACCCGGGGCCTGTGTTCTTCGCGGTTGGCCGGGTGGGCCCCGGTCCCGGGTGACCCGACCGGGTCACGCTCTCTCTTCCTCTTTTCAATAGTTCCAATGTTATTATTTTTATTAATTTTATTATTATTATTATCTCCTCCCCTATGTTTAAACACATGTTATTCGGGGGCTCAAGAGTTGGGGGTCCACTGACCTCTATTTTTTCTAAGGTTATGTTGCCATCACGCCATGTCTCCCCTTTGTTCCTTTGGATTTGCCCTTCCTCATTTCCTCCCCCCCCCTCCCCTCCTTCCTCCCCCCTCCCCTTCAGCTCCTTTTCCCTACTAATTACATTATATATACTATATTGGTTTTGTCCACACACGGGATCCGGTGCCCACAAGTCTCTCCTCCGAGCGGCTGGGTTCACCCATTCCCCATTCGGCCTTCACGGTCGACGTCGGACGAATTAGACCTGCGGGTCTACTCTTTCCTTGGGTCCGATCTGTGAGAATGGATTTTCTCTGTTTTCTAGCTGCTGGTGCTAACATATGCCTGTTTTTCATCTGTTCTCTTTCTGTTCCTCTTCTTCTTTCTTTGGTCTTCTTTCCTGCTTCTTCCCCTCTTTCTTCCGAGGTCCTGCTGGTGCGTCTCTGCTTGAATAGTGCTCCACTCCTATTCCATGGTTCTTAGAATAGTTTCCCTGAACACGAAAGGTTTGAACAGCCCACGCAAACGCTCTCTTATTTCAGTCCTTTAGACAACTTTGAGGCGATATTATATTTCTACAAGAGACCCACTTTTCTGGCACTTCACACCCTGAACTAAGGTCTAAAACCTACCCACACACTTTCCATGCTTGCAATCCCATATGCAAGAAGAAGGGGGTTTCTATACTCTTTGCTAGTCACCTGGCTTTCACCCCCTCCAATATATTGAGGGACCCTGAGGGTAGATATCTGCTGTTAGTGGGGTTGTTAAATGGGACCCCCTATACATTCTTGAATGTTTATGCTCCAAATCAGTTACAGGCCCCTTTCTTCCATTCCCTAAATAGCCTCTTAGCTCTGCACAGACGCGGCAATGTGGTTTTGGGTGGGGATTTTAATGTAACTTTGGATAGTGATCTGGACAGATCTAAACCTTTGCCCAGATCAAAGCGCTCCCCTCATTCGCGTAATGCAGCTGCTTTGAATCTTTTGCTGTCCCAACATCTCCTCTTCGATGCATGGAGAGTGAAGAAGTCCAGCACTCGTGATTACACCTACTACTCCCCTATCTATGATGTTTACACTAGATTGGACATGCTCTTTTTGAGTACGGAGCCTGCTCAGTGCATTCTTGACACTTCCATTTACCCTAGCACGTGGTCAGACCATGGTCCGGTTACTGTGGACGTCCCGGGCCCATACCCTCCCGCACGCCACCCTATATGGCGATCGAATGACAGAATTCTTCTTAATCCTCAAACGAAAGCTCAACTCGCTGCCGAAATATCCCATTACTTTAATACAAACGCATCTCCGACTGTTTCTCCTATGTTACTGTGGAATGCCCATAAGGCGGTCTTACGCGGATGCTTGATCAGTGCCTCCTCTCATAATAAGAAGGCTAGAACCAACCACATTCGGGAACTCTCGGATTTGGTCACATCCCTATCGCAGAAACATAAAACATCAAGGTCCGAAGCAGATCTCTCTGCTTTGACCTCTGCCAGAGGTGAACTAAACTTGCTCTTGACAGCTAAGGTGGAAACTAGCTTAAAATGGCTCAACCCGTCTTTTTACGAAAAGGGGGATAAGGCTGATCAGCTGCAAGCTTCTAGGCTTTGGACTAGAATGGCAAGGAACAATGTTTTATCTATCCAGTCTTCCCCTGGTAAGAAAACTTGCGATCCTAAACGTATCACTGAGACCTTCTCTCGCTTCAAGAGAAGTTATACAATGCTTTTGGATCCTCTCATTCTAGCCTGGATTTTCTTGCGGACATACGTGCCTTTCTGTCCCACTGCCATCTGCCCTGTTTGTCCCCAACGGTTTCCGCGGAACTAAACTCTAGGATCTCTGATGAAGAAATTGCCACCGTCATTAAAAGCCTAAAACCAAACAAGGCTCCTGGCCCAGATGGCTTTTCAGCCACTTACTATAAGACTTTTCTTCCCCAGCTTTTGCCCCACCTTTCAACTCTCTTTAATGCTGTATTACAGGGAGCATATTTTTCCAAATCGGCTCTAGAGGCTAGGATTATAGTTATTCCCAAAGAGGGCATAGATGCATCCAACTGTATTAACTATAGACCTATCTTGTTACTCAACTCTGACATTAAGATATACGCGAAAATTCTGGCCCTCCGATTGAACAGCGTATTGCCCCACCTTATCCATAATGACCAGGTAGGATTTATCCCTGGTCGACAGGCCCGCAATAACATGAGGCGTGTCATTAGCCTTGCCCACTATATCAACCTTACACGTACCCCTGCTCTTCTGCTTTCTCTGGATGCGGAGAAAGCATTTGACAGGATAGGCTGGCCCTTTATGTTCGAAACTATTACACAATTTGGTTTTCGATGTGAATTCCTCACAGGGATTCAGGCCTTGTACTCGGATCCCTCTGCAAGGGTTTCCGTAAATGGAGTGTTGTCAGACACTCTGAGTATCTCCAACGGCACCAGGCAGGGCTGCCCACTCTCGCCCCTGATCTTTGCTTTAGTGATAGAGCCATTGGCAGCTCGCATCCGGACCTCGACCAACATTGGGGGGTTGGAGGTGGGGGGCTCTGCTTACAAGATCTCCCTGTTTGCAGATGATGTCCTCCTCTCGCTTTCCTCACCGCACACTTCCTTGCCGAACCTTTTCAACCTTCTGTCTGAGTATGGCCATGTGTCGGGTTATAAAGTTAATTGGTCTAAAATGAAAGCTCTCCCCTTCCACATTCCTCCTAACCACCTGTCCCGTATGCAATCAACTTTACATTTTGTTGGTGTGCTTCTAAAATTCGATACCTGGGGATCTTTATTACGCGCCGATATGGAGTTCTGTATAAGGAGAACTTCTCCCCTTTGCTTATAAATATTATGGCCGATCTCCATAAATGGCAGTCCTTGATTATATCCTGGCTGGGCTGTATCGTAGCTCTGAAAATGAATATTATCCCCCGCCTACTTTATCTGTTTCAAACGTTGCCTGTGAAAGTCCCGGACTCTGTCTTGGCACGAGTTCACTCCTGGTTTGTCCGCTTTGTTTGGAGAAATAAGGTCCCTAGGATAGGTTTCTCCACTTTACGCAAACCTGTACAGGATGGCGGTAGAGGTTTCCCAGATATCCGCCTTTACTATCTGGCCACTCATCTCAGCCAAGCTATCGCCTGGTTCGCCCCAGTTCAGAATATCCGATGGCTCCAGCTGGAATCTGTACTCGGCCACACTGTGTCATTGTCGTCCTTACTCTTATCCCCCTCTAAATCTAGATCTCCTCATTTGCAACTACACCCTGTGCTGGACTTCTCTTGCCAGATCTGGGACTACTGCACTCGTCGCTTTCACCTGCTGTCATCCCCCTCTTCGCTTACCCCTTTATGGGATAACCCTTCATTCGCTCCGGGTTATTCTTTGACTCGCTCTCGTCTATGGTCGGACAGGAATATTCGCTTTGTTCTGGATGTACTGTCCGAGGGCGCCTGCGCGCCTTTATCGGATATCATGTCAAAATATAATTTCCCTGAAGCGAATCCTTTTACATATTTCCAGATAAGACACTTTGTCTCCTTTCTTCCCCGTTCCAACCCTTATCCACTCTGGAGTCTTATTGCTATCATAAACCGCTCGCTCGAGGAATTATTTCCCTACTATATTCCCTCCTTCAGGATTGGGGTCAGCCGACAACCCCGGCTTTTGTACTTCAGTGGGAACGGGATCTGGGACCGCCGCCTGATGACAATGATTGGTCGGATGTCTTCACTGCTGCCGCAAAATCTTCCATCTCAACCCTAGTAAAAGAAAACGCCTACAAAATATTATACAGGTGGCATTTTGTCCCCTCTAGACTCCATAAAATGTTTCCTTTCTCTTCGCCCATGTGCTGGAGAGGTTGTGGCGGCCACGGCTCTTTCCTCCACATCTGGTGGACGTGTCCTAAGATCGTGCTAGTTTGGGACTCAGTCGCACACCTGATAAGTACAGTGCTCCATACCCAGGTATCTAAAGACCCTTGGTCTTTCCTGCTGGGCCTCCCCATTGTTAACACCCCTCCAAACTCCGGTAAATTGCTAACACAGATCTTAAACGCTGCTAGATGCTCAATTGCCCTCCACTGGAAACAGAGGGAAGCCCCCCCCCCCCCCCCCCCCCCTATTAAGCGGGTCATTGATAAAGTATGGTACTTAGCAAGCATGGTAAAAATCACTGCATACCTCCATAACAGATCTTTCCAGTTTCTTCTGATTTGGGACTCATGGATCGAATCCCAAGCTCCCACACGTGGATTACGCTCCCCTGGGGGTTCTGCAGCACTCCTTCTGTGACTTTTGTAATCTCCTAACCTATCGAGTAGGCATGAGCCCATCCTTAATATTACCTTTTCGTGTATTTCAAGTATTACCTCCCGTCTTGCACTAGCTCTCCGAGTTGTATTTGCTGTATAAAGAGGCGCACTGGTGGATCCTTCAACTCTATCTTTTCTCCCTCTACTCTATACCTTCCCCGTCTTTCCCCCCTCTTCTCTTCTCTTGCCTTTTCTTTGTCCTTCCTTTCTTTACCAGTACAGTCACAAGATTATTATTTGTTTCCTATTTAATCGGTCTGCTCCTGTTATTCCCGATGTATATTTTATCTTTATTTCTTTTATTGTCAATGTAATGTCTCTTACTATGGGAACCCCATCAGTGGCGGAACTAGCGAGCGGTGGGCCCAGGTGAGACAAAATGCTTTGGGGCCCCCCCCATCCCATCCAAGTCCACCCCCTCACCCCTGGAGAGGATCTGGTGAGGGGGACCCGCTCAGGGCCAGAGAAATGGATTGTGCTGAAGTTGTATGTGGAACCGCACTAGTCAAAACAATTATTAATAATACCGAGATGTATTAAAGTAATGAGATACCAATATAAAGACAGTTAAACAGTTAACAAATAATTCTTAAACTGTTAGTGATTGGCGGTGCTCCCGGGAGTTTTGTAGGTGAACTACAATTGGGAAGAAGAGAGAAAAAGACAAAAAAAACTTTTTTGGGAGCACTCTTTTGTTATGTTAGAGATAATATGTATGAAAGAAATTAATAAAACTTAACCTTTAATCAATCCTTGAGATAAAAAACCTTTTTGTCAAAAATTTGAGACTCGTGTCTGTCGTTTATGTATAAAAATCTTATTTAACCTTTTTAACAAATGAGGTATAAGATAGTTGATTAGGTGAAAATATCAAAAAAATATCAAAAAAATGATAGAAGATACCAAAGGGTGTCTTAAGGTCCCGGATATCCAGGGAATCACTGTGTATGCCAGGATTATGGATAGCTTGAATAAGCAGTATGTGCAGAGCTTCTAAGGTTTGACAAGAGCTTAGGGATGGATGTGATAAATGGACAGGAAGAAAAGGCTCACCTTAGTGATGGTAAGGGGGGGGGGGGGGGGAAGGAAAAAGGGGAGTTGGTGAAAGTATGGGAGGGGGTTGGGGGTAAGGGGGGGTTGGGGGGGGGGGGTTTGGGAGATGGAGTGGGGTTTTGGGGAGGAAAGGTGTGGGAGAGGGAAAGAGAAGACCACCACTAAATCTGTACTCAAATGAAACGGTACCACACTGATTATTGGATTTACCCAGACAAGAGAGTGTTTTTGAAAATGGTCTTTTTTCCTTAAAAATGGCCCACTGCACCTGGTATTCTCAGGAGGTTTACCTTCCCAATACTGACCAGGCCATGTCTGCTTAGCTTCCGAGATTGGACAAGATCGGGCGTATTCAGAGTAGTATGACCGTGGGCCGTTTGATAAAGGAGAAAGATAAATCACACTCTGTCACGATCCGGGTATCTGGACGCCATTACTTACCCTTCAGATGCCTCCTAAGGCGGGCTCAGCGTTCCAGGACCGGATTCCGCTGTTCCTGAGTTTCCACATACAGAGTGGTCTTTTCATCAGCCGCGGCCTCCGCTGTGCCCGCGTGGTTAAATGTGCATCTATCAGCCTGGCGTCTCCTGTCTCCGGTGGCCGGCGCCGCCATTACTGTTTCCCAGACCACATGGATTACAAACCAAACTTCCCTCCAAGTGTCTGCATGGGCGCAGCCATCTTGGATTCTGTCATCTGATCATTTCCACCAATCTGCTGTCTGTGTTGTTGATTTGCATAATTGCCTAGCCAACCCCTTCCTTGCTGCAGGTATAAGTAAGCTGTACCTGAGCAAGGAAGACGTCAGTGCTTTGGTTGTCAAACCTAGTTCCTGTTTGTCTCTCTTCTATGATTGTCTTCCAGGTTCCAGCTCCTGTCTCAAGACTTCCACCATAGAGACCCGCACCAGCATTCCACCTGCGGTGTAGCCTGACTCTCCAATCCATTGTGGATTCATCTGTTTCCAGCTACAACACTACCTGCTTCCAGCCTCAGCTTCCAGCAGAGTACAGCTTCCCTTAAAGGGCCGGTGTCCTTTTTACACTTTACCACTCTCCACCGGAATTATTATTTCTCCGCTCTCAAGTTCTACATTTCAGTTCACATTTCATCGCTCCCAAAGTTCATTTATTATTTAACTGGTTCCAGCCAGTATCCACTCCGTGCTAACAACAGTCTGGTTCCAGCCAGTATCCACAGCAGCTGTTTTACCTTCAGCAACCCAGCTCTTCCTGGAACACCAGCTGGTATAATCCTGGGTTATCTCCATTGCTACAGCCGGGCCTGGTAAGGACTTTCCATCTAGAAGATCATAAGAACTATCTCACACTACCAGTGCCCTGTGGCTCCTGCCATGCTGTAGTACTCAGGAACTGTATTTATTCTTTGCTGACTTTTACGTTTTCTTTTATTGCTGCTGTGATGCGGAGTTGTCATAATAAACATCATTGACTTTTATCTAAGTTGTCGTGGTCACGCCTTCGGGCAGTTATTATTCATGTTACTTACATGTCCAGGGGTCTGATACAACCTCCCAGGTTCCGGTACATCTCAGCCCCTACAACTGAGGCTGCCTCCCGTCAGCTCAGGCCCTCAGTTGTGACAGTAAGCACTGACCTAATGAATCCAGCCGGAGACCAGGATCAAGCGGCCAGGCCGATGCAAGAACTGGCAGCCCGACTAGAACATCAGGAGGCTGCACAGGGCCACATCATCCGCTGTCTCCAGGATCTCTCTACTCGGCTGGATGGGATTCAGACAACTCTCCGTGGATCAGGCGCGTCTGGTGCGTCAACCACAGTGACTCCAGCTATAACCCCACCCACCTTACCCATTTCTGCTCCACGTCTTCATCTTCCAACGCCAGCAAAATTTGACGGATCTCCAAGATTCTGCAGGGGATTTCTCAACCAGTGTGAGATTCAGTTTGAGCTACAACCTGGCAATTTTCCCAGTGACCGTACAAAAATTGCCTACATTATTTCTCTTCTCAGTGGCTCAGCCCTTGATTGGGCATCACCGTTATGGGAGAGGTCCGACACCCTGCTATCTTCTTACACTGCATTTGTGTCAACATTCAGGCGCATCTTCGACGAGCCAGGCCGGGTAACTTCAGCTTCGTCTGAGATTCTCCGTTTACGCCAGGAATCACGTACTGTAGGACAATATCTTATACAGTTCCAGATCCTGGCATCCGAACTGGCATGGAACGACGAGGCCCTGTATGCTGCATTCTGGCATGGTTTATCCGAGCGTATTAAAGATGAGTTAGCTACCAGAGACTTACCCTCCAAGTTAGATGAGCTAATCTCACTTTGTACGAAAGTTGACTTGCGTTTCAGAGAGAGAGCAACTGAGCGTGGAAGATCATCTGCTCCAAAATCTTCTACTCCTCCTCCTCGCCAACTGTCACCAACTACAGATGAACCCATGCAAATTGGCCGTTCCTGTTTAACTCCTGCTGAGCGCCGAAGACGTCTCTCCGAGTTTCTCTGTCTGTATTGTGCAGCTCCGTCTCACACCATTAATGCCTGTCCCAAACGTCCGGGAAACTCCAAATCCTAGCTCGCCAAGGAGAGGGCCGGCTAGGAGTAATGATCTCCTCTCCATCTCCTCAAGATTGTAACCTCCCAGTCTCGCTTCAAGTTGCTCAACGTTATCAGAACGTCATTGCCCTCCTGGATTCCGGAGCAGCTGGGAACTTTATTACTGAAGCCTATGTTAAACGGTGGTCCCTACCCACCGAGAGACTTCCTTCGTCCTTTTCCTTAACTGCTGTGGATGGCAGTAAAATTTTTGATACAGTTATTTCTCTAAGGACTCTACCAGTTCGTCTGAGAGTGGGAGTTCTTCATTCCGAACTTATTTCATTTTTAGTGATTCCAAGAGCCACACATCCTGTGGTCCTGGGCCTTCCATGGCTCCGTCTTCACAACCCTACAATTGATTGGACGACTACGCAAATCCTGGCATGGGGTTCCTCCTGTACTAAGACATGTTTGTTTAAAGTGTTGCCTGTCTGTTCTTCCTCCCCCAGGTCGTCTGATGTTCCACCTCCTCCATATCAAGATTTCACGGATGTGTTCAGTAAAGCTTCTGCTGATATCCTTCCTCCTCATAGAGAATGGGACTGCCCGATTGATCTCGTTCCAGGGAAGGTTCCACCTCGAGGCCGAACTTATCCGTTGTCTCTCCCCGAGACACATTCTATGGAGGAATACATTAAAGAGAACCTAGCAAAGGGGTTCATTCGACCTTCTTCTTCTCCAGCCGGCGCAGGCTTCTTTTTTGTAAAGAAGAAAGATGGTGGTCTGCGGCCGTGCATCGACTACAGAGGTTTGAACGACATTACCATCAAGAACCGCTATCCTTTACCCCTGATTACTGAGCTCTTTGACAGAGTTAGCGGAGCTACCATCTTTACAAAGCTGGACCTGAGAGGTGCATACAATCTCATCCGGATCCGTGAGGGTGACGAGTGGAAGACCGCATTTAACACCCGTGACGGACATTATGAGTACCTCGTCATGCCCTTCGGATTGAGCAATGCTCCAGCTGTCTTCCAGCATTTCGTCAATGAGATCTTCAGAGACATTCTATACCGTCATGTCGTGGTCTATCTAGATGATATCCTCATTTTTGCCAACTATTTAGAGGAACATCGTTTCTGGGTAAAGGAGGTTCTGTCCCGTCTCCGTGTCAATCATCTCTACTGCAAATTAGAGAAATGCGTCTTTGAAGTCAAGTCCATTCCGTTTCTAGGGTACATTGTGTCCGGTTCCGGACTAGAGATGGATCCTGAGAAACTACAAGCAATCCAGAATTGGCCGGTACCCTTAACCCTCAAAGGGGTCCAGAGGTTCTTAGGGTTCGCCAATTATTACCGAAAGTTTATACGAGACTTTTCCACCATTGTGGCGCCTATTACTGCTTTCACCAAGAAGGGTGCTAACCCGTCCAAGTGGTCTGAAGAAGCCATGCAAGCTTTTCATCTTTTAAAACAGAGGTTCATCTCTGCACCTGTCCTGAAACAGCCTGACATCGACTCTCCTTTCATCTTAGAGGTGGATGCCTCCTCCGTTGGAGTAGGAGCGGTGTTATCTCAGAGGGCTAAAGATGGTCATTTACATCCTTGCAGTTTCTTCTCACGGAAGTTCTCCCCAGCGGAGCGCAACTATGCCATTGGCGACCAGGAGTTGCTAGCCATCAAGCTCGCTCTAGAGGAGTGGAGATATCTGTTGGAGGGAGCTTCTCATTCAATCACCATCCTTACAGACCACAAGAACCTTCTATATCTAAAAGGCGCACAATGTCTCAACCCTCGTCAGGCCAGATGGGCACTTTTCTTTTCCAGGTTCGACTTTAAACTCCAGTTCTGTCCGGGCTCTCAGAATCGCAAGGCCGATGCCCTTTCCCGCTCATGGGAGCAAGAAAATGAGTCAGAGTCTTCAGACAAGCATCCTATTATAAATCCGTTGGCATTCTCCACGGTAGGGATGGACTCTACGCCCCCATCAGGGAAAAGTTTTGTGAAGCCGACACTAAGGAAGAAGCTCATGCATTGGGCCCATGCTTCCCGTTTTGCCGGACATACAGGTATCCAAAAAACCCTGGAGTTTATCTCTAGGTCCTATTGGTGGCCAACTCTGAAAAAGGACGTTTTGGAGTTTATTGCATCTTGCCCAAAGTGTGCTCAACATAAAGTATCCCGCCAGTCGCCTGCGGGGCAACTGGTTCCACTATCTGTTCCCCGTCGACCATGGACCCATTTGTCGATGGATTTTATTACAGATTTGCCCATGTGCAACAAGTTCAATACCATCTGGGTGGTAGTTGACCGGTTCACCAAGATGGCACACTTCATTCCTCTCACCGGCCTTCCGTCAGCTTCCAAGTTGGCTCAAGTATTCATACAAGAGATCTTCCGACTCCACGGTCTTCCAGAAGAAATTATCTCAGATCGAGGAGTTCAATTCACAGCCAAATTCTGGCGAAGTTTATGTCAAGTCCTCCAAGTCAAGTTAAAGTTTTCCACGGCTTACCATCCTCAGACCAATGGTCAAACTGAGAGGGTGAATCAGGACTTGGAGGCCTTCCTCCGCATCTATGTGTCCTCCTCTCAAGATGACTGGGTTCAATTACTTCCCTGGGCCGAGTTCTGTCATAACAACCAGTATCATTCTTCATCTTCTTCAACACCATTCTTCACCAACTTTGGATTCCACCCTAAAGTCCCTGAGTTCCAACCGCTTCCAGCAACTTCTGTTCCCGCAGTGGATATCACCTTGCATCAGTTTGCCAATATCTGGAAGAGCGTACGATCAGCTCTGCTCAAGGCATCGTTCAGGTACAAGAAGTTTGCGGATAAGAAGCGTCGAGCAGTTCCTGCTCTCAAGGTGGGTGATCGGGTATGGTTATCCACGAAGAATTTGAGGTTAAGAGTTCCCAGTATGAAGTTTGCACCTCGCTACATCGGTCCTTTCAAAATTGATCAAGTCATCAATCCTGTTGCTTACAGACTCCAGTTACCTCCCTTCTTAAAAATACCCAGGACATTCCATGTTTCCCTGTTGAAACCGCTAATCTTGAATCGGTTTCATTCCTCACTTCCACCAACTCCGAAAGTCCAAACTCAACGAGGCGTTGAGTATGAAGTGGCCAAGATCCTGGACTCACGTCACCGTTACGGTCAACTTCAGTATCTCATTGACTGGAAGGGCTATGGTCCTGAAGAACGCTCTTGGACCAATGCCTCTGACGTCCATGCTCCTGCCTTGGTCCGAAATTTCCACGCAAAGTTTCCTTTAAAGCCTAAGAAGTGTCCTGGGGCCACTCCTAAAGGGGGGGGTGCTGTCACGATCCGGGTATCTGGACGCCATTACTTACCCTTCAGATGCCTCCTAAGGCGGGCTCAGCGTTCCAGGACCGGATTCCGCTGTTCCTGAGTTTCCACATACAGAGTGGTCTTTTCATCAGCCGCGGCCTCCGCTGTGCCCGCGTGGTTAAATGTGCATCTATCAGCCTGGCGTCTCCTGTCTCCGGTGGCCGGCGCCGCCATTACTGTTTCCCAGACCACATGGATTACAAACCAAACTTCCCTCCAAGTGTCTGCATGGGCGCAGCCATCTTGGATTCTGTCATCTGATCATTTCCACCAATCTGCTGTCTGTGTTGTTGATTTGCATAATTGCCTAGCCAACCCCTTCCTTGCTGCAGGTATAAGTAAGCTGTACCTGAGCAAGGAAGACGTCAGTGCTTTGGTTGTCAAACCTAGTTCCTGTTTGTCTCTCTTCTATGATTGTCTTCCAGGTTCCAGCTCCTGTCTCAAGACTTCCACCATAGAGACCCGCACCAGCATTCCACCTGCGGTGTAGCCTGACTCTCCAATCCATTGTGGATTCATCTGTTTCCAGCTACAACACTACCTGCTTCCAGCCTCAGCTTCCAGCAGAGTACAGCTTCCCTTAAAGGGCCGGTGTCCTTTTTACACTTTACCACTCTCCACCGGAATTATTATTTCTCCGCTCTCAAGTTCTACATTTCAGTTCACATTTCATCGCTCCCAAAGTTCATTTATTATTTAACTGGTTCCAGCCAGTATCCACTCCGTGCTAACAACAGTCTGGTTCCAGCCAGTATCCACAGCAGCTGTTTTACCTTCAGCAACCCAGCTCTTCCTGGAACACCAGCTGGTATAATCCTGGGTTATCTCCATTGCTACAGCCGGGCCTGGTAAGGACTTTCCATCTAGAAGATCATAAGAACTATCTCACACTACCAGTGCCCTGTGGCTCCTGCCATGCTGTAGTACTCAGGAACTGTATTTATTCTTTGCTGACTTTTACGTTTTCTTTTATTGCTGCTGTGATGCGGAGTTGTCATAATAAACATCATTGACTTTTATCTAAGTTGTCGTGGTCACGCCTTCGGGCAGTTATTATTCATGTTACTTACATGTCCAGGGGTCTGATACAACCTCCCAGGTTCCGGTACATCTCAGCCCCTACAACTGAGGCTGCCTCCCGTCAGCTCAGGCCCTCAGTTGTGACACACTCTAATTGATTTGCGCTTTGTATAGATCAGGAAAAAGTGGTCCGAAGGATATTTCCAGAAAGGAGTGTGTGGCAAGAATAATTGAGAGAAGAGACAGAAATAGTGTAGTAGAGAGGTATGTAACTCTCTAAAAGAGAAAATCACAGGGGAATCAATACACCGCTCTAGTGATTTCTAGAGGGTGATGTGGAGAAAATATAAATATATATTCTAAAGATATGTTTGGTATAAGGCAGGTTCTGTACAATAAGTATATTAAGAGCTCAAGGCTGGCTCAAACAAAATTATAAAGCAAATAATCAATGAGAACACTGTAAATATATACCAAAAAATGTACCAAAAAAATATATACCAAAAAAATGTACCAAAAAAATATATATACCAAAAAAATGTGTGCACGGTTATTTGCACCGTAAACAGGGAACAGGAAAAAGATATAAATATTAAGGAATGTATGTTACTGTTTGCTCCATAAGTACAGGTAAATCGCAAGGTATAGGTTTTGAGCTCAGGGTTGGCTCACGAGGAACAGTACTTGAATCCTATAATCCCCTGATTGGAGAGTAATATAGTGATTAATTGAGCCTTACAGTCTCATGTTTAGAGGATAGCATTATTGAAGTGATAACTCATAAGAAAATAAATTTGTAAATTTGAGCTCAGGGCTGACTCACAAAAAATTCTTGAACCTTAGAAACTGGCATAGCATAGAAAAAAATCTTCCAATTTAAAGCTGCTGTTAGACAAAAGCATGCAGAAATGCATTAGTTCATAGCAGATAGTATAAATAATGTGTCATAAATAGACATCCATACAGGCATAAGAAAAAAATCTTCCAATTTAAAGCTGCTGTTAGACAAAAGCATGCAGAAATGCATTAGTTCATAGTAGATAGTATAAATAATGTGTCATAAATAGACATCCATACAGGCATAAGCGGGGAGGTGGCGCACTCAATGAATGATTTAAACAGAAATCCTGTAACTGTAAAAGTGCCGCCGCAGGAGTAAAATGTCAATGGGGGAGAGAATGATAGTCTGGTTGGTGATCGAAGGGTAAAGTACCGTGACCACGCTGTATATTACCACTGTTTGTCCAGATGTCCCTCCGGCCTGCACCCGCTGAATGTGAGAGACGCGGCCGCCCGTTTCCGGACTGGGCGTTGCCGCGGTGACGTCACGGGGGACGCCGCTCGACGTACGTTTCACCTAGGAAGGCTTGATCACGGAAAAAAGACCATTTTCAAAAACACTCTCTTGTCTGGGTAAATCCAATAATCAGTGTGGTACCGTTTCATTTGAGTACAGATTTAGTGGTGGTCTTCTCTTTCCCTCTCCCACACCTTTCCTCCCCAAAACCCCACTCCATCTCCCAAACCCCCCCCCAACCCCCCCTTACCCCCAACCCCCTCCCATACTTTCACCAACTCCCCTTTCCCCCCCCCCCCCCCTTACCATCACTAAGGTGAGCCTTTTCTTCCTGTCCATTTATCACATCCATCCCTAAGCTCTTGTCAAACCTTAGAAGCTCTGCACATACTGCTTATTCAAGCTATCCATAATCCTGGCATACACAGTGATTCCCTGGATATCCGGGACCTTAAGACACCCTTTGGTATCTTCTATCATTTTTTTGATATTTTTTTGATATTTTCACCTAATCAACTATCTTATACCTCATTTGTTAAAAAGGTTAAATAAGATTTTTATACATAAACGACAGACACGAGTCTCAAATTTTTGACAAAAAGGTTTTTTATCTCAAGGATTGATTAAAGGTTAAGTTTTATTAATTTCTTTCATACATATTATCTCTAACATAACAAAAGAGTGCTCCCAAAAAAGGTTTTTTTGTCTTTTTCTCTCTTCTTCCCAATTCCAGAGAAATGGATACCTAGCAACAGTGCCGTAACTAGACATTTTAGCACTGTGTGCAAGAAACGGCATCGGAGCCCCACCCCTGCATGCAAAACAGGGGCAGTGCGCGCAAAAATACATAGTGGCGTGGCTTCGTGGGGAAGGGGTGTGGCCACAAAATAATACCAATTCATAAAACGGAGCACAGTAGTCTCCATTATTCAAATTACGCCGCACAGTAGCCCCACTACACCAGGTAGAGACCCTTTTACACCTTACAGCGGACAGATTCCTCTTTTTACACATTACGGCAGACAGCGTCCCCTTTTTACACATTACGGCAGACAGCGTCCCCTTCCCCTTTTTACACATTACGGCAGACAGCGTCCCCCTTTTTACACATTACGGCAGACAGCGTGCACTTTTTACACATAACGGCAGACAGCGTCCCCTTTTTACACATAACGGCAGACAGCGTGCCCTTGTTACACATAGCGGCAGACAGCGTACACTTTTTACACATAACGGCAGATAGCGTGCCCTTGTTAAACATAGCGGCAGACAACGTACACTTTTAACATAACAGCAGACAGCGTGCCCTTTTTACACATAACGGCAGACAGCGTCCCCTTTTTACACATTACGGCAGACAGCGTGCCCCTTTTTACACATTACGGCAGGCAGATTCCCCCTTTTTACACATTGCGGCAGGCAGATTCCCCCTTTTTACACATCACGTCAGGCAGATTCCGCCTTTTTACACATTGCGGCAAAGATTCCCCCTTTTTACACATTACATCAGGCAGATTCCCCCTTTTTACACATTACATCAGGCAGATTCCCACTTTTTACACATTACGGCAGGCAGATTCCCCCTTTTTACACATTGCGGCAGGCAGATTCCCCCTTTTTACACATTGCGGCAGGCAGATTCCCCATTTTTACACATTGCGGCAGGCAGAGTCCCCCTTTTTACACATTGCGGCAGGCAGATTCCCACTTTTTACACATTGCGGCAGGCAGATCCCCCTTTTTACACATTGCGGCGGGCAGATTCCCCAATTTTACACATTGCGGCAGGCAGATTCCCCATTTTTACACATTGCGGCAGGCAGATTCCCCCTTTTTACACATTGCGGCAGACAGTCCAAAGAAAGAAAGAAAGAAAGAAAGAAAGAATAAATGAATTATACTTACCCTCTCCGCTGGCTCAGGCTCCTCGGTGCAGCTTCTGACGATTCCCGGGCAGGAGAGGAGGAGGAGGGAGGTGGAGGAGGGAGCCGCAGCAGTGCTGTGTTATTGGTTGAGGCGCTGCTGCTGCTGCCCCTCTGCTTCACTATAGGCTGTTCTCGGAAGACAGCTTATAGTGAAGCAGAGGGACAGCAGCAGCAGCGCCTCAACCAGTAACAAAGCGCTGCTGCGAGTCCCTCCTCCACCTCCTTCTCCCCCGTACCGCTGCAGTGCGCTCCTCTCCTCTCTGTGCGGCTGTGTGCTGCGGGCAGCGGTTGCCCGCAGCACACAGCGGCATGTAATGAGTCAGTTTGACTCATTACATGCTTTGGGCCCCTGGACAGAGGCGGGCCCCAGTGCAACGCACTGGTTGCACTGGCGGTAGTTCCGCCTCTGAACCCCATGACCTCTTTGCTAAGGTTATATTTCTGCTCTATGTATAATGTTGTTTTATGGATATGCTCTCCCCACGTGTTGTGAGGGGTTATTGTTGTCCCTTATAACCACTGCATTTGCTGTAAATATATGTCTAAAACTCAATTTCAACATAAGATGGATGATGGGAGTGTGTATAAATTGAAAGAAAGAGTAACTTGCACAACGGAATATGTGATTTATAAGATAGACTGCAGTTGTAGATTGTCTTACGTAGGAAAGACCAAAAGGCAACTGAAAATACGGATCCAAGAACATTTACGCAGTATTAAGAATAAAGTAGTTTCTCATAATTTATCTAGGCATTTTAAGGAGACCCATAGTTCAAATATCAATGGTGTAAATTTTACTATTTTGGAGTTGATTAAGCCACATAGTAGAGGTGGAGAAAGAGATTTGGCGGTCGCGCCGTGAAACTTTTTGGATCTATACCCTCAATACACTATCCCCTAGAGGACTTAATGAGGGTCTTGACATTGTTTCTTTCTTATAATAAGTATAATGTTTAAATCCTTTGTTTTAATCTTATAAATTCGAAGAAAAGTGGAACTGTCACCTTGGAATTATATATTTTGCCTATAGACTACAATGATATCTCTATTAGCCTGTTTTTCCATAATGTTAGTGTGCATTGACTTGATATAACTGTTGTTTTAATATTGTATTCCATAGGAATGCACAACTTTTTTGTACTCTTTTTGTACACTGTATATGAAAGTGGCGATGGAAAAAGTACTGCTATGTGTTACTTTTATATGTATTATTTACACACAACAGCACCATTAATTTTAGTATTTTTAACTATGGAGGGAAGTTTGCAATCTATGACTGTCACAACTGAGGGCTGGTGCTCACTAGAGATGAGCGCCTGAAATTTTTCGGGTTTTGTGTTTTGGTTTTGGGTTCGGTTCCGCGGCCGTGTTTTGGGTTCGAACGCGTTTTGGCAAAACCTCACCGAATTTTTTTTGTCGGATTCGGGTGTGTTTTGGATTCGGGTGTTTTTTTCAAAAAACACTAAAAAACAGCTTAAATCATAGAATTTGGGGGTCATTTTGATCCCAAAGTATTATTAACCTCAAAAACCATAATTTACACTCATTTTCAGTCTATTCTGAATACCTCACACCTCACAATATTATTTTTAGTCCTAAAATTTGCACCGAGGTCGCTGTGTGAGTAAGATAAGCGACCCTAGTGGCCGACACAAACACCGGGCCCATCTAGGAGTGGCACTGCAGTGTCACGCAGGATGTCCCTTCCAAAAAACCCTCCCCAAACAGCACATGACGCAAAGAAAAAAAGAGGCGCAATGAGGTAGCTGTGTGAGTAAGATTAGCGACCCTAGTGGCCGACACAAACACCGGGCCCATCTAGGAGTGGCACTGCAGTGTCACGCAGGATGTCCCTTCCAAAAAACCCTCCCCAAACAGCACATGACGCAAAGAAAAAAAGAGGCGCAATGAGGTAGCTGACTGTGTGAGTAAGATTAGCGACCCTAGTGGCCGACACAAACACCGGGCCCATCTAGGAGTGGCACTGCAGTGTCACGCAGGATGTCCCTTCCAAAAAACCCTCCCCAATCAGCACATGATGCAAAGAAAAAGAAAAGAAAAAAGAGGTGCAAGATGGAATTGTCCTTGGGCCCTCCCACCCACCCTTATGTTGTATAAACAAAACAGGACATGCACACTTTAACCAACCCATCATTTCAGTGACAGGGTCTGCCACACGACTGTGACTGATAAGACGGGTTGGTTTGGACCCCCCCCCAAAAAAGAAGCAATTAATCTCTCCTTGCACAAACTGGCTCTACAGAGGCAAGATGTCCACCTCATCTTCACCCTCCGATATATCACCGTGTACATCCCCCTCCTCACAGATTATCAATTCGTCCCCACTGGAATCCACCATCTCAGCTCCCTGTGTACTTTGTGGAGGCAATTGCTGCTGGTCAATGTCTCCGCGGAGGAATTGATTATAATTCATTTTAATGAACATCATCTTCTCCACATTTTCTGGATGTAACCTCGTACGCCGATTGCTGACAAGGTGAGCGGCGGCACTAAACACTCTTTCGGAGTACACACTTGTGGGAGGGCAACTTAGGTAGAATAAAGCCAGTTTGTGCAAGGGCCTCCAAATTGCCTCTTTTTCCTGCCAGTATAAGTACGGACTGTGTGACGTGCCTACTTGGATGCGGTCACTCATATAATCCTCCACCATTCTATCAATGTTGAGAGAATCATATGCAGTGACAGTAGACGACATGTCCGTAATCGTTGTCAGGTCCTTCAGTCCGGACCAGATGTCAGCATCAGCAGTCGCTCCAGACTGCCCTGCATCACCGCCAGCGGGTGGGCTCGGAATTCTGAGCCTTTTCCTCGCACCCCCAGTTGCGGGAGAATGTGAAGGAGGAGATGTTGACAGGTCGCGTTCCGCTTGACTTGACAATTTTGTCACCAGCAGGTCTTTCAACCCCAGCAGACCTGTGTCTGCCGGAAAGAGAGATCCAAGGTAGGCTTTAAATCTAGGATCGAGCACGGTGGCCAAAATGTAGTGCTCTGATTTCAACAGATTGACCACCCGTGAATCCTTGTTAAGCGAATTAAGGGCTGCATCCACAAGTCCCACATGCCTAGCGGAATCGCTCCCTTTTAGCTCCTTCTTCAATGCCTCCAGCTTCTTCTGCAAAAGCCTGATGAGGGGAATGACCTGACTCAGGCTGGCAGTGTCTGAACTGACTTCACGTGTGGCAAGTTCAAAGGGCATCAGAACCTTGCACAACGTTGAAATCATTCTCCACTGCACTTGAGACAGGTGCATTCCACCTACTATATCGTGCTCAATTGTATAGGCTTGAATGGCCTTTTGCTGCTCCTCCAACCTCTGAAGCATATAGAGGGTTGAATTCCACCTCGTTACCACTTCTTGCTTCAGATGATGGCAGGGAAGGTTCAGTAGTTTTTGGTGGTGCTCCAGTCTTCTGTACGTGGTGCCTGTACGCCGAAAGTGTCCCGCAATTTTTCTGGCCACCGACAGCATCTCTTGCACGCCCCTGTCGTTTTTTAAAAAATTCTGCACCACCAAATTCAAGGTATGTGCAAAACATGGGACGTGCTGGAATTTGCCCATATTTAATGCACACACAATATTGCTGGCGTTGTCCGATGCCACAAATCCACAGGAGAGTCCAATTGGGGTAAGCCATTCCGCGATGATCTTCCTCAGTTGCCGTAAGAGGTTTTCAGCTGTGTGCGTATTCTGGAAAGCGGTGATACAAAGCGTAGCCTGCCTAGGAAAGAGTTGGCGTTTGCGAGATGCTGCTACTGGTGCCGCCGCTGCTGTTCTTGCGGCGGGAGTCCATACATCTACCCAGTGGGCTGTCACAGTCATATAGTCCTGACCCTGCCCTGCTCCACTTGTCCACATGTCCGTGGTTAAGTGGACATTGGGTACAACTGCATTTTTTAGGACACTGGTGAGTCTTTTTCTGACGTCCGTGTACATTCTCGGTATCGCCTGCCTAGAGAAGTGGAACCTAGATGGTATTTGGTAACGGGGGCACACTGCCTCAATAAATTGTCTAGTTCCCTGTGAACTAACGGCGGATACCGGACGCACGTCTAACACCAACATAGTTGTCAAGGACTCAGTTATCCGCTTTGCAGTAGGATGACTGCTGTGATATTTCATCTTCCTCGCAAAGGACTGTTGAACAGTCAATTGCTTACTGGAAGTAGTACAAGTGGGCTTACGACTTCCCCTCTGGGATGACCATCGACTCCCAGCGGCAACAACAGCAGCGCCAGCAGCAGTAGGCGTTACACGCAAGGATGCATCGGAGGAATCCCAGGCAGGAGAGGACTCGTCAGAATTGCCAGTGACATGGCCTGCAGGACTATTGGCATTCCTGGGGAAGGAGGAAATTGACACTGAGGGAGTTGGTGGGGTGGTTTGCGTGAGCTTGGTTACAAGAGGAAGGGATTTACTGGTCAGTGGACTGCTTCCGCTGTCACCCAAAGTTTTTGAACTTGTCACTGACTTATTATGAATGCGCTGCAGGTGACGTATAAGGGAGGATGTTCCGAGGTGGTTAACGTCCTTACCCCTACTTATTACAGCTTGACAAAGGGAACACACGGCTTGACACCTGTTGTCCGCATTTCTGGTGAAATACCTCCACACCGAAGAGCTGATTTTTTTGGTATTTTCACCTGGCATGTCAACGGCCATATTCCTCCCACGGACAACAGGTGTCTCCCCGGGTGCCTGACTTAAACAAACCACCTCACCATCAGAATCCTCCTGGTCAATTTCCTCCCCAGCGCCAGCAACACCCATATCCTCCTCATCCTGGTGTACTTCAACACTGACATCTTCAATCTGACTATCAGGAACTGGACTGCGGGTGCTCCTTCCAGCACTTGCAGGGGGCGTGCAAATGGTGGAAGGCGCATGCTCTTCACGTCCAGTGTTGGGAAGGTCAGGCATCGCAACCGACACAATTGGACTCTCCTTGTGGATTTGGGATTTCGAAGAATGCACAGTTCTTTGCTGTGCTGCTTTTGCCAGCTTGAGTCTTTTCATTTTTCTAGCGAGAGGCTGAGTGCTTCCATCCTCATGTGAAGCTGAACCACTAGCCATGAACATAGGCCAGGGCCTCAGCCGTTCCTTGCCACTCCGTGTGGTAAATGGCATATTGGCAAGTTTACGCTTCTCCTCCGACAATTTTATTTTAGGTTTTGGAGTCCTTTTTTTACTGATATTTGGTGTTTTGGATTTGACATGCTCTGTACTATGACATTGGGCATCGGCCTTGGCAGACGACGTTGCTGGCATTTCATCGTCTCGGCCATGACTAGTGGCAGCAGCTTCAGCACGAGGTGGAAGTGGATCTTGATCTTTCCCTAATTTTGGAACCTCAACATTTTTGTTCTCCATATTTTAATAGGCACAACTAAAAGGCACCTCAGGTAAACAATGGAGATGGATGGATTGGATACTAGTATACAATTATGGACGGGCTGCCGAGTGCCGACACAGAGGTAGCCACAGCCGTGAACTACCGCACTGTACTGTGTCTGCTGCTAATATATAGACTGGTTGATAAAGAGATAGTATACTCGTAACTAGTATGTATGTATAAAGAAAGAAAAAAAAACCACGGTTAGGTGGTATATACAATTATGGACGGGCTGCCGAGTGCCGACACAGAGGTAGCCACAGCCGTGAACTACCGCACTGTACTGTGTCTGCTGCTAATATATAGACTGGTTGATAAAGAGATAGTATACTCGTAACTAGTATGTATGTATAAAGAAAGAAAAAAAAACCACGGTTAGGTGGTATATACAATTATGGACGGGCTGCCGAGTGCCGACACAGAGGTAGCCACAGCCGTGAACTACCGCACTGTACTGTGTCTGCTGCTAATATATAGACTGGTTGATAAAGAGATAGTATACTCGTAACTAGTATGTATGTATAAAGAAAGAAAAAAAAACCACGGTTAGGTGGTATATACAATTATGGACGGGCTGCCGAGTGCCGACACAGAGGTAGCCACAGCCGTGAACTACCGCACTGTACTGTGTCTGCTGCTAATATATAGACTGGTTGATAAAGAGATAGTATACTCGTAACTAGTATGTATGTATAAAGAAAGAAAAAAAAACCACGGTTAGGTGGTATATACAATTATGGACGGGCTGCCGAGTGCCGACACAGAGGTAGCCACAGCCGTGAACTACCGCACTGTACTGTGTCTGCTGCTAATATATAGACTGGTTGATAAAGAGATAGTATACTCGTAACTAGTATGTATGTATAAAGAAAGAAAAAAAAAACACGGTTAGGTGGTATATACAATTATGGACGGGCTGCCGAGTGCCGACACAGAGGTAGCCACAGCCGTGAACTACCGCACTGTACTGTGTCTGCTGCTAATATATAGACTGGTTGATAAAGAGATAGTATACTCGTAACTAGTATGTATGTATAAAGAAAGAAAGAAAAAAAAACCACGGTTAGGTGGTATATACAATTATGGACGGGCTGCCGAGTGCCGACACAGAGGTAGCCACAGCCGTGAACTACCGCACTGTACTGTGTCTGCTGCTAATATATAGACTGGTTGATAAAGAGATAGTATACTCGTAACTAGTATGTATGTATAAAGAAAGAAAAAAAAACCACGGTTAGGTGGTATATACAATTATGGACGGGCTGCCGAGTGCCGACACAGAGGTAGCCACAGCCGTGAACTACCGCACTGTACTGTGTCTGCTGCTAATATATAGACTGGTTGATAAAGAGATAGTATACTCGTAACTAGTATGTATGTATAAAGAAAGAAAAAAAAACCACGGTTAGGTGGTATATACAATTATGGACGGGCTGCCGAGTGCCGACACAGAGGTAGCCACAGCCGTGAACTACCGCACTGTACTGTGTCTGCTGCTAATATATAGACTGGTTGATAAAGAGATAGTATACTCGTAACTAGTATGTATGTATAAAGAAAGAAAAAAAAACCACGGTTAGGTGGTATATACAATTATGGACGGGCTGCCGAGTGCCGACACAGAGGTAGCCACAGCCGTGAACTACCGCACTGTACTGTGTCTGCTGCTAATATATAGACTGGTTGATAAAGAGATAGTATACTCGTAACTAGTATGTATGTATAAAGAAAGAAAAAAAAACCACGGTTAGGTGGTATATACAATTATGGACGGGCTGCCGAGTGCCGACACAGAGGTAGCCACAGCCGTGAACTACCGCACTGTACTGTGTCTGCTGCTAATATATAGACTGGTTGATAAAGAGATAGTATACTCGTAACTAGTATGTATGTATAAAGAAAGAAAAAAAAACCACGGTTAGGTGGTATATACAATTATGGACGGGCTGCCGAGTGCCGACACAGAGGTAGCCACAGCCGTGAACTACCGCACTGTACTGTGTCTGCTGCTAATATATAGACTGGTTGATAAAGAGATAGTATACTCGTAACTAGTATGTATGTATGTATAAAGAAAGAAAAAAAAACCACGGTTAGGTGGTATATACAATTATGGACGGGCTGCCGAGTGCCGACACAGAGGTAGCCACAGCCGTGAACTACCGCACTGTACTGTGTCTGCTGCTAATATATAGACTGGTTGATAAAGAGATAGTATACTCGTAACTAGTATGTATGTATAAAGAAAGAAAAAAAAACCACGGTTAGGTGGTATATACAATTATGGACGGGCTGCCGAGTGCCGACACAGAGGTAGCCACAGCCGTGAACTACCGCACTGTACTGTGTCTGCTGCTAATATATAGACTGGTTGATAAAGAGATAGTATACTCGTAACTAGTATGTATGTATAAAGAAAGAAAAAAAAACCACGGTTAGGTGGTATATACAATTATGGACGGGCTGCCGAGTGCCGACACAGAGGTAGCCACAGCCGTGAACTACCGCACTGTACTGTGTCTGCTGCTAATATAGACTGGTTGATAAAGAGATAGTATACTACTAATATTATATATACTGGTGGTCAGGTCACTGGTCACTAGTCACACTGGCAGTGGCACTCCTGCAGCAAAAGTGTGCACTGTTTAATTTTAATATAATATTATGTACTCCTGGCTCCTGCTATAACCTATAACTGGCACTGCAGTAGTGCTCCCCAGTCTCCCCCACAATTATAAGCTGTGTGAGCTGAGCAGTCAGACAGATATATAATATATATAGATGATGCAGCACACTGGCCTGAGCCTGAGCAGTGCACACAGATATGGTATGTGACTGACTGAGTCACTGTGTGTATCGCTTTTTTCAGGCAGAGAACGGATATATTAAATAAACTGCACTGTGTGTCTGGTGGTCACTCACTATATAATATATTATGTACTCCTGGCTCCTGCTATAACCTATAACTGGCACTGCAGTAGTGCTCCCCAGTCTCCCCCACAATTATAAGCTGTGTGAGCTGAGCAGTCAGACAGATATATATAATATTATATATAGATAATAGATGATGCAGCACACTGGCCTGAGCCTGAGCAGTGCACACAGATATGGTATGTGACTGAGTCACTGTGTGCTGTGTATCGCTTTTTTCAGGCAGAGAACGGATTATAAATAAAACTGGTGGTCACTATCAGCAAAACTCTGCACTGTACTGAGTACTCCTAATGCTCCCCAAAATTAGTAAATCAAGTGTCTCTCTAATCTATTCTAAACGGAGAGGACGCCAGCCACGTCCTCTCCCTATCAATCTCAATGCACGTGTGAAAATGGCGGCGACGCGCGGCTCCTTATATAGAATCCGAGTCTCGCGATAGAATCCGAGCCTCGCGAGAATCCGACAGCGTCATGATGACGTTCGGGCGCGCTCGGGTTAACCGAGCAAGGCGGGAAGATCCGAGTCGCTCGGACCCGTGAAAAAAAACATGAAGTTCTGGCGGGTTCGGATTCAGAGAAACCGAACCCGCTCATCTCTAGTGCTCACTACTGGAAGCCTCAGTTGTAGGGGCTGAGGTATACTTAAATGTGAGAAGCCAGATAGGACTTCTGGACATGCGTGAACCTGCAGTACCTAAAGCCCGAAGGCGTGACCACGACAACAGAGGATATGTTCAACAGGTTTATTAAATGAACTCAGCTCACAAATGATAGCGACAGTCAGCAGTATGGTAACAGGACGACAAGTCACAGCTCTCAGAGATGCACATAGGAAGTCTCTAGGTGTGGTGCAATAGAACAGTCTTAAAGGACCTGGAGATGGTGAGTCCTTTACCACACCAATGCACTGAAGAGCTGTGTTAATAATGTTGGAATGCAAACTGTAGCTTGAGAATGAGGAGTTATGTAGGTGATGCTTAGAAGCATATACTGGTGATGCTTGTGAGCGCAGATACAGGAGATGCTTGAGAGCATATACAGGAGATGCTTGAGAGCATATACAGGAGGTGCTTGTGAGCGCAGATACAGGAGATGCTTGTGAGCATGTACAGGAGATGCTTGAGATCGATGGCGGAACACCGATGGTAACTTGGGATCGATGATGGAACACCGATGGTAACTTGGGATCGATGACAGAACACCGATGGTAACTTGGGATCGATGACAGAACACCGATGGTGGCTTGGGATCAATGACAGAACACTGATGGTGATTTGGGATCGATGACGGAACACCGATGGTGATTTGGGATCGATGACGGAACACCGATGGTTACTGGCAGGGCAGAGCACCGCTGGAAGCTGGAAGCCGGTGTCGGGTAACTGCCGGTCACAGGATGCAATGCTGGGACACTGCAGAGTCAGGCTGCACCGCAAGATGGTAGCTGGTGCGAGTCTCTAGTGGAGCTGAACACAGGAGCTGGAATCCCTGGAACAATAGCAGACAACCACAAGCAGGAGAGACTTCTATCACTGGGTTTGACAACTGAAGCACTGACAACTTTCCAGCCCAGGAACAGGATATTTATACCAGCTGGGAAACAGGGATTGGCTGGCTGATTAAGCAGAGTCTAGAGTGCAGCTGCTGGATAATTAGGCAGAAACCAGAGTGCAGCTGATAGGCTAAAAAATAAGATTTTACTCACCGGTAAATCTATTTCTCGTAGTCCGTAGTAGATGCTGGGAACTCCGTAAGGACCATGGGGAATAGACGGGCTCCGCAGGAGACTGGGCACTCTAAAAGAAAGATTAGGTACTATCTGGTGTGCACTGGCTCCTCCCACTATGACCCTCCTCCAGACCTCAGTTAGGATACTGTGCCCGGAAGAGCTGACACAATAAGGAAGGATTTTGAATCCCGGGTAAGACTCATACCAGCCACACCAATCACACCGTATAACTCGTGATACTACACCCAGTTAACAGTATGAAATATAACTGAGCCTCTCAACAGATGGCTCAACAATAACCCTTAGTTAGGCAATAACTACATACAAGTATTGCAGACAATCCGCACTTGGGATGGGCGCCCAGCATCCACTACGGACTACGAGAAATAGATTTACCGGTGAGTAAAATCTTATTTTCTCTGACGTCCTAGTGGATGCTGGGAACTCCGTAAGGACCATGGGGATTATACCAAAGCTCCCAAACGGGCGGGAGAGTGCGGATGACTCTGCAGCACCGAATGAGAGAACTCAAGGTCCTCCTCAGCCAGGGTATCCATTTTGTAGAATTTAGCAAACGTGTTTGCCCCTGACCAAGTTGCAGCTCGGCAAAATTGTAAAGCCGAGACCCCTCGGGCAGCCGCCCAAGATGAGCCCACTTTCCTCGTGGAATGGGCTTTTACTGATTTAGGATGCGGCAATCCAGCCGCAGAATGCTCCAGCTGAATTGTGCTACAAATTCAGCGAGCAATAGTCTGCTTAGAAACAGGAGCACCTATTTTGTTGGGTGCCTACAGGATAAAAAGTGAGTCAGTTTTCCTGACTCCAGCCGTCCTGGAAATATAAATTTTTAAGGCCCTGACTACGTCCAGTAACTTGGAATCTTCCAAGTCCCTAGTAACCGCAGGCACTACAATAGGTTGGTTCAAGTGAAAAGCTGATACCACCTTAGGGAGAAACTGGGGACGAGTCCTCAATTCTGCCCTATCCATATGGAAAATCAGATAAGGGCTTTTACATGACAAAGCCGCCAATTCTGACACACGCCTGGCCGAAGCCAAGGCCAATAACATGACCACTTTCCACGTGAGATATTTCAAATCCACAGTTTTAAGTGGCTCAAACCAATGTGATTTTAAGAAACTCAACACCACGTTGAGATCCCAAGGTGCCACAGGAGGCACAAAAGGGGGCTGAATATGTAGCACTCCCTTTACAAATGTCTGAACTCCAGGCAGTGAAGCCAGTTCTTTCTGGAAGAAAATCGACAGAGCCGAAATCTGGACCTTAATGGAACCCAATTTTAGGCCCATAGTCACCCCTGACTGTAGGAAGTGCAGAAAACGACCCAGCTGAAATTCCTCTGTTGGGGCCTTCCTGGCCTCACACCACGCAACATATTTTCGCCAATACGGTGATAATGGTTTGCGGTTACTTCTTTCCTGGCTTTTATCAGCGTAGGAATGACTTCCTCCGGAATGCCCTTTTCCTTTAGGATCCGGAATTCAACCGCCATGCCGTCAAACGCAGCCACGGTAAGTCTTGGAACAGACAGGGCCCCTGCTGTAGCAGATCCTGTCTGAGCGGTAGAGGCCATGGGTCCTCTGATATCATTTCTTGAAGTTCTGGGTACCAAGCTCTTCTTGGCCCATCCGGAACCACGAGTATCGTTCTTACTCCTCGTTTTCTTATTATTCTCAGTACCTTTGGTATGAGAGGCAGAGGAGGGAATACATAAACCGACTGGTACACCCACAGTGTCACTAGAGCGTCCACAGCTATTGCCTGAGGGTCCCTTGACCTGGCGCAATATCTAGTTTTTTGTTTAGGCGGGACGCCATCATGTCCACCTGTGGCCTTTCCCAACGGTTTACCAACAGTTGGAAGACTTCTGGATGAAGTCCCCACTCTCCCGGGTGTAGGTCGTGTCTGCTGAGGAAGTCTGCTTCCCAGTTGTCCACTCCCGGAATGAACACTGCTGACAGTGCTAAGACGTGATTTTCCGCCCATCGGAGAATCCTTGTGGCTTCTGCCATCGCCATCTTGCTTCTTGTGCCGCCCTGTCGGTTTACATGGGCGACTGCCGTGATGTTGTCTGATTGGATCAGTACCGGCTGGTTTTGAAGCAGAGGCCTTGCCAGACTTAGTGCATTGTAAATGGCCCTCAGTTCCAGAATATTTATGTGTAGTGACGACTCCTGACTTGACCAAAGTCCTTGGAAATTTCTTCCCTGTGTGACTGCCCCCCAGCCTCGAAGGCTGGCATCCGTGGTTACCAGGACCCAGTCCTGTATGCTGAATCTGCGGCCCTCTTGAAGATGAGCACTCTGCAGCCACCACAGTAGAGATACCCTGGTCCTTGGAGACAGGGTTATCAGCCGATGCATCTGAAGATGCGATCCCGACCACTTGTCCAAGAGGTCCCACTGAAAGGTTCTTGCATGGAACCTGCCGAATGGAATTTTGCTTCATAAGAAGCTACCATTTTTCCCAGGACTCGTGTGCAGTGATGCACCGATACCTGTTTTGGTTTCAGGAGGTCTCTGACTAGAGATGACAGCTCCTTGGCTTTCTCCTGCGGGAGAAACACTTTTTTCTGTTCTGTGTCCAGAACCATCCCCAGGAACAGTAGGCGTGTGGTAGGAACCAGCTGTGACTTTGGAATGTATAGAATCCATCCGTGCTGTTGTAGCACTTCCCGAGATAGTGCTACTCCGACCAACAACTGCTCCTTGGACCTCGCCTTTAAAAGGAGATCGTCCAAGTACGGGATAATTAAAACTCCCTTTTTTCGAAGGAGTATCATCATTTCTGCCATTACCTTGGTAAAGACCCTCGGTGCCGTGGACAGTCCAAACGGCAGTGTTTGGAATTGGTAATGGCAATCCTGTACCACAAATCTGAGGTACTCCTGGTGAGGATGGTAAATGGGGACATGTAGGTAAGCATCCTTGATGTCCAGGGATACCATGTAATCCCCCTCCTCCAGGCTTGCAATAACCGCCCTGAGCGATTCCATCTTGAACTTGAATTTTTTTATGTATGTGTTCAAGGATTTCAAATTTAAAATGGGTCTCACCGAACCGTCCGGTTTCGGTACCACAAACAGTGTGGAATAGTAACCCCGTCCTTGTTGAAGTAGGGGCACCTTGACTATCACCTGCTGGGAATACAGCTTGTGAATTGCCTCTAGCACAGCCTCCCTGCCTGAGGGAGTTGTCGGCAAGGCAGATTTGAGGAAACGGCGGGGGGGAGACGCCTCGAATTCCAGCTTGTACCCCTGAGATACTACTTGAAGGATCCAGGGATCCACCTGTGAGCGAGCCCACTGATCGCTGAAATTTTTGAGGCGGCCCCCTACCTGGCTACGCCTGTGGAGCCCCCGCGTCATGCGGTGGACTCAGAGGAAGCGGGGGAAGAATTTTGATTCTGGGAACTGGCTGACTGGTGCAGCTTTTTCCCTCTTCCCTCGTCTCTGTGCAGAAAGGAAGCACCTTTGACCCGCTTGCTTTTCTGAAGCCGAAAGGACTGTACCTGATAATACAGTGCTTTCTTAGGCTGTGAGGAAACCTGAGGTAAAAAAATTTCTTCCCAGCTGTTGCTGTGGATACGAGGTCCCAGAGACCATCCCCAAACAATTCCTCACCCTTATAAGGCACTATGTGCCTTTTAAAGTCAGCATCACCTGTCCAGTGTCGGGTCTCTAATACCCTCCTGACAGAATGGACATTGCATTAATTCTGGATGCCAGCCGGCAAAATATCCCTCTGTGCATCCCTCATATATAAGACGACGTCTTATGTTCGCAAAATAGTATCCCTGTTTGACAGGGTTACAGACCACGCTGCAGCAGCACTATCTGCAGGTCTCAGTCTAGTACCTGAGTGTGTAAATACAGACTTCAGGATAGCCTCCTGCTTTTTATCAGCAGGTACCTTCAAAGTGGCCGTATCCTAAGACGGCAGTGCCACCTTTTTTGACAAACGTGTGAGCGCCTTATCCACCCTAGGGGATATCTCCCAGCGTAACTTATCCTCTGGCGGGAAAGGGTACCCCATCAGTAACTTTTTAGAAATTACCAGTTTCTTATCGGGGGAACCCACGCTTTTTCACACTTCATTCACTCATTTGATGGGGGAACAAAACACTGCCTGCTTTTTCTCCCCAAACATAAAACCCTTTTTTAGTGGTACTTGGGTTAATGTCAGAAATGTGTAACACATTTTTTATTGCCGGGATCATGTAACGGATGTTCCTAGTGGATTGTGTATATGTCTCAACCTCGTCGACACTGGAGTCAGACTCCGTGTCGACATCTGTGTCTGCCATCTGAGGGAGCGGGCGTTTTTGAGCCCCTGATGGCCTTTGAGACGCCAGGGCAGGCGCGGGCTGAGAAGCCGGCTGTCCCATAGCTGTTACGTCATCCAGCCTTTTATGTAAGGAGTTGACATTGTCGGTTTATACCTTCCACCTATCAATCCATTCTGGTGTCGGCCCCACAGGGGTCGACATCACATTTATCGGCATCTGCTCTGCCATCACATAAGCCTCCTCATCAAACGTGTCGACACAGCCGTACCGACACACCGCACACACACACAGGGAATGCTCTGACTGAGGACAGGACCCCACACAGCCCTTTGGGGAGACAGAGAGAGAGTATGCCAGCACACACCAGAGCGCTATATAATTTTGGGATTAACACTATATTGAGTGAATTTTTCCCAATAGCTGCTTGTATATACAATATTGCGCCTAAATTTTGTGCCCCCCCTCTCTTTTTAACCCTTTGAGCCTGAAAACTACAGGGGAGAGCCTGGGGAGCTGTCTTCCAGCTGCACTGTGAAGAGAAAATGGCGCCAGTGTGCTGAGGGAGAAGCCCCGCCCCTTTTTCAACTGACTTTCTCCCGCTTTTTCTGGAATACTGGCAGGGGTAATTTTACATCTATATAGCCTCTAGGACTATATATGATGTAGATTTGCCAGCCAAGGTGTCATATTGCCCTCAGGGCGCCCCCCCCAGCGCCCTGCACCCTCAGTGACCGGAGTGTGAAGTGTGCATGAGGAGCAATGGCGCACAGCTGCAGTGCTGTGCGCTACCTTGGTGAAGACCGAAGTCTTCTGCCGCCGATTTTCCGGACCTCTTCTTGCTTCTGGCTCTGTAAGGGGGACGGCGGCGCGGCTCCGGGAACGAACACCAAGGCCAGTTCCATGCGGTCGATCCCTCTGGAGCTAATGGTGTCCAGTAGCCTAAGAAGCCCAAGCTAGCTGCAAGCAGGTAGGTTCGCTTCTTCTCCCCTTAGTCCCTCGATGCAGTGAGCCTGTTGCCAGCAGGTCTCACTGTAAAATAAAAAACCTAAAATAAACTTTCTTTCTAGGAGCTCAGGAGAGCCCCTAGTGTGCATCCAGCTCGGCCGGGCACAGAAATCTAACTGAGGTCTGGAGGAGGGTCATAGTGGGAGGAGCCAGTGCACACCAGATAGTACCTAATCTTTCTTTTAGAGTGCCCAGTCTCCTGCGGAGCCCGTCTATTCCCCATGGTCCTTACGGAGTTCCCAGCATCCACTAGGACGTCAGAGAAAGTAACATGTGATGAAAACAAACATGGCTGCGCCCATGTTTGAACTTCGAGGGAAAGACTGTTTGTAACTTGCATGTGAGTTTTAACCATGAAGTTGCCAGAATCACAGTGAAGAGACTTGAGACAATGAGATGCAGCGTGCTGCATGCAGACAGTGCAGATGGAATCCAGGCTTGGAACGCTGGGACAGTCTCAAGAGGCATTTGGAAGGTAAATACTGCTAAGGAATTACCTGGATCGTGACAGTGACCCACTAAACGACCTATCTATTAGCAGGTATTTTGGGATTTATGATGTGCGTTCCATTACGTAGGTGGTATATACTATAATGGATCAAAGTCACATTATTATTAGTAGTATCCTTATTTATTAATTAATAAGATAATTGGAATTATCTTATATTTGATCCCTGTATTGATACCAGAAGTATTAGATCCGGAAGCGCGATTGCGTTCCACTGAGGTCATTAACTGGTAGGAATTAGCTTACATTTGACGCCTGTGCAGATACCAATAATGTTAAACCCGGAAGCGAGTATGCGTTTCACTGAGCTCTGTTCTGAGCTCACTGATCGGAAGTGTTATTACCAGAAGAGCACTGCGTTCCACCGCGATTAATGGTGGAACGCTTATAATATCGGGCCTTTCAGGACCTACTTACAGTGGTCCAGCTCCGGATGTATCTCATGTAATACACTTTTGTGGAAAGTAGATATCAGCTAAGTGTCCATCAAACACAACAGTTAGGATAGGAAGAAATAGGATAGGAAGTGTGTTCCACCGGTATAATAGATGGAACGCAAGACGTAAAGTGATGTCACTTCCGACATTTCAGGACGTTTAAAGATTATTTAGATTATACCTTTCATTTCTACATACAAGTTACATCATTGTAGTATTGTTTGTAATGGACATTAATGTTTTCGCTATTCCTAAGGATTATAAATATGTATAAAAGAGAGTATGTCGCTTTCCTTGTTTGGATTGGTCATTAAATTCAGGAAGTGATGCATGACTATGTTGGGTATAAATAGCCTCATAGCACACTTACACAGTCACTTACACTTTGGGAGGTGAACACAGCACTTCATAAGAGTCTGTAAGTATATGTTCATAGTTGAGGGACATTTATCACTATGGGGATTACAAGTAATTATAGTTTGATTTTAATATTTACCAATATTTGTTTACAGATCTTTTTTTTTACTAGAGTTTGTTAGAATCTCACCCAAAGTGGGTATGTATTTTAATTTCAATATAGACACAGATATTCACGGTGAAAATGTATGTTTATGACACATATTTATCCCCTATCCAGAGTATCTTGGTTTGGGATATCCAATTGTGAATGGACCTTTCCAACATCCTAATTAGGCCTATTTCACTTTTAAGTAAGTTAATAAGAAGTACTATGGGAGTGGTTTTTCCATGAAAACTGATCTAAAACTGAGTGTATGTAAGTGTTTTATAGAGATGTACTGCAGACTAGTGTATTGATTGGTCATTTTAAAATGAATGCTTGTTATGGATTTGTTATAGTCAATATGGCCATTATGATGACCTATTGTGTTATATTACATCCATTATTGTGATCCACTATGTTATATTGCATCCATTATTGTAATCCACTATGTTATGTAGTATAAAATGTGGATTGTATATGTATATGCCGATTTCTATGTCCTCTTTTCCATTGTATTTTTGTGTTTTGTACCAGCTATACAGATCACCCCTCTGAAGAAGTCCTTTTAGGACGAAACGAGTCAGGGTTGAGGAGAGCAATACCCTACCAAAAACTGTATTGACACAAAGCTACTGTCATATATATGTATTCGGAAAGGGTTTGCCTCTTTATCTCTTTAGTACAAAGTACGATTTAATAAATTTTATATGATGTAAATTGGTCATTTGTACTAATTGCTGATATAACTATAGAAAGTGAAAAGCGCGCCCTCTGATTCATTTGGTGGTTATGTGGGTTTAGAATCCTTTCTAACAGGAGGATTGCATTGGAGGTGCTGCTGATCCAACAGCGCAAGATAAGGGCAAATTTTTTATGGTTATTGAAACTTGACTATTAACAGAAGCACTTATGACAGGAGCTATATCGAAGTTAAAGACATGGATAGGTCACGGTTATTAGAATTTAAGAAAAACAATCAAAGATTACAAAACAATGGGCAGAGAGATCTATTAGATTTTTCCACTAAATATAATTCCTGTGCCAAAGAAAATGGTTACATCATTAGAAAGAATAGCATGTTGTTGAAAAAGGATGATCAATGGTAGTCAATGAACATAAGTAATAATAGAGTGATTTTTCGTAGATCAGATAATCTTAAATTAAAATTAGCACCAAGTCACATTAAAAATCAACAACCAGAAGGAAAGGGTATAAAATCTTGGCTACCAGAGAAACGTCTGGGATTTTACAGTTGTGAAAAAGACGTGTGGGACATGTTTATACAGTATATCAAACAAAAAGTCATAGAATTTACTTCATTTGTAACTAAGGAAAAATGTACAATTAAAGAATTTATTAATTGCAGCTCCACCTTTGTACTATGTATGGGAATGTGGGTGTGGAGCGCAATATGTTGGCCATACTATGATAAAATTACACACTAGATTTATGGAAGATAAAATAAAGTAAAAACTCGCTCCCTCTCTTCACACATCTTGAAATGTCCTAAAGGTGGATTGGGGAATAAATAAATAAAAGGCATAGAACAGGTAAAGAAGACCAATAGAGGGTGTGATCGCTTCAATCTGCTTTGTCGGAGAGAAGCTTATTGGATTTTTCGTTTAAGATCCTTAACCCCACAAAGACTCAATGATATGGTTGAATTAAATAATGTGTAAATAATTGTATAAATCACATATAGAGAGATTATGCACACTCACATCCATCCTTAGTCATCCATTGGGGTTCTCCACTAAGATGACCACACTTATAGTATGGATCCAAATCATATACTATACTAGCTGAATACTAGAGATGAGCGGGTTCGGTTCCTCGGAAACCGAACCCCCCCGAACTTCACCCATTTTACATGGGTCCGAGGCATACTCGGATTCTCCCGTATGGCTCGGTTAACCCGAGCGCGCCCGAACGTCATCATCCCGCTGTCGGATTCTCGCGAGATTCGGATTCTGTATAAGGAGCCGCGCGTCGCCATTTTTCACTCGTGCATTGGAAATGATAGTGAGAGGACGTGGCTGGCGTCCTCTCACTTTGTTTCAGGGGGCTGCATATCTTTATTCTGGGGACCAGCAGTATTATAGGAGGAGTACAGTGCAGAGTTTTGCTGAACAGTGACCACTAGTATTATAAGTTGTCTGCCTGAAAAACGCTCCATATCTGTGCTCAGTGTGCTGCATATATCTGTGCTCACACTGCTTTATTGTGGGGACTGGGGACCAGCAGTATTATTGTCAAAGTCGAAAAATATTGTAATGCATACCCCATGTACTAACCCCACACACATGCCCGCTGCGCGTGCACTTATTCCGCCGTGAGGGTGCATATCCGCAATTTGCGTAAAGTAGCTCCCCATGGCCATGCGCCTTAGCGCGTGGTATGCGCATTTAGGGTAGAGTTTGTGAACGCATAGAGGGTTATTAGAACATTACATATTTAACCCAAATAGTGTACATTTTAGATATAGCTCCCTTGTACCACATCAGCAAGTATCAACAGTTTAAATGATTCCAGAACAAAGGGATTCACCTTTGCAGGATAAGAGGGGACAGACTAAGGCTATAAGGTGATGTTTGGTATCCAGCTGTAGGGTATTTTAAGGGAAACATTCTGGTGTTGGTTTGAGGAAGATCGCATGTTCCTGAGGATAGTTAGATGCAGAAGTGGAATATAGATATGAACTGTGTTTACTGTATGTTATGTATGTGGAGGGAAAGAGAATGAAAATCAGTCACACATAAATTAAATCTCCCAGAGACTAGAATACAATGGCCTTATTTACACTAAGCTTTGAGATTCTATGAAGAGGGCAAACACCTTTGTTTACTAAGATGGCCAGGTTTCCATTTAGAACAATGAGTGCTTAGTTGTCATTGTCTCACCTGAAAGGAAGGGACAAACAAGGTGACAATGCCCAGGAGCCGAGGCTGTTTGGAAGATCAGAAACAATAGCTAACCACAACAAGACCAGACAGATAGAAATTTAATATATTAACATTCCTAGTCTAAAACCCATGGAAATATAGGTGTTTATATATATATATATATATATATATATATTATATATAAATATGAATGAATAAATATATAACTCCTAACAAATTGTAATAGCAGGAGTATGTGTGTATGTATGTATGTATGTATATATATATATATATGTGTGTGAATATGTGGATATATGTATATCTTGAAGATTGAAATAGATAACTATATCATGTGTGGGATCATATTGTTCAGAGACACGTAAACATTAACCTGGTGGGAATAAGAACATTATTAAAACTTACCTCATTAAGTTATTAATAATACCAGATTTATGATTAATGTGATGGGTTTAACTGATCATGGGGCGGGAACTCAGATGTAAACAACAGAAACCACATCTCAAGTCCTAGCCATCGCCCATTTCTTGAACTGACCAATGGTCCCCGGTGCACAGGACATGTCCCACCCCCTAACCAATGGAAGAAGAGCACACAGTGTCTATTGTATTATGTCTTGATCTACTGAATAAAGAGCGAGCTGCAGGCCAGGTCACTATCACAGACTCTTAACGCTTTCAACCTGATTAGCGGAGGACCGGAACCGGGAAGCGCTTGCGAATATTCACACGTATGTACATTGTAGCCATTTACTCTGTTGTAGATTTATTTTGTTAGCCTGTAGTGTATAATTTGTACTGTGTTACCTTTTGAAATAATCCACGGTGGCCTTAGAACCCTGTGGTTTCAACTACAAACCGGTGTTGTGTCCTCACTTTCCTGCAAGGGTTTAAAGCGTATTTAACTGTATAAGGTTTATAAGTATTGATAAGGTGTACGCACTGCGGGTACTTTATACCGTCAGCGCTACTTAAGGATTAAGGTGTAACATCATTGCAGAGCTTTGCTGCATAAGGTTTAAAGTGTAATCATATCATTGCATTGTATAACTGTATAAGGTTTTAAGGTGTATAAATTGGGTGCGAACGCACTGCGTGTACTTTGTACCCGCATTGCGGCGTTTGTACGCTAAGTGCGCACACGGTACGGGACTCTGTGCGCAAATAGCGTACGAAGTACGTAGCGTGAGCTAGCGACCGCAGCAGCTCCATGGTAAAGGTGTGTTTAAAGGTATAGCTTTGTGTTGAAAGGTAATATTGACATTATCATTATATAGGAGTACAGTGCAGAGTTTTGCTGACCAGTGACCACCAGTATACGTTGTCTGCCTGAAAAACACTCCATATCTGTGCTCAGTGTGCTGCATATATCTGTGCTCACACTGCTTTATTGTGGGGACTGGGGACCACCAGTATATTATATAGGAGGAGTACAGTGCAGAGTTTTGCTGACCAGTGACCACCAGTATACGTTGTCTGCCTGAAAAACGCTCCATATCTGTGCTCAGTGTGCTGCATATATCTGTGCTCACACTGCTTTATTGTGGGTACTGGGGACCACTAGTATATTATATAGGAGGAGTACAGTGCAGAGTTTTGCTGACCAGTGACCACCAGTATTATACGTTGTCTGCCTGAAAAACGCTCCATATCTGTGCTCAGTGTGCTGCATATATCTGTGCTCACACTGCTTTATTGTGGGGACTGGGGACCAGCAGTATTATATAGGAGGAGTACAGTGCAGAGTTTTGCTGACCAGTGACCACCAGTATTATACGTTGTCTGCCTGAAAAACGCTCCATATCTGTGCTGCATTGTAGTATATAGTAGGAGTACAGTGCATAATTTTGCTGACCACCAGTATATAATATATAGGAGTACGGTACAGAAAGCCACTGCTCTACCTACCTCTGTGTCGTCAAGTATACTATCCATCCATACCTGTGGTGCATTTCAGTTTTGCACAGTTTGCTGACCACCAGTATATAATATATAGCAGTACGGTACAGTAGGCCACTGCTCTACCTACCTCTGTGTTGTCAAGTATTGTCACGATCCGGGTATCTGGACGCCATTTCTTACCCATCAGATGCCTCCTAAGGCTGGCTCAGCGCTCCAGGACCGGATCCCATCTGTTATCCTAATGTTCACATTCCTGCATCCTCTCCTGTCTCTCTGAGACGCTGTCACAGTAACGCCTTATTACATCTGGCATGGCGTCTCCCGCGGCCTCCGCCGCTGTCCCTGAGCTTCTGCATGCAGAGTGTCAGAGTGGCGATTACGTCAGCCGCGGCCTCCGCTGTGTCCGCGTGGTTGGATGTGCACTTGTCAGCCTGGCGTCTCCTGTCTCCAGTGGCCGGCGCCGCCATTACTGTTTTCATTACCACATGGATTACAAACCAAACTTCCCTCCAAGTGTCTGCATGGGCGCAGCCATCTTGGATTCTGTCAGCTGATCATTTCCTCCAATCTGTTGTCAGTATTGTTAATCTGCATAATTGCCTAGCCAATCCCTTCCTTGCTGCAGGTATAAATACACTGTGCCTGAGCAAGGAAGGCGTCAGTGCTTTGGTTGTCAAACCTAGTTCCTGTTTGTCTCTCTCCTGTGATTGTCTTCCAGGTTCCAGCTCCTGTCTCAAGACTTCCACCATAGAGACCCGCACCAGCATTCCACCTGCGGTGTAGCCTGACTCTCCAATCCATTGTGGATTCATCTGTTTCCAGCTACAACATTACCTGCTTCCAGCTCAGCTTTCAGCAGAGTACAGCTTCCCTTAAAGGGCCGGTGTCCTTTCTACACTTTACCACTCTCCACCGGTATTATTATTTCTCCGCTCTCAAGTTCTACATTTCAGTTCATATTTCATCGCTCCCAAGTTCATCTATTATTTAACTGGTTCCAGCCAGTATCCACTCCGTGCTAACAACAGTCTGGTTCCAGCCAGTATCCACAGCAGCTGTTTTACCTTCAGCAACCCAGCTTTTCCTGGAACACCAGCTGGCACAATCCTGGGTTATCTCCATTGCTACAGTCGGGCCTGGTAAGGACTTTCCATCTAGAAGATCATAAGAACTATCTCACACTACCAGTGCCCTGTGGCTCCTGCCATCCTGTAGTACCCAGGAACTGTATTTATTATTTGCTGACTTTTACGTTTTCTTTTACTGCTGCTGTGTTGCGGAGTTGTCATAATAAACATCATTGACTTTTATCCAAGTTGTCGTGGTCACGCCTTCGGGCAGTTATTATTCATGTTACTTACATGTCCAGGGGTCTGATACAACCTCCCAGGTTCCGGTACATCTCAGCCCCTACAACTGAGGCTGCCTCCCGTCAGCTCAGGCCCTCAGTTGTGACAGTAAGCACTGACCTAATGAATCCAGCCGGAGACCAGGATCAAGCGGCCAGGCCGATGCAAGAACTGGCAGCCCAACTAGAACATCAGGAGGCTGCACAGGGCCACATCATCCGCTGTCTCCAGGATCTCTCTACTCGGCTGGATGGGATTCAGACAACTCTCCGTGGATCAGGCGCATCTGGTGCGTCAACCACAGTGACTCCAGCTATAACCCCACCCACCTTACCCATTTCTGCTCCACGTCTTCATCTTCCAACCAACGCCAGCAAAATTTGACGGATCTCCAAGATTCTGCAGGGGATTTCTCAACCAGTGTGAGATTCAGTTTGAGCTACAACCTGGCAATTTTCCCAGTGACCGTACAAAAATTGCCTACATTATCTCTCTTCTCAGTGGCTCCGCCCTTGACTGGGCATCACCGTTATGGGAGAGGTCCGACACCCTGCTATCTTCTTACACTGCATTCGTGTCAACATTCAGGCGCATCTTCGACGAGCCAGGCCGGGTAACCTCAGCTTCATCCGAGATTCTCCGTTTACGCCAGGGGTCACGAACTGTAGGACAATATCTGATACAGTTCCAGATCCTGGCATCCGAACTGGCATGGAACGATGAGGCCCTGTATGCTGCATTCTGGCATGGCTTATCTGAGCTTATTAAAGATGAGTTAGCTACCAGAGACTTACCTTCTAAGTTAGATGAGCTAATCTCACTCTGCACGAAAGTTGATTTACGTTTCAGAGAGAGAGCAACTGAGCGTGGAAGATCATCTGCTCCAAAATCTTCTGCTCCTCCTCCTCGTCAACTGTCACCATCTAAAGATGAGCCCATGCAAATTGGCCGTTCCCGTTTAACTCCTGCTGAGCGCCGAAGACGCCTCTCTGAGTCTCTTTGTCTTTACTGTGCAGCTCCGTCTCACACCATCAATGCCTGTCCCGAACGTCCGGGAAAACTCCAAACCCTAGCTCGCCCAGGAGAGGGCCGGCTAGGAGTAATGATCTCCTCTCCATCTCCTCATGATTGTAATCTCCCAGTCTCGCTTCAAGTTGCTCAACGTTATCGGAACGTCATTGCCCTCCTTGATTCCGGAGCAGCTGGGAACTTTATTACTGAAGCCTATGTTAAACGGTGGTCCCTACCCACCGAGAGACTTCCTTCCTCCTTTTCCTTAACTGCCGTGGATGGCAGTAAAATTTTTGATACTGTTATTGCTCTAAGGACTCTACCAGTTCGTCTGAGAGTGGGAGATCTTCATTCCGAACTTATTTCACTTTTAGTGATTCCAAGAGCCACACATCCTGTGGTCCTGGGCCTTCCATGGCTCCGTCTTCACAATCCTACAATTGATTGGACGACTACGCAAATCCTGGCATGGGGTTCCTCCTGTGCAGAGACATGTTTGTTTAAAGTATTGCCTGTCTGTTCTTCCTCCCCCAGGTCGTCTGATGTTCCACCTCCTCCATATCAAGATTTCACGGATGTGTTCAGTAAAACTTCTGCTGATATCCTTCCTCCTCATAGAGAATGGGACTGCCCGATTGATCTCGTTCCAGGGAAGGTTCCACCTCGAGGGCGAACTTATCCGTTGTCTCTGCCTGAGACGCATTCTATGGAGGAATACATTAAAGAGAACCTAGCAAAGCGGTTCATTCGACCTTCTTCTTCCCCAGCCGGCGCAGGCTTCTTTTTTGTAAAAAAGAAAGATGGTGGTCTGCGGCCGTGCATCGACTACAGAGGTTTGAACGACATTACCATCAAGAACCGTTATCCTTTACCCCTGATTACTGAGCTCTTTGACAGAGTTAGCGGAGCTACCATCTTTACAAAGCTGGACTTGCGAGGTGCATACAATCTCATCCGGATCCGTGAGGGTGACGAGTGGAAGACCGCCTTTAACACCCGTGACGGACATTATGAGTACCTCGTCATGCCCTTCGGATTGAGCAATGCTCCAGCTGTCTTCCAGCATTTTGTCAATGAGATCTTCAGAGACATTCTATACCGTCATGTCGTGGTCTATCTAGACGATATCCTCATTTTTGCCAACGATTTAGAGGAACATCGTTTTTGGGTTAAAGAGGTTCTGTCCCGTCTCCGTGTCAATCATCTCTATTGCAAATTAGAAAAATGCGTCTTTGAAGTCAAGTCCATTCCGTTTCTAGGGTACATTGTGTCCGGTTCCGGACTAGAGATGGATCCTGAGAAACTACAAGCAATTCAGAATTGGCCGGTACCCTTAACCCTCAAAGGGGTCCAGAGGTTCTTAGGGTTCGCCAATTATTACCGAAAGTTTATACGAGACTTTTCCACCATTGTGGCGCCTATTACTGCTTTCACCAAGAAGGGTGCTAACCCGTCCAAGTGGTCTGAAGAAGCCATGCAAGCTTTTCATCTTTTAAAACAGAGGTTCATCTCTGCGCCTGTCCTGAAACAGCCTGACATCGACTCTCCTTTCATCCTAGAGGTGGATGCCTCCTCCGTTGGAGTAGGAGCGGTGTTATCTCAGAGGGCTAAAGATGGCCATTTACATCCTTGCAGTTTCTTCTCCCGGAAGTTCTCCCCAGCTGAGCGCAACTATGCCATTGGCGACCAGGAGTTGCTAGCCATCAAGCTCGCTCTAGAAGAGTGGAGGTATCTGTTGGAGGGAGCTTCTCATTTAATCACCATACTTACAGACCACAAGAACCTTTTATACCTGAAGGGCGCACAATGTCTCAACCCTCGTCAGGCCAGATGGGCACTTTTCTTTTCCAGGTTCGACTTTAAACTCCAGTTCTGTCCGGGCTCTCAGAATCGCAAGGCCGATGCCCTTTCCCGCTCATGGGAGCAAGAAAATGAGTCAGAGTCTTCAGACAAGCATCCTATTATAAATCCGTTGGCATTCTCCACGGTAGGGATGGACTCTACGCCCCCATCAGGGAAAAGTTTTGTGAAGCCGATGCTAAGGAAGAAGCTCATGCATTGGGCCCATGCTTCCCGTTTTGCCGGACATACAGGTATCCAAAAAACCCTGGAGTTTATCTCTAGGTCCTATTGGTGGCCAACTCTGAAAAAAGACGTCTTGGAGTTTATTGCATCTTGCCCAAAGTGTGCCCAACATAAAGTATCCCGCCAGTCGCCTGCGGGGCAACTGGTTCCACTATCCGTTCCCCGTCGACCATGGACCCACTTGTCGATGGATTTCATTACAGACTTACCCATGTGCAACAAGTTCAATACCATCTGGGTGGTAGTTGACCGGTTCACCAAGATGGCACACTTCATTCCTCTCACCGGTCTTCCGTCAGCTTCCAAGTTGGCTCAAGTATTCATACAAGAGATCTTCCGACTCCACGGTCTTCCTGAAGAAATTATCTCAGATCGAGGAGTTCAATTCACAGCCAAATTCTGGCGAAGTTTATGTCAAGTCCTCCAAGTCAAGCTAAAGTTTTCCACGGCTTACCATCCTCAGACCAATGGTCAAACCGAGAGGGTGAATCAGGACTTGGAGGCCTTCCTCCGCATCTATGTGTCCTCCTCTCAAGATGACTGGGTTCAATTACTTCCCTGGGCCGAGTTCTGTCATAACAACCAGTATCATTCTTCATCTGCTTCAACACCATTCTTCACTAACTTTGGATTCCACCCTAAAGTCCCTGAGTTCCAACCGCTTCCAGCAACTTCTGTTCCCGCAGTGGATATCACCTTGCATCAGTTTGCCAATATCTGGAAGAGCGTACGATCAGCTCTGCTCAAGGCATCGTTCAGGTACAAGAAGTTTGCGGATAAGAAGCGTCGAGCAGTTCCTGCTCTCAAGGTGGGTGATCGGGTATGGTTATCCACGAAGAATTTGAGGTTAAGAGTTCCCAGTATGAAGTTTGCACCTCGCTATATCGGTCCTTTTAAGATTGAACAAGTCATCAATCCTGTTGCTTACAGACTCCAGTTGCCTCCCTTCTTAAAAATACCCAGGACATTCCATGTTTCCCTGTTGAAACCGCTGATCTTGAATCGGTTTCATTCCTCACTTCCTCCAACTCCAAAAGTCCAAACTCAACGAGGCGTTGAGTATGAAGTGGCCAAGATCCTGGACTCACGTCACCGTTACGGTCAACTACAGTATCTTATTGACTGGAAGGGTTACGGCCCTGAGGAACGTTCATGGACCAATGCTTCTGATGTCCATGCTCCTGCCTTGGTCCGGAGATTCCATTCCAAGTTTCCTCAAAAGCCAAAGAAGTGTCCTGGGGCCACTCCTAAAGGGGGGGGTGCTGTCACGATCCGGGTATCTGGACGCCATTTCTTACCCATCAGATGCCTCCTAAGGCTGGCTCAGCGCTCCAGGACCGGATCCCATCTGTTATCCTAATGTTCACATTCCTGCATCCTCTCCTGTCTCTCTGAGACGCTGTCACAGTAACGCCTTATTACATCTGGCATGGCGTCTCCCGCGGCCTCCGCCGCCGTCCCTGAGCTTCTGCATGCAGAGTGTCAGAGTGGCGATTACGTCAGCCGCGGCCTCCGCTGTGTCCGCGTGGTTGGATGTGCACTTGTCAGCCTGGCGTCTCCTGTCTCCAGTGGCCGGCGCCGCCATTACTGTTTTCATTACCACATGGATTACAAACCAAACTTCCCTCCAAGTGTCTGCATGGGCGCAGCCATCTTGGATTCTGTCAGCTGATCATTTCCTCCAATCTGTTGTCAGTATTGTTAATCTGCATAATTGCCTAGTCAATCCCTTCCTTGCTGCAGGTATAAATACACTGTGCCTGAGCAAGGAAGGCGTCAGTGCTTTGGTTGTCAAACCTAGTTCCTGTTTGTCTCTCTCCTGTGATTGTCTTCCAGGTTCCAGCTCCTGTCTCAAGACTTCCACCATAGAGACCCGCACCAGCATTCCACCTGCGGTGTAGCCTGACTCTCCAATCCATTGTGGATTCATCTGTTTCCAGCTACAACATTACCTGCTTCCAGCTCAGCTTTCAGCAGAGTACAGCTTCCCTTAAAGGGCCGGTGTCCTTTCTACACTTTACCACTCTCCACCGGTATTATTATTTCTCCGCTCTCAAGTTCTACATTTCAGTTCATATTTCATCGCTCCCAAGTTCATCTATTATTTAACTGGTTCCAGCCAGTATCCACTCCGTGCTAACAACAGTCTGGTTCCAGCCAGTATCCACAGCAGCTGTTTTACCTTCAGCAACCCAGCTTTTCCTGGAACACCAGCTGGCACAATCCTGGGTTATCTCCATTGCTACAGTCGGGCCTGGTAAGGACTTTCCATCTAGAAGATCATAAGAACTATCTCACACTACCAGTGCCCTGTGGCTCCTGCCATCCTGTAGTACCCAGGAACTGTATTTATTATTTGCTGACTTTTACGTTTTCTTTTACTGCTGCTGTGTTGCGGAGTTGTCATAATAAACATCATTGACTTTTATCCAAGTTGTCGTGGTCACGCCTTCGGGCAGTTATTATTCATGTTACTTACATGTCCAGGGGTCTGATACAACCTCCCAGGTTCCGGTACATCTCAGCCCCTACAACTGAGGCTGCCTCCCGTCAGCTCAGGCCCTCAGTTGTGACAAGTATACTATCCATCCATACCTGTGGTGCATTTAAGTTTTGCACATTTTGCTGACCACCAGTATATTATATATAGCAGTACGGTACAGTAGGCCACTGCTCTACCTACCTCTGTGTCGTCAAGTATACTATCCATCCATACCTGTGGTGCATTTAAGTTTTGCACAGTTTGCTGACCACCAGTATATAATATATAGCATTACGGTACAGTAGGCCACTGCTCTACCTACCTCTGTGTCGTCAAGTATACTATCCATCCATACCTGTGGTGCATTTCAGTTTTGCACAGTTTGCTGACCACCAGTATATAATATATAGCAGTACGGTACAGTAGGCCACTGCTCTACCTACCTCTGTGTCGTCAAGTATACTATCCATCCATACCTGTGGTGCATTTCAATTGTGCGCAGTATATATAGTAGTAGGCCATTGCTATTGATACTGGCATATAATTCCACACATTAAAAAATGGAGAACAAAAATGTGGAGGGTAAAATAGGGAAAGATCAAGATCCACTTCCACCTCGTGCTGAAGCTGCTGCCACTAGTCATGGCCGAGACGATGAAATGCCATCAACGTCGTCTGCCAAGGCCGATGCCCAATGTCATAGTAGAGAGCATGTAAAATCCAAAACACAAAAGTACAGTAAAATGACCCAAAAATCAAAATTAAAAGCGTCTGAGGAGAAGCGTAAACTTGCCAATATGCCATTTACGACACGGAGTGGCAAGGAACGGCTGAGGCCCAGGCCTATGTTCATGGCTAGTGGTTCAGCTTCACATGAGGATGGAAGCACTCATCCTCTCGCTAGAAAACTGCAGTGCCACTCCTAGATGGGCCAGGTGTTTGTGTCGGCCACTTGGGTCGCTTAGCTTAGTTATCCAGCGACCTCGGTGCAAATTTTAGGACTAAAAATAATATTGTGAGGTGTTCAGAATAGACTGAAAATGAGTGGAAATTATGGTTATTGAGGTTAATAATACTATGGGATCAAAATGACCCCCAAATTCTATGATTTAAGCTGTTTTTGAGGGGGTTTTGTAAAAAAAAAACCAAATCCAAAACACACCCGAATCCGACAAAAAATTTTCAGGGAGGTTTTGCCAAAACGCGTCCGAATCCAAAACACAGCCGCGGAACCGAATCCAAAACCAAAACCCGAAAAATTTCCGGTGCACATCACTACTGAATACCCATACTTCACTACGGGATGAGGATGGTAAATTAGCAGAATTATAGTTGTTCATTATTTTACGTTGGTTGGAGATCTAGTATATAGGCATATCTTGCTTCCCATACCCACTTTGTGTAGTGTCCAGACCCCTTTTTGGTTCCCAAAGGGGCCCTGCTGTTCCCACTATACAACTCTCAGTCTGTGGCTTCCTACTGTCTCCATTCATATCATGTCAGTGCCCCTGTGAAATTATCGATTTATGTACAGTGTCTTATATAGTGCAGCACATTATGCATCTCCTGATATACTCTGTGCTGCTGGGGGACCCTGCTACTTCCAATATATTACTCTCAGTGTGTGTATTCGTTCTACCTCCATTCCCCTCCTCCCATCATGTCACTGCCCCTGTAATATGCAGCCCTGTCCTGCCTGACATATTATGCATCTCCTAATATACTGTGTGCTGCTGAGGACCCTGCTCCTCCCACTACAGTATATACAGTAACTGTCAGTGTGTGGATTCCTGCTACGACCATTCCCCTCCTCACATCATGTTACTACCACTGTCACATGCAGAACTGTCGTCACATGACATCATGCATGTCATGATATAGTCTGTGCTACTAGGCAATCTGTAGGGGTGTGTTACCCCCACAGTGTTTGTTTCCAGATTGTAAGTCATATGTGTACCAAGTTTGGTGTAAATTGCAGGAGGCATTCTGGAGTTATGCTGGAACATACATATACACATACATACATACATACTGTACATACATATACATACACACATCCATGTCACGATCCGGGTATCTGGACGCCATTTCTTACCCATCAGATGCCTCCTAAGGCTGGCTCAGCGCTCCAGGACCGGATCCCATCTGTTATCCTAATGTTCACATTCCTGCATCCTCTCCTGTCTCTCTGAGACGCTGTCACAGTAACGCCTTATTACATCTGGCATGGCGTCTCCCGCGGCCTCCGCCGCCGTCCCTGAGCTTCTGCATGCAGAGTGTCAGAGTGGCGATTACGTCAGCCGCGGCCTCCGCTGTGTCCGCGTGGTTGGATGTGCACTTGTCAGCCTGGCGTCTCCTGTCTCCAGTGGCCGGCGCCGCCATTACTGTTTTCATTACCACATGGATTACAAACCAAACTTCCCTCCAAGTGTCTGCATGGGCGCAGCCATCTTGGATTCTGTCAGCTGATCATTTCCTCCAATCTGTTGTCAGTATTGTTAATCTGCATAATTGCCTAGCCAATCCCTTCCTTGCTGCAGGTATAAATACACTGTGCCTGAGCAAGGAAGGCGTCAGTGCTTTGGTTGTCAAACCTAGTTCCTGTTTGTCTCTCTCCTGTGATTGTCTTCCAGGTTCCAGCTCCTGTCTCAAGACTTCCACCATAGAGACCCGCACCAGCATTCCACCTGCGGTGTAGCCTGACTCTCCAATCCATTGTGGATTCATCTGTTTCCAGCTACAACATTACCTGCTTCCAGCTCAGCTTCCAGCAGAGTACAGCTTCCCTTAAAGGGCCGGTGTCCTTTCTACACTTTACCACTCTCCACCGGTATTATTATTTCTCCGCTCTCAAGTTCTACATTTCAGTTCATATTTCATCGCTCCCAAGTTCATTTATTATTTAACTGGTTCCAGCCAGTATCCACTCCGTGCTAACAACAGTCTGGTTCCAGCCAGTATCCACAGCAGCTGTTTTATCTTCAGCAACCCAGCTTTTCCTGGAACACCAGCTGGCACAATCCTGGGTTATCTCCATTGCTACAGTCGGGCCTGGTAAGGACTTTCCATCTAGAAGATCATAAGAACTATCTCACACTACCAGTGCCCTGTGGCTCCTGCCATCCTGTAGTACCCAGGAACTGTATTTATTCTTTGCTGACTTTTACGTTTTCTTTTACTGCTGCTGTGTTGCGGAGTTGTCATAATAAACATCATTGACTTTTATCCAAGTTGTCGTGGTCACGCCTTCGGGCAGTTATTATTCATGTTACTTACATGTCCAGGGGTCTGATACAACCTCCCAGGTTCCGGTACATCTCAGCCCCTACAACTGAGGCTGCCTCCCGTCAGCTCAGGCCCTCAGTTGTGACAGTAAGCACTGACCTAATGAATCCAGCCGGAGACCAGGATCAAGCGGCCAGGCCGATGCAAGAACTGGCAGCCCGACTAGAACATCAGGAGGCTGCACAGGGCCACATCATCCGCTGTCTCCAGGATCTCTCTACTCGGCTGGATGGGATTCAGACAACTCTCCGTGGATCAGGCGCGTCTGGTGCGTCAACCACAGTAACTCCAGCTATAACCCCACCCACCTTACCCATTTCTGCTCCACGTCTTCATCTTCCAACGCCAGCAAAATTTGATGGATCTCCAAGATTCTGCAGGGGATTTCTCAACCAGTGTGAGATTCAGTTTGAGCTACAACCTGGCAATTTTCCCAGTGACCGTACAAAAATTGCCTACATTATTTCTCTTCTCAGTGGCTCAGCCCTTGATTGGGCATCACCGTTATGAGAGAGGTCCGACACCCTGCTATCTTCCTACACTGCCTTCGTGTCAACATTCAGGCGCATCTTCGACGAGCCAGGCCGGGTAACCTCAGCTTCATCCGAGATTCTCCGTTTACGCCAGGGGTCACGTACTGTAGGACAATATCTGATACAGTTCCAGATCCTGGCATCCGAACTGGCATGGAACGACGAGGCCCTGTATGCTGCATTCTGGCATGGCTTATCTGAGCGTATTAAAGATGAGTTAGCTACCAGAGACTTACCTTCTAAGTTAGATGAGCTAATCTCACTCTGCACGAAAGTTGATTTACGTTTCAGAGAGAGAGCAACTGAACGTGGAAGATCATCTGCTCCAAAATCTTCTGCTCCTCCTCCTCGTCAACTGTCACCATCTAAAGATGAGCCCATGCAACTTGGCCATTCCCGTTTAACTCCTGCTGAGCGCCGAAGACGTCTCTCCGAGTTTCTCTGTCTCTATTGTGCAGCTCCGTCTCACACCATTAATGCCTGTCCCAAACGTCCGGGAAACTCCAAATCCTAGCTCGCCAAGGAGAGGGCCGGCTAGGAGTAATGATCTCCTCTCCATCTCCTCAAGATTGTAATCTCCCAGTCTCGCTTCAAGTTGCTCAACGTTATCGGAACGTCATTGCCCTCCTTGATTCCGGAGCAGCTGGGAACTTTATTACCGAAGCCTATGTTAAACGGTGGTCCCTACCCACCGAGAGACTTCCTTCGTCCATTTCTTTAACTGCCGTGGATGGCAGCAAAATTTTTGATGCAGTCATTTCTTTAAGGACTCTACCAGTTCGTCTGAGAGTGGGAGTTCTTCATTCCGAACTTATTTCTTTTTTAGTGATTCCAAGAGCCACACATCCTGTGGTCCTGGGCCTTCCATGGCTCCGTCTTCACAATCCTACAATTGATTGGACGACTACGCAAATCCTGGCATGGGGTTCCTCCTGTGCTGAGACATGTTTGTTTAAAGTATTGCCTGTCTGTTCTTCCTCCCCCAGGTCGTCTGATGTTCCACCTCCTCCATATCAAGATTTCACGGATGTGTTCAGTAAAGCTTCTGCTGATATCCTTCCTCCTCATAGAGAATGGGACTGTCCGATTGATCTCGTTCCAGGGAAGGTTCCACCTCGAGGCCGAACTTATCCGTTGTCTCTGCCTGAGACGCATTCTATGGAGGAATATATTAAAGAGAACCTAGCAAAGGGGTTCATTCGACCTTCTTCTTCTCCAGCCGGCGCAGGCTTCTTTTTTGTAAAAAAGAAAGATGGTGGTCTGCGGCCGTGCATCGACTACAGAGGTTTGAACGACATTACCATCAAGGAAAAAAAGAAAAAAATATGTGTGGGTTCTGGCGCAAATAGAGTTAGCTGCCCAATCCTACCTTCCTATGATCTGCCCAAATCCAGATCACAAAGAGAGACAAGTGAAATTTAATTGGTGGAAGGAAGATCAAAAGGCGCTGCTATACAGATAATGACAGAGATATAAATATACTTGCAAACTTTTTGATCCTTTGTTGATCTTTCTCTCTTGATTCAATGATTACAAGGTGTATACATGCAATAAAGAAAAAAATGAACAGCATATGTGTAGTAATGTCTATAATAAGTTCAATATTCTGTGAGTTCTCCGATGGAAACAGAACCCTAGGGTGTGTGGGATTTTCTTGATAGAAGATAAGGACAGTTCCTCACCACCACTTCACAAACATAGGTACACGTACCAAAACTCACTTAGAGTTAAATATCACCATGCGCATAAAGGTTTCTTTTCTACTTCCAACAATAACATATGAAGCAGGCTTTATTCAATCAAAACGTACCACACTCACGTTTTCAGCAGGTGATACTCCACACGTAGCGGTTTCTTTAAAGGATGAATAACTCTTCTCTTCCAAAAAGAATTAATTTATTGGAGCATATAACAATTTAAAAAACAATTATAAAAAATCTCCTAGTTTTTGTTTCCCAAAAAATCCAGGATAGAACAAATGTGTGTCAGAATGAAATGAGACAATCGCAGGTGAATTCCGGACTTACACTTGCGGACACAGATGTTACAAATTACCTTGGATTAGTGGGAACTTAGGAGGATAAAAAAGAAGAATCACTGTCTGAAATCACCAACGCCGTTTCGACACAAAGTCTTTTTCAAGGTGGATGCTCAGACAGTGATTTACAGCCACATTTATACCAGTGAACAGGAAGTGGGAATGCATCATGGGTAATTCAAGTAAAAAATGAATAAACATATTTTCTTATCTTTCTTCATATTAATAACAAATACAGCACATCCTAATGCTCCCCTCACTATTAAATTTTTAATTTCATAAATATTCTGTACTCATATGGCTTGGAAAACATCGTGGTCGCGGCCAGCCGCACTTCCGCGTTCCACGATGCGTTCCATTGCCCGGAAGTAGGTCGCGGTCATGTGACATCTGCTTCCGTTCTTACCAGTGAATGTAATAGCAGATTAATGTGATCGCGGTCAGGTGAATTCTGCGTCTCAGGGTGCGTTCCAGCACCCGGACATGGGCCGCAATCACATGATGTTTCTTCCCCATTCACAGGGAATATTATTTACTACGTGCCCGGTTACCTGGCAACAGTAGTAAAACAGCTCACAGTGCGTTCCAGTTCCCGGAAGGTGGTGGGCACATAGAACCAATCCTCTCCATTTACAGGGGATGATAGTACATGTGTGCCCAGATATAATAGATATAAAGCATATTCATTAGTTACAGCACATATCATCCATCTTACTCTAACAACCCATTGGTTGATGGACTTAGGGATTTTTTTAAAAGAACCTCCTAGGTAGTGTGTTTACATTCTAATAAAGTGTATTCTTTTTTTTTTGACACACAACAACCATATCAATAAAAACACTTTAAAACCATATTTAAAAAATAAAGGATAATGATAAGGAGAAGACTAAAATTAGTTACATGAACCATTTTAGCTCAAAGTCTGAATTTAAGCCACAAGGGATAAGAGTGTTCAATTTAAAAATCCACTGCATCTCAGCTTTTGCAAGATTTGTCTCCAAATCTCTATCCCTCCAATTTGATCTAATTTGCTGGATTCCCATAAAGGAGGATATTTTTGATGTTGAACAATTATGTTTCTTAGCAAAATGATCAGAGAGGGAGTGGGTCTGCAGTCCTCTTTTTACATTACGTATATGTTCTGCAATCCTAGTTTTTAAAGCTCTCCCTGTCCTACCTACATACAGCAACCCACAATCACATTTTATCAAATAAATGACATTAATTGTGTGGCACGTAATGAAATTATTTATTTCATAGTTAGTATTATTGACTGAAAAATTGGTTGTTTTGGAACTTTCTGAGGATATGGTTCTACATGCTATACATGTACCACACCTGTGGAAGCCTTTCGTGCGTATGGGATTGGATGAATTGAATGGTAATGCACTTTTTACTAATGCGTTTTTTAAGTTTTTTCCTCTTCTATAAATAAATCTGGGTTGGGCAGGAATAATGTCTTTCAACACCGGATCTCTTAGAAGGAGATGCCAGTGTTGGCGAATTATATATTCCTGTTTCTTATAGTTAACCCCAAAACCAGATATAAAGGCCCACTCTGCTTGATTATTGATAGATGTCTTCTTTTCCTTATTTAGGATTTCTTTCCTGTCAAGCCTTTCTACTTCTTCTTCTGCCTTCATAAGGAGCTTTGGATCATATCCCTTTTTCAAGAATTTGTTTTTCATTTCTTTCTTCTGATCATTGTAATGCTGAGGTTCGCTACAATTCCTTTTTAACCTCAGAAATTGTCCTTTTGGGATTCCTCTTATCCATTGGGGATGATGTTGACTTGAAAAAGGCAGGAGACTATTAGAATCCGTTGGTTTTGTATAACCTTTCGTGTGTATGGCGTCATCCTTAATATAAATAGTCAAGTCTAGGAAGTTAATTCTCTCCTGACTTATATCAAAGGTTAATATTATATTCATAGTGTTAATATTCAAGTCAGAGCATAGTTTTTCCAGATTGGATCGTTCTCCTTTCCATACAAAGATGATATCGTCGATGTACCTAAACCATGACACCAAGTCCGCACCGGCCAGCGAGTTGTTGTATACTGAGTCTTCCTCCCATTTTGACATGAAGAGGTTCGCATAGCTCGGTGCGAACTTGGTGCCCATGGCGGTCCCGACTTTCTGCAAAAAATATTCCCCATTGAAGAAGAAATAATTATTAGTAAGTACAAATTGGATGCTTTCCAAAATAAATTCTATTTTTTCTTGTTCCATTTCAGATCTTTCCAAGTGCCATTTCACTGCATTCAAACCATCACTGTGATTAATTATGGTATACAATGATGTGACATCAGCTGTAACTAGAAAGGAATTTTGATGCCACTCTAACTTTGACAGTTTGTTAATTGTGTCCGTTGTGTCTTTGAGGTGTGATTTACCTTTTATTACAAGTGGTTGTAAATAAAAATCAATCATCTCAGAAAGATTCGTGGTTAAACTACCAACCCCAGAAATGATCGGGCGCCCCGGAGGTCGCACTGGGTCCTTGTGAATTTTAGGTAGGGTATATATGGTGGGGGTTTTTGGATGCTCAACATTTAAGAATTCAAACTCTTTTTTTGTCAGAATACCTTTTTCCAGATATTTGGTAATATGTTTTAAATAATTGCTTTAAATCTTCATCGTTGGATCTACTTTTAATTTTTGATATGTCCCATTTGAATTAAGTTGGGCCATGATTTCTTCAATATAGTCCGATTTATTTTGGACTGTTATACCCCCACCTTTATCACACGGTTTTATGATTATATTTTTGTCATCCTTTAATGATTTTATTGCTAATCTTTCTTTTTTAGTGATATTGTGTTTTCTTTTTGATTTATTTGTTCGTAACGCTTTAATTTTCTGGAAGTCTTCTGCAACTGATTTAGTAAAGCTTTCTACCATGCATCCCTTCACATGCGATGGACAGAAAGTGGATCTTTTTTTAAAAGGGGTTTCCACTACTTGACTTTCCATTGGGGTGTTTTTCTCCGCATTGAGTGCAAAAAATTTTTTTAAGCTGAGTTTTCTTGAAAATTTTTGAACATCAATATGGGCTTCAAAAGCATCAGTACTGGAGGTCGGGGCAAATTTCAATCCTTTTTTTAGAACACTATGCTCTTCTTCAGTCAATTTATGAGAACTTAAATTAAATATTTTAATTTCATCCGCACTCTCTGTATCTTCTGTTCCACAGACGTCATCTTTCTTTTTCTTTTTTCTTTTTCCTCTCTTTTTTTGTCCACCCCTTTTCCCCCGACTTTTTAATTTGACTATCTCATGTTTCTCCAATTGTCTCGACGTTCTAAAAAAGGCCCTCTATTCTCTCTAAAGTTGTCAAATGCCTCGAATCTATTGTAGGTATCCAGTGGGGGTCTATTATTCCACCTATTATATCGGAAATCCCTTCTGGCAAATCTCCTCGGATATGTCCAATTGGTTTGTTGGAAACGATCTTCATCTCTATTTCTTGGTGGGTATCTTCCTCCTACTTGTCTTGAATAGTTTTCATAGATTGATGGATCTTTTTGTTGATATTCATCTTGATGGAATGTGACTTTTTTCCTTTTCCAATCTTCACGTTCTTCATTATCTGTGGACGGTGATTGTACTTGATGTTTCCCTTTATTTCTATTTTTATTCTTTTTATTTTTTATTTTCATGTTCTTCTCACCGTCATTACCTCCATTTCTATAAAATTTATGATCCCTTTTTAATTTCTTCTGTTTCTTTTCAATTAGTTCTTTTGTGTGTTTACTGATATTGATTTCCATTTCCTTATCTAAAATTACAAATTCTGGTAATTGTTGGTACGGTTGAACCATTGTTTGTAAAGTTTTTATTTTATCGTTGAGGCCAAGTAATTTATCTCTCCTTTCTTTTATTATCAATTTTATCAAAGAGAAGGAACAGATTTCTAGAATTTTTTCCCATTCTCTTTTAAACTGTTCACTGGAATCTCCAAAGCTAGGGGATTTTTTAATCCTTAAGCCTTTTGGTATGATGTTATCTGCTTGATATTTCTCGAGGGTTGCTATCTCCCACCAAAGCGAGTTCTCTTTTAATAATAAGGACTCTAATTTACTCATTGCCGTTTCTAAATCATCATCCGTTAATTCTTCATTCTCTAAACAACAATCCAATTTAAATACTTCTTTTAGGGTTTCTTGTCTTTCTTTCAAATGTCTAAACATTTGTGTCCGCAAGTGTAAGTCCGGAATTCACCTGCGATTGTCTCATTTCATTCTGACACACATTTGTTCTATCCTGGATTTTTTGGGAAACAAAAACTAGGAGATTTTTTATAATTGTTTTTTAAATTGTTATATGCTCCAATAAATTAATTCTTTTTGGAAGAGAAGAGTTATTCATCCTTTAAAGAAACCGCTACGTGTGGAGTATCACCTGCTGAAAACGTGAGTGTGGTACGTTTTGATTGAATAAAGCCTGCTTCATATGTTATTGTTGGAAGTAGAAAAGAAACCTTTATGCGCATGGTGATATTTAACTCTAAGTGAGTTTTGGTACGTGTACCTATGTTTGTGAAGTGGTGGTGAGGAACTGTCCTTATCTTCTATCAAGAAAATCCCACACACCCTAGGGTTCTGTTTCCATCGGAGAACTCACAGAATATTGAACTTATTATAGACATTACTACACATATGCTGTTCATTTTTTTCTTTATTGCATGTATACACCTTGTAATCATTGAATCAAGAGAGAAAGATCAACAAAGGATCAAAAAGTTTGCAAGTATATTTATATCTCTGTCATTATCTGTATAGCAGCGCCTTTTGATCTTCCTTCCACCAATTAAATTTCACTTGACATTACCATCAAGAACCGTTATCCTTTACCCCTGATTACTGAGCTCTTTGACAGAGTTAGCGGAGCTACCATCTTTACAAAGCTGGACTTGCGAGGTGCATACAATCTCATCCGGATCCGTGAGGGTGACGAGTGGAAGACCGCCTTTAACACCCGTGACGGACATTATGAGTACCTCGTCATGCCCTTCGGATTGAGCAATGCTCCAGCTGTCTTCCAGCATTTTGTCAATGAGATCTTCAGAGACATTCTATACCGTCATGTCGTGGTCTATCTAGACGATATCCTCATTTTTGCCAACGATTTAGAGGAACATCGTTTTTGGGTTAAAGAGGTTCTGTCCCGTCTCCGTGTCAATCATCTCTATTGCAAATTAGAAAAATGCGTCTTTGAAGTCAAGTCCATTCCGTTTCTAGGGTACATTGTGTCCGGTTCCGGACTAGAGATGGATCCTGAGAAACTACAAGCAATCCAAAATTGGCCGGTACCCTTAACCCTCAAAGGGGTCCAGAGGTTCTTAGGGTTCGCCAACTATTACCGAAAGTTTATACGAGACTTTTCCACCATTGTGGCGCCTATTACTGCTTTCACTAAGAAGGGTGCTAACCCGTCCAAGTGGTCTGAAGAAGCCATGCAAGCATTTCATCTTTTAAAACAAAGGTTCATCTCTGCGCCTGTTCTGAAACAGCCTGACATCGACTCTCCTTTCATCTTAGAGGTGGATGCCTCCTCCGTTGGAGTAGGAGCGGTGTTATCTCAGAGGGCTAAAGATGGCCATTTACACCCTTGCAGTTTCTTCTCCCGGAAGTTCTCCCCAGCGGAGCGCAACTATGCCATTGGCGACCAGGAGTTGCTAGCCATCAAGCTCGCTCTAGAAGAGTGGAGGTATCTGTTGGAGGGAGCTTCTCATTCAATCACCATACTTACAGACCACAAGAACCTTTTATACCTGAAGGGCGCACAATGTCTCAACCCTCGTCAGGCCAGATGGGCACTTTTCTTTTCCAGGTTCGACTTTAAACTCCAGTTCTGTCCGGGCTCTCAGAATCGCAAGGCCGATGCCCTTTCCCGCTCATGGGAGCAAGAAAATGAGTCAGAGTCTTCAGACAAGCATCCTATTATAAATCCGTTGGCATTCTCCACGGTAGGGATGGACTCTACGCCCCCATCAGGGAAAAGTTTTGTGAAGCCGATGCTAAGGAAGAAGCTCATGCATTGGGCCCATGCTTCCCGTTTTGCCGGACATACAGGTATCCAAAAAACCCTGGAGTTTATCTCTAGGTCCTATTGGTGGCCAACTCTGAAAAAGGACGTCTTGGAGTTTATTGCATCTTGCCCAAAGTGTGCCCAACATAAAGTATCCCGCCAGTCGCCTGCGGGGCAACTGGTTCCACTATCCGTTCCCCGTCGACCATGGACCCACTTGTCGATGGATTTCATTACAGACTTACCCATGTGCAACAAGTTCAATACCATCTGGGTGGTAGTTGACCGGTTCACCAAGATGGCACACTTCATTCCTCTCACCGGTCTTCCGTCAGCTTCCAAGTTGGCTCAAGTATTCATACAAGAAATCTTCCGACTCCACGGTCTTCCTGAAGAAATTATCTCAGATCGAGGAGTTCAATTCACAGCCAAATTCTGGCGAAGTTTATGTCAAGTCCTCCAAGTCAAGCTAAAGTTTTCCACGGCTTACCATCCTCAGACCAATGGTCAAACCGAGAGGGTGAATCAGGACTTGGAGGCCTTCCTCCGCATCTATGTGTCCTCCTCTCAAGATGACTGGGTTCAATTACTTCCCTGGGCCGAGTTCTGTCATAACAACCAGTATCATTCTTCATCTGCTTCAACACCATTCTTCACTAACTTTGGATTCCACCCTAAAGTTCCTGAGTTCCAACCGCTTCCAGCAACTTCTGTTCCCGCAGTGGATATCACCTTGCATCAGTTTGCCAATATCTGGAAGAGCGTACGATCAGCTCTGCTCAAGGCATCGTTCAGGTACAAGAAGTTTGCGGATAAGAAGCGTCGAGCAGTTCCTGCTCTCAAGGTGGGTGATCGGGTATGGTTATCCACGAAGAATTTGAGGTTAAGAGTTCCCAGTATGAAGTTTGCACCTCGCTATATCGGTCCTTTCAAGATTGAACAAGTCATCAATCCTGTTGCTTACAGACTCCAGTTGCCTCCCTTCTTAAAAATACCCAGGACATTCCATGTTTCCCTGTTGAAACCGCTGATCTTGAATCGGTTTCATTCCTCACTTCCTCCAACTCCGAAAGTCCAAACTCAACGAGGCGTTGAGTATGAAGTGGCCAAGATCCTGGACTCACGTCACCGTTACGGTCAACTACAGTATCTTATTGACTGGAAGGGTTACGGCCCTGAGGAACGTTCATGGACCAATGCTTCTGATGTCCATGCTCCTGCCTTGGTCCGGAGATTCCATTCCAAGTTTCCTCAAAAGCCAAAGAAGTGTCCTGGGGCCACTCCAAAAGGGGGGGGTGCTGTCACGATCCGGGTATCTGGACGCCATTTCTTACCCATCAGATGCCTCCTAAGGCTGGCTCAGCGCTCCAGGACCGGATCCCATCTGTTATCCTAATGTTCACATTCCTGCATCCTCTCCTGTCTCTCTGAGACGCTGTCACAGTAACGCCTTATTACATCTGGCATGGCGTCTCCCGCGGCCTCCGCCGCCGTCCCTGAGCTTCTGCATGCAGAGTGTCAGAGTGGCGATTACGTCAGCCGCGGCCTCCGCTGTGTCCGCGTGGTTGGATGTGCACTTGTCAGCCTGGCGTCTCCTGTCTCCAGTGGCCGGCGCCGCCATTACTGTTTTCATTACCACATGGATTACAAACCAAACTTCCCTCCAAGTGTCTGCATGGGCGCAGCCATCTTGGATTCTGTCAGCTGATCATTTCCTCCAATCTGTTGTCAGTATTGTTAATCTGCATAATTGCCTAGCCAATCCCTTCCTTGCTGCAGGTATAAATACACTGTGCCTGAGCAAGGAAGGCGTCAGTGCTTTGGTTGTCAAACCTAGTTCCTGTTTGTCTCTCTCCTGTGATTGTCTTCCAGGTTCCAGCTCCTGTCTCAAGACTTCCACCATAGAGACCCGCACCAGCATTCCACCTGCGGTGTAGCCTGACTCTCCAATCCATTGTGGATTCATCTGTTTCCAGCTACAACATTACCTGCTTCCAGCTCAGCTTTCAGCAGAGTACAGCTTCCCTTAAAGGGCCGGTGTCCTTTCTACACTTTACCACTCTCCACCGGTATTATTATTTCTCCGCTCTCAAGTTCTACATTTCAGTTCATATTTCATCGCTCCCAAGTTCATCTATTATTTAACTGGTTCCAGCCAGTATCCACTCCGTGCTAACAACAGTCTGGTTCCAGCCAGTATCCACAGCAGCTGTTTTACCTTCAGCAACCCAGCTTTTCCTGGAACACCAGCTGGCACAATCCTGGGTTATCTCCATTGCTACAGTCGGGCCTGGTAAGGACTTTCCATCTAGAAGATCATAAGAACTATCTCACACTACCAGTGCCCTGTGGCTCCTGCCATCCTGTAGTACCCAGGAACTGTATTTATTATTTGCTGACTTTTACGTTTTCTTTTACTGCTGCTGTGTTGCGGAGTTGTCATAATAAACATCATTGACTTTTATCCAAGTTGTCGTGGTCACGCCTTCGGGCAGTTATTATTCATGTTACTTACATGTCCAGGGGTCTGATACAACCTCCCAGGTTCCGGTACATCTCAGCCCCTACAACTGAGGCTGCCTCCCGTCAGCTCAGGCCCTCAGTTGTGACAATCCATTTTTGTCGATTACCGTGGATGGACAGTGACATTTGTAAAACCGGTTCTTAGCAAGCACTTTGGACCTAAGGAGAAGCTACCTGCCAAGTTTCAAGATTGTAGGCCTTGTGGTTTAAGAGATTTTGTGATAAGTCAGTGAGTCAATCTCCTTTTTTGCCTTTTATATCTATAGATAGACAGAATATTCAGCAAGAGGGCACTCATCAGTATAAAGGCATTTCTCTTTTATTTAATTTTGATCATAATTACCACCAATAAGGTCGATGTTTTGGCCCCGTAGGGTCATTATCAAGACCATAGCTTAGGACAGCAATCCACACAGCACATCAGTCAGGAGGTGTACTAAAGTTACTTACTAAAAACACACTGTCAGGAATCGGCATTCAGTGGCATCTCACCTACCAGCGTGCTGGTGTGCAGGCCTCCAGAGGTCACGGCCCCAGTATGCGGTTGCATGAATGCTCTGTCTGCGGGCATGGTGCCCATTGTCATTGTGTACCCCTGAAGTCCATCTAGTGTGTACCCACCATCTGTGCAGCATGGGTTCCACCATGATACTTGCGGTCAGCTGACTTGTAAACACCCAATCCTGCGCTGTGTCTGCACACATGATTCAAGCATCCAATGCCTGCTGACCAGGGGGTATAAATCCAGAACATCGGCTCAGTCTTATCGCCTTGAACGACACGTCACATCCAGTGTACAGCGTCTCCTGGCTCCAGTGATTTCCTTGCTCCAGTGTCTCCGTGGAACTACAGGCTCCAGCCATCCTGCTCTGCTACAACTCCTTCCACAGTCAGCTTCCACCTCTGTATGCAGTAAGAGACTCTCTCTAGGTGCTACTTACCATTCTCACCTGTGTGCTGTTTATCTGCATTCAGCACTGTACTATTACATCTGGCACTTAAAACAACCAGCTTGCAATTTGCAAATTGTCTCCTGCTTTGGCCTTGCTTGGCTTTGTGGACTTGTGCATATATACAGACTGTGTGAATCTATTGCTGTTGGTTTCCAGACCAATCTCCGGAGTTACTATTGCCTGTGTTCACTGTTATCAGCTGCATTACTATCGTCTGCATATTAGATCCTGTTACCATCGACTTCCAAGTCGACCATCGATGTTTGCCATCGGCTTCGAGGCCGGTCATCGCTGTTATTAATTTCACTGGTTTACAGATCATCACCTGTGACTGTCAGCTTCTTTGCTCAAACCATCAGCATTGTTATTGTGCTTCAGTGACTGTTCATAACTCTGTGTGCTAAATAAATATAATTGCGCACATGCGCAGGAATCTTCTACAGCCTCCTTGTTTCCTCCACCACTGACCCACTAGTGCCCCCTCCGAGTACAGACACAGTTACAGACCTGACACATGTAGTAACTAATACCATTGTATATCTGCATATGTAATACCCAGTCATTAGTAGTGTACCTCCAAAGACATTATTTGAGTGACCACAGCGTCATGTAGTATATTATAGCGCTATGAGCCAGTCTACTCACCACAACAGCCACATTAGTCGCACCCAGCCAGCAGTGCACTACCTGGAAGTTCCAATGCGTTCCACCGGCAATGTTACAGGTGCAACAAGGCCGGAAGTGTCATACCAGGAAATGCTGATGAGTTCCACTGGTAGTGTCACAGTGTAGGCGAGTCACAGCCAGAGGCGTCATACCAAAAGGTAGCCGCGCATACCACTCTTAGTACATTACGACCACTAATGCCAACCAAGGGTGTAGTAACAGGAAGCAGAAGTAGAAAGCGGTCCATCTAGGATCGAGTAATGCGTTTCAAATGAAAGCATCATGTGTTACACTTGGAATATTGGCCCTCATTCCGAGTTGTTCGCTCGCTAGCCGCTTTTCGCAGCAGTGCACACGCTAAGCCGCCGCCCTCTGGGAGTGAATCTTAGCTTAGCTGAATTGCGAACGAAGTATTCGCAATATTGCGAAAAGATTTTTCTTTGCAGTTTGAGTAGCTCGAGACTTACTCTTCCAGTGCGATCAGTTCAGTGCTTGTCGTTCCTGGTTTGACGTCACAAACACACCCAGCGTTCGCCCAAACACTCCCCCGTTTCTCCAGCCACTCCCGCGTTTTTCCCAGAAACGGCAGCGTTTTTTCACACACTCCCATAAAACGGCCAGTTTCCGCCCAGAAACACCCACTTCCTGTCAATCACACAACGATCAGCAGAACGAAGAAAAAACCTTGCAATGCCGTGAGTAAAATACCAAACTTCTTAGCAAATTTACTTGGCGCAGCCGCAGTGCGAACATTGCGCATGCGCAGTTAGCGGAAAATCGCACGATGCGAAGGAAAAGAACGAGCGAACAACTCGGAATGAGGGCCCTTGTTTTAAATCATACACAAACTAATCAGAACCATATACCTTATAAATCCACATGTACAGAGGAGCCCTGGGTTTTCACAATCAAACATGGACATATAACAGCATCATACACAAGACCAATAATTATAATGATAATAATGGTAGTGTTGCTCATTCTGAATTCAAAGGTTGTGTATAAAAAATAACAATAATAGTAATTTTAAAAAAACAAAAAAGTTAAAAAAAGTTTGAAAAAATGAAAAAAAAAGAGAGAGAAATCAACAATAAAGGATGTCACCATCTTGGGCGGTCCAAAAGTGAAGCAGTTAACGTAAGAATATGTTTAATGGCAGCATCTCATTAAGTTCAGCAGGTGCAACAGTATTTAAAGTATAAATCTATTTGGACTACAGCTTCTTAAGTTGTAATTCACGATCCCCACCATGCTGGGGCGCTGGTCCATGATCAATCATCATACACCGTAAGGTTGAAACCTGGTGACCTGCTGCTAAGAAGTGTATCGCCAGCGGCTTATCAGTAACACCACTCGCTAGAGCTTCACGAATGGAGTAATGGTGGTTGTTCATTCATTCACGAAAATTAGAGTTATGGTAGCCTTACCTTTGTTAAATCTCTTTCTTCGAGGTTCATAGAATCCACAGGGAGAACATCAGGGGTTGTAGGTGGTGGATGAGAGTCCGGGCACAAAACAGTTAAGCTTTCCGGCTTCCCAGAATGCTCTGCTCCTCTCCCCTGTAACCCCGCCTCCATGCTCAGGCAGGTCAGTTTTGTTAAGAAGCCCAAAGCAGGAAGTTTATAGGAGAGAAGAAAGATATTGTACACATAAGAACACATTCTTACCGACAGGAGAAAGGAAACAGTGACTAATGCCACAAAAACCAGAGAGGCCAGGTGTGTCAGGGTGGGCACCTTTTAAACCCTATGAACCTTGAAGAAAGAGAGTTAACAAAGGTAAGTCTACCATAACTCTCGTTTTCTTCTTCTTGAGGTCCGCTGACTCTAAGGCTTCAAAAAAGGGCTCTTGAAGTGCCTCCAATACTACAGAGAGAACCCATGGAGCTACCAGGGGTATATATGGAGGTTGTACATGTAAGACCCCTTGAAAAAAAATACATACGTATATCCGGGGGAGTGTAGCAATTTTTCTCTGAAACCATACTGATAGGGAAATGTGTACTTTCAGAGTAGAAAGGAGTAAACCTAGGAGTAAACCTAGATTCAGGCCAGTATTCTTTAAACATTAAATATAGTTGTACCGTAGCGTTTAGAAGCGCATCATGTGAAATAGCTATGCCATATCCTATAATATATGTGCTGAATCAGGCTTGCATGCCTTAAGCATCGTTTGAATTACAGAGGTTGAAAATCCTTTTGCTCTTAAAATGGATGATTCAAAGACAGCTGGTTCAGGTCCTGATGTAGACATGGCCCTTGAAAAAGAAGGTCCCATTGCTGAGGAAGTTGAAGGGGTTGCCCTATTGAAAGGCTCTGTGGGTCTGAGAACCAGTGCTGTCTGGGCCATGCTGGGGCCATCAGAATGTGGTTTCCTCCTTCTTGTTTGAATTTCTTTATTAACCTTGGAAGAAGGAATACTGGGGGAAATATGTATGGTAGATGTAAGGTCCATTGTACTGCTAGAGCATCCACGAATGCAGCTTGTAGATCCCGTGACCTGGATCCGTATACTGGGACCTTGTGGCTGTGACATGATGCCATCAGATTCACGTCTGGCCGGCCCCACATGCCCACTAGTAGTTGGAACACTTCTGGGTGGAGAGCCCATTTGCAAGTGTGCACATCCTGACAACTGAGAAAGTCTGCTTCCCAGTTGGGGAGGCCTGGTATGAACACTGCTGATATGGCCGGAAGATGACATTCGGCCCACTTTAGTATGTTGGCTACCTCTTGCATTGCCCTTTTGCTGTGAGTGCCGTCTTGGTGATTGATATATGCCACTGTTGTGGCATTGTCGCATAGAATTTGCACAGGCCTGCCATGGAGAATTCTGCCTGCCAGTGTCAATGCTTTGTATACTGCCCTCAGTTCCAGTACATTGATTGGTAACTGAGACTCTGCCAGGCTCCATCTCCCTTGAAATGAGTGTTGCTCGGTTACAGCTCCCCAACTGCGAAGGCTGGCATCTGTAGTGAGAAACACCCAATTCGGGATCCAGAAGGGGTGACCCCTGGTTAGGTGATTGCTGTGGAGCCACCAAGTTAATGATAGGCGACCCTCCGGAGTCAGAATTATTATCTGTCATGTGATCTGATGAGGCTGGTCATTCCATTTGGCTAGAATCAAAATTTGGAAAGGGCGAGAGTGAAATTGGACAAATTCTACCATGTCAAAAGTAGATACCATCAGGCCGAGGACTTGCATGGCCGGGTGAATTGACACCTGAGAATGGTGAAGGAACTGATGTATTTTGTCCCCTAGTTTCGATATTTTGTTCATTGGTAGAAACAGTCGTTGATTTTGAGAGTCTAGCAGGGCTCCCAGATGTACCATCCTTTGGGACGGTATGAGTGAGGAATTTTTCCAGTTGATAAGCTAACTGAGACTTTGTAGGAAGACTATCATATGGCCTAATTCAGTAAGGATTGCAAATTCTGGTAATTAGCAGAATTTTCAATCCTTCTATTCGCATGCTGGGGGCCGCCCATCGCAGGACAAGGCCGCCCAGCATGCTGACCGCCGCCTCCCCCATTCAACAAGCAGAAATTGTGATTGCAAATTCTATGCGAAAATGCCACAACAGTGGCATATATCAATCACCATGTCATGCAGCCGCCGCAGTCACGCCTCCGTTTGCGTCACGCCGCCCCTGCACCATGACTGCCTCTGCCTGATTGATAGGCAGAGGCGATCGCATTTTCATGTGCAGGACGGCGCTACGAATGCACGCACATGTTTTTTGTAATTTTTGCAGTTGGATCAAACACTGCGATCCAACCTGAATTAGCCCAATTGTTTGTAATTTGCTGTGCAACTCCTCCTGTGAACTGTCCAGGAGCAGTATGTCGTCCAGATAAGGAAGTATCCTGATTCCCTGACGATGCAGGTGTGCTGCCATGTCTGCAAAGACGTTTGTAAATATTCTGGGCACTGTAGCCAGGTCAAACAGCAGCACCTGGAACTGATGGTGCTGGCTTAGTTAACCACAGGCATTGTTGATGTGACAGTAGATACAGATATGCATCTTGTATGTCCAATGGCACCATGAAATCCCCCGGCTTCATTGCTAGAACTATGAAGCGTAGGCTTTCCATGCGAAACTTGGAAACTTTCACAAATCTTTTCAGTGATTTGAGATTGAGAATAGGTCTGTACTGTACGTCCCATTTAGCTTTGGTACAAGGAACAGGGACGAGTAATAAGCACTTCCTTTTTTAACCCTGAGGAACTGGGCACTATTATTCCTGACTGGAGGAGTGACTGAACCACTTTTTGTAGGATCTGAGACATTTCTGTGTCTGATGGAAGGCTTGTGTGAAAATGCTGCTGAGGGGGACGTCCTTTGAAAGAGATGGCACCCTCTTGCACCCAAGCATCTGAAGTGGTCTTGATCCAGACTTGTGTGAAGTGAAGAAGTTAGCCTCCCACACTGAGGTCCCCCAGGCAGAGGCGTCACCAGGTGTGGGTACACCCGGTACGCACTCTGCATTACTACACACCTGCCCCCCCCCCCCCCCCCCTTCCCACACTCACCCCGCCGAAGCCACGGGCGGACAGAAAGGGGTGTGGCCTAATTTAAAGGGGCGTGGCCTGCTGGTTTCCTCTTCTTCACTCCGGGGGGTGTATCCAGCTTCCTCGGAAATGCTGTCTGCCTACGGAGACTAGGTAGCCTGCAGTGCCGGCTCCTTTTCTGTGACAGGAGCCGAGTGCTGCAGAGGATTATCACACTGCAGCACTCGGCTCCTGTCACTGCAGAAGAGCCAGCACTTGGTGTCACCCCTTCCGTGGGTGATACCTGGGTGTGGGCCTCACCCCCCACACCCGCCTTTTGACGCCACTGCCCCCAGGGGCAGGCCCGCCCTGTCAGGCTTTGTGTTTATCAGGTTTTGATGTGGGTTGTCTTGATGCCCATTTCTTAGTCTTGGGCTTAGTAGACCTTGAGGCATTTTATTACCTACGCTTATCCTTTTGCTTTTCTTGTTGGGGAAAGGTATGAAATTTTTTAGCTCTTAGGCCGTGGTGTAGAGGCTGAAGGGAGAAAAGCTGTTTAGGCAGCCACTAAGGATGCCACTATTTTGTTTAGTTCTTCTCCAAACAGAACATCTCCCATAAAGGGCAGTACTTCCAGAGTTTTCCACTTTTCAAGAGCATAACCAAATAATGCGTCTTGCAAGTACTGATGTTGCCGACGCCTTTGCTGCCAACACACCAGCATCAGATAGTGCTTCCCCAATGTAAGAATTTGCTTTCTTGATACAATCCAAATATATTCTGCACTCTTCTGATATAACTAGAGGCAATTCCTCCTCTATTGTCTGCAACCAAGAGTCAATAGCTTTTGCTGCCCATGAGGCTGCTATTGTAGGTTTATTTACAGCACCCATCAGTGAAAAGATAGACTTGAGGTATTTTTCAATATGTCTATCTGTGGGTCCCTTTAATGATGAAATGGTTGTAAAATGTAAGGTAGATGTTATTACCAAACACGTGATATGAGAATCCACTAGAGGAGGAGTGTCCCATCTCGCACTATCTGCCAAAGGAATAGGATAGAGTCGTTTAGACAGAGAAAACCAGGGTTTTTCCAAGGTTCCTGTCTAATATCAATTAAATGGTCAGAATGTGGAAATTCTGAACTGATTATTTTCTGTTGTTTAAATACATTAGTTTTTTAGCAACAGATGCAGGTTCATCTTCAGATAACTGAAGGATCTGCCTAATTGCATATACAGTATTAATGACTCCTCTGCTACACATGAATCTGTGACAGAGAGAGTATTCTCTTCACCTTCCTCTTCAGATGACTCATTTGAGTCTGATATACGAGTGGACTGAGAGGAAGATGTAGTATTTCTAGTTAATCTAGAATTGTGATTGTTCCCTATCAACATCTTTTTAAAAGCTATAGATGTCTGTGCTAGACTTTGAACCAAACTTGCCAGAGATTCCACCCAGGTTGGATTTGTATCTGGGGCTGGTACTGACACAGGGGGATCCATGGCTGGTGTAAGTCTGTCCACTAGGGTAACTGTAAAGGAAGCCCAAGGAGGTTCCTGTGGTGGTACAGGAGTAGTTGACTGACCAGGAGGTGTATAACATTTAACACATAGTCCATCTTGTACAACATCCTGTGCAGATAATCCCACAGAGCACATTTTACATGAAAGCAATAATGGGGTTTCTGACTTTTTTGCCTTATTAGATATAACTGCAAAATGGGGTTCTAGCAGGAAATACAGTACAGTGACAGTAGTCTGCCAGATATATGTACACTGGGGCTGACATTGTTATTATGGGGTATTGTGTGTAGAATTTTGAGGACAATTTATTCTATTTTGAAATAAGGCTGTAACAAAACAAAATGTGGAAAAAGTGAAGCGCTGTGAATACTTTCCAGATGCACTGTATATTAACAGGAGAGGCAGTGGATGGGACTGAAAGTTTTGGGCAACCTACAGAAACCCTCCTTTGTTTATTAAGGACTCCCTGCTGAGCTATTATCCTCCCTTCTATTGCTGCGGTGCCTAATCTGGGATGCCAAAGGATTTATGTATATTGGAGCTGATAATGCTTATTAACAGGAGAGGTAGTGGATGGGATTGAAAGCTTTGAGCCTTCTACAGAAGCCCTCCTTCATTCAGTAAGGAATCCCTGCTTAGCTATTATCCTCCCTTTTATGTCTGGGGTGACTAATCTGCTGTAAAAAAAATTAATTCAAGTTTTGTTTTTTTTTACTCACATAAATGAGAAAATGGATAAAAGAACAGAAATCTTACATGGACATTTTCATTTTACATCTCTTCCAGATGGCAGGGTTGATAAAACCAAAGTTATTTGTAAACACTGCAAAGTTGAATTTTCTTATTACCGGAGTACATAGAGTCTGAAGTATCACTTAAATGCAATACACACCGTTGATACCAGCAAATCATCCACCCAAACAAGCAGCGGAGGGAGAGTTTGGCAGACTACGTTGGATACATCGTATGGGAGAAGTATGGACAGTGGTGCAAGTAGAAAAAATGTCTTACAGGTACTGTGCCAAAAAATGCCACGTGGGGCGTGGTACACATATGGTGGGGAGGGGCAGATACACATATGACCCCAATAGTGCCAGATACACGTTGCTCCACAGTGCTAGATATACATTGCCCCACAGTGCCAGATACACATTGCCTCACTGTGCCAGATACACAAATGCCCCCAGAGTGCCAGATATACATTGCCCTACAGTGCCAGATACACAAATGCCCCTACTGTGTCAGATATACATTGCCCCCCCAGCGCCAGATACAGAAATGCCCCCACAGTGCCAGATATGCCCCCAGTGCCAGATACAGAGATGCCCCCAGTGCCAAATAAACATTGCCTCACAGTGCCAGATACACATATGCCCCCACTGTGTCAGATATACATTGCCACCCAGTGCCAGATACAGAAATGCCCCCAAAGTGCCAGATATGCCCCCAGTGCCAGATACAGAAATGCCCCCAGTGCCAGATACACATGTCGCCCCAGTGCCAGATATGCCCCCAGTGCCAGATACAGAAATGCCCCCAGTGCCAGATATGCCCCCAGTGCCAGGTACACATGTCCCCGCAGTGCCAGATATGCCCCCAGTGCCAGATACACATGTCCCCACAGTGCCAGATACACATGTCCCCCCCAGTGCCAGATACACATGTCCCCACAGTGCCAGATATGCCCCCAGTGCCAAATACACATGTCCCCCAGTGCCAGATACACATGTTCCCCCAGTGCCAGATATGCCTCCAGTACCAGATACACATGTCCCCCCAGTGCCATATATGCCCCCAGTACCAGGTACACATGCTCCCCCTACCCCTGCTGCTCACCGCTGCTGCTGTCCTGTGTGTGAGGGGAGGTGAGCGCAGCGTGCGCCTCTCCTGCCCCTCAGTCTCCGGTGGCGATGCGGGTGTGTACCTATCCGTGAGCCAATCGAAGCTCATGGTCCGGCAGCCAATCAGGAGCCTTGGCTGCCAGTCCGCGAGCTCTGATTGGCTCACGGGCCGGCGCTGAATTTAAGGTAGACACTGAGGGACAGGAGAGGCGCAGCAGCGGCAGTGTACAGCATTGGAGGGAGGGAGGGAGGGAGCGTTGGCCCGTCGGCAGTGGGTACGGCGCACCCACGGCTAAATTCTTAAGGGTACGCCGTACCCACCCGTACCCGGGTGTGGTTCATCAAATCGACAGTGTCTAGGTCGACAATGTTTAGGTCGACCACTAGTACCCTGTGAAAGGCTGTTTTCGCCTGCTGTCAAATTGTACACAAGAAGAGAGTTTATTTATCATCTGAAAATGTAAAGACCAATGACCTTATGTGTCCTAGCAACTGGCTTGGTGCAGAGGTGTAATTAGAAAATGTAAAGTCACTAGGTCGACATGGATGGAAGGTCGACAGGGTTTCTAGGTCGACATGTGCTAGGTCGACAGGTCTAAAGGTCGACATGAGGATTTATTTATTTTTTGGTGTCGTTTTCTTCGTAGAGTGACCGGGATCCCAAATTAGTGCACCGCGTCCCCTCGCATTGCTCGCTTCGCTCGCCATGCTTCGGGCATGGTGCCTTCGCTCCGCTACCGCTTCGCTCGGCACACTTTACCGTTCCAATCGTAGTCCACGTGGATCGTTAAGCATGAAAAAATTAAAAAAAAAAATGTGAAAAACTCATGTCGACCTTTAGACCTGTCGACCTAGCACATGTCGACCTAGAAACCCTGTCGACCTTCCATCCATGTCGACCTAGTGACTGTCGACCTATAGTGGTCGACCTAAACATTGTCGACCTAGACACTGTCGATCTTCAGACCGGATCCCCCCGTACCCGCCCACTTGCACCGCTGAGTATAGATAAATGTCATAGCGAAGCTACAAATTGCAGGCCGATTAGTATTGTGGAAGATGATGGTCTGAGGAACGTTCTTAGGATCGGAACGAATGATGGCACGTTTATGCCTCCCTCAAGATGCACCATCACAAGAAGATTATATGTGTTGTATGAAAAGGAGAGGACTACAAAAGAGACGACGTTACAACATGCACCACATGTTGCTCTCACTGGAGACTACTGGACATCTCTGGGTAACCATAATTACCTCAGAGTTACAGTGCATTATAATGATGAACTGTGGGAGCTGCATTCACATGCTCTGACTGTAATGAAAACAGAAAAGAGACAATTTGCTGAAACGTGCGCAGAACATTTTATTCATGTTGCATAGCAGTGGAACATTTGAGATACAGTCGGCACACTTAGCACAGATGCAAGAAATCTGCTTGCTGCTGCAAGACATTTGCCTTTTAAACACATCACCTGCATTGCACACAGTCTCCAGTGTTCTGTTACAGTATCTCACAGAAAAATGCGTTTGACAATGTTCTGGCCAAATAAGGGAAAAGTTGCGGGCCACTTTAAACACAGTCCAGCAAGTGCTGCAGAATTAGAACAACAACAAATTGAACATGGACAAATGAAGGAGTCGCTTATACAAGACACTCCAACCAGATGGAATTCAACTCTGGATATAGTAAAAAATGTCCACAGAAACGAACAGCCACTGAGGGATGTCCTCACAACACACAACACCAAGATTGACATGCTAACTACAGCTGTAATGGACAAACTGCAGAGGTTGGAAATGCTACTGGATCCCTGCAGGTATATTTTTTATGTACGTCATATATATATTTTTTTTCACTGCTGGCGCTCGGGATCCCGGCGATCTAGATCCTCCTTCTGGAATCCCTACACCCCTTGAAATCCTGACACCGAAATCTTGAACAGAGTCAGGAGACCGGCGCCAGGATCAAAACAGCCAGAATCGTACGGACACCGGAGGTGTGTATTCTGCCGGGGAAGGGGCGGGGGTAGGTTTAGACACTTACTGGGGGGGTTAGAAAGCAGAGAGGGTTCAGTTTAGGCTGCGTGTGGCTTAGGCATCACCAGGGGAGGGTTAGAGTTAGGCTCTAGGCAGGGAGTGTTAAGGGTAGGGATGGTTTGTATACTTACCGGGGACTGTCAGGAATCTGGATGCCAGGATGCTGCTGTCAGTCTCCTGACCACCAGCATTCTCAGCGCTGGTCTCCCGTACCCAACGAAATGGGTTTGATTTTTTCTTCTGTTGCAGGTATGTGACTGAACTTCTGGGAGGAGAAAAGTATGTTTAATGCTCTGTGGTTCTGCCTGCTTTTTGCCATCTCTCTCGGGTCAGACCTGGAGACATGTAAGGAAAATGCCAACATTGCATATCTAAAGATTGCTATACATTGGACCCAAGCTTCAAGGACCTCAAGTGTGTACCCAAAGCTGATAGGGGTGAGGTGTGGGCCTCAGTCACCAACTTACTCAAGGAACAGAGGTTTGTTGCAGAGAAACCTGTGGAGGCAACATTAGAGCCACCAAACAAAAAGTTAGCCCTACTGACTGCTTCATCAGAGTCTGATTCTGAACAGGAGGAAGATTCAGTACAGAGTCCTGACAGGGCCGGATTAAGAGCCTCATGGGTCTGGTGCTGAAAATATTCAAGGGCCTATTACGAGACGCAGAGGGGGGGGGGGGGGGGGGGGCAAATATTGTGTGGGCATGGCCAGTGCCTTGTAGACCCCCTTCACTATCAGCCCCAATGTCTTTCCAAGTATGTAAAAGTATCATTTATGTGTGGAAAATAGAAATACAATTTAATGCTTATGATTTATGGCTGACTGTGTGGCTAGCTGTGCAGCTAGTGGCTTGTCACCATTATGCTGTCATGATGATGGGTCTATTTTTATGTGGAGGCCTGGAGCGGTGGCTCCATCCGCCCCATTGTTAATCTGGCCCTGATTCCTGTCCATTAGAGTGGTGGTCCAAACATGCAGGCTCACACAGCAGGCTGGCATCCATTGCACAGAAATACTTGGTGACACCTGCAACATCAGTACCCTGTGAAAGGCTGTTTTCGCCTGCTGTCAAATTGTACACAAGAAGAGAGTTTATTTATCATCTGAAAATGTAAAGACCAATGACCTTATATGTCTTAGCAACTGGCTTGGTGCAGAGGTGTAATTAGAAAATGTAAAGTCCAAGGAATGGACAGACTAAAAAGTCCCCTGCACAGAAAATCCCATCTGTGTATTTTCTTTTTTTTTTTGTGCTCTACCACTTCACCTCACTCTAACAGGGACACTTGCTACTGAACATATATAGACTGTTTATGCTGCTCCCTGATAAAACCATTGATTTCTCCTGGTACCTGTTCAGAAACACAAAAGAAAGATTTAGATTTATAAATATTAACTTGCTGTTGCTCGGAAGGTGTCTGTTATAATGTTATGATCGCGGCTCGTGACTCTGAGGGCAACTTGTTTTTCTATAACAAACTGGATAAACGTTAATGTCCTGCCAGTGGCAAATAGCCTTGGTTTTATATTTGATTTGATCACATTACATTAATGTTTAAAGTTGCGATTTGCAAGAAATATAGTTTAACTTTTTTTTTAACTGCTACTGTGTAATGGGAATACTGCTGTTAAAAAGCACCTTCTTTAAAGTGTTTACAAACCAAATGTTATTGTACTGTTGTTCATATAGAGTACTAATAGTATTTTTATATACCTACCGGTAAATACTTTTCTTGTATTCCGTAGAGGATGCTGGGGTCCATTTAGTACCATGGGGTATAGACGGGTCCGCAGGTGCCAGACTTTTTTACAGTGTGAACTGGCTCCTCCCTCTATGCCCCTCCTCCAGACCTCAGTATAGGAACTGTGCCCGAGGAGACGGACAAACATTGAGAGAAGGATTTACTTTAAGCTAGTGGCGAGATTCACACCAGCTCACACCGTTCCACCATGCCGCACAACATGGCATACAACTCAAAACATGCCAAAGAGCATGAATAACTTTGCAGTAACTGCTGAATAACAACTTAACACGTGATAACTTGTGTAAGAAAAAATATAATGCAGGAAAAAGGAGCACTGGGCGGGCGCCCAGCATCCTCTACGGACTACGAGAAAAGGATTTTCCGGTAGGTATATTAAAATCCTATTTTCTCTAACGTCCTAGAGGATGCTGGGGTCCATTTAGTACCATGGGGGAGAGTGCGGATGTTTCTGCAGAACTGACTGACCAAATTTAAGGTCGTCGGCAGCCAAGGTGTCAAATTTGTAAAACTTAGCAAATGTGTTTGCCCCTGACCAAGTAGCTGCTCGGCAAAGCTGTAAAGCCGAAACACCCCGGGCAGCTGCCCTGGAAGAACCCACTTTCCTCGTAGAGTGGGCCTTTACCAAACTCGGTATCGGCAATCCTGCCTTGGAATGAGTATGCTGAATCGTACATCTGATCCAGCGTGCAATCGTCTGCTTAGAAGCAGGACACCCAATCTTGTTGGGATCATACAGGATAAACAATGCTTCTGTTTTCCTTATACGAGCTGTTCTCGTGACATAAGTCTTCAAAGCTTTGACCACATCCAAGGACTTTGAAACAGCTGAGGTGTCAGTAGCCACTGGCACCACAATAGGTTGGTTCATATGGAAAGAAGACACAACCTTTGGAAGAAATTGCTGACACGTTCTTAGTTCAGCCCTAGCTTCATGAAAGATCAAATAAGGGCTCTAGTGAGACAAGGCCCTTAACTCAGACACCCACCTTGCGGATGCCAAGGCCAACAGCATGACCACTTTCCAAGTGAGAAACTTTAACGCAACCTCTTGCAGAGGTTCAAACCAATCTGATTGAAGGAACTGCAACAGCACGTTAAGATCCCATGGTGCCGTAGGAGGCACAAATGGTGGTTGGATGCACAGAACCCCCTTCATGAATGTTTGAACCTCAGGAAGGGAAGCCAACTGTTTCTGAAAGAAAATGGACAAGGCCGAAATTTGGACCTTGATAGATCCCAATCTTAAGCCTGCATCCACACCAGCCTGTAGAAATAGAAGAAGATGTCCTAATTAAAACTCCACCATTGGAGAATTCTTGGATTCACACCAAGATACATATTTTCTCCAAATACTATGGTAATGTCTAGTGATGACGGGTTCGGTTCCTTGAAATCCGAACCCCCCCGAACTTCACCCATTTTACACGGTTCCGAGGCAGCCTCGGATCCTCCCGCCTTGCTCGGTTAACCCGAGCGTGCCCGAACGTCATCATCCCGCTGTCGGATTCTCGCGAGATTCCTATTCTCACTTGTGCATTGGAGATGATAGGGAGAGGACATGCAGCGTTCTCTCATTTTCTGTGTTCAGTGTGCTGCAAATATCTGTGCTCAGTGTGCTGCAAATATCTGTGCTCAGTGTGCTTGCAAATATCTGTGCTCAGTGTGCTGAAAATATCTACGTTCTCTGCCTGAAAAACGCTCCATATCTGTGCTGCATTGTAGTATATAGTAGGAGGACAGTGCAGAATTTTGCTGACCACCAGTATTATATAGCAGTACGGTACAGTAGTCCACTGCTCTACCTACCTCTGTGTCGTCAAGTATACTATCCATCCATACCTGTGCTGCATTTTAGTTGTGCACAGTATATATAGTAGGAGGACAGTGCAGAATTTTGCTGACCACCAGTATATATATAAAGCAGTACGGTACAGTAGTCCACTGCTCTACCTACTTCTGTGTCGTCAAGTATACTATCCATCCATACCTGTGCTGCATTTTAGTTGTGCGCAGTATTATATAGTAGGAGGACAGTGCAGAATTTTGCTGACCACCAGTATATATATAGCAGTACGGTACAGTAGTCCACTGCTCTACCTACCTCTGTGTCGTCAAGTATACTATCCATCCATACCTGTGCTGCATTTTAGTTGTGCACAGTATTATATAGTAGGAGGACAGTGCAGAATTTTGCTGACCACCAGTGTATATATATAGCAGTACGGTACAGTAGTCCACTGCTCTACCTACCTCTGTGTCGTCAAGTATACTAACCATCCATACCTGTGCTGCATTTTAGTTGTGCGCAGTATTATATAGTAGGAGGACAGTGCAGAATTTTGCTGACCACCAGTATATATATAGCAGTACGGTACAGTAGTCCACTGCTCTACCTACCTCTGTGTCGTCAAGTATACTATCCATCCATACCTGTGCTGCATTTTAGTTGTGCGCAGTATTATATAGTAGGAGGACAGTGCAGAATTTTGCTGACCACCAATATATATATATATATATATATATATATATATAGCAGTACAGTACAGTAGTCCACTGCTCTACCTACCTCTGTGTCGTCAAGTATACTATCCATCCATACCTGTGCTGCATTTTAGTTGTGCGCAGTATTATATAGTAGGAGGACAGTGCAGAATTTTGCTGACCACCAGTATATATATAGCAGTACGGTACAGTAGTCCACTGCTCTACCTCTGTGTTGTCAAGTATACTATGCATCCATACCTGTGCTGCATTTTAGTTGTGCGCAGTATACTATATAGTAGGAGGACAGTGCAGAATTTTTCTGACACCAGTATATATATAGCATTACGGTACAGTAGTCCATTGCTTTACCTCTGTGTCGACAAAAGTTCAGTAAAAATCAAAATTAAAAGCATCTGATGAGAAGCGTAAACTTGCCAATATGCCATTTACGACACGGAGTGGCAAGGAATGGCTGAGGCCCTGGCCTATGTTCATGGCTAGTGGTTCAGATTCACATGAGGATGGAAGCACTCATCCTCTCGCTAGAAAACTGCAGTGCCATCCTGGGTGGGCCAGGTGTTTGTGTCGGCCACTTGGGTCGCTTAGCTTAGTCATCCAGCGACCTTGGTGCACCTCTTTTTTTCTTTGCATCATGTGCTGTTTGGGGACAATTTTTTGAAGTGCCATCCTGTCTGACACTGCAGTGCCACTCCTAGATGGGCCAGGTGTTTGTGTCGGCACTTGGGTCGCTTAGCTTAGCCATTCAGCGACCTTGGTGCACCTCTTTTTTTCTTTGCATCATGTGCTGTTTGGGGACTATTTTTTAAATCGGCCATCCTGTCTGACACTGCAGTGCCACTCCTAGATGGGCCAGGTGTTTGTGTCGGCCACTTGGGTCGCTTAGCTTAGCCATTCAGCGACCTTGGTGCACCTCTTTTTTTCTTTGCATCATGTGCTGTTTGGGGACTATTTTTTAAATCGGCCATCCTGTCTGACACTGCAGTGCCACTCCTAGATGGGCCAGGTGTTTGTGTCGGCCACTTGGGTCGCTTAGCTTAGCCATTCAGCGACCTTGGTGCACCTCTTTTTTTCTTTGCATCATGTGCTGTTTGGGGACTATTTTTTAAATCGGCCATCCTGTCTGACACTGCAGTGCCACTCCTAGATGGGCCAGGTGTTTGTGTCGGCCACTTGGGTCGCTTAGCTTAGCCATTCAGCGACCTTGGTGCACCTCTTTTTTTCTTTGCATCATGTGCTGTTTGGGGACTATTTTTTAAATAGGCCATCCTGTCTGACACTGCAGTGCCACTCCTAGATGGGCCAGGTGTTTGTGTCGGCCACTTGGGTCGCTTAGCTTAGCCATCCAGCGACCTTGGTGCACCTCTTTTTTTCTTTGCATCATGTGCTATTTGGGGACTATTTTTTAAATCGGCCATCCTGTCTGACACTGCAGTGCCACTCCTAGATGGGCCAGGTGTTTGTGTCAGCCACTTGGGTCGCTTAGCTTAGCCATCCAGCGACCTTGGTGCACCTCTTTTTTTCTTTGCATCATGTGCTGTTTGGGGACTATTTTTTAAATCGGCCATCCTGTCTTACACTGCAGTGCCACTCCTAGATGGGCCAGGTGTTTGTGTCGGCCACTTGGGTCGCTTAGCTTAGCCATCCAGCGACCTTGGTGCACCTCTTTTTTTCTTTGCACCATGTGCTGTTTGGGGACTATTTTTTAAATCGGCCATCCTGTCTGACACTGCAGTGCCACTCCTAGATGGGCCAGGTGTTTGTGTCGGCCACTTGGGTCGCTTAGCTTAGTCATCCAGCGACCTCGGTGCAAATTTTAGGACTAAAAATAATAATGTGAGGTGTGAGGTGTTCAGAATAGACTGGAAATGAGTGGAAATTATGGTTATTGAGGTTAATAATACTATGGGATCAAAATGACCCCCATATTCTATGATTTAAGCTGTTTTTGAGGGGTTTTTGTAAAAAAACACCAGAATGCAAAACACACCCGAATCCGACAAAAATTTTCAGGGAGGTTTTGCCAAAACGCGTCCGAATCCAAAACACGGCCGCAGAACCGAATCCAAAACCAAAACACAAAACCCGAAAAATTTCCGGTGCACATCACTAGTAATGTCTAGACGTTATTCCTTTCCTGGCCTGATTAAGTGTGGGAATTACTTTTTTTGGAATACCCTTTCAGGCTAGGATCTGGCGATCAAGAGCCATGCCGTCAAACGTAGCCGTGGTAAGTTTTGATAAACAAGCAGACCCTGCTGAAGCAGGTCCTCACGAAGAGGAAGAGGCTGAGGATCTTCTATCAGTAACTCCTGAAGATCTGGATACCAAGCCCTCCTTGGCCAGTCTGGGACAATGAGGATCGCCCGAACTCTTGCTCTTCTTATGATCTTGAGAATTTTTGGTATTAGTGGAAGTGACTGGAACTCCCACTGGGTCACCAGTGCATCCACTGCTATTGCTTGTGGGTCTCTCGACCTGGAACAATATTGCTGAAGCTTCTTGTTGAGACGAGATGCCATCATGTCTACTTGAGGAATGCCCCAACGACTTGCTACCTCTGCAAAGACTTCTTGATGGATGCCCCATTCTCCTGGATGGAGATCGTGTCTGCTGAGGAAGTCCGCTTCCCAGTTGTCCACTCCCGGAATGAAGATTGCTGACAGAGCTCTTGCATGTCTTTCTGCCCAGAGGAGTATTTTTGTCACCTCTGCCATTGCCGCTCTGCTTTTCATTCCGCCCTGACGGTTTATGTAAGCCACTGCTGTTACATTGTCTGACTCTGTATGGGACGATCTTGAAGAAGATGCGCCGCTTGTAGAAGGCTGTTGTAAACGGCTCTCAACTCCAGAATGTTTATGTGATGAAGTGTTTCTTGACTTGACCATCTTCCTTGGTAGCTTTCCCCTTGCGTGACTGCTCCCCAACCTCGGAGACTTGTATCCGTGGTCACTAGGATCCAGGCTTGAATCCCGAACCTACGTCCCTCTAGGAGGTGAGAACAGCGTAGCCACCACAGGAGCGAGATTCTGGATTTTGTCGACAGGAGTATCCTCTGGTGCATGTGTAGCTGCGATCCGGACCACTTGTCCAGTAGATCCCAGTGGAACACCCTGGCATGGAATCGGCCTTACTGTAGAGCCTCGTAGGCTGCTACCATCTTCCCCAGCAGGCGGATGCACTGAAGAATCGACACACGTGCTGGTTTCAAAATTTGTTTGACCATGTTCTGGATTTCCAGAGCCTTTTCCACCGGTAGAAATACTTTCTGTACCTCGGTGTCCAGTATCATTCCCAGAAATGATAATCTCATCATCGGTTCCAACTGTGATTTTGGAAAGTTTATGATCCAACCGTGCTGTTGAAGCACCGTCAGGGATAGTGCAATGTTCTGCACTAATTTCTCCCTGGATCTCGCTTTTATCAGGAGACCGTCCAGGTAAGGAATTATGTTGACTCCTTTCTTGCGAAGGAGAACCATCATCTCTGCCATCACCTTGGTGAATGCTCTCGGTGCTGTGGAGAGCCCGAATGGCAATGTCTGGAACTGGTAGTGGCAGTCCTGAAACGCAAACCTCAGGTATGCTTGATGTGGAGGGTAAATGGGAACATGCAAGTAAGCATCCTGGATGTCCACCAACACCATAAATTCCTTCTCCTCCAAGCTGGAGATTACTGCTCTCAGGGATTCCATCTTGAATTTGAACCTTTTTAGATAAAGAGTCAACGATTTTAGGTTTAAAATCTGTCTGACCGACCCGTCTGGCTTCGGTACCACAAACAGGCTTGAATAAAATCCTTTTTCCTGTTGTAGCCAAGGGACTAAGGTAATTACCTCGTCCTGACATAATTTCTGTATTGCTTCCGTTATATTTCTTCTGTCTTGAACAGAAACTGGTAAGGCTGATTTGAAAAATCGGCATAGGGGAGATTTTGAAACTGTAACTTTTAACCTTGGGATATTATTTGTACTATCAAAGGATCCAGATCTGATTGTACCCAGATCTGACTGAAGAGTTTTAGATGCGCCCCCACCTGAGCGGACTCCCGCAGGGGAGCCCCAGTGTCATGCTGTGGTTTTAGCAGAAGCAGCGGCTGACTTCTGCTCCTGCGATGCTGTTGTAGGTTTCCCACTTCTTCCCCACCCTCTTCCTGCGAAGAAGGGGGTACCCTTGGCTTTTTTGTGTTTGTTGGGCCAAAAGGATTGCATCGGATGTGAATGATATGATTTCTTTGCAGGTGCCACTGCATATGGAAGAAATGCTGATTTACCTGAGGTAGTCGTTGAAATCATGGCATCCAGCTGGTCCCCAAATAGCGCCTCACCCTTGTATGGGAGCGCTTCAATATTCCTTTTTGATTCTGCATCTGCATTCCATTGGCAAATCGCCAGTGCTCTGCGAGCTGAAATCGCCATAGTTGAGGATTTTGATCCTAATAAACCAATATCCTTCATAGCTTCCACCACGTATCCTGCAGAATCCCTTATGTGACCGAGAGTTAAGACCATATCATCCTTATGTGTCTATGGCCCTCATTCCGAGTTGTTCGCTCGCTAGCTGCTTTTAGCAGCATTGCACACGCTAGGCTGCCGCCCTCTGGGAGTGTATATTAGCATAGCAGAATTGCGAACGAAAGATTAGCAGAATTGCTACTAAATAATTCTTTGCAGTTTTCGAGTAGCTCCGGACCTACTCATGAATTGCGATCAGCTCAGTCCGTTTAGCCCTGTGTTCGGCCAGCCACTCCCCCGTTTCTCCAGACACTCCCGCGTTTTTTCCTGACACGCCTGCGTGTTTTTGCAAACGCTGGGAAAACGCTGAGTTGCCGCCCAGAAATGCCCCTTTCCTGTCAATCATTTACCGAACACCAGTGCGACTGAAAAGCGCCGCAGAAGCCACAGCAAAACAGCTAAGTTTTGTGTTAAATAACTAAGCGCATGTGTCCTGCGTGCCTTGCGCATGTGCAATTTGCAACTAATCGCAGCATAGCGAAAATCAGCAACGAGCGAACAACTCGGAATGACCCCCTTTGTCTGTTGTTCAGACTCAGAGAATTATCTAGAAAGCTTTGACATATTACTTTGTCATTTTCTCACCCACTCTGGCTCCTTCTGTGAGGGAAGGGCCACCACATTACACTCCTGCGTATCTAAAATCTCTTCCTCAGGGGAAGAGCTCTCACCATTGTCTGACATGTCACAAATGTGCACTTTCACACCACAATCACACAGGGGAGCTATCGGCGAGAGACCCACACTAAAATCTGTCAGAGAAACGCAGAGAGATTTGCCAGTTCACACACTGCGCACTATATGAAGAGAATTGTATATGTATATTTACTATACAAAGCCTTCAGCGCTTTGTTTCAATATTAGGCATGCTCACCTAATGTAATAAACACTCCCCCCCCCCTCTCTTTCAGCGTTGTTATGAGGAGGAAACAGCGTCTGTCATCTTCTCTCTGTGATCTGCAGGAGAAAATGGCACTGAGTGAGTGTATGGCAAGTCTGAGAAGCAGGGCCGTTTCTAGCCAATTTGGCTCCCAGTGAGAGATTTAAAAATGCGCCCCCCCCCCCCCCATTCACATAAGAAAAAATGCACGCCCCCCCTCCCCCATAGATATAAAGAGGAAAAGTATGCGCGCGCCAAGGGGGCGTGACCCCATTAAAATGGGCGTGGCTTTGTTAAGATGGGCGTGGCCTCATCTGATCTCATCATCACGGCCACCACAGGATAAAAAAAAAAAGTCCTCATTTTACACATTACAGCAGGCAAGTGTCCCCATTTTACACAGCACGGTAGGCAAGTGTCCCCATTTTACACAGCACGGTAGGCAAGTGTCCCCATTTTACACATTGCGGCAGGCAAGCGTCCCCATTTTATACATTCCGGCAGACAAGTGTCCCCATTTTACACAGTACGGCAGGCAAGCGTCCCCATTTTACACATTCCGGCAGACAAGTGTCCCCATTTTACACATTCCGGCAGACAAGTGTCCCCATTTTACACATTCCGGCAGACAGGTGTCCCCATTTTACACATTCCGGCAGACAGGTGTCCCCATTTTACAAATTCCGGCAGACAAGTGTCCCCATTTTACACATTCCGGCAGACAAGTGTCCCCATTTTACACAGTACGACAGGTGGTGGTGTGGGGGAGGGAGAGAGAGAGAGGGGCTGACTTACATTTGAAGCGGTTCTTCCCGCTCTTCAGCCGCCTCTCCCTCGTCTGCGCAGCGCTGGCCGGCTTGGCTCCCCCTTCTCCCGAGTGCCCAGCTCGGGGGGCGGGGTTTTGCGGAATGACGCAATTGCGTCGTGACATCACGACGCAAACGCGTCATTCTGCGAAACTCCGCCCCCCGAGCTGGGCACTCGGGAGGAGAGGGGAGGGGTGTGTGAAAGTGCTCAGGAAGTGCCGCGGCGGGCGCCCCGTGCGGTTGCACGGCTCGCCCGCCGCAAGAAACGGCACTGCTGAGAAGCCCCGTCCCCTGTAATGGCGCGATCCTGCCTCAGCAACAATGATTTTTATACTGGCTGGGGTTTGTAAATCAGAGGTTATACATGTATTTACCGTTTTGCCAGTGAGAGTAAGGATTTTCCATGCAGCTCAGGGCGTCTCCCCTGCGCCCTGTGTTGTGAAGGGCTGTGTGTTTTGAGATGCTCCCGCCGCTGTGCTGTACCTTTTTTCCGCCAACGATGACCGATGGGCCCCTCACTTGTAGGTCTCCGGTGATATACTCACCACTCTTCTGACTTCTGGCTGTGTTAGGGGATGGCGGCAGTGCTGTGGGAGTGAGCACTAGCCAGGCTTGGGCTATGTTCAGTACCCCTCAGGAGCTAATGGTGTCCTGTCAGCGGAAGCAGAGCCATGAAACTTAATGAGAAGTTGGTTCCTACTTCCTCCCCTAAGTCCCACGAAGCAGGGAAGCTGTTGGCAGCAGCTTCCCTGTAAAATAAAAAACCTAATAAAAGTATTTTCCAGTAGAACTCTGTAGAGCTCCACTAGCGTGCATCCTGTCTCACCGGGCACATTTTCTAAACTGAGGTCTGGAGGAGGGGCATAGAGGGAGGAGCCAGTTCACACTGTAAAAAAGTCTTAAAGTGCCGAAGGCTCCTGCGGACCCGTCTATACCCCATGGTACTAAGTGGACCCCAGCATCCTCTAGGACGTTAGGGAAATAAAAGTGTGCAATACACTACTTTTGAATTCATTAATACATTTTGTGCCTGACAATGTGATTACTCGCAATTAATTGCAGAAAATCATGCGATTAATCGCGATTAAAATTTTTAATCATTGCCCAGCACTAATTCTTATGTGAACAGTTTCACTTTTGGACCACCCAAGAGGGTGACAATCAACATTTTTGATTTCTGATGCTATTTTTCCATTTGTTTACTTTTTGATTCAACCTTTGAGTGCAGCATGAACAACACTACCATTATTATCATTATAATTACTGGTCTTTTGTATTTATATCCTCCTGACATATAATTTATGATGCTGTTATCTGTCCATGTTTGATTGTGAATACCCATGGCTCCTATATATAGGTGGATTTATAATGTACATGGTTCTGATTAGTTTGTATAAACAATATTCCAAGTGTAACGCATGATGCTTTCATTTGAAATGCATTGCTCAATCCTAGATGGACCACTCTCTACTTCCGCTTCCTGTCTCTAGACCCTTGGCTGGCATTGGTGATCGGAATATACCACTATTGGTACGTGCGGCTACCTTTTGGTATAATGCTTCCGTCCGCGACCCGCCTACACTGTGATGCTGCCAGTTTAATGCATCGGGAATTCCTAGAATGATGCTTCCGGTCGCGATGCATCTACACTGTGACATCACCGGTGGAACGCATCGGCACTTCTGGATAGTGCACTGCCAGCTGGACACGGCTGTAATGTGAACAACATACAGGAAGAGTGGTCCAAAAAGCGCTGTCTCTTGATAGGTAAGGTAAATTTCTCTTTCTCTAGCTCTGGTGATCACTCCTGACAGGTATCCACAATTTCTCAGAACCAAGAGGAGGAACAAGACAAAGTGTTAAATCAAAATTATCTATTGGTAATGTTGGTTATTTCCAGACACTCACCTCAAAGAAGTGAGATACGTACACATAAAGGTTTCTTTGCAATAGGAAAACTTCTAGGAATTAAGCCAAGGGTATAGGTCGACCCAGGCCCGGCGCTACCCGCTCAGCGAAGGGATGCAGTGCAGGGAGGCGCTGGGACGGATAGGCGCTTTCCCTGCTCTGCATTCCTTCCCTGCTGCGCCGTCCTGTCCCCCCTCCTGCTGCTGCTGCTGCCAGTGCTGTGTCTGTCACTGTATGACAGGCACTGGCAGCGGGCACCTGCAGAATGAAAAGCCTCCTCCCTCCCCTCACCTGTGCTGTGTGACAGCGCCGAGTACGGGACAGAAGGGGGCGGAACTACATGGGACGGAAGGGGGCGTGGCTAAACGGGCCAGAAGGGGGCGGAGCTACACGGACCAGGCTGCTGTACACTGCAGAGGGAGACTGGCTTAGGTAAGTGGAGGGTGAGAGAAGTGTGTGTGTGTGTGTGTATATGTGTGTATATATGTGTGAATTGTGTGTGTGTGTGTGTGTGTGTGAGGTATGTCTGTGCGCGCGCTTTATGGACGCTACTACTGGGGGGGCATTATGTATAACGACGCTACTACTGGGGGGGGGCATTACATGTAAGAACGCTACTACTACTGGGGGGGCATTACGTATAAGGACGCTACTACTACTGGGGGGTGCATTACGTATAAGGACGCTACTACTACTGTGGGGGGCATTACGTATAAGGACGCTACTACTACTGGGGGGGCATTACGTATAAGGACGCTATTACTACAGGGGTGCACTACGTATAAGGACGCTACTACTACTGGGGGGGGCATTACGTATAAGGACGATACTACTACTGGGGTGCACTACGTATAAGGACGCTACTACTACTGGGGGGGGCATTACGTATAAGGACGATACTACTACTTGGGGGCATTATGTATAAGGACGCTACTATTACTGGGAGGGCGTTACGTATAACAATGCTACTACTGGGGGGAGGGCATTACGTATAAGGATGCTACTACTGCGCGGAGCATTATGTATAAGGACGGTACTACTACTGGGGGCGCATTACGAATAAAAACGCTACTACTACTGGGAGGGCATTACGTATAAGGACGCTACTATTACTGGGGGTGCACTACGTATAAGGACACTACTACTACTGGGGGGGCATTACGTAAAAGGACGCTATTACTTCTAGGGGGGAATTACGTATAAGGACGCTTCTACTACTGGGGGTGCACTACGTATAAGGACGCTACTACCACTGGGGGGTATTATGTATAAGGATGCTACTACTACTGGGGGGCATTATGTATAAGGATGCTACTACTACTGGGGGGCATTATGTATAAGGCCATTACTACTACGGGGGGTGGCATTATGTATAAGGATGCTACTACTACTGGGGGGGATTATGTGTAAGGATGCTACTACTACTGGGGGGCATTATGTATAAGGACACTACTACTACTGGGGGGCATTATGTATAAGGACACTACTACTACTGGGGGGCATTATGTATAAGGACGCTACTACTACTGGGGGGGGAATTATGTATAAGGACACTACTACTACTGGGGGGCATTATGTATAAGGATGCTACTATTACTGGGGTGCATTACATATAAGGACGCTACTACTACGGGTGGGGCATTACGTATATGATTAATAAGATTGTGCTACATTGTGGCGTAATTTTAAATGGGGGTACTATTGTGTGGCCATGCCCCTTACTTGTGAGACCACACCCCTTTTCCCAGCGCGCGCCAAAGGAATATGGGAGGGCGCAAATTTATAGTTTGCAGGGGGCGCCGAACACCCTAGCACCGGCCCTGGGTCGACCCACACGATAATCCCTCAAAGTAGACACTCACCTGGGACTAGGTGTAGACAGTCCCCAAAAAATATCTTTGCAGTGGCTCCCTATTCTTAGTAGGCTCCTCCCATAATGAATCAAGGCAATTTGTACTCCTCAAAGGAATACAATTTTTATTCCAAGACACAGTCTTTAAAAAGTTCACGGTTGGTCCAAAAATTAAAACATTTATTTTTCAAAGTAAACACATAAAACAGCTAAAAAATACTGACAAACTCTCCAAAAATCACAAGCAAAAAATAATACCACTTCTCTTTCTCACCCGGACTGAGAGGCATGTATGGTGTACAAACCCAGATGGTATTCGGTTAGTCCATGTGCATCAGAGAGTTCCCCTCCACCACCAACGCGTTTCTGACACAAGTCGGTATATTTACTAATATTCGTGTTTCTGCCGAATCAGCAGGGTGAGATTGCAACTTTTTGGAAAAAAAACTTTACTAAACTACTGTGTTTTTTTAATTTTCACTCACCGATGTCAAAGTAATTTATATTGCCGGCAGTGTTTTACAGCAGAGAATAGTAAAACACTGCCGGACTTAACACAATGAAGCCCGGCCGAACCCATGGAACCCCTTTCCCCGAATGCCGGGACCCCCCCTGTGACTCCTGTCACTAGAGGGCCTAGCAGCTAATCAGGGAGCCCCACGTCATAGGGCTCTCCCGATTGGCTGTGCGCTCCTGGCCTGTCAATCAGGCGGAGCGCATCGACTAGAATGGAGCTGCACAATGGTCCATTCTAGCCTATGATGGAAAAATTGGGGTCTGCGGCTAACCGCAAGGTTAATTGGGGTCACTGGATTGTTTGTAAGTATATTTATTTTTTACAGGTACCCCTATTGGATTCTACATGGAGAAGTGGACATGAATGGCGGCGTGGGATGTAGGTAAGTATGTATGAGTGTGTAAGTGAGCGTGCATGTTTATTAAATTTTTACTGTCACGGTGTGTGTGTACTGTTTTTATTTGGGTATTTCTTTTGTTGTAGAACTACAGCTACCAGCAGGCCCGTTATTTTCCCACATGCTGGTACTTGTGGTTCTCCAAGTACCAGCAAGCGGGGGAGGCTTGCTGGGACTTGTAGTTCCACAACAAAAGACAATATATTTTTTTACATGTGAAAAGGCTATCAGCCCCCCATCCACTGTCTAGGGATGGGGGCCTCTGGCTTCACCCCTGGCCCTTAGGTGCCTGGAGGGGGGGGGGGGGACCTTGATTGGGAACCCCAGCCAGGGGTGACTAGTTGGGGGAGTAATGCCACGGCCGCAGGGACCTACATAAATGTGTCTCCAGGCTGTGGCATTATCTCCCTGGCTAGTAGAGCCCGGTGCTGGTTTAAAAAAAATGGGGATCCCTACGTCTTTTGTCCCCCATATTTTTGGAACCAGGGCCGACCCTAGAGCCCGGTGCTGGTTGTCTAAATACTGGGGAACCCCTGTCCAATTTTTTACCGGTATTTAAACTACCAGGGCCAGCTCAAAGAGCCTGAGGCTGGTTATACTTAGGAGGGGGGACCCCACGCAATTTTTTTTTTAACTCTTTCAGACCTTTTTACCCAGATAAGCATGCATGGATCTCACTGATCCGTGCATGACTATCTGAACATGCCAGCAAAAAGCAGGTCTATTTGAAAGCTCCATTTTTGTACGAACTCTATGCTTTCCCGGCAGTGTTTGGCTATTGTCGGCAGTGATTGAGAATACAAATTCTTAGTAAATTCTCGAGTTGTATAAAATAACAGCCATGTTTGACCGATGGCCCCAACACTGGCAAAATTTGTGTTTAGTAAATTCCCGAGATGACAAAAGCAAACTCAGGGTGTGTAGGGGATCACTCTTATCATCATATATATATATATACCCAATCTCTAGGTCATATGCTTAGAGTGGGTGGCACATTACAAAATGGTTCGTCATAAAATATGGTCAGTCTCATATTTAAATAACGATAAAGAGAAATGTAACCTCTGGCGCTCCGTGGTAGTGAAAGGATATAAGTTACAGCTTAGTGTATAATTTAGTAAAATTTATTTTAAACAGTAAAATTTATTTTAAACAGTATAGATGGGTGTTATCCTGAAAATTGTTCCTTAAAAATGTAAAACCTGCTAGCGCACCAGAAATGATGTAGTCCTTGTTACATTCAAATCTGAAAAATACTCTTAAAAATATATGGGGATGGTGTGATGGGTGATTCGTAGATGCACACGGGGACACTGTATGGGTGGTGGGGGGGGGGGGGGGGGGAGGGGGGGGGGTATGAACAGTACAGATTATATACCACCTATATGTACAATAAAATTGGTACAAACAGCACAGTAATACAATGTTACAATACAGTATTTTAGCTGTTAGCGCTACTGTCCAAAGCGTTTGTGATTGTCCATCTCCCGGGTTTCTTAATGCCCGGTTTTTCCAATGTGTGGTCCGTGGGCGTTAGAGAGCGTGCTCGCTCCCCTTACAAGGAATCACTTCCTCCGCCCGTTTAAGGTCCGTCTGTGTGGTAAAAATATATACTTTGTCCAGCGTTTTTTCAAAAAACAGTGTCCGTTTTGGGTTGTAATTTAACTTACACAGCTTCGTCCCATACGGGACTGTTGGTCTCCTCTCTTCGTGTGGTAATTCCAAATACATACACATATAATAACAGCATTCCGTTAAACACTATAATACACTTTGCACATATTACCTTTCTAAAATATTTTTAAACACAGTACATACAGTATGTATAGATATCACAATAGATCCAGTACACATATTGGATCCATCCCTAGTATAGTTTTTGGCACCAAAACGCTAGTGTTCAGTGTCCCCAATGTGCTCTTATGCTTACAGCGTCTTTTTGCAGCAACTTCTGGTCTTTGGAACACAAACAGGAAGTTGTGACGACCACTTCCGGTCAAATGGAACGCAAACCGGGAAAGCGCCCTTTTGGAGTCCAGAGTCCTATTGTGTCCATAATTATGATGTAGCAGGGACATAATGGGTTATATAACCATAATGGATATGTCCCTTACATAGTCCAAGAGTCCGGATGCCATATAAAAAGTAAACAAAATGAAAAAAGATTAATACACAATCCCTATGGAACAAGCACCATGAACCAATCATACATGAAATCATAATAACCATTTCATCTCAAAGTCTACATTTAGACCCTTAGGTGCATGGGTTCTCAGTGTATAAATCATTTTCATTTCTTTTTGAGCCAACCTTACCAATAGAACTGTGATTTTGATCTAATACTAATACTCTTGTTCCTCCTCTTGCTTCTGAGAAATGGTGGATACCTTTCAGGAGTGATCACCAAAGCTAGAGAAAGAGAACTTTACCCTACCTATCAAGAACCAGCGCTTTTTGGACCACTCTTCCTGTATATTGTGCACATTACAGCCGTGTCCAGCCGGCAACGCACTATCCAGAAGTGCCGATGCATTCCACTGGCGATGTCACAGAGTAGGCGCGTCACGGTCAGAAGCATCATTCTAGGAGTTCCTGATGCATTCCACTGATAGCATCACAGTGTAGACTGGTAACGGCCGGAAGCATTATACCAAAAGGTAGCCGCGCGTACCACTTGTAGTACATTACGACCACCAATGCCAGCCAAGGGTCTAGAGACAGTAAGCGGAAGTAGAGAGCGGTCCGCTCTAGGATCGAGAAATGCATACCAAATAAAAGCATCATGCGCTACACTTGGAATACTGTTTATACAAACTAATCAGAACCATATACATTATAAATCCACCTATATATAGGAGCCATGGGTATTCACAATCAAACATGGACATAGAAGAACAGCATCATAAATTATGTCAGGCTATAAATACACAAGACCAGTAATTATAATGATAATAATGGTAGTGCTGTTCATGCTGCACTCAAAGGTCGTGTATAAAAAATAACAATAATAATAATAATAATAATAATAAAAAAATCAAATAGTGAAAAAATAAGATTTTTTTTTAAAAAAGCATCAGAAATAAAAAATAAAGGATGTCACCCTCTTGGGTGGTCCAAAAGTGAAACTGTTAACATAAGAATTAGTGCTGGGTAATGTTTAAAATTTTTAATCGTGATTAATCGCATGATTTTCTGCAATTAATTGTGATTAATCGCATTGTTAGGCACAAAATGTATTAATGAATTCAAAAGTAGTGTATTGCGCACTTTTATTTTAAAAGTACTCTATATGAACAACAGTACAATAACATTTGGTTTGTAAACACTTTAAAGAAGGTGCTTTTTAACAGCAGTATTCCCATTACACAGTAGCAGTTTAAAAAAAAACTTTAAAATAAATTTCTTGCAAATCGCAACTTTAAACATTAATGTAATGTGATCAAATCATAATAAACCAAAGCTATTTGCCACTGGCAGGACATTAACATGTATCCAGTTTGTTATAGAAAAACAAGTTGCCCTCAGAGTCACGAGCCGCGATCATAACATTATAACAGACACCTTCCGAGCAACAGCAAGTTAACATTTATAAATCTAAATCTGTTTCTTTTGTGTTTCTGAACAGGTACCAGGAGAAATCAATGGTTTTATCAGGGAGCAGCATAAACAGTCTATATATGTTCAGTAGCAAGTGTCCCTGTTAGAGTGGTAGAGCACAAAAAAAAATACACAGATGGGATTTTCGGTGCAGGGGACTTGTCCATTCCTTAGACTTTACATTTTCTAACTACTCCTCTGCACAAAGCCAGTTGCTAAGACACACAAGGTCATTTTACATTTTCAGATGATAAACTCTCTTCTTCTGTACAATTTGACTATCAAGCGAAAAATAAGAATTTACTCACCGGTAATTCTATTTCTCGTAGTCCGTAGTGGATGCTGGGAACTCCGTAAGGACCATGGGGAATAGACGGGCTCCGCAGGAGACTGGGCACTCTAAAGAAAAGATTAGGTACTATCTGGTGTGCACTGGCTCCTCCCTCTATGACCCTCCTCCAGACCTCAGTTAGGGAAACTGTGCCCGGAAGAGCTGACATTACTAGGAAAGGATATTTGGAATCCAGGGTAAGACTCATACCAGCCACACCAATCACACCGTACAACTTGTGATAACCTTACCCAGTTAACAGTATGAACAGCAACTGAGCCTCACTCAACGGATGGCTCATAACAATAACCCTTATGTAAGCAATAACTATATACACGTATTGCAGAAAGTCCGCACTTGGGACCGGAGCCCAGCATCCACTACGGACTACGAGAAATAGAATTACCGGTGAGTAAATTCTTATTTTCTCTGACGTCCTAATGGATGCTGGGATCTCCATAAGGACCATGGGGATTATACCAAAGCTCCCAAACGGGCGGGAGAGTGCGAATGACTCTGCAGCACCAAATGAGCAAACTCAAGGTCCTCCTCAGCCAGGGTATCAAACTTGTAGAACTTTGCAAAGGTGTTTGAACCCGACCAAGTAGCCGCTCGGCAAAGCTGTAAAGCCGAGACCCCTCGGGCAGCCGTCCAAGAAGAGCCCACCTTCCTTGTGGAATGGGCTATTACTGATTTTGGATGCGGCAATCCAGCCGCAGAATGAGCCAGCTGAATCGTGCTACAGATCCAGTGAGCAATAGTTTGCTTTGAAGCAGGAGCACTCAACTTGTTGGGTGCATGCAGGATAAACAGCGAGTCAGTCATCCTGACTCCAGCCGTTCTGGAAACATATATTTTCAAAGCCCTGACTACGTCCAGCAACTTGGAATCCTCCAAGTCCCGAGTAGCCGTAGGCACCACAATAGGTTGGTTCAAATGAAACGATGATACCACCTTTGGGAGAAATTGGGGACGAGTCCTCAATTCTGCCCTGTCCATATGGAAGATCAGATATGGTCTTTTACATGACAAAGCCGCCAATTCCGACACACGCCTAGCCGATGCTAAGGCCAGCAGCATGACCACTTTCTACGTGAGATACTTTAGTTCCACGGTCTTAAGTGGCTCAAACCAGTGGGATTTCAGGAAATCCAACACAACGTTAAGATCCCAAGGTGCTACTGGTGGCACAAAAGGGGGCTGAATATGCAGCACTCCCTTAACAAACGTCTGAACCTCAGGCAGTGAAGCCAGCTATGCGCTCCATTGTAGCCAATGGTGGGAACTTTGCGGTCAGCGTTTGACCGAAAGTAACCTCACCGCTGACCGCAAAGTTCCCACCATTGGATCCTACATTGTATCTGTGCCGTGTGCTGCCTGACAGACACTACAGGAGCACACAGCCAATCAGGAGAGTGCCACGACGTGGCGCTCCCCGATTGGCTGAAGGGACCCTCTTTGACAGGAGTCAGGGGGGGTCCTGGCAGTCGGGGAAAGGGGTCCCATGTGTAAACATGGGACCCCTTTCAGTGCGTGGTCGGGTTTCCGTTTTATTTTTTTGCCAAGTACGTAGATTATACAAAGGAAAGAAGATACCCTGGATTATGTGAGTATAATTTTTTTCACAGGTACCCCTAGGATTCTACATGGAGAAGAGGACCGAGCCACGTGTGAACATAGGTAAGTATGTATGTATGGTGGTGTGCATGTATGTAATAAAATTTTACTTTCACGGTGTGTGTCCCCTGTTTTTTTTGGGGTATTTTTTTAGTACTACAGGTACCAGCGGGCCCGGTTTTCCACTGCATGCTGGTACTTGTGGTTCTCCAAGTACCAGCTTGCGGGGGAGGCTTGCTGGGACTTGTAGTACTGCTACTAAAAACAATATTCTCATTTTCACAAAAGGCTATCAGCCCCCCATCCGTCGCCCTTGGATGGGGGGGACAGCCTCGGGCTTCACCTCTGGCCCTTGGGTGGCTGGAGGGGGCGACCCCCTGATTTAAGGGGTTCCCACTCCTCCAGGGTACCCCGGCCAGGGGTGACTAGTTGGGTATGTAATGCCAGGGCCGCAGGGACCAATATAAAAGTGTCCCCCGGCTGTGGCATTATGTACCTGGCTAGTGGAGCCCGGTGCTGGTTTCAAAAATACGGGGGACCCCTACGCTTTTTGTCCCCCGTATTTTTGGAACCAGGAACAGGCGCAGAGCCCGGTGCTGGTTTATGAAATATGGGGGAACCCCGGTCATTTTTTTTCCACATATTTTGTGAACCAGGACCGGCTCAAAGAGCCCGAGGCTGGTTTTGCTTAGTGGGGGGGATCCCACGCATTTTTGTCCAGCAAATTTAACACAATCCAACCCCTTCCCACTGATAAACATGCACGGATCTCATGGATCCGTGCATGCCTATCAGAACACGGTAAAAAAAAGCAGGTCTGTTTTATTTTAGCTTTTTTTTTACGAATTGTATTTTTTCACGGCAGTGTTTGGCTATTGCCGGCAGTGTTTGTGAATTACACTTTTTAGTAAATTACCGAGTTCTACCAAATAACAGGCGTATTTGACCGCTGGTGTATTCATTTGTAATTTTTTTCTTTGACTTCCAAAAAAATACGAATGCCCTCATCACTGCCGAGATTTGAGTTTAGTAAATTCCCGAGATGACACTTTGAAGAAAAAACACCACCTCGGTCAAAATTGGGAGCTTAGTAAATATACCCCTAAGACTTTTCAAGGGGTGTGAACTGGCTCCTCCCTCTATGCCCCTCCTCCAGACCTCAGTTATAGAAACTGTGCCCAGGGAGACGTACATTTTGAGGAAAGGATTTACTTTTATACTATTGGTGAGATTCATACCAGCTCACACCTCAACCATGTCGCACAACATGGCATTCAACATAACATACGCCAACAGGCATGAACCAATTGCAGCAACATGCTGAAAACAAATGTAACACAACTTGTGTAACTATAATGAACAAACTGCAGGTAAAGTACGCACTGGGTCGGGTGCCCAGCATCCTCTACGGACTAGGAGAAAAGGATTTACCAGTAGGTATTAAAATCCTGTTTTCTCATACGTCCTAGAGGATGCTGGGGTCCACTTCAGTACCATGGGGTTATACCAAAGCTCCAGTACGGGCAGGAGAGTGCGGATGACCCTGCAGCACCAATTGACCAAACTTGAGGTCCTCATCGGCTAAAGTGTCAAACTTATAAAATTTAGCAAATGTGTTTGACCGTGACCAAGTAGCTGCTCGGCAAAGTTGTAAAGCCGAGACGCCCCGGGCAGCCGCCCAGGATGAGCCCACTTTCCTAGTAGAATGGGCCTTCACCGACTTTGGTACCGGCAAGCCTGCCGTAGAATGAGCGTGCTGAATCGTCCCTTTGATCCAGCATGCAATAGTCTGCTTAGAAGCAGGACACCCAATCTTGCTGGGAGCATACAGGACAAACAGAGCCTCTGTTTTCCGTATCCGAGCTGTTCTTGCAACATAAATCTTCAAAGCTCTAACCAAACCTAGAGACTTTGACTCCGTGAAAGTGTCAGTAGCCACTGGGACCACAATAGGTTGGTTTATGTGGAAGGATGAAACCACCTTTGGAAGAAACTGTTGACAAGTTCTTAACTCTGCCCTATCTTCATGGAAGATCAGGAAAGGGCTCTTGTGAGACAATGCCCCCAACTCAGACACCCGCATTGCGGATGCCAAGGCCAAAAGCAACACTACTTTCCAAGTGAGAAACTTCAATTCTATCTCCTGCAGAGTTTCAAACCAATCTGACTGAAGGAACTGCAACACCACATTAAGGTCCCATGGTGCCACTGGAGGCACAAATGGAGGCTGGATGTGCAGAAACCCTTTCACGAACATCTGAACTTATGGAAAGGAGGCCAATTGTTTTTGAAAGAAAACTGATAAGGCCAAAATCTGGACCTTGATTGACCCCAATCTAAGGACCGCATCCACACCAGCCTGCAGAAAATGGAGAAAACGTCCCAACTCAAACTCTTCCGTAGGAGCCTTCTTGGATTCACACCAAGACACATATTTTCTCCAAATATACGGTGGTAATGTTTAGACGTTACTCCCTTCCTGGCCTGAATAAGAGTGGGAATTACTTATTTGGGAATACCCTTTCGGGCTAGGATCCGGCGCTCAACAGCCATGACGTCAAATGTAGCCGCGGTAATTCTTGATACACACACGGCCCCTGCTGTAGTAGGTCCTCTCGAGGAGGAAGAGGCCGAGGATCTTCCATGAGTAACTCCTGAAGATCTGGATACCAAGCCCTCCTTGGCCAGTCTGGGGCAATGAAGATTGCTCGAACTCTTGTTCTTCTTATTATCTTGAGAACTTTTGGAATCAGTGGAAGTGGAGGGAAAACATATACCGAACGAAACACCCAATGGGTCACCAGTGCATCCACTGCTATTGCTTGAGGGCCTCTCGACCTGGAACAATATCTCTGAAGCTCTTGTTTAGAAGAGATGCCATCATGTCTACTTGAGGAACTCCCCAAAGACTTACCACCTCTGTGAAGACTTCTTGGTGGAGGCCCCACTCTCCTGGATGGAGATCGTGTCTGCTGAGGAAGTCTGCTTCCCAGTTGTCCACTCCCGGAATGAAAATTGCTGACAGAGCTCTTACATGTCTTTCTGCCCAGAGGAGAATCCTTGTCACCTCTGCCATTGCCGCTCTGCTTTTCGTTTGACTTTGCCTTTTTATGTACGCGACTGCTGTTACATTGTCCGACTGGATCTGCACGGGATGATCTTGAAGAAGATGTACCGCTTGTAGAAGGCCGTTGTAAATGGCTCTCAATTCCAGAACGTTTATGTGAAGGCAGGCTTCCTGACCATTTTCCTTGGAAGCTTTCCCCCTGTGTGACAGCTCCCCAGCCTCGGAGACTTGCATCCGTGGTTACCAGGACCCAGTCCTGAATCCCGAACCTGCGTCCCTCTAATAGGTGAGAACTGTGTAGCCACCACAGGAGCGAAATCCTGGCTTTGGGGGGCAAGATTATTTTCCGGTGCATGTGTAGGTGGGATCCGGACCACTTGTCCAACAGGTCCCACTGGAATGCTCTGGCATGAAATCGGCCAAACTGTATGGCCTCGTAGGCCGCTACCATTTTCCCCAACAATTGAATGCATTGATGGATCGACACGCTTGTTGGTTTCAATATTTGATTGACCATTTTCTGGATTTCCAGAGCCTTTTCCACTGGAAGAAATACTCTCTGTACTAAAAAGGACAATCTTGTCGTTGGTTCCAACTGCGACTTTGGAAAATTCATGATCCAACCGTGTTGTTGGAGTATTGACAGGGAGAGTGCGATGTTCTGCACCAACTGTTCCCTGGATCTCGCTTTTATCAGGAGATCGTCCAGATAAGGAATTATATTTACTCCTTTTTGACGGAGGACCATCATCTCTGCCATCACCTTGGTGAATACCCTCGGTGCCATGGAGAGTCCAAACGGCAACGTCTGGAACTGGTAATGGCAATCCTGTACTGCGAATCTCAGATAAGCTTGGTGAGGAGGATAAATGGGAACATGCAAGTAAGCATTTTTTATGTCTACTGACACCATGAAGTCCCCCTCCTCCAGACTGGAAATCACTGCCCTCAGGGATTCCATCTTGAACTTGAACCTTTTCAGGTAGAGATTCAGTTTTTTCAGGTTTAAAACCGGTCTGACCGAGCCGTCCGGCTTCGGAAGTACGAAGAGGCTTGAATAAAAACCTTCTCCTTGCTGTGACAAGTGTACCAGGACAATGACCTGATCCTGACATAATTTTTGAATTTCCGTTGTTACTGCCTCTCTTTTTGGAAGAGAAGCTGGCAAGGTCGATTTGAAAAATCGGCATGGGGGACGTCTTGAAACTCCAGTTTGTACCCATGGGACACTATTTGTAAGACGCATGGGTCCAGGCCAGATTGAATCCAGATTTGACTGAAAAGTTTCAGACGTGCTCCCACCCGAGCAGACTCCCGCAAGGGAGCCCCAGCGTCATGCTGCAGATTTGGCAGAAGCAGGGGTTGACTTCTGCTCCTGGGATCCTGGAGACGCTGCAGATTTCTTTCGTTTCCCCTTCCCCTACCTGCAAAAAAGGGGGAACCTTTGGCCTTTTTGTATTTGTTGGGCCGAAAGGACTGCATGTGAGAGTGATGTGTCTTTTTCGCCGGTGCAGGAGCATAAGGCAAGAATGTCGACTTACCTGCGGTAGCCGCCGAACTGACGCATCCAGCCCATCACCAAATAAGGCCTCACCTTTATATGGGAGAGCCTCCATATTTCTTTTGGAATCTGCATCAGCATTCCACTGGCGAATCCACAATGCCCTCCGAGCCGATACTGCCATGGTAGCAGCTGTTGAACCCAAGAGTCCAATATCCTTCATAGCTTCCAGCATGTATGCGGCAGCGTCTTTGATATTACCTAACGTTAGGAGTATCTTTTCTCTATCAATCGTGTCAATTTCCAATGATAAGTTATCTGACCATTTTTCTATAGCACGACTCACCCACGCGCAAGCAATGGTGGGTCTGAGCAGCGTACCATTGGCCACATAGATTTTAACGTAGTCTCATTTTGCGGTCTGCCGGCTCCTTTAGTGAAGCCGTCCCAGGTGCAGGGAGAATCACCATTTTTGTTAACCTTGACAGTGCACTGTCTAACACCAGGGGTGACTCCCATCTTTTCCTGTCCTCTAATGGAAAAGGATAAGCAATCTGAATCCTTTTGGGAATATGAAATTTATTTTCAGGATTCACCCAAACTCCCTCAAAAAGAGTATTTAGCTTGTGGGAAGGAGGGAAAGTTACCTTACATTTCTTTTCCTTATAGAAATAAGCCTTCTCTTGAGGTACAGTAGGGGCTTCCGTAAATTCTAAGACCTCCTTTATAGCAACAATCATATATTGTATGCTTTTTGCTAATTTAGGATCTATCCCCCTGGAATCACTATCGTCGACACAGGAATCAGAGTCCGTGCCGGTATCAGTATGTACAATGTTTGCAAACGGTCTCTTATGTGACCCAGAGGGGTCGCCTGCGGATGAGAAAGCAGAACCCTGAAAAATCACATCTTCCACTGATTTTCTCCAGCTTTCTGCATGAGACTCAGACTTATCTAATCTCCTACTGATATGGGTCACACTATCACGTATTTCTTTCACCCATTCAGGCTCATGGTGTGCCGGCAGCACCACCACATTACCACTCTGTGTCCCAAAATGGCTCCCTCAGGGGAAGAACTCCCTGCCTCAGACATGTCACACACGTGCACAAACACACCACAGACACTCCAGGACTTATGGAGGACAGTCCCACAGTAAAATCTGTCAGAGGGACACAGATAGGAGCAGCCAGTTCACAAACCCAGCACCAGTAACACAATGCCTGTGAAACATAAAATGCCCACTGACATGCAGCACTTTTTTATAATGTAAATACACACTATAAAGCACCAATTTCACTGTGCCCCCCCCCCCCCCCCGTTTTGCACCCTGATACTTGTATTCAGTAGCGGAGGACCAGCGTTGTCTCTGCAGCCTGAGGAGAAAGAGAAAATGACGCTGAGCAGTGTGCTGGCTGACTGAGAAGGAAGCTCCGCCCCGCAATGGCGCGTTTCTCCTCAGAGATTCTGATAACTATATTTATACTGACGGGGGCAGGGCTGTGCCTCGGAATCTTATGCCCCTTTTCTACCAGTTTCATAAGGTTTCACGCTGCCCAGGGCACCCCCCTTCCCCCCTGCAACCTGCAGTGCCTGTGTTGTGTGGGCAGTATGGCACGCTGCGCTCCCGCCAGCCGCACTGTACCTTTAGCCGTCACCTTGATTGAAGATCTCTCTTCTAACATTCACCTATCTTCTGACTTCTGGCTCTGCAAGGGGGGGTGACGGCGTGCTGTGGGAGTGAGCATCTACTCACAGCTAGCGTTCAGTACCCTTCAGGAGCTAATGGTGTCCTGTCAGCCAGAAGCAGAGCCATGAAACTATTTAGGAAGCTGGTTCCTACTTCTGCCCCCTCAGTCCCACGAAGCAGGGAGACTGTTGCTAGCAGTCCTCCCTGAAAATAAAAAACCTAACATAATTCTTTTCAGAGAAACTCAGTAGAGCTCCCCTGGAGTGCATCCAGTCTGCCTGGGCACATTTCTAAAACTGAGGTCTGGAGGAGGGGCATAGAGGGAGGAGCCAGCTCACACCCCTTGAAAAGTCTTAGAGTGCCCATGACTCCTGCGGAATCATCTATACCCCATGGTACTGAAGTGGACCCCAGCATCCTCTAGGACGTATGAGAAATCACTAATGGCTTCAATCATTAGCTGCACCCCCTTAGCAAGTGATGCATCCATCCCCCTCTCCGCGCAAATCCCCGTCACCGTCCCCTGTATCAGAGTCGGTATCAGTGTCAACTTGTATTATCTGGGCAAGTGTACGTTTTTGTGGGTACGTAGGGGGGTCTTAGACGCAGCAATGGGGGTTGAGTATGTCAAACCCTCCGCAGATTTTCTCAAAAACTGTGTTTCTTTCTCAGTATGCGACATCCTTGTTGAAATCTGATATATCATTGCCCTTAAAGAATCCACCCATGGGGGTTCAGATTCAGAGGGCTGGGAAAGAACATTGCAGTCCTGAGTACATGGAATAGACTCTTCAGGAGAAGATACACACTCTGCAGCACAGTCCTTAAGTAGCCAGCCACACAGCGCCCAAGTAGGCAGTTATTATGATAAAAGCCCGGCGCTGACTAACTAAACTTAATAGGGTAGTTAGTACTGTTACCACACTCCCCCCTGTCTATAACACCCTGGTAATGCAGAGGTAAAGCTGGAGTTATCTGGAGGGCAGCGTCCCTGTCAGCGTCTATTTCCCATGATCTGCAGGGAGAAAATGGTGCTGGTGAGTGCTGGATCAGCTCTGAGAGGAAGCCCCGCCCCTTGCAATGGCGCGTGTCTTCCCGCACTAAGTTGTTTATACTGGCCTGAGGTGTTTGTCGCTAACAGCAGGGATTAGTACCTGTTTGTCCAAGTGACCAGTTTAGGGTGAATTGAGCTGGCCCAGAACGCCGCTCAAGCGCCCACACAGTGTGTTGCTGAGCCTGCTGGAGTGCAGCCTGTCAGGGCTGCGCTCCCACTCTGATGCCGCCATTCCCACCGGTGACCCACTAACCGGGCCGCCTGAACTATACTCACCACTCTTCTTTCTTCTGGCTCTGTTAGGGGGTAGTGGCCGTGCTGCGGGAGTGAGCGGTCGCCTCGTGGGCTTGCGATCAGCACCCTCAGGAGCTCAGTTTCCTGTCAGCGTAGATAAAGAACCATTCACTTCAAGAGTTTGTTTCTACTCCCCCCCTATGTCCCACGAAGCAGGGAGGCTATTGCCAGCAGCCTTCCTGTAACCTAACAAACTCAGAAAATAATAAAACTAGAAAAACTCCTAAGAGCTCCCCTAGCTGTGACCGGCTCCTTCAGGCACATTTTCTAAACTGAGTCTAGTAGGAGGGGCATAGAGGGAGGAGCCAGCCCACACTATTAAACTCTTAAAGTGCCCATGGCTCCCAAAGGACCCGTCTATACCCCATGGTACTAAATGTAAACCCCAGCATCCTCTAGGACGTAAGAGAAATAGCTAGCGAGAGATCAACTCGGAATGACCCCCTCAGTACACTAGTAAATTGCTCCCCCCTGCTATGACCCCCTGGTACCGCTGAGGTAAACTGGAGGCTCTCCGGAGGAGTTGCGCGTCCCTGTCTGTGTCAGCTGCAGTAGGGAAAATGGTGCTTGTGAGCTGCTTGATCCGCTCATAGTGAAGTGCCGTCCCTTCAATGGTGCGCGGTCTTCCCACTCTTCTTTATACTGGCATAGTGTCTAAGTGCATAAAATGGAGACATTCCCCTTTTATTGCTGTATTGCCAGTCTGGGTACTGTGTACACTACAGTGTACTTAGTCAGGAGATTCATTCCGCCCCACTTAGAAGCCGTACCCTCATGCCACCATAATGGCCGGCGACCTGCTGACCGGGATGCTGGCTTAGTACCCACTACTCTTCATTCTTCTGGCTCTGTTAGGGGTGGCGGCGTGCTGCGGGAAAGTATGCTCGCCGTGGTGGGGCTTGCAAATAGTTCCCTCAGGAGCTAGCGTCCTGTCAGCGGGGAACACCCCCCCTAAGTCCCGCGAAGCAAGCAGGCTGGTGGCATCCAGTCCTGACTGAAAATAATAAACTCTAAAAATAAATGTAGAAAACTCTTCAGGAGCTTCCAGAGACGTGAGCGGCTCCTCCGGGCACATTTTCTAAACTGAGTCTGATAGGAGGGACATAGAGGGAGGAGCCAGCACACGTAATGAAACTTCTATAGTGCCCATGGTTCCAAGTGGACCCGTCTATATCCGATGGTACTAACTGGATTCCCAGTATCACCTAGGACTTGAGAGAAATATGAATTGGAGGTACTATAGTGTAGCATAATATGAACTGGGGTTACTGCAATGTCTCATAATATGAATCGGGGACAGTATATTTCATAATGTGAATTGGGGGTGCTGTTACATAATGTATACAGGCAGCCCTACAATGTGACATAGGGCCTAATTCAGGTTGGATTGCAGAACACAGCAACCCTTCGTTTCCTAGGCAGAGATGGAGCATTGCAAGGGCGTGGCCTGAAAATGGGGGGCATGGGGATGCGAACTGGGGAGTGACCGTGGCGGCTGCGTGACGTCACACACAGCCGCAGCGATCAGAAAGATGAGAGCAGAAGGCAACCTTAATTTCTGCTGTCAAGCAGAAATTGCGATACTATCGCAATTTGTGCTTGATAAAGGGGGGAGGGAGCGGCGGTCAGCATGCTGGGCAGCCTTGCATGCGTTGAGAAGGATTGCAAATCCTTACTGAATTATGTGAATAAATGCACAACAGATATGTCCTCACACATCTTTGGCTAAAAATGCAGCGTGGCTTTCCTGTGATGCATATGCTTTGCGGGAACGCGCACCGCCCACAAACCTTTGAAATGCTAATACTCGTGGGCGCGTGCGTACGCTCGCACCCGCCATCCCCACCAAGGAACCTAATTTACTGTATAACTGCAGTTAGCGGAAGCATAACGTCCCGCTACCCAGTTCCATACAGCGCCACTAACACCCCCTCCCTATGTACGGCAGCGGGAATGCCCTGTTCCCACTGCCTGTGTTCGCACAGCACTTTGGGGCAGATGTATTAAGCCTGGAGAAGTGATAAGTGCAAGGTGATAACGCACCAGCCAGTCAGCTCCTGTCAATTTACATACCCGCCAACGTGACCCATTCCAGGAGGGCCAAAATGCTCTGCTCCTGGATTTCCCTCTTAATTTGATTGCGTGCACCTGTGTTGAACTACTTAAGTATAACAACGAGTTTTATGGTAAGAACTTACCTTTGTTAAAACTCTTTCTGCGAGGTACACTGGGCTCCACAAGGAAAGACATAGGGGTGTAGAGTAGGATCTTGATCCGAGGCACCAACAGGCTGAAAAGCTTTGACTGTTCCCAGAATGCATAGCGCCGCCTCCTCTATAACCCCGCCTCCCTGCACAGGAGCTCAGTTTTTAGTTAACCAGCCCAATGCAGTAGCAGGAAAAGAGACGACAACGGTTAGTAGCCACATACAACACACTCTCATGACAGGAGAAGTGTCAGCGGCTAATGCCATACCAACCCAAAGAAGCTAAGTGCGTCAGGGTGGGCGCCTTGTAGAGCCCAGTGTACCTCGCAGAAAAAGAGTTTTAACAAAGGTAAGTTCTTACCATAAAACTCGTTTTCTGCTGCGGGGTACACTGGGCTCCACAAGGAAAGACATTGGGGATGTCCTAAAGCAGTTCCTTATGGGAGGGGACGCACTGTAGCGGGCACAAGAACCGGGCATCCAAAGGAAGCATCCTGGGAAGCGGCAGTGTCGAAGGCATAGAACCTTATGAGCGTGTTCACGGAGGACCACGTAGCCGCCTTGCACAATTGTTCAAGGGTCGCACCACGGCGGGCCGCCCAAGAAGGTCCAACAGACCGAGTAGAATGGGCCATAATGTGAGCAGGAGCTGATAGACCAGCCCTCACATAAACATGTGCAATCACCATTCTAATCCATCTGGCCAAAGTTTGCTTGTGAGCAGGCCAGCCCCGTTTGTGAAATCCAAACAGCACAAAGAGAGAATCAGATTTCCTAATAGAAGCAGTTCTCTTCACATAGATACGGAGAGCCCGTACCACATCCAAAGACCGCTCTTTGGGAGACAGATCAGGAGAAACAAGTGCCGGAACCACAATCTCCTGGTTAAAGTGGAACGAAGAAACCACCTTAGGTAAATATCCGGGACAAGTCCTAAGAACCGCCCGGTCACGGGGAAATATCAGATATGGGGAACTACAGGACAAGGCACCCAAATCCGACACTCTTCTAGCCGAAGCAATAGCCAGCAGAAACACCACCTTAAGGGAAAGCCACTTAAGATCAGCTGAACCAAGAGGTTCAAACAGAGACTCTTGTAACGCCTCCAAAACCACCAACAAGTCCCAAGGAGCCACAGGCGGGACATAGGGAGGTTGGATACGCAACACACCCTGAGTAAAGGTATGCACAACAGGTAAGGTCGCAATTTTTCTCTGAAACCACACCGACAAGGCAGATATTTGAACCTTGAGGGAGGCCAGACGCAGGCCGAAGTCCAGGCCCCGCTGAAGAAAAGCCAACAACTTGGCTATACTAAACTTGGAAGCGTCATAATCATTAGATGACCACCAAACAAAGTAAGAATGCCAGACCCTATAGTAAATCCGAGCCGAAGCCGGTTTCCGGGCCCGCAACATAGTTTGAATGACCGCCTCAGAAAACCCTTTAGCCCTTAAGACGGAAGCTTCAAGAGCCACGCCGTCAAAGACAGCCGGGCTAGGTCCTGGTAGACACAGGGGCCCTGACCGAGGAGGTCTGGGCGTTGTGGAAGTAGAATTGGACCCTCTGACGATAGGCCTTGCAGGACTGAGAACCAGTGCCGTCTGGGCCACGCTGGAGCTATGAGAAGCAGATTTCCTTTTTCTTGCTTGAACTTCCGAATTACCCTGGGCAGGAGTGACACCGGAGGGAACACGTACGGCAGCCGAAACTTCCACGGTACCGCCAGCGCATCCACGAATGCTGCTTGAGGATCCCTTGTCCTTGCTCCGAAGACCGGAACCTTGTGATTGTGTCGAGACGCCATCAGATCTACGTCTGGAAGGCCCCACTTTTCCACTAGGAGTTGAAACACTTCTGGATGGAGGCCCCACTCGCCGGCATGTACGTCCTGACGACTGAGAAAGTCCGCTTCCCAATTCAGGACTCCTGGAATGAATATTGCCGATATGGCCGGTAGATGGCGTTCCGCCCAATGTAGAATCCGTGAGACTTCCTTCATTGCCAAACGGCTTTGAGTGCCACCTTGATGATTTATGTAAGCCACTGTGGTGGCGTTGTCCGACTGTACTTGAACAGGACGGTTCTGAATTAAATGCTGGGCCAGGTTCAACGCATTGAAGACCGCCCGCAATTCCAGAATGTTGATCGAGAGGAGGGATTCCTCCTTGGTTCACCGACCCTGAAGGGAGTGTTGCTCCAGCACCGCGCCCCAACCTCTTAGACTGGCATCTGTCGTCAACAGGACCCAGTTGGATATCCAGAATGGACGGCCCCTGCACAATTGTCGGTCCTGGAGCCACCAGAGCAGCGACAGACGGACCTCCGGAGTTAATGAGATCATGTGAGGCCTGATCCGGTGAGGCAGGCCATCCCACTTGGCTAGAATCAGCTTCTGGAGGGGGCGAGAATGGAATTGAGCATACTCCACCATGTCGAATGCTGATACCATGAGGCTCAGCACCTGCATTGCCGAATGTATCGACACTTGCGGACGAGAAAGGAAGCAACGAATCCTGTCCTGAAGCTTCAGGACTTTCTCCTGAGACAAGAACAACCTCTGGTTGTGAGTGTCCAATAGCGCTCCCAGGTGCACCATGCTCTGAGCAGGGACCAGGGAGGATTTCTTCAAGTTGATTAGCCACCCCTGGGCTTGTAGAAACTGGACAGTCATATCCAGATGACGTAGGAGAATTTCTGGGGAATTTGCCAGGATTAACAAGTCGTCCAGATACGGCAGTATCCTGACCCCTTGACGGCGGAGTACCACCGTCATCACCGCCATAACTTTGGTGAAGACTCGCGGAGCCGTATTTAAACCAAAAGGTAACGCCCGAAACTGGTAATGGAGGATGCCAATCGCAAACCTGAGGTATTGCTGATGTGACGCTGCTATAGGAATATGCAGGTAAGCATCCTGTATGTCCAGGGAGACCATGTAATCCACAGGTTCCAAGGCCAGAACTATAGAGCGAAGGGTTTCCATACGGAACTTGGAAACCTTCACAAACCTGTTCAATGCCTTGAGGTTGAGAATGGGCCGGGAGGACCCATTCAGTTTCGGGACTAGAAACAGCAGAGAATAGTACCCCCGGCCCCTCTGCGCAAGAGGCACCTGTACTACGACTCCTGTATCCAGGAGGGTCTGTATTACCGAATGTAGAGTGTTTGCCTTTGTCTGGTCCAACAGGACGTCTGTCCGGCAAAATCGATGAGGGGGTCGGTTTTTGAAGGCTATGGCGTAACCTCGAGTGACAACTTCCCGTACCCAGGCATCTGAAGTGGTCTTCAACCATTCTTGGGTATACCCTAGAAGCCGGCCCCCCACCCTGGGATCCCCCAGGGGGAGGCCCGCCCCGTCATGCGGCAGACTTATCAGTCTTGGAAGCTGGCTGACGGGCCACCCAGGCTCTTTTGGGCTTTGGCTTACCAGGTTTGGAAGTGCGGGCCTGCTTGTTGTACGCCTGACCTTTTGCTTTACCTGAAGGACGAAAGGGGCGAAAGGAAGTACCTTTAGCCTTCGACACAGAAGGAACGGTACTTGGCAGACAGGCAGTTTTGGCAGTAGCCAAGTCAGCCACAATCTTATTTAAGTCCTCCCCAAACAGAATATCTCCCTTGAAAGGGAGTACCTCCAGAGTTTTTCTAGAGTCCAGATCCACAGACCAGGATCTCAGCCACAAAATACGGCGAGCCAGGACTGATGTAGTAGAGGCCTTGGCTGCTAGGATACCGGCGCCAGAAGCCGCATCTTTAATATAGCGAGAAGCTGTGAGAATAATTGACAAGCATTGTCTAGCATGGTCAGAAGAGATTTCAACTTCTAACTCCAAGGCCCATGCTTCAATAACCTCTGCAGCCCATGTTGCTGCAATAGTGGGCGTTTGTGCAGCACCCGTGAGGGTGTATATCGCTTTCAGACAACCCTCCACACGTTTATCCGTAGGCTCTTTTAGAGACGTGACAGGTAGAGCTGAGGAAACCTCCATCCTAGCCACATGTGAGTCTACTGGAGGAGGCGTTTCCCAATTTTTAGACAGCTCTGGCGTGAGGGGATAGCGAGCCAGCATCTTCTTTTGAGGCACAAACTTCTTACCCGGATTTTCCCAGGGTTCCTGACGTATATCCACTAGGTGGTCAGAGTGAGGTAAAACTTGTTTAACCACCTTCTGATGCTTGAACCTATCTGGTTTCTTAGGAGGGACGGATGGCTCGGGATCATCCGTAATCTGTAAAATCAACTTAATAGCCTCCAAAAGATCAGGAACATCCACATGTGAACTACCCTCCCCATCAGCAGTATCTGTGTTAGAAGCTGTGGGGTCAGTGTAAGTGCCGTCTGCATCCGACGAGGTGTCAGTGACAGCAGTGGGTTGTGAGGAGATAAGAGCTCGCTTAGAGGGCCCCTTGGGATTGGGCGACCGAGGGTCAGACTTTTTAGTAGTCAGGGACTGGTTCAACTTCTTCAATTGAGCAGATAAATTGTCTGCCCACGGCGGGTTAGCTGCAGAGACCACATACGGTTGCACCGGCATAGGGGGTCCCATAGGGGGTGTTAATTTATTAACTAGCGTATGCAGAAGCGTGGAAAAAGCAGCCCACGGTGGGTCATTATGGACCCCCGTTGCCACAGTCCCACTGGGGGGCAAGGAGCCCTCAGAACCAGAGTCCACAGCTGCTATATTCTCCTCATATGGATCTGTGGCTTCAGCAACACCTGCAGTGTGTTCCGCGCCAGAACCGTTACCTTCAGAAGCAGACATGATATAACTTGCAGTATCAGCTAACACAGTACAATTGGCAGCAGCACAATACCTCTTACCCAAACCCCTGCACAGTGTAGTCAGCACAAGCAGAGATATAGGAGAGATATGGTGACTAAAATCACAGAGAAAATTACATATTAAAGTATATCTTGTGAAAATCCTATATAAATATAAAATCTGACGCACCAAGCCCCCTCAGGTTATAGAATATAGGGATAGCAAGTTGAGAAAGAGACACGAAATGGAAACCACTCAGCAAGCTAATGCACACACATATAGTCACAGTTGTACAATGCAGAGGTGATTACTAACAATAATACTGCACTGGACCAGCTTATATAGCTATGTAGTCAATAGATATAACACTGCACAGTAAGAACTGGATGTATATCACAGGGTAATTGTACTAGAAAACGCTGACTAAATGCACTCTTTTTTTACTAACACTGTCTAATAGGCAGGTAGAATACTTAAGTGTCATGTAAAGTCACAGCGCTGACAACCAGGCGGCTTTACACAGGAGGATTTGCCCAAGCAGTCCCAAGAACAGTGTAGCTGAGAGAAATGGCGCCCAGACACTGACAGGGAGTGAGGAAGAGACAGATATGCAGCTCCAAGGTGGGAACATTTGTGGGAAATGGCGCCCTGGGGCTGGGGGAGGGGCTCCAGGTCTAAGTCTTATCCCCCTGCTGGCAAAACCACTGGGTACTGTGGGCTACTATTAAAATGGTTTTAAGGGAAAACCTGACCTGCACCCATGCCCTGGTGATCTAGTGGGATCGCCTGTACTGCCACAGTGTCCACCGCCAGCGCGCGCGACCCACCTCCCACTGACTGCGCCGGATTGCGATAAAGTACGGGTCCCGCAAGCGGGACCCACTCACCACCTCCCGAAGCGCGGCCACGCGATTCCGGAGAGCCCCCGTCGTGTGTGCCTGACCATGGAAGAAAACCGGAGCCTCCTGCTGTAGTTACCCGGCAACCAGGGCTCGGGAGTGTACAGCGCCGCTGGGGAGAGATGGAGCTGCAGCAGTGAATGTCAAAAGACATATACACACTGCTGCTGCCCTTGAAGTCTTCACTTTTCTTCTGAAAAAGCTCTTCTCTGGGCAGCCCCTCTGTTATGTGCCTGCTATCTGCGGCACCAACTACAAAACTGAGCTCCTGTGCAGGGAGGCGGGGTTATTGAGGAGGCGGCGCTATGCATTCTGGGAACAGTCAAAGCTTTTCAGCCTGTTGGTGCCTCTGATCAAGATCCTACTCTACACCCCTATGTCTTTCCTTGTGGAGCCCAGTGTACCCCGCAGCAGAAAAAGGTGTTTCATCACAGGTGACGGCAATCATAAATTAAGAGGGAAGTCCGGAAACAGCATTTTGACTCCTGAAATGGGTCACGTTGGGAGGTAAGTGTTCAAAGAAAAATTAGCGGTTACTAGTCGCAGAGTGCAGGGATAGGGTAAAAAGCGGGACAGTCCGGATCCCGGACCGGCTCCCTATAGCAAACTCTGTCATTCTGGAGCTTGTAGTGCTCATCCCCATCCGGGCTGGTGTCCTGCCCAATGGGGTGTCTGTGACAGCTGTCACCAGAGAGGGATGTATGTCCCTGACCGTTCAGACTATTACCCCATCTGCGGACCAAACGGGGAGGCTGTACTCATTCCCTCCTCACCTCCCTGGTGACAGCTGTCACAAGCACCCCGCAGACACTACACCTCCGGACAGGGACGAGCACTACAAGCTCCAGAATGGCAGAGTTTGGTTCAGGGATGCAGTCCAGCATTCCGGGGAACAGACTGTTCGGTTTTTAGCTAATCCCCAGAGTGCCTTCCCGGACTGTTCGGTTTTTAGCTAATCCCCAGAGTGCCTTCCCTGTTTTGTATAGTTTTCACAGCTACGCCAGAGAATAGAATGTTATTTAAATAGTATCACCAGGCAATTTTAACGAGGCTGAAGTTAGCTTCTTATTCGGCCAGCTTCTTATTCACTTCTTATTCGAGCTCCAGCTTTTTATTCACTTCTTATTCGAGCTCCAGCTTCTTATTCAGATCATTCAGTTTTGCAAGGGTTAATGAGTCTTGGGCAACAAATTTAACACCTGAAATTCACAGAATAGGGACCCTTTCATATGACCCACCTGTATTTTGGCTTGCCCAACGCTGGTTTGGGCATTAAATACCCTGGCAAAGTGGGCACACACACCATATTATGATTTACTATTTTGAATAAGTAGCTGTAGTTTTGCAAGGGTTAACGAGTCTCGGGCAACAATTTTGACACCTGAAATCCACTGAGTCCGGTCACTTGCATATGACCCACATGGATTTTGCCTTGCCCAACACTGGTTTGGGCATGAAATACGCTGCCCAAGTGGGCACCATAACACTATAATTTTCTATTATGAATAAGTAGCTGTAGTTTTGCAAGGGTAACGAGTATCTGGCAACAATTTTGACATCTGATCAATAGAGCCGGGTCACTTGCATATGACCCACATGGATTTTGACTTGCCCAACGCTGGTTTGGGCATAAAATACCCTGCCAAAGTAGGCACACACACCATATTATGATTTACTATTTTGAATAAGTAGCTGTAGTTTTGCAAGGGTTAACGAGTCTCGGGCAACAATTTTGACACCTGAAATCAACTGAGTCGGGTCACTTGCATATGACCCACATGGATTTTGCCTTGCCCAACACTGGTTTGGGCATGAAATACGCTGCCCAAGTGGGCACCTTAAAACTATCATTTTCCATTATGAATAAGTAGCTGTAGTTTTGCAAGGGTTAACGAGTCTTGGGAAAAATTTTGACACCTGAAATCAATAGAGTCGGGTCACTTACATATGACCCACGTGGATTTTGCCTTGCCCAACACTGGTTTGGGCATGATATAGGCTGGCAAGGTGGGCACATACACAGTATTATGAATTACTATTTTGAATAAGTGACTGTAGTTTTGCAAGGGTTAACGAGTCTCGGGCAACAATTTTGACACCTGAAATCCACTGAGTCGGGTCACTTGCATATGACCCACATGGATTTTGCCTTGCCCAACACTGGTTTGGGCATGAAATACGCTGGCAAAGTGGGCACCTTAACACTATCATTTTCTATTATGAATAAGTTGATCAAGTTTGTTAGCAAATGGGCAAAACCATGGCCCTCATTCCGAGTTGTTCGCTCGGAGATTTTCATCGCATCGCAGTGAGAATTCTCTTAGTGCGCATGCGCAATGTTCGCACTGCGACTGCGCCAAGTAACTTTACTATGATGAAAGTAAGTTTACTCACGGCATTTTCATCGCTCCGACGTTCGCATTGTGATTGACAGGAAATTGGTGTTACTGGGCGGATGCACGGCGTTTTAGGGGCGTGTGGCTGGAAACGCTACCGTTTCCGGAAAAAACGCAGGAGTGGCCGGAGAAACGGTGGGAGTGCCTGGGCGAACGCTGGGTGTGTTTATGACGTCAGCCAGGAACGAAAAGCACTGAACTGATCGCACAGGCAGAGTAAGTCTGAAGCTACTCAGAAACTGCTAACTCGTTTGTAATCGCAATATTGCGCGTACGTCGGTCGCAATTTTAAGAAGCTAAGATTCACTCCCAGTAGGCGGCGGCTTAGCGTGTGTAACTCTGCTACATTCGCCTTGCGAGCGAACAACTCGGAATGAGGGCCCATGTGCACTGCAGGTGTGACAGATATAACATTTGCAGAGAGAGTTGGATTTGGATGGGTTATTTTGTTTCTGTGCAGGGTAAATACTGGCTGCTTTATTTTTACACTGCAATTTAGATTTCAGTTTGAATGCACACCACCCAAATCTAACTCTCTTTGCACATGTAATATCCGCCTCCCCTGAGGTGCACATGGTTTTGCCCAACTGCTAAAAAAATTCCTGCTGCGATCAACTTGGAATTACCCCCACTGCCAGTACAGCTTAACACAAATCATCTTTTTAGACAAAACCAACCTACTATACAAACAATACACATCATAACCACAAGCAATGAAAAAATTAATGAAACCTTTTAGCCACATGTAAACCGTTTCAACAAAAAAAAAAAAAAACAGAAAAATAAAATCTACGGGGAGGGGAAGAACAGAAAGCCAGATGACGAACAAGAAAAGGATTTCTGCTACCAACTCAAGGGGGTTTCAAGTGGCGCCAGAGCCTGGACCACCCAACAGCATCAAACCTCCTCCTGTCTATATCCATCATCCTCCTAATCTTGTGTAGAATATTTCCCACCACCACTTCACAGGGGAGGACCTTTGCTCTGAGAGAAACCTGACACTGTGCACTCCATGGGGGTCATTCCGAGTTGTTCGCTCGCTAGCTGATTTTAGCAGCATTGCACACGCTAGGCCGCCACCCTCTGGGAGTGAATCTTAGCATAGCAGAATTGCGAACGAAAGATTAGCAGAATTGCGAATAGAAAATTCTTAGCAGTTTCTGAGTAGCTTGAGACTTACTCCTACACTGCGATCAGCTCAGCCCGTTTCGTTCCTGGGGTGACGTCACAAACACGCCCAGCCACTCCCCCGTTTCTCCAGACACTCCCACGTTTTTCCCTGACACGCCTGCGTTTTTTAGCCAACGCCGGGAAAACGCTGAGTTACCACCCAGAAACGCCCCTTTCCTGTCAATCATTTACCGAACATCAGTGCGACTGAAAAGCGCCGCAGAAGCCACACCAAAACAGCTAAGTTTTTAGTAAAATAACTAAGCGCATGCGCTTTGTGTACCTTGCGCATGCGCAGTAAGCGACTGTGAGGATACCGGGTTCCAAATCACTCAGTCATGGTGGTAGATGAAAAACCAACAGTGGTTTATTGAACAGAATGGGTTATAAACAGCTCAGCACACTTCTGTGATCCAATTCTACACGACAGTTCCCTCCTGGAACTCCTGACAGAACATTACTTCTTAGCCAGTCTCCTGCCACTCACTCTCTGACCTTCTCTGTCAGATCTCTCTCCCTCCAGCAGAGCTCACTCCTCTTGTTATACCCTCCCCTGTCTATTCATCACACAAGCTGGTCAGTCAGGAGTGGAGACGAGGTGTCTGGACTCTTGTACACAATGGAGTGATCAGGATCAGATTACCTGCATCTCCATACAGAACCTGTTTATTACATAACCTACTCATCCTAATCACATCTGGGTGTACAGCTAGGGGACTTGCATTACAATGAACTGATTTAACTATGTTACTAATACCCCTTTTCCACTAGCGTAGCACGGGTCGCAGCCGTGTCGCCTGACACCGCTGCGACCCGTGCTACAGCGCTCTGCAGACAGCGCTCAACAACCCGGCAATTGCCGGGTTGGTGACGCGCTAGTGATGCGGCAGGGGCGGCGCTGGGAGATCACATGATCTCCCAGCGCCGCCCTCCCTATGCACTGTGAACGGGAGCCGTGTCGCCTCGACACGGCTCTCGTTCACACTAGACAGCTAGCCGGGTTGACACCAGTGGGTGTCTCGCCTCTAGTATCTGGCTCCTTCAATTTTCAGTCCCTGTAGTGCTGCTGCATGTCTGGCTGGAGTGTAGCAGTTTCTGTATCTGTTGTGGTCACATGATTTAGAGTGTTGGGAGCCACATTTAAATAAAGAAAGAGCCTCATGTGGCTCAGAGCTGTTGTCCTCCCACCACTCAGATCTACTCCAACCAGCCTCCAGAAGTGTTTCCTGCAGTTGAAAAAAGTCTCTAAAGGACTGTCTAACTCCCTCCTCCTTCAGGAGCCTGGAATTCAAACGCCAAAGTCCCCGTCCTTTCTGAGGGGTTTCTGAGACGTTCAAAGCAACACATAGAAAAACGTGATCGGAGAACTCTACTGGCTTTGTCTCAGGAGGCAAAGTGTTCGAGGACTCCTTATCAAAAAACCTATCTATCCTAGACCTACGGCTACCACAATGATAAGTGAAACCAGTGAGGTCTGGGAAATGGCGAACATGCACAAACCAGTGTTGGGCAAGGCAAAATCCATGTGGGTCATATGCAAGTGACCCGACTTAGTTGATTTCAGGTGTCAAAATTGTTGCCCGAGACTCGTTAACCCTTGCAAAACTACAGCTACTTATTCATAATAGAAAATGATAGTGTTAAGGTGCCCACTTGGGCAGCATATTTCATTCCTAAACCAGTGTCGGGCAAGGCAAAATCCATGTGGGTCATATGCAAGTGACCCGACTTAGTTGATTTCAGGTGTCAAAATTGTTGCCCGAGCATCGTTAACCCTTGCAAAATTACAGCTACTTATTCATAATAGAAAATGATAGTGTTAAGGTGCCCACTTTGCCAGCGTATTTCATGCCTAAACCAGTGTTGGGCAAGGCAAAATCCATGTGGGTCATATGCAAGTGACCTGACTCAGTTAATTTCAGGTGTCAAAATTGTTGCCCGAGACTCGTTAACCCTTGCAAAACTACAGCTACTTATTCATAATAGTAATTCATAATACTGTGTATGTGCCCACCTTGCCAGCGTATATCATGCCCAAACCAGTGTTGGGCAAGGCAAAATCCATGTGGGTCATATGCAAGTGACCCGACTGTATTGATTTCAGGTGTCAAAATTGTTGCCCGAGACTCGTTGACCCTTGCAAAACTGCAGCTACTTATTCAAAATGGTAAATTATAGTGTATGTGCCCACTTTGCCAGCGTATTTCATGCCCAAACCAGCGTTGGGCAAGGCAAAATACAGGTGGGTCATATGAAAGGGACCCTACTCTGTGAATTTCAGGTGTCAAATTTATTGCCCAAAACTCATTAGCCCTTGCAAAACTGAATGATCTGAATAAGAAGCTGGAGCTTGAATAAGAAGTGAATAAGAAGCTGGCCGAATAAGAAGCTAACTTCAGCATGGTGCAATTTTATTATATTGTATTATAGTTATCAAGTTACTTCTCATGTGACAATCATTATTAATAAAATCAGAATTTTCCTTAACACAGTAATAATAATTGGGAATTGTAGTTTTATTATTTATGTGAAGAAAAATAAGATTTTACTTACCGGTAAATCTATTTCTCGTAGTCTGTAGTGGATGCTGGGGACTCCGTAAGGACCATGGGGAATAGACAGGCTCCGCAGGAGACAGGGCACTCCAAGAAAGAATTAGGAATACTGGTGTGCACTGGCTCCTCCCTCTATGTCCCTCCTCCAGACCTCAGTTAAGGAAACTGTGCCCAGAAGAGCTGACAGTACAAGGAAAGGATTTTGGAATCCAGGGTAAGACTCATACCAGCCACACCAATCACACCGTATAACTCGTGATAAACTTACCCAGTTAACAGTGATAATGTCAAATATTACCTTAAAACATAAAGCTATATACTATTACCGTGGAGCCGCTATGGCCGCTAGACTTATTACACACACTACGGACTAAGTACGCTATTTGCGTACTGAGTACCGTATGGATACGCACTTAGCGTATCAGACGCTGTGCCGTGAGCGCGACGCACGAGCGGCACGTACGCACACGGATTCACGCTTCGTACTAAGCACGCTGTTAGTGTACCGAGTACCGTATTGATACGCTATTAGCGTATTAGACGCCGTGCCATGGGTACAACGTACACGCAGCGCGGACGCACACAGAGTGATATACAATAAACCTTAAGCAATGAAACAGTGTAAGAATGTGCTTATACTTTAAACCTTAGCAGTCTAGTACTGCAACAATGTGATACCTTAAAAACCTCAACAATGCCTATACACCTTATAGCGATTGAGACGCTAAGAAAGCCCTTTGCAGAAAAGTGAAAACTCAACACCGGTTTGTGTAAACTACTGGGCTCTAACACCGCAGCGGATTATTCAGAGAAAAGGGGTAAACAGGTACAAGTTATACACTACAGGCTAACAAGGAAATCTAACAGAATAACAGAGAATAATGGCTACAGAGAATATACATACGTAGGGAATCGTTCGCAAGCGCGTCCTGGACCAGTCCTCAGCTATCAGGGAGAAAGCCTTCAGAGTCTGAGAGCTGGCCAGGCAACAGTGGTCTTTTTATACACAACATACATTCACAATACAATGGTCACTGTAATCTCATTGTTCATTGGACACAGGGATGTGTCCCTACATTACAGCAAAGGTCATAGGTGGATTTGAACAGGTAGGCGATGTCCTACCCCAACTGCTCTGGTGGGAGGTATCCTCTGGATTCCCGCCGCATGTGTAATTTACAGCAAATACAGTTAATGTTCATAATCTACTTTTGTACATAACTATACGCAGGAGCAAGCGATCTTTTCCTAGCTAACACCGGAATGTTACCCTAAAAATACCCTACAGCTGGATACCAGACATCACCTACCAACCTTTGTCTGACCCTTCCTATCATGCAAAGACGATCCCTCTGTCCAGGAACTGTTTAAACTAACATTACTCGCTGACATTATCTAAGGGAACTATATCTACAAAATGCACTATTTGGGTTAAATATGCTACGTTCGAGTCGCACGCTACACGCTCACAAACTCCGCCGTAAATACACATATCATGCGCACGAGTCGCCGGAGCGTCTCTTACGCAACTTGCGGGTATGTGTACGCACGGGGGACCGGGTGCACGAGCAGCGTGCATGTGCATGAGGGGTTAGTACAATGGATATGTATTACAATATTTTTCGACTTTGACAGTCCACCCTTTGGCAGTCAACAATAACTGCCACAATCTAAACATTTAAGCAGAAAAATGTACAATACATATGAAATACCTATATATGATTGGGTGGAGGGAGGAGAGGAGTAGGCGGGAAATGTATGGCCTAGTGAGATAGTAAAAGTATGTATGTATGTATGAACTTCATGTCTGGGGGGCATGTATCATCGTGCCGTACATGTTCTAGATAAGCTTCGAGGTATTGCGAAGTATACATTAAATCCTTCTTATCCCGTATTAAGGGTCTGTAAGTGGGCCAACAAACACTACCGAGCTCTTTTCGGCTTCTTGTTCCAACAAGTGGGGTGCACATTAGTTGATGATACATGGAGGGGGGAAAACATGTGAGTGCTAGTATATGTACCTATATCACCTGTCGACTATGTGCATCACTACCTGAAGGTTGTAGAGATGAAGATAAGAAACATATGTCACAAATACATTCACATAATAATGTGTGCAATTGTCCTTGGGTGTCTGTTGAAGTCTTGTCCGGATAGGTGTATCCTTGCTGTGGGTGATAATCAAAGTCTTTCAAGTGTCCATAAAAAGTCTTTAAAGTCTCTAAGTGTCTCTCAAAGTCTGTAGAAATGTCCATCAAAGGTCTGTAGTCTTCTCCATCAAAGTCTTTAGTCTTCTTCCGAATGGATGTCTTTTTGCCTTGGAGAAAAACAAAGGAGAAACGGGTGAAAGAAACGGACCGTGGAATCACGTCTTATCACAACATTGTCTCAATTGATGGGTCATAAATTAAAACAGTTGTTGTAACAATGCCCTCGCTCCTCAAACTCATCACTTTGGTACTGCGCTTGTGCTGCATTAAAATCCGAACACATATCAAACCAATCATTATGACAACTCCCAGGATACAAAGGAGAAACTTTCCTACATTCACGATAACATTTTGAGCCCATTCTCCTAAACCTGAGAACCAATTGCGTTGGTTCAACCATGACACCCAGCCGGTCAGTTCATTACTCACAGCAGTCAGGGTAAGGTTGTGTCTCCTTCGGAACTCCCACTTCAACTGCAAGATATCGTCCATCTTTTGATCTATGACCTCGGTGGGGTCATCAGTGCTGTTTGTAATATACGTACAGCATTTCACACCATACTGAGTTGCTAGGGTGACACAATACCCGCCTGTCACTGCTGTGATGTAATTGAGAACCATCCTGTGCTGGATCAGTTCCGTTTTGTAAGCTTGCAATTCCCTCCCAGTATACCTGAAGGTGTCATCATACATCTCGGTGATATTGTCTATCAGGTTCGCTAGCGCATGAATATACCTATAATTTATAATTCCTCTGGCGGTACCGGTGGTATCTAGCGCGAGTAGGAATTGAATCCTGGTGGATTCGTGGATCAAATCAGAGGCTGCGTGCTCTGTCCTATCTATAAGGTGTCTCTTAACGATGTGTTCGTAGTGAGTGTGAGTGTAAGGAGCTTGAGCATTGCGGTGAAGGTCTTTCATCTTATTATGGGTAATGGTCATTACTTCTGGCAACACTCTTCCAATGTAACACAATCCCTCTGAGTTTGGGGCAAGCCACTTATACGCCTTCCTCCCGCATATGAAATATGCATCATCGGGGAGAACATATGGGACAGAATATGACATCACCATATTGCAAACCTTCCAGGTGAAAAATCCTATCCCTAACTCTCTCATTTGTTCAGTACACGTATCAGGCTGTATGATATGCGCACAGTATCCTGGTGATACTTCTCCAACCCGCATGGTCCTACTTCCTAGAGTATACCTGTACCGAAAATATCTCCCACCGTCGGCTATTTGGCGTATAAGTTCTGGGTCTACGGGCATTCTATCAGCTCTGTGTGAAAACGCCATGGTTTGGTTGTTCCATGTCACTTCCCAATTTCCCGGCTTTCGGGGATTGGAAATGTTAAAACATATTAAGGACCTATCCACATGATATTGGTGGAGCTTCAAACTAGAAGGCCTAGAAATATTAAATTTCTTGTCCACCGGTCTCCCACCCCTTAATTCAAGTACCTCATCTAGTGTTGAAGGGTACGGTACTAATCCTGACTTGCTCTGACCTTGAGGTACTTGTGAGCACAACCAGCATTCCGTTTGGTTTAAAACCTTACCCACTAATGAGTGATAGTCACTCAATGGATGACGGTCCATGGTGATATTAAGGCCTGACTGACATCTCTGGATGCACCCGTCCTCAACTATGTTTTCACAATTTCTACAGATACAATTCTCCTCAGCTAACAATCCTTCACAATGTCTCCTAGTTTCATGACTACTAGATCGTTTTCTAATACTCGCCTTTGCTCGGTGACTGTGTTGCCCTTGGAATTCTACTAATCCGTCCTTGTCATCAGAACCCATTCCAGATCCTTTCTCGACCTCTCTGGTACTCTCACCGAAATAGACTGTTCTGGTCAACAACAGGGTCAACAGGAAAACCCGGAACGCAGTCTCTTGGGGTAAGTCCATCTTGCAGGAGGAGAAAGAAAGAGTGGTAATGGGAGGTAAAGAAAATAATAGAAGGGAAAGAAAACTGGTGCGACAACCGCCTCTGGTCTTGTAGTTCTCTGTGCTCAGGCGCCGTTACAACAGTCCTGCCTCTCAACCTTCCCGGAACAGACACTCCAGTGATACGATTTACTCTACACTCTGCTCTTTGTCACGGGCTTTCTCTGGGTCAGCAACCTTCTTACAGTGGGACGAGTGGACCCAAGTCTCTCTTTCGGCAACCTTCAATGCTGTCGTGCTGGTCAGTAAGACTTGGTACGGTCCTTCCCACCGGTCAATCAGGCAACCTGAGCGTAGAAAATTTCGAATCATTACATAATCCCCAGGTTCAATGTCATGACAATTACTGTCTGGCAGATCAGGAATCACCGGCTTTAGATTGCTGTTTTGATTCCTCAACTGCTTGCTCATCTTAACCAAATACTTTACAGTCACTTCGTTATTGCATTTCAAATCATCCTGGGGGTCAATCATTACATGGGGTTGTCGACCAAAAAGAATCTCAAAGGGTGATAGGTTAAGAGGGGACCTGGGAGTGGTTCTGATGCTGTACAATACAAGTGGCAAAGCTTCTGGCCACAACAATCCAGTTTCTCTGACGTCCTAAGTGGATGCTGGGACTCCGTAAGGACCATGGGGAATAGCGGCTCCGCAGGAGATTGGGCACAACTATAAAGAAAGCTTTAGGTTTAACTGGTGTGCACAGGCTCCTCCCACTATGACCCTTCTCCAGACTTCAGTTAGAATCTTGTGCCCGGTTGAGCTGGATGCACACTAGGGGCTCTCCTGAGCTCCTAGAAAGAAAGTATATTTTAGGTTTTTTATTTTACAGTGAGATCTGCTGGCAACAGACTCACTGCAGCGAGGGACTAAGGGGAGAAGAAGCGAACCTACCTAACTGGTGGTAGCTTGGGCTTCTTAGGCTACTGGACACCATTAGCTCCAGAGGGATCGAACACAGGACCCGACCTCGATCGTTCGGTCCCGGAGCCGCGCCGCCGGCCCCCTTAGAGAGCCAGAAGCAAGAAGTGTTCCGGAAAATCGGCGGCAGAAGACTTCTGTCTTCAACAAGGTAGCGCACAGCACTGCAGCTGTGCGCCATTGCTCCTCATGCACACCTCACACTCCGGTCACTGATGGGTGCAGGGCGCTGGGGGGGGGGGCGCCCTGAGGGCAATATAATACACCTTGGCTGGCAAATCTACACCATATATAGTCAGGAAGGCTATGTAGGTGTAAAAATACCCCTGCCAGAATTCCAGAAAAAGCGGGAGAAGTCCGCCGGAAAAGGGGCGGGGCCATCTCCCTCAGCACACTGGCGCCATTTTTCCCTCACAGCTCCGCTGGAAGGACGCTCCCTGGCTCTCCCCTGCAGTGTCAAGCTATATAAGGGTAAAAAAGAGAGGGGGGGCACTAAATTTAGGCGCAGTATATATATATATATATATATATATATATATATATATATATAATATAAGCAGCTATAAGGGAAAAAACACTCATTTATAGTGGGATCCCTGTGTTATATAGCGCTCTGGTGTGTGTTGGCATACTCTCTCTCTGTCTCCCCAAAGGGCTTTGTGGGGTCCTGTCCTCTGTCAGAGCATTCCCTGTGTGTATGCTGTGTGTCGGTACGGCTGTGTCGACATGTTTGATGAGGAGGCTTATGTGGAGGCGGAGCAGATGCCGATAAATGTGATGTCACCCCCTGCGGGGTCGACACCTGAGTGGATGGTTCTGTGGAAGGAATTACGCGACAGCGTCGACTCCTGCATAAAAGGTTTGACGACATACCAAATATGGGACAGCCGGCTTCTCAGCCTGTGCCTGCCCAGGCGTCTCAAAAGCCATCAGGGGCTCTAAAACGCCCGCTACCTCAGATGGCAGACACAGATGTCGACACGGATACTGAATCCAGTGTCGACGACGATGAGACTAATGTATCTTCCAATAGGGCCACACGTTATATGATTGAGGCAATGAAAAATGTGTTGCATATTTCTGATGTTACCCCGGGTACCACAAAAAAGGGTATTATGTTTGGAGAGAAAAAACTACCAGTTGTTTTTCCTCCATCTGAGGAATTAAATGAAGTGTGTGAAGAAGCGTGGGCTTCCCCCGATAAGAAACTGGTCATTTCTAAGAGGTTACTAATGGCGTACCCTTTCCCGCCAGAGGATAGGTCACGTTGGGAAACATCCCCTAGGGTGGATAAAGCGCTCACACGCTTGTCAAAGAAGGTGGCACTACCGTCTCCGGATACGGCCGCCCTGAAAGAATCTGCTGATAGAAAGCAGGAGGCTATCCTGAAGTCTATATATACACACACACACACACACACAGGTGTTATACTGAGACCAGCTATTGCTTCAGCATGGATGTGCAGTGCTGCAGCTGCGTGGTCAGATTCCCTGTCGGAAAATATTGATACCCTAGACAGGAACACTATATTGCTAACCGTAGAGCATATTAAAGACGCACTCTTATACATGAGGGATGCACAGAGGGATATTTGCCGGCTGGCATCTAAAATAAGTGCAATGTCCATTTCTGCCAGGAGAGGGTTATGGACTCGGCAGTGGACAGGAGATGCAGATTCTAAAAGGCACAAGGAAGTTTTGCCTTATAAGGGTGAGGAGTTGTTCGGGGATGGTCTCTCGGACCCCGTTTCCACAGCAACAGCTGGGAAGTCTACATTTTTACCCCATGTTCCCTCACAGCCAAAGAAAGCACCGTATTATCAGGTACAGTCCTTTTGGCCCAATAAGGGCAAGCTGATTAAAGGCGCGTCCTTTCTGCCCAGAGGCAGAGGAAGAGGGAAAAAGCTGCAGCATACAGCCAGTCCCCAGGAGCAAAAGTCCTCCTCCGCTTCCTCTAAGTCCACAGCATGACGCTGGGGCTCCACAGGCGGAGCCAGGTACGGTGGGGCCAGTCTCAAAAATTTCAGCGATCAGTGGGCTCGCTCACGGGTGGATCCCTGGATCTTTCAAGTAGTATCTCAGGGGTACAAGCTGGAATTCGAAACATCTCTCCCCCGCCGTTTCCTCAAATCTGCCTTGCCAACAACTCCCTCAGGCAGGGAGGCAGTGTTAGAGGCAATTCACAAGCTGTATTCCCAGCAGGTGATAGTAAAGGTGCCCCTACTTCAACAAGGACGGGGTTACTATTCCACAATGTTTGTGGTACCGAAACCGGACGGTTCGGTGAGACCCATTTTAAATTTGAAATCCTTGAACACGTATATAAAAAAATTCAAGTTCAAGATGGAATCGCTCAGGGCGGTTATTGCAAGCCTGGACGAGGGGGATTACATGGTATCAAGGTGCTACAACAGCACGGCTGGATTCTAAATATTCCAAAGTCACAGCTGGTCCCTACGACACGTCTACTGTTCCTGGGGATGGTTCTGGACACAGAACAGAAAAAAAGTGTTTCTCCCGGAGGAGAAGGCCAAGGAGCTGTCATCTCTAGTCAGAGGCCTCCTAAAACCAAAACAGGTGTCGGTGCATCACTGCACGTGGATCCTGGGAAAGATGGTAGCTTCCTACGAAGCAATTCCATTCGGCAGGTTCCATGCAAGAACCTTTCAGTGGGACCTGTTGGACAAGTGGTCCGGATCGCATCTTCAGATGCATCGGCTGATAACCCTGTCTCCAAGGACCAGGGTGTCTCTGCTGTGGTGGCTGCAGAGTGCTCATCTTCAAGAGGGCCGCAGATTCGGCATACAGGACTGGGTCCTGGTGACCACGGATGCCAGCCTTCGAGGCTGGGGGGCAGTCACACAGGGAAGAAACTTCCAAGGACTATGGTAAAGTCAGGAGACTTCCCTGCACATAAATATTCTGGAGCTGAGGGCCATTTACAATGCCCTAAGTCAGGCAAAACCCCTGCTTCAAAACCAGCCGGTACTGATCCAGTCAGACAACATCACGGCGGTCGCCCATGTAAACCGACAGGGCGGCACGAGAAGCAGGACGGCGATGGCAGAAGCCACAAGGATTCTCCGATGGGTGGAAAATCACGTGTTAGCACTGTCAGCAGTGTTCATTCCGGGAGTGGACAACTGGGAAGCAGACTTCCTCAGCAGGCACGACCTCCACCCGGGAGAGTGGGGACTTCATCCAGAAGTCTTCCAACTGATTGTAAACCGTTGGGAAAGGCCACAGGTGGACATGATGGCGTCCCGCCTAAACAAAAAGCTAGAAAGATATTGCGCCAGGTCAAGAGACCCACAGGCGATAGCTGTGGACGCTCTAGTGACACCGTGGGTGTACCGGTCGGTTTATGTGTTCCCTCCTCTTCCTCTCATACCAAAGGTCCTGAGGATAATAAGGAGAAGAGGAGTAAGAACTATACTCATTGTTCCGGATTGGCCAAGAAGAGCTTGGTACCCGGAACTTCAAGAAATGATGTCAGAGGACCCATGGCCTCTGCCGCTCAGACAGGACCTGCTGCAGCAGGGGCCCTGTCTGTTCCAGGACTTACCGCGGCTGTGGCGGTTGAACACCGGATCCTGAAGGAAAAGGGCATTCCGGAGGAAGTCATTCCTACGCTGATTAAAGCTAGGAAAGAAGTAACCGCAAACCATTATCACCGCATATGGCGAAAATATGTTGCGTGGTGTGAGGCCAGGAAGGCCCCAACGGAGGAATTTCAGCTGGGCCGTTTCCTGCACTTCCTACAGTCAGGGGTGACTATGGGCCTAAAATTGGGTTCCATTAAGGTCCAGATTTCGGCTCTATCGATTTTCTTCCAGAGAGAACTGGCTTCACTACCTGAAGTTCAGACTTTTGTTAAGGGAGTGCTGCATATTCAGCCCCCTTTTGTGCCTCCAGTGGCACCTTGGGATCTCAACCTGGTGTTGGATTTCCTAAAGTCACATTGGTTTGAGCCACTTAAAACCGTGGAATTGAAATATCTCACGTGGAAAGTGGTCATGTTGTTGGCCTTGGCTTCGGCCAGGCGTGTATCAGAATTGGCGGCTTTGTCATGTAAAAGCCCTTATCTGATTTTCCATATGGATAGGGCAGAATTGAGGACTCGTCCCCAGTTTCTTCCTAAAGTGGTATCAGCTTTTCATCTGAACCAACCTATCGTGGTGCCTGCGGCTACTACAGACTTGGAGGCTTCCAAGTTGTTGGACGTAGTCAGGGCTCTGAAAATCTATGTTTCCAGGACAGCTGGAGTCAGAAAGACTGACTCGCTATTTATCCTGTATGCGCCCAACAAGTTGGGTGCACCTGCTTCAAAGCAGACTATTGCTCGCTGGATCTGTAGTACGATTCAGCTTGCACATTCTGCGGCTGGACTGCCGCATCCTAAATCAGTGAAAGCCCATTCCACGAGGAAGGTGGTCTCTTCTTGGGCGGCTGCCCGAGGGGTCTCGGCTTTACAACTTTGCCGAGCAGCTACTTGGTCGGGGTCAAACACATTTGCTAAATTCTACAAGTTTGACACCCTGGCTGAGGAGGACCTAGAGTTTGCCCATTCGGTGCTGCAGAGTCATCCGCACTCTCCCGCCCGTTTGGGAGCTTTGGTATAATCCCCATGGTCCTTACGGAGTCCCAGCATCCACTTAGGACGTCAGAGAAAATAAGAATTTACTCACCGGTAATTCTATTTCTCGTAGTCCGTAGTGGATGTTGGGCGCCCATCCAAGTGCGGATTGTCTGCAATACTTGTATATAGTTATTGTTTAACTAAAGGGTTATTGTTGAGCCATCTGTTGAGAGGCTCAGTTGTTGTCATACTGTTAACTGGGTATTCTATCACGAGTTATACGGTGTGATTGGTGTGGCTGGTATGAGTCTTACCCGGGATTCTAAATCCTTCCTTATTGTGTCAGCTCTTCCGGGCACAGTATCCTAACTGAAGTCTGGAGGAGGGTCATAGTGGGAGGAGCCAGTGCACACCAGTTAGACCTAAAGCTTTCTTTATAGTTGTGCCCAGTCTCCTGCGGAGCCGCTATTCCCCATGGTCCTTACGGAGTCCCAGCATCCACTACGGACTACGAGAAATAGAATTACCGGTGAGTAAATTCTTATTTTCAGCCATCACTTTGCTCAGCTTGTTCTTAATAGTGCTGTTTACTCTTTCCACTTTCGCACTCGCCTGTGGGCGGTACGGAGTATGCAGCTTACTATTAATTCCCATTAATTTGCACATTACCTGAAAGACTTCACCTGTAAAATGGGTACCCCTATCACTTTCAATTATCCTAGGGATACCATACCTGCACACAAATTCCTGCACAATTTTCTTTGCAGTAAACACAGCAGTATTTGTGGCAGCGGGGAACGCTTCTACCCAATTTGAAAACACATCAATATAAACCAACACATACTTTAAATTTCTACAGGGTGGCAATTGTATGAAATCAATTTGTATTACTTGAAAAGGGCCGTCTGTTGGCGGGATATGGGATGGTTCTGTTGGTATTGACTATCCAATATTCTTCCTCAAGCAGATAAGGCATGTCATTGCTCTCTTACCCGCATGAGAAGAGAATCCTGGCGCGCACCAGTAGGCTCTTACCAACTTGCACATACCCTCTTTGCCCAGATGAGTCAGTCCATGTGCCGCCTCAGCTAAACTTGGAAGGTATGCTCTGGGAGCCACTGGCTTACCCTGTCCATCTGTCCAGAGTCCTGAGGACTCCTGGCCATATCCTTTTGACCTCCAGACTGCCTTTTCCTGTGGGGAACACAAATTTTGCATTTCACTCAATTTCTGTGTTGACGGTATTGAATACCATCAGTTGTGTGATGTCTGTCTGTATGGGGGTGCTGGCTGCTGACTTAGCAGCTTCGTCTGCCCGGCTGTTACCAAGTGACACTGGGTCTTGGCTGTACGTGTGGGCTTTACACTTGATAACAGCCACTCTGTCAGGTTCCTGTATCGCTGCTAGAAGTCTTTTGATGTGGGTCGCATGCGCCACGGGTGTGCCAGCTGCCGTCATGAAATTTCTGAGGCGCCATAGGGCCCCGAAATCATGCACTACTCCAAAGGCATATCTAGAATCAGTGTAGATATTGGCTGACTTACCCTTAGCCAATTCACACGCTCTGGTTAGGGCGACCAACTCAGCAACTTGTGCTGAGTGAGGTGGGCCCAGGGGTTCCGCTTCTATGGTACCTTTGTCATCTACGACTGCGTATCCAGTATACAAGTCTCCCGAGTCCGTCTGTCTGTGGCAACTACCGTCAGTGTAAAAAGTAAAATCTACGCCTTCCAGTGGGTTGTCACTAATGTCGGGCCTTGCAGTGAAAGTTTGGTTCAAATATTCCATACAATCATGTGTGTCAGTGTCTGTACTAAATCCTCCTTCACCATCAGTCTCATCCCTAACCCTTTGTGCATGTCCAGGCACACCTGGGAGATACGTTGCAGGATTTAGTGCGCTGCATCTCCTTATGGTGATGTTTACAGGGGCCATTAGTGCTAATTCCCACCTTGTAAACCGTGCTGATGAGACGTGTCTGGTTTGGGCAGAATTCAGTAAGGCTGACACTGCATGAGGTGTATGGATGGTCAGGTTGTGTCCTAACACTACATCTTCGCTTTTACTCACTAGCAATGCTATCGCTGCAACACTTCGCAAGCATGTGGGGAGAGACCGTGCTACGGTGTCCAATTGTGCACTGTAGTAAGCTACCGGCCTGCTGGCATCACCATGTCTCTGGGTTAAAACACCTGCCGCACACCCAGCACTCTCCGTACCGTACAATTCAAAGGGTTTCCCATAATCTGGCATACCTAATGCTGGTGCCTGTGATAGGCACTGTTTGAGTCTCTCAAATGCCAGTTCGGACTCATCTGTGTGCGAAATCCGATCTGGTTTGTTTGACGAGACCATCTCTTGCAAAGGTAAGGCTAGTATGGAAAACCCTGGGATCCAGTTTCGGCAATACCCACACATTCCTAGGAAAGTGCGGATCTGTTGCTGGGTTTGTGGCAGAGTCATGTCGCGAATCGCCTGTATTCTATCAGCGGTGAGGTGTCTCAGTCCTTGTGTTAAGCAATGTCCCAAATATTTTACCTTGGTCTGGCATAACTGCAACTTGTCCTTTGAAACCTTGTGTCCCGTATCAGAAAGATGAAACAAGAGCTGTTTCGTGTCTCTCAAGGACGATTCGAGTGAATCAGAACACAGCAGTAAGTCATCTACATACTGTATTAATACTGATCCGCTCTCAGGTTGAAAGGATTGTAAACAGTCATGCAAAGCCTGTGAGAAAATACTTGGGCTGTCAATGAAACCTTGTGGTAAGCGAGTCCAGGTGTACTGTACTCCTCTGTATGTAAATGCAAACAAGTATTGGCTGTCAGGGTGCAGAGGGACCGAGAAGAAGGCGGAGCAGAGGTCAATAACAGTGAAAAATTTGCAGTAGGACGGATTTGCATAAGGATGACAGCTGGATTTGGCACTACGGGGAATTGGCTCTCAACTATTTTGTTTATCCCCCTTAGATCCTGCACTAGCCTGTAACCCCTCCCCCCACTCTTTTTCACAGGGAAGATGGGACTATTGGCAGTGCTGGACATCCTAACTAGGATGCCCTGTTGCAGCAAGCGCTCTATGATTGGGTACACTCCTAACTCCACCTCTGGCTTCAGAGGATACTGTGGAATTTTTGGAGCTATCCTACCATCTTTTACTTGCACTACTACAGGAGCTACATTTGCCATCAATCCAGTGTCTTGTCCATCTTTGGTCCAGAGGGACTCCGGTATCTGGGAGATCATTTCCTCTACCTTGGATGGACACCTGTCTGTAACAGCAGTGTGTGACATTAACCTTTGTGGGGAGTCTAACATATCCTGCACTTCCTGAGCGTGATTCTCGGGTATATCTAAGAAGACACCTTCAGGAGTACAATATATGACACACCCCATCTTACATTAAATCTCTCCCAAGTAGATTAGTCGGAGCCGATGCAGCTAGCAAGAAGGAGTGCTTGGTCTGCAAAGGCCCTATCGTAATCTCTGCTGGTTTACTTAAAGGGTAGTGTTGTACTATTCCTGTTACTCCCACTGCTGGAATTGTTTTACCCGTGGTCTTCATACCTACCGTTGAAATTAACACTGACTTGGCCGCCCCCGTATCTACAAGGAAGGGTAGTGATCTACCAGCTACATCAATTGTGACCTCGGGTTCACTTCCAAGACTCGCAATTAATTACACTGGCTGCAGACTACAGGTGTGGCCCCACCCCTATGGTGTGTGGTGTCCCCCCCGCAGCGCGCTGGCAGCTACAATATGTGAAGGGGGTAACTGAGAATTTTCAGAGACCTGCCAGTCTCTCCTTGGTGGGTACCTCTTTGTTTCCCCTGCATGCGGTTCATAACTGCTCCTCTGCGGTCCCTGATCCCAATTACGTCCGTCATACTGTGTGTCATGTTGTGGTCTAGGGGGTCGATATACCTTATGTGGGTCTTTAAAATTACAGTTTCGTGCGTAATGTCCTTCTCTCTGACATTTATAACATGTTATCACATACGACTTACCAACAGGGGTCTGGGGTTTAGGCTGATGTGGCTTCGTTGTCAGGGCTTTGATACTGTCATCAGCTTATCCCCCTGTGACTCCCTGTGCTTAATGATGTTCCGATCATGCTCAATAGCGGACTCTCTTAAGGCAGCCACCGAGATACCTCTCCAGCTAGGTTGAGTGGTTTGTACCCTGGTTCTGAACACTTCCTTTAACCCGTCCATTAATACGGACACTGCTACCTCCCTATGGTGCATATTATCTTTAATGTCTTCGATCCCAGTAAATCTAGCCATTTCCTGCAGTGCTCGATGGAAATAGTCAGAGACAGTTTCACCTTCCTTTTGTCTAATGGAGAAAATTTTATTCCACTTGACAACAGTTGGGAAATATACTCCTAACTGCAGATTGATCTGTTTTACGTTCTCCTGATTGTACTCATCAGTTAGAGGTACTTCTGCATCTAATTTACAGTCCGCAATGAATTTCACGGGGTCAATATTGGAGGGCAAACATGCCCTTAGCACTGTCCGCCAATCTTTGTTATTGGGTTCGGTGGCGTTACCTAGTTCTCTAATAAACCTCTGACATGTGGCTAGATCTTTCCTGGGATCGGGAAATTCAGACATAATTGTCCTCAATTCTGTCCGGGACCAGGGGCAATGCATAGCAATGTTCCTGACGGGAGTGATTCCCAGAGCGTCAGTCTTCCCATTGGGGACTGCGATCACCCTGACAGGATTCAGTTCAATTACATCACTTTGTGTTGACTCTACAATGTGAGGTGCAATGGTTTCTGCATAATGTACAGTACCGTACTTACCTGTGGACACGACCTCACCTGTCCCTCCACTAGGGGCCTTCGCTACTGCTCTTACTGGTTGGGCCGTTCCCACTTGAGTATCTTGTATGGTGGCTGCTAGAGAGAGTGCCGATATCGTGCTGGGCTCATCTTCTTGGTCGCAGTCCTGAGGGAAGTTTAGGATGGGATACAACTTGCACGGGTTAGCATTAGCATTAATACATTTATCTACTTTACTCTTATCGTCATTAATACATTTATTAAGTGCACTCTTATCGTATACCAGTATGCCATTCTCTGTAGCCATTTTCTCCCCTGTAATGTACGGTGGTGGTGGTGCAGTTGCTATCAGTTTCCTGCTAGGGTTGGAACCAGCTGCTTGAGCTAATCCCCGTTGTATCTCACCCTCCTGTTGCCATAACTGTAAACAATCATAATGTCTAATCCTTTGTTTTCCGGATTTTATCAGACATATCCTTCTCCTTAAATTTTGCAACACCTCAGGATTAAAACTGCCTACCCTAGGGAACGGTTCCCTATCTTCCACAGCCATACGTTCCCATTCATTGCATAAAACCTCTGTGTGTGATCCATATTTCTCACACATAACGTACCTCGCCGACCCTTTGGGCCGCGGATTATCAACCTGAACCCTGGTTGATCATCACTTACTTGAGCAACTGGCCCCCATTCTTTTGCAGGTATTGCCTTTCTCAGCTAATTCCTACAAAAACCAAATTACTCAGTGGTAAGGCGACGGTGAAAGTTCTCCGAGCGCTCTCACTCACTCACGCCCACGTTGGCCAATAGACCCACACACTGTTCCTAGTGCTGGTCGTACCTAGGGCCCTGCGTAACCGCTATTTACTGAGAGCGTGTGGGAGTGTGCTACTCCAACCAGTAAATATCAGTTGTTGGAGATTTCCTGAGTGAACAGCGAAACTCCCTTAAAATAAAAAATAAAAAACCTGTTACTCAAATCACGTCTGTATGTACAATTAGCGTCTATGATCCCGCGATTTTACGCAAATGGCGTAATGGGTATCAAGTTGAACTAACTATTGCACACACTAACGCGCGGTACAGTCGCACTGCGTATAAGTAACTATTACTTATCCGCCGGACGACCAACGGAATCGATTGTTTAGGCTGCGAAACCTCAGCCGAAGCGTATCTGAACAGGCCTATATGGGTACTACGCAAACCCCCGGGGCTGCGCTCTCACCGCTGACCTTTCTCAGGCCACGGTTTTCAGAGCTTCGCTTGACTTAGTCAGCGGATTTCTGACTTCGCTGACCTCTTGGTCTGCTGTTATACTAATTGCTCCTTTATACCTTATACAATGTTAAACGTGAGACAGCCAATCTCACGCCACCAAGTGTTCACTCCACTGGTGTACTCTCCTTCGGGATCCCGGATCCTGGGTTCACAAAACCTTTATTTGCATACACACGCTCGTTCACTCATATACACTTTGATTTTTCTGTACAGAAAATTAACTTTCATTCAGGTGAAACAGCCTAGTCCCAGAGGTGATGCAATAAGAGAAGGTTCTTTTAAACTAAAATTTTGGAAACTGAACAAATTTGTGCTATTATCGCGTGGCTACCGTATCGCCTAAACTAAAACAATGCTATCGCGCTATTTGTATTAAGTGGGCGTGTCTGTACGCACATTGCGTAAAATACGCCACGTGTGTAGGCCTTTGCGTTGCGTACGCAGTCTCGCACGCTGTCCGAGACACGTGTACAAAGGCCGGATACGTCCGCAGTAATACAAATACCACACTGCTATAAATGTAAACGATATTTAACTATAATCGTTTACCAACACCACACAGTATCTTGTATAAACCTTTATAACTAGGCCAGGCTGCGTGTGTGTTTTACACTTACTCCCTTAAATATTACTCTATATTTTTAACTAAATAGCAACACATTTTTCAGACCGTAATCAATGCTAATGGCAACAAGCGAGCAGGGACGTGCAGTCAGGGGAGGCAGTGCCTCCCCTGTCGTTAATGATTAAAATAATATAAAGAAGATACTTATGACACATATTCTGTGTCATAAGTATCTCCTTTATATCAATGTAACCATTATCCCGACTCTAAATGGGGTTGGGAGGCACCGATCGCGGTGCCTCCCGGTCAGATAGGGAAAAGTATGGGGAGCGGGGGGCGGGAGCGGGCGGGTCCTAGCAATGGGCATTAAAAGCCCATTGAAATAGCATAAGAAAGCGGCACCATTAGTGGTGCCGCTTTCACACAGGGACGTGCTTTCAACCTATGAAAGCACGTCCCCTGTTAGTCTGGCCACAGTGATTGGCCAGCGGATCCGTCACTGGATCCGCTGTCAATCACTGTTGTGGGCGCGGCGGAGGTGCGGGTGTCGGCGGAGGTGCGGGTGTCGGCGGAGGTCCTGGCTGCGGAGGTGCGGGCGGCGGCGGTGTAGGCGGCGGAGGGCGGGTGACGGCGGAGGTGCGGGCGGCGGCGATGCAGAGTTTGGCAGCGGAGCGGTAACCCATTTCAAAAATGGCGCCTCAGCGTCATTTTTGAAATTGAAGATGGCCGCCGCGAGCCAATCACTCGCTCCGCCCCCTCTGGCTGACTTATATAAGTCAGCGCGAGGGAGCGGCTGTCAGTCCGACGGCGGAGGAGGAGCGGAGAAGAGCTCCTGAAGGCTGAAGATGCCGGAAGTCCTGTATGGGCGGCGGCTATGCAAAAGAGCTTAGCAGCCGCCGCCCACCAGGTGAAGACACTGGAAGTCCTGGGGAAGACGGCGGCCATGCAAAAGAGCTTAATGGCCGCCACCTCCCAGGTGAAGACGCCGGAGGAAGACGCTGGAAGCCCTGGGGAGGTGGCGCCCCCCAGGTGAAGACGCCGGAAGCCCTGGGAGGCGGCGGCCATGCAAAAGAGCTTAAAGGCCGCCGCCCCCAGGTGAAGACCCTGTCAAATAAACTATTTTTTTTTTAAAGAGACTGGTGTTTTTATTTTAATATTTTCTTTACAGGTGGAGAACAGGTGCCAGCAGGCCATTTATGTCCGGGCATGCTGGCACTTGTGGTTCTCCATGTGCCAGCATGCTGGGGCAGGCTTTCTGGGACCTGTTGGCCACCTGTAAAGAACAATATTACTGTTCTTTACAGGTGGACCACAGGTGCCAGCGGGCCATTTATGTCCGGGCATGCTGGCACTTGTGGTTCTCCAAGTGCCAGCATGCTGGGCAGGCTTGCTGGGACCTGTAGGCCACCTGTCAAGAACAATATTAACTATGAACCCCGCACCCACCGCCACCAGGGTTGCGGGGCAAAGCACTGGGCTATCAGCCCAGTGCTGGTTATTGCTCGGGAGGGGGACCCCATGTTTATTTTTTGGGGTCCCCACTTCCGAGGAATTCCAGCCCTGGGCTGACTGGTTTGGGGGGGCAGATTAATGTTATGGCAGGGGGACCCCATACCGAGTGTCTCCCCTGCTATGGCATTACCCCCCCCTAGCTGGTTCTGCTCGGTGCTGGTTTCACGAATGTGGAGAGGGGGCTACACTTTTTTTTTTCCCCACTCTATGGGGGGGGGGGGATGAAAGGCTGCTTGTGCCTCCCCAGCCACCGACCTCACCGCACGCCACTGCAAGCGAGTAGATATGCAAAATACACAAATAAAATACAGGTGTGTGCGTGTGTTACGTGTGTTGCATGCGCAGTTGGCACCAAACAGAAATTTAACAGATTTAAAAAAACAATAACTTTACGTTCTTACCCTTCGGATCCCACCAGCATCCCTACAAACCATGCGGAGCAGACGCTTATCTAATCAGCACCAGTGTATCCCCGACCAAGAAAAAGGCTAACAGGGGATACTACCTTCCCGCCCTTTGCTGATAGATAAAGTCTGCCTTGTCCTGCTAGGCTGCGGATATGAGGAGGACCGGACGATGCCCCCAATTGATAATGTCAAATATTACCTTAAAACATAAAGCTATATACTATTACCGTGGAGCCGCTATGGCCGCTAGACTTATTACACACACTACGGACTAAGTACGCTATTTGCGTACTGAGTACCGTATGGATACGCACTTAGCGTATCCGACGCTGTGCCGTGAGCGCGACGCACGAGCGGCACGTACGCATACGGATTCACGCTTCGTACTAAGCACGCTGTTAGCGTACCGAGTACCGTATTGATACGCTATTAGCGTATCAGACGCTGTGCCGTGGGTACAACGTACACGCGGCGCGGACGCACACAGAGTGATATACAATAAACCTTAAGTAATGAAACAGTGTAAGAATGTGCTTATACTTTAAACCTTAGCAGTCTAGTACTGCAACGATGTGATACCTTAAAAACCTCAACAATGCCTATACACCTTATAGCGATTGAGACGCTAAGAAAGCCCTTTGCAGAAAAGTGAAAACTCAACACCGGTTTGTGTAAACCACTGGGCTCTAACACCGCAGCGGATTATTCAGAGAAAAGGGGTAAACAGGTACAAATTATACACTACAGGCTAACAAGGAAATCTAACAGAATAACAGAGAATAATGGCTACAGAGAATATACATACATGGGGAATCGTTCGCAAGCGCGTCCTGGACCAGTCCTCAGCTATCAGGGAGAAAGCCTTCAGAGTCTGAGAGCTGGCCAGGCAACAGTGGTCTTTTTATACACAACATACATTCACAATACAATGGTCACTGTAATCTCATTGTTCATTGGACACAGGGATGTGTCCCTACATTACAGTAAAGGTCATAGGTGGATTTGAACAGGTAGGCGATGTCCTTCCCCAACTGCTCTGGTGGGAGGTATCCTCTGGATTCCCGCCGCATGTGTAATTTACAGCAAATACAGTTAATGTTCATAATCTACTTTTGTACATAACTATACGCAGGAGCAAGCAATCTTTTCCTAGCTAACACCGGAATGTTACCCTAAAAATACCCTACAGCTGGATACCAGACATCACCTACCAACCTTTGTCTGACCCTTCCTATCATGCAAAGACGAATCCCTCTGTCCAGGAACTGTTTAAACTAACATTACTCGCTGACATTATCTAAGGGAACTATATCTACAAAATGCACTATTTGGGTTAAATATGCTACGTTCGAGTCGCACGCTACACGCTCACAAACTCCGCCGTAAATACACATATCATGCGCACGAGTCGCAGGAGCGTCTCTTACGCAACTTGCGGGTATGTGTACGCACGGGGGACCGGGTGCACGAGCAGCGTGCATGTGCATGAGGGGTTAGTACAATGGATATGTATTACAATATTTTTCTACTTTGACAACAGTATGAACAACAACAGAGCATCAGACAAACCTGATGCAACCATAACATAACCCTTATTTAAGCAATAACTATATACAAGAAGAAGTCCGCACTTGGGACGGGCGCCCAGCATCCACTACGGACTACGAGAAATAGATTTACTGGTAAGTAAAATCTTATTTTCTCTAACGTCCTAGTGGATGCTGGGGACTCCGTAAGGACCATGGGGATTATACCAAAGCACCCAAACGGGCGGGAGAGTGCGGATGACTCTGCAGCACCGAATGAGCAAACTCAAGGTCCTCCTCAGCCAGGGTATCAAACTTGTAGAACTTTGCAAAGGTGTTTGAACCCGACTAAGTAGCTGCTCGGCAAAGCTGTAATGCCGAGACCCCTCGGGCAGCCGCCCAAGAAGAGCCCACCTTCCTTGTGGAATGGGATTTTACTGATTTTGGATGCGGCAATCCAGCCGCAGAATGAGCCTGCTGAATCGTGTTACAGATCCAGTGAGCAATAGTTTGCTTTGAAGTTAGAATTTTTTATTGAGAATGAACAGTGTCCATAACATGAACAATAGTTAGGTTGTACAGGTAGAGGGCATAAACTTGGTTACAGGATGTGTACATAACATACCGCCTAAATAGAGACAATTCTATGGCGACAAAAACAAATCGGTATCATCAAAATATGTCATATAAAAGTCTATTCGTAAGCCTAAACAATTCTCAATTTTATTTTTTATTTATCGAATCAATTCTAAATCTAGACTGAGTGTAATTCCATGGAGGATAGAGCAAGAAAGAGGAGGAGGGGGAAGGGAGTAGAGAAGCAAGAGAGTGGGCGGTGTTAAAGGAGGAAGATTAAGAAGGTTCCCTATAAGAAAGCAAGAGGTTGGGGATATTCTTCTGGATTGATACCATAAGGAGGGACAATCAGTGGGCTAGAGGAGAAAGTAATGCTAGTGATAGTAGCATTATTAGCTATATTATTAATATTAGCAGTATTATCAGTATTAGGAAAATTAACAGGGTTATCAGAGTTAGCAAAGTCCGGGCATCACTAGAGAGCGGGCGAAGTACCAAGGAGACCAGGTGTTGTGGAACTGCGCCACAGTGTTATTCCTTAGGCTTGTAATGTACTCCATATTGGCTATGTGGTTAATCTTATTCATCAGTACAGCCTTGGAGGGTGGCTTATGGTCTTTCCAGCATTTAGCTATCATTGCTTTAGCCGCCATGCAAAGTTGCATGATTAGCTTGTCTTGGGTTTTGGGTATTGACGGTATGGGGGTGTGGAGCAAAGCAATGTCAGGAGAGAGGTCAAAGGTATGCCCGCAGGTTTGAGCAATAAGTGCTCCGACCGTGTTCCAGAAGGGACGGATAGAGGGGCAAGTCCACCATATGTGAAAAAAAGTTCCCTCCTCTCCACAGTGTCTCCAGCACAGATTTGATGTTGTGGGGAAAATGGCGTGAAGCCTGGAGGGGACCAGATACCACCTAGTGTAGACCTTATAACATGTTTCCTTAAGTGCTACACTGATAGAAGCCTTAGCTATACGCATTCTAATTTCCTCCCATTGATCGTCTTCCAACGGATGGGAGAGATCTGATTCCCAGGCTATTTCGTGGGGTTCTCGGAGTGGGGGGTCTGGTGCCAAGATTGAGTTGTATATTGTTGAGATATTCCCCTTTTTGCCGATTGAACGTAGACACATATGCTCATAGGAGGTGGGTGTTTTTAGATGGGCGGTTTTAAGCTGAGACTTGAGGAAGCTGAGAATTTGGATATATTGGTATTGGCACGAGGATGGAATACCAAAGCGTTCTTGAATTTCTCCAAAAGTGGACGGTGCTGAGATGCCTTTAACATGTAAGAATCTCGTCATACCCTGAGATTGCCATGGGGCCGCTATTCTTTGCTCGCACCCTGGGGGAAAGGCGGGGTGACCCCAGATGGGTGATAAGGGTGAGGGGTATGAAGATAGTTTGTGGGTGCTGCGGAGTTTATCCCACAGTCTGAGTGTGAAGTTAACCGTGGGGACTGAGTAGGCCGAGGCTGGTCTGCAGGACCTGGGGAGCCAGGTAAGAGAGTCAAGGGGGACACCCTGATATAGTGAATTTTCGATATCTACCCATTTTCTGATCCCTATGGGGGAGTGCCAGGACACTATATGGTTAAGGTGACATGCGTTAAAATAAGCCTGAAGGTCAGGGTATCCCAAACCTCCTGAGGTGGCACTCTTTGTCAACACAGCTCGTCTTAGTCGAGATTTACGCTGAGCCCAAACAAATTTGTTGCACTGTGATTGCAAGGACGCCAGTGTCACTCGGGGCACCATTATTGGGATGGTCTGAAACAGGTAAAGAAGACGGGGGAGGAGATTCATTTTTAGGGCATTGATCCTTCCGATCCATGAAATAAATAAACGGTTCCATTTATCTAGGTCTTGTGTGAGAGTTTTAATTATGGGAGCATAATTAGCTTGAAATAGGCTGGTGTAGGATTTAGTAATAAATATGCCAAGGTATTTAATAGCCGAGGGTCTCCAAATAAAGGGGAAAGAAGACGTTAATATCCTATGGGTATGTGGTGGAACGTTAAATGTAAGAGCCTCGGATTTGGTGTGGTTAATTTTGTAGCCAGAGAGGGAACCATATAAGAGTAGTTCTCTTTGTAAGTTAGGGAGGGATATCAAAGGGTTGGTGAGGGTCAAGAATACGTCGTCAGCAAACAATGATATTTTATACGGATTCTGACCCACTGTAACGCCCCCAATATCCGTATTAAGTCTGATTCGGGCTGCAAGAGGTTCAATGCATAGGGCGAAAAGTAGGGGTGAGAGAGGGCATCCCTGCCTAGTACCATTCTTCAAGTTGATTCGATGTGAGCTCAAGCCATTGGTCAGGACCGCTGATGAGGGGTTAGAATAGAGAGCCGCTATTGCTGTGATAAAGTGTCCATGGAAGCCGAATGCGGACAAGGTAGAAAACAGAAAGGGCCACGAGATGCGATCAAATGCCTTTTCGGCGTCTAGAGCCAGAGCAATCGCTGGTATTTTTGTCGTGTTTATTTGGTGAATCAAGTTAACAATACGTCTGGTGTTGTCCGAGGCCTGACGACCGGGAACAAATCCTACTTGATCAGGGTCTATTAGTGACGGCAGCACAGCGTTTAGGCGTGAAGCCAGTATTTTGGCAAAAAGTTTGAGATCGGTGTTTATCAAAGATATGGGTCTGTAGTTTGTGCAATACAAGGGATCCTTTCCGGGTTTAGGGATCACTATAATACGGGATGTCGTGGAGTCCGGGTGAAATAGTGTGCCCTGGAGTATTTTGTTAAACAGAGAAACCATGTGAGGAATAAGTTGAGGGGCGAAAGTTTTATAGTACACCATCGGATAGCCATCCGGGCCAGGTGCTTTAGAGGGTTTCTGGGTTTTTAATGCAGCCTCAATTTCCTCAGCAGATATGTCGGCATTGAGAGCAGTATTAGTCTCCTCGTCTAACCGAGGGAGAGCGCATGCTTCTAGGTATTGTTGTGTCTGATCGGCTTGTGCTAAAGGGTCAGACGGGGGATCAAGATTATAGAGTGTCTTATAATAATCGAAAAAGACACTGTTAATTTTTTTGGGGTCGTAAGTAGTGTTACCTGAGGGCTGTTTTATAGAGTGGATGCATTGGTTAGCCTTTTTGGCGCGCAAGCGATTGGCCAACAAGGTGTGTGCTTTATTACTTTTATCATAAAACGTTTGGTTAGCCCATCGAAGTGAGCGCTCGACGTTCTCCGCCAAAAGTGATTGTAGGCTGTCGCGTGCCTTAGAGAGTTCGGCTAGAGTTTTTTTAGAGCGTGTGCGTTTGTGTTCCTGATCCAATTTTGCAATGTTATTTGTTAATAAAGCAATTTGGTTTTCCCGACTCCTCTTACGGTGGGATGCAAATTGTATAATAGACCCCCTGATGACCGCCTTATGGGCTTCCCAAATAGTGGCTATGCTGCAGTCACTTTCCACGTTAACCGCGAAATAGTCTCTAAGCTCAGTTTTAATTAAGTCTTGGAATTTAGGAATCTTCAATAACGTCTCATTAAGTCTCCACGTCGGTCTGCCGTCAGGGATATTAAAAATGTCAAATGCCGCAGCTAAAGCTGCGTGGTCAGTCCAGGTAAGTGGGATTATCGAGGACGAGTGAGCGGTCCGGGATAGGGGTGCACAACTCAAAAACATATCTATACGCGAGTACACGTCATGTGGGTTGGAATAAAAAGTGTAGTCTCTGGTGGTCGGGTTAAGAAAACGCCATACATCGAACAAACCAGCCTCGGCCATGCACCTGTGTAGTACTGAGGAGTTTAGGGTTTGACCGCTGCGCAAAGGACCGGATCTGTCCATGTTTGTGAGAGCCATGTTAAAGTCACCTCCGACCAGTGTTTTACCTCTTCTATATGAGTAGAGGTCGTGAAAAAACTTACGGAAGAATTTAGATTGGGCAGTGTTTGGAGCGTATAGATTAGCCAAGGTAACCTCCTCGTGTCCAATTTTTCCTCGTACCATTATGTAGCGTCCCTCGTTGTCGTGTTTACAATCTAGAAATTGGAAGGGGACTGACCCTTTTACCAGTATGGCCACCCCATGTCTTTTTGCTGTATGATTGGAGTACCAAGCCATAGGAAATAGTTTAGACGTCAGGGAGGGATGGGAATCAGCTTTCAAATGTGTCTCCTGTAAGAAAACCACATCACCTTTTAATGTTTTAAGAGATCTGTGGAGATGTGAGCGTTTCTGGGGAGTATTCAGACCCTTAACATTGATGGACAGGCATGTTAACGACATGGTTAAAGCAAGAGTGGGGGTGGTTCGCTGGTAACCCCTAAGATCCCGGACTCTGCTAGGGTAGACAAGAAGAACCAAAGAGAAAGATATAAAGAGGAGAATGAAAATGTATGTTACTGTACACGAACAGTACCTAATAACTAGGCCTATTTGTCGGTGAACACAGATATGTCAGCTTGCCACTGTCTCGTGACGGGGGTCTAAGGGAGGAAGATAATAGAAGAAAGAGAAGCAAAGGAGAAAGAGAAAAGAAATAAGCAGGCGTAGTATCCAGTAGGCAGGATACTCGACTGCCAAGATTGAGCTCTAGGTGAGAGAAAGAGCTCACTTGCGGGATATAAATGCAGTATAGCAAAAGAGGGTATCAACCCACTATGTTTGAAAGTGCCTTTGATCCCTATGAGTCGGGGGAGGATGTGTCAAGGCAGAGACCCGACACCCCCCACCCGAGACCATAATTACACCAATAATAATAATAATGGACTTATATGTAGCTATCCAAAACTTAGCTCTGGAGCGAATCAGTCCCAGATACCAAATGTTAGCAAAAAAGTAAGCATGTTACAGTTAGTATCAATAGGGTAATAACAATGGAGCTTACAATAACGTCGCCGAAAAGGCCGGCGCCCGGAGACAGGCCCCATGGCGTCAAAATTGGGGTCAGTTCAGGACACCAGCCACCGGGCCACGTCTCCTGGTCGCCCGCCAGACCGGCGAAACCAAACAAAGACGTTGCTTTACGCGGAGTATAAAAGTCCGCCAACAAAAGCATTATGTTAAAACAGTAAAAGGGTCGTCAATATACCAATACGATATCAAAAACATGGATTACATGGCATTTGAGCAATGTTGAGAGCAAAGTCAATCATACTAGACGTTGTAAGAACGCAGCGTTCAAACATAAACGTAAACGTGATGAGCAGCAAAATTATGAAGTAGCAACCGGGGGCAACTGCAATTTTCGTAGAAGCTTGTCCCCTTCATCAGGAGAGCGGATGGTGTGAACTTTGCCATCAATCTCCACAATGAGGCGAAAAGGAAAACCCCAGCGGTATTTGTATCCGTTGTCGCGCAGTGTAGAGGTGACGGCACGTAAATCACGCCGCTTTGCAATGGTCACCGGTGACAAGTCTTGGTAGATCTGGATCCGGGAGTCTTCAAATAAAATTGTGGTTGAATTCCTGCACGCCAGTGTGATACTATTTTTGATCTTAAAGGACAGAAACCGTAGGATGACGTCGCGAGGAGGGTCCGAATCCTTCGGTTTAGGTCTCAGGGCGCGGTGCGCTCTTTCAATCGAAATAGCTGAATCCGTAAGCGACGGGACCAATTGCAGGAACAAGCGTCGGAGGTATGGTTCCAGTTCGGAAGTTGAGACAGATTCTGGAATATTGCGGACGCGTAAATTGTTCCGTCTTTCGCGATTTTCGCTATCCTCAACCTTATCCTTGAGGATTTCCAGCTCGCTGGATAGGTAGCTCATGTCTACGCCCACTTGTTTACGGAAGTTCTGTTGGTGGTCTTCCCTTGATTCCAGCGCGGTTGTGCGGGAGTCTAGAGCCGCTATATCTGATTTTATTTCCCCGATCGCTGATTGAAGGGCTGTCGTGAAGGAGTTCTTGAGGTCTAAGATCATGTTTTGAAGGGATTGAATATCCGCTTTGGTTGAAGGTGCTTCCGTCTGATCCATGATGGGGGTAGGCATTGATGGGGGTGGAGATGAGGTTTCAGACAGTTTTTCCCGGCGTGAGAAATGTTGCGAGATATCCTGTGAAGCTCCCGGTTTTTTTGCTCTGGTGTTCGCTCTACTCATAATATCTGGTAGTATAAAAACGACCCTTTAAGGATTGGTGTCGAAAGAGGTGAAAGTGGATGTTACGTGTTCAACAATTGGTCCGGGTGAGGGAGAAAGTCAGGCATCCGTAGTGCTACATCGTTTACAGGACCTAGGTCCTAATAATCTGTGAAAGCAGTGAGAGGGATCCCCAGGAGAGCGTCCCGGTTTAACACACCTCTTTCTCTGGAATTATGGAAAGGTATAGCAGCAGCTGCAGGGAGAGGGATCAGGGATGATAATTCAGTTGAAGTAGATCTGGTGATATAAGGAGTGTATTTCCATCTATCTCCAGCGGGGGGCAGCACAATTCAGGGGAGAGGGGCCTATCCTGCCACCTCCAAGATGGCCGCCGTCCGAATTGTGCAGCTTCCCTTTCTTTTTGTTCCCCTCTGCTTGGTTAGCCCTGATATCTGTGGGGCCTGACCCTATTTAATCACTGGGTGCCCTCTGCACCCGCCGCTAAGCCCCCTCTGTCACCGCCGCGGCCCGCTGGTTAGCTGTTTCAATGCGGCGCCTGCTTTCCGGCAGACGCCACAACCAAGATGGCCGCCGCCGGACCTTCTCAGTGCCGCTCGTCTCCGGTCTCGCAGCTCCCGGGGCTCTCCGGCTCACCTCAGCCCCTCATCCAAGGCTCTCCAGGCAAGGGGCATCCAGCAGGACGGCGGGGTAGGTTCTGTGAGGTATCTTAAGGCGGCCGGAGGTCGATCTCTCACGGGCGGGGGTGGACGGAAATTGAGGTCTTGGCTTCACCTCGTGGGGTGGGCCGCAACCTGCAAGCACAGGGCAGGCCTGTGCTCCGGCTCCGCAACTCACTCCCAACGAGTCTTTATATGCAGATAGTGGTGTGGGGCAGTATTTAGGGTCTGAAGGCAGCGTGAGGGCAGTTTTAAAATGAAATAGAAGCTTGTGTCAGCAGGAGCTCTCCAGGGGCACGTCCACTCAGTTAGGCCACAAGCCACGCCCCCCCGAGCAATAGTTTGCTTTGAAGCAGGAGCACCCAGCTTGTTGGATGCATACAGGATAAACAGCGAGTCAGTTTTCCTGACTCCAGCCGTTCTGGCTACATAAATCTTCAAAGCCCTGACTACATCTAGCAACTTGGAATCCTCCAAGTCACGAGTAGCCGCAGGCACCACAATAGGTTGGTTCAAATGAAAGGATGACACCACCTTCGGCAGAAATTGCGGACGAGTCCGTAACTCTGCCCTGTCCATATGGAAAACCAGATAGGGGCTTTTACATGACAAAGCCGCCAATTAAGACACACGTCTAGCCGAAGCTAAGGCCAATAGCATGACCACTTTCCACGTGAGATATTTTAACTCCACGGTCTTAAGTGGCTCAAACCAGTGAGAGTTCAGGAAACTCAACACCACGTTAAGATCCCAAGGTGCTACTGGTGGCACAAAAGGGGGCTGAATATGCAGCACTCCCTTTACAAACGTCTGAACTTCAGGAAGAGAAGCCAGTTCCTTTTGAAAGAAAATGGATAGGGCCGAAATCTGGACCTTAATGGACCCAATTGTAAGCCTATAGTCACTCCCGCCTGTAGGAAGTGAAGGAAACGGCCCAGCTGGAATTCCTCTGTAGGGGCCTTCCTGGCCTCACACCAAGAAACATATTTTCGCCATATACGGTGATAATGTTTTGCTGTCACGCCCTTCCTAGCCTTTATCAGCGTAGGAATAACCTCATCCGGAATGCCTTTCTCCGCTAGGATCCGGCGTTCAACCGCCATGCCGTCAAACGCAGCCGCGGTAAGTCTTGGGACAGACAGGGCCCCTGTTGCAACAGATCCTGTCTGAGAGGCAGAGGCCATGGGTCCTCTGTGAGCATTTCTAGCAGTTCCGGACACCAAGCCCTTCTTGGCCAATCCGGAACAATGAGTATTGTTCTCACTCCTCTTTTTCTTATGATTCTCAGCACCTTGTGTATGAGAGGAAGAGGAGGAAACACATAAACCGACTAGAACACCCACGGTGTCACTAGTGCGTCCACAGCTATCGCCTGAGGGTCTCTTGACCTGGCGCAATACCTTTGTAGCTTTTTGTTGAGGCGGGATGCCATCATGTCCACCTGTGGCAGTTCCCATCGATTTGTAATCTGTGTGAAGACTTTTTGATGAAGTCCCCACTCTCCCGGGTGGAGGTCGTGCCTGCTGAGGAAGTATGCTTCTCAGTTGTCCACTCCCGGAATGAACACTGCTGACAGTGCTTGCACGTGATTCTCTGCCCAGCGAAGAATTCTGGTGGCTTCTGCCATTGCCACCCTGCTTCTTGTGCCGCCCTGGCGGTTTACATGAGCCACTGCGGTGATGTTGTCTGACTGAATCAGCACCGGTTGGTTGCGAAGCAGAGGCTCCGCTTGACTCAGGGCGTTGTATATGGCCCTTAGTTCCAGGATATTGATGTGCTGACAAGTCTCCTGACTTGACCACAGCCCCTGGAAGTTTCTTCCCTAAGTGACTGCCCCCCACCCTCGGAGGCTTGCATCCGTGGTCACCAGGACCCAGTCCTGTATGCCGAACCTGCGGCCCTCGAGAAGGTGAGCACTCTGCAGCCACCACAGAAGAGACACCCTGGCCCTGGGGGATAGGGTGATCAGCCGATGTATCTGAAGATGCGATCTGGACCACTTGTCCAACAGATCCCACTGAAAGGTCCTCGCATGGAACCTGCCGAAGGGAATGGCTTCGTATGATGCCACCATCTTTCCCAGGACTCGCGTGCATTGATGCACCGACACCTGTTTTGGTTTTAAGAGGTCTCTGACCAGAGTCACGAGCTCCTGGGCCTTCTCCTCCGGGAGAAACACCTTCTTCTGGTCTGTGTCCAGAATCATGCCCAGGAAGGGCAGACTCGTCGTAGGAATCAGCTGCGACTTTGGAATATTCAGAATCCAGCCGCGCTGTTGTAACACCTCCCGAGAGTGTGCTACGCTGATCAGCAACTGCTCTCTGGACCTCGCCTTTATGAGGAGATCGTCCAAGTATGGGATAATTGTAACTCCTTGCTTTCGCAGAAGCACCATCATTTCTGCCATTACCTTGGTAAATATTCTCGGTGCCGTGGACAGACCAAACGGCAACGTCTGGAATTGGTAATGACAGTCCTGTACCACAAATCTGAGGTACTCCTGATGAGGTGGATAAATGGGGACATGCAGGTAAGCATCCTTTATGTCCAGAGACACCATAAAATCCCCCTCTTCCAGACTTGCAATGACCGCCCTGAGCGATTCCATCTTGAACTTGAACCTTTTCAGGTAAATGTTCAGGGATTTTATATTCAATATGGGTCTGACCGAACCGTCCGGTTTCGGAACCACAAACATTGTGGAATAGTAACCCCTTCCCTGTTGAGGGAGGGGAACCTTTACCACCACCTGCTGGAGATATAATTTGTGAATTGCCGCTAACACTACTTCCCTTTCTATGGGGGAAGCTGGCAGGGCCGATTTGAGGTAACGGTGAGGGGGCATCACTTCTAATTCCAGCTTGTATCCCTGAGACACAATCTGTATAGCCCAGGGATCCACCCGTGAGCGAACCCACTGGTGGCTGAAATTTCGGAGACGCGCCCCCACCGCTCCTGGCTGCACCTGTGGAGCCCCAGCGTCATGCGGTGGATTTAGTGGAAGCCGGGGAGGACTTCTGTTCCTGGGAACTAGCTATATTGTGCAGCTTCTTTCCTCTACCCCTGCCTCTGGCAAGAAAGGACGCACCTCTGACTTTCTCTCTTTGTGATCGAAAGGACTGCATTTGGTAATACGGTGCTTTCTTAGGTTGTGAGGGAATATATGGCAAAAAAATTGACTTCCCAGCCGTAGCTGTGGAAACTAGGTCTGAGAGACCGTCCCCAAACAATTCCTCACCCTTATAAGGTAAAACATCCATGTGCTTTTTTGAGTCGGCATCACCTGTCCATTGCCGAGTCCACAGGACCCTTCTGGCAGAAATGGACATTGCATTTATTCTAGAGCCCAGTAGGCAAATGTCTCTCTGGGCATCCCTCATATATAGGACAGCGTCTTTTATATGCCCCAGGGTCAGCAAAATAGTATCCTTGTCCAAGGTATCAAGCTCCTCAGACAGAGTATCTGTCCATGCTGCTACAGCACTACACATCCAGGCCGACGCAATTGCCGGCCTTAGTAGGGTACCTGAATGTGTATAAACGGACTTCAGGATACCTTCCTGCTTTCTATCCGCAGGATCTTTTAGGGCGGCCGTATCCTGTGACGGCAGGGCTACCTTCTTAGATAAGCGTGTCAAAGCTTTGTCTACCCTAGGGGAGGATTCCCAGCGTAACCTGTCCGTTGGCGGGAAAGGATACGCTATAAGTAACCGTTTGGAAATCTGCATTTTCCTATCAGGAGAATCCCAAGCTTTTTCACATAACTCATTTATTCTTGCCTTTTCTCCCCAAACATATAAACCCTCTTGTCAGGGACAGGGTTTTCCTCTTAGATGTGCAATACATCCTTCATTGCTATAATCATGTAGCGGATGGCTTTAGCCATTTTAGGCTGCAACTTTGCATCATCGCCATCGACACTGGAGTCAGAATCCGTGTCGATATCCGTGTCAACAATTTGGGATAGTGGGCGCTTCTGAGACCCTGACGGCCTCTGCGCTGTAGGATCAGGCATGGGTTGGGACCCTGACTGTCCCAAGGCTTCAGCTTTATCCAACCTTTTATGCAAGGAGTTTACATTATCATTTAACACCTTCCACATATCCATCCATCAGGTGTCGGCGGAGACACCACATTCATCTGCACCTGCTCTGCTTCCACATAGCGTTCCTCGTCAAACATGTCGACACAAGCGTACCGACACACCACAGGGGATGCTCTATTTGAGGACAGAACCCCCACAAGGCCTTTTGGAGAGACAGAGAGAGAGTATGCCAGCACACACCCCAGCGCTATATGACCCAGGAATTACACAGTAACTTAGTGTTTACCCAGTAGCTGCTGTATATATTGATATTGCGCTAAATTTATGTGCCCCCCCCCCCCTCTCTTTTTACCGTGAATCTGCAGGGGAGAGCCTGGGGAGCTTCCTCTCAGCGGAGCTGTGGAGAGAAAATGGCGCTGGAGAGTGCTGAGGAAGAAGCCCCGTCCCCTCAGCGGCGGGCTTCTGTCCCGCGATTTTGTGTAAAATAATGGCGGGGGCTCATGCATATATACAGTGCCCAACTGTATATATGCCCTTTTATGCCAAGAGGTACTTAATTGCTGCCCAGGGCGCCCCCCCCTGCGCCCTACAGTGACCGGAGTGTGTGGGTTTAATGTGGGAGCAATGGCGCACAGCTGCAGTGCTGTGCGCTACCTCATATGAAGACTGGAGTCTTCTGCCGCCGCTTTTGACGTCTTCTTGCTTCTCACGCCGGCTTCTGGCTCTGCGAGGGGGGCGGCGGCGCGGCTCCGGGATCGGACGACCAAGGGTGCGTTCCTGTGTTCGATCCCTCTGGAGCTAATGGTGTCCAGTAGCCCAAGAAGCATGACCTATCCGCAGTTAGTAGGTCTGCTTCTCTCCCCTCAGTCCCACGTAGCAGAGAGCCTGTTGCCAGCAGATCTCTCTGAAAATAAAAAATCCTAACAAAATACTTTCTGATTAGCAAGCTCAGGAGAGCCCACTAGGTGCATCCAGCTCTGGCTGGGCACAGATTCTAACTGAGGTCTGGAGGAGGGACATAGAGGGAGGAGCCAGTGCACACCAGTATTCCTAATTCTTTCTTGGAGTGCCCTGTCTCCTGCGGAGCCCGTCTATTCCCCATGGTCCTTACGGAGTCCCCAGCATCCACTAGGACGTTAGAGAAAATGAAATATAGTAATATGTCAGAAATTCATAGGTGATTCAGCACTTTACTTTAATGCCATTGCCGGGCGCCACCCTGGCTGCAGCGTTTCGTTTCCCTTCCTGGAAAATAGACACAACCCTACCCTGCCGGTAGATGCTAGAATCAAGTGGGCTAAGGGACCTTTTCCGTCTGGGGGAGGAGTTACGATACTAGGGGGGAGGAGCTACGCCAGCGGGAATCAACCCTACCCTGCCACTGGGACTGTAAAGTGTCGCGATGAGATGAGCCGCTGTTCTGGCATAAGAGATCGAACTGACAAAATCCACGTTCGTTACCAGCGTGTGACGCCTTTTACTCGCGCCGATCATTCAGCAGAGTCCACGTAGTAGTCTCCTAAAACATGGCCGCCAATCAGAACACATTAGGTACATATCGTATTTCCATTGCGTTAATCTAAACTGCACAAACAAAGTTTATGTAATGTGATTTATTCATATATCCAAGTATATTTTGTGCGGTTATTATCTGCTCTCTATAATTCAAAATAAACATATTGCTCATTCTGCGGTTTTAATACCTATGCTTTTCCTTCCCTCTGTTAAGTCAGGTTTCCGACATCCACTCATTATAAGATGGCTGCTGCCGGGAGGGTTGGTGCTGTGTTTTTTCTATGTATTGCTGCCTGTACCGGGGCTCACGAAACATCGAGCACTGAAGAATTTGACGTGAAACCTGGGGGTCAGGAGTACACCAATACTCGGAGATTGGTCAGATATGTTTTAATCGTAAATTTATAATGCAGTTCTATTTGAACTACATTCCCATGATGTCCACAAAGCCACTGGTTGAGCATCATAGGTATGTGGTTCAAATGCTAAGGACACACTTCTTTGTGACTGTCATTTTGTACTTTTAAAATTATTGCAGTAGGAGTGCTTTTTTGGTGGTAATTTCAAATCTTTATTGCAAAAATTTCCATTATAATTTCACAAATCATATTGGGATCATTTAGGATGGTTGTAAATTAAATATGGCATACTTACTGTATATAGAAAAAGAGGCCTCATAACAAACTACCTATAGATGAGTTTCATTAATTGGAACAAAATGAAACATTTGCATGGAGATGGAACAATTTCCCCCCCCCCCCCCTAAAAGGCGGTTTTTATTCTCAAAATGATCGGAAAGCAAAAAAAATACATTGGATACGATTTCAATAATGCTGCCTAGTAGATGCCGCTCTGTACTGTGTCTGAATTTGCACTACTATCATTGACCTATAAAAAAAAATAATCTTAATGGGTTCAAAGGATAAGTAAGGAGGAGCAGTTTGGAGGGTCATTCAGACCTGGACGCAACCGTGCGTTTTGCACGCAGTGGCCATATCCAAGGGGTCTGCGCATGCGCACCGGCCGCGGTGCTTTTGCGTGACCCTACACCTTGCTGGAAGCATGTGGCTACAATACACAAAGTGGAAAGCTGCTCAATCAGATTGTAATGTCACTCAGGTGCTAAAAGGGGAGGGGTAATTCTGTGTAGGAAAAAAAAAAAAAACTGTGTTCCCTAATGCACACCGAGTGAATAATATTTCTACATAATAATAGTCAGATAATACGGAGATCTTAGTTGCGTATATCTGCAGATATAGGGTTAAGCCCCCAGGCCGATCGACAAGGCTTCTCCGTCACTGGGGGTCCCTAATACTAGGTATGGGCCGGGGGTGCAGGACCCCACGATGCCGGCACAGGTCGGCCACCCCAGGTCAGCACACAGGTGAGAATTAATAAGGGTTAATAAGAAGCACAGAAGTGCTATGTAAGTGGTGTGATTAAAATAATGTATTCAAAGTGATAGGAAAAATAATAAGTGTTAATAAAGTGTTAGGGTGTGCCGACCTGAAGCAGCCCAGCCATACCGACACAGGGCCACCGCACCCCACACCCACCCCATAAATAATTACAAATATATCTGGGTTAAATTCCCAGTGTAAGGCCACATGGTAATGGCACCTACAGCATCTGAGAGCCAGCTATCACTTTGTATACATTATTTTAATCACACCACTTACATAGCACTTCTGTGCTTCTTATTAACCCTTATTAATTCTCACCTGTGTGCTGACCTGGGGTGGCCGACCTGTGCCGACATCGTGGGGTCCTGCACCCCCGGCCCATACCTAGTATTAGGGACCCCCAGTGACGGAGAAGCCTTGTCGATCGGCCTGGGGGCTTAACCCTATATCTGCAGATATACGCAACTAAGATCTCCGTATTATCTGACTATTATTATGTAGTAATATTATTCACTCGGTGTGCATTAGGGAACACAGTTTTTTTTTTCCTACATGGAAGCATGTGGCTGCAAGGTGATTGACAGTGGGGTCAGCGACACAATGTTGCGGGACAAACGGGGGCGTGTCGGCAGCGATTTTGGGGCAGCTGCGTGAAATCGCAGCATCCACTCCAAGAAAAAAAAATGGCGCCGGACAACCTGCCAGCGCAGCCAGGGTTCAACCTTAGATCGATGTGTCTGCACATAAATCGCGTACGCATCGTGAGGTGACGCCACACATGCTGGGCGGCCCCCAGCATGTGAGGAGATGAACGCAGATCTTGCTGTGGATGCAACGATCTGCGTTCATCTCTGAATGAGGTCCATGGTGTTTTTTGGGGTTTTGTTTTACAGCCAAACATCTTTTGCAATATAGGGGTATATTCAATAAGAGTGGGGTCCATTCCGACATGCAGTTGTCGGAATGGACCCTACAACTCCTACTCAAAAGAGCAACCAAATCCGACTGTCGGATTTGGTCGCTCCCGTGTCCTGCTGCTGTCCGCAGCAGGGGGAGCTGTCAGTGGCGCCGAAGGATGGGAGCGGTCACCGGCACCGGCCGCCTGGAGGAAGTGATGTCTTCGGCGCCTTGAGCAGGGGACTTCTGTGGTGGGGGGGGAGGGGAGCGAGCAGCGGAGGAGGGGGAGCGGACGGGGGAGTGAGATTATTACATTTTGAACTCACAGTGAGTTCAGTGTAAGTATTCGAGGAATCCATCATGTCTCCTTTACTTATCACTAGGCCCTGGATTTTTAGGATCTGAAAAAACTAAAATTTGTTTTTTTTTTTCAATGTTTTAGGATTTTATAAGTTTTAAAAAGTTTCAGAATTTATAAGTTACATGAAAATAAAACAAAACCACACAACAAATCATTATGTTTGAAACACTGTACCGTTATTACATATGTGTCCTGTTACTTCCTTGCAGCCTTTGCTCCAGTGATGCGTACGCATTGTGAGAGCACCATGCTGTGGGAGTCTGCAAGCCTTTAAGCCTTACGCAGCTGCTGCTTTCCCAAAGGCTCGAATGGATCTTGGGTGAGTGAATCTCGGGAGCCAGCAGTCGCGCTGTGTACGCTACGCAGCAAGGCTGTAACAGGCCACATCTGTATTTATGAAGTACGTATGACAACTACTCATTCCACACATCTAAACAGTAAATTTACTGTATATAGGCCCTCATTCCGAGTTGATCGGTCGCAAGGCGAATTTAGCAGAGTTACACACGCTAAGCCGCCGCCTACTGGGAGTGAATCTTAGCTTCTTAAAATTGCGAACGATGTATTCGCAATATTGCGATTACTAACTACTTAGCAGTTTCAGAGTAGCTCCAGACTTACTCTGCCTGTGCGATCATTTCAGTGCTTGTCGTTCCTGGTTGACGTCACAAACACACCCAGCGTTCGCCCAGGCACTCCCACCGTTTCTCCGGCCACTCCTGCGTTTTTTCCGGAAAACGGTAGCGTTTTCAGCCACACGCCCCTGAAACGCCGTGTTTCCGCCCAGTAACACCCATTTCCTGTCAATCACATTACGATCGCCGGAGCGAAGAAAAAGCCGTGAGTAAAAATACTTTCATCATAGTAAAGTTACTTGGCGCAGTCGCAGTGCGAACATTGCGCATGCGTACTAAGCGGATTTTCACTGCGATGCGATGAAAAATACCGAGCGAACAACTCGGAATGAGGGCCATAGTTTCAACTTAAGGAACAGTCAAAATAGGTAATTTTAGGTACTAGCACTGAGATTAGGTCATTTTAGGTCCTGTAGAAATTAAGTTATTCTCTGTTATATAAAAGTAAACTGAATTTTTGAGTGACATGGGAAAGGACATATTGAGTGAAATTAGGTTAGAATCTAAGAATCCTGGGCTTACGTATCACTTTCGAAAAGCTGGTCATTTTGCAGAGACAGCTTTTTGGAATTGTGAAACTTTTCTCTTACTGACACGGTGCTTGTCACATTGTCTCTAATGCCCCCTCTTCTTTCCCTTATCCTCTACCCCAATGCATGTTGTCCCCTTGCGTCTGCTCTCTCCCGCACCCCATCATTGTCAGCCCCGTCCCCCGTGCTGCTGAAGCTCCCTTTCTCCTTCACCAAGCCCCCGTTGTCTGCTTCTACAGGTGGCAGTTTCCACGGGGGTCGCTGTCGCTGTGAGAGAAGATGCTCAGGCACTGTAACTGACTGTAACCCCCAGCATAAAATATAATGTATATTGAGCCCAGAGCCGCTGGTGGTAGTGGGGAGGGATCTGAAACGATCCCTCTGCTGCACAAGCTGCCGTGTAAACACATTTGTGGGCTGTACACCATGTCAGGATGGCGTACAGTAACACTAACAAGTTCCAAAAAAAATACTTTCTTCTTCAGGGTCCATAGTCTCCTCCACAGGGCTAACCTTGGAGTATGCTGGTGGAGACAAGAACAGGCACCGAACAGCAAAGCTTTTACAAGCTCCCAGAATGCACTGGACCTCTCACCTCCTACCCCGCCCACATATCAGATGCTTCAGTTTTTGTTTGGTACCAGCAGGGGCTGGTCACCGGGTAACTCTGGGGCTGCTTTTGCAGGCCAAGCCTTTCTTTTTTTCTAAGTTTACATTTTTTTTAGAATGTTTGTTTATCTTTTTACATATGGGCTAGCAGCGCTAAGCAATCCTTTGGATGTCAGCGCTGCTGCTCCATCACCCCCACCAGCACCGCGACTCCATCCACGGTGAGGATCTTTCAGCGGGTCCTTGCAGGGGCTCCAGGGGTTACCTTAGACTACAACAGGACTCTGCAGAACAGGTAAGGCAGGTTCCAGCTTTGGGACCTGTGATCGCGGCAGTCCATACCTGTGGAGGTTGCTGATCTGTACCCAGAGAATTGCGAGCCATGGTCTACGCTAGACCACCAGGCCATATATATTACTGGTGCTGGGGACACTTTCATAAGGCCAGTGAACAGGTGGTAAAAGTCAGCCATGGGAGGCAGCACTTCCCCAGTGGCCCCTCTCCCAGCCCAGGGCGCCTTTCCGATGAGGTCTTTCCGCCCTGTGGCTGCTTTGGTTAGAGCAGTAAAATTCTCTCTCCAGCTAGAAGATGCTGAACCGGCACCAAAGGCAAAGGATCCTTTGTGTAAATGCCAAAAAGTGGTAGTGGCTGTATTTCCACACTACTGATTACTACAAAATGAGAAAATTCCCCCTACTGTGGAATCTCATGTGACGCGCTTGATAAATACTACGTATTCCAACTGCGTCCTCCATCCCTGATAGACGATTAGACGCATGTCTCAAGTCTTTAGAGTCACAGGCGCCACGGCCTGGAAGGCAAAAGCTATTGAAAACTACTAAGGAACAACGGTCATTTATTGCTAACATCAGGAATGCCACCTATTGCATTGGCGAGGTAGCTCTGCTTACAGCCTTTCTGTCATCTAATGCTTTGACTGCTTCTGTAGTAGCCCGATGCATTATTTGGCTTCGTTCCTGGAAGGCGGACTCCGACTCTAAGAAGGCCCTGGAAGCATTTCCGTTTACTGGTGAATTTCTTTGTGGGCCGGAATTGGACAAGATTGTCACTAACCTGGCAGCCTCTAAAAACGGCTTGTCTACCGTTGACCACCTCCTACATGGCCGCAGACTTCATTCTTTCGCCCTCAGGGCAAGGTCAGACTTTCCCTAGACTGTCACATCCCACAAAGGCTTCTAAACCCAAAGCTAGGCGCCCAACTACCAAGCGCGGGGATAAACCCCAGAGTGGGAGGAATATATGACCTTATATGGCACTCTAAGTTGGGTGTGTCCATCGACACTATGATCTTCTGGTGCTTTCGGATTTCTCAACTCCTGGCATTTCTGCAGGCTGGCCTTGACATGGTGCTCCACCTCTCTTCTCTTAAGGTTCAGGTCTCTGCTCTGTCCGTCCGGTTCCAGAAAAGATTTGCTCCCTTGCCATATGTACATGCCTTCCTTCAGTGGCTCCTTGGGATTTGTACTTGGTCCTTCTGGCCTTCTAACAGCCTCCCTTTGATCCGTTTGATTCTGTTGAACTGAAATGGTTAACCACAAGTCGAATTCCTTCCCCACCCCCCTTTTTGATTTTTCATCACGAAAGGCCTGTCCTCCGGACTAAGCAGGGATACCACCCCAAGGTGGTATCCAAGTTCCATATCAACGAGGAAATTGTGGTACCGGCCTTCCATACACCTGGGCTTTCATCTGAGGAGGCTTCACTGGATGTAGTCAATGCTATAAAGATCTATATGGACCGTACTAGTGGACCGTAACCATCTCACAGGCCAACATGCAAGCTGATCTTCCAGTACCGCTTACAGTCTCTGCTCACTCTACTTTCTCTGTTGGACCTTCATGGGCAGCCCGACGTGGTGCATTTGCTGAGCAACTCTGCCCACACGTTTCTTAGGTTCTATGCCTTTGATACGTTTGCCTCTCAGGATGCAACCTTTGGCTGCAATGTCCTCCTTTCAGTTTAGGAGTGTTCTCTCTCTATTACAACTGCTTTGGGACATCCCCAAGGTTAACCCTGTGGAGACCTTGGACTCTGAAGAAGAAAATAAGTTATGGTAAAACTTTTGTTAACTCTTTCACCAACGTCCTAGTGGATGCTGGGGACTCCGTAAGGACCATGGGGATAGACGGGCTCCGCAGGAGACATGGGCACTTTAAGAAAGAATTTAGGTTCTGGTGTGCACTGGCTCCTCCCTCTATGCTCCTCCTCCAGACCTCAGTTTGATACTGTGCCCAGACGAGCTGGGTGCTTTTCAGTGAGCTCTCCTGAGTTTGCTGTAAGAAAGTATTTTGTTAGGTTTTTTATTTTCAGGGAGATCTGCTGGCAACAGACTTCCTGCATCGTGGGACAGAGGGGAGAGAAGCAGCCCTACTCTCTGAAGCTAGGTCCTGCTTCTTAGGCTACTGGACACCATTACCTCCAGTGGGATCGGTACGCAGGATCTCACCCTCGCTGTCCGGTCCCAGAGCCGCGCCGCAGTCCCCCTCGCAAAGACTTCACAGGCGGCAGAAGACTTCATGATCTTCACTGAGAACGCACAGCACTGCAGCTATACGCCATTGCTCCCACACACCTCACATACTCCGGTCACTGTAAGGGTGCAGGGCGCAGGGGGGGGCGGTGCCCTGGGCAGCAATATAAACCTCTTATTAGGCAAAAGGAGCATATATACAGCTGGACACTGTATATATGCAGGAGCCCAACGCCAATTTTACACTTTTAGCGGGACAGAAGCCCGCCGTCGAGGGGGCGGGGCTTCTCCCTCAGCACTCACCAGCGCCATGTTTTTTCTCCACAGCACCGCTGAGAGGAAGCTCCCCGGTCTCTCCCCTGCTTTATACCACGGTAGAAGAGAGGGTTTTAAAGAAGAGGGGGGGCACATAATTCGGCGCAGATAATAACAGCGCTACTGGGTAAACATTAAATTGCTGTGTTTTTTCCTGGGTCATATAGCGCTGGGGTGTTTGCTGGCATACTCTATCTCTGTCTCTCCAAAGGGCCTTGTGGGGGAATTATCTTCAGATGAGCATTCCCTGAGTGTGTGGTGTGTCGGTACGTGTGTGTCGACATGTCTGAGGTAAAAGGCTCCCCTAAAGAGGAGATGGAGCAAATGTGTGTGTGAGTGGTGTCTCCGTCGACAACGCCGACACCTGTTTGGATTTGTGAAATTAAGTGCTAAGGTAAATTTATTGCACAAAAGATTAGGAACAGACATGGAATCTACCCATGTCTGTCCCTATGTCTTAGAGACCTTCAGAGTCTCACAACGCTCACTATCCAAAATAATAGACAGATATCGACACGGAGTCTGACTCCAGTGTCGACTACGATAATGCAAAGTTACAGCCAAAATGGCAGGAAAGTATTCAATATATGATTATTGTAATAAAAGATGTTTTGCATATCACTGATGACTCATCTGTCCCTGACACGAGGGTACACATGTTTAAGGGGAAGAAAGCTGAGGGTAATTTCCCTCCTCTCATGAAGAAAAAGAGCGGGAATCTCCAGACAAGAGACTGCAGATTCCCACAAAGAATTCTCAGGGAGTATCCTTTCCCTACTAGGGCCAGGATACGATGGGAATCTTCCCCTAGGGTGGACAAAGCTTGTCACGTTTACCCAAAAGGTAGCGCTGACTTAACAGCTATCCTCAGGGATCCTGCAGATAGCATGCAGTAAAAGTACTTTGAAGTCCATTTACACACATTCTGGTACACTACACAGACCGGCGATTGTGTCGGCATGGGTTTATAGCGCTGTAGCAGCGTGGACAGATACCTTATCAGCAGAGATTGAGACCCTAGTATATGTGTGTGTGTATATATATATATATATATATATATATAGCAAGCTTGGAGAATGCGGCACTCGTGGTTAATAAAGAAGAAATGCTGCTTATTAAGTCAAGGCCTTGCATGGCATTTCTAACATGGGCTTGACTTAATAAACAGCATTTCTTCTTTATTAACCACGAGTGCCGCAGTCTCCAAGCTTGCTACATTTTTCTACTGAAGGCACCGCACATTACTTGTACCAGCAACGAGTGACGGTTCATCTCTGCAAATAAATATATATATATATATATATATATATATAAAAAACATGCCCAAAGAGACAGTCTACTGGGTTCTAGAGTCAACGCTATGTCGATTTCTGCTAGACGTGTCCTGTGGAACATGTAATGGACAGGAGATGCCGACTAAATGAGGCATATGGAAGGTTTACCTTACAAGGCTGAGGAATTGTGTGGAGAAGGGCTCTCGGACCTGGTCTCCACAGCTATAGCTGGTAATTCTGATCTTTTGCCTTATATTCCCGCACAGCCTAAGAAAGCACGACATTATCAAATGCAGTCCTTTCGATCACAAAGAAGCAAGAAAGTCCGAGCTGCGTCCTTTCTTGCCAGAGGCAGGGGCAGAGGAAAGAAGCTGCACAACACAGCTAGTTCCCAGGAACAGAAGTCCTCCCCGGCCTCTACAAAATCCACCGCATGACGCTGGGGCTCCACAGGCGGAGCTAGGCCCGGTGGGGGCACATCTTCGAAATTTCAGCCACAAGTGGTTTCACTCCCAGGTGGATCCCTGGGCGATAGAAATTGTGTCTCAGGGATACAAGCTGGAATTCGAAGAGATGCCCCCTCACAATACCTCAAATCGGCCCTACCAGCTTCCCCCCACGAGAGGGAAATAGTGTTAACTGCAATTCACAAATTGTATCTTCAACAGGTGGTGGTCAAGGTTCCCCTCCTTCAACAGGGAAGGGGTTATTATTCGACCATGTTTGTAGTCCCGAAACCGGACGGTTCGGTCAGACCCATATTGAATTTAAAATCCCTGAACATATACCTAAGAAAGGTTCAAGTTCAAGATGGAATCGCTGAGAGCGGTCATCGCAAGCCTGAAAGGGGGGGATTTTATGGTGTCTCTGGACATAAAGGATGCATACCTTCATGTCCCCATTTATCCACCTCATCAGGCGTACCTCAGATTTGTGGTACAGGATTGTCATTACCAATTTCAGACGTTGCCGTTTGGTCTCTCCACGGCACCGAGAATATTTACCAAGGTAATGGCGGAAATGATGGTACTCCTGCGAAAGCAAGGGGTCACAATTATCCCGTACTTGGACGATCTCCTCATAAAAGCGAGATCAAGAGAGCAGTTGCTGAACAGCGTATCACTTTCTCTGGAAGTGTTACGGCAACACGGCTGGATTCTAAATATTCCAAAGTCGCAGTTGGTTCCTACGACTCGTCTGCCTTTCCTGGGCATGATTCTGGATACAGACCAGAAAAGGGTTTATCTCCCAATAGAGAAAGCTCAGGAACTCATGACCCTGGTCAGGAACTTATTAAAACCAAAACAGGTGTCAGTGCATCGCTGCACTCGAGTCCTGGGAAAGATGGTGGCATCATACAAGGCCATTCCCTTCGTCGGGTTCCATGCGAGGACCTTTCAATGGGACTTACTGGACAAGTAGTCCGGATTACATCTTCAGATGCATTCGTTAATCACCCTATCCCCCAGGGCCAGGGTGTCACTCCTGTGGTGGCTGCAGAGTGCTCACCTTCTAGAGGGCCGCAGATTCGGCATTCAGAACTGGGTCCTGGTGACCACGGACGCAAGCCTCCGAGGTTGGGGAGCAGTCACACAGGGAAGAAATTTCCAAGGTCTGTGGTCAAGTCAAGAGACTTGCCTTCACATCAACATCCTGGAACTAAGGGCCGTATACAACGCCCTGCGTCAAGCGGAGAGCTTGCTTCGCGACCTACCGGTTCTGATTCAGTCAGACAACATCACCGCAGTGGCTTATGTAAACCGACAAGGCGGCACAAGGAGCAGAGTGGCGATGGCGGAAGCCACCAGAATTCTTCGCTGGGCGGAGAATCACGTAAGCGCACTGTCAGCAGTGTTCATCCCGGGAGTGGACAACTGGGATGCAGACTTCCTCAGCAGACACGACCTCCACCCGGGAGAGTGGGGACTTCATCAGGAAGTCTTCGCACAGATTACAAGTCGGTGGGAACTGCCACAGGTGGACATGATGGCATCCCGCCTCAACAAGAAGCTACAGAGGTATTGCGCCAGGTCAAGAAACCCTCAGGCAGTAGCTGTGGACGCCCTGGTGACACCGTGGGTGTTCCAGTCGGTCTATGTATTTCCTCCTCTTCCTCTCATACCCGAGGTGCTGAGGATAATAAGAAAAAGAGGAGTGAGAACAATCCTCATTGTTCCAGATTGGCCACGAAGGACTTGGTATCCAGATCTGCAAGAAATGCTCACAGAGGACCTGTGGCCTCTTCCTCTAAGACAGGACCTGTTGCAACAGGGGCCCTGTCTGTTCCAAGACTTACCGCGGCTGCGTTTGACGGCATGGCGGTTGAACGCCGGATCCTAGCAGAGAAGGGCATTCCGGATGAGGTCATTCCTATGCTGATAAAGGCTAGGAAGGACGTGACAGCTAAACATTATCACCGTATATGGCGAAAATATGTTTCTTGGTGTGAGGCCAGGAATGCTCCTACGGAGGAATTCCAGCTGGGCCGTTTCCTTCACTTCCTACAGTCCGGAGTGAATTTGGGCCTAAAATTGGGCTCCTTTAAGGTCCAGGTTTCGGCCCTATCCATTTTCTTTCAAAAGGAGTTGGCTTCTCTACCAGAAGTTCAGACGTTTGTAAAGGGAGTGCTGCATGTTCTGCCTCCTTTTGTGCCTCCAGTGGCACCTTGGGATCTTAACGTGGTGTTAAGTTTCCTGAAATCCCACTGGTTTGAACCACTTAAAACGGTGGAGTTGAAATATCTCACGTGGAAGGGGGTCATGCTATTAGCCTTGGCTTCGGCTAGGCGTGTGTCAGAGTTGGCGGCTTTGTCACATAAAAGCCCCTATCTGGTTTTTCATATGGATAGAGCAGAATTGCGGACCCGTCCACAATTTCTGCCAAAAGTGGTGTCATCTTTTCATATGAACCAACCTATTGTGGTGCCTGTGGCTACTCGTGACTTGGAGGATTCTGAGTTGCTTGATGTGGTCAGGGCTTTGAAGGTTTATGTAGCCAGAACAGCTAGGGTCAGGAAAACTGAGTCGTTGTTTATCCTGTATGCATCCAACAAGCTTGGTGCTCCTACTTCAAAGCAAACTATTGCTCGCTGGATCTGTAACACGATTCAGCAGGCTCATTCTGCGGCTGGATTGCCGCTGCCAAAATCAGTTAAGGCCCATTCCACTAGGAAGGTGGGCTCTTCTTGGGCGGCTGCCCGAGGGGTCTCGGCATTACAACTTTGCCGAGCGGCTACTTGGTCAGGTTCAAACACTTTTTTGCAAAGTTCTACAAGTTTGATACCCTGGCTGAGGATGACCTCTTGTTTGCTCAATCGGTGCTGCAGAGTCATCCGCTCTCTCCCACCCGTTTGGAAGCTTTGGTATAATCCCCATGGTCCTTACGGAGTCCCCAGCATCCACTAGGACGTTAGAGAAAATAAGATTTTACTTACCGGTAAATCTATTTCTCGTAGTCCCTTGTGGATGCTGGGCGCCCGTCCCAAGTGCGGACTTCTTCTGCAATACTTGTATATAGTTATTGCTTCAATAAGGGTTAAGTTATGGTTGCATCAGGGTTTGACCTGATGCTCTGTTATTTGTCATACTGTTAACTGGTTGTTATCACATGTTATACGGTGTGATTGGTGTGGCTGGTATGAATCTTGCCCTGGATTACCTAAATCCTTTCCTTGTACTGTCAGCTCCTCTGGGCACAGTTTCTCTAACTGAGGTCTGGAGGAGGGGCATAGAGGGAGGAGCCAGTGCACACCAGAACCTAAATTCTTTCTTAAAGTGCCCATGTCTCCTGCGGAGACCGTCTATCCCCATGGTCCTTACGGAGTCCCCAGCATCCACTACGGACTACGAGAAATAGATTTACCGGTAAGTAAAATCTTATTTTTTCTTTGCTGTCTGTAGGATCCACAGGTCACCCACCTTAACGCACCTAGCTCCAATGGGTTACTCTCGGTCACCAGTTCCCGTCTCCTTATTGTGAGAGTGTGTTTTCTGTGTGTACCATTCTTCCCTCTCTCCTCTCCAGCTCCTGTTATGGGCTTGTTAAGTAAAACTGAAGAGCCTGAGCTATGGGCAGGGTATGAGGGGAAAGGGGTCCAGTGCATCCTGGGAGCTTGTGAAAGCTCTGCTGTTCGGTGCCTGTCCTGCTCTCAACCAGCATACCCCTAGGTTAACCTGTGGATTTTATGAACCTCGAAGAACAAGAGTTAACAAAGTTAAGTTTTACCATAACTCTTATTTTTTCGGAACTTGATAAATACCATATCTGTATCTCCCATACTAAAGTATGGGGACTGTAGAAATGATCAGAGGAGAATTGTAACCAGGACATATCAGTGATCTCTCCTGCATTACGGGAATGATGAATGTTGCTGTAACTTAATTTCTACAAAATGTACATTTTTACCTGCTTTATAAATTAAGTGATGATGAATAGACCCCTGTATTCTAATGAAAAATGCATTAGCATTACAAGTGCCTGTATAGAGTGAGGTGCATCTATCCCTAATCTCTACACATAAAGCATTGTAATGGGTGAATTGGTTAAGGAGAAGAACAGCAAAGGCATTTTGCGTAACTTGCCTACTACTGTATGTAGAAATGGTGATTACCGCTATGGTAATAATGGTGAATATTAGCACAGGCTTTGCTATCAGTCTAGGCTGTGAGATTGTAGCTAGAAAACTTGCAGCGTGGAGTCCCACTGCAATAATATCAGCCAGCCGAAGCCTGTTCATCACAGGACTGGAGATTGGCCTGCCCAAAAAAATTATACCCAATCCCACAGAAGAAAACAGTCCTACACTGAAATCATTGATGCTCCCACATCCCTGGTTCAGTGACTGTAGAGTAATAGATATGTGGTGCAGCGATATGTGTGTGTGTGTGTGTGTGTATATATATATATATATATATATATATATATATATATATATATATATATATATATATATATATATATTTTATATATGTCGGGTCCATAAATATTGGGACATTGACACAATTCTCATATATTGGGCTCTATACACCACCACAATGGATTTGAAATGAAACAAACAAGATGTGCTTCAACTGCAGACTTTCGCTTTAATTTAAGGGTATTTACATCCAAATCAGGTGAACGGTGTAGGAATTACAACGGTTTCTATATGTGCCTCCCACTTTTTAAGGGACCAAAAGTAATGGGACAATCGACTCAAAAGCTATTTCATGGACAGTAGTGGGCTATTCCCTCGTTATTTCATCATCAATTAAGCAGGTAAAAGGTCTGGAGTAGATTCCAGGTGTGACATTTGCATTTGGAATCTGTTGCTGTCGACTCTCAATATGAGATCCAAAGAGATGCCACTATCAGTGAAGCAAGCCATCATTAGGCTGAAAAATCAAAATAAACCCATCAGAGATCTAGCAGAAACATTAGGTGTGGCCAAATCAACTGTTTGGAACATTCTTAAAAAGAAAGAACGCATCGGAGAGCTCAGCAACACCAAAAGACCCGGAAGACCACGGAAAACAACTGTGGTGGATGACAGAAGAATTATTTCCCTGGTGAAGAAAAATCCCTTAACAACAGTTGCCCAGATCAAGAACACTCTCCAGGAGGTAGGTGTATATGTGTCAAAGTCAACAATCAAGAGAAGACTTCACAAGAGTGAATATAAGAGGGTTCACCACAAGATGTAAACCATTGGTGAGCCACAAAAACAGGAAGACCAGATTAGAGTTTGCCAAACAACATCTAAAAAAGCCTTTACAGTTCTGGAACAACATCCTATGGACAGATGAGACAAAGATCAACTTGTACCAGAGTGATGGGAAGAGAAGAGTATGGAGAAGGAAAGGAACTGCTCATGATCCAAAATATACCACCTCATCAGTGAAGCATGGTGGTGGTAGTGTCATGGCGTGGGCATGTATGGCTGCCACTGGAACTGGTTCCCTTGTATTTATTGATAATGTGACTGCTGACAAAAGCAGCAGGATAAATTCTGAAGTGTTTCGGGCAATATTATCTCCTCATATTCAAATGCTTCAGAACTCATTGGACGGCGTTTCACAGTGCAGATGGACAATGACCTGAAGTATACTGCGAAAGCAACCAAAGAGTTTTTTAAGGCAAATAAGTGGAATGTTATGTAGTGGCCAAATCAATCACCTGACCTGAATCCGAGTGCATTTCACTTGATGAAGACAAAACTGAAGGGAAAATGCCCCAAGAACAAGCAGGAACTGAAGACATTTGCAGTAGAGGCCTGGCAGAGCATCACCAGGGATGAAACCAAGCGTCTGGTGATGTCTATGCCTTCCAGACTTCAGGCTGTAATTGACTGCAAAGGATTTGCAACAAAGTATTAAAAAGTGAAAGTTTGATTTAGGATTGTTTAGTTTGTCCCATTACTTTTGATCCCTTAAAAAGTGGGAGGCACATATAGAAACTGTTGTAATTCCTACACCGTTCACCTGATTTGGATGTAAATACCCTTAAATTAAAGCGGAAAGTCTGCAGCTAAAGCACATCTTGTTTATGGACCTGACTGTATATATGTGTGTGCGTATATATATATATATATATATATATATATATATATATATATATATATATTATAAATGAAAAATAAAAATTGCTGGTGCGATACTTGTCCCAGAAAGCTCTAGCGTATGGTTATGCTGGTGCTTAAAGAACTACAAGTGACAGCATACCCTTAGCTGTAGATTTTTATAAACTAATCATATTATTATAGTTCTGCAACTCTTTTGCTGGCTCATACCAATTCCACAATCCCTTTTTTGGCCTTTATGTTCCCTCTTACAAACTGAGTATTTTGAATATAATCCAGGTTTCCTGTTGATACCCACAGTTTAGGTAATAGCTGCTCTCCTCCATGCATCTACTACAGTTAGGCCTTTTTAACAAATTCATTACCTATAATCTATGTTCATTTACCTTATCTACTATTTCTTATGTACCATTGTGCTGCTTTCTTGTTCATTCTGTATCTTTGAATCCCTTATGTCTGTTTCTCGTCATCCTAGTGTATTCTAACCTTCTCGTGCAGTTTCTCTTACATGGCTCAAGGAGGTACTAATGAGGTAGGTTAATGAAATCTGTATTATCAGGGTTGTAAAAAATACTGTTTAAAAATCCAAATAAACCTTTTTTTTGGGGGTTTAAACATTTTCTTATGTCCTAGAGGATGCTGGGGTCCACATTAGTACCATGGGGTATAGATGGGTCCACTAGGAGCCACTGGCACTTTAAGAGTTTGAGAGTGTGGGCTGGCTCCTCCCTCTATGCCCCTCCTACCAGACTCAGTTTAGAAAATGTGCCCGGAGAAGCCGGTCACAGCTAGGGGAGCTCTCCAGAGTTTCTCTAGTAAAAAATTTTTTGAGTTTATTATTTTACAGGGAGGCTGCTGGCAACAGCCTTCCTGCTTCATGGGACTAAGGGGGAGGGGAGTAGTGTCCGCCCTGCGGAGTCTGAGCCACTATCTCCGCTGACAGGACACTGAGCTCCTGAGGGAATAGATTGTTCACCGCCACAGGGGATCGCTCACCCCAGCAGCATGCCACCACCCCCTTACAGAGCCAGAAGATCAGTGGTGAGTTATTCACCGGTCCCCCCTGTCAAGCGGGGTGCCGGTGTGAAGATGGCGGCAACAGGGTAAGGAGCGCAGTATTTACTGCGCTCCGGGGCTCAGCGGTACATGGAGCGGTGCTGTGAGGGGCGCCCTGAGCCAGCGCCTACACCCAACACTGTCCAGCAAGCCTGTCAGGGTCCCAGGATCGCTAGCAGCACAATTCCTCAGGCCAATATAATCTTCAGAAGAGCAGGAAGACAGCGCCATGAAAGGGGGCGGAGCTTCTCAGTGGACCCAGTCGCGTTCAGCGCCATTTTCCTGTCTGCAGAAGCGCTGACGGGAGATCTGTCCCTCCAGATCAACTCCAGCTGCCTTGTACGGTACCAGGGGGTTGTAGAAGGGGTGGGAGGCTGTGTAAAGTCTGTGTAGCCTATTAAGGTACAAAGACAGTGTTGGTAGTGTTATTCTACCTTAAAAAACGCTGTCTGTGGGTTGGCTCCAATCTCTGTGTCTCTCTCTGGCATACTTGGGAGGAAATCTGTGTCTGGGGAAACTGTGTCTGATATTCCCTGTGTGTGGGTGTTTACTATCTCACATAGCCATGTCTAGGGACTGTGTCATATGCTGCAGAAGATGTTTCCTCTCAGGAGGGATCCATTCCATGTACACAGGATTGTAATGCTTTGTCTCAGATTCCCATTGTTGAAGCTAATACTGAGACTGAAACTCAGGTGTTGAAGAAGTCTATGGCAGTTTGGTCAGACTCTGTCCCTATTCCTGCAAAATCTCCTAGCATGTTCCCACAGAATCGTGCACTTGCCCAAATCATGCAAGATGACACGGATACTGATTCTGAAACTGCGGACGGTGATGGGAAGGTGCTGAGGGGGGCGACATCCCTTGCAAAGGGGGTGCAGCTCATGATTGAGGCCATTACAGATGTGTTAAATATTAATGACACCACTTCTGAGCAGGTTGAGGAGGCTTACTTCACGGACAATAAGAAATCCTTGCTAACCTTCCCTGCGTCTAAAGAATTAAACGCATTGTTTGAAAAGTCCTGGGAAACCCCGGAGAAAAAATTCAAGATCCCAAAAAAGGATTCTGGTTGCTTTTCCCTTCCCTGAGGAGGATAGGAAAAAATGGGAAAACCCACCCATAGTTGACGCATCTGTCTCCAGACTGTCTAAAAAGGTGGTTTTACCTGTCCCTGGATCTACTGCGTTAAAAGAACCGGCTGATCGTAAAATTGACCCTACGCTCAAATCCATTTACACTGCTTCAGGAGTGACGTTAAGACCCACTATTGCCTGTGCATGGATTTCTAAAGCCATAGTAAAGTGGTCAGGCACATTACTAGAGGATTTGGATACAATGGATAGAAGTGACATTGAATTGTTTTTACGTAACATACAGGATTCTCCTCCGCAGACCAGGGGTGAACATAATCCCATATCTGGACGATCTGCTGTTAAAGGCATCGTCCAGGGAGAAGTTGTTGCAGTCCATTGTTCTCACGACTCATCTCAGGGAACACGGTTGGATCCTGAACCTTCCAAAAATCACATTTGGAGCCGACCAGGAAGTGCAGAGGGTATTTCTCCCAGAGGAGAAAGCATTGGTGATACAAACTACGGTCCGGGATGTCCTGAAGCCAGCCCGGGTTTCGGTTCATCAGTGCATTCACCTTGTGGGGGAGATGGTGGCCTCTTTATAGTCTCTACAGTACGGAAGGTTTCATGTTCGGCCCTTCCAACTGGATCTCCTGGACAAGTGGTCGGGATCTCATCTACACATGCGTCAGAGAATACGTCTGTTGCCGAAAGCCAGGATTTCACTCCTCTGGTGGCCACAACTACCTCACCTTCTGGAGGGCCACAGGTTCGGGATTCAGGACTGGATCCTTCTAACCACGGATGCGAGTCTCCGGGGCTGGAGCACAGTCACTCAGGGGGTAACCTTCCAAGGAAGGTGGTCAAGCCTGGAATCCAGCCTTCCATAAACATTCTGGAACTAAGAGCCGTCTACAACGGTCTTTTCCAAGCGGCCCATCTTCTGCGAGATCGAGCCATTCAGGTGCAGTCGGACAATGTAATGACAGTGACTTATATAAACCGTCAGGGCGGAACGAAGAGCAGAGCTGCAATGTCAGAGGAAACAAGAATCATCCTCTGGGCAGAAAAACACGCGTTGGCGATGTCAGCAATCTTCATTCCGGGAGTAGACAACTGGGAAGTGGACTTCATCAGGAGACACTTTGTACATCCAGGAGAGTGGGGACTCCATCCGGAGGTGTTCACGGAGGTAACAGATCTTTGGGGTGTACCTCAAATAGACATGATGGCCTCTCATCTCAACAAGAAGGGTGTTCCAGTCGGTGTACGTGTTTCCTCCACTTCCACTCATTCCAAGAGTTCTAAAACTCATAAGGAGAACAAGAGTTCAGGCAATCCTTATTGCTCCGGACTGGCCAAGAAGGGCTTGGTACGCAAATTTTCTGGATCTACTGCTAGAAGATCCAAGGCCTCTTCCTCTTCGGGAGGATCTGCTGCAGCAGGGGCCGTGCGCTTATCAAGACTTACCGCAGCTACGTTTGATGGCACATAGGTTGAACGCCAGATAACTCGAAAGGGCATTCTGAACAAGGTTATTCCTACCCTGATACAGGCTAGGAAAGGGGTAACGTCTAAACATTACTATCGTATTTGGAAAAATATGTATCTTGGTGTGAGTCCAAGAAATTTCCTACGGTGGAGTTTCAACTGGAACGGTTTCACCTCTTCCTGCGAGCAGGTGTGGATATGGGCCTTAGGTTGGGTTCCGTAAAGGTCCAGATTTCGGCTTTATCCATTTTCTTCCAGAAACAATTGGCTTCCCTCCCTGAGATTCAGACTTTTCTGAAAGGGGTTCTGCACATCCAGCCTCCCTTTGTGCCGCCTACGGCGCCCTGGGAGCTTATCATGGTGTTGCAGTTCCTCCAATCGGATTGGTTCCTCACGTGGAAGGCTGTTTCTTTGTTGGCCTTAGCTTCTGCTAGACGTGTGTCGGAGCTGGGGGCTTTGTCTTATATGTCTTCCATGAAGATAGAGCTGAGCTCAGGACACGTCCGCAGTTCCTTCCGAAGGTTGTGTCGGCATTTCATATCAACCAACCTATTGTGGTGCCCGTTGCTACTGACTCCTCATTTTCATCAAAGTCCTTGGATGTTGTAAGAGCTCTGAAAATCTATGTGAAGAGGACTGCTCATCACAAAAAATCAGACTCTGTTTGTCCTGTACGATCCCAAGAAACTTGGGTGTCCTGCTTCTAAGCAGACAATCTCTCGCTGGATCAGGTTCACTATCCAGCATGCGTATTCTACGGCGGGATTGCCGTGTCCTACGTCTGTTAAGGCCCACTCTACTCGTAAAGTGGGTTCCTCCTGGGCGGCTGCCCGGGGTGTCTCGGCTTTACAGCTTTGCCGAGCGGCAACTTGGTCAGGGTCGAACACGTTTGCAAAGTTCTACGAGTTCGCTACTTTGGCCTCTGCGGTCCTGAAGTTTGGTCAATCAGTTCTGCAGGAGCCTCCGCACTCTCCCTCCCGTTCTGGGAGCTTTGGTACATCCCCATGGTACTAATATGGACCCCAGCATCCTCTAGGATGTAATAGAAAATAGAATTTTAATTACCTACCGGTAAATCCTTTTCTCGTAGTTCGTAGAGGATGCTGGGCGCCCGCCCAGCGCTTCATGATCCTGCAGTGGTTACTTAGTTTAGTACTGCTTAGTTCTTAGTTAAGTACTGTTTGTCACTTGGTAAGTAATACTTGTTCAGCCGTTGCTGATGTCTCAAGCTAGTTAGCTTGGTTTGCCTTGTGTGTGAGCTGGTGTGAATCTCGCCACTATCTGTGTAAAATCCTTCTCTCGAAGTATGTCTGTCTCCTCGGGCACAGTTTCTAGACTGTGTCTGGTAGGAGGGGCATAGAGGGAGGAACCAGCTCACATTCCCAAACTCTTAAAGTGCCCATGGCTCCTAGTGGACCCGTCTATACCCCATGGTACTAATGTGGACCCCAGCATCCTCTACGGACTACGAGAAAAGGATTTACCGGTAGTTAATTAAAATCCTATTTTCTTTTTTGCATGAATGTTTTAATGGGAAAAAAAAGAATCCTGCTTATATTAATACTGTGAAGCATTGCTATTTGTTAAAAACCTTTGCTCAACCATGTTTTAGTGCTTTCTAACATTAACAATCAAAACTTATTAGGCTTCGATATGATTTATTTGACATTGTTTTTTTCAGTAATACAATTTTTTTGCTGTTCATCATTCCTTTTACATCTGAATATGCCCCAACACCAGAGTACTCCTTTCTCTTTGTTGTTTGACTATATATTTGACTATGGGGGTAATTCCAAGTTGATCGCAGCAGGAAATTTTTTAGCAGTTGGGCAAAACCATGTGCACTGCAGGGAAGGCAGATTTAACATGTGCAGAGAGCGTTAGATTTGGGTGTGGTGTGTTCAATCTGCAATCTAATTTGCAGTGTAAAAATAAAGCAGCCAGTATTTACTCTGCACAGAAATAAAATAACCCACCCAAATCTAACTCTTTCTGCACATGTTATATCTGCCTCCCCTGCAGTGCACATGGTTTTGCCCAATTGCTAACAAAATTCCTGCTGCGATCAACTTGGAATTACCCCCTATGGGGTATATGCAATTGCGGTCGAATTCGCGGCAATTTTCGCCGTTTTTTAATTCGACTCAATTCGACAGGTGAATCCCGGAAGGTGGCTTCCGGAATTCACCATATTCAATGAAAAACGGATTCGCCAGAGTCGCGGGCGAAAATCGGCCGATTTGGCGGATTTTGCCGCGATTTTTAAAAACGGTAAAAACCCGTGAAAAACCCGGAAAAAAAAATGGCGTGGGGTCCCCCCTCCAAAGCATAACCAGCCTCGGGCTCATCGAGCTGGTCCTGGTTCTAAAAATGCAGGGGAAAAATTGGCCAGGGATCCCCCGTATTTTTAAAACCAGCACCGGGCTCTGCGCCTGGTGCTGGTGCCAAAAATACGGGGGACAAAAAGAGTAGGGGTCCCCCGTATTTTTAACACCAGCATCGGGCTCCACTAGCTGGACAGATAATGCCACAGCCGGGGGTCACTTTTATGCCGTGCCCTGCGGCCGTGGCATTAAATATCCAACTAGTCACCCCTGGCCGGGGTACCCTGGGGGAGTGGGGACCCCTTCAATCAAGGGGTCCCCCCCCCCAGCCACCCAAGGGCCAGGGGTGAAGCCCGAGGCTGTCCCCCCCCATCCAATGGGCTGCGGATGGGGGGGCTGATAGCCTTTTGTGATAATAAAAAGATATTGTTTTTTCCAGCAGTACTACAAGTCCCAGCAAGCCTCCCCCGCAAGCTGGTACTTGGAGAACCACAAGTACCAGCATGCGGGAGAAAAACGGGTCCGCTGGTACCTGTAGTACTACTGGGGGAAAAATACCCAAATAAAAACAGGACACACACACCTTGATAGTAAAACTTTATTACACACTACCGACACACACATACTTACCTATGTTGACACGCCGACTGCCACGGTCTCCGACGATCCGAGGGTACCTGTGAAAAAATTATACTCACCTTCCAGCGTCCAGAGATAAATCCACGTCCAGAGAGTAAAATCCACGTACTTGTTTTAAAAAAAAAAAACCGCAAAACCCGCTCCATACCGGACTAGAAAGGGGTCCAATGCTTTCACATCAGACCCCTTTCTCCCGAATGCCGGGACATCACGTGACTCCTGTCACTGACGTCCCTTCAGCCAATCAGGAAGCGCTACTTCCGTGGCGCTCACCTGATTGGCTGTGCGCTGTCTGTACTGTGACAGCGCATCGCAAAGCCGCTCCATTACTTTCAATGGTGGGAACTTTGCGGGTAGCGGTGGGGTCACCCGCCGGTCAGCCGCTGACCGGCGGGTGACCTCACCGCTAGCCGCTAAGTTCCCACCATTGAATATAATGGAGGGAGCTGTGCGATGCGCTGTCACAGTACAGACAGCGCTCAGCCAATCAGGTGAGCGCAACGAAGTTGCGCTTCCTGATTGGCTTAGAGACCTTTCTGTGACAGCTGTCACTGACATGTCTCATTCGTGGAAAGGTGTCCCATGTGTCAGCATGGGACCCCTTTCAGTCCGTTATGGAGCGGGTATTTGCGTTTTTTTATTTTTAACAAGTACGTGGATTTATCTCTGGACCATGGCTGAGGTGAGTATATTGATCTTTTTTTTCAGGTATCCGTGGATTCTACATGGAGAAGAGGACCGATGTCGGCGTGTGAACATAGGTAAGTATGTGTGTGTCGGTAGTGTGTAATAAAGTTTTACTGTCGACGGTGTGTGTGTCCTGTTTTTATTTGGGTATTTTTTTCCCAGTAGTACTACAGGTACCAGCGGGCCCGTTTTTCTCCCGCATGCTGGTACTTGTGGTTCTCCAAGTACCAGCTTGCGGGGGAGGCTTGCTGGGACTTGTAGTACTACTGGAAAAAACTATCTTTTTATTATCACAAAAGGCTATCAGCCCCCCCATCCGCAGCCCATTGGATGGGGGGGGACAGCCTCGGGCTTCACCCCTGGCCCTTGGGTGGCTGGGGGGGGGGGACCCCTTGATTGAAGGGGTCCCCACTCCCCTAGGGTACCCCGGCCAGGGGTGACTAGTTGGATATTTGATGCCACGGCCGCAGGACACGGCATAAAAGTGACCCCCGGCTGTGGCATTATCTGTCCAGCTAGTGGAGCCCGATGCTGGTGTTAAAAATACGGGGGACCCCTACTCTTTTTGTCCCCCGTATTTTTGGCACCAGCACCAGGCGCAGAGCCCGGTGCTGGTTTTAAAAATACGGGGGAACCCCTGTCAATTTTTTCCCCGCATTTTTAGAACCAGGACCAGCTCGAAGAGCCCGAGGCTGGTTATGCTTTGGAGGGGGGACCCCACGCCATTTTTTTTTTATGATTTCACCGTTCCAGCATAAAAAAAAAATAAAAAAAAAATAATATTTTAAAAAATATATAAATAATATTTGTGCCTCCAAAAAAAAAAAAAAAAGTACCTAATCCCTTCTAATATAAATAGATCTGCTATTCCCCCCAAAAAAAACACAAAAAAAAACATGTTTAAAAATTTTTTATTTGTTTTCACCCTCCAAAGTGTGGCGGATTGAAAATGACGAATTTGCTGTCTAAAAGCACTGCTGTCGAATTTCCAAACTTGAATTGAATATGCTTTGGTCGAATTGCAGCACTTATATCATTGCAGAAAAGTCGAATTTGCAAAAATTCGAATTTCAAAAAGTCGAATTTTGAAAGTCCGTTTTTTGGTCGGAAAGCACTGAATTGCATAGGCGATTTTTTTTGGGGGTCGAAAATGACCCGAAATTCGACAATTTCGGGAATTCGACCACAATTGCATATACCCCTCTATGTAGATATATTAAACATTAACACATATAAAGGACACTCTGATATAGATGAAATTGAAAAAAAAGAATAACAAGTCAATGTTATTTATTAGTTCTACTTATAATTAAACAAATCTGAATATTAATACAGGTTGAGTATCCCATATCCAAATATTCCGAAATACGTAATTTTTTGAGTGAGACCGAGATGGTGAAACCTTTGTTTTCTAATGGCTCAATGTACACAAACTTATTGTATTATATGACCTTCAAGCTGTGTGTATAAGGTGTATATGAAACATAAATGCACTCTGTGCTTAGACTTAGATCCCATCGCCATGATATCTCATTATGGTATGCAATTATTCCATAATACAGAAAAATACGATATCCAAAATACTTCTGGTCCCAAGCATTTTGGATATTGGATACTCAACCTGTACAAAATAGAAAGTGCAGAAGCACTTTTCAGAGAAAACACACACACAAAAAAAAGGTTGTGTTTTTTTTTTTTTTTTTTTATACTATGTTGTTTAAGAAGGCACATCATAATAATAAAAAAAGCCTGTAGTCACATCATAATAATAAAAAAAAAAATGTAATAAACAAATAAATTAAATCCTTTGGTTTAAACCAGCGAACCCTGTGTACAATCATAACTCATTGGGGAAAATGTCATTGTCAATGAAGTCCTGCTGCGATGACCAGCTCATCTTATCCCCAAACATTATAGTAGCCCAACATATCTAATTATTCATGGTTAGATACTTGTTTAAGCGAAGAAGTAGTCCGGGAGAGACTAAGCAAAATAAAGATTAATAAATCACCTGGTCCTGATGGACTTCACCCGAGGGTTCTTATGGAGCTTAGTTCACAACTAGCACGACCCCTATACTTGATTTTCAATAGTTCAATTAGAACAGGCATGGTACCGAAGGATTGGCGTATAGCTGAGGTAGTGCCATTATTGAAAAAGTGATCCAAAAATCTTCCGGGAAACTACAGACCAGTTAGTTTAACATCTATAGTAGGGAAAATATTGGAAGGAATTCTAAGGGACATCATACAGGAGTATCTAAAGTCCGCTAGGATTATTAGCAAGAACCAGCATGGGTTTGTGAGGGACAGGTCATGTCAGACTAACTTAATTAGCTTCTACGAGGAAGTGAGCAATAATCTTGATCAAGGAAAAACAATGGATGTGGTCTTCCTAGATTTTGCAAAGGCCTTCGATACAGTTCCTCACAGGAGACTGATGATCAAATTAAAGGAGATTGGCCTAGGAAAAACTATTTGCACATGGATAAGCAGCTGGTTGGATAACAGGGTACAGCGAGTAGTGGTCAACGAGAAGTCCTCAACCTGATCCCCAGTAGTCATCGGAATACCACAAGGGTCCGTACTCGGACCACTACTGTTCAACATATTTATCAATGACCTAGGAATAGGCCTGGAAAGCACAGCGTCAATCTCTGCAGATGATACTAAACTGTGTAAGGTAATTAGTTCAGAATTGGATGTGGAGTCCTTGCAGAATGATCTATCTAAACTTGAACTCTGGGCGTCTAAATGGAAAATGAGGTTCAATACAGACAAATGCAAGGTTATGCATTTTGGGACTAAAAACAAACTTGCATCCTACATATTAAATGGGGAACGCCTAGGGGAAACAGGGGAATTGAGACAAGGGACTCGGATGTAATCATGCCGCTGTATAAGGCATTGGTACGTCCGCACCTGGAATATTGTGTTCAGTTTTGGGCACCATTGTATAAAAAAGACATCAGTAAACTCGAAAGTGTTCAAAGGCGAGCTACTAAATTGATTAAAGGCCTAGAAGGACTGGACTATAAGGAAAGACTTACTAGGCTGAATATGTATACACTAGAAAAGGGGATCGGTATGAAATACCTCCAATCAAAATCCCGACATCAATTGACCGATGGTCAAAATACCGACATGGACAAAATACCGACATGTAAAATGCCGACTGGTCAAAATACCGACATGCTGTTTTTGTGTGTGTATGTCGACATAAGTCAACATGGACACCATATAAAGTGTACCGCGTCCCCTCGCATGGCTCGCTGCGCTCGCCATGCTTCGGGCACGGTGCCTCGCTGCACTCGGCACACTATTATATCCCCCCTCCAGGTCCACTGGGATGGTAAAGTATGAGCAAGTCGGTTTCAATGAAAAAACTCATGAAAAACTCATGTCGGTATTTTGACCTGTCGGCATTTTACATGTCAGTATTTTGACCTTGTCGGTATTTTTAAATGTCGGGATTTTGTCCATGTCGGGATTTTGACCTTGTCGGGATTTTGACCATCGGTCAATTGGTGTCGGGATTTTGAACGTCGGGATTTTGATTGGAGGTAAACTGACTGCATCCCCTAGAAAAGAAGCGCCTAAGAGGAGATATTATTAATATCTTCAAATATATAAAGGGACATCACAAAGAGTTATCAGAGGTATTATTAATTAAAAGAACACAGTTTAGGACACGTGGGCACTCGCTGCGACTGGAGGAGAGAAAGTTCCAAACGCAACGGAGGAAAGGGTTCTTCACTGTTAGGGCAATCAGGATGTGGAATTCCCTGCCAGGGAAGGTGGTAATGGTGGACTCTGTAATTGGATTTAAAAAAGGAATGGATAAATTTCTGAATGAAAAAAACTATCCAAGGTTATAATACTTAAAATATCAGCGTGGTTAATCCAGGGGTAACATGAGTTATAGTAGCTAACTAGTCCTAAAACATTTTTTAGCAAGTATGTAGAATCATCACAACTTAAAACAGGTTGAACACCATGGGCAATTTGCCTCTATTCAACCTCAAATACTATGTTACTATGTTAATATCCTACGCATCGCTCAGGGGTGAGGGAACATTGATGATGATTTTGGTAATTGCGAGGTACTGACAGTCCCGATTGCATTCCGATAGCACTCTGAGGTCACTGCAGGGAATTGAGTTTCCCATGTTATGTGTTCTTTGGTAATTGACTGATGCGAAATGATGTATAATGCATATTGGGTGTTCTTGTTACGTGGGTAAATAAAAATGCATAATTCAGGTACTAAATCATTCATTTTTATAAGACCTCTAATACCCCTTTCACATCTCACTAAAAACCCGGTATCGACACGGCATATTGCCGTGTCGAAACGGGTCCGTGTGCGATGTGAAAGGTTCTTTTCAGAATTAGCGGGTCGCCTGACCCGGTAATTCAACCCGGTAAAAAAGAAGGGTTCTTACCGGGTTGATTACCGGGTCAGGTGCAGTGTGAATGGGAGCCGTTCCGATGCGACACGGCTCCCATTCACAGCATAGGCAGAGGCGGCGCAGGAGATGAGCTCATCTCCCGGCGCCGCCTCCACCCCCGCCCCTGCTGCTGCTGCGGCCCCTGCTGCTATGGCTACCGACCCGGTATATTGCCGGGTCGGAAAGCCAGCAACGGAGCGCAAATGCCGGATCCCACCCGGTAAGTACACGTTTCGCTTACCGCGTAGGATCCGGCATTTGCGATCTGAAAGCAGCATAATTAGGGTTCTTTTTCTTATTGTGTTTTAATGCTTCTTGAAATGTTTTATGCAGCTATTAAACCTTCTATGTCCTACTTGCACTGCAATTTAATTGATGTTAATAGACTTTATTACTTTTTCTGACAGAAATGGCAGATGAGCATTGGAGTAGATAAGGACAACACGCATTTCTCCTGCTCAATATGGAGGTAACGGAATAGGTTGCTTCTTATATCAGCCTTTGCTTTTGTTCAAGTACATTGCTTAAACTAGTGTGTTTATTTGTTTTGTTTCAGGCCCACGGGGGTATCCTATTTGTTCTTTACTATGTTCAAAGTAGAAGTGACCGGAGGCAAAATTGAATTCTGTGAAGCTTATGTAAGTTTCTCCTCCTTTACCAATAACTTCAACTGTTTCTACCACAATAAATATGAGGTAGATGTATGAAAAAAGGATTTTTCGTGCCTTTAATGTTAGGACCCGCTTCAATGCATTATCGTTGTAAAGCTAGCTTGTACACACTTAAACAGCATGTATTAAAATGCCTATTGCCAATATGAGAGTGCGTATTTCACCTCTCTGGTGATACGTAACCTCCCACATCAGCCTTCTTTTGCGGTGACCGCACCAGTAGAGTGCATGCGCCATCACTCACACCCCCAGTGAGCCCAGTGCTCTCCTCCAGCTGGCTTCAGGGCGCGTGCACGAGATCTTGCTATTATCGCAAGATCTCACATGCAGCATGGGAGTTGACACCTGCCACAACGGCTGTGGAGATAGTGCATCTACACCTGCAGCTTGTAGATAGCAGTACCGATATTGACAGAGGTACATAGTGTCCCTGTCTCAAAGAGCACTTCTCCTTCATACATGGGGGGAGAAGCGGCATCAACGCACATAACTGCGCTGATACTACATCTACCCCTATGTTCTCTGTACCACCCACCTACTTGTCTAAAGTTTATGAAATGATTTCAAACTAGGGATGGCCATTGGAAAGCATCTATGTTGCAGCATTGCTGCCATAGCTACATTCTTTGCAATAGCATTCAGTGGTTTAATCACCGGTGCACACGGGCAGTGGACGCTCTGCTACGAACATTCCTTCCTTGTGTACACATCAGGCGTGACATCCGCAGCTGTCGGAGAGAAGCATGCACTGGTTGCATCCATTGTAACAACCATTGATATTTTCAATCAGTGGTTTCTTATGTCCATTCCTATATAAGCCGTATTGTTCACCAATTTAGCTATATGTAATATGCGTAGTAGATTTGATAATGTTAATCATTACAAAATATCTAACTGTGCTATGTGCTTTAAGTAGATGAAGTCTCTTTATTGATGACCAGTTATTTATGTAACGCATTTACAGTGCATCCGGAAAGTATTCACAGCACTTCACTTTTTTCATATTTTGCTATGTTACAGCCTTATTCCAAAATGGAATAAATCCTTTTTTTCCCCTCAAAATTCTACACACAATACCCGATAATGACAACGTGAAAAAAGTGTTTTTGAGATTTTTGAAAATTTATTAAAAATAAAAAAACTAAGAAATCACATGTACATAAGTATTCCCAGCCTTTATGATGTTTAAACCACCAAAAGTTATGTATGTTTCAGCTGAAATCTAAATTCTTTTTATTACCTTTTTGTAATCTGAACATTCTGTGTCCTAAGTCTCAGGCAGACAAACCATTGAAGAAGTCAGAATATTTAGTAAGCTCTACAACAGGTAAGTTGGATATCCCAGATGTTTGCACGTTATATTCTTACATGGTATAAAAAAGTGTTTAACATTTATCATTTTAGTGACGGTTGTCCATGATAAAACATTATTTCTTCATCGGGGTACACTGGGGTTCCACAGGGAATAACATCGGGGTGTAGAGTTGGATCTTGATCCGAGGCACCAACAGGCTAAAAGCTTTGACTGTTCCCAAGATGCACAGCGCCGCTTCCTCTATAACCCTGCCTCCGTGCACAGGAAGGAGCTCAGTTTGTAAATTGAAGCCTGCAGTGTAGGCAGCTAACAGGGAGGGCTGCACTAGGCAGCCCTGAAAAGAGCTTTTTTAGAAGATAGAAGACTTCAAGGGCCGCAGCACAGGCACTTACAAGTGCTATATGTCATTCTGACATATCGTGCTTCGGCTCCCTCACCTTCCCCAGTGGCGCTGTATACTCCCGCGCCCTGGTTGCCGGGTACTTACAGCGGATTGCTCCGGTTTCTCTTCAGGCACACACACACTTACCGCTGCTCTACAGGATCGCGTGCCCGCATTATAGGGAGGAGGTAAGAGGGTCCACCAGGTGGGACCCGCTGAAAACCGTGATCCGCCGCGGACTCTAGGAGACGGGCCACGCGCGCTGGCTTGGACACTGTTGCTGTACAGGGACCCCACTAGACCACCTGGGCAGGGAGCACAGGTTGGATTACCTCATAATCCAATTTAATAGGCCCTGCAGTACCCAGTGGTGAAGTCCAGCAAGGGGATAAGGCTCTCACCTGTAGCCGCTCCCCCAGCCCCAGGCGCTATTTACTGCAAATGTTCTCGCCCTTGAGCTGCATCTCTGTCTCCCTCACTCCCTGTCAGCGCTTGGGCGGCATTACACACATGCTGAGCTTATTCTGGGACTGCTGGGCAATGTCTCCTCTGTAAAGCCGCCTGCATTATCAGCGCTGTGCATTTACAGGACACTTAAGTATTCTACATGTCATTTAGACAGTGTTAGTTAAGAACAAGTGCATTACTACAGGGATATTTAGTACAAGTACCCTGTGATATACATCCAGTCTTTACTGTGCATTGTTATATCTATATAGCTTTACTTAGGGGTACAGTTTGTACTTAGTATTGCTAGTCCAGTGCAGTTTTATTGATTGTAATAATTTCTCTTACGTCCTAGAGGATGCTGGGGTCCACATTAGTACCATGGGGTATAGACGGGTCCACTAGGAGCCACTGGCACTTTAAGAGTTTTAATAGTGTAGGCTCCTCCCTTTATGCCCCTCCTACCAGACTCAGACACCAGTGGGCAGACACTTACTTTAGTGTTCTCACCCGCAGTCACAGAAAGGTAAGTGTCTGCCCACTGGTTAAGCCACAGAGGGGAATCTGGCTGAAGCACCAGTAACGAATTTAATAACAGGAAGCCCCACAACACCATTACAGTTTCAGAGTTTATCATTATAACAATACATGGTATACTGTTTGGTGGATATTAGTTGGAATGTCCGTGATTGTATTGTCAATCATTCAGTGCAAGCAATTTGGACTTTCTAATATACAATGTATAACATAGGGAACGTTCAATTCGACCAGGCCGTTGGGTGTAATAACAAGAAGTTCCATATATTGTTACGTCCATAATTTAAATCGCTGTAACAATATATGTCATACCTTAGTTTAGTGTGAATACTTTTCACGTATAAATTTGTAACATTCAGCGCAGGCAACCTGAACCTTTTTGTATCTATTGTATAACACGGGTAATGGTGTAACCCGATCAGGCTGTCAGCTGCATCTATTAGGAGCGCAGATCAGAACCACTTTCGATATAGACTCAGCGGTACAGCAGTTGCAGCGCTATGAGGGGCGCCCTAGGCCAGCGCAAATACCCTTACACTGGTCACTGAGGCTATCAGGGACTCCGGTAAACGCTGCTAGCTTAATACCTCAGGCCAGTATAAATTTCAAATAGTGCGGGAAGATGCACCATGTTTGGGGGCGAAGCTTCTCCTCAGAGCGGACCCAGCAGCTCACCAGCGCCATTTTCTCCCTGCAGATCCACTTCCAGCGATGCTGACAGGGAGCGCTGTCCCTCCACACGACTCCACCTTTCCTGTGTGGTACCAGGGGGTTGTAGAAGGGGGTGGGAAGGCTGTAATTTTGCTGTGTAGTCTATTAAGGGTACACAGTTAGCGCCAGGCAGTTCTTATATAACTGTCTCTGGGGCGCTGTGTGTGCTAGCTCCAAACTCTGTCTCTCTCTGAAGGTACTTGGGAGGAAACTGTCTGACATTTTACTGTGTGTGTGTGTGTGTGTGTGTGTGTGTGTGTGTGTGTGTGTGTGTGTGTGTGTGTGTGTGTGTGTGTGTGTATGCAAATCTCACATAACCATGTCCAGGGACTCTGTGTCTTATGCTGCAGAGGAAGTATCTTCTCCAGAGGAATCAATTCCATGTACCCAGGAATGTAATATCATGTCTCAGACTTCTGAATCTGAGCCACAATGGCTGGCTTTCATCAAGGGAATGTTATCTCACATTTCTACTAGGGTTGCTCATACTGAGACTGAAACTCAGGTTTTAAGTAAGTTTGGTCGGGTTCTGTTTCCATTACTTCTAAATCCCCTAGCATATACCCAAAGAAATGTGCACTTGCCCAGATTATGCAAGCCGACACGGATACCAACTCTGACACAGCAGACGATGATGGGGATATGCTGAGGGGGGCGGCATCCCTTGCAAAGGGGGTGCAGCTCATGATTGAGGCCATTAGGTATGTGTTACACATTACTGACGCACCACCTGAGCAGGTTGAGGAGGCTTACTTCACAGACAATAAGAAAGCCTCGCTAACCTTCCCTGCGTCTAAAGAATTAAGCGCATTGTTTGAAAAGTCCTGGGAAACCTTGGAGAAAAGATTCTAGGTCCCAAAAAGGTTCTTGTTGCTTTTCCCTACCCCGAGGAGGATAGGAAAAAATGGGAAAACCCATCCATAGTTGACGCATCTGTCTCCAGACTGTCTAAAAAAAAGGTGGTTTTACCTGTCCCTGGATCTACCGCGTTAAAAGAACCGGCTGATCATAAGATTGACACTACGCTCAGATCCGTATACACTGCTTCAGGAGTGGCGTTAAGGCCCGCTATTGCCTATGCATGGATTTCTAAAGCCATAGTAAAGTGGTCAGGCATATTACTGGAGGACTTATATACGATGGATAGAAGTGACATTGAACTGTTTTTACATAACATACAGGATTCTGCGGGTTTCATGGTGGAGTCCATGAAGGACCTGGCTACTCTGAATGCAAGGATATCTTCCATGGCTGTCTCAACACGCAGGGGACTCTGGCTGCGCCAATGGTCTGCAGATGCGGAATCCAGGAGAAGTGTGGAGAACCTACCCTTCACACGTCAGGCTCTATTTGGGGAAGCGTTGGATGCGTGGATTTCCACGGCAACCGCGGGTAAGTCAACCTTTCTTCCCTCAGCTGCTCCTTCTACGAAGAAACCCTTTTCTTCATCAACATCACAGTCTTTTCAGACTGCAAAGACAAAAAAGTCCAAGCCTCCTACCACCTTCTTTAGAGGTGGTCGGGCAAGATCCAAAAAGCCTGCACCTGCAGGTTCCCAAGACCAGAAGCCTGCTTCTGGTTCCTCAAAATCCTCAGCATGACGGTGGACCGCACAGCCTAGAGAACGGGCTGGTGGGTGCGAGATTCAGACGTTTCAGCCACGTCTGGGTGTCGTCCGGCCTGGATACAGGATATTGTGTCCCATGGGTACAGACTGGAGTTTCAAGAACTCCCGCCTCACCGATTCTTCAAATCAGGCTTGCCAGCTTTACTGACAGAAAGGGCTACCCTACAGGAAGCCATCCAAAAATTGGAAAAGTCAGAGGTCATTGTTCCAGTTCCACCTCATATGCAACACATGGGTTACTATGCCAACCTTTTCGTGGTACCGAAACCGGATGGTTCGGTCAGACCGATTTTGAACTTGAAATCGTTAAACCCTTATCTGAGGGAGTTCAAATTCAAAATGGAGTCCCTGAGAGCGGTGATCTCAGATCTGGAGGAGGGAGAGTTTCTGGTATCCCTAGATATCAAGGATGCGTACTTCCACATTCCGATATGGCCGCCGCATCAGGTTTATCTCAGATTTGCACTGTTAGTCACTATCCGTTCCAGGCACTGCCATTCGTTCTCTCCACGGCACTGAGGGTGTTCACCAAGGTGATGGCAGATATGATGGTTCTCTTCCGCAGACAGAGAGTGAACATAATTCCATATCTGGACGATCTGCTGATAAAGACATCGTCCAGGGAGAAGTTGTTGCAGTCCATTGCTCTCACGACTCATCTGCTCAGGGAACATGGTTGGATCCTGAACCTTCCAAAGTCACATTTGGAGCCGACAAAGAGATGGTCTGTCTTTCCTGGGGATGATCCTTGACACGGAAGTGCAGAGGGTGTTTCTACCGGTGGAGAAAGCGTTGGTGATACAATCAATGGTTCGGGATGTCTTGAAACCTAACCGGGTATCGGTTCATCAGTGCATTTGCCTTCTGGGGAAGATGGTTGCCTCCTACGAGGCTCTACAGTACGGAAGATTTCATGCTCGGTCCTTCCAACTGGATCTCACCTACACATGCACCAGAGGATACGTTTGTCGCAGAAAGCAAGGATTTCACTCCTCTGGTGGCTGCAAATGCCTCACCTTCTGGAGGGCCGCAGGTTCGGGTTCAGAACTGGATCCTTTAAACCACGGATGCAAGTCTCAGGAAGTCTTCCAAGGAAGGTGGTCAAGTCTGGAATCCATTCTCCCAATAAACATTCTGGAACTGAGAGCCGTATACAACGGTCTTCTCCAAGTGGCACATCTTCTGCAAAAATCAGGCCATTCAAGTACAGTCAGACAATGTAACGACGGTGGCCTACATAAACCGGCAGGGAGGAACAAAGAGCAGAGCTGTTATGTCAGAGGTAACAAGAATCCTCCTCTGGGCAGAAAAGCACGCAGTGGCGCTGTCAGCAATCTTCCTTCCAGGAGTGGACAACTGGGAAGCAGAATTCCTCAGCAGTCACGATCTCCATCCAGGAGAATGGGGCATCCATCCGGAGGTGTTCACAGAGGTGACCAGTCTTTGGGGCGTTCTCAAATAGACATGATGGCCTCACGTCTCAACAAGAAACTTCGGAGGTACTGTTCCAGGTCGAGAGACCCACAAGGAGTGGCGGTGGATGCCCTGCTAACACTGTGGGTGTTCAAGTCAGTATATGTGTTCCCTCCACTTCCTCTCATTCCAAGAATTCTAAAACTCATAAAGAGAACAAGGGTTCAGGCAATTCTCATTGCTCCGTATTGGCCAAGGAGAGCTTGGTACGCAGATCTTCTGGACTTACTGCTGGAAGTTCCGAGTCCTCTTCCTTTTCGTGAGGATCTTCTGCAACAGTGGCCGTTCGCTTATCAAGACTTACCGTGGCTATGTTTGACGGCATGGAGGTTGAACGCCAGATCTTAACCCCGGAAGGGTATTCCAAACAAGGTTATTCCTACCCTGATACAGGCTAAGAAAGGAGTAATGTCTATACATTATCATCGCATTTGGAAAAAAATATGTGTCTTGGTGTGAATCCAAGAAGTTTCCTACGGTGGAGTTTCAACTTGGACGGTTTCTCCTCTTCCTGCAAGCAGGTGTGGATATGAGCCTGCGTTTGGGATCCATAAAGGTCCAGATTTCGGCTTTATCCATTTTCTTTCAGAAACAATTGGCTGTCCTCCCTGAAGTTCAGACTTTTTTTGAAAGGGGTTCTGCACATCCAGCCTCCCTTTGTGCTGCCGACGGCACCCTGGGATCTTAACGTGGTGTTGCATTTCCTGCAATCAGATTGGTTTGAGCCTTTACAAGATGCTGAGGTCAAGTTTCTCACGTGGAAGGCTGTCACTTTGTTGGCCTTAGCTTCTGCTTGACGTGTGTCGGAGTTGGGGCTTTGTCCTGTAAAAGCCCCTATTTAATCTTCCATGAAGATAGAGCTGAGCTCAGGACACGTCAGCAGTTCCTTCCAAAGGTTGTGTCGGCTTTTCATATCAACCAACCTATTGTGGTGCCAGTAGCTACTGACTCCTCAATTACATCAAAGTCCTTTGAAGATCTATGTGAAGAGGACTGCTCGTCACAGGAAATTGGACCCTCTGTTTGTCTTTTATGATCCCAAGAAAATTGGGTGTCCTGCTTCTAAGCAGATGATTTCTCGCTGGATCAGGTTCACAATTCAGCATGCATATTCTACGTCAGTATTACCGTGTCCAAAATCTGTTAAGGCCCACTCTACTCGTAAAGTGGGTTCTTCCTGGGCGGCTGCCCGGGGGTTCTCGGCTTTACAACTTTGCAGAGCGGCAACTTGGTCGGGGTCGAACACGTTTGCTAAGTTCTACAAGTTCGATACTTTGGCCTCTGAAGAGCTGAAGTTCAGTCAATCAGTTCTGCAGGAGCCTCCGCGCTCTCCCTCCCGTTCTGGGAGCTTTGGTACATCCCCATGGTACTAATGTGGTCCCCAGCATCCTCTATGAAATAAGAGAAAATAGGATTTTAATTACCTACCGGTAAATCCTTTTCTCGTAGTCCGTAGAGGATGCTGGGCGCCTGCCCAGCGCTTCGTTATCCTGCAGTGGTTACTTGGTTCAGTACTGCTTTGTTCTTAGTTAAGTACTGCGTTGTTACTTGGTTCAGTAATGTTATTCAGCTATTGCGGAGTTTTCAACCTAGTTAGCTTGGTTTGCCTTGTTTGTGTGAGCTGGTGTGAATCTCGCCACTATCTGTGTAAAATCCTTCTCTCGAAGTTGTCCGTCTCCTCTGGCACAGTTTCTAGACTGGGTTTGGTAGGAGGGGCATAGAGGGAAGAGCCAGCCCACACTATTAAACTCTTAAAATGCCAGTGGCTCCTAGTGGTACTAATGTGGACCCCAGCATCATCTACGGATTACGAGAAAAGGATTTACCGGTAGGTAATTATAATCCATTTTCTGGATTGTATATGTGAGTGTGTGCCAATAGCTGCTGTGTTATCTCTATTTCGTGTATCTCACACATATTGCTATCCCTATATTCTGTACCCTGAGGGGGGCTAAATGGGTATCCGTTCACATGGTCGACCATGTTATGGTCGACAGTCATTAGGTCGACCACTATTGGTCGACATTGACATGGACACATGGTCGACACATGAAAATGGTCGACACATGAAAGGTCGACATGAGTTTTTTAACTTTTTCTTTTGGGGAACTTTTCCATACTTTACGATCCACGTGGACTACGATTGGAACGGTAATCTATGCCGAGCGAAGCGGTAACGGAGCGAAGGCACCATGCCCGAAGCATGGCGAGCGAACGCGGTGCACTAATTGGGGTTCCCAGTCACTTTACGCAAAAAACGACACCAAAAAAAGTTAAAAAAACTCATGTCGACCTTTTTATGTGTCGACCATTTTCATGTGCCGACCATGTGTCCATGTCGACCATGTCAATGTCGACCAATAGTGGTCGACCTAATGACTGTCGACCATAACATGGTCGACCATTCATACCGGAACCGGTTAAATGCGTCCGGGTCCTCATATAATATAGTGTTTCACAGGATATACTACTTTGGTATTTTTCTCTGTGTTTTACAGTCACCACATACCTCTTAAATCCTCTGTTTGTGCTCTGCTTTGCAGTCACACTATACAGGGTTTTTTTTGTCAGGTAATTTGTCTGCTTTTATTGTACTAATACACCCTTAGGTTACGCTTACATATAATGTCTGCTAAACAGGGTGGTCGATCTATGGTTGATCTTGCACCATTCAGTGCTGGCGCCACGGATTACTCGGAGGAAAACATAGCAGCTGAGGGTTCAGGTATTGGGGGTTCTATACCCCATGGTCAGTCTGCAGCAACGGTGGCAAATCAAGACCCACCTTGGGCTGGTTTCTCTAATTTACTGACTACGCTAGTAACTAGGCTTGCACCCCCTATGGGACTTCCTGTGCCATTACAGCCACATATTGTCCCAGCAGTTAATCCGCCAAGGGCAGATACTCTGTCCTCTCAGTTACAGCATTTAAATCAGTCTCTGGCTAAGCAAAATCCTGACTCTTGCCCGCCGAAGACTAAGGGGTCATCTAAACGGTCCATTACTTCATCACAATCCACACATGTTTCGGATACCTCTTCCGATGAAGATGGCGCTTACACTGACCCTTCAGACACTGATGCAGATGCTTCTGATGGGGAATCTCTGACACAAGTGGATGTTCCTGACCTCTTGGAGGCTATCAGGCTGATTCTTCAAATCAATGATGATGAAGAGCCTCCAGCTACCTCTAAGAAACCAGTTTAAACGTCTGAAGGTTACTATATTAGTTTTACCTCATTCTGACCACTTGGTTGACATTTGTCAGGAATCCTGGGAAAATCCAGGAAAGAAATTTTCTCTGTCTAAAATGATGCTAGCTCGTTATCACCTCGCTGCAGAGTTAAGTAAAAATTGGGAAACACCTCCGCCGGTGGATTCACAAGTCACGTGTCTGGTGTGTCCTCTGCTCTGCCTGTCACTACCGTCACTTCGCTGAAGGAACTGACGGATAAGCGTGTGGAAGGTTGCTTGAAATCCATTTACACTTTTGCTGGAGCTGTGCATAGGCCCACTATTGCGGCCTCTTGGGCTGCTAAAGCTATAGAGGCCTGGGTTCAGGAAGTTGAAGCGGAACTACTGTCTAAATTTCCTGATAATGTTAGACAGTGTCTTTCATACATTATTACAGCCTCTCATTATATTCAGGAGGCGGCATCTGATGCAAGTATCCTGGCGGCCAAAGCGTCTACTACGTCTATTCTTGCTCGCCGGATCCTCTGGTTGCGGTCCTGGTCTGTAGATCTGGACTCTAAAAAGACCTTGGAGGTGATCCCATTTAAGGGAAACATTCTTTTTGGGGAAGATCTCAACAAGATTGTTGCTGCATGTTTGCCTAGTACTTCTCCTTCGGCTCCGAAGGCTAAGAGTACTTCCTTTCGACCTCCAAGTAAAGCAAAGGGTCAGGCGTACCTGAAACAGGCTCGCGCTTCCAAAACCTCTAAGCCCAAACCTAACCGTGCCTGGGCTGCCCATCAGCCTGCTTCCAAAACAGACAAGCCTGCTGCATGACAGGGCGGGCCTCCCCCTAGGAGATCCCAGGGTGGGAGGCCGACATCTACGGTTTGCTTGGGCGTGGTTACAGACCACTTCGGACGCCTGGGTAAGGGAAGTCGTCACTCACGGATACGCCATCTCTTTTAAGAAACGTCCCCCTCGCCAGTTTTGCTCAACAAACATCCCTTTGGATCGGGTAAAATTAAAAACTCTCCATTTGGTGGTACAATCTCTCCTGGATACAGGAGTGATAATACCGGTGCCTCTGGCTCAAAGAGTCAGGGGGTACTATTCCATGCTGTTCCTAGTCCCGAAACCGAATGGGTCCTCTCGGCCCAGTCTCAACCTCAAGTCTTTGAACAAATTTGTGAAAGTTTCCAAATTCCGTATGGAAACGCTTCGCTCTGTCTGTGGAGCCCAAGGACTATATGGTATCCATGGACATGCAGGATGCTTACCTGCAAATACCTATTGCAGTGTCGCATCAGCAATACCTGCGGTTTGCTATTGGCAACCTACATTTTCAATTCCAAGCCTTACCTTTCGGTCTGACCACGGCTACAAGAATTTTCACCAAGGTCATGGCAGTCATGCCGGCTCTACTCCGCCGTCAGGGTATCCGAATCCTGTTGTATCTGCATTACTTGTTGATCCTTGCGAACTCCTCCAGAGGTTCTCCTCTGTCATCTGGAACTGATGGTCCAATTCCTGCAAGCCCACGGTTGGCTCAATAACTGGAAGAAATCTTCCCTGGTCCTTGCTCAAAGCATGGTGCATCTGGGAGCGCTATTGGACACCCACAACCAGCGGTTGTTTTTGTCTCCGGAGAAGGTTCTGAAACTTCAGGACAAGATAAGATGCTTCCTTTCTCGCCCACGTGTGTTGGTACACTCGGCGATGCAAGTACTAGGCCTCATGGTGTTGGCTTTCGACATGGTAGAGTACGCTCAATTTCATTCCTGCCCTCTGCAGAGGTTAATACTCTCCAAGTGGGATGGCCTGCATCACCGGATCAGAGCTCGCATGATCTCCTTGACTCCGGAGGTCCGGTTGTCGCTGAGCTAGTGGCTACAGGACCAGCAACTGAGCAGGGGTCGTCCCTTCTGGATCTCTAAATAGGTCCTACTGATGACGGATGCCAGTCTGCGGGGCTGCGACACGGTGTTGGAGCAACACTCTCTTCAGGGTCGGTGGACTAGGGTGGAATCTCTCCTCCCGATAAACATTCTGGAATTGAGGGCAGTGTTCAATGCATTGACGCTAGCCCTGCCACTAGTACAGAACAGGCCTGTTCAAGTACAGTCAGACAACGCCACCACGGTGGCGTACATAAATCATCAAGGCGGCACTCGAAGCCGCATGGCAATGATGGAAGTGTCAAAAATCCTTCGTTGGGCGGAACGCCATCTGGCAGCCATATCGGCAGTGTTCATTCCGGGAGTCCTCAACTGGGAAGCAGACTTCCTCAGTCATCAGGACGTACACGCCGGAGAGTGGAGCCTTCATCCAGAAGTCGTTCAACTCCTAGTGGACAAGTGGGGCCTACCAGATGTAGACCTGATGGCGTCTCGACACAATCACAAGGTTCCGGTCTTCGGAGCAAGGAAAACGGATCCTCAAGCAGCATTCGTGGACGCACTGGCAATTCCATGGAACTTTCGGCTGCCGTATGTGTTCTCTCCGGTTTCACTTCTGCCCAGGGTGATAAGGAAGTTCAAGCAAGAAGGAGGAATGCTACTTCTAATCGCTCCAGCGTGGCCCAGATGGCATTGGTTCTCAGACCTGCAGAGTCTCTCGATAGACCACCTCTTTCAGGTCCCTTGTGTTTACCAGGATCTGGCCCAACTGGCTTTGACGGCATGGCTCTTGAAGCTTCAGTTCTGAGGGCCAAGGGATTTTCTGAGGCGGTCATTCATTCAAACTATGTTGAATGCCCGTAAACTGGCTTCGGCTCAGATTTATTATAGGGTCTGGAATTCTTACTTCGCCTGGTGTGCGACTAACCATTATGATGCATACAAGTTCACTACTGCCAAACTTTTGGCTTTTCTACAACAGGGCCTGGACTTAGGCCTTCGTCTGGCCTCCCTCAAGGTTCATATTTCGGCATTGTCGGTGTGGTTTCAGAGAAAAATGCGACTCTGCCTGACGTTCATACTTTCACTCGGGGTGTTTTATGGATTCAACTTCCCTATATTCCTCCTGTGGCTCCTTGGGATTTGTCGGTTGTTCTGGATGGCCCTACAAGAGTCTCCGTTTGAACCTCTTTTGTCTGTGGACTTTAAGTGGCTTACTCTTAAGGTCTTGTTTTTGCTGGCTATTGCCTCTGCTAGACGGATTTCAGACTTGGGTGCCTTGTCCTGTCGGTCACCCTTTCTGATTTTTCACCGTGACTGGGCGGTTCTTAGAACTCGTCCTGGTTATTTGCCTAAGGTTGTTTCGTCTTTCCACCTTATGGAAATGGGGCCTGGACTGCACACCCTAGCTGCTTATAATGGGATGTGCTACCTTGCTAGGACTAAGTACTACATTACTACAACATAGGAACAAAGGGTGCAGGTGCACCATATACCATTAAAATTATTATAACCGGAATATAATATTTGAGGTTCTTGGCATATATTGGCCAGTATATGAGCCTGCCCACCTGCTTTACGGTGACCTCATTGGACAGGTCCCTAACACTATAGGGGTTCACCTCCAGGACGCAGAGCACCCCCAGACCACCCCAGCCACACCACCCCAGGGCACCACACAGAAAAAGGATAGGAGTGAAAGATCAGTGTTAATCAAATGAAAGAGGCTGCTGAATGTAAAAGAAAAAAAAAGAGGACAGCAGTAAAGTGTCAGAGTGTTAGAATGTAACGTTTAGCTGAGCAGTGTTTATAAGTGTAAAAGATATGTGAAAAATGCTACATAAATATTAAACAAACACAATGTGATATAAGTGTTAAAAGTAAATGTAAGGTGGTGATGCCCCAAGGCGGCCCAACCAGAGCAATATAGGGAGCTCCACGCCCCAAACTGACTTTCCACCTTTAACCAGGAAATTGTGGTTCAGGCATTTACCTCTCCAGGTTTATCCTCCAAAGAGCGGTCTTGGATGTGGTACGGGCGCTCTGTATTTATGTGAAGAGAACAGCTTCTCTTAGGAGATCTGATTCCCTCTTTGTCCTTTTTGGTTTTCACAAACGTGGCTGGCCTGCTAATAAGCAGACCTTGGCCAGATGGATTAGAATGGTGATTGCACATGCTTATTTACAGGCTGGTCTTCCAGCTCCTGCTACCATCAAAGCCCATTCTACTCGGTCTGTTGGACCTTCTTGGTTGACCCGACATGGTGCAACCCTTGAACAATTGTGCAAGGCGGCTACTTGGTACTCCGTGAACACGCTCATAAGGTTCTATGCCTTCGATACTTCCTCCTCCCAGGATGCCTCCTTTGGACGCCGGGTTCTTGTGCCCGCTACAGTGCATCCCCTCCCATGAGGAACTGCTTTAGGGGGTGGTATTCATGTGACCGACGATCACATGACCTCCTCCAGCTTCCCGACCCCCACTATCCCGATGGTCGGCATGCCGACCAACAGGGACTATTTCCACTCGTGGGTGTCCACGACACCCATAGAATGGGAACAGAACCCGTGGCGACCGTAGGTCGCCACCGAGCCCGCAGCATGGCGAGCGCAGCGAGCCCGCAAGGGGCTTGCTGCACTCGCCTCTCCCCGCCGGGATACCGGCGTTGGTATGCTGCCGGGATCCCGGCGTCGATAAGCTGACCGGCGGTCAGGAAACCGCCGGTCAGCCATGCTACACCCGCTTTAGGACATCCCTGATGTTATCCCTGTGGAACCCCAGTCTACCCCGCTGCAGAAAAGGAGATTTATGGTAAGTACTTACCTTTGTTAAATCTCTTTCTGAGAGGTACACTGGGTTCCACAAGGCACCCACCCTGACGCACTTAGCTTCTTTGGGTTTGTATGGCATTAGCCGCTGGTACCTTCTCCCGTCGCGAGAATGTGGTATATGTGGCTACTAACGGTTGTGTCTCTTTTACCTGCTACTGCATTGGACTGGTTAACAAAACTGAGCTCCTGTGCACGGAGGCGGTTATAGAGGAGGTGGCGCTGTTCATCTTGGGAACAGTCAAAGCTTTTAGCCTGTTGGTGCCTTGGCTCAAGATCCAACTCTACACCCCGATGTTATCCCTGTGGAACCCAGTGTACCTCGCAGAAAGAGATTTAACAAAGATAAGTTCTTACCATAAATCTCCTTTTTCATATTTCAACCTTACCAAATTAAAAAAAATGCTTAAACGTAATGTATAAAATTCATTAGTTTGTCTATCCGATTGTGCAAACCAGCTTTGGATCCTTGCCAGGTTTTAGGCAAGGGAATTAGGGTACTGGTCGGACTGCCTGCTGGTGTACGCTGGTCAGAACTTTGACCCGGGGAGCAGTTTCTGGTACCTCCACTGGATGGATTTAGATGAAAACTTCACAGAGTGGTAAAATTGGATCCCAGAATGTCTTCTGATATCCAATTTTACCACACTTAAGTTTTACCATGTAGTTGGGGTAATGGTTGGACCGCCTGTTAGTGATCAGCAGGCAGAATTTTGACCCGGTGAGCCTGTTCTGGCCTTCCACTGGATGGATTTTGATGAAAACTTCAGAGCGATAACAGTGGGTCCAAGAAAACATACTAATTGGTTGATGTCCTGGTCGGACATTTTGTTGGTGTACGCCAAACAAACTTTGACACTGGAAGCATGATCTGGGCCTTCCACTGGATGGATTTGGATGAAAAAACTTTCATGATCTGTGATAACTGACAGAAATAACCATAACTCAGTGAACTAAAATAACTGGCAGAAAAGGAGGTTGGAAGACAAAAAATATTGTGTACCCAAAAGCCTCGGAATAGCAACATTGAGAACAGAAGGACATCTTTAAACCCAGCTCACAATGTAAAAGTGGTTATAAAACAAAATATTTGTGCTACTGGTGACACCCCTCCACCCCCCCCCCCCAAGAAAAACAAAAAACAAAACACTGGGCACCCCATGGGTGTGTTGGAAGAGATCCTAAGCTACCATGTAGTATTAGTTATCCAACTCAATTGATAACTTTAATAAAATGTAAACCCTGGCAACGACGTATATATGGGATGTAGTTATGTGAGCAGCGGTCCACAATACCGACGCCGGGGTCCCGCCCTCTCACAATCCCGACAGTTGGCATGCTGACTAACAGGGACTATTCCCACCGATCCTGCAAGGGGCTCCGTTGCACTCGCCCCCCCCCATCGCCCCCCTTATTCTTCCTCTGGGCATCTAAAAACCGAGATCCCGACGTCTGTATGGAGTTGCAAACCAAACCCATATATATATATGTCTCCACTGCACAGTGCTTTGTTTGTATGTTTGTTTATGTCCTAAACCACTTGGACAATTTAGCTGGTTTACAGCATATATGGAATGCGGTAAACGGAGAGGATAGGTCAAAATATGCTAGCAAACCACACAAAAAGCAAGAGACATATAGAGATCACTAGAACGATAACCACTACAGCCGAGGGGGGGAGGGAGATAGTGTGCCTTGCCCCCCCCCCCCCCCCCCTCCCCTCCATAGACCACACATAATAAGTGTTTGTAGTTTATAAATCATACAGATTCAGCTTCACTTAAGGGGTTCTCAAATGTGGTCCTCAAGCCACCCCAACGGACCAGGTTTAGGCATATACATAGCACAGTACAGTTGATTAAATCAAATTGACTGATGTGCTAATTAAGTCACCTGTGGCCAAGCATGGATAAACTTAAAATCTATACCTCGGGGGGTGCCTTGAGCACTACGTTTGAGAACCTCTGCATTAAGGCGATCCCCTCCTCTAGCGGTCTGATCAATAGACTCAATCCTGGAACAGCCAGACAGCAGGGATCACATTGAGGGGTCTCAATCGGGTCTACTACGATTGGCCATCGAGTGCCTCCTGTCTCAATCCATGTTTTCTGAGCCCTTTACTAATTTTACAATGTTCTCTAAATATCTTTTTAAGTTTCATTTATTGATAAATTACTATTTTTATTGTTTACGTGTATATTAAGTATTTTATTGGTTATGAATAAATATTATTTTAAGGGCTGAAAGACATGACAACAAATGTTGCCTTCTTTCCTAAACTTTTAGATCCCCAAAAGTGATGTCTCCAAAAGTTAAATATTACACAAATTTTCTTAACAGCTCAATGTCTTCCCTTTTTCTCTCTTCCAGTTTCCGACAGACCAGGTTCCTTTTCTTCATCTCTGTACAAGTTAACAGTTGTGGCCAGTTCTTCGCATGAAGAGTTGTGACACTACTAGCAAAATCTTTGTGGAACAATTGAAGTGACTTTCTCTTTTGCTATGATAGAAGATGTATGGCTTTTGAAAAACATGCAAATCATTTCTGGTAGTAAAAACGGGGGTATAGATAACTGGAGCTGGTCATACTTTGGTGATTTTTGTATATATAACTGTTTCAGTTACTTTTGCCCTTTCCAGCGCTTTATTACAAAACCGGTTTGTCACCTATTTGTCTTAATACAATTGGGGATATATAATTTGGTTCGAGTTTGCCGGAGATGTGGGATGTCTGGCGAGAATCGACTTCTTTTTCAAGAGGCAATAATTTACAAGGCAAAACCAGTACATGATTGTCGCTATAAAAATACAGCCATTCTCGGCCAATATCTTGCAACTCCGGCAAGCTCGGACCCTATTACATATACCTCTGTGAGTGTAAATTCTTAGTAGTGCCAGTAAAGTTGAAATACCCCTTAACAGAATCCATCACCGTTTATTAAAAGCTTGTTGAAATAATTAAAAAAACCTTCTTGAAATTAATAAATAAATAAATAAATTGTTTGTCACCCCCCCCCAGTAAATCCATTGTCTCTTTAAACTTGTGATTTTAGGGGGGATGCAGTTAAAATGCCAGCTGTGTGGATCCCAGCGTTCAGGATACCAACACCAAAATTCCCGCCTGTTGACAATGCCGCCAGCCGGAATACCGGCACACAAGGGCTATTGCCACTCGTGGGTGTCCGTGACACCCATATAGTGGGAATAGATCCTGTGGCAAGTACAGCAAGCCACTGAGCCTGCAAGGGGAGACTCAGCGCTCGCCCCGCTGCCAGCATTCTGGCGAGTGGGATGCAGCTGTTGAAATAAATATTGACAGCCGGCATCCCATCCGCCGGGGAAACGTATGTAATCCGTTTAGGGAACGGTGTGTCAGAATATGGCAATTACTTTTGGTTATGAGGATACCATGTATGCATGAATTTAGTAATTGTCTGAGCCATTGTGCGGTCGCTTAGCATAGGATAAACTTTAAGCGTCTGTCCTTTTGCTAATTCTCTGTTTTCTTGGTGATCCAATTACACTCATCAATGTGATCTGAGCACGTGTGTCTACTTTTGCAGATAGTAAAAAGCTTATATTTGTGCCAAACATGCTTATGAAATCATCCAACATTTTAAACTCATTAACAAATAAATAACGATAACATTCCAGTCTATACATTTTAAATAATGCTGCTTTATAAATAATGGGGCTGTCATCTCTGTACTGTAAGTTCAGCAATTCTATGGCCGGATCAATACAATTCAAGAGAATGTAGCATGACAATCCATTGGTACATTTTTAATATAAGTCATGCATTCTGAATATTAGGTAATGCTTCATGCCACTGGTTCCTAGCCAAAATTACTAGGTTGCATACTGGTTTACTCACAAAATATGAATGCATGTTTATGGTGCATATTATTCAATAAAGTTAACTGTGCATATGTGTTATGCTTACACTCAGTTCTGTAGGTTTATAGGCCTTGTGACGCTCACGCAATTACCCACTGTCCAGCAGTCTTTTAGCCTTCTGCAATGCTAGGCTTGCCCTATAGCAGCTACTTTTCCAGGGTGAATTAGGTCCACACCATACTCCGATGCCCCCAGGTTTTTTGTATGTACAAGGCGACTATCGGAGGCTTGGCAGGGGTAAATGCAGTATGGTGAGACGTTCACCAGACACATCCTTACTACAATGTTAAGGCACAGACTGAGAGGTATATAGGGAGTGCACAGGAGTGCAACAATGCATAGATAAATTAACCCAGGTGATGTTGCAGATGCAACAATGCACAGGCTGGAATAAATATAACACAAATGATTTGTAAATGCAACAATGCACAGGATGGAATGAATGTAACACAGATGATTTGTAAATGCAACAAAGCACAGGATGTCATAAGCAACTTAATCAAATATAAATGCAACAATGCACAAGGTGGAGACAAAGAAATATAGGCAAAGAGTGCCTGTGTGGAAATTCCACACCAAAACCTGAATACAAGGCTAGCTTGATCCGATCAGGATAGCAGTCAGACAGGGTCTCAGAATCACGAGTGTTCACAGGCTGACAGGTTCTCACTTAGAGCAGGAACTATCACCAGCGATTTGGGGGTAAACTGGGAGAGAATATAAATGGGCTATGCCTAATCATAGACCTGATTAACAACTAAGTGCAGCTGCCCTGCTGCACTTACTACCAAAACTAAGCAACGGGGAACGGCTTCTGCTTCTAGCATCTCCATTGCCTAGGAGTGCGGCGGCTCCCAGCGCCCGGTGTCAGCCTGTTGCCAGGCGCCGGGCGAGGACCAGGAGACCTTGCGACCGGCATCTGCCTGTTGCTAGGTGCCCGGCGGGAGGCGCGGCGTCCCGGCTCCTAGGCAATGGTCGGGACACGCGACCTCTGCACTAACAATATGTAGATTATAAAACATGTTTTTATTGTTTTAGTATACCCTTCATACCTTTTTTGGATAAAACCAGCATTCATAGTACAGACAAGTCAAAAAGGACAATTCATATAGCCATGAGTTGGCTGGGGGAAAAAAAAAAAACACTGCTGCAAGATTTTGTGTTACTCTGTGTTAAGATAGAGGGAGTAACGTGGTACTATGGCCAAGGGAAATGTATACCCATGAAGCCTTAAAACCATTGCTTGACTCCAACTGAAACTTCCATAAAATCCAACAGAAGAATACCTGAAACAGTATAATGTCCTCCTCAGACAATCTCGAAACGAGGGGACGATAGATAAAAACCAATATGAGTATTTGGAGACAAAAGATCCAAGGGTAGCTAGATTTTATATGCTACCCAAAGTCCACAAGAACTGAGACATTCCCACAGGAAGACCTATCGTTTTTGGGGGGATTAACAATTTAACTGAGAAAGCGAGTAACTTTGGGGACAAACACCTGAGAAAATGTGTGATTAGCCTTTCCTTATGTGTAAGAGACACGAGGGACATCCTGACGAGAATAGAAAATCTGTGCCTAACCCCAGAAACTTGGATAGCCAAATGTGATGTTTGTAGAATCTTTGTACTCTAGCATACATCATGCTCTGGGCTTGAAGGCAACAGAATATTTTTTCCAAATTGAAGCGCAGAGTGACTTTAACAATTTCTTTTACAACTTCTAGAATGTGTCCTTATTTCACGTTTAATGGAAGTTTTTTTACTTGCAACAGAGAGGTTCTGCGATGGGCACAGCGTGCGCACCCACCTATGCCAGTTTGTATGTGGGCTGGTGGTCTCTTTACTCAGACACAAGAACTATACACAGTATGTCCTTCTTTGGCTACGGTACATAGACCTGTTTATTACTTGGGACGGAGATAAAGAGATCTTTCAAGAATTCATTACAGTCTTAAATTCCAATCCATTCAATCTAAAACTCACAATGGAAATGAGTCAACATGCTGTAAATTTCCTGGATCTTACAATTTCCATTGAAAAAGATGGACACCTAATGTCAAACCTATTTAGGAAAAAAACAGCAACTATCCGTATTCTACGCGCAAAGTTTTCATCTAAAATCAGTTATCTCTGGAGTACCAAAGGGTGAATTTTTAAGAACACGGAGAAATTGTGAAATCCATGACGTCTTTGAGAAGAGGGCAAAGGAGCGTGAAAGAAGATTGATATCAAGAGGTTACAGCAGAAGATCGACATGAAAGGCCTTTAATTCAGCAAGAACTAGACATATGAAGGATATTGCTCAAGGATATTGAGCAACAACCTATTCGACTCATTGGAACCTACAATCAATGGCATCACCAGATCATGACCTATCCAAAATCATTGGGGATAGAGTGCAGATCGGTTGGAGGAGAGTGAAGAATCTGAGAGATTCCTTAGTTCAAAGCCATCTAAAAACAGAAACCCTAACACAATCAACACCAAAAGGCTTCTTCAGCTGTGGCCACTGTAAGGCATGCCAATATACTGTTAGAACTAAACAATACACAAATAAATTCAATCATATCTGGCAAATTCAGGATTTCCTCAATTGTAATTCACAGAACATAATTGTCCATGCAGTTTTAAATACAATACAAAGAAATATGAGACAGCGCTTCTTTACTTTGATTTTCCTTTTATAAAATAAAACACAATAAAATACAGATACCGGCCAGTACCTTTAAAAATACATTATATTCTACAACATAATAATAATCATCATAACCATATCACTTGGCCACATTGGAGCCTGCCAGTTTAAATACCCTGATAATAAAATGGAGATCTTATTTTATATCATAGTCCCATGAATGTTCATCTATGATCTCTGGAAGCAAGTAATCAGCTGTATTGTGCACAATAATTTCTCGTAAGCAATATACTCCCAGATAACTGTTGTTTCACCTCTGGGGAAAGCTGTTAATAAGCATGCATAGCTCAGTGCAAATTAGTATTCAGCAGTTCTAATAAAAAATTAAAATGAGGCTTGGCTCTGTAGTTTCAGATGTCTGAAATGGAGGCTTGAATCGCGGGCGCAATGCGCATGCACGAACCGCAAAATCGGGTATTTAAAGATCTAATCATACACTGAAGCACTATTAACACTGAGGAAGCCGCTGATGGTAATTTGGTGGCGACGAAACGCATATGTTATGGACAGGACACCTAAGGACAGAAATATCTTTGCAGCATTTATCTGCTAAGCCGGCCGGCAATTACCTATTCTGCATACCCCAGTGCTAAGGGGATAGCACGGACTCTGCACAGGCAGCTTGGAATTCTAGGCAAGGCTGCAAGCTACAGGAGCAGCTGTGAGAGGTATTATTGGTGTAATGCATGGTGCATCTAAAAGAACTGCTTTTCTCATACGTCCTAGAGGATGCTGGGGATGCTTCAAGAACCATGGGGTATAGACGGGATCCGCAGGAGACATGGGCACTTTAAGACTTTAAATGGGTGTCAGCTGGCTCCTCCCTCTATGCCCCTCCTCCAGACTCCAGTTAGATTCTGTGCCCAGGGAGACTGGTCACACACAGGGGAGCTCTACTGAGTTTCTCTAAAAAAGACTTTATGTAGGTTTATTATTTTCAGGAAGACCTGCTGGCAACAGGCTCCCTGCATCGTGGGACTGAGGGGAGAGAAGCATACCTACTACTGTGAGTTTCAAGGCTCTGCTTCTTAGGCTACTGGACACCATTATCTCCAGAGGGTCTGATCGCTAGGTACGCCTAGATGCTCGTTCCCGGAGCCGCGCCGTCACCCCCTTACAGAGCCAGAAGTCAGAAGACGGGTGAGTAAAAGAAGATCAGAAGACTTCAGTGATGGCAGAAGGCTTCAGTGTCTTTGGGGTACCGCGCAGCGGGCGCGCTGCGCGCCATGCTCCCACACACAGCGGCACTACAGGGTGAAGGGCGCAGGGGGGGGGGTGGGGCGCCCTGGGCAGCATAATAGCTCATAAATACCTGGCAAAAGAGGAATACAGTGCTTTGGCACTATATCCAGACCCCCGCCAGTATAAAGAATATGAAAATTAGCGGGACTGAAGCGCGCTATTAAGGGGGCGTGGCTTAGCCCTCACAGCTCTAATCAGCGCCATTTTCTCTTCACAGAGCTGCAGAAACGCTGGTCCTAGCCTCCTACACTACTGTCCAAGTAACAGGGTGCAAAACGGGGGGGGGGGCACAGTAAATTTGGTGCTGTTTTAATAATTATAAAAGCGCTAACAGGTCTGAGGCATTTTGTATAAGTTTCAGTACCGGGATAGGCGCTGGGTTGTGAGCTGGCAAACTTCCTCTGTGTTTCTCTGACAGGCTTTACTGTGGGTCTGTCCCCTATAGCCCAGTGTGGTAGCGGGTGTCGGTACGCGGGTGTCGACATGTCTGAGGCTGAGTGCTCTTACTAGGAGGAGGCTGGAGTGGGCACAGAAAAGACTGGGAGTGAACGTGTCAGCACCGCCGACGGCTGACTGGGTAAATGTTTTGAGTGTTTTGAATGCAAATGTGGCTCGATTAAATAAGAGATTGGATAAATCTGAGTCTCAGAACCAGACATGGAGAAAATCCATGGAGGATGCATTATCACAAGTTCAGACCCCCTCGGGGTCACAGAAGCGTTCATTTACCCAGATAGCGGATACAGATACCGACACGGACTCTGATTCCAGTGTCGACTATAGTGATGCCAGATTGAATCCTAAACTGGCTAAGAGCAATTCAGTACATGATTGTGGCGATAAAAGACGTATTACATATCACGTAAGACCCTGCTGTTCCTGATACTAGGGTCTGTATGTTTAAGGGAAAGAAATCTGAGGTGACGTTTCATCCCTCTCATGAACTGAACGCTCTTTTTGAAAAAGCTTTGGAAAATCCTGACAAGAAATTACAGGTTCCCAGGAGAATTCCGGTGGCATATCCGTTCCCCTCTGGGGACAGGGAAAAGTGGGAGTCAACCACCACGGTGGACAAAGCTCTATCGCGTCTGTCCAAAAAGGTGGCGCTTTGGTCTCCTGCCACGGCAGCCCTAAAGGATCCTGTGGATCGTAAGCAGGAAAATACACTAAAATCCATTTATGTCGCCACAGGTGCATCGGCATGGGTGAGTAGCGCTATTGAAAAGTGGGCAGATAACTTGTCATCTGATATAGATTCCCTGGACAGGGATAGCGTTCTTTTGATACTGGGTCATATCAGGGACGCTGCAGCCTATCTAAAGGAAGCTGTGAGGGATATTGGCCTTTTGGGATCAAGGGCCAATGCCATGGCAGTCTCGGCTAGGAGGGCATTGTGGATTCATCAATGGAATGCTGATGCTGACTCGAAGAAGGCTAAAGGTGGTGTCTTGTTTGGTGACGGCCTCGCTGACCTGGTATCTACGGCTACCGTGGGTAAGTCATCGTTTCTACCTTATGTCCCTGCACAACAAAAGAAAACTCCACACTATCAGATGCAGTCCTTTCGGCCCAATAAATACAGGTTGAGTATCCCATATCCAAATATTCCGAAATACGGAATATTCCGAAATACGGACTTTTTTGAGTGAGAGTGAGATAGTGAAACCTTTGTTTTTTGATGGCTCAATGTTCACAAACTTTGTTTAATACACAAAGTTATTAAAAATATTGTATTAAATGACCTTCAGGCTGTGTGTATAAGGTGTATATGAAACATAAATGAATTGTGTGGATGTACACACACTTTTTTTAATGCACAAAGTTATAAAAAATATTGGAGAAAATGACCTTCAGGCTGTGTGTATGAGGTGTATATGTAATATAAATGCCTTCAGGTCTTAGATTTAGGTCCCATAACCATGATATCTCATTATAGTATGCAATTATTCCAAAATACGGAAAAATCCAATATCCAAAATACCTCTGGTCCCAAGCATTTTGGATAAGGGATACTCAACCTGTACCAAAAAGGACGAGGGTCTTCCTTGCTGCGAGTGGAAGGGGAACAAGGTCACAGGCTGTGGCAAGTTCCCAAGAGCAGAAGTCCTCCCCGGCTTCTACCAAATCTACCGCATGACGCTGGGGCTCCTCTGCGGGAGTCCGCTCCGGTGGGGGCACGTCTCTGACTCTTCAGTCAGGTCTGGGTTCGCTAGGCCCTGGATCCTTGGGTATTGGAAATAGTAGCCCAAGGGTACAAATTGGAGTTTCAAGACCTGCCCCCTCACTGATTTTTAAACTCGGCCTTGCCAGCTTCTCTTCCAGAAAGGGAGGTAGTATGCGCTGCAATACTAAAGCTGTGTCAAAATCAAGTCATTGTCACGGTACCCCCGTCACAACAGGGGGAAGGCTTTTATTCGAGCCTGTTCGTGGTCCCGAAGCCGGATGGCTCAGTCAGACCGATTCTGAACCTAAAATCCCTCAATTTCTATCTAAAAAAATTCAAATTCAAGATGGAATCTCTCCGAGCAGTGATCTCCAGTCTGGAGGAGGGGGATTTTATGGTGTCTGTCGACATAAAGGATGCCTACTTACACGTCCCCATATATCCACCGCATCAGGCTTATCTGAGGTTTGCTGTTCAGGATTGTCATTACGAATTTCAGACGTTGCCGTTTGGTCTGTCCACGGCTCCGAGGATTTTCACCAAGGTTATGGCGGAAATGATGGTTCTCCTGCGCAAGCAGGGTATCACAATTATCCCATACTTGGACGATCACCTGATAAAGGCGAGATCCAAGGAGCAGTTACTGAAAAATGTTACGCTCTCCCTGACAATCCTGCAACATCATGGTTGGCTCCTAAACTTGCCAAAATCACAGTTGGTTCCGACAACTTGGCTGTCATTCTTGGGTATGATTCTGGATACAGAATTACAAAGAGTTTTTCTTCCGGTGGAAAAGGCTCTGGAAATACAGAACATGGTCAAACAGATTCTGAAACCGGCAAGAGTGTCGATTCTTCAATGCACTCGGTTGCTGGGGAAGATGGTGGCGGCCTATGAGGCCATTCAGTTTGGCAGATTCCATGCCAGGGTATATCAGTGGGACCTGTTGGACAAGTGGGCTGGGTCTCACCTGCACATGCACCGGAAAATAATCCTATCTTCCACGACCAGAATCTCTCCTGTGGTGGCTGCAGAGTTCTCACCTCCTAGAGGGACGCAGGTTCGGGATTCAGGATTGGATCCTGGTGACCACAGATGCAAGTCTCCGAGGCTGGGGAGCAGTCACACAGGGGGAAAATTTCCAGGGAAAATGGTCAAGCCAGGAAGCTTGTCTGCACATAAACATTCTGGAATTAAGGGCCATTTACAACGGCCTTCTGCAAGCGGAACATCTTCTTCGCGGTCTGCCCGTCTTGATTCAGTCAGACAACATAACAACAGTGGCGTACATAAACCGCCAGGGCAGAACAAAGAGCAGAGCGGCGATGGCAGAGGCCACAAAAGTTCTTCGCTGGGCGGAGAAACATGCAATCGCTCTGTCAGCAGTCTTCATTCCAGGAATGGACAACTGGGAAGCAGACTTCCTCAGCAGACACGATCTCCATCCAGGAGTGTGGGGTCTTCATCAAGAGATCTTTGCAGAAGTGACAAGTCATTGGGGAATTCCTCAAATAGACATGATGGCGTCTCGCTTCAACAAGAAACTTCAGAGATATTGTTCCAGGTCGAGGGACCCTCAAGCAATAGCGGTGGACGCCCTGGTGACACCGTGGGTGTTTTAGGCGGTCTATGTGTTCCCTCCGCTTCCAGTCATTCCAGAGGTGATAAAGATCATAAGAAGAACAAGGATTCTGGCGATACTCATTGTTCCGGACTGGCCAAGGAGGGCCTGGTATCCGGATCTTCAAGACTTACTCATAGGAGATCCCTGGCCTCTTCCTCTACGAGAGGACCTGTTACAGCAAGTACCTGCATGTATCAAGACTTACCGCGGCTGCGTTTGATGGCATGGCGGTTGAACGCCAAATCCTAGCCCGAAAGGGTATTCCCAGTGAAGTCATTCCCACACTACTTCAGGCTAGAAAAGCAGTAACGGCAAAGCATTACCACCGTATTTGGAGAAAATATGTGTCTTGGTGTGAATCCAAGAAGGCTCCTACGGAAGAATTTCAGCTGGGGCGTTTGCTCCATTTTTTGCAAGCAGGTGTGGATGCGGGCCGAAAGTTAGGCTCCATTAAAGTACAAATTTTGGCCTTATCAATTTTCATTCAGAAAGAATTGGCCTCCCTTCCAGAAGTTCAGACCTTCGTGAAAGGCGTGCTGCACATCCAACCCCCCTTTGTGCCCCCAGTGGCACCATGGGATCTTAATGTGGTGTTGCAGTTCCTGCAATCTCATTGGTTTGAACCTTTTACGTAAGGTTGAGTTGAAATTCCTTACTTGGAAAGTAGTCATGCTGTTGGCCTTGGCATCCGCAAGGCGGATGTCTGAATTGGCGGCTTTGTCTCACAAAAGCCCCTATTTAATCTTCCATGCGGATAGAGCGGAGTTGAGAACTTGTCAGCAATTTCTGCCAAAAGTGGTTTCATCGTTTCACGTAAACCAGCCTATTGTGGTGCCAGTGGCTTCTGACGCCTTGGCGGAATCGAAGTCTCTTGATGTGGTCAGAGCTTTGAAAATCTATGTCGCCAGAACGGCTCAGATTAGGAAAACAGAGGCTCTGTTTGTCCTGTGGGCTCCCAACAAGATTGGGGCTCCTGCTTCCAAGCAGACTATTGCACGCTGGATCTGTAATGCGATTCAGCAGGCTCATTCTACGGCGGGATTGCCGTTACCGAAATCGGTGAAGGCCCATTCTACCAGAAAGGTGGGCTCATTCTGGGCGGCTGCCCGAGGGGTCTCGGCATTACAGCTTTGCCGAGCTGCTACTTGGTCGGGATCAAACACCTTTGCGAAGTTTTACAAGTTTGACACCCTGGCTGAGGAGGACCTCTAGTTTGGTCAATCGGTGCTGCAGAGTCAGCCGAACTCTCCCGCCCGTTCTGGAGCTTTGGTATAAACCCCATGGTTCTTGAAGCATCCCCAGCATCCTCTAGGACGTATGAGAAAATAGGATTTTAATACCTACCGGTAAATCCTTTTCTCTTAGTCCGTAGAGGATGCTGGGCGCCCGTCCCTGTGCGGACACGATCTGCAGTAATTGTTTAATAGTTATTGCTTGTGTTACACAAAGGTTGTGTTTCGGTTATGGTCAGCCTGTTGCTGACTTTGTTCATGCCGTTGACTGGACTTTTTGCTAATGCCATGTTGTACGGTGTGTGGTGGTGTGAGCTGGTAGGTATCTCGCCCTTAGTTTAACAATAAATCCTTTCCTTGAAATGTCTGTCTCCCTGGGCACAGTTCCTATAACTGGAGTCTGGAGAAGGGGCATAGAGGGAGGAGCCAGTTCACACCCATTTAAAGTTTTAAAGTGCCCATGTCTCCTGCGGATCCTGTCTATACCCCATGGTTCTTGAAACATCCCCAGCATCCTCTACGGACTAAGAAAAGGATTTACCGGTAGGTATTAAAATCCTATTATTACTTACTTGCTTGGAGATTGGTGCATGTGCATGGTGTGCCTAAAAGAACTGCTGAATACTAATTTGCACTGAGCTATGCATGCTTATTAACAGCTTGCCCCAGAGGTGAAACAACAGTTATCTGGGAGTATATTGCTTACGAGAAATTATTGTGCACAATACAGCTGATTACTTGCTTCCAAAGATCATAGATGAATATTCATGGGACTAAGATATAAAATAAGATCTTAATTTTATTATCAGGGTATTTAAACTGGCAGGCTCCAATGTGGCCAAGTGATATGGTTATGATGATTATTATGTTTTTAAGGTACTGGCCAGTATCTGTATTTTATTGTGTTTTATTTTATAAAAGGAAAATTGAAGTAAAGAAGCAATGTCTCATATTTCTATGTATTGTTTTCATGTTTGGAGCAATTGGAACTTAACCCCCGGGACTAGCTGCTGATACTTGGATGATAATAGCGCCAGGTGTATATCCTTTGTTAGCAGTTTTAAATACGTAGGAATGACCAGCAGACATGTGAAACACAGATTCCTGGAACACATTGGGAATATCCGTAACACCTTATTGATCAACTGAAGTTCAGAACACTCACCACAGTTACCAAACATTTTTTATTCCATCATCAGCATAATTCACACTTTCTCAAAGCATTTGCAATGGAGAAAGTGAAAATGGACAGAGGAGGAGACCTTACAAATACAACTTCTCAGGAGAGAGGCTCGTCTCATCTTTCTGATGGGGAGTATTTACCCCCCACGGGCTTAACGAGAAGAATAATTATTCAGCCTTTTTGTGATTTAAATATCTACAGAGAGAAGCTGATGAGACCACAAATTTACAGATTTTACATTTATTCATCTTGGTTGAGGGATAACCGTCAGCCTTACTTATAACATTTTTTTATAATTATGTGAGCGCGATAGATATTAGAACCTTAACTTCTATAGCTAAGCAGTTCTTCAGCAGTATCGATCTATAGAGGACCTCACTCATCACCTATAGACAATACATCTGAATTTATTAGTTGGTATGGGATACCTGCGAGCATGTATGGACAGGAATTTAGACTTGATGGATCTGTGGACACTGAGACATCATTACAATTCCAAGAAGATAATATATCAGCTCCATTTATTATTATGCACTCAGAAGCCTTTTTCTTTCTCCGTAATTTATTTCACTTTTTATCCTACTTTTATACACTAGTTTTTATATGTCACTTATCTGGTAGGAGAGTCGTATTCTCTCTCTTATTAGTTGATTCACGTTTTTGCTAAATTATTTCTCCAATGGCACGTTTAGGAGTTTATCACAATAATTTTGTCACATGTTTTACCTTTATTGTTAGTCACCTTGTTTTTATTATATTAGCAACATGTTTTTCAACCAGGACATCTAATACTTTTTAATATGTTTAATACTTATCTGAAAAATTGATAATCAATATAGACACACACTTAATACTTACCTCACACATATTACATTATTTCTCTTACGTCCTAGAGGATGCTGGGGACTTCAAAAGGACCACGGGGTATAGACGGGATCCGCAGGAGCTTGGGCACACTGAAAAGACTTAAACTGGGTGAGAACTGGCTCCTCTCTCTATGCCCCTCCTCCAGACCTAAGTTAGACTTTGTGCCCAGGACTGACTGGACACACACTAGGGGAGCTCTCCTGAGTTTCTCTAGAAAAGAATTTTGTTAGGTTTTTTATTTTCAGGTAGACCTGCTGGCTACAGGCTCCCTGCAGCGAGGGATTGAGGGGAGAGAAGTCAGACCTACTTCTACTTAGTTAAGGGCTCTGCTTCTTAGGCTACTGGACACCATTAGCTCCAGAGGGTTCGATCACTTCGTGCGCCTAGCTGCTTGTTCCCGGAGCCGCACCGTCACACCCCTCACAGAAGCCAGAAGAAAGAAGTCGGGTGAGTATGAGAAGAACAGAAGACTACAGGACGGCAGAAGACTTCAGTAACCAGGTACAGCGCAGCGGTAACGCTGCGCTCCATGCTCCCACACATTATCACGGAAGGCACTCACAGGGTGCAGGCCGCTGGGGGGGTGCCCTGGGCAGCATGTTACTGAGGTCCGTGGCCGGCAGAAGCCTTTTCGGTGCCTCGGCACCGTTTCTCAAACCCCCGCCGGCATTTTTACAATTTCAAATTTTGCGGACTGAAGCGCGCCGGGAAGGGGTGGAGCTTCGTCGCGCGGCTCACAGCGCCATCTTCTCTAACAACACGTGGCTGAAGGAGACGCTGCCCGGGACCTCCGCAACTCCTCTCACAGTAACGGGGAGCTAATCGGGAGGGGGGGGGGGCGCAGTTGTGGTGCATTTTATTGTGGTTTAAGCAGCGCTGGTCACATATATCCCTTGACGGGATATATGTGAGCTGGCTCCCTCTGTGTCCTCTATCTGGGCTTCATTGTGGGCCTGTCCCCTAGCTGAGACATTCTCTGTGTGTCCGTGTGTCGTTACTACGTGTCGGCATGTCTGAGGCTGAATGTTGTTCACCGGAGGAGGTTATTGGGGGAGCGGATGCTGGGCTAGAATTGGGCCTGTCGGCGCAGCCGACACCTGATTTACTCGCATTGCTAAGTACGATTAATACGAATGTAGCTTCTTTATCAAAGAGGTTGGAGAAGTCGGAGTCATAGACAGGTGTGGAAAAAGTCCATGGATGAGGCTTTGTCTCTGGTGCAGACCCCATCGGGGTCGCAATAGCGGCCGTTTAATCAAGTGGTAGATACTGATACAGACACAGACTCTGATTCCGAGGTCGATTTCACTGAGGCTGCTTTACATCCACGATTAGTTAAGAGTATTCAATACATGATTGTGGCTATAAAGGAGGTTTTACACATTTCTGATGAACCTGCGGATCATCAGGATTTGCTTGTTCAAGGGAAAAAAACCTGAGGTGAAGTTTCCCCCTCTCATGAAATGAATACTCTTTGTGAAAAGGCTTGGGAGTCGCCGGACAAGAGGTGGCAGATTCCCAAGAGGATTTACATGGCGTATCCTTTCCCCTCTGCTGACAGGGAAAAATGGGAGTCGTCTCCAAATGTTGACAAAGCTCTATCTCGTTTGTCTAAGAAAGTGGCGATTCCGTCTCCTGACACGGCAGCTCTCAAGGATCCGGCGGATCGCAAGCTGGAGACGTCTCTGAAGTCCATTTTCGCTAATTCGGGTGCATGGCTCAGACCTGCTGTGGCGTCGGTATGGGTGAGTAGTGCTATTGCTAAATGGGCTGAGAATTTAGCTAATGATATGGATACCCTTGATAAAGATAATGTTCTTTTGACTCTTGGTTATATCAAGGACGCTGCAGATTACCTGAAGGATGCAGCGAAGGATGTTTGTCTCTTGGGATCAAGAGCCAATACCATGTCAATATCGGCCAGGAGGGCGTTGTGGATCCATCAATGGAATGCTGATGCCGACTCCAAGAGAGCTATGGAAGCTTTACCCTTCAAAGGTACTGTCTTGTTTGGGGACGGCTTGGCTGACCTGGTCTCTACCGCGATTGCGGGTAAGTCCTCTTTTCTTCCCTATGTTCCCACACAACAGAAAAAGGCACCACATCAGCAGATGCAGTCCTTTCGTGCCAATAAATACAGGCATGGAAAAGGTTCGTCCTTCCTCGCTTCAAAGGGTAGAGGAAGGGGAAGGAAGTCGCCTGCCGTGTCAGGCGCCCAGGACCAAAAGTCCTCCCCTGCCTCTACCAAGTCCACCGCATGACGCTGGGGCTTCCCTGGGGGAGTCTGGACCGGTGGGGGGCCATCTGCGAATCTTCAGTCAGGTCTGGACTCAATCAGACCTGGATCCTTGGGTCCTAGAGATTGTGTCTCAGGGATACAAGCTGGAGTTTCGGGAGGTGCCCCCTCTCCGGTTTTTCATTTCTACCTTACCAGTGTCTCTTCCGGACAGGGAGGTGGTGCTGGCAGCGATACAAAAATTGTGTCAACAGAGGGTCATTGTTCCCGTTCCCCCGTCCCAACGGGGGGAGGGGTTCTACTCGAGCCTCTTTGTGGTGCCGAAACTGGACGTTCGGTCAGACCGATTCTAAATCTAAAATCCCTCAATCCATACTTGAAAGTTTTCAAGTTCAAGATGGAATCTCTTCGAGCTGTGATTAGCAGCCTGGAAGGGGGGGATTTTATGGCGTCAGTCGACATAAAGGATGCCTACTTCCACGTCCCGATATATCCTTCGCATCAGGCCTTCCTCAGGTTTGCGATACAGGATTCTCATTACCAATTTCAGACGTTGCCGTTTGGGCTTTCCACGGGCCGAGGATTTTCACCAAGGTCATGGCAGAAATGATGGTTCTCCTTCGCAAGCAAGGGGTTACAATTATCCCGTACTTGGACGATCTCCAAGGAACGGTTGCTGAGAAGTGTAAATTTGTCGCTCTCGGTTCTGCGACAGCACGGTTGGGTGCTCAATTTGCCAAAATCTCAGTTGATTCTGACCACTCGGCTGCCTTTTCTGGGCATGATTCTGGACACGGAATTACGGAGAGTATTTCTTCCAGAAGAAAAAGCTCTGGAACTGCAGACGATGGTCAGGGAACTTCTGAGGCCGACGAGTGTGTCAATCCATCACTGTACTCGGGTTCTGGGGGAAATGGTTGCGGCGTACGAAGCAATTCCGTTTGGCAGGTTTCATGCCCGGGTGTTTCAGTGGGACTTGCTGAGCAAATGGTCCAGGTCTCACCTGCACATGCACCGGAAGATAAGTCTATCTCCCAGAGCCAGAATTTCTCTCCTATGGTGGCTACAAAGTTCTCACCTCCTAGGGGGACGCCTGTTCGGTATCCAGGATTGGGTACTTCTGACAACAGATACAAGTCTCCGGGGCTGGGGCGCAGTCACCCGAGGAAGAAACTTCCAGGAGAAATGGTCGCTCCAGGAAGCTTGTCTCCACATAAATGTTCTCGAGTTAAGAGCCATTTACAACGGCCTGCTACAAGCAAGAAGCCTTCTTCAGGGTCGACCTGTCCTGGTACAGTCAGACAACAGCACAGCGGTGGCACATATAAACCGTCAAGGCGGAACAAGGAGCAGAGCGGCAATGTCGGAGGCCACAAGAATCCTTCGCAGGGCGGAACAACACGTGAGCGCCCTGTCAGCAGTCTTCCTACTGGGAGTGGACAACTGGGAAGCAGATTTCCTCAGCAGACACAATATCCATCCGGGAGAGTGGGCTCTTCACCAAGAGGTATTTGCAGAGGTGACAAAGCGTTAGGGAATTCCGTTGATCGACATGATGGCGTCTCGTCTCAACAAGAAGCTCCTGAGGTATTGTTCCAGGTCAAGGGACCCCCAAGCCAGTGCAGTGGACGCCCTGGTGTCTCCGTGGGTGTTCCAGTCGGTGTATGTGTTCCCTCCACTTTGGAATGAGAGAAAGGTACTGGGGATCATTCAACGAGCAAGGGTTCAGGCGATTCTCGTCGTTCCAGATTGGCCAAGAAGGGCCTGGTACCCGGAGCTTCAGGAATTACTGGTGGAAGATCCTTGGCCGCTTCCTCTAAGAGAGGACCTGTTGTTGCAGGGTCCATGCGTGTTTCCAGACTTACCGCAGCTGCGTTTGACGGCATGGAAGTTGAGCGCCAGATCTTAGCTCGTAAGGGTATTCCCGGGGAGGTCATTCCCACTCTCATTAAGGCTAGGAAGGAGGTTACGGGGAAACATTATCACCGTATTTGGAAAAAGTATGTTTCCTGGTGTGAGTCTAAAATGGCTCCTGCGGAAGATTTTCACTTGGGTCGCTTTCTCCACTTTTTGCAGGCAGGTGTAGATGCAGGCCTGAAATTAGGCTACATCAAAGTACAGATTTCGGCTTTGTCTATTTTCTTTCAAAATTACTTTTGTGAATCGAGTAATGCATATCAATATCAATCCTCCGTTTGTGCCTCCTGTAGCTCCATGGGATCTTGATGTGGTCTTACAGTTTCTCATGTCTTCCTGGTTTGAACCTTTGCGTAAGGTTGAGTTGAAATTTCTCACTTGGAAGGTAGTCATGCTGATGGCTCTGGCGTCTGCCAGTCGAGTGTCAGAGTTGGCAGACTTATCTCATAAGAGCCCGTACTTGATTTTTCATTCGGATAGGGCGGAATTGAGGACTCGTCAACAATTTCTGCCGAAGGTGGTTTCTTCATTTCACATTAACCAGCCTATTGTGGTGCCGGTGGCTACGGATGCTGTGGCGGTTCCAAAGCCTCTGGATGTTGTGAGAGCTTTGAAGATCTACGTCACCAGAACGGCTGTTGCCAGGAAAACTGAGGCGCTGTTTGTCCTGTATGCTACCAACAAGATTGGTCATCCTACTTCAAAACAGACTATTGCACGCCGGATTTGTAGTACGATTCAGCAGGTTCATTCTTCGGCCGGGCTACCAGTGCCGAATTCAGTAAAAGCCCATTCTACCAGGAAAGTGGGCGCATCTTGGGCGGCTGCCCAAAGCGTCTCGGCTTTACAGCTTGGCCGAGCAGCTACTTGGTCGGGTTCAAACACTTTTGCTAAATTCTATAAGTTTGATACCCTGGCTGATGAGGACCTTGCGTTTGCTCAGTCGGTGCTGCAGAGTCGTCTGCAGTCTCCCGCCAGGTTTGGAGCTTTGGTATAAACCCCATGATCCTTTTCTCCTAGTCCGTAGAGCAGGCATGTCCAAACTGCGGCCCTCCAGCTGTTGTGAAACTACATATCCCAGCATGCCCTGACACAGTTTTGCTGTCAGAGAATGCTAAAGCTGTGTCAGGGCATGCTGGGATGTGTAGTTTCACAACAGCTGGAGGGCCGCAGTTTGGACATGCCTGCCGTAGAGGATGCTGGGCGCCCATCCCAGTGCGGACTGTTACTTGCAGTGTGTTCTTGCTGGTTAAATTAGTTTATACACGGGTGGTGTATTTATTGTTTTCAGCTTGTTGCTGTTGTTAATTCATACTGTTATCTGGTTTACTGTTACTCCGGTTGTACGGTATGTTTGTGGTGTGGGCTGGTATGTTTGTAGCCCTTATGTTCAACAAAAATCCTTTCCTCGAAATGTCCGTCTCTCCTGGGCACAGTTCCTATAACTGAGGTCTGGAGGAGGGGCATAGAGGGAGGAGCCAGTTCACACTCAGTTTAAGTCTTTTCAGTGTGCCCAAGCTCTTGCGGATCCCATCTATACCCCATGGTCCTTTTGGAGTCCCCAGCATCCTCTACGGATTAGGAGAAAAGGATTTACCGGTAGGTACTAAAATCCTATTCTACCACATGTAGCAGCTATTGAAGCTGTTGGAGACCCTACACCCAGTGTTAAGATGTAGTATCATGATCTATTGTATTCTCCATTGATGTGTTATCATCTCCTTTATGAAAGAGGGGCTGCGTGCATCTTCATATATGGAAAACCAGGTCCTATTGGAACAACATTACAAAGGTCCCTAATCCAATACCACCACTGGTGACACGTCATATTACATAGATACATATACTTTTTACACTACCAACACAATGGTTTTTTTTGTGTTCTCTTAGTGGTTGTATTATTTACAATTAAGTAGGTTGAATTAATACATAATTTATAATGTATTTGGGGTTTTGTATACAAAACTGTATTAACAAATTATTTATACCATTGTTTCTTTGTGACAATACATAAGACTGTGTAAATGCTGATTTACATACAGAACTAAAAGCAACACTTTAAAAAGACATTTCATACACTTTAAATGGAGCCGCTGCGGCCGCTATACTTAATCCTCAACCTACGTACTTATTACACCATTAGTGTACAGAGTCCCGTACCATGTACGGACTTTGCGTACAAACGCTGCGCTGGCTGTACAAAGTACACTCAGTGCGTACACACCCAAGGATACACCGTGAACCCTTAGCAGCTATGCATGCGATAGTAATACACTTTAAACCTTAGCAGGGAAAGGAAAACACGACACCAGATTGTATTTAAAATGCCGGGTTCCGACACCACAACATATTATTACTGAAAGGGGGTTACAATAACAAAGCAATACAATACAAAGAATAATGGCTATAGTCAAAGGTACATACATGTTTGGTTTTCGCCGCGCTACCCAGTCTGGTCCTCGGTCATCTAGATAGATAATTTTTACAGTGTTGTGTGTCCAGGCCTGTAGCTGGCTCCTTTTATACAATCTTCCAAAACTTAACACAATGGATACTGTAATCTCTTTGTCCATTGGACACAGGGATGGTCATTTACAGTACAGGAGAGGTCATAGGTTGGTTTGAATAGGTGGGTGATGTCTGTTCCAGATACACTTGTGGGTGGTCTCCTCTGGGTTCCCGCCGCATACCTAATGTACAGTAAATACAGTTTATATCTATATTCTACTCTTGCACATAACTATTCGCAGGAACGTGCGATCTTCTGCAAACCAACACCGTAATATTACCCTTAAAATACCCTACAGCTGGATACCAAACACCACCTTATAACCTTGTTCTGTCCCCTCCTATCCTGTAAAGGTGAATCCCTTTGTTCTGATACCATTTAAACTGTTGTAACTTGCTGGTGTGGTGCAGGGAGACTATGGGGGTAATTCCAAGTTAATCGCAGCAGGAAATTTTTTAGCAGTTGGGCAAAACCATGTGCACTGCAGGGGGGGACAGATATAACATGTGCAGAGAGAGATAGATTTGGGTGTGGTGAGTTCAATCTGCAATCTAATTTGCAGTGTAAAAATAAAGCAGCCAGTATTTACCCTGCACAGAAACAAAATAACCCACCCAAATCTAACTCTCTCTGCACATGTTATATCTGCCTCCCCTGCAGTGCACATGGTTTTGCCCAACTGCTACAAAATATCCTGCTGCGATCAACTTGGAATTACCACCTATGTGTACATTGTGCATTATTTGGATTAATTATGTAATGTGTTTTGATAGCTTTTCCATGCGTCCGCAAACTCTACCGTAAATACACATACCACGCGCTAATGTGCAGGACCGCGGGAGCGACCATACGCAAACTGCGAATATGCGCACGCACGGCAGAACAAGTACACGCACGGAGGCCATCTATGTGTAGTTTGTACGTGATGTGTGTACTGCAATATTTTTCGACTTTGGCAGTCACCAATAACTGCCACTATCTAATCAATAAACAGAAAAATATCTACACAATATCTACAGAAGTTTGGATGGTCGGGGGAGAGTTGTAGGTGGGAAATATATGACCTAGTGGGATAGTAAAAAGCATGTATGTATGAATCCATGTCTGGGGGGCATGTACCATCGTGCCATATATGTTATACATAAGCTTTGAGGTATTGCGAAGTATACATTAAATCCTTCTCATCCCGTATTAAGGGTCTGTAAATGGGCCAACAAACACTACCGAGCTCTTTTCGGCTTCTTGTTCCAACAAATGGGGTGCACATTTAGTTGATGATACATGGAGGGGGAAACATATGCGAGTGCTAGTATATGTGGATATCACCTGTCGACTATGTTTGCCATTAGCTGGAGGTTGCAGAGATGAAAATAAGACACATATATAAAAATACATTCACATAAACATTTTGGGTAGGGCTGATGTCTTTTCCGGTTGGATGTATCTGGGCAGAGGGGGAGACAAAAGAAAAACGGGTGAAAGAAACAGGCCACGAAATTAATTTGCAATCCTTATCATAACACTGTCTCTATGTATGGGTCATAAATTAAATCTGCTGCTATAACCGCGCCCTCGCTCCTTAGACTCATCAAATTTGTGCCGTGCTTGCGCCGCATTAGAATTTGAACACACCTAAATATCGAACCAATAATTACGACGACTCCCAGGATACAAAGGAGAAACTTCCCCACACTCATAATGACATTCTGAGCCCACTCTCCTAAACCTGAGAACCATTTGTGTGGGTTCAACCATGAGACCCAGCCAGTCAGTTCATTACTCACAGTCGCTAAGGTAAGGTTGTGCTTCCTCCTGAACTCCCACTTCAACTGCAAGATATCGTCCATCTTTTGATCGATGATCTCCGTTGGGTCGTCAGTGCTGTTTGTAATATATGTGCAACACTTCACACCATATTGAGTTGCCAGAGTAACACAGTACCCACCTGTCACGGCTGTGACATAATTAAGGGCCATCCTGTGCTGAATCAGTTCCTTCTTGTAAGCTTGTATCTCCCTTCCCGTATACCTGAAGGTGTCGTCATACATCTCAGTGATATTATCTATCAAGTTCGCTAGCGCATGGATATACCTATAATTTTTTTTTTTTAAATAGAGTAATTTTTTATTCACCACAAAATTAGAGATACAGACATTTCAGAATACGTTACTGGTCATAGTGGATAATCACAGTATTCAGTCATTCATATTAACTTTATGATAGTATACATGTACGAATGATATTCCCCATGTTACCATTTCCGTGCGGTCTTCCCGCAGTATGCATATTGTTTGTAGTCTGTAGCCAAGTCATGGTTCACATACTTAACATTTTCTATGTTTTCTCCCCCCACCTTATGTGTAATTACCCCGTCTAGTGAGCCGTATATAGCCCACAACCCCACTACCCCCGAACTAACCCTCTAAAACAAACTCAAGCCTAGTCAAACTAATGTGTACATGGTGTGGTGCGACAGCTAAATGATTAAGCAACTGCGTTAGGAGAGGTAAAAGGTTCGGCCCAACGCCCCGGGGCGCAAACAGCGCTTCCGCATCAATGGCCAGTGCCCGCTACATTTGAAGGGCAAGGGAGGAGTATGTGGAAGTGATCCAAGGAGACCAAATCTTCTCGTATCTGGTAAGGGCATTATATTTCATATATACATATCATTCTTTTAATAGGGTATCATTGACCAAACTTTTAAGAGCAGGTATTGTGGGAGGGCTGGGGGCCATCCATGTCCGCGCGATACACACTTTTGCAAGTGCGCATACGCTGCGGGCATACATGCTTTCCCATCGGGACCCAGAATCCGAGTCACCCACCCCCAGAATGCAAAATCTCGGAGTCAGCATCCCCCTCTGTGTTCCCGTATGTTCCAGAATCGACCTGACCCCAGCCCAGAACACCTGCAGCAACGGGCATTCCCATATGAGGTGCCAGAATGTGCCTCCGGCAGCCCCGCACTTGGGACAAACATCAACACTATCAGACCTGAATCTGGCCAGCCTGCTCGGTGTCATGTATGATCTATGCAGGATGAAAAGCTGTATCTGCTGAAACCGCAGCGATTTGGTGACCTGGCTCGGATTGCCCAAAGCGCCCTCCCAGTCTTCCCCGTCTATGGGACCCAAGTCACACTCCCAGTTCTCCCGAAGATTCGAGAGCGGGTCTGCATGTATTGTTTGAAGAAGGTATGAGTAGGTGAAGGAAATCACCTTGACTCGACCCAGTGAATGTAGAAATGTTTTGATGGGAAAGGGGAGGAGCGCCGGGGGGGAATCTCCAAATTGCGCCTGCAAGGCGTGCCTGAGCTGTAAAAATCTGTAGAAGTAAGAGTTCGGGAGTCCAAACTCCTCCTTTAATTGGTGAAATGATTTCAATGAACCGTCACTATATAATTGGGACAGCGAGTCTATCGAATACGGAGCCCATACCTCCCCGCCCTCTAGGGACCTCAGTTCATTAAGCAATTAAGCATTGTGGAGTGCCATAGGGGAGTATCAGGGTCCATGCCTTTATACCCGAGTAGGCCCTTCAATGCTAGCCATATTCTCATCGCCTGAAAGACAATAGGAGGTAAAAATCTAGAAGGGTTTTCCCCCACCAGGACCTGTGCCGGGGAAAGGTCCGGGTAATAGCATTGAAGGAACGCCCGGCCCAGCCCAGCCCCCCCCCCCCTCCCGAAGCCACATACTGATATGTGATAGCTGAGCAGCATAATAATATAGTTGGAAGTGGGGCAAGGCCAGACCGCCGTCCCTTTTTTGTCTGGTGAGGGTGGTTAATTTTATTCTAGCTCTTTTATTGGCCCATATAAAGGAGGACAGGACGCTATTTAATTTCCTGAAGAAGGCTGGAAAAAGGAATACAGGGGACTGTAGTAGAACATACAATAGTTTAGGCAAGACTACCATTTTAATAAGGCCGACCCTGCCCGTCATTGTCAGTGGTAGCTTACCCCAAGCTCTCGATTTGCGCGCTACTGTCTGTACTAGAGGATCGAGGTTTAAGGGCACAAAGTCTGATGGGTCGTTTGTAATTAGAATTCCGAGGTACTTAAACTGGACTGTCCAGCACAACGGCAGGGATATTTTCGGAACCTGAGGGAGGGAGCCTATAATGGGCATAATGAATGATTTAGTCCAGTTTATGCGGAGACCCGAATACCCACCGAATGTCTCAATGACCCGCAGCACAGTGGGCATCTCTACTGCGTAGTCTTGAAGGAATAACAACAAGTCATCCGCATAAAGGGCTATCTTGTCAGTGCAGGAGCCGGTACCTATTCCCCCAATGTCCGGGTGCGATCTGATCAGGCAAGCGAGGGGCTCTATGGCTATGGCAAACAGGGCAGGAGAGAGGGGGCATCCCTGTCTGGTGCCCCGTGTCAAAGGGAAGGAGGAGGAAATGTAGCCGTTCACCAAGACCCTGGCGCGTGGATTCTGGTATAGTAATTTGATCCATTGAATAAAGTTTGGGCCGAAGCCCATGTTCCTCATGACTCCCCACAGGTAAGGCCATTCAACGCTGTCGAATGCCTTGGCTGCATCCAGTGAGACTACAGCCGCGTCCGAGGGGAAGTCGCGAGGGGCCTGCAAAATGGTGTATAGCCTGCGCAAGTTAATGGATGTGGATTTCCCAGGCATGAAGCCGGTTTGATCCGGATGAATTATAGATTCAATTACTAGGTTGAGTCGGACCGCAAGAATTTTCGCCAGGATCTTGGCGTCAGTGGGGATGAGGGAGATCGGCCTGTAGGAGTCCAACAACCTGGGGTCCTTACCAGGCTTTGGAAGCATTATAAGGATCGCCTCGGACATTGAGGGAGGAAGGCTGTTAATGGCAGTCATTTTAACGTACGTGTCAAGCAGCCGGGGACCAAAGAACTCAATGTACTGTTTATATAGTTCCGTGGGAATACCGTCACTACCCGGGGATTTACCGCTAGGAGACACCTCTACCGCCGACACCACCTCTTCCAGGGTCAGAGGTGCGTCCAGTGCGTCCCTGGCCTCAGGGGAGAGTTTAGAAAGGGGAATGTTTGTCAGGTACAGGTCTAGTTCCTCCGTGGAGCATGTCAGTCTACTATCGTATACCTCTCTGAAGTAGCCGAGGAACATCTGTGCGATGTCAGGGGTGGCATCCACCATGGAGCCGCCTGAGTCAAGCATTTGCGCTATCGTGGTCCCAGGTCGATCGTAGTGCACTAAGTGGGCCATCAGGCTACCTGGTCTGTCCGCCTGCATATATATGTTAGTGGCCCTAAACAAAAGGGAACGTGCATTTATATCTGAAAGGTGAGCCAGCCAGGCCTCCTGAGCCGCAAGCCAGCGGGCCTTCAGCTCAGGAGTACCCTCAGTCAGGTAACGCATCTCCAGATCCCTACACTCAGTCTCAAGCTGTCTTTCCATCGCCCTTCTAGCCACCTTGCAGGCTGCAATTTTGCCGATCATTGTACCTCGCAAATACGCCTTGAACGCGTCCCAAACAACCGGGGCCGGGGCCGATCCCACATTATCTGCAAAAAATCCCTCCCATGTGGACACCAACTCCGGGCATTCGCCCAGCTGGGCCAGCCAAGAAGGGTGTAGCCGCCAATGTGACTGTCCCCTCTGACATTCCCCATCTATTGAGAGCACCAGGGGCGAGTGATCAGACACCCCCCGTGCCTCGTAACGGACATCCGTCACGCCAGGCAAAAGCCCAGGCGAGACCAGGGCCAGGTCGATTCTAGAAAAAGAGCCATGTGTACCCGAATAACAGGAGTATTGCCTAAGACTAGGATTCCGAATTCTCCAGACGTCTACCCACTGCATACCATCTAGAAAATCTGCGAATTTAGATCCCGATGAGGTTGAGCCGCCCCCCGTCCCTTGATCCCGGGGAGCCCTCCATCTGTCTAAGGAGGCATCCAACACAGCGTTGAAGTCCCCCAAGCAGATGACAGGGGTGTGTGGGGAGGAGGCAACAAATAAGGCAGCCTTTTGCAGGACATCATATGAAAACGGGGGGGGAACATACACGGACAACAGGAAAAAATTACGTGAGAACAATTTACATTCTATGAACACGTATCTACCATGTGGATCTGTATTTACTCTGATCATCTCAAACTGTACAGTCCTCTTTATCATTACCGACACCCCTCGGGAATATGAGGAGTGCGAGGAATGATATGCCCAGCCCACCCAAGGCCTGCGGAGCGACAACAGCCTATTTCCCTCCAAATGGGTTTCGCTTAAACAGATAATATCCGGGCAATATTTCTTGATCATCTTAAACACTAAGGATCGCTTTACTTTGTTGTTAATGCCCCGGACATTCCACGCCAAGATTTTTAAGGGAGGCATGTCAGCCAAGTCGTCAGCTGGGGCGCAACACTCCTATCGACCACCCATCCCCCCGGCTCCTTGCTCGCACAATCGCGCCGTCCACCGGCCCCGGACCTCGAGCCAAACCCCTGAAAACAGTGCGACCCCACCACACCCTCCGAATGACTAGTATATAGGCTTCGTAAATTCAAAACATAAAACAGAAAAACTACTGGGGGGCCAACAGCGGCCCCCCGGCATCCCCCCTCCCCGTATACCTCCCCGAACTGTGGCATACCTAAATCCCTAACCGAACTCTAGCCCTGGAGAACCCAAAGCCTACGGCAACACTGTACTAGGCGTACAGATCAAACAACCCCAATACTTAAACCCTTATGTGTTTATACGTTTATAACACTTCTCAGCAAAGTCCAGTACCACTAAACGAGAGGAAGCTCCCTGGACTTATACTTGCGAGTTGTAGGCTCATAGAGGAAGGCGACCCGATGTCAGTCTGGAGCCAGCTGGCGTGCCCCCGGAGCATATCTGTCCAACCAGGAAGCCGCTTCCCTGGGCGAGCTGAAGAATTTAGTCTCCCCGTCCGCCACCACACGCAATCTGGAGGGAAACAGCATTGAATAGGATATATTCAGGTCACGAAGGCGTCGCTTTATGGGGAGAAACTGTGCTCGGTCTTTTTGGACGTCCGCTGCAAAGTCCGGAAATGCCGACACCCGGATTCCATTCCGGATCAGGGGACCCTTCACGCGTCCCAGGCGCAGGACGGAGTCCCGGTCCTTGTAGTGCAGGAATTTTGCTATAAAAGTTCGTGGTGGGGCGCCTGGTGGTAAAGGCCGGAAGGGCACGCGGTGGGCCCGCTCCACTGCAAACTGAGAAGTAAAGGATTCAGCACCGTATGCCTCTTTTAACCTGGATTCCAGGAAATCCTCGGGGTGTGCCCCTTCTTCTTTTTCGGGGAGGCCTACGAACCTCACGTTGTTTCTGCGGAGTCTGCCCTCCATGTCCAGGAGTTTGGCTTGCATCGTTGTGACTTGCTGTGTAACTGCAGACACCGATTGTTGCAGAGGGCCGCTGAGGTCTTCCAGGTTGGAGACCCTTGTCTCAGTTTCGCCCACCCTCTCCCGTACTCGTTGGACGTCCTGTCGTAGCAGTGATAAATCACACTGCACCTTCTCCATCTTGTCCGATAGGCGTTGCTCGCTGGCCGCTATGGCCTCCAGGACCTGCTGGATGGAGGGAGCAGACGGCTGCATATTCGCCCCCGAGTCGGCCCCAGCCGATGGATCCATTCTGGCAGGGGGGGAGGGCTTAGGAGATGACTGCGTCGACTGAGATGCAGGCTGTCGGGCAAACTTCTCCAATTTAGCCGCGGCCGCACTCTGGCCGCCCCTCACCATCTTGTGGGGGTCCAGCAGTAATGAGAGTCCCGTTGTTCAGTGTCAAAGGTATAACAGTGGATGGTAACTGCAGTATCAGCAGCACGCCAGGCACTGGGATAGCCAGATGTTATAATGAAGGGAGAAGGGGGACCTGGGGGGTCCAATGGTATAAATAAATATGTCCAGTGTGTGATATTCCAGCAGTATAAGCAGTAGGAGGCAGGGCAGCTGGGACAGTATCCAATCCTCCAGCCCAGTGCAGTCTTCACCCACACTGCACCTTGCTGTGTTCAGTACCTCAGGGAGCTGCAGGTAAAATGGCCGCCCAGCACAAGGATTTCCCCCTCTTCCCTCACTGCACCAGCCTTCAGGGGATCAGGATGGCTTATGGATGTGGCCCTGGGGGTGCAGGAGTGGGGTGCCGCTCCTTTCCGGTGCCGCTGGACGCCGTGTCCGCCTCGGGCGCTCTATCGCGTGCGCGCGCGCGCGCACGCGCCCGGCGGAGCTTCAAAATCGAGGCCGGGGACTGAGCTGCGGCCTAGGCCCGGAGTCCGGGCGGCCGCCGACGCGAGCCGGGAGTGCTCGCACACACGCACCACCGCCTCCCCAGCACCGCCAGGCAGGAGAATAGTCCAGAGGAGAGCAGGATCGGGGCCCCAGGATTGTTACAGGATTAATTATCCAGGGAGCTCCTCGATCCTGCTGCCTAGTCCTCTGCCGCCGTGGCCACGCCCCCCGGATATACCTAGAATTTATAGTTCCTCTGGCAGTACGGGTAATGTCTAATGCGAGAAGGAACTGAATCCCGGTGGATTCGTGGATCAAATCAGAGGCTGCATGCTCTGCCCTGTCTGTGAGGTGTCTCTTGATGATGTGTTCATAGTGAGTATAAGGAGCCTGAGCACTGCGGTGAACATCTTTTATTTTATCATGGGTTATGGTCATGACCGGTAGTACTCTCCCAAGATAACAATCCCTGTACGCCTTCCTCCCACATATGAAATAGGGGTGGTAGTCATGTGACCGCCGGTCGGCTGACCGACAGTCACATGACCTCCTCCGTGAGCCCGACGGCTCACTATCCCGATGGTCGGCATGCCGACCAACAGGGACTATTTCCACTCGTGGGTGTCCACGACACCCATAGAGTGGGAATAGAACCCGTGGCGACCGCAGGTCGCCACCGAGCCCGCAGCGTGGCGAGCGCAGCGAGCCCGCAAGGGGCTTGCTGCACTCGCCCCTCCCCGCCGGGATCCCGGCGTCGGTAAGGTGACCGCCGGTCACCCGTACTACACCCATGAAATAGGCATCATCTGGGAGAACGTAGGGGACAAAATATAACATCACCATATTACAAATTTTCCAAGTAAAGAAACCAATCCCTAGTTCTCCCATCTGCTCAGTACAAGTATCGGGCTGGATGATATGAGCACAATACCCTGACGATACTTTTCCAACCCACATGGTCTTGCTTCCACGGGTATACAGAGGGAAAAGGGCCCTAATTTGCACACCTTAATTAGGTAGTGAGGTGCTACTCTGCTTGAGACTTAGTAAAGTGTACAAAGGGAAAAGGTAGCAGGTGCACTATCTCACACTAGCTCAACCTGTAGTAACCAGAGGCACTTAGCATATTCCTGGCCAGGGCTATGAGCTTACCCACCGCATCTAGGTAGCCTCTCATTGGGTAAGTCCCTAACACTAACTATAGTTACCGAAAATACCTCCCACTGTTGGCTATTTGGCGTACAAGTTCAGAGTCTATGGGTATCCTATCAGATCTGTGTGAAAAGGTCATTGTCTGGTTATTCCACGTCACTTCCCAATTTCCCGGTTTTCGGTAATTGGAAATATTAAAACACAATAAGGACCTGTCTACATGATACTGGTGGAGCTTCAAACTAGGGGGCCTAGAGATATTGAATTTCTTGTCCACCGGTCTCCCACCTCGCAATTCGAGTACCTCATCTATTGCTAATGTTATGATTCCAGCACTCTGGTCAGAGGAGATCTTATGGCAAGGACCGGAGCACTGGAACGGAATGCTGGGGAAGGGAGCAGGACAGGAAAATAGCCCCTGGCGCCCTAACTCTGTTGTCTTACCCGTGTTGTCAGAAATCCCCTGCGAGACTATGGTTTCTTGAGCCCTTTGTAGCCGCGTTTGAAGGGCGGATTATGTCTGCCCAACTTCGATGCCCCCCGGTCTTAATGAGAGACAAAGGGAAACCCGAGACAGGGTGATAACAAGAGGCCCTCTAACTAAACAACCAGGCCAGGGGCTAAGCAAACTCAAAACTATAATATGTGCGGAGAAACCGCCAGGGAAAAGGACAACCAAAATATCCACTTGTCCAATTCTCCTACCCGGCACCGCCGAGTACCAGAGTGTTAGGCGCCGAGGGTCCGCCCGTCAGTGCGGCCCGGCGCCTAGCAACTAGGGACGCCGCAGGCAGACAGCCGCCGGCTCCCTAGCAACGCCGGGCGCACGGAGCCGCTTAGACCATAGCAACGGGGACGCCACTGTCGGACCGCGTTCCCCGTTGCTAGGTCTAATTAATCAGGTCAAATTGTATCCTGGCCGTGCAGCATGCAGCTGCACGGCATAATTATGATTACCCTGTCTGGATCCGGATTGGAGGGTTTCCTAATAAAAGCACTCTCAGGACTTCTCACAGACGCCGGTGTTAGCTTCCTGTTGGCTGTGTCAGTTACAGAGAGTTTCCAGTCCTGCTCAATTCGGTTGTTCCTGTCCTCAGTGATCCAGTACTCGGAATTTGTCATCTATTCCTGGAGTCCTACCGAGCACCTTTAACATCCTGTGGTGTTCGTGAGTCGCGGCGTAGCCGTGTGTTGCGGCTTGACCGCTTACTATTTATTATTTAGTTTTATTGTGTTCCGGAGCTTTTGCGGAGGATTCCGCTCCCACAAGTCCACTCTGGTATCCAGCGGTGCTGGATAGGAGTAACGGATCAGTGGATCTTTGGTTGTCCTTTTCCCTGGCGGTTTTGTCCGCACATACTTTTGGTTAAGTTAGATAGCTTGTAACCCCTGGCCTGGTTGCTTAGTCAGAGGGCCCCTTGTTATCACCCTGTCTCGGATTTCCCTTTGTCTCCCATTAAGACCTGAGGGGGCATCGGGGTTGGGCAGACATAATCCGCCCTTCGAACGCGGCTGCCATGGGCTCAAGCAACCATAGTCTCGCAGGGGATTTCTGATAACACGGGCGAGACAACGGAGTTAGGGCGCCAGGGGTTACTAGGCTTCCCTGTTCCCGTAACCAGCATATCTTTCCAGTACTCAAACCTCTGCCATAAGATCTCATCTGGTCTGGAGTACGGGAATCATAACATTAACACCGGCCATACTAAAATTTAAAATTAACAGGAGTTAATTTTTTCCCTTATTCAGTTGGGAGATTTGTCAGCCTCATGAATCCCACCGGTGTTGGGCCAAATCCGGGCCAGCTTTTAGTTAGCCAGATTCAAGAGCTTACTCAGATGGTTCAGGATCTGTCCCTTCGGGTGAGGTCACAGGAAGATCTGTTACGGACTTCCCCGAGGGTCATTCCTGAACCAAAAATGCATCTGCCTGACCGTTTTTCTGGGGATAGAAAGCAGTTTTTTAATTTTAAAGAGTCTTGTAAACTGTATTTTCGTTTAAGACCAGTCTCCTCAGGTACGGAATCTCAGCGGGTAGGAATTATTATTTCTCTGCTACAGGGGGATCCTCAGACCTGGGCTTTTGGTTTAAAGACAGACGATCCAGCTTTATTGTCTGTAGACGCCTTTCTGGGGTCCTTAGGGCTTTTGTATGACGACCCTGATAGAGAGGCATCCGCCGAGAGTCAGTTGCGTGCTCTCAGACAGGGTAGGAATCCCGCAGAGATTTATTGTACGGAGTTTCGCCGTTGGTCGAACGACTGTGGATGGAATGACCCAGCCCTGCGCAGTCAGTTTCGCCTCGGCTTATCTGAGTCTATAAAAGACAGTCTCCTTCAGTATCCCGCTCCTGAGACTCTCGATAAACTCATGGCGCTCTCTATTAAGATTGATCGTCGTCTCAGGGAGCGGATGGCTGAAAAAGGAGCATCTGTCGGGTCTACTCCTTGTGTTTTTTCCATTCCTGTGGACATTGAGGAGCCCATGCAGATAGGCCTCTCCAAACTGTCTCCTGAAGAAAGAACCAGAAGGCAAAATTCTGGTCTTTGTTTATACTGTGGGGGTAAGGGACATTTTGCCCGTAGTTGTCCGAACAAGTCGGGAAACGCCTCGACCAAGTGAATTGTGAGGGGGTTCACTTTGGTTTACAGCTTATCTCCTCAAATAATTCACTGTTAGTTCCAGCTAAAGTTTCCTTTGGCAGCCTCTGTTCCTCGGTCTCGGCTTTTGTGGACAGTGGAGCTGCAGGGAACTTTATGGATTTAACATGGGCCAAGGCCTTAGGTATTCCTCAGTTAGCCTTGGGTAGGTGTATCACCATGCATGGTTTAGATGGGAGTCCCTTGTCCAATGGGGTTATTTCTCTCTGTACACCTTCTGTTCTTCTTTCGGTAGGAGCTCTGCATTCTGAAAAGATTGAGTTTTTCCTTACCCATTGCCCAGCAGTTCCTGTGGTTCTGGGTCACCCTTGGCTGGCCTTTCATAATCCCATCATTGATTGGCAGTTGGGGGAGATCTTACAATGGGGTACCATCTGTAATAAAGAATGTATTACGCTTCCCATCAGAATTGCTGCTGTCATTCCCGCACCCATTCCTGTGGAATACCAGGATTTTGTTGATGTATTTTCCAAGGGCAATGCGGATATTCTGCCTCCCCATAGGCCTTATGATTGTGCTATTGAGTTAATTCCTGGTGCCACTTTGCCTAAGGGAAGGTTATATGCATTGTCCGGACCTGAAACTGTGGCCATGAATGAGTATGTTAAAGAAAGCCTAGGGAAAGGATTTATCAGGCCATCTAAATCCCCTTTAAGTGCAGGCTTCTTCTTCGTGGAGAAGAAGGATGGATCACTCAGACCTTGCATTGACTTTAGAGCCTTTAATAAAATCTCAGTAAAGAATACTTACCCTTTGCCGCTGATTTCTGTCCTCTTTGATCAGCTACGTTCGGCTGTGATTTTTTTCTAAGATTGACCTAAGAGGAGCATATAACCTCATCAGAATCAAGTCAGGGGATGAGTGGAAAACGGCATTCAGTACTCAGTCAGGCCACTATGAGTATCTGGTTATGCCATTCGGCCTGTCCAACGCTCCGGCAGTTTTCCAGGATCTCATTAACGATGTGCTCCGTGAATTTCTTGGAAGATTCGTTGTAGTCTACTTAGACGATATTTTGATATATTCTGACTCTATAGAACAACATGTTACCCAGGTGCGTCAGGTTCTAAAAAAATTACGTGAAAATCACCTATATGCCAAGCTGGAGAAGTGTGAATTTCATGTCACGGAGGTATCCTTTTTAGGGTACATTATTTCCCCTCGGGGATTCTGTATGGAACCAAAGAAGCTCCAAGCCATCCTTAGTTGGGCGCAACCCACCAATTTAAAAGCAATTCAGCGCTTTTTAGGGTTTGCGAATTACTATAGAAGATTTATTCACTCTTTCTCTGACCTAGTTGCTCCCATTGTGGCACTGACTAAAAAGGGAGCAGATCCTACCAACTGGTCACGTGAAGCGGAGTTGTCTTTTCAGGCCTTGAAACAAGCCTTTGTCTCAGCCCCTGTCCTCAGACATCCCAACCCAGAATTGCCTTTCATTGTTGAGGTCGATGCCTCGGAGGTTGGAGTAGGGGCTATCCTGTCTCAGAAGGATCCGGATTCCCTGGAATTACATCCTTGTGCCTTTATGTCCAGGAAATTCTCATCTGCTGAATCCAACTACGATGTTGGTAACCGGGAATTACTGGCTATTAAATGGGCTTTCGAGGAGTGGAGACATTGGCTTGAAGGAGCCACTCATACCATTTCGGTTTTGACTGATCACAAAAATCTTCAATACATTGAATCAGCTAAACGGCTGAATGCCCGGCAAGCTCGTTGGGCTTTATTTTTTACTCGTTTCAAGTTTATTATCACTTTTAGGCCAGGTTCCAAGAATACCAAGGCAGATGCCCTGTCACGCAGTTTTCTTCCAGTTCAAGACAACAGTCCTGTTACTCCCATACTTCCGTCTTCAGTCATTCGGGCAGGCCTCACACAGGATTTATTAACCCAGTTGAAGCAGCTTCAACATCAAGCTCCTGGTAATACTCCTGCTGGTCGTCTTTTTGTCCCCGAGTTTTTGAGAGCAACGGTTTTGACGGAGTTTCACGATAGCAAAGTTGCCGGGCATCCGGGGATCGCTAAAACTTTTGAATTAGTTTCCCGCTCGGTATGGTGGCCTGGTCTTTCCAAAGACATTAAGGAATTTGTTTTTTCTTGTCAGGTCTGTGCACAGCATAAGGTTCCCCGTTCCTTGCCTATCGGTCAACTTTTGCCCTTGAATGTTCCTCTTAGGCCATGGTCTCATATTTCCATGGATTTTGTGGTGGACCTTCCTCTGTCAGCCGGATGCCGAGTCATATGGGTGGTAGTGGACCGTTTTAGCAAAATGGCCCATTTTATTGCTCTTCCCCGATTGCCATCTGCCCAGGGATTGGCAGTCTTGTTCCTCCGCCATGTTTTCAGACTCCATGGGTTACCCACTGATATTGTTTCTGATCGGGGTCCACAATTCATTGCACAATTTTGGAAGTCTTTTTGTGCCTCATTGAAGATGAAATTATCTTTAACGTCTGGCTACCATCCCCAATCCAACGGGCAGACTGAGCGAGTCAATCAATCATTAAAACAATATTTGCGTTTGTACTCGGCCAAACTCCAAAATGACTGGTCTGAGTTTCTTCCGTTAGCAGAGTTTGCTTACAACAATGCCTGTCATTCCTCCACCAATGTATCTCCATTTTTTACAGTTTTTGGTTTTCACCCCAGAGCTAATTCCTTTTTTCAACATTCCTCTGTCTCCTCACTGACCTTGACCTCTCATCTCAAACTCATTTGGAGAAAAGTGCACCTGGCTCTCAGAAAAGCGGCATTTCGGGAGAAAAAATTTTCTGACAGGCTCCGGCGGCCGTGCACTTTTAAAGTTGGAGATAGGGTATGGTTGTCGACTCGCAACATTAAACTTCGACAAACCTCAGCCAGATTGGGTCCTAAATTTATTGGACCATTTCATATTATCAAAAAAGTCAATCCAGTGGCTTTCCGGTTACGGTTACCAAAAACTTTACGGATCGGAAATACCTTCCATTGCTCCTTGTTAAAACCATATGTTTCGTCCAGTAAATTTCCTCGCAAGATCTCTCAGGGGAAATCACCAATAGACGTACAGGGTCAGCAGGAGTTCTTAGTGGAGAAGGTTCTCGATTCCAAGTTGTCCCGGGGTCGGCTTTATTTTTTGGTACATTGGAGAGGTTATGGTCCAGAAGAAAGGTCTTGGGTCCTGGACGAGGATCTCCATGCCCCGAGGCTCAAAAGGGCATTTTTTCGAGAATTTCCTCAAAAACCTGGCCTTAGGGGTTCCTTGACCCCTCCTCAAGGGGGGGGTACTGTTAGGCGCCGAGGGTCCGCCCGTCAGTGCGGCCCGGCACCTAGCAACTAGGGACGCCGCAGGCAGACAGCCGCCGGCTCCCTAGCAACGCTAGACGCCGGGCGCACGGAGCCGCTTAGACCATAGCAACGGGGACGCCACTGTCGGACCGCGTTCCCCGTTGCTAGGTCTAATTAATCAGGTCAAATTGTATCCTGGCCGTGCAGCATGCAGCTGCACGGCATAATTATGATTACCCTGTCTGGATCCGGATTGGAGGGTTTCCTAATAAAAGCACTCTCAGGACTTCTCACAGACGCCGGTGTTAGCTTCCTGTTGGCTGTGTCAGTTACAGAGAGTTTCCAGTCCTGCTCAATTCGGTTGTTCCTGTCCTCAGTGATCCAGTACTCGGAATTTGTCATCTATTCCTGGAGTCCTACCGAGCACCTTTAACATCCTGTGGTGTTCGTGAGTCGCGGCGTAGCCGTGTGTTGCGGCTTGACCGCTTACTATTTATTATTTAGTTTTATTGTGTTCCGGAGCTTTTGCGGAGGATTCCGCTCCCACAAGTCCACTCTGGTATCCAGCGGTGCTGGATAGGAGTAACGGATCAGTGGATCTTTGGTTGTCCTTTTCCCTGGCGGTTTTGTCCGCACATACTTTTGGTTAAGTTAGATAGCTTGTAACCCCTGGCCTGGTTGCTTAGTCAGAGGGCCCCTTGTTATCACCCTGTCTCGGATTTCCCTTTGTCTCCCATTAAGACCTGAGGGGGCATCGGGGTTGGGCAGACATAATCCGCCCTTCGAACGCGGCTGCCATGGGCTCAAGCAACCATAGTCTCGCAGGGGATTTCTGATAACACGGGCGAGACAACGGAGTTAGGGCGCCAGGGGTTACTAGGCTTCCCTGTTCCCGTAACCAGCATATCTTTCCAGTACTCAGACCTCTGCCATAAGATCTCATCTGGTCTGGAGTACGGGAATCATAACACAGAGAGGACTTGTGGAAGCGGAACCCTCCGCAAATGCTCCAAACACAAAATATAAAAGGTAAAGCGGCTGAGCCGCAACACACGGCAGAGCCGCAACTCACGAACACCACTGGATATAAAACGGTGATCAGTCAGGACTCCAGGGAACCAAACGACCTCTTGGGATGAGATGACAACTCCCGAATACCGGACTTCTGAGGACTGGAATGACCAGATACAGCAGGACTGGAAACAGACTCTCAGCAAACAAAGGCAGCATGCAGGAAGCTATTACCGGCGTCTGTGAGAAGCCCTGGGAGTGTATTTAACAAGGAGTCCTCCAATCAGCTGCTAAAGGCTGATTAGAATAAATGCCGTGCAGCTGCCTTGCTGCACGGCCAGAGAGCAGGTAAATATCTTAATTTCCTAAAGCCTAGCAACGGGGAATGCGGTCCGCCAGTGGCGTCCCCGTTGCTAGGGTCCGTGCGGCTCAGCGCGCCCGGCGTCTAGCGTTGCTAGGGAGCCGGCGGCTGTACGCGCATGGCGTCTCTAGTTGCTAGGCGCCGGGCCGCGCAGACAAGCGGACCCCGGCGCCTAACAGTAACCCCCCCTTGAGGAGGGGTCAAGGAACCCCTAAAGCCAGGTTTCTGAGGAAATTCCCGAAAAAATGCCCTCTTGAGCCTCGGGGCATGAAGATCCTTATCCAGGACCCAAGACCTTTCCTCCGGACCATAGCCTTTCCAGTGAACTAGAAAATACAGCCGACCCCGGGACAATTTGGAATCGAGAACCTTCTCTACCAAGAACTCCTGTTGTCCCTGTACATCCACTGGAGATCTACCCTGAGAGATCTTCCGAGGAAATCTACTGGAAGAAACGTATTGTTTCAACAGGGAACAATGAAACGTATTTCCAATCCTGAGAGATCTTGGTAAACGTAACCGAAAGGCAACTGGGTTGACTCTTTTAATAATAAGAAATGGCCCAATAAATTTGGGTCCCAGTCTAGTCGAGGATTGTCGAAGCCTGATGTTGCGAGTCGACAACCACACCCTATCTCCCACCTTAAAAGTGCAAGGACGTCGGAGCCTGTCAGAAAATTTCTTCTCTCGAAAGGCCGCTTTTCTGAGAGCAAGGTGCACCTTTTTCCAAATGGCTCTGAGATGGGAGGTTAAGGTTAGCGAGGAGACTGAGGAATGATGAAAAAAAGAATTAGCTCTGAGGTGAAAACCAAAAACTGAAAAGAATGGAGACTCTTTAGTGGAGGAATGACAAGAATTATTGTAAGCAAATTCAGCCAACGGAAGAAACTCGGACCAATCATTCTGGAGTTTGGCTGAATACAAGCGCAAATATTGTTTCAATGATTGGTTAACTCGTTCGGTTTGCCCGTTGGATTGTGGGTGGTAACCGGATGTTAACGACAATTTCATCTTCAATGAGGCACAAAAACATTTCCAGAATTGTGCGATGAATTGTGGACCCCGATCAGAAACAATATCAGTAGGCAACCCATGAAGCCTGAATACATGGCGGAGAAACAAAACTGCCAAATCTTGGGCAGAAGGCAATCGGGGAAGAGCAATAAAATGAGCCATTTTACTAAAACGGTCCACTACCACCCATATGACTCGGAATCCTGCTGAAAGGGGAAGGTCAACCACAAAATCCATGGAAATATGAGACCACGGCCTGAGAGGAACATTTAAGGGCATAAGTTGCCCGATGGGCAAGGAACGGGGAACCTTATGCTGTGCACAAACCTGACATGAATAAACAAATTCCTTGACGTCTTTAGAAAGACCAGGCCACCATACTGAGCGAGAGACTAACTCCAATGTCTTAGAGACTCCTGGATGCCCTGAAACTTTGTTATCATGGAATTCCGTTAAAACAGTAGCTCTCAAAAACTCAGGGACGTAAAGACGACCAGCAGGAGTAATTCTAGGAGCTTGGTGTTGAAGCTGTTTTAACTGGGTAAATAAATCTTGTGTGAGACCCGCCCAGATGACCGAAGATGGAAGTATGGGGGTAACAGGATTGTTATTGTGAACCGGAAGAAAGCTACGTGACAGGGCATCAGCCTTAGTATTCTTGGAACCAGGCCTGAAAGTGATTATAAATTTGAAACGCGTAAAAAATAATGCCCAACGTGCCTGCCGGGCATTAAGCCGCTTAGCCGATTCAATGTATTGCAGGTTCTTATGGTCAGTCAATACCGAAATAGTATGTTTTGCTCCCTCCAGCCAATGCCTCCACTCCTCGAAAGCCCACTTTACCGCCAGTAACTCCCGATTACCAACGTCATAGTTGGATTCAGCGGAGGAGAATTTCCTGGACATAAAGGCACAAGGATGTAACTCCAGAGACTCCGGATCCTTTTGAGAAAGGATAGCCCCCACTCCAACCTCCGAGGCATCAACCTCCACCACAAAGGGCAATTCCGGATTAGGATGTCTGAGGACTGGAGCCGAGACAAAGGCTTGTTTCAAGGCCCGGAAGGACAACTCAGCTTCACGCGACCAGTTGGTAGGATCCGCTCCTTTCTTTGTCAGAGCTACAATGGGAGCAACCAGGTCAGAAAAAGAATGAATGAACCTCCTATAATAATTCGCAAACCCTAAAAAGCGCTGAATTGCTTTTAAATTGGTGGGTTGCGCCCAACTAAGGATGGCCTGGAGTTTTTTTGGTTCCATGGAAAATCCCTGAGGGGAAATTATGTACCCTAAAAAAGATACTTCCGTGACATGAAACTCACACTTCTCCAGCTTGGCATATAAATGATTCTCACGTAACTTTTGAAGAACCAGACGCACCTGGGTAACATGTTGTTCTATTGATTCAGAAAAAATCAGGATGTCGTCTAAGTAAACGACCACGAATTTCCCTAGGAAGTCACGGAGCACATCGCTAATGAGGTCTTGAAAAACTGCCGGAGCATTGGACAGGCCGAACGGCATCACCAGGTATTCGTAGAGACCCGACTGAGTACTGAAGGCCGTTTTCCACTCATCTCCAGATTTAATTCGGATGAGGTTGTACGCTCCTCTAAGGTCAATTTTAGAAAAAATCATAGCAGAACGTAACTGATCAAAGAGTACAGAAATCAACGGCAAAGGATAGGTGTTTTTAACTGAGATCTTATTCAGGGCTCTAAAATCAATGCAAGGTCTAAGCGAGCCATCCTTTTTCTCCACAAAGAAGAAGCCTGCACTTAAAGGAGATTTTGATGGTCTAATAAATCCTTTCTCAAGGCTCTCCTTTACATAATCATTCATAGCCGCAGTTTCTGGCCCGGATAATGCATATAATCTTCCCTTTGGCAATGCGGCACCAGGAATTAACTCAATAGCACAATCATAAGGCCGATGGGGAGGCAGAATGTCTGCACTGCCTTTGGAGAAAACATCAGCAAACTCCTGGTATTCCACCGGAATGAGTTCTGGAATGATAGCTGCTACTCTGACTGGAAACGTGATACATTCCTTATCACAAAAAGTACCCCATTGTGAAATCTCCCCCGACCGCCAATCAATGGTGGGATTATGAAAGGCCAGCCAAGGGTGACCCAGAACAACTGGAACTGCTGGGCAATGTGTAAGAAAGAACTCGATTTTCTCGGAATGTAGAGCTCCTACTGTAAGTAGTACAGGGGGTGTATGGAGAGAAATAATCCCATTAGACAGCGGACTCCCATCTAAGCCATGCATGGTGACACACCTACCCAAAGGTAACTGAGGAATGCCTAAGGCCTTAGCCCAAGTTAAATCCATAAAGTTTCCTGCAGCTCCACTGTCAACAAAAGCCGACACCGAAGAACTGAGGCTGCCAAAGGAAACTTTAACTGGGACTAAAAGGGAGTTATTCGAGGAGATAAGCTGCAGACCTAGGTGAACCCCCTCACAATTCACCTGGTCAAAGCGTTTCCCGACTTGTTCGGACAATTACGAGCAAAATGTCCCTTACCCCCACAGTACAGACAAAGACCAGAATTTTGCCTTCTGGCTCTTTCTTCAGGAGACAGCCGGGAGAGACCCATCTGCATGGGCTCCTCTACGTCTTCAGGAATGGAATATACACACGGACTTGACCTTACAGGTGCTCCTTTTTCAGCCCTCCGCTCTCTGAGACAACGATCAATCTTAATAGAAAGCTCCATGAGTTTATCGAGAGTCTCAGGAGCGGGGTACTGAAGGAGACTGTATTTTATAGACTCTGATAAGCCGAGGCGAAACTGACTGCGCAGGGCTGGGTCATTCCAGCCACAGTCGTTCGACCAACGGCGAAACTCCGTACAATAAACCTCTGCAGGATTTCTACCCTGTCTGAGAGCGCGCAACTGACTTTCAGCGGACGCCTCTCTATCAGGGTCATCATACAAGAGCCCTAAAGACTCAAAAAAAGCGTCAACTGACAACAATGCCGGATCCTCTGCTCTTAAACCAAATGCCCAGGTCTGAGGATCCCCCTGGAGCAAAGAAATAATAATCCCGACCTGCTGAGATTCAGTACCCGAGGAAGTCGGTCTTAAACGAAAATAAAGTTTACAGGATTCTTTAAAATTAAAAAACTCTTTTCTATCACCAGAAAAACGGTCAGGCAAATGCATCTTTGGTTCAGGGACTACCCTTGGGGAAGCTCGCAAAAGATCTTCCTGCAACTTCACCCGAAGAGAAAGATCCTGAACCATCTGAGTAAGTTCTTGAATCTGGCTGACTAAGAGCTGACCAGGATTTGGCCCTAAACCTGTTGGATTCATGAGGCCGATAAACTCTCACAAAACTGAATGAGAAAAAAATTAAACCCCCGTTTAATTTTAAGTTTTGGTATGGCCGGTAATAATGTTATGATTCCAGCACTCTGGTCAGAGGAGATCTTATGGCAAGGACCGGAGCACTGGAACGGAATGCTGGGGAAGGGAGCAGGACAGGAAAATAGCCCCTGGCGCCCTAACTCTGTTGTCTCACCCGTGTTGTCAGAAATCCCCTGCGAGACTATGGTTTCTTGAGCCCTTGGCAGCCGCGTTTGAAGGGCGGATTATGTCTGCCCAAATTCGATGCCTCCCGGTCTTAATGAGAGACAAAGGGAAACCCGAGACAGGGTGATAACAAGAGGCCCTCTAACTAAACAACCAGGCCAGGGGCTAAGCAAACTCAAAACTATAATATGTGCGGAGAAACCGCCAGGGAAAAGGACAACCAAAATATCCACTTGTCCAATTCTCCTACCCGGCACCGCCGAGTACCAGAGAGAACTTGTGGAAGCGGAACCCTCCGCAAATGCTCCAAACACAAAATATAAAAGGTAAAGCGGCTGAGCCGCAACACACAGCAGAGCCGCAACTCACGAACACCACTGGATATAAAACGGTGATCAGTCAGGACTCCAGGGAACCAAACGACCTCTTGGGATGAGATGACAACTCCCGAATACCGGACTTCTGAGGACTGGAATGACCGGATACAGCAGGACTGGAAACAGACTCTCAGCAAACAAAGGCAGCATGCAGGAAGCTATTACCGGCGTCTGTGAGAAGCCCTGGGAGTGTATTTAACAAGGAGTCCTCCAATCAGCTGCTAAAGGCTGATTAGAATAAATGCCGTGCAGCTGCCTTGCTGCACGGCCAGAGAGCAGGTGAATATCTTAATTTCCTAAAGCCTAGCAACGGGGAACGCGGTCCGCCAGTGGCGTCCCCGTTGCTAGGGTCCGTGCGGCTCAGCGCGCCCGGCGTCTAGCGTTGCTAGGGAGCCGGCGGCTGTACGCGCACGGCATCTCTAGTTGCTAGGCGCCGGGCCGCGCAGACAAGCGGACCCCGGCGCCTAACAGCTAAAGGGTATGGTACTAATCCTGACTTACTCTGACCTTGAGGTACTTGTGAGCACACACAGCATTCTGTCAGGTTTAAGACCTTACCCACTAGTGAGTGGTAATCACTCAACGGATGGTGGTCCATGTTTATATTAAGGTTGGACTGGCATCTCTGGATGCACCCATCCTCTACTATATTCTCAGAATTCCTACAAATACAATATTCATCAGAAAATAACCTTTCACGGTGCCTCTGAGCTCCCTGACTACCAGAGCGCTTACTGATGCCAGCCTTTACTAGAGTGATGTGCTGCTCCTGAGATCCTACAAATTCATACTCGCCATCAGAACCCATTCCAGATCCCTGCTCGACCTCTCTGGGACCCTCACCAAAACAAACTGTCCTGATCAAAACCAGAATTACTAACAGAACCCGAAACGCAGTCTCTTGTGATCGATCCATTTCATTAGGGGAAAAGAGGAAAATAAGAAGGAGAAAAGAAAGGAAAATGCAGGGGGAGGTGAAAAAAGAAAATGGTGCAACAACCGTTCTAGATCTTGTTACTCTCTGTGCTCAGATGCCCTTCAACAGTCCTGCCTCTCAACTTTCCCAGAACAAACACTCCAGTGATACGAGGTTCTCTACACTCTGCTCTTTGTCACGAGTTCTCTCCGGGTCAGCGACCTTCTTGCAGTGGGACGAGTGGACCCAAGTCTCTCTTTCGGCGACCTTCAATGCTGTCGTGCTGATTAACAAGACTTGGTATGGTCCTTCCCACCTGTCTATGAGGCAACCTGAGCGTAAGAAATTTCGAATCATCATATAATCAGGCTCAATGTCATGACAATTACTGTTCGGTAGGTTAGGAATCACCAGCTTTAAATTTCTTTGTTGATTTCTCATCTGCTGGCTCATCCCAACCAAATATTTCACAGTCACTTCATTATTACATTTCAAATCATCCTGGGGGTCTATCATTACATGAGGTTGTCGACCAAAAAGAATTTCAAAGGGTGATAAGTTAAGGGGAGACCTTGGAGTGGTTCTAATGCTGTACAACACTAGTTGCAAAGCTTCTGGCCACGACAATCCAGTTTCAGCCATTAATTTGCTCAGCTTGTTCTTAATAGTGCTGTTCACTCTCTCTACCTTTGCACTTGCCTGTGGACGGTACGGAGTATGCAGCTTGCTATTAATTCCCATCAGTTTGCACATGACCTGAAAGACTTCACCTGTAAAATGGGTACAGCATACAAAGAGTTTTTCCCAGCGCAAAGAACCAGGATATGAAAAAAGAGATTATAAATAAAAAAATCTGTAACCACTTTATTTCAAAAAGTCTTGCTCTTTTATTGTTTTTTTTAAATATTGAGTTAATAAATGATATAAAAATCAAGGACAGTGAAATATATAATTATTAAGATAGAGGGAGTAAGTCGCAGATCAGCGCGTCCTATTCTACTCATATTATCCACAGTGACTTTTATGTACTGGAGACCACCACAATATAGTGGGGTATAAGAACTTCTCCAATCCATCCCTATATGTTATATGTTTGTTTGTTTGTGTGTGTGTCATGTCCCCGTTTACCGGTAATAGGTAGTCACACACTATATATTTCACTGTCCTTGATTTTTATATCATTTATTAACTCAATGGGGGAAATTTACTAAGGTCCCGATTTTGACCGAGATGCCATTTTTTCATCAAAGTGTCATCTCGGGAATTTACTAAGCAATAATCACGGCAGTGATGAGGGCATTCGTAATTTTTTGGAAGTCCAACAAAAAAAGTACGAATGAATACACCATCGGTCAAAACGCGGCTGTTTAAGTATGAATCTCGGTAATTTACTAAGAAGTGCAAAGCAAAAAACAAACAAACACTGCCGTGAAAAATTACAACTCGTAAAAAAGTGCTAAAAAAAAACAGACCTGCTTTTTTAATCCGTGATTGTATAGGCATGCAGGGATCCATGAGATCCGTGCATGTATATCAGTGGGAAGGGGTGGGAAAGTGGTTATTTTCTTTAAAAAAATTGCGTGGGGTCCCCCCTCCTAAGCATAACCAGCCTCGGGCTCTTTGAGCCGATCCTGTTTGCAGAAATATGGGGGAAAAATTGACAGGGGTTCCCCCATATTTAAGCAACCAGCATCGGGCTCTGCGCCTGGTCCTGGTTCCAAAAATACGGGGGACAAAAAGAGTAGGGGTCCCCCGTATTTTTAAAACCAGCACCGGGCTCCACTAGCTGGACAGATAATGCCACAGCCGGGGGTCACTTTGATATAGTGCCCTGCGGCCGTGGCATCAAAAATCCAACTAGTCACCCCTGGCCGGGGTACTCTGGGGGAGTGGGGACCCCTTCAATCAAGGGGTCCCCCCCCCAGCCACCCAAGGGCCAGGGGTGAAGCCCGAGGCTGTCCCCCCCCCATCCAATGGGCTGCGGATGGGGAGGCTGATAGCCTTTTGTGATAATGAAAAGATATTGTTTTTAGTAGCAGTACTACAAGGCCCAGCAAGCCTCCCCCGCATGCTGGTACTTGGAGAACCACAAGTACCAGCATGCGACGGAAAAACGGGCCCGCTGGTACCTGTAGTACTACTACTAAAAAAATACCCAAAAAAAGACAAGACACACACACCGTGAAAGTAAAGATTTATTACATACATGCACACAAACATACATACATACTTACCTTATGTTTACACTCAGGTCGGTCCTCTTCTCCAGTAGAATCCAAGGGGTACCTGTTGAATAAATTCTACTCACCAGATCGCGGGTCCCAGGGTCCTCGGGGCATCCATTTGTAATCCACGTACTTGCATAAAATAAGAAAACGGAAAGCCGAGCCACGAACTGAAAGGGGCCCCATGTTTTCACATGGGACTCCTTACCCCGAATGCCAGAAACCCACTCTGACTTCTCTCTAAGTGGGTTTCTTCAGCCAATCAGGGAGTGCCACGTTGTAGCACTCTCCTGATCGGCTGTGTGCTCCTGTCCTAACTGACAGGCGGCACACGGCAGTGTTACAATGTAGCGCCTATGCGCTCCATTGTAACCAATGGTGGGAACTTTCTGCCCTGCGGTTGACCTAAAGTGACGTCACCGCTGAGCAGAAAGTTCCCACCATTGGTTACAATGGAGCGCATAGGCGCTACATTGTAACACTGCCGTGTGCCGCCTGTCAGACAGTACAGGAGCACACAGCCGATCAGGAGAGTGCTACAACGTAGCGCTCCCTGATTGGCTGAAGAAACCCACTTAGACATCAGTCAGAGTGGGTTTCTGGCATTCGGGGAAAGGAGTCCCATGTGAAAACATGGGGCCCCTTTCAGTTCGTGGCTCGGCTTTCCGTTTTCTTATTTTATGCAAGTACGTGGATTACAAATGGATGCCCCGAGGACCCTGGGACCCGCGATCTGGTGAGTAGAATTTATTCAACAGGTACCCCTTGGATTCTACTGGAGAAGAGGACCGACCTGCGTGTGAACATAAGGTAAGTATGTATGTACGTTTGTGTGCATGTATGTAATAAATCTTTACTTTCACGGTGTGTGTGTCTTGTCTTTTTTTGGGTATTTTTTTAGTAGTAGTACTACAGGTACCAGCGGGCCCGTTTTTCCGTCGCATGCTGGTACTTGTGGTTCTCCAAGTACCAGCATGCGGGGGAGGCTTGCTGGGCCTTGTAGTACTGCTACTAAAAACAATATCTTTTCATTATCACAAAAGGCTATCAGCCTCCCCATCCGCAGCCCATTGGATGGGGGGGGGCAGCCTCGGGCTTCACCCCTGGCCCTTGGGTGGCTGGGGGGGGACCCCTTGATTTTAGGGGTCCCCACTCCCCCAGGGTACCCCGGCCAGGGGTGACTAGTTGGATTTTTGATGCCACGGCCGCAGGGCACTATATCAAAGTGACCCCCGGCTGTGGCATTATCTGTCCAGCTAGTGGAGCCCGGTGCTGGTTTTAAAAATACGGGGGACCCCTACTCTTTTTGTCCCCCGTATTTTTGGAACCAGGACCAGGCGCAGAGCCCGATGCTGGTTGCTTAAATATGGGGGAACCCCTGTCATTTTTTCCCCCATATTTTTGCAACCAGGATCGGCTCAAAGAGCCCGAGGCTGGTTATGCTTAGGAGGGGGGACCCCACGCAATTTTTTATTTTTATTTTACAGTGTTTAATTAAAAAAAAAAAAAATTGAACCCCAGCACGGATCACACAGATCCGGCCGAGATTAATTGTAAAAAAGTCGGCAGTATTTTGCTAATCACTGCCGTAAAAAACACAAAAAAAACACGAATGACATCGACATCGGAAGAAAAGAAAAACCCGAATACGACAGCTTAGTAAATCCATCGTAACAAATTCAAAAAGTTGCAGTTTTACACTTTCGATGTCATTCGTGATTGAACTTTGACCTGAAACGGGAAAATACGAATCTTAGTAAATTTACCCCAATATTTTTAAAAAAAACAATAAAAGAGCAAGACTTTTTGAAATAAAGTGGTTACAGATTTTTTATTTATAATCTTTTTTCATATCCTGGTTCTTTGCGCTGGGAAAAACTCTTTGTATGCTGTATCCTCTATAGCGGAGCAAGGTAGTAGCCCCGCCTCCTTCAGCTGCATTGTCCAGGATCAACCCATTCCTCCACTATAGCGCAGTACCCAAACCTTTTTTTGTGTTGTAAAATGGGTACCCCTGTCACTTTCAATTATTCTAGGGATACCATATCTACACACAAATTCCTGCACAATTTTCTTTGCAGTGAACGTAGCAGTATTTGTGGCAGCAGGGAACGCTTCTACCCAGTTGGAAAATACATCAATACAAACTAACACATATTTCAAATTCCTACAGGGTGGTAACTGTATGAAGTCGATTTGTATTACCTGAAAAGGTCCGTCTGTAGGAGGGATATGGGATGGCTCTGTTGGTATTGTCTTTCCAATTTTCTTCCTCAAGCAAGTAAAGCATGTCATTGCTCTCTTACCTGCATGAGAAGAGAATCCTGGCGCACACCAGTAGGCTCTTACCAATTTGCACATAGCCTCTTTGCCCAGATGAGTCAGACCGTGTGCCACCTCAGCTTGACTTGGAAGGTATGCTCTGGGGGCTACTGGCTTACCGTGTCCACAGTCCTGAGGACTCCTGGCCATACCCCTTTGCCCTCCAGACTGCCTTTTCCTGTAGGGAACACAAATTTTTCGTTTTAATTTACTATCGTGTGTTATCAGTTGTGTGAAGTAGACTGTTTCTGGATGAGAGGAGAGAGGGGAAAAAATACATTAAAAAAAAGAAAATGTCAGGTTTGGCATTCACCAACAGGCTGCCACACCATCATGCATATCAGTGTCTGTGCACAGTCTCCCTTCACCAGTATTCTCATTCTCCACCCTTTGTGCATGACCAGGCACACTGCATTAATACTGGTGTCCTTATGTCCTTATGCTGGTGAGATATACTGGATTTGGGCAGAGCTCTGAAGTACCGAGTAAGCATGTGGCGTTTGAACTGTGATCGGGTCCATGTATTGTACCCTCCTGTTGGTGAACGTAAGAGATGAGGAGGAAACTTTGAAGGAAAATCACATAGAGGTTAGTAACAGATAAGTTTGTAGCGGCAAAGAGGATTTTTATAAAATTTTGACAACTGGATTGGGCACTATGGAGAAGTGATTCTCTACTGTCTATACCCCTAAAAAAAATATATCTACTGGGACTATCCCAGCCATCAATCCAGTGTCCTGTCCATCCTAAGTTCATAGGGAACCCGGTATCTGTGAGATAATTTTCTCTACCTGTGATGGACATGCATCTAGAACAGTGAAATGCAATATTAGTCTTCGTGGGTATCCAACATACTTTGTGCTTCCTGGGCGGGAGCACGCAATATGTATACCATCTCTAACAAAACTCCTATTATGTTAATCAGGGGCCATTTCTGCTAGAGAAAGAAGCAAAAGTTTAGAGGCCTCCTCTTAACCCCAGCAAGTTCTGTCAAAAGGGTAAAGTTGCATTTATTGTATTCTTCCCATTAACCGAATCTGTGTTTTCTATATGGCTCGTGATTCCTTATTATATGTCCCTTGATCCCGTCTATGTGTTTTAATACTGTGGCTTGTGTTCTCTGTCTAGGGGTCTATATTGACTATGTGTTCTACTATACCTACAATCTCTGGCAAAATGCCCTTCCTTTTTACAAATGTAACATATTCTAGGTCTATTCCAAACAGCAGGGGTCTGGGATTTTGGCTGATGGGGTTTTACTGTAAGAGCCTGTAGTCTTATCAGCTTCTCCTTCTGTTGTTTTCTGCGCCTAGCAATATTCTTGTGGTGTTCAATTGCACACTCTCTAAAACAAGCTACTGTGACCCTTCTCCAATTAGGAAAAGATGTTTGTACCCTGTCCCTTACTGTCTTATTGAGTCCGTCCATTAGCACAGAGACAGCCACCTCCCTGTAATTCGCATCGTTCCCTGTATCTGATACCCCAATGTATCTATCCATTATTTGCAGGGCCCAATGAAAATATTCAGATGTCATTTCATTTTCCCTCTGTTTTATGGAGACAATTCTTCTCCACTTAACAGTAATGGGGAAACACAACTCTAGTTGCCTATTAATTCGTTCTATATTCTCCTGCTTGTTTCCGTCAGTCATAGGACTATCCGACTCTAACCTACAATCAGTGATACATTTTTGGGTGTCAATATTAGGGGGTAGGCATGCTTTTATAAGTATCCGCCAATCTTTATTAGCTGGTTCATAAGCATTACCTAGATCTCTGATAAACTTCTGACATCTGGCTAAATACTTCCGGGGATCGGGGAATTCTGAAATGATTGACCGCAGCTCAGCTCTGGACCACGGGCAATACATTGCATTATTCCTGGTGAGGATTACTCCCTGACTATCTGTTCCCCCATTGGGAGTTACTATTTCCAAGACAGGATGTAATCCTACCATTCCGTTCCTAATCTGTTTACTGTAGGGTGTTGTTGTGCAATGACCTGTCTCACACTTACCAGTAGCTGTGACCTCACCAGTTCTTTCAGTGGGGAACACTGTTACTGCTCTAACTGGATGGACAGTCCCCACCTGAGTTTCCTGCAAGGCGACTGCCTGAATGAGAGCTGCGATTTGGCTGGGTCCTTCATCTTCCTGTGACCTATAACCTTGGAGAGAGTTCAAAACAGGATACAACTTGCAAAGGTTAGGGTTAATACATTGCTCTTGCATACTACTATCATTTACAGATGTACCATTGATTGTAGCCATCTTTTTCCCTTCGACCTGTGTCGGTAATGGTGTGTTCGTGTCCTCATTCCTGCTAGGTTTGGAACCTGCTTTGCGGGTTTGTTCCCTTTGCATTTCCCCCTCTTGTTGCCATAATTTTAAACAATCGTTAGGTCTAATCCTTTGTTTTCTGGATTTAAGAAGACATATTTTACTGCTTACATTCTGCAGTACCTCTGGTTCAAAGCTGCCCACCTTAGGGAATGGTACCCTATCTTTGTCAGTCATACGTATCCATTCGTCACAATAAACTTCAGCGTGTGGACCATATTTCCCACACATAATAAACCTCGCTGACCCCTTGGTCTTCAGCCTGAACCCTGGCTAAACTTCCCTTAGTTGAGCAACTGGCTCCCATAATTGTGGGCCTTTTCCCACAAACACCACAATACTCAATATAAGGTGACGGTGAAAGTTCTCCGAGCGCTTTCACCCACTCTCGCCCACGTTGGCTAGTACTACCATACACTGTCGATAGCGAAGGCGATGTACCCAACCTAGTGCCCCTATTGACCTATATTTACTGGAAGTTTTTAGGAATAACTTACCCTTTCCAGTAAAGTATCTGTCGTTGGAGATTTTCCTGAGAGAGACCAGCAAAAACTCCCTATGCACTTTTTTATACAGAAATCACGCTTGCTGTATACAGCGCTAATGATACCGCGATTTTACGCAAAAAGCTCGTAAAAGGAATATCAAATTGCACTATATATCACACCCACAAACGCGCGGTCCAATCGCACAGCGTATAGGTACTTGTTACTTATCTGCCGTACGACCACTGGAATCGAATCACAAGCTGCGAAACATCAGCAGGAGCGTATCAAAAAACGATATGGGTCACAATTCACAATTCCCTACCATGCTCCTGTGTAAGTCTCCTCACGACTTACGTATTCCAAATCTTATACTAACGTGAGTCAGCCGCCTCACGCCACCAAGCCTCCACTCACTTGGTGTACCGAACGACGAGATCCCGAATTCCAGGGTTCGAATCCACTCACTCCTACGTTCGCTCACTCAAATACACTTTGTTTTGTTTTTTCTGTACAGAAAATGTTAATTCATTCAGATTGGCAGCTTTACCCCCAGAGGCAATACAGTTTAAACAAAAGTTTTATACTAATCTGCTTTAGAAACCGGGTCATTTTGTGCTATTGTAGCATGGCTACTGTCCCACCTTTGAACTAAACGACACTATTGTGTAATTTGTACTTAGCGCCCGCACTCTTACACACTTTGCGTAAACACGCGACCGTGCGTGTCTTTTACGCTGCGTGCGCAGTCCTGTACTTTGTCCAAAACACGTGTACAAAACCCTGCGTCCGCAATAAATCAAATCACACAGCTCTATAAATGTGAACAATACTAATTACTATTGCCCACTAGACACAACTTGTTCTGTATAAACTTTTATGCAGACCTGCGTTTGTGTCTTTTACACTTACTTCCTTAAAAAAAAAATTTATTTTAGTTTTAACTATATAGCAACAAATGTATCCGGTTTCACACAGATCTAAATGAATCTAGCAATAATCAATAATTTAAATATGATTCAGATTGGATAGCTATCTTGCAGAACATACACTAATATAAATATACACATAATTATAATAATGTTATATATATGTACCATTCACTGGTCTCCTATGAGACACCTTACCTCTTATTTGCATATCAAAGCTATTTGCTTTTCACTGAGTTACAGTTACACAGGTTAATTTGCATTTTAATTGCTATCCTCCCTAGTAAGCAGATTCTACAAGTTTTGGAAGGAAAAGAAAAAAACAAAAACCAACTCTTTCTTTCCTTTTTCTATCTGTGTGCAACTCCCCACTTGATGTAAAGTAATTACGCACAGAGAAGAAGGAAAGAGAAAAAAAAAACTTATCTCACCATTTACTCTCACTAGGCGCAATTGAAACTATTTGTAATTGACTATGGCATAGGTTAAATAAATGCATTGATAACTCATAAATGGTGCTTGATGTGACCAAGGAAACTGATTGCTCTGAGCAGACAGAAAATCAGCTATTTAGAAAATGACCTTCCTAAAATGGCCACTGCTCCTCCCCTTTCCACATTCATGAGGTTTACAGAAGATGGTGGACAGGCCATGTGGTTAGTCCAAAATGGAGGACAGACCATGCGGCTTCCTTTGTCACAAAGAAATCACACATTATACAAGCACCAGAAGTTATTTTAGGCCTGCGTTTAAAAAAAAAAAAAAAATTATCAAGGCTATGCAGCAACTTTTAAATGTACTTTTAAATCTACTTAACAGATAAACAATCCAATCTGAATCAAACACAATATTACTTATTTGAGCTTTGTTTTGCAACAATGTGAAAGGGTATGCAAAGTATCGGTGCACTTTTGTGTACGCTTTTTTTCACCAAAAAAATTCACAGATTTTTAAATAGCTTTTTTCCTGTGTTTTACGGGTTCTACCAGCACCTCTGCAGACCATACAGAGCAGACGTCATCTAATCAGCACACAAGTAGGGTTTTCAGTGTATCCATCGACCAAGAAAAGGTTACGTAGTATACCTTCTTTCCGCCCTTTGCTGATAGATTAAGTCTGCTGTGACCTGTTAGGCTGTGAGTATGTGGAAATCGGACGATGCCCCCAATTGTAAATGCTGATTTACATACAGGACTAAAAGCAACACTTTAAAAAGACATTTCATACACTTTAAATGGAGCCGCTGCGGCCGCTATACTTAATCCTCAACCTACGTACTTATTACACCATTAGCGTACAGAGTCCCGTACCGTGTACGGACTTTGCGTACAAATGCCGTGCTGGCTGTACAAAGTACACTCAGTGCGTACACACCCAAAGATACACCGTGAACCCTTAGCAGATATGCATGCGATAGTAATACACTTTAAACCTTAGCAGGAAAAGGAAAACACGACACCAGATTGTATTTAAAATGCCGGGTTCCGACACCACAACATATTATTACTAAAAGGGGGTTACAGTAACAAAGCAATACAATACAAAGAATAATGGCTACAGTCAATGGTACATACTTGTTTGGTTTTCGCCGCGCTACCCAGTCTGGTCCTCGGTCATCTGGATAGATAACTTTTAGAGTCTTGTGTGTCCAGGCCTGCAGCTGGCTCCTTTTATACAATCTTCCAAAACTTAACCCAATGCATACTGTAATCTCTTTGTCCATTGGACACAGGGATGGTCATTTACAGTACAGGAGGTCATAGATTGGTTTGAATAGGTGGGTGATGTCTGTTCCAGATGCACTTGTGGGTGGTCTCCTCTGGGTTCCTGCCGCATACCTAATGTACAGTAAATACAGTTTATATCTATATTCTGCTCCTGCACATAACTATTCGCAGGAACGTGCGATCTTCTGAAAACCAACACCGGAATATTACCCTTAAAATACCCTACAGCTGGATACCAAACACCACCTTATAACCTTGTTCTGTCCCCTCCTATCCTGTAAAGGTGACTCCCTTTGTTCTGATACCATTTAAACTGTTGTAACTTGCTGGTGTGGTGCAGGGAGACTATGTGTACATTGTGCACTATTTGGATTAATTATGTAATGTGTTTTGATAGCTTTTCCATGCATCCACAAACTACCGTAAATACTCATACCACGCGCTAATGCGCAGGACCGCGGGAGCGACCATACGCAAACTGCGAATATGCGCACGCACAGCAGAACAAGTACACGCACGGAGGCCATCTGTGTGTAGTTTGTACGTGATGTGTGTACTGCAATATTTTTCGACTTTGACAACTGTCATTTAAGAAAATTAGATGTATATACTGTATTAGTGGTCTCGATTTTCTGCAAACTAAAAGAATCCAAGACAGATCACTATTTTAACAAACCTTAATTGCTAAGCTCATGCATGTCATAAAGAGTTAACTATAGAATACCATCAGGTTTCACTTAATAATTTCTGGAATGACAGCGGGTTCTCTATTCACTTGGATGAGATCACATACGGTAGGTAGCATCATATTTCCCTTTCTGTGAGGATGCAGAATGAAATAACCTCTTAAATGACAGTGGATCCTCTATTCATTGTGATGAGATCACATAGGTATCTTTACATCCTTTCTACTATGAGGATGCAGAACTGAATAATCTAACAATGTTTCAAATGACAGTGGATTCTCTATTCAGCGTGATGAGACCACATTGGTATCGTAACATCTTCTTCATTACAAGGATGCTGAATTGAAAACTCCACAATTGACTAGTCTTCCCATACTGGGTAACTGACGGTTGACGCTCAGAACCTAATTTGTTCCTATGACTTTGTTGTTCTCCCATTGGTTGAGCAAATTTTGAATCCACAGGCTCACCTATTTAAACTTGGCGGACCCGTCTCTTGGGTCGGCTCCATGACTATGCTATGGGCGAAATGCGCATTGGAGTAATGCTCCAGGGGCCCACGTTAGTACATTGAATCACTACACTATTGTTACTCATGCCCAATTACAGGTTTCTGTGAATGTGATTACAAATTTATTAAAGATAGCCAATGTAGCAGAATAAGAGTTACAGTTGGTACCTGGACTACTAGTGTGGGAGACAGCAGCACATGCTGCAAGATTCTAGCATTACTGAACTGAATACACTCTGGGAAAAGGGGATTAAAACCTCGGCTAATATGCAGTGATTTATCAGTATTAAGTAAGACATCACAGTGACTGACTGATTTGTATTGATGTGCCATGCAATCAATAATTATATAGGAATGATATGTGAGACTATCTACTTAATGCATAATAAGTATTGAGTGTGATATATGAGCAGCACACTTCTGGACTAAATAGCCATGAATCTGAAACATTGTATGTGAATAGCTTTCAGTTACTATTGTAACCAAAATTATTAAAACACAGGATACCAATAACACAGGCTAACGGCACATGTGCCTGCTGTGGAAATGAAAAGCCTGTTACACTAGTTTCCAACAACTATTGTAATAAAGAATGACTAAATGTCACATATAAACTGGTAGGTTACATCAGCTGAAGCAATTAATCAGGCTGAAACATATTATTAGCAGAGCTGAAAGAAAAATCGATGTTGCTGTAGGCTGAAATAGTCCTTTCCAGACTACAGCAGAATATAATTTCTTCTTGTATTAAGGTGCAATAATCTCATGACCAACACTTGAAATATTGGGAACTTGGCTTTATATTGTTTAAAATCCTAAAGATAACTAGTGGTCTCCACTAAAACTCCACAACAATAATTTAAGCATCAAGTAAAAGTTGCAAACTAAATAATTGTGACTGCTTCTAAGGGATCTAGTAAACTACCACTGTGAATTAATCACTCTGATAATATATATATAGTTTTTAAATCACGTAGTTTTTTTATTGAAATTTTTCAAGGACAGAACATAAAAAACGTAAACAATAGCTAAAACATAACGTGCCATCAATAAAAAGAATGTGCTAAAAGACCAGATCTATATGTGTGGGTCTGTGGTTTCGCTGTATAACACTATGTCAAGGGATGTAAAACCTCAGTAATTACGTACAGACAGTGTGTCAATAGCTACAGCTGTCTGTAACACATCAGTGCGGTGCGAACGGTCTTGGACAGGTATCAGAATAGGTGTTCATAATCTCTTCATACAGTTAGGGTACTTAGACATTTAATTCAGGTCTGCCCAGTCTAGGGCTGCACCATCCACTCCACTTCTCATATCTAGTAATGGAACCACGTGATTTCAGCATATGTCGCTCGTGCCTGGCCACATCATTAACCAGCGCCCCCCAGTGGTATATGTTAGGTGAGTCAGTTGAGAACCAGGCTCTTGCTATAATAACTTTAGCTAAGGTAGTGAGGCAGAGAACATATTTATATATTGTGCCTGAATATGTCTCTTCAAGATCAAGGCCAAATATGCATATACTAGGATTCAAAGCAGGAAGGGAAGGAGTAGTTAAAATTATATCCTGCCACCCACCCTCCCAGAAGGAAGAGATCATAGGGCACTCCCAGAGTAGGTGCTAAAACCCAGTACCTGCAGCTTGACATTTTGGACAAAAGGAATTGTCTCTGAGACCAGCCCTTTGCATGGACACAGGAGTACGGTAATTACTATGTAAAACATAAAAAAAACCTGCCTATATCTAATACAAGGAGTAGTATATTTGATAGACCCAAGTATTTGGAGCCATATTGGGGACTGGTGCAGAACATATAAAAATTTAGGTTGCATCACCATTTTAAATAGATTGACACGGCCCAATACAGATAGAGGCAATTTTCTCCAGGCATGAGCTCTCTCCTTAAAGATCAGCATAATTGGATCAATATTTAGGGTCACATAATCTGTGGCTCTTGGTGTGATCCAAATACCAAGGTACCTGAACCGTAATGTCCATTGCATAGGGTGACCCTCACGTATATATTCAGGAAAGTGACTGGAGATGGGAAGAATATACGACTTACCCCAATTAATCAGCAGGCCCGAAAAGGTACCAAACTTATCAACTATTCAAAACATAGTTTGCAATGAGTCTCCAGAGTCCTGCAGGAAGAGGAGCATATCGTCTGCATAAAGAGCCACCACATCCTCAGTATTCCCAATTTTAAGAATTTTAAGTCCCTTAACACCCCGATCAGTGTGCAACAAACCAGCCAATGGTTTTATAGCAATTGCAAATAGTGCAGGAGACAGAGGGCAACCCTACCGGGTGCCCCTCTCCAGGGGAAAGGCTTCTGAAGTAAATCCATTCACCGTCACGCGTGCCACAGGGGAGGAATACAATATTTAATGGAGAAAACAAATAAATCACTCCCCACAAATACCCCCATTCCACCGAGTCGAATGCCTTGGCTGCATCAAGAGACACCACCACTGCATCCGACTCTATTAAATCATACCTCTGAAGGTGGCAGAACCATAGGCGTGCGCACAGGGGGTGCCTGGTGCGCACAGGCACCCCCTAATGTCCAGTACCCCCCTCACACCCGCGGCGCGATCCGATGGTTGGCGGCGGCTCTGCACTCGCACTTCTGAGCAGAGCCGCCTGCGGTTAGCGGTAGCTCAGGAGCGGGTGCAGAGCGTGTTGAGGTGCCGGCACTGCTGGTGGGGCAGACAGTGTATGCTGTCATCAGATGCCCCTTACAAATATGACGACTGCTTCGGGAGGAGGGCTTCTGCGCATGCCCGGCTGCAGCAGCTCCTCCTCCCGTGATCCTTTGCGGAGTCAGCCAGACTCCGGCCACTGCACCACCACTGACCGAGCCAGGACCCTGCTACCCTCCACTACAAGGTTCAGGGATGGACCAGCGCATCAAGCAGTTTCTTTTTGATAAAGTAAGGCAATTTACTTGTATTTAAAAGTGTCTGTGCGTATATATATATATATATATATATATATACACACACACGTGTGTGTGTGTGTGTGTGTGTGTGTGTGTGTGTGTGTGTGTGTATATATATATGTTTATATGTATATACATGTTTATATATATATATATATATATATATATATGTATGTGTGTGTGTGTGTGTTTATTTATTTATTTTTCTTTATTATTAAGTATTTTTATATGTACAGTATGATTTGCTTGCCGGTGATATCTAGGAGGGAACTGATTTCTTGACAGTTGGATATGGGAGTGTTGTCCCATGTGAGCTCTGGCAGGGCAGCTCACATAGCGAAGCGTGTGCGCTGCGCTGCTGCTGGTAATAATCATACCTCCTGCCTGAGTCCGGGGAAGAGAAGCTGCCTGACACTGCGGTCTGAGAGCACGGCCGCAGTCACCCAGCCAACGTGCCCACTCTCGCCTGCTGTCATATTTTCCCCATCCATCCCTACAGCTGTGCTCTTCTTTCCCTCCCACCTTCCCAGAATGGCGGTGTTGGCTTGATGTCATCACGCATGGCATGCTGGGAGCGGTCGCAGGGGAAATAAGACGGTTGGTGCTAAATCCTAGTGGGCTAAAGATTCTCTGACGACTAAACATGTGACGCGCTGGCAGGGTGAGGAGCAAGGTTGGTGGGATAACACTTTAACTATTCACGTCACATCTATTGCCTTTAGTAACCAAAGCGTGGCGAGCGAAGCGAGCCCGCCAGGGTAAAATTAGACTTCCATGTTCAGACATTGCTCCTCCCCCTGGTGTCACACGTCACCTGCTTGTGACGTCAGGGGACCCTTACCCATATAGGTTTTAGACCTAACCGAGAGAAGACGGGTGAGCATCATCTGCACACTGTTGGGTGATGGCACGTAGTATTACACGCGGTCGCATGTCCTATCACCCGGTCTGCAGCCTGATTGCCCCGAAGATGAGACTGATCACCAAGGTTTTCCCGGATTCCGGCCCCAGCAGCACAGCGCAGGAGCTGCAGCAGCAGCACTGACAGGAGGATCTGTGTGCCGGCCCCCGCCGGGGCGAGTGCAGGTGTATACTTGCCCTGGCTCACGCTCACTCTCTCATTCTCTTTCTCCCTCTATCCTGCTTTACCTCTCTCTCTCCTGTCCTCACCTCCCTCACTTTCTCTACCTCTCTCCCATCCATACCTCCCTCTCTCTCTCTCTTCCATCCTCACCTCCCTCTCTCTTTCTCCCTCTCTCCCGTCCTCACATCCCTCTCTCTCCCATCCTCACCTCTCTCTCTCTCTCTCCCGTCCTCACCTTCCATAGCGGCTCTACTGTGGTGTAACATGTACTATGGTGTAATGTGTATAAGCATCGGAATTGTGGTGTAACGTAAATAAGGGGCTCTACACTGGTGTGATATGTAAAAGGGGCTCTACTGGGAGGCATAACATGTATAAGGAGTACCAATGTGCGGCACGCACTATCACGCTTTATAATATTTAGGGGGGGGGGTTAGCAAAGGGAAACTGTTGCCTTGAGATTTGTAAGGTCTAGAACTGGTGTGTGTGTTTTTATATATATATATATATATATAAAAAAATCCCAATGAGGGAGAGGCACTCTCCAAACCATGAAATAAGTCCAAATCAGGTACAACAATGTTTTAATATTCAATGTGATAGCTCCAAATGTCGACGTTTCGATTCTGACACAGAATCTTTCTCAAGACGAGCAATATATAGCAGCATCCAGAGTCATATATATACACACATCGATGCCTAATTCAAAGCCCATATGCAGAAAGTGGACTGGAATAGGACAATATACATAGAGGAATAGACATCCATCATGAAGGTGTTCATTCATAAACAAAACAGCGTGTATGGGGTAAAGACATCCATCACAGGAGGTATTAATTCCCCCAGACTTGAGGAGTCTAAACGTCAGCAAAGGCACTCACGAGCATCAGGACAGGGGCTGTCCTCCCGTGCTTAGTCTCTACACTCCATGTGTGTGCCCTGCCCTGCCATTGCCGACATACGCCAAAAGGACTCCTTGTCCTGCGCCGCTGGAGCAGGACAGAAGACAGTGGTCGCAGGCAGCTGAGCTGAGTCTGCCTGTCTGATTCAGAGTGAGACAGTAGACTTGACCAACCACTCACTGTGTGCTGCAGCCAGGGAAAGAGAGGGGTTCAGGCCAGCTAGGGAAAGGGGGGATACAATTCTGTATAAAAAGAAAAGAAGGATAACAACCTTATTATTTGATATTATATATATATATATGTACAAAAAGAAGCCAGCAGCGCCACAGATAGTATCAAAGGTGTAAACAACAATATTAGGAAAAAGGTGTTCCGAAATAATTAACGAGGAATATATATGTTACCTGGAGGACACTCCCTATAGGCTATTAGGGCGTCAGCTTAAGAACCTCAAAAAACGTATAGGCACTGGTATATATGCCTAGAAATTACAAATTGGTGCAAGAGGATGAGGTGTTTGCAAGCGACCACAGGTGTCAAAATTAATAGTATAAAAACCAGGTGTTTCTATAAAAATATATAAAATTTTAATTTCAGAATACTACACACTAAAAACAAGAGGAGGGTGTTTCATAAAATATAAACAATTTTTCAAAAAAAAAAAAAAATGCAGCCTAATCAATAAAATCTGGTATAAGAATAACAGCGGTGAAATTAAAAAATTTAAAACACATATACCAAGATTATTGAAAAGTACATAAAAACATGAAAAAAAATATGTACAAAGTTTGCAGGATAGAGGTAAAAAAGAGTAAAAAAATTATGAGAGAGGTAGCTTAACTTCAGTATTGGAGGTATGATCAGAGTAGCACCCAACGCGTTTCGTCCCTCATGGACTTCATCAAGATGAATATCCTGCAAACTTTGTACATATTTTTTTTCATGTTTTTATGTACTTTTCAATAATCTTGGTATATGTGTTTTAAATTTTTTAATTTCACCGCTGTTATTCTTATACCAGATTTTATTGATTAGGCTGCATTTTTTTTTTTTTTTTGAAAAATTGTTTATATTTTATGAAACACCCTCCTCTTGTTTTTAGTGTGTAGTATTCTGAAATTAAAATTTTATATATTTTTATAGAAACACCTGGTTTTTATACTATTAATTTTGACACCTGTGGTCGCTTGCAAACACCTCATCCTCTTGCACCAATATATATATATATATATACCGCTCAAAAAAATAAAGGGAACACTAAAATAACACATCCTAGATCTGAATGAATGAAATATTCTTATTAAATACTTTGTTCTTTACATAGTTGAATGTGCTGACAACAAAATCACACAAAAATTATCAATGGAAATCAAATTTATTAACCCATGGAGGTCTGGATTTGGAGTCACACTCAAAATTAAAGTGAAAAAACACACTACAGGCTGATCCTACTTTGATGAAATGTCCTTCAAACAAGTCAAAATGAGGCTCAGTAGTGTGTGTTGCCTCCACGTGCCTGTATGACCTCCCTACAACCCACACAAGTGGCTCAGGTAGTGCAGCTCATCCAGGATGGCACATCAATGTGAGCTGTGGCAAGAAGGTTTGCTGTGTCTGTCAGCGTAGTGTCCAGAGCATGGAGGCGCTACCAGGAGACAGGCCAGTACATCAGGAGACGTGGAGGAGGCTGTAGGAGGGCAACAACCCAGCAGCAGGACCGCAACCTCCGCCTGTGTGCAAGGAGGAACAGGATGAGCACTGCCAGAGCCCTGCAAAATGACCTCCAGCAAGCCACAAATGTGCATGTGTCTACTCAAACGATCAGAAACAAACTCCATGAGGGTGGTATGAGGGCCCGACGTCCACAGTTGGGGGTTGTGCTTACAGCCCAACACCGTGCAGGACGTTTGGCATTTGCCAGAGAACACCAAGATTGGCAAATTCGCCACTGGGGCCCTGTGCTCTTCACAGATGAAAGCAGGTTCTCACTGAGCACATGTGACAGACGTGACAGAGTCTGGAGACGCCAAGGAGAACGTTCTGCTGCCTGCAACATCCTCCAGCATGACCGGTTTGGCAGTGGGTCAGTAATGGTGTGGGGTGGCATTTCTTTGGGGGGCCGCACAGCCCTCCATGTGCTCGCCAGAGGTAGCCTGACTGCCATTAGGTACCGAGATGAGATCCTCAGACCCCTTGTGAGACCATATGCTGGTGCGGTTGGCCCTGGGTTCTTCCTAATGCAAGACAATGCTAGACCTCATGTGGCTGGAGTGTGTCAGCAGTTCCTGCAAGACGAAGGCATTGATGCTATGGACTGGCCCGCCCGTTCCCCAGACCTGAATCCAATTGAGCACATCTGGGACATCATGTCTCGCTCCATCCACCAACGCCACGTTGCACCACAGACTGTCCAGGAGTTGGCAGATGCTTTAGTCCAGGTCTGGGAGGAGATCCCTCAGGAGACCATCCACCACCTCATCAGGAGCATGCCCAGGCGGTGTAGGGAGGTCATACAGGCACGTGGAGCCCACACACACTACTGAGCCTCATTTTGACTTGTTTTAAGGACATTACATCAAAGTTGGATCAGCCTGTAGTTTGTCCACTTTCATTTTGAGTGTGACTCCAAATCCAGACCTCCATGGGTTAATAAATTTGATTTCCATTGATAATTTTTGTGTGATTTTGTTGTCAGCACATTCAGCTATGTAAGGAACAAAGTATTTAATAAGAATATTTTATTCATTCAGATCTAGGATGTGTTATTTTAGTGTTCCCTTTATTTTTTGAGCAGTGTGTGTGTGTGTGTGTGTGTGTGTGTGTGTGTGTGTGTGTGTGTGTATGTATGTATGTATGTATATATATATATATATATATATATATATTTAGCTGAGCCAAGCATTCAGTAGTTTCTCTGTGTGTATATACAGTGTGTGTGTGTGTGTGTGTGTGTGTGTGTGTGTGTGTGTGTGTGTGTGTGTGTGTGTGCAACCCTTTTCTTTAACATATATACATATACAGATGCGGTACTCAGGTTTTTAAAACCTGACGACAGTTGCTCGTACAACTAAAATGTTGTTAACCCTTCATTGGATGTACCGTCTCTTTATTGTTTATGCTACGAGTGCCGCATCTGCATATGTTTAGATTTCATTTATGGAGGCACTGGCGATGTGGCTACCAGCTTTCGGAGTGCCAAACTTGCAACTATATATATATATATATATATATATATAATATATATACTAGCCCAGTAGGCAGTGCTAGGCACGCCCCCAGTAGGCGGTGCTAGGCACGCCACTCCAATCGTGCACCCCCTAATAAAATGTGCTGCGCACGCCTATGGGCAGAACAGTCTACGCAGGTTGTGGACGGTGGACTTGCCTGGCATAAACCCCGTCTGATCGGGGTGAATAATGGACGAGATAAAATTTAGACGCGTTGCTAAAATCTTTGCCAGGATTTTGACATCAGTAGTCAAAAGAGAGATGGGTTGATAAGACTCCGGTAACAGGGGTCCTTCCCTGGCTTTAACAAAACAATAATGTTAGTCTCTGACATAGAGTAGGAGAGAGCCCCTACCGTGATAAGTGAATTGAACAATTCCAATAGGTAAGGAACGAAGAACTCCTTACATTTTTTATATACCTCAGCTGGAAGTGCATCACAACCAGGGGCCTTGATGCTGGGGAAGATGAGATTGCAGCCTCTATCTCCTCCAGCGTGAACGGTACATCCAAAGCCCCAGCATCCTCCTGAGACAAGCAGGGCAACTCAATTTGAGCCAAGTAATCCCTTAATTGTTCAGTGGAGTATGTGGCTCGTGAGGCATACAATGAGGAGTAGTAATCGCGGAATGTTCCCATCACCTCTGCGCCTGAGTAACAGAGCCGATCACTAGAATTCCTCACACATTGAATTACATTATTATTAGACTCAGCTCGAGCCAAATAAGCTAGGTAACTGCCATTCATTTCAGCCTGGAAATATCGCTCATGTCCAGAGAAAAGGAGCCTACGCCTGGACTTCTCAAATAAATAGTCCGACCAGTCCTTTTGCACCTCCTGCCATAACACCTCATCAGATTGTAGGTGAGTAAGAATATACTGGACTTCTAATCGTTGACACTGAGTTTCTAGGCGCATTTCCTCTCATTTACTAAATAGTTTAAGTTCAGAAATCCGTTTTATAAACGTACCACGCATAAATGCCTTAAAGGCATCGTGCTTAATTGCTGGATCTGCATATGGTAAGTTATCAACCTGAAAACCTGCCCAGGAGGTGACCAGATCTGTGTCCGCCCCTAGTAAAGTTAACCAAAAAGAATTGAGTTTCCACATTCTCGCACCTCGATCCTAGTCTACTTTTAAAGTGAGGGAGACAGGAGAATGATCCGATATAACCCCAGGAAGATAATCCACCCCCACTACATCCGGTGACAGGTCAGGAGAAATCAATATTAAGTCTATGCTGGCAGAGTGTGTGGAAAGCAGCAGAATGACATGAGAATTGACTAACAGCGATATTTCGGTTCCTCCATATAGCTACCAACCCCAATTCTGCCACAAAACGCGCAAATGGGGTAGATGAGGATGAATGGGGGACAGGTATAGCCGTCTCTCTCGCCCTATCTAGGTTCTGATCCATTACGTTGTTGAAGTCTCCCAAACATACTACAGGGGTGGCAGGGGACTGAGCAATAAACCTGGCAGCGTGGCGGAGAACCTCATTATTATAAGGAGGGGGGACATACACAGCCAGCACATGTAGTAGCTTACGATTAATATTTGCACACACAAAAACATACCTGCCATACGCGTCAACTTCACATATATCCAATTGAAACTGTACCGATTTACTAATAAGCACAGAGACACCTCTAGCATTAGTAGAGAAGGTGGAGTGGAACGCATGACTAATCCAAGGTTTCTTAAGAGCCATAACTTTGCTGCCAAATAAATGAGTTTCTGAGAGACATATGATATCTGCCTGATGGGCCCTCATTCCGAGTTGTTCGCTCGGTATTTTTCATCGCATCGCAATGAAAATCCGCTTAGTACGCATGCGCAATGTTCGCACTGCGACTGCGCCAAGTAACTTTACTATGAAGAAAGTATTTTTACTCACGGCTTTTTCTTCGCTCCGGCGATCGTAATGTGATTGACAGGAAATGGGTGTTAGTGGGCGGAAACACGGCGTTTCAGGGGCGTGTGGCTGAAAACGCTACCGTTTCCGGAAAAAAAGCAGGAGTGGCCGGAGAAACGGTGGGAGTGCCTGGGCGAACGCTGGGTGTGTTTGTGACGTCAACCAGGAACGACAAGCACTGAACTGATCGCACAGGCAGAGTAAGTCTGGAGCTACTCTGAAACTGCTAAGTAGTTAGTAATCGCAATATTGCGAATACATCGTTCGCAATTTTAAGAAGCTAAGATTCACTCCCAGTAGGCGGCGGCTTAGCGTGTGTAACTCTGCTAAATTCGCCTTGCGACCGATCAACTCGGAATGAGGGCCGATGTTTTTTAACTTGCGTAAGAACCAAGGATCTCTTAACCTTGTCATTCAAACCCCTAACATTCCAGCCGAGGAGATGGAGACCCTCAGAGGTAGAAGCCATAGAGGTCAGAGATGACATAAAGCAACAGGATGGAGCATAGGAGGACAGAAAGAAGTGGGGTAAGGCCTCAGAGTAACATCAGACACATAGCTAAGAGAAACATGAAGCTGCAGGAGGACTTCTGGATTATCAAACATCCGAGCAGTTTCCACCACACATAGGAGAATATCACAAAACACACAAAAAAGCAAGAATTGATGGCAAGAAAAAAAACAAACTAACCCCACCCATACCCACCCTGTATAACCTTGGGAACCTAAGGTATACCTAGAGCCCATAACCAAACCGTATTCAAAAAAACAACAAAGCTAAGGTATAGGGGATAGAAAGAAACCCCTACACTATATTCAGCAGGGACTCCCTACTAATAAATACCCTGACAGTACACTACAAATATCAGACAATTATTGAAAGTAGAAATTTCAGCAATGTTTCTTAAAACATTGAAGAGCAGAATGCACTGTGCAAGCATATATAACGGGACCATTGTGTCGCATTTTCCATTATATATTCCACAGCAAATTGAGGAGTAAACGCATCCCTATTAAACAGCTTAATGAGCCAATTTTCAAGGAAAGTTTCTGGGGAGGCACCTTCCGCCCACTCAGGGAGCCCGACAAACCTGACATTGTTGCGCCTTAGTCCACCCTCTATTTCGGACATTTTAGCTTGCATAGAGACCATCTGGGTAGATAAGTCAGCCACTTTGGTTTGTAAGGGAGACGTCGTATCCTCAAGAGCCGAGATCCAATGTTCAGTCTCACCCACTCTCTCCCTTATTTTCTGCAAATCTTGTCGAAGTAGAGAGACATCCACTTTCACCTTTCCAATTCTCTCTGTAACCCTGTGTTCAGATGCAGAGATTGCCTGTAATATTTGCTGAGTAGATTGTACAGGCTCTGCCGGCTCAGAGGCGTCGCCCTCCACCGCAGAAGAGGATGGATTAGTGTCACCTTGTCTCGCCGATTGGGAGGTTTATGTGGATCTTGTGTATTTTTCCAATTTCACAGCAGCTCCCGCCGCTTGACCACCCTTAACCATGACAACGCCACGTAAGGGACCCGAGCCACTGATACGGTATAACAGAAATAGTTCCTAAGGAGGGGGAGTACAATTACTTAGAAGCACATGGAACTATAGAGCAGCGGTATACGCATGAGGAGGTAAAGTGCAGAAATGTAATTTGTGACTCGGCTGAATAGTAGGAGGGCGGCTGCCCTGTTCCAATAATAATATCAAAAGGGTGGTATGAAACAGAAGAGGAGCTGTATGGCTGAGTCAGTCCAGGGTAGGATTCAATTACATTAGGGATGTGACAAATCAGGCTCAGCAAGCCAGAGGTTAGTAGAATATAAGGTAGATATACAGCAGCTGCTCTGGTTTAACGCTGCATCCGACTTCTGATGCTCAGCTATAAGTAATAAAGTGCGTACTCACCCGGAGTTGCAGGTGAGACACGCTTCCAGGATCAGGATCTTAGGGACTCAGGAGCACAAATACAAAATAATGATCTGGTGACAAGGGATTGCGTTCCCCAGCAGCAGCAATCCAGATCCAGCAGCCACAGTGAGGTCCAGTGCTCCACACTGCCCGGTAAGCACTGCACAACACAGACCCAGGTACAGAGCAAGGGCAGACCAGAAGCAGTTCAGTGTAGCCGAGCGGCGCGCCAAGTGTGTGGCCTCCGGAAGCAGGAAAAATGGCGGGCCGCGGCCAGCAGAGATGCTGCACAGCCATCCAGTCCCGACCAGCAGCAGTGCACAAAACCACTCAGGATTCCCCACCCAATGTCCGCCACAGCGCCTCGCCAGCCGGAGCAGATGGAGGAGAGCCGCGAACGGAAGCACAGCAGTGCACGGAGCAGGAACCTCCAGCGGGGCGGGCCACAGCGATCAGCAGCCAGGCCGCTTCACGGTATTTACCGCAGATGAGGATATATGAAAGTAGGGGGTATATTTATTAAGATTCGTAATTGTCGGAATTTGGTTGAAGTTTAAACACGAATGACATCGGGAGTGATAATTTGCAACTTTTTGTTTTTTTTATGCCTCATTTACTATGCTGTCGTATTCTGCATTGTCGTGTTTCCGATGTCGATGTCATTCGTAATTTCGGCCAGTGTTTTACGGGAGTGATTAGTAAAACACTGCCGAACTTAACACAATGAATCCCGGCCGGATCTGTGAGATCCGTGCAGGGCTTCATTGTGTACCTTAAAAAAAAGTGTTTAAAGTGTTTTAAAATCAGAAATAAAAATTGCGTGGGGTCCCCCCTCCTAAGGCTAACCAGCCTCGGGCTCTTTGAGCCGGTCCTGGTTGTAAAAATACAGGAAAAAAATTGACATGGATTCCCCTATATTTTAACAACCAGCACCGGGCTCTGCGCCTGGTCCTGGTGTAAAAAATACGGGGGACAAAAGACGTAGGGGTCCCTCGTATTTTTAACACCAGCACCGGGCTCCACTAGTCAGCGAGATAATGCCACAGCCGGGGGACACTTTTATATTGGTCCCTGCGGCCCGAGGCTGTCCCCCCATCCAAGGGCGGCGGATGGGGGGCTGATAGCCATAGTGTAAAAAAAAATAATGTTTTTTTGTAGCAGTACTACAAGTCCCAGCAAGCCTCCCCTGCAAGCTGGTACTTGGAGAACCACAAGTACCAGCATGCGGGGGGGGGGGGAACGGGCCCGCTGGTACCTGTAGTTCTACTACAAAAAATACCCAAATGAAAACAAAACACACACACCTTGATAGTAAAATTTTATTAAACATACATGCACACTTACTTACATTCATACATACTTACCTATGTTGATACGAAGAGTCGGTCCTCTTCTCTACGGGGTACCTGTAAATAAAATTATACTTACAAAGAATCCGGCGTAGATCGCCCTTGGATGGGGGGGACCCCTTGGGTGGCTGGAGGGGGGGACCCCTTGATTTAAGGGGTCCCCACTCCTCCAGGGTACCCCGGCAAGGGGTGACTAGTTGGTGATTTAATGCCAGGGCCACAGGGACCAATATAAAAGTGTCCCCCGGCTGTGGCATTATCTCGCTGACTAGTGGAGTCCGGTGCTGGTGTTAAAAATACGGGGGACCCCTACGTCTTTTGTCCCCCGTATTTATTACACCAGGACCAGGCACAGAGCCCGGTGCTGGTTGTTAAAATATGGGGGATCCCCAGTCAATTTCCCCCCTGGATTTTTACAACCAGGACCGGCTCAAAGAGCCCGAGGCTGGTTATGCTTAGGAGGGGGGACCCCACGCAATTTTTTTCCTGATTTTTAACACTTTTGCACCCCTTCCCACTGATAAACATGCATGGATCTCACGGATCCGTGCATGACTATCAAAACACGGTAAAAAAAAAGCAGGTCTGTTTTAAAACTGCTTTTTTTTACGATTTGTATTTTTTCACGGCAGTGTTTGGCTATTGCCGGCAGTGTTTGTGAATTTGATTTTTTAGTAAATGACCGAGTTGTTTAAAATAACAGGCGTATTTGACCGATGGTGTATTCATTCATATTTTTTTTATTTGACTTCCAAAAAAATACGAATGCCCTCATCACTGCCGAGATTTGAGGTTAGTAAATTCCAGAGAAGACACTTTGATGAAAAAACACCAAATCGGTCAAAGTCGGGAGCTTAGTAAATATACCCCTAGGTGTTTCAGCACTTACACCGGAGGGTGTAGCACACATTCAGACATCTGTGAGGCAATTTCCAAGGAAAAATGTGCCAGGGTATAGGATAGTTTAACAGGATTAATGTGGAGAGCTTAAACTTCCAACAGCTACTCCATGCTGATCCAAGCCATGCCCCGCTGATAATATATATTTAGTAAGACACTAGCCAAACAGATAGTGGTTTGGCATCTTGCAACAGTAATCTTTACCGAAGGAGGGACACTCAATCTAGGATATACAACAATATACCATTGTATTTTTGGTTACAAACTGTATATCATTCTTAATATGGGGATATGTCATTGAAGCCTATTTACTTATGAGTTGGGTGAGGACCAATAGAAGCATTAAGTTTATATTTACGGGTTATAACCAACAACTTAATACCATAAATATCAAACATCATTCTACAAGGCTCCTTGTGGATTCCACTTTAATTTAATTTGAATTCATAGATTGCAATTGTGGAGATTATCTTTATTTCATTAAGTGATCATATAGTTTATAATCATCTATACTGTATAATATTCACATATCTGATAATCAAGAACGGCAGATTAATTAAGCATACAGTTCAGTTCATAGAAATGGGAAAATCAGATTAGTGTACTAACAGGCCCCCTGGCACATCATTTTAACATCTCTATTTTCCTTCTATTCTATATAACAGTGGTCTCCAACCTTAATTGGGGTGTGAGCTACTTTCGGAAAATAAAACCTCTGAAGTAGCTCCCCCCTCCCCCCAATGTGCGGGCGTTCCTGCAAAAGTGGGTGTGTCCTCACAACTACAAGTAATGACCCCCCGGTGTAGTGCCAGATACACAAATAATGCTCCTCAGCAGTGCCAGGTACACAAATAATACCCCTCAGCAGTGCCAGATACACAAATAATGCCCCCAGCAGTGCCAGATACACAAATAATGCCCCCCCAGCAGGGCCAGATACAATGACCCCACCAGTGCCAGACACAGTTCCCCCCGCAGTGCCATTTAAAATGCCCCCCCGCAGCGCCAGATAATATGCCCCCAGCAGTGTCTGATACAGTGCCCCACACAGTGCTAACCCTTGCTGGATTCTTCTACTGCCACCAGTGCTGCTCCTCCTGTATGAGAGACGGAAGGGGAGGAAAGTGCAGCGTGCACCTCTCCTGTGTAGTCCGAAGAACGGCTGCGGTGAGGGTGACAGAGTCTCCGGTAATGGCGGGCATTTAAAATATGGTGCCGGTAAGTGAGCCAATCAAAACTCGCGGTCTGGCAGCCAATCAGGTGCCGCCACTGCCGGTCCACGAGCTCTGATTGGCTGACGGCCGGCACCATATTAAAAATAAAGGGAGGAGGAGTGCCAGTGACTGTCCAAGCCCATGTGCTCTGTGAGCTACTGAAAATATTATGGCGAGTTACCAGTAGCTCGCGAGCTACGGGTTGGAGATCACTGCTATATCATTTTTAATGTTTCCTTTTTTAATACTTTTGGAAAAATACTCTGGTTTTAATAAAACTTAATAAAAGTTATATTTTATGGTCTGTTCACAGACTATCAGATTGTGTGCCGCATAACTACTACTTTTTCCTGTGGGTTTAAGATAACAGCGTTTAATTCACATCCTCTGAGTAGGTGAAAAGTAGGGAAAGATCTTTATTGTAAGGTACAAATGTTGGGATTCAGTTCAGAATCTCTGGTACACCCTTCCCATTGAATAATCACGTACTTTGGAGGCATTGATTAGCATAAGTTTCCCAGTAATGATGTGTAATTTTTCAGGTGATACTCGTACAAAACTTTAAAAAAGTGGGTTTTGAGTTGATTGTAAATGGCTTTTGAACTTGTAGATGGGAGTTACAAGGTTTTTTACCCAATATTTTTTAAACTTGCTTAAAAAGTAAAAAATCACATTACAGACATTTTTCGGTAACACAAAATAATATTGATTGTAGAGGCTTTAATTTGGTGAAAACCAGTTACTTGCTACTGTTAATAAAAAGGTAAAGTGCAGCCATTTACTGTAATGCCTTTTCACTACCTTGGGGCAGTGAAAAGGTATTAAATGGCTGCACTTTACCTTTTGCACTTTGCTTATTGCCACTAATATCTTTCTATTTTGTTATCCAGTGTTTTTGTCACTGTTCTGGAACTCAGATAGACTTGCACACTTTCTTGCTCTTCTCCCAGTTTCTTCACTGTGTAAGCATTTAAAAAAAAATGTTTTTATCAAGAAAAACACACTGTATTAACAAGTGACACAATAATGAATGTAACATGGTAATCCTGGTACATAAACTTGCTTGGGGTAAAAATACATAAAGAGGTAAGTTCAAACAAGGTACAGTAAGGTGTAATCATAAATAACATCAGGTGGCGCAAGAGACCTAGAAAACATACTGCCTTTTGTATTTATTAATGGCCCAAGCTAGAATGGGGGTGGATCCCCTGGCTGCCACCTCAATGGCTATCATGTTGTCATGCTGACTGCTTTACTGACCTGGAGGGTCATTCAGACCCTGCTGCTAATGCGGCTCGCAGCGCAGTTTGCCGGTACCGTCAAACTGTGCATGCGCAGCTGCCACATTGTGACTGTGCAGCCACACACATTGCAGTCACATCCCCAATGATTGAGACCACTATGTGATTGACAGCGGCGGGCGTTTTTGGGGCGGCGAGAGGGCCAGGACCGTATTTGGAGTGGCTGCGGGAAGGAAATGGACACTGACAGGGTCAGCCTTAGATCCCATGCATTTGCAATTAGATTGTGGCCTTACTCATGCTGGGCGGCCTTGCACTGTGCTGGGCGGCCCCGAGCATGTGCAGAGATGGACTCAGATATGGCTGCGTATATCTCTGAATAACCCCCATGGTCTCTAGTGAATAATGGTAAAGGGACTATGCAAGGTAGCCAAATCATAAAGAATATTTTCACCCAGGATTCCACATCTACAGAGCATTAAATTCAATCCATCTGGTACAAATAAGTCAAACAGGGCAACATAAGAAAAATAGGAATGGGGTCAATATGTATCCATTTGGACAGTATTGTTATCTTTGAGGCTACAGCTACACGGGCCAGAAGAAGTCAAACCCCTTTCAATCTGGGAGATGAACTCGAAGGGGTATAGTGATTCCAAAACGCCCAGGCAGTGGCGCACCCAAGGGTGGGGGGGTGTGGGGGGGGGGGGGGTTCCGAGCACCCAGAAACCCCTCTCCACCAAAAAAAAATAATATATTTTTTGTTTGTTTGTTGCTGCATGAGTATTATTAATGGCTTTCTAGCTTTCTCTGCAGCCTGCTTTCTTCCTGGTGGCACTTGTAAGTGCTTAATAAAAGTTTACTTTATTTTAATTATAGTACATATATATCCATGTGCAATTTGTGCATACATATATACACATGTATATACATACATACATATAAACACACACACATATGATATAAATACATGCGTATATATACGTGTACTGTATGTATATATATATATATATATATATATATGTATGCATGTTTAATATGCTATGTGTATATGTATATATATATATATATATATATATATATATATATATATACTCGATCGGAACGGGCGGCACTCGGAGACTTGGATTCAGTGTAACAAGTGTAGTGACTTTATTGTCAACATCAAATCTACGTTTCGGGGTCGCAGCCCCGTCGTCAGGATAATTGACAATACAAACAAATGGTGCTTAAATACCTTAATGTGGAGTATCACCTCCCGCCAGTCCAGATGCCGCTGCCCGGTTTCCGGCCGCATCTCCCCGGTCCCTCCGGATATGACGCTGCGCCGGTCCGCCCAGCTCGCTTGCTGTTACTGTGGACAATGTTACCATGGTTACATATAAACAATAAGTGTACAAGAAGAGGAAGCGCAGCATCCAAATCACAGTGAGATATAAAACAATGATTACTGTAGCCTGTTCAAATAAAGTGCATCGTGCAAAAAATAAACAATACTTCATACAATAAACGTGCTAAACAGCAAACGTGCTGGTTACAGAATTTTATACATTAAAATTGTGTTAAAAAGTCAAAAAAATCAAAAAAATAATAAGTAAATAGACAAAACATATAGCCACTTCACTCATATATATATTATAAGGGCACGGTCGTGCCCTTATATTAAGGCTGAATCGAACAAACGGAATTTTCCCATAGGGAACTTCTGAGATGGGGGCATGGTGTTTGAGGGGCTACACCTCAAAACTGATTGGACGTACTGAGCTGAAATTTCGCATGGACGCGTAGAATCGTCACCCGCTGCTGCATGCCAAATTTCAGGGCAAAATAATAAAAAATGAGGAATTGGGAGTAACCTAAAGTTCCAACTGTCAGTTTTTTTCTGCCACTCCCTCAGTGGCTTTTTGACACCGTTTTCCTATAGAGTGAATGAGGAGATTTTTGGGAAGGCATAACTCAGGACAGAGGACGAATTAAGACTTGGGGTTTGTTTTATTAGATAGAGTATGCCCCAGTGTAGTGCCTTTTGGGGTTGTGGTTTTTCAGAAAGTTACAGATTTTTTTAAATTAAGTAAAATATGCCCCATTATAAAGATAGGGCTTTTCAATTTGTTGCGGCTGCGCAGTGGCCGCCAGCAGGGGGTGTACAGAGAGTAGCTTCACTAGGTGTACCAAGATGGCTGACACTGCACATCTTGTGCTGTGTGCCCGCCTGCCAAGCTCCTTCCCTACTACTATTGGAGACATGCTGGCAGGCCGGAGATACAAAGAAGTCGGTGTCCTTCTGCAGGGCGCTCTGCCAGGCACAGAGTCCCTGCACTGTGACAAGGTATGTCCGGCCACCCTCCTCTCCCGCTGTGTGCCCGGCTATCCCCCCCTTTCCCATCCCGCTGTGTAACCGGCTTCCTCCTCTCCCGCTGTGTGCCCGGCTATCCCCCCCTTCCCGCTGTGTAACCGGCTTCATCAGCTCCCGCTGTGTGCCGCCGCCGCGGCATTTAAACTGCAGTTCCCGGCCCTTTCCCCAGCATACATCATTCAGTTTGGAGGGGCAGATTGGACCACCAGGACAGGCCATCGCCGGGCCGGTCCGATCCCCTCTTCTGCTGAGACGTGCCTGGCCGGTGTGCGCGTCCGTGTAATGGAGTCCTGTGCAGGGTGGAAGGGACTCCGTGTGGGGGGGGGGGGGAGGGGGGGCTACACGTTGTAGCCTGTGATGCGGGGAAACTTTTCCCCCTGCCCCTGACATGATGCTATCATTCCCCAGGGTAATGCAGCCGCCGTGTCACGGCATCCCCTGTGGTGGCCTGGGATCAATTTTATGAGGTGTCACCCACACAGCCATATACTGGCACTGCCCCCTTCCCTCCCTCCTTCCCTCCCCTCCCTCGTCCCCCCCCCGCCCTGCTGTGTCCACCCCCCCCGCCCTGCTGTGTCCACCCCCCCCCGCCCTGCTGTGTCCACCCCCCCCGCCCTGCTGTGTCCACCCCCCCGCCCTGCTGTGTCCACCCCCCCCTGCTGTGTCCCCCGCCCTGCTGTGTGTCGCCCCCCCCGCCCTGCTGTGTGTCGTCCCCCCCCCGCCCTGCTGTGTCCCCCCCCCCCCCTGCCCTGCTGTGTGTCCCCCCCCCCGCCCTGCTGTGTGTCCCAGCGCCCTCCGTGCTGTGTGTCCATCCCCCCCCCTCCCTGCTGTGTGTCCGTCCGTACCCCCCCCTCCCTGCTGTGTGTCCGTCCGTATCCCCCCCTCCCTGCTGTGTGTCCGTCCGTATCCCCCCCCCTCCCTGCTGTGTGTCCGTCCGTATCCCCCCCCCTCCCTGCTGTGTGTCCGTCCGTATCCCCCCCCCCCCCTCCCTGCTGTGTGTCCGTCCGTATCCCCCCCCCCCCCTCCCTGCTGTGTGTCCGTCCGTATCCCCCCCCCCCTCCCTGCTGTGTGTCCGTCCGTATCCCCCCCCCCTCCCTGCTGTGTGTCCGTCCGTATCCCCCCCCCCTCCCTGCTGTGTGTCCGTCCGTATCCCCCCCCCCCTGCTGTGTGTCCGTCCGTATCCCCCCCCCCCTCCCTGCTGTGTGTCCGTCCGTATCCCCTCCCCCCTGCTGTGTGTCCGTCCGTATCCCCCCCCTCCCCCCTGCTGTGTGTCCGTCCGTATCCCCCCCCCTCCCTGCTGTGTGTCCGTCCGTATCCCCCCCCCTCCCTGCTGTGTGTCCGTCCGTATCCCCCCCCCCTCCCTGCTGTGTGTCCGTCCGTATCCCCCCCCCCCTCCCTGCTGTGTGTCCGTCCGTATCCCCCCCCCTCCCTGCTGTGTCCGTCCGTATCCCCCCCCCTCCCTGCTGTGTGTCCGTCCGTATCCCCCCCCCCTCCCTGCTGTGTGTCCGTCCGTATCCCCCCCCCCCCTGCTGTGTGTCCGTCCGTATCCCCCCCCCTCCCTGCTGTGTGTCCGTCCGTATCCCCCCCCCCCTCCCTGCTGTGTGTCCGTCCGTATCCCCCCCCGCCCTGCTGTGTGTCCGTCCGTATCCCCCCCCCTCCCTGCTGTGTGTCCGTCCGTATCCCCTCCCCACCCTGCTGTGTGTCCGTCCGTATCCCCCCTCCCTGCTGTGTGTCCGCCCGTATCCCCCCCCCCTCCCTGCTGTGTGTCCGTCCGTGTCCCCCCCGCCCTCCCTGCTGTGTGTCCGTCCGTGTCCCCCCCGCCCTCCCTGCTGTGTGTCCGTCCGTGTCCCCCCCGCCCTCCCTGCTGTGTGTCCGTCCGTGTCCCCCCCGCCCTCCCTGCTGTGTGTCCGTCCGTGTCCCCCCCGCCCTCCCTGCTGTGTGTCCGTCCGTGTCCCCCCCGCCCTCCCTGCTGTGTGTCCGTCCGTGTCCCCCCCGCCCTCCCTGCTGTGTGTCCGTCCGTGTCCCCCCCGCCCTCCCTGCTGTGTGTCCGTCCGTGTCCCCCCCGCCCTCCCTGCTGTGTGTCCGTCCGTGTCCCCCCCGCCCTCCCTGCTGTGTGTCCGTCCGTGTCCCCCCCGCCCTCCCTGCTGTGTGTCCGTCCGTGTCCCCCCCCGCCCTCCCTGCTGTGTGTCCGTCCGTGTCCCCCCCGCCCTCCCTGCTGTGTGTCCGTCCGTCCGTCCGTATCCCCCCCCCCCCCGCCCTCCCTGCTGTGTGTCCGTCCGTCCGTATCCCCCCCCCGCCCTCCCTGCTGTGTGTCCGTCCGTCCGTATCCCCCCCCCCGCCCTCCCTGCTGTGTGTCCGTCCGTCCGTATCCCCCCCCCGCCCTCCCTGCTGTGTGTCCGTCCGTCCGTATCCCCCCCCCGCCCTCCCTGCTGTGTGTCCGTCCGTCCGTATCCCCCCCGCCCTCCCTGCTGTGTGTCCGTCCGTATCCCCCCCGCCCTCCCTGCTGTGTGTCCGTCCGTGCGTATCCCCCCCCCCGCCCTCCCTGCTGTGTGTCCGTCCGTGCGTATCCCCCCCCCCCGCCCTCCCTGCTGTGTGTCCGTCCGTGCGTATCCCCCCCCCGCCCTCCCTGCTGTGTGTCCGTCCGTGCGTATCCCCTTCCCCGCCCTCCCTGCTGTGTGTCCGTCCGTCCGTATCCCCCCCCGCCCTCCCTGCTGTGTGTCCGTCCATGCGTATCCCCCCCCCGCCCTCCCTGCTGTGTGTCCGTCCGTATCCCCCCCCCCCGCCCTCCCTGCTGTGTGTCCGTCCGTGCGTATCCCCCCCCCCGCCCTCCCTGCTGTGTGTCCGTCCGTGCGTATCCCCCCCCGCCCTCCCTGCTGTGTGTCCGTCCGTATCCCCCCCCGCCCTTCCTGCTGTGTGTCCGTCCGTATCCCCCCCCGCCCTCCCTGCTGTGTGTCCGTCCGTATCCCCCCCCCGCCCTCCCTGCTGTGTGTCCGTCCGTATCCCCCCCCGCCCTCCCTGCTGTGTGTCCGTCCGTATCCCCCCCCCGCCCTCCCTGCTGTGTGTCCGTCCGTATCCCCCCCCCGCCCTCCCTGCTGTGTGTCCGTCCGTATCCCCCCCCCGCCCTCCTGCTGTGTGTCCCCCCCCCCCCCGCCCTCCCTGCTGTGTGTCCCCCCCCACCCCCCGCCCTCCTACCTGCTGTGTCCGGCCACCCCGCCCTCCTACCTGCTGTGTGTCCGGCCACTCCCCCCCCTCCCTCCTGTGTGTCCGGCCCCCCCTCCCTGCCGTGTGTCTGGCCACCCCCCCTCCCTGCCGTGTGCCCAGCCACCCTCCCCTCCCCTGCTGTGTGTCCGGCCACCCCCCCTCCTCCCTGCTGTGTCCGGCCACCCCCTACCCCCTCCCCTCCCTGCTGTGTGTCCAGTCACCCTCCCCTCCCTGCTCTGTGTCCAGCCCCCCCATCCTCCTCCTCCCTGCTGTGTGTCCGGCTGCCCCCCCTCCTCCCTCCCTCCATGCTGTGTGTCCGGCCACCCCCCCTCCCTGCTGTGTGTCCGGCCACCCCCCCAGACACGCAGCGCCTGACACACACAGACATGCAGCGCCTGACACACACACACGCATATGCAGCGCCTGACACACACGCAGCACCTGACACTCACACGGACCTGACACACATGCACACACTCACACGCAGCACCTGACACACGCACACGGGATCAGTACTAAATGCCGCCGGCCGGAATCCCGGCGGTCGAAATCCCGACGCCGGAATCCCGACCATACAATCCCGACAGGGGTGGCGAGCGGAACGCAGCCCCTTGCGGGCTCGGTGCCTCGCTACGCTCGGCACACATATATTCTCCCTCTATGGGTGTCGTGGACATCCACGGAGGGAGAATATTTCGGGATTGTGGCGGTCGGGATTCCGGCGTCGGTATTTCGACCGCCGGGGATTCCGGCCGGCGGCATCTTGACCGCATCCCACACTCACACGCAGCACCTGACACATGACACGCAGCACCTGACACACGCACACAGACACGCAGCACCTGACACACACAGACACGACGCACACGCAGCGCCTGACACACACACGCAGCACCTGACACACACGCACACACAGCGCCTGACACACACACACGCAGCACCTGATACACACACACACACGCAGCACCTGACACACACGCAGCACCTGACACACACAGACACGACACACACACACACGCAGCGCCTGACGCACACTCAGGGCCTGACACACGCAGCACCTGACACACACGCACACACAGCGCCTGACACACACACGCAGCACCTGACACACACGCACACGCAGCACCTGACACACACGCACACACAACGCCTGACATTCTCACACGCAGCACCTGACACAGACACGCAGCACCTGACACAGACACGCAGCACCTGACACAGACACGCAGCACCTGACACAGACACGCAGCACCTGACACAGACACGCAGCACCTGACACAGACACGCAGCACCTGACACAGACACACACACGCAGCACCTGATACACACACGCAGCACCTGATACACACACGCAGCACCTGACACACACACGCAGCACCTTACACACGCACACGCAGCACCTGACACACACGCACACGCAGCACCTGACACACACGCACACGCAGCACCTGACACACACGCAGCACCTGACACACACGCAGCACCTGACACACACGCAGCACCTGACACACACGCACACGCAGCACCTGACACACACACACACACGCAGCACCTGATACACACACACACACGCAGCACCAGATACACACACACACACGCAGCACATGACACACACACGCAGCACCTGACACACAGACATGCAGCGCCTGACACACACACGTAGACATGCAGCACCTGACACACACATGCAGCACCTGACAGACACAAACACACACACAGACATGCAGCACCTGACACACCCACACACACAGACTTGCAGCACCTGAAACACATACACACACAGGCAGCACCTGACACACATATATACATGTGGCATTTAACGCACACACGCACAGCACCTGACACACAATCATATACACTCAGAGCACCTAACACACACATACACTCGCAGCACCTCACACACACTCGTATACACACGCAGCACCTGCCACTCACACATATATATACACATGCAGCACCTGCCACTCCCACATGCATGAACAGCACCTAACACACACATATATACATGCAGCACCTGACACACACATACACGCGCAGCACCTGACACCCACGTGGCAGCTGACGCATACAAATGCAGCACCTGAGATACACACATATACACGTGCAGCACCTGAGACACACACATACACGTACAGCACCTGACACACACACACACACATGTATGTACACGCGCGGCACCTGGCACACACACACACACACACGTACGTACGTATGTATGTACACGTGTGGCACCTGACACACACACACACACACACACGTATGCACACGCGTGGCTCCTGACACACACACACACACACACATGTACGTACACGCGCGGCTCCTGACACACGCTTGTACACGCGCGGCTCCTGACGCGTACACGCGCGGCACCCGACACATGCACAGCACCTGACATACACACATGTAGGTACGCGCCACCTGACACAAACACACGTACACGCACTACACCTGACACACACGTACGTACACGCACTGCACCTGACACACACGTATGTGCACGCACGGCACTGACACGTAAGTACGCGCACGGCACCTGACACACACGTACATACTAGTGATGAGTGGGTTCGGTTCGTCGGAACCCCCCGAACTTCACTCATTTTACACGGGTCCGAGGCAAGTTCAAACCTTCCCGCCTTGCTCGGCTAACCCGAGTGCGCCCGAACGTCATCATCCCGCTGTCGGATTCTCGCGAGATTCGGATGTCTGCATTCGTGGAAAGGGGTCCCATGTGTAAACATGGGACCCCTTTCAGTCCGTCTGGTCCGGGTGTTCGGTTTGTTGTTTTGCCAAGTACGTAGATTTAATCTGGAACCTGGATCAGGTGAGTATAATTATCTTTTATTTTCAGGTACCCGTGGATTCTACTTGGAGAAGAGGACCGACTGCTTCGTGTCAACATAGGTAAGTATGTGTGTGTCGGCAGGTGTGAAATAAAGTTATACTTTCACGGTGTCTGTGTCCTGTTTTTATTTGGGTATTTTTTTTCCAGTAGAACTACAGGTACCAGCGGGCCCGTTTTTCTCCCGCATGCTGGTACTTGTGGTTCTCCAAGTATCAGCTTGTGGGGGAGGCTTGCTGGGACATGTAGTACTACTGGAAAAAACAATATTCTTTAAATTTTCTCAAGGCTATCAGCCTCCTATCCGCAGCCCTTGGATGGGGGGACAGCCTCGGGCTTCACCCCTGGCCCTTGGGTGGCTGGGGGGGGGCCCTTGATTGAAGGGGTCCCCACTCCCCCTGTGTACCCCGGCCAGGGGTGACTAGTTGGATATTTAATGCCACGGCCGCAGGGCACTGTATAAAAGTGACCCCCGGCTGTGGCATTATCTGTCCAGCTAGTGGAGTCCGATGCTGGTGTAAAAAATACGGGGGACCCCTACTGTTTTTGTCCCCGTATTTTTTGCACCAGCACCAGGCGCAGAGCCCGGTGCTGGTTTTAAAAATACGGGGGATCCCCTGTCCGTTTTTCCCCCGGATTTTTAGAACCAGGAGCGGCTCGAAGAGCTCGAGGCTGGTTATGCTTTGGAGGGGTGACCCCACGCTATTTTTTTTCCGGGTTTTTCACATTCCATTTAAAAAAAGAATAATAATCTTTTAAAAAATATATAAATAATACTTCTGCCTCCAAAAAAGACAAACCAAGTACCTAATCCCTTCTAATATATATAGATATGCTATTACCAAAAAAAAAAACAGCAAAAAAAACATGTTTTTAAATTTTTTTATTAGATTCCGCCAGCAAAGTGTGGCGGATTGAAAATGACGAATTTACTGTTTAAAAGCACTGTTGTCGAATTTACAAACTTCAATTGAATATACTTTTGTCGAATTGCCGCATTTGTACCATTGCAGAAAAGTCGAATTTGTCAAATGTCGAATTTTAAAAAGTCAAATTTTGAAAGCCTGTAAGAATAGGCCCCGCCCCCTTCTTCACATCAGCCGTTCCCTTCTACCCCTGTACCTTGCTCTCTCCTGTCTGTGCTCTCTCTCGTCTGTAGGACTAGGCCCCGCCCCCTTCTTACCCTCCAGTGACTGCTCTCTCCTGACAAGTGGACCAGGCCTGCCCCCTACACGCTGCTGGTGTCTTCATTGTTACTTGGTCTGAAGCTCCGTTGGGGAGAGAACTCACGTGAGCTCATTAAGAATGTGGAACTGGGATGTTTTAATTTTATTGTGAGTAGTGTAGTGTGGTGATGTAGTATGTTGTATGGGGGGTATAGTGTAATTATGAAGTGCAGCATATGGGAGGGCTATAGCATAGTGATGTAGTGTGGCATATGGGGGGTGGTAGCGCATAGGCGCGCGTACAGGGGGTGCCTGGTGCGCACAGGCACTCCCTAATGTCCAGCACCGCTGCACGCCACGCTTGCTGTAGCACAGTGATCGCTGAGTGTGTGATCGGTGGAGCCTAGCCTGCAGCTCATTTCCGTACCTCCCACCACACCTGCGCCCGCCCCCCCTCTGCCTGCTGCTAATACTATGCTGAGTGGCGTCACCTTGCAATGTGACGTGGTGATGTCCGCCCATGCTCTCCTCCCGCCCACCTGTGCTTTCCTCCCACTGCGGTCTCTCAGTCCTAGTGTGCCGCGGCCGCCACACCGCTGGCAGTGTTCCTCTAGGGGGGACTGGGAGCCGCCGGCAGACACATTCTGCTGAGACTTACTTGTCAGTGCGGGTTCCGGACGGCAGGCGGCGAGTGGGAGGGCAGACGGGGAGCAGGTGTCACAAGGAGTGTGTGGGTAACTAATACACAATACTTCCGCTCAACGTGGCACTGCTGGTCCTTCATCTCCCATGTCTCTTCAACGGGTGGCGGGCAGCCCGGAAATTAAGTGATGTGTTGTGCAGCAGTCAGTGTGAAGTGACTGTGAGTAACACTGGTGGTGCTGATGATGCTGCTGCAGAATCGGGAAGCAATTAATTCATAAATATAATGTACTCTATCAGTGTATTATACATACATAAACATGTACATACGTGTATTTGTGTATACATGTATATGCATGTATATACATGAGTGTGTGTGCATATATATATATGTATAAAAATAAGACTTGGGGTTTGTTTTATTAGATAGAGCATGTCCCAGTGAAGTGCCTTTTGGGGTTGTGGTTTTTCAGAAAGTTACAGGTTTTTTTTAATTAAGAGAAATATGCCCCATTATAGAGATAGGGCATTTCAATTTGTTGCGCCTGCGCAGTGGCCGCCAGAAGGAGGTGTACTAGAGTGCCTTCACTTGAGAGCCGCAATATGGCCGCCTTCTCCCCGGTTATTCTATAAATAGGAAAATAACCTCACAGGTTCACATAGGGCAGAGTTGCCACTACTAGTGCAGGGCTGTAACGTACAGTACTAAGGAAAAGCCATATACTAAAGCGGCACGGTGACCTCACCCCTCTCAGAGACACCAGGGCGCAGCACACTGTACTGGGTACACTTGGTACACACACCTGTTAGCTCAGGGCAGCACTATAGGACCCTCCTGTAATGCTGTGCTGGCGGCGTGTAGTGATCAGGGCACTGGGAGACTGGCTGGCTGGTCTCCGTCTCTGCTGCCTATAGAACTTCCACCTATGTTATATATCAGGGCTGCTCTCCTGTGTGTTCGCTTCCTCTCCTACCTCACACTGGAACTGGCCGCCCAGAGAACGAGAGGGCAGTGGCTGACATCAGAGATGGTGCAGCAATTTGTGTGGGCAGAGCCCCTCACAGCAAGGTGTCCTTATGCTGTGCCCCGTGTAATCACTGTGATCCATACAGACTCTCACCCTGGTATGCTCTCTATTTATTATTTATTTTTTTACACTGCGGCATGCTCGAGGGAAGGGAGCAGGCACCCCACCGCCACTACTCCTCCGCCAGCATCACTGCCGAGCCGGTCAGTGTTCCGGCGGCAGCAGTAGGCAGCCACCAGCAACAACAGGAAGCTGTTACTCCCGGCAGCAGTAGCGTCAAGCTGCAATTCAGCCAGCGGCACGATGATCTGGGAGACAGTGGCAGCACAGGGAAGCAGTACCCCTCCAATCGCAGCACCAACCAGGAGACTGAGGCAGCAACCCGCCCCCAGCAGCAGCACCACCCTGATGATAGGTAAGATGCATTTTGGTGTCACAAGAAGGTGGCCGGAGTCGTGGCTGGCTGTGGTCACACCCCAGGGAAAAGTGATAGTGATTTCAGTGTTCCCTTGCACGGGGATTGGATGTGTAGATGTATGGAGGCTATGTATGTATAGATGTGAGCGTTAGTGTGCGGATGTATGAGAGCGGCGGTGTGCGGATGTAAGAGAGCGGCGGTGTACGGATGTATGAGAGTGGCGGTGTGCGGATGTATGAGAGTGGCGGTGTGCGGATGTATGAGAGCGGAGGTGTGCGGCTGTATGAGTGCGGCGGTGTGCGGCTGTATGAGTGCGGCGGTGCGGATGTATGAGAGCGGGGTTGTATGGATGTAGGAGAGCGGCAGTGTATGGATGTATGAGAGCAGCAGTGTACAGTTGTGTGAGAGCGGCGGTGTACGGATGTATGAGAGCGGCAGTGTATGGATGGCAGCGTCATAGGGAGGGATGTCGGAATGCTGTTATAGGATTCATAATACAAAATGGAATCCGTATAGTGGGTGGGGCTGGCACCATGGCACCACGTTGGGCTTGATGGGCAGGTAATGCGGCAAGCACACCCAAATTGGCGTCTGACGTCGCCCGCAGTCCACACTGTTGTGAGGAGTCTGAGTTAATTTTGACTGTGTAGTGCACTCACAGAGGACCTACCGCCTGTCCCCTCCTCGCATCTGAGCAGCAGGTCAGGCTCTTATTTTCTTTTTAATCAGGAGAGGCCGAGTGAACTGTGAGCAGGGGGGCAGAGCTACATGGGACCCAGAGGGGCTGCTGTGCTGTCAGAGAGGGAGAGGAAGAGAGAGATGAAGCTACTGCAGATCCCCAGCTGATTGTGAGGTGCCGGGTTGAAGGGTGATGTGATCACCCTTCACCCTCGCTGCCGCTGGGGACCGCATCTAGGCTTTCTCCATCGAGGGCATGCGGCGCAGCAGTGGGCAGCGTGTAATGAGTTTGTCTGACTCATTATACTGCTGCCTGTTGTGGACACCTCCGTCCGTACGGACTGGTGTACATGCCCAGCACAGAGGTGACAGTGTTGGTGGAAGTGCTGCCCAGCTCTGACCCTGCAGTCCTCCTTGATCTGGCTGCGGCCGCTGCTGCTGCGGCCCGAAACCCCTGCCGGTCCCCTCCATAGACTTCTGCCTGGCCAGCACTGAGGTACTAGGGGTAGCCCAGCTGCGGGAAGGGTATGTCTCTGGCTTTCTCTCCGGCAGGGGAAGGTGACAGCGGCGGAGGAAGCGCTGCCCACCTCAGACACTGCAGGCCTCCCCGATCCAGCTGCGGCCACAGCTAATGCTGCCAGAACCCCCTACTGGTCTCCTTTGTTGACTGCCGCATGGCCAGTGCTGAAGTACTGGGGGTAGGCCAGCTACGGGAAGAGTGTCTCTGCCTCGGGCTCTCTCTCTCTGGCAGGGGAAGGAAGGGCTGATTCTCTGGCACAACAGGGAGGGCTGGGCTGCAGGAACACAGCACTGGAAGAAACAGGAGGCCAAACTCATGACCAAAAAGTGAGCAGTGCAGTGATCAGCCCCCTGGTCTTTCCCTCTCTCTGGGTGCAGAGCTGTATTCTACAGAGAGAGCTGGGATGGGAAGAAAGGGAACGGCACCTGACATACACATACACGCGCAACACCTGACACACACACACACATATACACGTGCGGCACCTGACACACACGTAGCATCAGACACAATAAAATAAACATGCAGCACCTGACCCACACATACACGCGCAACACCTGACACACACACACACACACACACATACACGCGCAACACCTGACACACACACATATACACGTGCGGCACCTGACACACACACATAGCATCAGACACAATAAAATAAACATGCAGCACTTGACACATGCATATACACGCAGCACCTGACACATACATATACACGCACACCATCAGACACACTAATATACACATGCAGCACCTGACACACACATACACACGCAGCACCTTACTCACACACACATAGACACGTGCAGCACCTGACACACACACTTGTACATGCGCAGCGCCTGACGCACACTCATGTACACACGCAGCACCTGACACACACTCATGTACACACGCAGCACCTGACGCACACTCATGTACACACGCAGCACCTGACGCACACTCATGTACACACGCAGCACCTGACGCACACTCATGTACACACGCAGCACCTGACGCACACTCATGTACACGCGCAGCACCTGACGCACACTCATGTACACGCGCAGCACCTGACGCACACACTTGTACATGCGCAGCGCCTGACGCACACTCATGTACACACGCAGCACCTGACGCACACTCATGTACACGTGCAGCACCTGACGCACACTCATGTACACGCGCAGCACCTGACGCACACTCATGTACACACGCAGCACCTGACGCACACTCATGTACACGCGCAGCACCTGACGCACACTCATGTACACACGCAGCACCTGACGCACACTCATGTACACGCGCAGCACCTGACGCACACTCATGTACACGCGCAGCACCTGACGCACACTCATGTACACACGCAGCACCTGACGCACACTCATGTACACGCACAGCACCTGACACAGACATATGTATTCATGCACAGCACCAGACATACACTTGTACACACGTGGAGCACCTGATACTCACACACACATACACCCGCAACACCTGACACACACACACGTGCGCCAGCTGACGCATACACACGAACCATCAGACACACTCACATATACACGCAGCACCTGACACACACATACACACACACACACACACACACACACAGGAGCTGACACACACATACACAGGCAGCAACTGACACACACACACACACACATATACACGCACAGCACCTGACACCACGCACTCACACGTACAAGCAATGCATTTCACGCCTACCTCCAGCCTCAGTCACAGGCTGCTGCCGCCTACCCCCCTCCCTGCATCAGCTGCAAAGGCAGCAAAATATTTTGACCAAAGTCTAAAGGCCCATACACATTAAACGATGTCGCGCTGTGAGTGACATTGTCTAATGTTTCCCCCTCCCGGGCCGGCCAGCCGGCGGCCGACTGTACACACTGAGCGATATGACCGCTCATATCGCTCAGTGACATCACGCCCCCGCCAGCCCTGCATGAAGGTCCTGGACGACAGTCCACATCCTTCATGCATGCCCTACCGACAGCAACGATTGTTGCTGACCCGCGGGGCCGCGCATCGTTCATCGCTGGCGGCATACACACTTAACGATAAAACGAGCGACGTCGCTCAAGGAGGGGGAAAATGAGCGACGTCACTCATTAAATGGTTAAGTGTGTACAGAGCTTAAACAATTCGGTTTGGTAAATAAAATTATTTTGCACAGAACAGTGATGTTATACGAACATTTTCATTAAACATTTAAAAAATCAAATGTTTATTCTTACAGTGAAATTTTACATTTCTGAATAAAAATTTTTTTTTTTTTAAAAAGCGATGAAATTCCATAGACAAAAAACCTTACGGTTTCACATGTCCCATTAAGGCTTCTTAGACATGATCGAAATTTCAGAGACCTGTTGTAACTCTTCCACTCAAACTCCAAAAAGCAATGAAATTCCGCTCATTAAGGCTGACGCCTTAATGGACGTGTTCCTTGCGCAATACAGATATGGTATGCCATCACAGCCTGTGGGTAAGTGCAGATTCAGCACTCTCACAGAGTGAGATTGCTGTCACTCACACAATGGTGGAGCTGCTAGTTCACAGATTTGTGTGCTCATTGGAATACACACATGCAGTCTATGCAACTGAAGGTCTGAGCGGAAGACAAAGCTGCTCGGATGAGGTAAGAGTGTTGTTGGTTGGAGGGAGGAGACAGCATTGTGGATGGGGGAACAAAAGTGTGTGGCTAGAGGGAAGACTAAGCAGCATTGATGGGTGGTGACAAAGAAACACGGGATAATTCAGACTGCAGCGATCGCAGTCTGAATTAGTTTGTGGGGTGCGAATGCGCAATGACTGCACTGTGCGTGCGTACCCGGGAGCCCAGTGGGGGGAGGGCCTGACATGCGGGGCGGACTATCCCTGTGCTGGGCATCCCGCCGCATGTCAGAGTAATTGATTGTAGATGTGCTAAATTTGGCACATCTACAATCAACTCTGAATTACCCCCACAGATGGGGGGGAGGTAAGACAGATGGGGGAAAGACAGTGGCACAGATGGTGGGGAGATAGCTGCATGGATGGGTGGACAGTGCCGTGTGGATGAGGGGGAAAAAGCAGCACAGATGTGGGAGGGGAAAGAGCAGTATAGATGGAAAGAAACGGCATGGATGAGGAAGGCAGAGCAGCATGGATGAGGGGAATACAGTCCCAACACTGGAGGAGATAAGTATTTTTACCTTCCCTTGGTGGGTGGCAGCTAGGCCTAATCCTTGGGTTTGTTGTATAGGGCAACCCCCCTCCCACCCCAATAGTGACCCACGAAACTTACCTTCAGGATGACAGCTATATGAATAGGGTAAGAGTGGTGTGGATAGGGGGTAGATCAAGCAGCAAGTATGGGAAGGGAGACCTCGGTGCAGATGGGTTGAAAACACTGGCATGGATGGGTAGAAAGCTGGTACAGATGGGAGAGAAGACAGTGTGCTATGTATTGGAGGAGGCAGAGTGACGTTGAAGAGGGAAACTGAGCAGCACAGAGAGAAGGAAACGGTGGTACAGACAAGGCACAGGTGGGGAAAGACAGATGCTACAGATAAATTAGTACAGACTAGCACAGATGGGAGAACACAGCAGTAGGGATTGGGGAAGACAGAGCAGCATGGGGGTGTATAGGGGAAGTAAGTGTAGATGCATAGACCGTAGATGGGGTATTATAGTTTTAGCAATTAACCAAGATGTTTGAGGGAGCTAAATGTGTATTCTAAAAGAGATGGATGTATGGAGTTAGAAGGATGTTGTAACAAGGTGGGATTGTTGTGGTGACTGAATGGGATGGTTGTGAGGACTGTGTGGGATGGGAGCACCACATAACTGCTCAGACCTTCAGTTGCATAGACTGCATGTGTGTATTCCAATGAGCACACAAATCTGTGAACTAGCAGCTCCACCATTGTGTGAGTGACAGCAATCTCACTCTGTGAGAGTGCTGAATCTGCACTTACCCACAGGCTGTGATGGCATACCATATCTGTATTGCGCAAGGAACACGTCCATTAAGGCGTCAGCCTTAATGAGCGGAATTTCATTGCTTTTTGGAGTTTGAGTGGAAGAGTTACAACAGGTCTCTGAAATTTCGATCATGTCTAAGAAGCCTTAATGGGACATGTGAAACCGTAAGGTTTTTTGTCTATGGAATATATATATACTCGATCGGAACGGGCGGCACTCGGAGACTTGGATTCAGTGTAACAAGTGTAGTGACTTTATTGTCAACATCAAATCTACGTTTCGGGGTCGCAGCCCCGTCGTCAGGATAATTGACAATACAAACAAATGGTGCTTAAATACCTTAATGTGGAGTATCACCTCCCGCCAGTCCAGATGCCGCTGCCCGGTTTCCGGCCGCATCTCCCCGGTCCCTCCGGATATGACGCTGCGCCGGTCCGCCCAGCTCGCTTGCTGTTACTGTGGACAATGTTACCATGGTTACATATAAACAATAAGTGTACAAGAAGAGGAAGCGCAGCATCCAAATCACAGTGAGATATAAAACAATGATTACTGTAGCCTGTTCAAATAAAGTGCATCGTGCAAAAAATAAACAATACTTCATACAATAAACGTGCTAAACAGCAAACGTGCTGGTTACAGAATTTTATACATTAAAATTGTGTTAAAAAGTCAAAAAAATCAAAAAAATAATAAGTAAATAGACAAAACATATAGCCACTTCACTCATATTAGATCACAAGCTATGTATTATTCAATGCTGATATCAATAACCCCATAGGGGTGTGTGGGAGGTAGAGAAAGATCTATTTCTTCAAGATAATCAGATAACTTGCCATTTAGGCTTATATCTTAGATACATAGATGATGTCCTTATTTTTTGGACAGGGACGCAGGCACATCTTCAAAACATTCTAGAAGCACACAATCAATCTGCCAGCCCAGTAAAATTTACAGCCAACATTGACACTAGTACCATTAATTTTCTAGATGTCAAAATTTGATGAAACAATCTGCTTAAATATGACAGTTTCCACCCCAGATCAACCATTGCAAGTCTTCCATACTCACAATACTTAAGAGTATGTCGTATAAACAGTGATCAGGGAGTTAGGGACGAAGAATTGACTAAGATGACTAAAAAGTTTCTTGATCGGGGCTATCCGATGTCCGATCTGCAAAAAGCCAGATCTAAAGCTCTTTCCTATACACGTGAACAATTGCTCAGACCTAGTAGTATTAATAAAAAAACGATGGATGGCAGGCTCCCATGGGTCACTCAATTTAACTCAAGTAGTAAACATCTAACTAGGAGAGTGAGACAGCTCTGGCCCATTGTAGCCTCAGACAAAGATCTAGGTGATGTGTACAACTCTAAACTGTTGGTTAGTCATACTAGAAACAAAAGCATCAGAGATTATGTAGTCAAGACCGACATCTCTGAGTTTGAGAAGCCCAAAACACATTTTTTGAGTAAGAAGCAGGGATGCTACCGCTGTAGTGGGTGCACTACATGTAGCTACCTAACACAGGGCGACAACTTCAGACATCCACATACGGGCAAATTATTTACCATTCGTTACCCTTTGTCTTGCGACTCTAAATTTGTGATTTATCTCTTGACATGCCCCTGTGGGTTGGCCTATGTAGGCAAAACGGATTGTGCCTTCAAAACTCGTATGGCACAGCATAGGTATGCCATACGAGAAGCTATTAAAAAAGGCGATAGTGAACAACCAGTAGCTAGGCATTTTGCTAGGGCTAAACACAGCATGGCTACTCTTAGGTATAAAATCATTGATCATGCCCCTAAGTCCCTACGGGGTGGAGATAGATCTAAAAGATTACTGCAATTGGAATCCAGATGGATCTATAAATTAAATACCATCCACCCGAAGGGGCTTAATGAGTCCCTATATCTGCGGTGTTTTCTATAAGATGTTCCTTAATGCATTAGCGAGTCTGAGACAATTATGGTCACCAGTAGAGTTATCGTATGAGATAACTCAGATATAATGTGTAGCAACTCATATGTCTAATGCTTAATATCCAATAATTATTATTAATATTTAATACTTTATATGTAATCATAAATTAAATCTAACTAGCCATATATCAATAGAGGTTTCCCTATGGGGTTATTGATATCAGCATTGATAATACATAGCTTGTGATCTAATATGAGTGAAGTGGCTATATGTTTTGTCTATTTATATTTACTTATTATTTTTTTATTTTTTTGACTTTTTAACACAATTTTAATGTATAACATTCTGTAACCAGCACGTTTGCTGTTTAGCACATTTATTGTATGAAGTATTGTTTATTTTTTGCACGATGCACTTTATTTGAACAGGCTACAGTAATCATTGTTTTATATCTCACTGTGATTTGGATGCTGCGCTTCCTCTTCTTGTACACTTATTGTTTATATGTAACCATGGTAACCTTGTCCACAGTAACAGCATGCGAGCTGGGCGGACCGGCGCAGCGTCATATCCGGAGGGACCGGGGAGATGCGGCCGGAAACCGGGCAGCGGCGTCTGGACTGGCGGGAGGTGATACTCCACATTAAGGTATTTAAGCACCATTTGTTTGTATTGTCAATTATCCTGACGACGGGGCTGCGACCCCGAAACGTAGATTTGATGTTGACAATAAAGTCACTACACTTGTTACACTGAATCCAAGTCTCCGAGTGCCGCCCGTTCCGATCGAGTGTATTACTGGCTGAAAAGCAGAGAGGGAAGGCACCGCGAGCAGTGAGTTATTTATTCAAGGACTATAGAGTGCCGGGTCATTTTGTTATATATATATATATATATATATATATATATATACATAGGTGTATATACGGAGTATATATATGTGTAGATATGTGTATATATATATATATATATACACAGATACACTAGTTTTACAGACCCAGCATATACTGGGTCACCTCAGTCCCCACCCCCGTGCTTGGCTGCTTGGCTCCACCCAGTTCTGGAAACCCCCCCATGCAAATCCTGCGTTTGCCACTGCCCAGGACATATGAAATGTAAAAGTTATACCCAGATCATTATTGATATAGTTTTGTACAGGTATACCACTGAGCACGCCCACATACAATGTACAATGGGCCTAATTCAGGTTGTCAGTAAGCGATCCAACCAAAAATATAGAGAAAAAAATGTGGGCAAAGTTTCTGCGGGGGGTGCAGAAAATGCGATCACCTCTGTCTGTCAATCAGGCAGATGCAGGGAGGGGGGGGGGGCAATGCTCCGTTTCCAGGGAGGAGACGGAGCGTTGCTGAGGCGGTGCGAACGGGGGGCGGAGGCGGCCAAACGGGGGAGTGATCACGGTGGCTGCGTGACGTCATGCGCAGCCACATCGATTGGGAAGATTGCTGCAGGCCTGCTGCAACGGGGTATGTACAAACAAGAAAAGAAGACTGTATTGTGGGTGCACTCTTAGAATAAAGACAGATAATATAAAAATATAGCTTTAATTAGTTAACATTAAAAAAGGATAGAATATCCTGGAGAACAATCACAATAATGACTAACCAGTACGGTTGGACACCAAAAAACATTAGACATGACTTGTTAGATTCTTAATAATCGTGTTATCACATCATGAAACAATTGTATTGATGTAAACTAAAATACCAGTCAATTCATAGGTACAAATCCCATGTACGGAGTTGACAACCAGCTTAAGTCAGGGGTATCTTAATTAATTATGCGTTAAACCGATAGAAACGTGACAATCAGGACCTGCACCCTAAATAGGTGATAATAAATGATGAATAGAGAAAGGAAAATAGTGGCGAATCTGCTGTCAGTGTTAGGCACAGATTATTTTGTGTATCACAGCAGTGCCGTAACTAGACATTTTAGCGCTGTGTGCAAGAAACAGCATCAGCGCCCCCCCTTATTTAAAATAGGGCCAGTGCGCTGCAAAATAATACCAATTCATATTACGCTGCACAGTAGTCACCATTATTCAAATTATGCCCACAGTAGCGCCACTACACCAGGTGGAGCCCCTTTTCCACATTACGCCAGGTAGAGTCCCCCCTTTTTTTCACATAACGGCAGGTAGAGTTCCCTTCTACATATTATGGCAGACAGAGTACACTTATAAAATAAAAAAAAGCGCCCCTTAAATTGTCATTTAAAATTCTGGCTGAATTCGCATGCACACACATACACTGACACTATACAGGGGTCCATACGCACACATACAGTACACTGACACTATACAGGGGTCCATACGCACACATACAGTACACTGACACTATACAGGGGTCCATACGCACACATATAGTACACTGACACTACACAGGGGGTCCATACACACACATACAGTACACTGACACTACACAGGGGTCCATACACACACATACAGTACACTGACACTATACAGGGGGTCCATACACACCATACAGTACACTGACACTATACAGGGGTCCATACGCACACACATACACTGACACTATACAGGGGTCCATACGCACACATACAGTACACTGACACTATACAGGGGTCCATACGCACACATACAGTACACTGACACTATACAGGGGTCCATACGCACACATACAGTACACTGACACTACACAGCGGTCCATACGCACACATACAGTACACTGACACTATACAGGGGTCCATACGCACACATACAGTACACTGAACTATACAGGGGTCCATACGCACACATACAGTACACTGACACTATACAGGGGTCCATACACACACATACAGTACACTGACACTATACAGGGGTCCATACGCACACATACAGTACACTGACACTACACAGCGGTCCATACGCACACATACAGTACACTGACACTATACAGGGGTCCATACGCACACATACAGTACACTGACACTACACAGGGGTCCATACGCACACATACAGTACACTGACACTATACAGGGGTCCATACACACACATACAGTACACTGACACTATACAGGGGTCCATATGCACACATACAGTACACTGACACTATACAGGGGTCCATACGCACACATACAGTACACTGACACTATACAGGGGGTCCATACACAAACATACAGTACACTGACACTATACTGGGGTCCATACGCACACATACAGTACACTGACACTATACAGGTGGTCCATACGCACACATACAGTACACTGACACTATACAGGTGGTCCATACGCACACATACAGTACACTGACACTATACAGGTGGTCCATACGCACACATACAGTACACTAACACTATACAGGTGGTCCATACGCACACATACAGTACACTAACACTATACAGGGGTCCATACGCATACATACAGTACACTGACACTACACAGGTGGTCCATACGCACACATACAGTACACTGACACTATACAGGGGTCCATACGCACACACATACACTGACACTATACTGGGGTCCATACGCACACACATACAGTACACTGACACTATACTGGGGTCCATACGCACACATACAGTACACTGACACTATACTGGGGTCCATACGCACACATACAGTACACTGAAACTATACAGGGGTCCATACGCACACATACAGTACACTGACACTATACAGGGGTCCATACGCACACATACAGTACACTGACACTATACAGGGGTCCATACGCACACACATACACTGACACTATACTGGGGTCCATACGCACACACATACAGTACACTGACACTATACAGGGGTCCATACGCACACATACAGTACACTGACACTATACAGGGGTCCATACGCACACATACAGTACACTGACACTATACAGGGGTCCATACGCACACATACAGTACACTGACACTATACAGGGGTCCATACGCACACACATACACTGACACTATACTGGGGTCCATACGCACACATACAGTACACTGACACAATACAGGGGTCCATACGCACACACATACACTGACACTATACTGGGGTCCATACGCACACACATACAGTACACTGACACTATACTGGGGTCCATACGCACACATACAGTACACTGACACTATACTGGGGTCCATACGCACACATACAGTACACTGACACTATACAGGGGTCCATACGCACACATACAGTACACTGACACTATACAGGGGTCCATACGCACACATACAGTACACTGACACTACACAGCGGTCCATACGCACACATACAGTACACGGACACTATACTGGGGTCCATACGCACACATACAGTACACTGACACTATACAGGGGTCCATACGCACACATACAGTACACTGACACTATACAGGGGTCCATACGCACACACATACACTGACACTATCCTGGGGTCCATACGCACACACATACAGTACACTGACACTATACAGGGGTCCATACGCACACATACAGTACACTGACACTATACAGGGGTCCATACGCACACATACAGTACACTGACACTATACAGGGGTCCATACGCACACATACAGTACACTGACACTATACAGGGGTCCATATGCACACACATACACTGGCACTATACTGGGGTCCATACGCACACACATACACTGACACTATACTGGGGTCCATACGCACACATACAGTACACTGACACTATACAGGGGTCCATACGCACACATACAGTACACTGACACTACACAGGGGTCCATACACACACATACAGTACACTGACACTATACAGGGGTCCATATGCACACATACAGTACACTGACACTATACAGGGGTCCATACGCACACATACAGTACACTGACACTATACAGGGGGTCCATACACAAACATACAGTACACTGACACTATACTGGGGTCCATACGCACACATACAGTACACTGACACTATACAGGTGGTCCATACGCACACATACAGTACACTGACACTATACAGGTGGTCCATACGCACACATACAGTACACTGACACTATACAGGTGGTCCATACGCACACATACAGTACACTGACACTATACAGGTGGTCCATACGCACACATACAGTACACTAACACTATACAGGGGTCCATACGCACACATACAGTACACTGACACTACACAGGTGGTCCATACGCACACATACAGTACACTGACACTATACAGGGGTCCATACGCACACATACAGTACACTGACACTATACAGGGGATCATACGCACACATACAGTACACTGACACTATACTGGGGTCCATACGCACACATACAGTACACTGACACTATACAGGGGTCCATACGCACACATACAGTACACTGACACTATACAGGGGTCCATACGCACACATACAGTACACTGACACTATACAGGGGTCCATACGCACACACATACACTGACACTATACTGGGGTCCATACGCACACACATACAGTACACTGACACTATACAGGGGTCCATACGCACACATACAGTACACTGACACTATACAGGGGTCCATACGCACACATACAGTACACTGACACTATACAGGGGTCCATACGCACACATACAGTACACTGACACTATACAGGGGTCCATACGCACACACATACACTGACACTATACTGGGGTCCATACGCACACACATACAGTACACTGACACTATACTGGGGTCCATACGCACACATACAGTACACTGACACTATACTGGGGTCCATACGCACACATACAGTACACTGACACTATACTGGGGTCCATACGCACACATACAGTACACTGACACTATACAGGGGTCCATACGCACACACACAGTACACTGACACTATACAGGGGTCCATACGCACACATACAGTACACTGACACTACACAGCGGTCCATACGCACACATACAGTACACTGACACTATACTGGGGTCCATACGCACACATACAGTACACTGACACTATACAGGGGTCCATACGCACACATACAGTACACTGACACTATACAGGGGTCCATACGCACACACATACACTGACACTATCCTGGGGTCCATACGCACACACATACAGTACACTGACACTATACAGGGGTCCATACGCACACATACAGTACACTGACACTATACAGGGGTCCATACGCACACATACAGTACACTGACACTATACAGGGGTCCATACGCACACACATACACTGACACTATACTGGGGTCCATACGCACACATACAGTACACTGACACTACACAGCGGTCCATACGCACACATACAGTACACTGACACTATACAGGGGTCCATACGCACACATACAGTACACTGACACTATACAGGGGTCCATACGCACACATACAGTACACTGACACTATACAGGGGTCCATACGCACACATACAGTACACTGACACTATACAGGGGTCCATACGCACACATACAGTACACTGACACTATACAGGGGTCCATACACACACATACAGTACACTGACACTATACAGGGGTCCATACGCACACATACAGTACACTGACACTACACAGCGGTCCATACGCACACATACAGTACACTGACACTATACAGGGGTCCATACGCACACATACAGTACACTGACACTACACAGGGGTCCATGCGCACACATACAGTACACTGACACTATACAGGGGTCCATACACACACATACAGTACACTGACACTATACAGGGGTCCATATGCACACATACAGTACACTGACACTATACAGGGGTCCATACGCACACATACCGTACACTGACACTATACAGGGGGTCCATACACAAACATACAGTACACTGACACTATACTGGGGTCCATACGCACACATACAGTACACTGACACTATACAGGTGGTCCATACGCACACATACAGTACACTGACACTATACAGGTGGTCCATACGCACACATACAGTACACTGACACTATACAGGTGGTCCATACGCACACATACAGTACACTAACACTATACAGGTGGTCCTTACGCACACATACAGTACACTAACACTATACAGGGGTCCATACGCACACATACAGTACACTGACACTACACAGGTGGTCCATACGCACACATACAGTACACTGACACTATACAGGGGTCCATACGCACACACATACACTGACACTATACTGGGGTCCATACGCACACACATACAGTACACTGACACTATACTGGGGTCCATACGCACACATACAGTACACTGACACTATACAGGGGTCCATACGCACACATACAGTACACTGACACTATACAGGGGTCCATACGCACACATACAGTACACTGACACTATACAGGGGTCCATACGCACACACATACACTGACACTATACTGGGGTCCATACGCACACACATACAGTACACTGACACTATACAGGGGTCCATACGCACACATACAGTACACTGACACTATACAGGGGTCCATACGCACACATACAGTACACTGACACTATACAGGGGTCCATACGCACACATACAGTACACTGACACTATACAGGGGTCCATACGCACACACATACACTGACACTATACTGGGGTCCATACGCACACATACAGTACACTGACACAATACAGGGGTCCATACGCACACACATACACTGACACTATACTGGGGTCCATACGCACACACATACAGTACACTGACACTATACTGGGGTCCATACGCACACATACAGTACACTGACACTATACTGGGGTCCATACGCACACATACAGTACACTGACACTATACAGGGGTCCATACGCACACATACAGTACACTGACACTATACAGGGGTCCATACGCACACATACAGTACACTGACACTACACAGCGGTCCATACGCACACATACAGTACACTGACACTATACTGGGGTCCATACGCACACATACAGTACACTGACACTATACAGGGGTCCATACGCACACATACAGTACACTGACACTATACAGGGGTCCATACGCACACACATACACTGACACTATCCTGGGGTCCATACGCACACACATACAGTACACTGACACTATACAGGGGTCCATACGCACACATACAGTACACTGGCACTATACAGGGGTCCATACGCACACATACAGTACACTGACACTACACATCGGTCCATACGCACACATACAGTACACTGACACTATACTGGTGGTCCATACGCACACATACAGTACACTAACACTATACAGGGGTCCATACGCACACATACAGTACACTGACACTACACAGGTGGTCCATACGCACACATACAGTACACTGACACTATACAGGGGTCCATACGCACACATACAGTACACTGACACTATACAGGGGATCATACGCACACATACAGTACACTGACACTATACAGGGGTCCATACGCACACATACAGTACACTGACACTATACAGGGGTCCATACGCACACATACAGTACACTGACACTATACTGGGGTCCATACGCACACATACAGTACACTGACACTATACAGGGGTCCATACGCACACATACAGTACACTGACACTATACAGGGGTCCATACGCACACATACAGTACACTGACACTATACAGGGGTCCATACGCACACACATACACTGACACTATACTGGGGTCCATACGCACACACATACAGTACACTGACACTATACAGGGGTCCATACGCACACATACAGTACACTGACACTATACAGGGGTCCATACGCACACATACAGTACACTGACACTATACAGGGGTCCATACGCACACATACAGTACACTGACACTATACAGGGGTCCATACGCACACACATACACTGACACTATACTGGGGTCCATACGCACACACATACAGTACACTGACACTATACTGGGGTCCATACGCACACATACAGTACACTGACACTATACTGGGGTCCATACGCACACATACAGTACACTGACACTATACTGGGGTCCATACGCACACATACAGTACTCTGACACTATACAGGGGTCCATACGCACACACACAGTACACTGACACTATACAGGGGTCCATACGCAGACATACAGTACACTGACACTACACAGCGGTCCATACGCACACATACAGTACACTGACACTATACTGGGGTCCATACGCACACATACAGTACACTGACACTATACAGGGGTCCATACGCACACATACAGTACACTGACACTATACAGGGGTCCATACGCACACACATACACTGACACTATACTGGGGTCCATACGCACACACATACAGTACACTGACACTATACAGGGGTCCATACGCACACATACAGTACACTGACACTATACAGGGGTCCATACGCACACATACAGTACACTGACACTATACAGGGGTCCATACGCACACACATACACTGACACTATACTGGGGTCCATACGCACACACATACAGTACACTGACACTATACTGGGGTCCATATGCACACATACAGTACACTGACACAATACAGGGGTCCATACACACACATACAGTACACTGACACTATACAGGGGTCCATATATACAGGGGTCCATACGCACACATACAGTACACTGACACTATACTGGCGTCCATACGCACACATACAGTACACTGACACTATACAGGGGTCCATACGCACACATACACTGACACTACACAGGGGTTTATATACGCACACATACAGTACACTGACACTATACTGGGGTCCATACGCACACATACAGTACACTGACACTATACAGGGGTCCATACGCACACATACAGTACACTGACACAATACAGGGGTCCATACACACACATACAGTACACTGACACTATACAGGGGTCCATATATACAGGGGTCCATACGCACACATACAGTACACTGACACTATACTGGGGTCCATACGCACACATACAGTACACTGACACTATACAGGGGTCCATACGCACACATACAGTACACTGACACAATACAGGGGTCCATACACACACATACAGTACACTGACACTATACAGGGGTCCATATATACAGGGGTCCATACGCACTCATACAGTACACTGACACTATACTGGGGTCCATACGCACACATACAGTACACTGACACTATACAGGGGTCCATACGCACACATACACTGACACTACACAAGGGTCCATATACGCACACATACAGTACACTGACACTATACAGGGATTTATAAGCGATCACAGTTGTGGGGCAAGGGGGGGGAGACATCTAATGTAATTAGGCAGGATGGTTGTTATACTGAACTGAATGGAGTGAGAGAGACTGTCTTACCAGCATTAACAGATCCGCAGCACTGGTCCTAATGATCCTCATCCCGCTCTGCCTCCATTGCTGCGAAATTTGACCTGCTGATGTCCCTCCGCTACAGGCCTGTTGCGGGTGCTGGCGCGCGCACGGGGGGCGGGGGAGTTGGGGGCATCTGCGCGGTTCCAACGGGAGCGTTGCCCGCTGATGGCGCGCGCACGGGGGGGGGGGGGGGGCATTGGGCATCTGTGCGGTTCCAGCGGGAGCGTTGCTTGGTGATGGCGCGCACACAGGGGGGTTGGATAGGCCTGATCATCTGTGTTGCCCGGTGATTAGGAGTGCAGCAGGCAGGGACGGTGTGCGGGAGAAGCAGAGACAGAGGGGACGCTGGCAGCAGCCTCCGGGAGACTGATTTGGACAGTACCCGCCTCTCCAGCCTGCCCTGCCGGCTCTGCTGCTGCGGCTCCAGAGTCTCCCTCCCCTGCCCCCGGACTGCGTCTCTGCACCTCTCCTCGCTCCGGCCGGGGCAGCGGACAGTACAGGCAGCATTGTAATGAGTCAAGTCTGACTCATTACAATGCCGCAGACTTTTAGGTCCCTTGATGGCGGGAGTGGTGGCTTAAATGCGGATGCGGGCAATTGCGCCTCCCGGGCGTCTGCACTGTGTGCCAGGCACCGCTGGCACACACGTAGTTACGGCCCTGTATCACAGATCCTACTACACTCGGTATTCCCAGGAGGTCACCCTTCCAAGTACTGACCAAGCCCAACACTGCTTAGCTTCCAAGATCAGACGGCATTGGGCGTTGACAGTGTGGTGTGGTAGTAGATAGCTGATTGCGCTCCCCCTCTGGGATCACCGATGAGAGTTTACCAAAAATGACTAAAGAAAAAAGATATTACACAAGTATTTGTGAATCGATGGATCTGCTGCCAGCGTTAGACAACGGTATGGACCCTGTATACTGATAAACTTATTACTAGCGATGAATCGCTAGTGAGAGTCCACGAACAATAGAAAGTGATTGTGAAAAATAGAAAAGATGTAGACGCAATGTCAAATGGCATCCATATGTGTTTATACTTTCCAAAACCACAGAATAATTGGACAATCTCTAGGTGAAATAAATAAGCAGTAGGTACGTACAAACGCCCTATTTATTAAATACTAGAATAGAATTATAACCTTTGGGTATTGATGCCAGATCAATTGTTTACTATATATTTATTTCTTGTTCAGATTTACCCATACAGGTATCAGATTTTTATTTAACGATCCTAATCAATATATGTACCAGTAACACTTGTGGTATGAATAGTTACTGCACCTGCTAAACTCAAGGTTATAATACTATTCTAGTTTTTAATAAATACAGAGCAGCCCAAGCTTTTATTTTAGTCTCATTTTTTTAAACTGTTTTAACTTTCACATTGAGAAGACAGTATCTGGCAGTCCAGGGGACACCAAAGCTGTCTCTCCAACACCCCCACCGGGCCGCAACACCACAACTGGGTCGGTGATTTAGGCGGGACTGCATCTGGACACAGTGTGGGACAAATAAGAAAGGATCCCATTTGCGGGGCCCGGGATGTGCGCAGTCCATGTACCGCAGTCCCAGGAGATGTACTGCAGCTGCTGACGTGATCCCAGTCCATTCAGTGTACTCGCGGCCACACTAGACCTCCAGGGCATTAATGTATACTGGAGCTGGGGACAATTTTAAGGCCAGGAAAACTGGTGGCAATTGTCAGCATAGGGGAGGTCAACATTTCCCCAGCGGCCCCTTCCCCAGCCCAGTCCCCATTCCACAGCAGTCTTCCCACCCTGGACTGCTCCTCCCTCTTCCTTCCACACTAGAGATGCTGGGAAGCCATTCTACAGACCTCTGCAGGTCTCCAGAGGCATTGGGCTCTCCGTGTGTACCCCTCCTACATAGCAGGTTATACAAAGCACTGACTCCTACCAGCCTCCTTGGTAGGCTGAGTAGTTGATAACAGTGTCCATCGCAGTAAAATGTAGTTTTCCAGATTGTATGTGACTTATGCTAGTGCTGCTACTTGATTTCTGTCTCTTTCCTTACTGTACATTATAATTGCTTTCCCTGTACTTTTATTTTCCCTCAGTGACCCTTGAATACTAGTCTGTACTGGGTTAACTCAATTTACTACCTATTGTATTTGTGTGAGTTCAATTGTTACATACTGTACCTGTTACAAGCTGCTCACTACCATATTGTGTGTATTTCCTCCTTGCTGTTAACATGTCTAACAAAAGCAAGGCTTAACAGGCAAGAGCACCCTCTCTGGTAGCATGTAATACCTGTCATGTGGAGGTTTTACCTCAAGATTTAACACAGGATGGTCTATGCATGGGCTGCTTTGTGCTTCCCAGCACCTCAGTCCCCACAGTCAATGTACAAGACCCTCCATGGGCTTCATTTCCCACTATACTGGCTAAGATTGCTGACCACATTGCTATGTCACCTGTGACCTCCCTAAGGGTATTCCACAACCAGTGCAGCCCACATTGGCTCCCCCTGGGGCTATCCCACAGCCAGAGCAGCCCACAGTGGCTCCCTCTGTGGCTATCCCACTGCAACTGCAGCCCACAATGGCTACCTCTATTGGTTTTCAGCAGCCATTTCAACCTGTTTGTCAGGCCATTGCAGCCATGGTTGGATTCGTTCTCTACCTCTATTCAGAGTCTGCCTGCTTCCTCTGCTGCTTTTCATATAACATGATGCAAGGGCAAGGCATACTGCCTGCACCTACTGTGCCTTCATCACAGTCTACGCCACTGTCAGATTCAAGTTCCTGCTGACCCAGCTGAGGTTTCTGATGCAGAATCTAACTCAGGGGATGAGGATGCCCAATCTAAATTTAATGTTGCAGCATTAATTAGGGTGGTCAAATTCTGTCTTCAGCTCGAAGACGCTCAAACAGCAGAAGGTGGTATTAGCTGAGTTTCCACACTCGGACCACTTCACAAAAGTTAGAACTGTGGCGTGAAGGACACCTACTAAAACATTCACAGTACCTAAAAAGCTTAGCTCCTTTTTCACGTTACCCACAGAGGATTGTGTGAAGTGGCAGAATCCACCCATGGTGGATGCACAGGTGACACACTTAATCAAGGATTTTATCCTACCTATCCCAATTACATCCTCCCTTAACAAGCTGCAATTGGATGCAAGTCTTAAATCTTTGTTCTTCCTTACAGGGACGACAGCCAGGCCAGCTACTGGCACAGCATGGGTCGCTAAGGTCATGGAAACTTGTGCTGATGACATTGAACGGAGTTTCACAGTCGATCTGACCATGGAACAATTGTCTCTTATTGCCAACATCAGACATGCTGCCTACTACATTGGTGAAGTGGCTCTGGACACTGCGCTATTATCCTCTAAGGCTTTGGCTGTTTCTACTGCAGCTTGCCGCACTGTGTGGCTCTGCTCATGGAAGGTGGATTTGGATGCCAAGAAAGCTGTTTCCGTACACGGGCGAATTCCTGTTCGGACCAGCACTAGACAAGATTGTGAAATCTTGGCGACATCTAAGAAGATGGTTCACCTGCCTTCGGCTTTCTTAGGGCAGCCTTGAACGTTGTTCTTTTGGTCCTTTCATCCACAAGTCAAGACCTTTGGGTCAGTCCTTTCCTCGCTCATCTCACACTGGCATAGCCACCAAACCCAAAGCCAAACAAGTTTGGCTGCTCGACATACTCCTACCAAGCAGGAGGATAAACCCTCTGCCTGACTGGATGGGTCTCCACCTGGAATACCCCAGGTTGGGAGGCCAACTTCTTCAATTCTCCAAAGCATGGGTTCATATTATGTCTGATGCCTGGGTCCAAGAAGTGGTCTCTCTCCTTCTGAAAGCGTCGTCCCAGACAATACTTCCCTACCACTCCATCGATGTATCCTGGCAAAGCACAGGCGTTGAAAGGGGTCATTCACTCCTTGCTACAGTCAGGAGTCAGCATCCCAGTTTCACAACCTCAACAAGGTCAGGGGTTCTATTCACTTTTTGGTTCAGAAGCCAAATGGATCATACTGTTCCATTCTGAATCTAAAGCTGTTATACAAGTACCTTAAATTACCCAAGTTCCATATGTAGACTCTCCGTACGATTGTCCTGGCTATGTGACCTGGGAATTATATGGTTTCCCTGGATATACAGGATGCATACCTACATGTGCCTATAGCAACATCATCATCAACAGTATCTCTGATTTGCTGTTCTCCATCAGCGTTTCCAGTTCCAGGCCCTACCCTACAGACTTTCTATAGCTTCCAGGGTGTCCACTATGCTCGGGGCGTTGATGGCGGCACTTTTTAGAAGGCAAAGAATTTGAATCCTCCCTTACTTGTATGACCTCCTTCAGTTGGCTGATCAACTGGTCCAAATCCTCACTCACCCCATATCTCAGAGGATGCTCCACCTCGGAGCGCTACTGGATGCCAGCATCCAACACATCTTCCTTCCTCAGAACAAGATTGCGGCATTGCAGTTCTGCATACACAACCTGCTTCCCAATCCATGGGTCTTAATCCGTGTGACCATGCAGACCCTGGGCTCCATATTGTCAATCTTCAACATGGTGGAGTACTCTCAAGTTCACTTCAGGCCTCTACAGCGACTGATTCTCGCCAGGTGAAATGACCTACCAACCCAGATCAAGTCTCAGGCTCTGATTCTGCCGCAGGAGGTTTGGATGTCCATCACCTGGTGGCACCACACATCCAAACTGGACAAGGGCTGGCCATTCTGTATTCCACACTGGATGCTTCTCACCACAGACACCAGTCTCTGGGTGTAGGGAGCTGTCACGGCCAGTCACTCCTTTCAGGGTCACTGGTCTCCGGCGTTAAGGGAGACCAATCTTCTGGAACTTTGAGCAGTTTTCTGTGCCCTTCACACGGACCTCCTACATGGTTCACTGTTGTCCAGTCAGACAATGTCACAGCAGTGCCTTGTATAAATCATCAGTGCAGCAGCAATTCTGGAAGTAACTCAGATTCTCTCTGGGGCAGGACTCCATCTTCCAGCAATCTCCGCAATCTTCATTCAGGAGTCCTCATCTGGGAAGCAGACTTTCTCAGTAATCAGGATGTTCATGCCAGAGAGTGTTCTCTACACTCAGAGGTATTTCAGATTCTGGTGCGCAAATGGGGTTTGCCAGTCGTAGATCTCATGGCCTCCAGACACAACCACAAACTTCCAGTGTACTGTGCCAGGACAAGAGATCCAGAAGCAAGATTCGTGGACTCACTCAAAGTCCAATGGAACTTTCCTCTGGCCTATCTCTTCCCTCAAGGGTACTGCGCAAGTTCAAGGAGGATAGCGGCACGCTCATACATGTGGCTTCAGCTTGGCCAGACACTATTGGTTCTCGGATCTGCAGAATCTTTCCAGAGACAAGCCCTTCCCTCTGCCTCTTTCCCATCTGGACCTACCATGCATGGCTCTTGATACATCCCTCCTAAGGAAGAAGGGCATCTCCTATGTGGTGGTTCAGACTATGCTTCAGGCTCAGAAACCAGTCTCAGTCTGCATATACTGTCGGATATGGCACTCCTACTTCCAGTGGTGTGCTCATCGAAGCTATGATCCTAAAGTTCTTTGGATCCATTGGGTGTTCGCCTTCTTACAAGCAGGCCTCGCCATGGGTCTTCACCTGGCTTTTCCATGTCTTGGCCCTATCGATCTGGTTCCAGAAGAGACTGGCTCCCTTGCCAGATGTACTTACCTTTCTTCAGGGGGTACTCCGACTACAACCTCCATTTATCCCTCTGTTGGCTCCATGGTATTTGTCCTTGGTTCTTCAGGGCTTGTCACGGACTCCTTTTGAACCATTGGAAACAGCAGACTTTAAGTGGTTAACTGAAAAGACCCTCTTTCTCCTGCCCATCACTTCAGGGTTTCGGACTTGGGAGCTCTTTCCTGTAGGTCCCCATTCGTGATTTTTCACCAAGACCAGGCAGTCCTTCGAACTAAAAAGGGATACCTACCTAAGGTGGTGTCTAAATTCCATAATAACTAATCCATGGTGGTCCTGGCCTCTCAGGGACCCAGCCTTTCACAAGAGGAAGCCTTGTTAAATGTGGTCCATGCGCTCAAAATACTTGTGGACCGTACTGGTTTCCTTTGGAAAACTGATTCCTTATTCATCCTTTATGGTTTCTGGCCAGCCACTAAGCAAATGTTGGCGCTTTGCCTCCGCATGACCATCTCACAGGTGTATACACTGGCTGACATTCAATGTTCCAAGTACAGTCTCTGCTCACTCTACTTGCTCTGTAGGTCCTTAGTGGGCAGCCCTACTTTGCGCATCTGTTGAACAACTCTGCAAGACTGCTACGTGGTCTACTACCCACACGTTTCTTAGGTTCCATGCATTTGATACGTTTGCTTCTCAGAATGCAACCTTTGGCCGCAATGTCCTCCTTTCAGCTTAGGAGCGTTCCCTCCATACTACAACTGCTTTGGGATCAAGGTTAACCCTGTGGAGACCATGGATACTGAAGAAGAAAAGAAGAGTTATGATAACACTTACTGTACTTTTGTTAACTCTTTAAGTCAGGCCACCCACCATTATGCATCTAGCTTCAATGGGTTATTTTTGCAGTCACCAGTACCCTTCTCCTCTACTAAATGAGGCATTAAATAATGAGCCAAAATTTGGTAATATTCAGATACAAAGCCATCAGGGCCAGGTGACTTCCCTTTCCTTAACCTGTTGCAGAACCGGAAACAAGTTCCGCTTCTGTAACAGTATTGCATCTCATAATCTTAAAACAGGCAATCCAGCACAGTATATAGCATCTGACAGTATTAGAAAAATGCGTTATAAATAGCTGATGAATCAGTGAGACAATGTGAAGAATCAGTTTTCATTTGTAAAATTTGGGAGGGAATAGAATAGGAATGAACTAAATTTGCCAACAATTTACCAGATTTATTGCCACCATGGAAAAACCTATTACAGTACATTGAGTATTATAAATAAACTGGACTAACACAAAGAATTATACGGGTGCTTCACCGTAGTGTAGGCCTGTCTAGTCTTTGGGGAATCACTGAATAGCGTATTATGAGGTTGGATCGCAAATCTCAGTTCAACCGGAATTATTACGATCGCCCCGCAAGCGCATGTGCAGCGCCCATCCTGCGCATGAGCTTGCACTTTCTGCGAGGGGGTGGTAGTGCATAAAATGCAATCGCCTCTGCCAGGCAGTCGCAGGGTGAGGGGAGGGGCAGCAATGCTCTGTTTCTAGGGAGTAGATGGAGCATTGCGGGGGCGGTGTGGCGCAAACAGGGTGTGGCGGGGGCGTGATTGCGGCAGCTGCATTGGGAACACGGTGGGAGGCTTCACTAATTTCTACGATGTAGAAGAAATTACGATGCGATCGCAACTTCTGCTTCATCAAGGGGGAAGGGAGGCCACCCCCAGCATGCTAGCAAAAGGATTGCAAATTCTGCTAATTAGCAGAATTTGCAATCCTTACTGATTAAGGTTTTATATGCCTTAGATAAATCTCAATTAAGATCTTCCAACCTAGAAGCTATTAACCTGCTTTTCCTGGTCACATATTCCATAATCTACGCACATATCACCAGTTTAGAAGCAGCCTAAGACAAATGTCCACATGCTCCACATTTGTGTCTGCATAGTTAAGAAATGCCCTTTCCAAATGGGTGCGAAAGTCAAACGACTTTTCCAGATAAGCCGGATATAGGTAGACAAAACAGTGGACTGTAAAGTCAACATAATCCATACTGGGGCGTGATTAGAGATAGTTATATGCTCAATGCTACATTTTACCACCTGTTGGAGAAGCAAAGTAGAAACCAACCAAAAATCTATACGGGATGAGCAAAGGTAAGGGTGGGAATAAAATGTATATTCCCAGGATGTGGGATGTTAACACCTCCAGGGATCACAAAGTTTCAGAAACTCAGTTAACTAAACACGCCAGAAGCTTCATCATGTCCAAGCCCTGTGATTATACAGAATTAAAGTCTCCCCTTAAAATAAAATCAACTTACGCCCTGTCCTGTAACAAAGCAGTAAAAAAAAAAAACACATTAGAGCTAGCTGAGATAATCGGCCTCCCAATTTTCAACGAATGGAATGAAGATAGCTGACATGGCCGGTCCGTATTTCTCTACCCAGAGCAGAATGCGACTTACCTCTTTCATCACGGCGCAACTGTGAGTGCCACCCTGTCGGATGATGTACGCCACCGCTGTTGCATAGTCCAACTGCACTCTGATGGCCAGCCCTCGAAGCAGATGATCTGCCCTTAATTCGAGGATGTTTATTGGCAGGGTAGATTCTTGGGGGGTCATCGCCCCTGAAACTGTTTCTCTATGGTCACCGCCCCTCATCCTCGCAGACTTGCGACTGTAGTGAGGAGAGTCCACTCCTAAATTCTGAACCTCTTGCCTTCCAATAGGCGTGTTAAGTTTAGCCACCAGAGAAGCGAGATTCGAGCCTTTGGTGATAGTCACCCTTTGATGGAGAAAAAGATATGATCCAGTCCACTGACTTAATAGATACAGCTGAAGAGGCCTTGAATGGAAACGGCCATACAGAATGGCCTCGAAGGCTGTCACCATCTTTCTGAGGAGATGTACGATGGTGTAGAACCAACTGCACCCTCTCCTGTATGGACAAAACTTTTTTCGGAGGGAGGAATACCCTCTGCAGAACTGTGTTGAGAATCATCCCCAGGAACTGCAGCTTCTGCGTTGGTCTCACCCATGTTGAATGAGAAGCCTGTGAGTCACTTTGATGTTCTGAAGCAACTGGCACTTGGAATGAGCCTTCAGGAGAAGATCGTAACCCCTTGTGTAAGGGACAATTATAACCCCTTGTGTCCGAAGTAGAGCCATCATGATGGCCATGACCTTTGTGAACACCCCAGTGATCGAGGACAGGCCCAACGGCAAAGCTTGGAATTGAAGTGAGAATCCTGAATGGCGAATCTGAGAAATGTCTGGTGTAGAGGCCAAATGGGAATGTGCAGGTAAGCGCCCTTGAAGTCCTGCTATATCCGACTGAAGGGACTCCATCTTGAATTTGAGTACTCTCAAGAAAGGATTGAGATCATTCAAGTTCAGAATTGGTCTGGCCGATCCATCCGGCTTCGGCACAAGGAATAGGCTTGAGTAGAAGCCCTGTTTCTGCTGATATGTGGGGACTAGGACCAACATGCAGCGGCGTCCAGCCTACCCCAGAGACAGTGGTCTCTGCAGCTGGGGACCCTGGCACAAGCCGCATGCAACTGCGATAGGATCCCCTCAGCAGCTCCATCGTCACAGACAGGCAGCGGCAGATGCTGCCTGTTTGTACTTAAATGCTTTGTGAATCTAATGTTAAAAATAATTAAGCCCTGAGGAGAATTTCAGATAGTGACCAGCTCCCTTGTGCACATTGAAAAGACTGCTTTGGAGGGGGGACATAGAAGGGAAGGAGCTAGTCACACTTCTAGAAATTTAAAGTGCCATCTCCCAGTTGGAACCTCCTATATCCCCCACTGTAAAGAGCACTCCAGTGTCCCCTAGTGGATGAAGGATAAAGAGAGTTAACAAAGGTAAGTCTACCATAACTCTCCTTTTTTATGATCATATGTTGGCCTTCAGGATCCAATAAAATATCCCATATTTGGTGCAGAAGGTGTTTGTGAAACAATATCAATACCCCTTCCTACGCTTAGCTGTAAAGGAAGTCACGTATTCACCTATCCAATTACAGTATTACAAATTATCATTGAGGTCAGCAGAATTACAGTGGATTTACAGCAAAAACACCACTTCAGGTTATAAACGCTTAAGAAAAGGTAAACATGACTTACGGTTCTGTCTTCAGATGGAGTAAGTCACTCCAGTAGGAGCTTCACTACGGTTTACCGGCAACCACTGCTTACTAGCCACGCCGCTCCAGACCAAGTCCAGACCCTTGTCTTCCCCCGCACTTATAGAGAAGTTTCTCTCCTCACCTCCGCTGCTGAAGTCCAACATGACGTCGGAGCCAGAGAATGATGTGGCTCTCCCGTCTCAGAAAAAAGTGATTCCTGACTCACCAGACGCACTTGCTTTTCATGTACAGGGATCTCCGGTTTCATATAATGATGTGGTGGAGGCTATAAAAAGCACGATGGGGCTTCTTTTGTCTCAAGCTGCTCAATTTCAGCATCTATATACTAGAGTTTCAGATGTGGAACATAAGGTGGGAGAATCGTTCCAGGATATACTGTAACTTTGTTAAAATCCCAAGTTAAGCAACTTTGATGATAATTATAACTTTTTAAACAAGGTAGACAATTTAGAAAACCGTTTGAGATGTAACAATATACAGCAGGTTTGGCTACCTGAAAGTGTAAAAGGTGTGGCTTTGGCTCATTTTTTGAGAAATATACTACCATCACTTTTATATAATGAAGCAGATTACACAGATTTAATCATCAAGCAGGGTGGGCCCTCCATTTTTTTCCTATGCAAAGCCACATGAAATTTTATTCAAATGTCTAAACTATTTACATAAGTCACTTATTTGGTCAGCTTCCTGGTGCCATGGTCCATTACTATGGGAGAGAAAGAAATTATACATATTTCAAGATTATGCTGCAGAATTATCAAAAGCGAGGAAAGCTTTCGCTCTGATCTGCACCCAACGGGATCAGCTTAAACGGAAGTTTGTTATGCTATATCTAACTCGGATACGCATTTTTAATGAAGATTCTCATAAAGATTTCTCCTCCCCAGCGGATGCTGCAGCATTCCTTTGAGAAGAAGCTCAAGCCGACAATGCTGATATTTCTGACCAACACTAGATGCCTTTTATGTGCTGCTCTTTCTCACATTATATATTCATTTTAGGCTCAGTCTTCCGCAACGTCGGTCTGTTACCTGGAAGGCATCTGATATGGATTCTCTGCTTATGTTAAAAATGATGAGTCTCATCTTAGTTATCCGATTTTCTATAGGGGAATTATTGCTTTTGCCCTTTGATATTTTACCTAGTTATGCTGGTTATCCCAAAGTGAAACTTCCAGTCCAGAAAAATCATGATATTAGTTTATCTGAAGAATAATCACCTAAAGTCATTTTCATACATTGTTCTGTACAATATTGTTATTTGGTGTCCTATTGTTGTTGTTTTTCCTCCCTTTAATGTCTGGTTTTGTCTATTCTCTCCTTTATCTTCCCTATCCCTTCTCGGCCTATGTGTTTAATTTTACCTGCACAATATTGCTGCGTACAACATTTTATGTGACTCTAAATTTCAGATGAGACATGTCCCAACTTAAAAATGGGATTTTGGTCCCTACCGGTAAATCCTTTTATCGTAGTCTATAGGGGATACTGGGGAAGATTTAGTACAGTGGGGTATAGATGGGTCCATTGGAGCCAGTGCACTTTACATTTCTTACAGTGAGTGTGTGCTGGCTCCTCCCCTCTATGCCCCCTCCCACAGCTCAGTCTAGAAAAACTGTGCCCAGAGGAGACAAAACATAGTGAGAGGAGTAAGAACAGAAAGAACAGAAGAATGATAGAATAATATAATCAGCAGAACTGTAAAACTATAAAGGATAGCAAAGCGAAGTGGATCCAAACACACTTCCACACAACTGAACAACTTGCAGGAAGAAAAAATGAATCACAGAGGCACGCGCACAGTATCCCCTGTGGACTACGAGAAAAGGATTTACCGGTAGGTACCAAAATCCCATTTTCTCTAACATCCATAGAGGATACTGGGGAAGAGTTAGTACAGTGGGGACGTCCCAGAGCTCCCATCACGGGCGGGAGTTTGCTGAGATCCCTACAATACTGAACGACCAAACTGAGCATCTTCTGATGCCGGGGTATCAAACCTGTAGAAGTTAACAAACATGTTTGTACTTGACAAGGTAGCAGCTCGACATAATTGTAAAGCCGAAACTCCATGGGCAGCTGCCAAAAAGGAGCCCACTGATCGAGTAGAGCGAGCCGTAACAGAGCGCGGAGGAGGCAAAGCCGCTGACGAATAAGCTTGTTGGATGGCAAGCCTGATCCAACGTGCAATTGATTGTTTTGAAGCCGGGCAACCAATCTTGTTTGCATCATACAAAACAAAAAGAGTATCTGAATTCCTGATACGAGCAGTTCATCTGACTTTGTTCTTCAGTGCCAGTACCACATCTTGGTGTAGCTGAGGAATTAGTAAGAACAGGAACCACAATCGGTTGGTTAATATGAAAGGCCAAGATAACCTTTGGTAAAAACAGCTGTCGAGTTCTGAGCTCAGGTCTGTCTTCATGAAACACCAGATAGGGGGCCCTGCATGACAATGCCCCTAACTCTGAGACTCACCTCGCGGAAGCCAAACCAACAAGGTTACTGTCTTCCACTTGAGATACTTTTGGTCTACAGTTTGTAAGGGTTCAAACTTCAAACCAAGAGGACTGTAGAAATTCTAAAACCTGATTCAAATCCCAAGATGCCATAAGAGGAACAAAAGGTGGTTGTAAGTGAAGCACCCTCTTAAGGAAAGTCTGAACCTCTGGGAGCAGAGTAAGCCGCTTCTGGAAGAAAACTGGCAAAGCTGTTATTTAAACCTTCAGGGAGCCGAGGCGCAAACCTACATCCATTCCTGATTGCAGGAAATGTAGGAGACTGCCTAGTTTGAATTCCGCTGGCAGATATTTCCGTTGTTCAAACCAGGAGACATACATTTTCCATATGCAAGGTAATGGTTTGAAGTAACTACCTTCCTAGCCTGCAGCATGGGTGGCTCCAGGAATGCCCTTTCTGGCTAAAATCTCCTTTTCAACCTCAAGTCTGGATAGACGAACAGGGCTTGCTGAAGAAGATCTTCTCTAAGCGGCAGCGGCCAGTGTTCCTCTATTAACAGGGAGATGAGATGCAGTTATCATCTCTCTGTTGGTAGAGGAACCCTGGATGCTGCCGCAATGCGGGTACCAAGCTCTGCGTGGCCAGTCCGGGGCAATGAGAAGTGACAGAACCCTCTACTTCTTTATTCGCTTTAGTATCCTTGGGATTAAAGGAAATGGAGGGAACAAGTATATTGTCTGATAAGTCCAAGGCATCATCAGTGCATCCACTGCCATCGCCTGTGGATCTCTTGTCCTGGAACAATAACACTGAAGCTTCGTGTTGTGTCGAGAGGCCATCAGGCACCCCCACAGAGCTATTAAATGTTGAAACACCTGAGGATAAAGACCCCACTCTCCTGGGTGTAGGTCCTGTCTGCTCAGAAAATCAGCTTCCCAGTTGTCTACTCCTGGGATGAAAATGGCCAAAATGGCCGCTGCATTTCATTCTGCCCAGAGAAGTATCTTGGATACCTCCCTCATGGCTGCTCTGCTCTTTGTTCCGCATTGTCGGTTTATGTATGCCACTGCAGTGGCGTTATCAGACTGGACTTGAATGGCCTGATTCTGAAGCTGAAAGTAGGTCTGGTGTAGAGCATTGTAAATCACCCTTAATTCCATTGGCTTCCTGTCTGGACCATCTTCCCTGAAATTGAGCCCCAGACACTCAGGCGTGCGTCCGTTGTTAACAGGATCCAGTTGTGAGTCCTGAAAGTACGACCCTCCATTAGATGTGAGGTCTTAAACCACCACAGTAGTGAGATTCTCATTTGTGGGGATAGGCAGATAATCAGGTGCATGTGCAAATGTGATCCCGACCATTTGTCCAGTAGATCCAGCTGGAAGGTTCTTGTATGAAATCTTCCGTACTGAATTGCCTCGTAGAAGACCACCATTTTACCAAGGAGGCGTATGCAAAGATGAATTGAGACCCGCTGTGGTTTCAGTACTGCCTGCACCTGAGTCTGGATTGCCATGGCCTTTTTCCACTGGAAGAAAAAGCTTCTGAGATCTCGTATCAAAAAACATACCCAGAAACAGAAGTCTCTGAGTGGGCTCTAGGTGAGATTTCTGCAGACTGAGAATCCAACCGTGATGTGTCAGTAGGCATTTTGTCAGCGTGATGCTGTACAATAACTGCTCTCTGGATGGCACTTTTATGAGCATGTCATTCAGATATGGCACAATATTTACCCCCTGCCTTCGGAGTTGCAGCATCATCTCTGCCATGACTTTTGTAAGGCCTGAAATTGGTAGTGATCCTCCTGTAGTGCGAAGCAAAGGAATGCCTGATGTGGTGGCCATATTGGGATATGAAGGTAAGCATCCCTGTTATCCAGGGACACTAGGAACTCTTCTAGTCCTGTGATGACTGCTCGCAGAGATTCCAACTTGAATTTGAAGACCTTTAAATATGGATTTAGGGATTTCAAATTTAGAATGGGTCTTACCTAACCATCCGGCTTCGGTACCAGAAACAGGTTGAAATAGTATCCCTTGTTCCTCTGATGAGACAGGACAGAGACAATTACATGTGTTATCAGGATTTCATGTATTGCTTCCCGTAAGGCCATCTGTTTGTCTATTAAAACTGGTAAACCTGAAGTGAAAAATTTGTGAGGTGGAACCTGTTTGAACTCTATTTTGTAGCCCTGGGAGATTAGATCTTTGACCCAGGCGTCCTGGCAGGAGCTTCTCCAAATATGACTAAAGTATTGGACGCGTGCACCCACCTTGAGATCTCCCAGGGGCGGAGGGATATCGTCATGCGGTAGGCTTTGCAGAAGCTGAGCTGGTGCTCTGCTCCTGGTGTCCTGTGAGCTTACCCCCTCTACCTCTGGTGCCTCGTGCAGCATTTCAGGCCCCTCAATCTGGCAGCGTGAAAGGAATGAAAGGAAAGACCAGAATACGCAAGTCTAGCTAGCAGAGCAGCTGATGGGAGATCAGTGGATTTACCAGCAGTGGCCGGTGTAATCCACTTATTTAATTCCTCTCCGAACAGGTCGTCTCCTGAAAACGGTAAACCTTCTACGCCCCTTTTTGATTCAGCATCCTCCGACCAATGACGCAGCCATAGAGCCCTGTGGGCGGAGATTGGCATTGTTGTCACACGAGCGTTAAGCAGTACTATCTCCTTAATTTTGCCACACAAATAAGATGTTGATTCTTGTATATGCTGTGCTAGTATAACTAGGTCAGCCTGAGGTCTAGCTTCCTGAATACCTGTTGAAAGGGTAGCAGCCTATTTCACTATTGCTTTTATAACACAGCATCCGGCTTTTACCGGTCTCTGGGCCACTCCTGCAGTGGTATATATAGATTTTAATGTAGTCTCTATTTTGCGGCCCGAGTACTCCTTCAGTGAAGTAGCCCCTGGGACTAGAAGGACACTCTTTTTAGACAGGCGTGAAACTGATGGGTCCACTGCCGGTGGAGTCCCCCAAACTTTACTATTTGCTGGAGGAAATGGAAATGCAGATAAAAATCTCTTAGGTATTTGAAACTTTTTATCGGGATGAGCGCAAGTCTCCTTAAATTGAGCATTCAATTCAGTGGAGACAGGAAAGGTAGCATTAGATTTCTGTGGTTTACTGAAAAACACAGGCGTTCATGCAGCCACACTGTCTATCTCTTACAGCAGTGAAAATGGCAACCGCTGTGTGCTGGTCCCGCTCTGATGAAGCTCCGCCCCCAAAATGGAGCATCTGCTCCAATGTTGTTTATACTGGCAGCGCAGCTAATGTAAGCTGACACAGAGTCCCCAGCACCTAAGCAGCCGGAAGAAAGTACCAGTCTGCACTGTTCTGGTCATAGTAGCTTTCTCAATATAAAGCAGTGTGACCAGCGTGTCTATATGCTGCCGTTGTGAACCGGGAACCCCGCTACTTGGAGTCCCGGTTAAAACTCATCCAATCTTCCAGCTTCAGCTCTGTTAGGGGTAGGGCAGGCTGCGGGTCCCAGCGCTATTCCTCAATTTGACTGCGTGCGAGTACCCTCAGGACTGATGTCCTGTCAGCCGGGGACCTCCCACTAAGTTCCATGTAGCAGATAGATAGTTGCCAGCTATCCTGCCTGGAAATAATAAAGTTTAAAATGAAACTGAAGAAAAACCCTGGAGCCCTCCAGAGATGTGACTGGCTCTAAGGGCACATTTTTCTAAACTGAGCTGTGGGATGGGAGGAGCCTGCACACACTCACTGTAAGAAATTTAAAGTGCACCGGCTCCAATGGACCCATCTATACCCTACTGTATTAAGTCTTCCCCAGTATCCACCAATGGATGTTAGAGAAATTGGAACTTGGAATCTCAGTGGATGTAAGTCCTTATATACCCTCCAAAACAAAAAATTTACTTAGTGTTTTTTCAGGAGATGAATCTTGTCTCAGCTGAAACCCGTAAACGTCAGATGCTTAACAGGTCAATTTTGGCGACAGCGGCCTACTTCTCTAAAGATAGAGGAGTAGTTATCTTGGCTAGAAGATCTCTAGATTGTGTGGTTAAAAATTTAATGGCAGACAGTGTTATTGCAGAGGTTAATTAAAACCTCCGCAGTGTTATTGAGGAGGTTTTAATAAATAACTGGTTACATGTTTTATGTAATGTTTATGCCCCAAATGTGTTTTAAAAAAAAACTTTCTTTCACACTATTTTAATAATACTTTTCTTCTGTAGTAATTTTCCTGTGATTCTATGTGGGGACTTTACTTTCTTCCCAATATCTTGATAGATCTAATATTTCTTCACATTCATCAACGTTGCCTAAACTTGGTGTTACATTACTGGCTCGTAGGTTGTACCTTGTGGATATTTGGTGAGCACGCCACCCGACAGAGAGTTTACCTGTCTTTCTTCTGCACATGGCACTTTTCCAGAATCTATTACATTCTTGTCTCCCAATCTCTCCTTCCCAATTCCCTTGCTGCTAAGATTGAACCAATTTCATTATCTGACCATGTGCTGGTGTGGTGTGCTGGTGTGGTGTGGTGTGGTGTGGTGGCTTTCTATTGACAAGGGTTCATTCAAACATTGGAGGTTTCCTTCACACATTGCCCATTCCCATATTTTTTAAATGAAACTTGTGGCATTACAGTATGATTTCTGTAAAAATAATTCCTTTCATATGGAATCCGATCCATAATTATTTTGGCAAACAGCTAAAGCAGTACTCTGGAGTGAAATTTTATCTTATATGGCTCTACAATTGTGCAGCTGCTTATTTTGAGCTCCAAAACTCCCCGACTTTGGCCTACCAGACCTTTAAAACTACTCCAAATACAGTACAACAACTAAAACTCAACACCAATCGGCAAAACTACATTTTGACGTATTTCTCCAAAAGGCAGGTATTAGGTATCTCTTTCACTGAAATTACCTACTCCATAAATTTGGAAACAAAACAGGACAACTACTTTCTAACTTACTACAAGGCACTTGATCTCCCATGGTGGTACATCTCCTGTGCTTACCTTCTGGCAATCTCACCACTTCCAGTGATCAGATAACAGAAGTAATGCATTTCTATTTTACATCATTATACTCCCAAAACACTGATTCCGACCCAGACACCCCTGCTGTTGCCTCTTTACACTCTAGGTCCCCTACTTTGAGCAGCTCTTCGTAGATTGGAATTATTTAACCTACCCTCAAATTCTGCAATACTTCTATCACAAATTGATAGAGCCTATCACTTTGCAGGAACTTTTGCAGGCAATACAGACTCTGAAAGCTGGGAAGACTCCAGGCCCTGATTAATTTAATAGTGATTGCTATACAGTCTTTTTCCACCAGATAGTAGAATATAGTAGTTTTGAATTCTATTCTTACAAATTACAAGCTACCTCTTTACTTTGGGAAGCATTGGATATCGTAGTAGATCCCTTCACTTTAATACAGCTATTATAAAGGTTTTCCCAAACCTGATAGATACCTTTCCCTACTTGGCTCTTACAGGCCCATTTCACTTCTAAACATTGACTATAAGCTACCCACAAATATTTTAGCCAACAGATCAAAAGAAGACCTTCCGCATATCATTCATAGAGAACAAACGGGTTTTATTTCAAGGCGTCACTCAGTAGTAAATGTTCTTAGGGTATTCTCTGCTGTATTTATTTATTATTATTATTTACTAACAGTTTCTTTTATAGCGCAGCATATACTGTTGCGCTTTACAATTAGAACAACAGTGATAAAACAAAACTGGGCAAAAACAGACAGACATAGAGGTAAGAAGGCCCTGCTCGCAAGCTTACAATCTACAGATAGAGCCTCCCTCATCATGCAGTTTCTCCGCCTAAACTAAGTATTTGTCGCACCTTAGCTATAGTTCAGGTTGTTGAGGTGTTGGGTGGAAAGGAGCTTTTTAGGCACAACAACATACACAGCAAACAATACACATCTTCACCACTAGATGGCTAATGCTCCACTAATCCAGTACTGTATAGTGATTGTGAATAGTGGCGGATGGATATACAGTACAGAAAAGTAATCATACTGTCATAGTGTACTCTTAGCAAGCCTTGGCAAATGGCCAGCAACAACTGTAATGTTATACACACAGACCAACGGTCAGACAGAGAGAGTCAATTAGGAACTTGAAGTGTATAGCAATAAAGGAGGCATATTTTAACACAGTGGGCTCAGAATGTTACACATGCCTTACAAATGAATTTCGGGACCCACAACTGCATAATAGAGTCATCAGCACCATAACTAAAAATGCCAACCAAGAAAAATACCTGATAACTGACAGCTGTCCCTGCGTCAAAGACGCACAATGATTGGGAATTACTGCAGCAGTGCTGCCCTGAAACAATAAATAAATAAATAAATATATATATTTTCCCCCATTTACCATACATACACTCACATCATGTTTTCACTGCACATAATCTAAGTTTTCATCCGTGGCTTTCTTAGCCATAAAAAAAGACGCCTGACGTTAGCAAAGCTGCCTTCCAACTAGAGATGGCTACTGACTCACTGTCTCAACACAGTGACTCGAATCATCAGGAAGTGTGAATGATTCGAGTCACTCACTGTTTAATGAGTCGAGACAGCTGCAGCAGCAGCCTCTCTCAGCCAGAGGGAGGAAACTCAGTGTATCGTTCAGTCAGTGTGTTCTGCTGAGTGTCTTTAGCTGTGATTGGCCAGAGGCTATACCAGGTGACACCCAGTGGGAGGGGGGAGGGAGCAGTCACGACTCACCAGTCAGTGAGTGCTGTGCTGCTGTGCCTGAGTCATGTCATGAATCATGATTCATTCATCCTGAGTCTGCCAGTGAGTTGAGACAGTTGTACACTGTGTAGACTCAGTGACTCAGTGGATGGATCTGATTCATGCAGCATAAGCCTGCAGGAGGTGGAGCCCCTGTGGTACAGGGCTCTCAGCTCAGTGCTCACTGATCCTGCTCAGTGTGATTGTGGGTGGCAAACTCCCTGGAGGCTAGATAGTGGATAATATAATAAATCCAAGCCCACCTAAAGAAAAGCCCACCTAAAATAATCCAATTAGCAAAGTATGCAAAGTAAAAAAAAAAGTTTTTATTTGGGTTAGTTACAGACTGAATGATGTGTTGCATGGCTGTTAAGCTTTCTCTCCTCAGCCAGAAGTAATGTGCATATTCTGTAACTAGTATGCAATAAGTGGTTAATAATATATCAACATAACACTGAATCTATATATTATTAACCATATATTATTAACAATCAGTGCATAAGCAGCTGCATCCCCCAGATACACTGCACAATCACTGCAGCTGAATAACTCCATGAGTCCAGCACTGATTTGCCAGCACTGGCAACTCACTGATTCATGTGCAGTCTCTGCAATACATTCCACTACAAATGAGTCATGACTCATGTGCCGAGACACTGACTCGAGACACTTCACTGAACTGAGTCATGTGTCTCAACTCAGTTCAGTGAATCACTTTGCCCATGACTACTTCCAACTGACAGCTCACTCACGCCATCCATCTCTCGATCTCTCAGATATAGATTAACGTGCTTTCTGTGTTACCTTCCCCCAACCAAAGCCAGCATAAACTTTTCATTTACAAAGTGGACCGACCATGTTGTTTGTCATTTACTAAGCAGTACACCCAGTCCATGAAATCACAAGTCTCACAGAGGGATGGATTAGTGGCGGGGGGAGGCTGCCTATTAAAGCAATGGGGAGGCCCAGGAAGAAGTGCAGTAAACTCAGTCTCATAAAGATAACACTCTCATAATTTGAAAAGTCACACTTTTATTGTATGTCTGTGTAGAAAATTTACATCCACTGCTTTTTTTCTAATTTTCCCAAAGCAAGTTCCATTGTGCTTTGTACATATATAGACTCAACAGAACATGTTTTGGGAAAATTAGAAAAAAGCTGTGGGTGCTAATTTTTACACTGATATACAAGTGTATACTGTATTTTACATCACTTCTGACATTCTGAGAAATATGTATATTGATGGAGGTTCCATCTGTATAAGGAAATAGGCATTGATACACAAGGATAGATGCTACCTATTGCATAATGATCCACCAGATTACGAAGGTTCTTAATGGGTTGTATGATATAATCACCCAGCAATGTTGGCCCAAGGGTCAGGAGGATGTGAGAGTAAAGAAAGACAAAATATATGAGGTTAAGTGTGGACTGTACAGAGAGGATGTAATTAGATAGGGAAGTATTTAAGGTTATGTCGGTGGGTCTGGAATTTGATAGGCTTGTCTGAAGAGGTGAGTTTTGAGGGAATGTTTAAAGGTTTGGAGTCTAGAGGTGAGTCTTATTGTGCGTGGAAGGGCATTCCACAGAGTGGGTGTAGTCTGAATAAAGTCCTGTAATTTTAAGTGGGAACAAGTAATACGTGTGGATGAGAGTCACAGATCTTGTGCAGAGCGGAGAGGTCGGGTAGGGAGATATTTTGAGATAAGTGAAGAGATGTATGTTGGTGTAGTTTGGTTAATAGCCTTGTATGTAAGTCAAAGTATTTTATATTGAATACAGTAGAATACTGGCAACCAATGGAGGGACTCACAGAGCGGATCAGCAGACGAAGAACGTCTAGCTAGGAAGATTAGCCTCGCAGCTGCATTCAAAATGGATCATAGAAGACCAGTCAGGAGACTATTACAATAATCAATGCGGAAGATAATGAAAGCATGGATTAGAGTTTTTGCTGTGTTTTGTGTAAGATATGGTTGTATTTTGGATATGTCTCTTAGATGCATGTAACATGATTTATCTCCCAACCCGACCTCTTCGCTCTTCACAAGACCTGCGTCTCTCATCCACAATCATTACTCGCTCCTACTCACGAATGCAGGACTGTCATTGGGCTGCACCCACTCTGTGGAATGCCCTACCACGTACAATAAGACTCTCCTCTAGTCTCCAAACCTTCAAGCGTTCCCTGAATACTCACCTCTTTAGGCAAGCATATCAAATTCCAGAACCGCCCACATAACTTTCATAAACCTTCCTATCAAATTATATCTACTCTGCACAGTCCACACATATCCTCACGTCTTCTCATTCTTCACTTTCCCTTCCTCCTGACCCTGGTTCATCATTGCTGTATGACAATATCATACAGCCCACCAAGAACCTTTGCAATCTGGCGGACAACTATGCAATAAATAGCACCTATCCTTGTGTATCCATGCCTATTTCCCTATGGATTGTAAGCTTGTGAGCAGGGCCTTCCTACCTCCTATGACTGTTTGTTATTACCCAGTTTTGTTATATCATTGTTATTTCCAATTGTAAAGTGCAACGGAATTTGCTGCGCTATATAAGAAACTGTTAATAAATAAATAAAATAAATAAATGATTTTGAGACAGATTAAATGTGAGGATCAAAGAACAGTGCGGCGTCAAGAATGACATCTAGGCAACAAGTTTGAGGGGTAAGGTTGATTGCTGTACTGTTATCAACAGTGATAGAGATATCAGGTTGGTAACTACTATTGGCTGGTGGAAATATAATTAACTCTGTTTTGGAAATAATAAGTTTGAGGTGGCGAGATGTCATCCAAGATGAAATGGCATTCAGTGTCACGGCCCAATCGAGATGGTGACAAAACTGGGGAACATAAGTAGATTTGAGTATCATTCGCATATAGATGGTACTGAAATCCGAAACAGCTAATTAGTTTGCCAAGAGATGTTGTAAAGATTAAGAAAAGCAGAGGGCCTAAGACTGAGCCTTGCGGTACTCCAACTGAGAGAGATAGCGAAGAGGAAGTGGATTCAGAGAAACGAACACTGAAGCAGCGATTAGATAGGTAGGATGAAAACCAAGAAAGGGTCGTGTCCTGAAGACCTAGGGATTGTAATGTTTGTATGAGAAGAGAGTGGTCAATAGTGTCAAAAGCAGCAGCACCATATCAAACAATCAGACTCACTATTACCTGCAGCTATCCTTTCTTTAAGAGCTGAAAAGGCCTTTGACCTTATTTCCTAGACTCACTTATTTCAGTCTCTGTACCTTTTCGTGTTTCCCTCAAAGTTTATAGGTATGTTGAAAATGTTATATACCAGCTTTCAGTCACAAATTTCTTCTATGGATACCTTTCTTCACCTTTTCATATACAAAAAGGGACAATACAAGGTTGTCCCCTATCCCCACATTTATTTGCCATAGCAATAGAACCTGTTGCCATAGTCCTAAGAACTGCAAGCTTCTTTTTGTGTCAATTCTACACCCTTCTGTTCCTGTGATTATGAATATCATAAGGGCCTTTAGTTGTATTTCTGCCTATAAAATAAATAATTTTAAATCAGAGGCCCTCCATTTGACAGGTTCCCCTGAATATTTTACTTCTACCTCCATCTCTTCATTTTTTTTACTGTAATGACTTCACTATGTAGGGGTAAAACTTCCCTCCAATCTTTCTCAGCTATATAGACTCAATTTCACTCCAGTCATTGCAAAATTAACGTCCATGTTGGACAATTGGAAATCGCTCCCTTTGTCATTGCTTGGGCATATTGCTGTAATAAAAAGTATAATCTTTCCCCAAATTTTCTATGTTATGCAGACGGTCCCAATTCGCCTTGCCAAAAATGATGAAAACAAGCTCAACCCCACCATATTACATTTTCTTTGACAGGGGAAAAAACTAAAACTGGAAGAAGTAAATTATTTGTCCTCAGAGATTAAGGAGGTCTGGGAGTCCCTGACTTAAATTCTTATTCTCAGACCATATTTTTTAGATACATTTCTGATTGGCTATTAGGTTCTAACACACTGATTTAACGTGAGATTTAGCACTTTTTGAACCTTACTCTCCCAGTGCGTTACTCCACTCAAGTTCTCCAGACATCCCTATGGGAATCCTTGAGGACATTATCTTTAAAGACACTTATGCCTCTTGGGTTGATCTAAACAAAAAACTTGGTTGAAATCACTTAACTTCCCTGTATATCCCTTTGTGGGTTAACCCTGAATTTCCACTGTCGCTCACTAATTCAAATTTCCTTAAGCGTTATCCACAACTTTCAAGGTTCTCAGTTTTCTACCCTTCAAGAATGTTTCAATCTTCCCCAAATAATTTTTATATGTATCTCCAGACTTGTCATGACATTGCTTGTCTTCCTCCTGCTTTATCTGATCCAAAAGCAATAGATTCTATATGCACTATTGTATCCTCGCTTCAACACAGTTTAAAACAAAATTCTTATACATATCCCTGGTTGATTCTACTATTCATGGAGACTGGAATTCTTTACTTGTCGTAGGCAATCAGACATACCAGAAATTGAATGTTTTCAACACTTCTCACTGTCAATAAAGATTCCACATTTCTCATACCTACATGAGGTACACATCCGAGTTATTCACATAGCCTATACCCTTCCTACCCAATGTAGACATATGTCCTCATAAGGTTCAGGAAAATGTGTAAAATGTCATATACAGTATCATCTGCCTCCTATTTCCATTTATTTTGGTCATGTGGTAAAAAAAAAAAAAAAGACAAAATTGGGACAAAGTTATTTCATATGTCAATTCTATCTTTTCATTGAAGCTATACCCAGACTCCATTAGCATATTTATGTGTTAATTTTAAAAACTGGAAATTAAGTACTAATAGAAAAAGGCTATATTGACCCATTGGTTAAGTAGTTCCTCTCCATCATGTAATAAAGTCCATTATAAATTACTCCAAATTCTTTATTTTGATCGAAGATCCATTTTTCCTGTCTCGAAGCATGGAGTGATGAAGTTCTATGAAAAATGGGGGTTATCTATAGAAAATTAGATCAATCCACACAAGATGCAGTCATCAAATCTTTAGATTCCATCGAATAGTTCCTATTTTGTAGGTTACTCAGTATGGGATAATAACATTTAATATTTGATGCCTTTCTACATAAATAAATGTGGATTATTTGTAGAAAGTATATATTTTGCAAGTATGCGGTCACAATGTCATTTTGCATACTTACATCAATTTGCCGAGCTTAGACCCTTTCCCCATCCTGCTTGTCTTTCCCTTGTGTCTATTCGTGTGTCTCCCCCCCCCCCCCCCCATTATATGTTTATTTGTTTCCTAATTTTATTGAGCTGTAAAAAAACTCTATACATGCTTTTTTGCTTATAGATGCTCAAATTGTTTTGACCTATGCTCGCTATTGATTTATTGAGATGTTCAAACACTTGATGTTCTCAGGATTCACAAGAGCCAGTCCCAGTAGACGTTATATTTCCACAACAATTCCACACAGGAGTTAAAGACAATCATTTCCTCACTGATTACGCACTGATAGCAAATTACTGTAGTCCACACAAGGTCACAAATACTGTAGGACTGGTGATGCATTCCACAAGGTACCTTGGTGGAGTATCACCCCTTAGCCTAAATCAGTGACTAACAGTAGGTGCTGACCTGGGCAATCTCCTTTGAAACTTAGCAAATTCCCACAGTGCTGTGATCATCTAGTAGAGTTGCAATGTTTCCGGATTGTTGGGGTCTCTTATCAGCTCTCTCCCTTCTACCTCCGTCAGATGTCCTCCTGCTAACCACATACTGGGTTAGGCTCTGAGAAGTCTGTTATGGTCCAGAGCAGTGCTCGAAGTTGGCCAGTATACACTGGTATGGCATACCGGAACTTCTTCAAGAGCTGAGTCTGAAGACCCCTGCCGCCGCATCGAGATCTCGCTCCTATGGCTGCTGATTGGCATCCGGACCACGGCAGATTTGTAATAGTAGTGCCGTGGTCATAGGAGCAGCAGTGCCGCACCAAAGGCCACCGACCACAGCCTCCTCCTCCGTTGCACCACCACTGCCCTCAGCCTCCTCTGCCGCCCCGCCTCTGCTCTTAGTCCTTCTCTGCACCTCTGCCAACTCCCACATCCTCCTCCTCTACACCATCTCCGAGTCCCACAGCCTCCTCCGCCCCGTGGCGAGCAAAGCCTCCTCAGCACCGCCGCTGCTAAATACTGTAGGTAATCTTACCCTGCTGCCTTTCTCTCTCCCTAGTCCCTACGGTATACCCTTGCTGTCCCTCTCTCTGTCACTCTCCCTGTTCCTATGTCCCTGCTGTCACTTTCCCTGTCCCTCTGTCACTCTCCCTGTCCCTATGTCCTTGCTGTCACTTTCCCCGTCTCTCTGTCACTCTCACTGTCTCCATGTCCCTGCTGTCACTTTCCCTGTCCCTCTGTCACTCTCCCTGTCCCTATGTTCCTGCTGTCACTTTCCCTGTCACTCTTCCTGTCCCTATGTCCCTGCTCTCACCCTCCCTGAATTTTGTCTCATTCCATGAGGCATAATGTGATTTTCGGCTCATTCTGTGTGCTATAATGTAAATTTCAGCTCATACTGTGTGCTATAATGTGAATTTCGGCTCATACCATGTGCTATAATGTAAATTTCAGCTCATTCTGTGTGCTATAATGTGAAATTCGGCTCATACTGTGTGCTATAATGTGCATTTCGGCTCATTCTGTGTGCTATAATGTGAATTTTGGCTCATTCTGTGTGCTATAATGTGAATTTTGGCTCATTATGTATGCTATAATGTGAATTTCAGCTCATACCATGTGGTATAATGTGAATTTAGGCTCATACCGTGAGCTATAATGTGAATTTTGGCTCATACCGTGTGCTATAATGTGAATTTCGGCTCATACTGTGTGGTATAATGTGAATTTAGGCTCATACTGTGTGGTATAATGTGAATTTCGGCTCATACTGGGTAATATAATGTGAATTTCGGCTCATTCTGTGTGCTATAATGTGAATTTTGGCTCATTCTGTGTGTTATAATGTGAATTTCGGCTCATACTGTGAGCAATAATGTGAATTTCGGCTCATACTGTGTGATATAATGTGAATTTCAGGCTAATACCGTGTGGTATAATGTAAATTTTGGCTCATTCTGTGTGCTGTAATGTGAATTTCAGCTCATACCATGTACTATAATGTCAATTTTGGCTCTTACCGTGTGGTCTAATGTAAATTTCTGCTCATTGCTTGTGCTATAATGTGAATTTCGGCACATACCATGTGCTATAATGTGAATTTCGACTCATACCATGTGGTATAATGTGAATTTTGGCTTATACCATGTGGCATAATGTGAATTTCAGCTCATACTGTGTGGTATAATGTGAATTTTAGCTCATACCATGTGGTATAATGTGAATTTCAGCTCATACAGTTAAAGGAATCAGTATGATTTTCCCTAGGTGACAAAACCCGTCCCCGTTTTGTCACCTAGGGTGGCCAGCGGGCCAGTGGGGCAGTGCGGTCATTGGCAGGGGGGCAGTGCAGGTGCAGCATTTTTAAGGAGCAGCAGGAGGGAGTGGGAGTCAATTCTTACCGGAAAGGTTTTGGTGCGGACCCACTCCTTCTTGCTCAGCCATTCAGCTCATCAAGCATCCAGCATACAGCAGCATGCAGCAGCAGAGGCAGAGCCAGTTGGCCAGCGGTAGGCAGAGGAATCATCACAGTAATCCATGCCTGGAGTGACCGGAGAGGAGAAGTGCTCTTCCAGCATGTTTTAGAGCAGGAAGGGAGGAGAGGCAGCAGCAGCTGAGCAAGAGAAAAGCAGCAAGGGCTCCACCTGGTGGTCAGAGGTCAAACAAGAGGAGGCAGTCTGGCCAGGCTGAAACATCTGGTTTTAGCAAAAAGGTTCTGCAAACGCAGCGTGCTGTGCAGCAATTCGAAGCGGGGCACCTAAAAGGGGTAAATGCGCAGCAGGACATCTATGGGGGCTTGATCCCAGAGGGAACAGAGTCGGATTGCCTAGACTCAGAGGGGGAGGAGAAGACTTTTATTATGCAGCAGATGGACAGATAAACCCAGGCCGGGACCAGCAGGGACCGTGGGGGCTGGGGATGGCTACGCAACCCTTCAGTAGCCAGTAGCATGAGCCCAGCTACACACCACAGCGGCAAGAGAGGGCAGCCATGCAGGTGGCCGAGCACATCGCAGAACTTTTGCAGAGCTGCATGGACCGCTCGCCGCTGTTCAGGTCCCCACCGAGGAGAGAATATCAGCTGGCATCGCCTACTGGGAGCAGCCGCAGTCAATATGGGAATTTCCAGCGTGATTTGCCCAGCAACGCCTAGCATGGACATCATACCCGAGAGTGGCTTGCAGCTTCTTCAAGATGCGGAGGACAGACTCAAAGCGCTGCAGCCCGTGACAAGGACATCAGGGCTTTTTCAGCTTTGCAGCAAACTCCAAGGATGGGATACAGTATACAGGAGCATCAGCAACCCCGTACATCGAGCAAAAGGCTGCTTCGCACTCCTCTGTCGCCACAACAAGCACAGTGGGGGCATGGCAGGAAGCAGCTATCGCCGGGACCAGCACAACTGGGACAGTTCTGGGAGCACCTGTCGCGCCGTCCAGTGCAGGGAAGGCCATCACTTCAGCACTGGGAGCCTCGTCCAGCACTGGCCAGGAGCTCGGGAATGGTGAGATCAATAATAGCAATAACGTTAATATTTGTGATGTACAATTGAGCATTACTGGTAGCTTGCAGGGTGATGTCTCTGGGAATGCAGGGGTGCAAGCTGCGTGTACGGCTAGCAAGGATGCGCTTAGCTCCTCGGATTCCGAGGATGAGGTTGCATGTAAGGCATTTAAGGAGCAGCTGCACGCAACGAGAGCTATTAGCAAGCAAAAAACAGCTAACGGCCCGGGCCTAGATATGTTAAGTAGTCAGTTGGGACAGGTACCAGAAAAGAAGGACAGCAGGTTTTTGCCGCAAGGGGGCTCGATGTACTATGAGGTAGGTGAATTGGCAGAGCAGCCGCCAAAGCAGATCAGAAAAGAGATAGAGAAAGGGGCGCAGGTAGACATCTGCACGCTTACAGTGGTTGGTCTGAAGGACAAGGAGAAGTGGACCACAAAGGGCCCAGCGTTAGTGGAAGCTTATAAGACATTTGATAATTGGCTAAGTGGCATGTTTGTTTCTGCTACATAGGAGCTTATCTGAGCATGGCAGTCAGCATGTTGAAGTATATAAATTTTATACACTCCGTGTACGTAGAGTATGGGCGATCCTTGTGTCGGGTGTATGATGAACCCTTTTCAGGCAAATCTCAGGGTAAAAAAACATTACATTTGGCACCAGGGACATTGATGTGTGGTTCAAAGCGCTGGCCACTGCCATTGCGGACAAAGACCAAGGCAGCCCAGCAACAAAGGGAGGCACAGGGAGGCATAGCATGCACAAGCAGGACAAGCTCAGGTGCTTCGCATTTAACAATGAGCAGTGCACACGAGCGATATGTAAGTTCAAGCACGCATGCACCTTCTGCAGCGGAAGCCACCCAGCCAAGGATTGCTTTAAAAAGAAGCGAAACCAGGCTCAAAAAGGTACCAGAGTGCTCGTCTCTGGAAAAATCACCTAGCCCAGTGAGGCTGGCCGGGATACGGGAGTGGCTGGCCAGGTATCCCAAAAGTCCAGAGGTGCAGCTGTTGCATGAGGGGTTTAGGGATGGGTTTAGGATTCCGGTAACAAAAGAGGTGCTCCCAGCAGCGTGCAATAAGAATTTGAATTCAATTGACATGATGCCAGCGGCGGCAAAGGAAAAGATTTCCAAGGAATTGGAGCTAGGCAGGATAGAGGGCCCGATTGTGGCCCCACCTCTACTGGATTTGGTTATTTCACCGCTAGGCTTAGTACCCAAGAAAGTATCTGGGAAGTTCAGGCTCATTCAGCACCTGTCCTTCCCGGAAGGGGCATCAGTGAATGACGCCCTAGACAAGCAGCAATGCTCCATGCAATATCAGTCTTTTGATCATGTAGTGCTCTAATGATCTAATGCTGCTAGGGGGTGAGGATAGCTAAGGGATAATTGGGACCTCGACACTCACTGATGTAATGAAGTACTGTATGTGGTTATGGGTATATGTATATTGGCTTCCTATGCACAAATGTATATAATGTATAATGTGTATATTATTGTGTAAATATATTAATTGGACCATTTACAGCCCACAAAAGCTGATGTCATGTATGTGAACGCTGAGCATGGCATGGGTACACAGCTGGAGTGGGGGTGACAAGACCCTGCAGGAACGCAAGGGCACGAGGGGACGGAAGAGAAATTTTCAGGGACCCCTCGTGCTGAGCAACAGGTGGTGACCACGAGCGGAGAGGAAGGAGACTGGAGGCAGTTGGTGGCACAAGGCAGAGGCAAGGGTTGTTGCGGACGGAGGCAGAGAGGGGAAGAGTGAGTGACCAGAGCCGGTGACTAGATAGTGGAGAGAGGAGAAGTGATTACCAGAGCTTGCTGATCCCTCTGACAGTGCGCCTACCTGATGCCTCAGCGCCCCTGAGGAGAGCAGTGCTGTACACATTACAGTGGCATCTGAGGATCCGGCAGGGTGGCCGGAGCATGGCAAACCATCGGTGATGGAGGGAGACTCCGGAGGTGGGTGGCCGGCTATTGGGGACCTGAAGGGGGAGGTAGATTCCCCACATGGCGCTGTCCAACGGCGCTGTCGTCCGGCAGCACCACGGGCCGAGAGCTCTGGAGTCTGTGGCCGCTATAAGGAAGGGAGTACCATGCCGGTCACCGAGGCAACTCTCCATGCATTTCCTATTGAAGAGAGGTGGTACTGCAGCATAAATCAGCAATTTGGCCAGTCAATAAGCCGGTAGGAGGAGTCGGGGGAGTGTCTCTCAGCCTCACAGATCCGAGGGTGGTGTAAGTGAGAATCCAGCAACACATTACACCTGCACTTATATTTACAGCCAGTGGCATATAGTAAATGACAGTGTATAGTAGGGCAGGTGTCATAGGAGTACAGGATTAGACCCTGCATATAGGGGGTAATTCCAAGTTGATCGCAGCAGGAATTTTTTTAGCAGTTGGGCAAAACCATGTGCACTGCAGGGGAGGCAGATATAACATGTGCAGAAAGAGTTAGATTTGGGTGGGTTATTTTATTTCTGTGCAGGGTAAATACTGGCTGCTTTATTTTTACACTGCAAATTAGATTGCAGATTGAACACACCACACCCAAATCTAACTCTCTCTGCACATGTTATATCTGCCTCCCCTGCAGTGCACATGGTTTTGCCCAACTGCTAAAAAAATTCCTGCTGCGATCAACTTGGAATTACCCCCATAATGTCAGTCATACCAACTGCTGGGAGCACACGGATGGGAGCACACTGTGGGGCTGCACAAGTGGAGTATTAGTAAATACCAGGAGCACAGAGAGTAAATTATCCGATGGGACAGTTGCATGTTAAATACGGATAGGGACGGGAAACAGTGAACAGTGCCGGTTAATAGATGGTGTATGATTCTGCTCCTGAATATTAGCTATTATAAAGACCTGTATTTGAGAAGGACCATGTGTATCATTCCCATGAGAACTGTAAGGGTCTCTTACTTATAATGTAAAATACTGTGTTACTGGGATATGGAAAACACTTTACACATAGGATAATAAATCTTCAAAGAACCACCAACTCTGGAATCAAAGAACCACTAGCTCGTAAGGGAAATACAGAGGAAGAACTAAACTTTCTTTTGACTTTGCTATAGACTTCTCACAAAAGCCTAGCCAAGTAAATAATTACCTTGTTAAGAGTCAGGAGATACATTCAGAGCCAGTTGTTCTTAGAGAGCTGTAGAGACAAATATGGAATGTAGCCATTAGACTTTCAGGAGGAAGCAATAGTAACCATACAGTAAGACTACAGATTGTGTACAGACATGCTATCTATATGCTATGATATTAGCGTACCTCCTACCATCTGGGCCTAATCCAGGAGGAAAGGACAATAGCATATAAAGAGCCCCTACCAAGGAGCATAAAATGATATGATTAACATCATCTTATACTCCTAAAACTGCAATTATCCAAGAGCACCCGAAGAATTCTAGGGAGACAGTGAGAGAGTGAAAGGATCTAGTACACAGAAACTTTACTGTAAACTTTAATATGGTTTGAACGGAACCCCAGTGTAAGCACTCACCGCTTTCGCATCCCGCCCCCTGTGCACAGAATGGAAGGTTAAGTCACACGGGACCTGACCACATAGGGGATTCCCGCTTACCGTCAGTAACCGCCTGTTACTGACTCCACCCACTGCGCTGTGGGCGGGTTTATGCTGCCACCACCAAACTCCTAACCTGCCGTGGCGTTTGGAACCACGGTTCTGCTCTGTATGTGCCGACACACTGCGTTCCCAAACCTGTGTGGTGTTGATGAATCCTTGCTAGGCCTCTACCGGTAGCTGGCGGAGGGCGGAACTTGGAGACGTTAGGTGCTTCCCTGGACAGCCGGAGGACGGGGCTATGTTTGGCATAACCCTGTAGGTCACAAGATGAAGCAATCTTCTTGAGGCAGATGTTTATTTGCTCAATAATAGTCTTAAAAAATACTCTTCCCTATTGCTAGGGGCAACAGCATACAGCAAGATGTTCCAGCAGAATGAAGATGGTAAGAATACACTCTGGAGGCACGCAGGCCTCCTTTTTATGTCAATTTTCCACACAGTACAACAGGGGGTCATGTCCTCCCTGAGCCCTTTCTATCCAATCAAGATATCTTAGAAAATACAAATAAATAAATTACATTTCAAAAGGAGATAAGTGCAATAAAACAATATCCTCCTTCCTGTCACCCAGACAACGTTTGGTATCAGTTTAACATTCACTATTGATAAATTTATCACATAGCTTCAAAATACAAATGTTTCTGTCTCATTCACATCTCCATGCAATCCCAGTGTTTGGGATTACAACAGGAAAGGCTGCAACACAACAATCAGTCTTCCTTCCTGCATCTGCCATTCAGGGTTTGTATATCAATTAAATCAGCTACATGATGAAACAGGTTGCAAGCCCATAGACTTTACATATGGGATAAGGAGATCCCCCGTGATTAGCATCTTTCTCTAAGGAACTTACACATCAAAAGGTATTGTCATTCACACCTCTGCTAGGACAGGGCCATTAGCATGCCACTTCCTACTGACAGGAGATGATTATTCAGACAGCTATAGTAACTGCATTTTTCCTTTAAATACATTTCATTTAAACACGTGTTTCCCTTTAAATATACACTGAGCCTGTGCCCTGCACAGGCTCCACATACCCAGGCACTGTAGTGCCTCATAGCACAATATATATTACATTTGTAAACATTTTAAACACCTGGCGCCTAGCGCCCTATACATTTAAAATTGGCGCCAAGCGCCCATTGTCCCCATAATGGCGCCGGGCACTAGGGGTTAACCCCTTCAGTGCCACTGCCGCCATTACACATGTGGCCACTAGTGCGGTCCGGCCACACCCAGCATAAAGAGTATCAACAATGTTGTTTCAACTGAATGCCATCAAATAGCTACCAATATATAGTGAAAGGGCCCCAACTGTGCATAATTTTATTTCTCTAAGAGTACCCAGGTCACTCTATGTTTGTATGATATACAACATTGTTATTTTTTGTATTGCATGCATATTCAATGTATAGGCGAATAAGGGATTAGTGGGGAATTTATAAACTATTGTACCTATTGTGGTCAAACCAATGCTGAGAAACTGGTGTGCTATGAATATGATGTGATTGTATTAAAACAAAGAAAAAAAGTTCTTACATGCTATATGTCTGTATGAGAGTCAACTTGATTCCTGATCCTGGAAGCTGAAAAGAAGAATAGGTATACCTTTAATGAATAATCTTGTATTGGGGAGGTAAACAGCATTACACTCACTCATAATCACAGGCTTACCCAAGCAAGCCTAGGAATCACAATCAGCTTGGGTGGAGGCACACTGGTAGACAGTAATCTCCCGAGGAGTTAGCACCAAAAAGAGAGGGTTACGTTTTGGAGGCACTGCTGAGATTCCAGTAGCTTTGTCTTTATTCTCTGGCAGATCTCTGTCTTCACTAGTGGTGCAGTAACACACCCCTGATACGGGTGCTTCAGTACCATTATCCCCTCCAGAGGTGGCCTCTTCATCAGCACTATCTCCCCTATCTCCACCTTCTGGACACAACAGTTGTACTTTCTGCCCTGCAACCCCTTCCACTACCACCATGCTAGGTAGTATGGTGATACCTACGCTGCACTGATTAGCAACTGAAAACCTTTAGATAAGACCTTACTTCCCAGCATGGTGGTAGAGGAAGGGGTTTCAGGGCGGAAAGTTGTGGCCAGAAGGGGGAGATTGGGGAGATAGTGCAGATGAAGAGTGGGATGAACCAGGGAAGTGGAAACCGAACCACTATTATATGCTACAGCTGTTGTCAAGACGGGCATAGGTAATTTGAATGCCCAGGTAACAGAGCCAGAAGGAGGGGGAATAATAACCCTGTTAGCCAAAGGAGAGTTACCCACCTGGAAAACTATAGCAATGTCTATTAGAGCAGCTGCAGTTGAGGGAATCCGTATTCTCTAAAAGCGACTGGGATCTAGGTACAGCCACCAGAGTGGAACATCATATCAAATTGACTGATACTACGCCATTCCGGGAGAGATCAAGGAGGTTAGCTCATGCCGACTTTGAAGACATAAGAGCGCACCTACATAATTTATTGGAGAACGTCATAGCAGATTCAGGAAAGTCCGTATGCCTCACCTATTGTGGTCACACGTAAGAAGAGCAGAGAGAATAGACTATGCATAGACTATCGTACATTGAATAGTTGGATGGTGCCGGACCAGTATATGGTACCAAAAGTGGACGAAGCACTAGACTACCTGCAGGGGAGTCAATGGATCTTCATTCTCAATCTACGATGTGGATATTATCAGATCCCGATGAGAATGACTGATAGAGCCAAGACAACTTTCATATGCCCCATAGGGTTTTTTGAGTTCTTAAAAATGCCTCAAGGCATAAATGGAGCCCTGGCTATGTTCCAGAGAACTATGCAAAAAACGGTAGGGGACATGTGCTACCAGGAGGTACTTGTGTACTTAGATGACATCATCATCTTCGGGAAAGATGTGGATGTGCACAATCAGCGGATACTTAAGGTATTAGCTCGACTCCAGGCCAGAGGATTGAAGCTATCTCTTGAGAAATGCAAGTTCTGCAGGGCATCTGTCAAGTATCTAGGGCACACTGTAAGTAGGCAAGGGATAGCTACTGATCTGGACAAAGGGGCAATGGTGAAGAATTGGCCCATATCAGAAAATTTTAAGGACCTGAGGTCTTTTTTCAGATTCTGCGGTTATTATCCTAAATTCATACCCAGTATGCTATAGTTGCCAAACCATTGACTGAATTGGCCCAAAAGTATCCCCCTGTCAAGAAGCACCTCCACTGCTCTAGATCAAACAGCAAAAAACCTTTTTACAGGCCACAAGAGCCTTTCGGGGAGAGATTGACGGAGCAGTGTGAATACACTTTTAACAGCTTGAAGATAAGCCTAACAAAATCTCCTGTACTGGCATATGCACACCCTGAACTCCCTTATGAAGTGCATATAGATGCCTCCTTTGAAGGCCTTGGGGGAGTGCTGTGCCAGGTACATGATCAGCAGTTGCGACCCATGTCGTATGTTAGTCGTGGGCTATCAAGTAAGAAGAAGAACTACACGGTTCATAAGTTGGAATTTATGGCACATAAATTTGCCGTAAGTGAGAAGTTCTATGACTATCTATATGGAATCCATTTCTCCATACTAAATTGGATGCCACTGGCCACCGGTGACTTGCTGTTTTGACCAACTATGACGTTAATATCAAATACCATCCGGGAGCTAACAATCAGAATGCTGATGCCTTATCGCACATGCAGCATGGAGATGGCTACGGGTTAGTAGATGACTGGATCGAAGTACCAGCAGCAGCGATGAAGGGGCTATGCCAACAGATCAGTCTCCATAGACACCTGGATATGGCTGCTATACTGGCCACTGGAGCTTAAGAACTAGCCATTCCCCATTCTTACTGTTGGCTGATCCATACGGACTTGGAGGGATTAGATATGATAACACAGGAACAAATGGCTCAAGTGCAAATGGATGACCCGGATATCTTCCCAGTTTTTTCCGCATAGTAGAGAATTCCAACCTCAAGCTGACCCGGTCACAGCTGCCAAAAAAGCTGAGATTTATGAAGGTTGTTCTGTACCGAAGTGCTCGGAGAAATGGCGGAGCTTTTAAGCTACAGCTGATATTGCCTACTAGATATAGATGGGTCCATGTTTATCTTGACCTTTAATAGGATTAACTGAGACTGGGCAGTCGGACTTAATTCCCTGCTGTAATGATTTAATCCCCTGCTGTATTGTTTTCTGTATTGTATTGCATCTGAGAACAATAGATGAAGGGTTTATGTTAATAAACCATGTTGTGCCTAGGCGCAGCAAACTAGCCAAGATAACCGTGGACCCATCTGTATAAGCAGATAGTGCTGGAATATTTGCACGATCAGCATGGTCACTTGGGGTATGATAAAAAGCAGGGATTAGTAGTTGACCGTTTCTTTTGACCTTTCATGAACCAAGACATACAGATGGGTCCATGTTTATCTTGACCTTTAATAGGATTAACTGAGACTGGGCAGTCGGATTTAATCCCCTGCTGTAATGACTTAATCCCCTGCTGTATTGTTCTCTGTATTGTATTGCAGCTGAGAACAATAGATGAAGGGTTTATGTTAATAAACCATGTTGTGCCTAGGCGCAGGCAAACTAGTCAAGATAACTGTGGACCCATATGTAGACCAGTTTGTTGAACTTGTGGAAGTTGCATTCTTAGAAAAACCTTACCCACTAGATCTGCTGGTGAATATCAGTAGTTCTGGGTCAATGGATCTAGTCTGCATTGACTTCTTGACTTTTGAAGGCCCAGGAGGACAGGACAGCCACATATTGGTGGTAACTGACCACTTCACCAGGTATGCTCAAGCATATATCACGACTAATCAGAGAGCAGTGACAGTTGCCACAACGTTGTGGGAGAATTTCTTTGTCCATTATGGACTGCCCACCCGAATACACTCCGATCAAGTACTGGAATTCTAAAGTCAGTTGATCAGGTGCTGTGGTATTCAGAAATCCCGAACTATGCCCTATCATCCTCAAGGGGATCCACAGCCAGAGCAATTCAACCAGACTCTGTTAAATATGCTGTGTACCTTGGGCTCCAAACGGAAACATCAATGCGACACCATGTAGCTCAGCTAGTCCACGCATACAATTCCACCAGAAATGGAGCTACTGGATTCAAACCCTATTATCTTATGTTCAGGCGGGAAGCCAGACTATAGATCTAGGTCAATCCCACCACTGCCGCTTCCCTCTCCCAGTATGTTAAGCAACTCAGACAGCAATTGAATGAGGCATATCAGTTGGCACAAGCTTCCGCCTATAAGATAGCAGTAAAATATATATATACAGGTTGAGTATCCCATATCCAAATATTCCGAAATACGGAATATTCCGAAATACGGACTTTTTTGAGTGAGAGTGAGATAGTGAACCCTTCGTTTTCTGATGGCTCAATGTACTCAAACCTTGTTTAATACACAAAGTTATTAAAAATATTGTATTAAATGTCCTTCAGGCTGTGTGTATAAGGTGTATATGAAACATAAATGAATTGTGTGAATGTACACACACTTTGTTTAATGCACAAAGTTATAAAAAATATTGGCTAAAATTACCTTCAGGCTGTGTGTATAAGGTGTATATGAAACATAAATGTGTTCTGTGCTTAGACTTAGGTCCCATCACCATGATATCTCATTATAGTATGCCATTATTCCAAAATACGGAAAAATCCCATATCCAAAATACCTCTGGTCCCAAGCATTTTGGATAAGGGATACTCAACCTGTATATATATATATATATATATATATATTCAACGAAATGGTGTACAGGTGCGCTGGTGAATGTTAAGTTTCCACTTAAAAAATGGAAAGAAATCCTCAAGGTCATAAAAACTCTGGGATATAGCACTGGGTTTATAGCCTTTCAAATACCGGACTCCTGCAGTGAGATACTCTAAATACAGAAACAGAAGGAGGGGGTGCACACAGTGCAAATCACTTTTATTTAAAACAGGTAAAATACCTTTAGCAAAGGATCCACATTAACAAATAAAATCACTGCGACATGAAATCCACATTAAATTAATGAGACTCGTACCGAGGTTCTCACCCGTGTGGACTAGTTACAACATGATGTGTACAGAATAAAAGCTCCAATCTCTGCCTGCCGGTAAGAGCTGTGCTGCACTGGGAACTGGGACCTCGCACTGCACCAGCAGCTTACAGAACAAAACCGTGGCTCGTCGGGACACCAACTCAGGCAGAAGGCACAAACCAGTGGTCAGCTTGGAGGTGGGTATGTCTAGCAGGCGACGCCTCTAAACATTTCGCATGTAGCTTTAGTGTGTGTGTCATTATTACACCGAGGATTGCCTCTTCTTATTGGAATATATTTTTGGAAATGGAAGTCTACAGTTGAAGGCACCTGGAAAGCTGATGTACTACTCTGATTTCAGAGTGCCAAGTTAATGCTATCGTTGTTGTGTGTATATATATATATATATATATATATATATAATGTCCAGATTTGTATATATACAGATGATGTATCCACATACATCTTGCCTCAATACTCCATGTAGTGGAGTTGCTTGGCAAGAGTAGGCTGACAGATCCCTGGCAACTTTGTTAATGTTGGGGGTCTTTTTTTGCAAAAATGCATCTCTTTCCCATTGCTATGCGAATAGGATGCACAAGCAGATTGCGGCTGTATCTGTATACAAAACGGTATGTTACTGGGTGTTTTCTAGAAAACACTGTAACATACCATTTCACGTGCAGATACAGCCATGGTCACATACAGAATATACACATGCCACACATCATTTTAATCAGCATAAGCTGCTTATGCATCCTATTTGCATCATTGTGTGAATAAGGTGCATTTTAATGGAAAAAGCCACACGTAAAAACGGGGCTCAGCATGACCAAGTCACACCACAACATGGCGTGATTAGATGTGCTGTTTAACGTGCAGGTAGGCTAGATGTAAGATATATATCTTGCAGAATCTTCAAGTGTGATTGATATTCCAAGAGTCACAATAAAATGATCCAAATAGCACCTTCAATGTGTCACATACCTATCAATAAAAATATATGACTGTATATTTTGAGTATAATACCATTCCAACAAATTTCCTGTTATCTATATATTTTTCTTTTATCCTCTGTCCTTCCTTTCCATCTCAGAATATATACATTATAAGATATGTGAAACGCTGAAGGCACTAATTCCTATCACTATTTGGATATCTACTGTATCTATATGAAAATTTCTCTGGACTGGATACATAGTCCTTAGTTGTTGAAAACCATTTCTCACAGTCAGGTCACCGAGAGCTTCTTCTGGTTTATGGTTCGCGTTATTGCGGTATCAAGAAGATACACCTGGAAAGTTTGAAAAGGCTGACACAAAGGAATATGTGCGCTTCTCCAAGCATGGAAAAGTGACAGGGGGGATATGTGGTGAGAGGGCTTGTGTCCAGGGCCGGATTAAGAATGGGGCGGGTGGAGCTGTTGCTTCAGGCCTCTCCATGAAAATAGGCCCATTGGAGACTTGCAGAATTGACAGGGAAAAAAAAGTTCCTATCAAAAGCTGCCGGCGGCCGTCCTCCCAGGCCCCCGCCCCATGCTGCTGGCTCTGGCTGTCACATCCCCTCACTACTATCCACCCAGGAGAATAAAGGTGCCTGCATGTCCACCTCACCTCCTTCCGCCGAAGCTTACAGTGCAGCCGCCAGCATCCTTCGGCCTCCCCAACACCCGGAGCTTAAAATTCAGCATGACCACCCCTGTCCGGAGGTTACACTAAGCCACAGCCAGTAATATCTGACACCCCCAACAGTATCAGCAGTGAGCATGGCAGCTTTCCGGGACTGTGTCACCCTGCAGGCTAGTGTGTCAGCCCAGGTAGTGCCAGTCAGAGCACTGCCGCCTCTGCACCTATACCAAGCGCAGCAGTCCCAGTAGTCATTTTTATTTTTAAATCAGTACTGCTGCGTGCTGGGTTCAGGGCCTGGCAATTTACTTCCGGGGAGGGAGGCAGGGTGCAGAGTCGTCCTCAATGTTTGACTGAAGCTGCTTGTTAAAGAGAACCTGGAAGCGTGGTTGATGGATGAGTCGTGCTTGGACAGAGCAACACAATCCTGCTGATGGTGAGCCCCCCTCTCCCCTACCATCCGTACATATGTCTGTCTATGACCCCCCACCCCCCATCTGTCTATGCCCCCGTCTATCTGTCTGTCTATGCCCCCCACCCGATCTATCTATGCAGTCCCCCATCTGTCTATGCCCCCCACCCCCTGTCCGTTTGTCTATACCCTACCCCCGTCTATCCATCTGCAGTAGGCCCCATATAATGTTCTGTCCATATATGCCCCCAACCCACACCCATCTGTGCCCAGTCCTTCTATGCCCCCATATTGTGCGCTGTCTGTCTATGCCCCCCCCCATGTCTGTCTGTCCTTCTATACTTTTATGCTCCCATATGGTGCTCTGTCCATCTGTGCCCCATCCGTCCATCTATACACTCCATTGTTCATCTATCTATCCATCTATGCCCCCCTGTGGTGTTCTGTTCGTCCATCTATGCCCCCACGTCTTTCTGCCTGTCTGTCTATGCCCCATATGGTGCTCTGTTAATCTATGCCCCCCGTCCCTTGTCAGTCTATTTATCTATACCCCCATATGGTGCTCTGTCTATCTATGCCCCCCATCCGTCTGTCAGTCTATGACCCTTTATGGTGCTCTGTCTGTCCATGCCCCCATCCATCTGTCCATCTAACCCCCTCCCTTCGTCTTGTGCTGTAGTCAGATAGTGTCTCCTGCTTGCTCCTCCTCCCCTTTTACTAATTCTCTCTCTCTTGCTCCTCTCTCTATTTCTTTCTCTCTCTCTCACACAGTCTTTCTTTCTCCCTGACAGTCTCTCTCACCCTGGCACTGTCTTTCTTTGACACTGTGTGTCTCCCCCCCCCCTCTCCTTGACGCTGTTTCTTTCTCTCTCCCCCTCTCCCTCTCTCCCTGGCACTGTCTCTCTCTCTCTCTCCCTGACACTGTCTTTCTCTCTCCCTGACACACTCTCTCTGACACTGTTGGCTTCTCTCTGCCTGTCACTGTGTCTCTCTCACTTTGTCTCTCTCCCTGACACCCTTTCTCTTTCTAAAACTCACTCTCTTTCACACCCCTCCCTCCCTGACACAATCTCACTCACTTCGCTCGCACCCTCCCTCTCTCTCTTGCTCCTCCCCCCTTTCTCTCTCTGACACCCTCTTGCTATCTCCTTGATTCCCTCTCTCTCCCTCCTCATCCTTTTCTCTCTTTCTACCTATTCACCCTCCCTCTCACTCCTCTCTCTCCTCTCATTCCTTCATTTTTCATGAAACTTTCTCTTTCTCCCTCATCTCTCTCTTTCTTCCCTTGACGACATCTTTGTGTCTCACTCCCTCCTGCACCATTAAGGGGCATTGTTGTGACAATGGCAGGGGGGCCACAATGTTCTAGTTTTTCCCCTACCAGTAGTCCCTGGATCTGCTCACACTAAACCTACAATGTTGATTTCAGATAGAAGTAAGCAGCCAGCAACATCCAATGCAAAATAGAAAGAGTCTTTATGGGGCGTGGCCTGGCGACATTAGGGAAAGGTCGCATTTCCACGGAGCTCCTGCTCCAACTCCTCATTTGGCCTCCCTATCGGCCCCTACTTCCCTATGCCCTGACCATAGTGCTCCCCCGCCCTCCCTAGCAGCCATCCGGACCGGCCGCTGATGGCTGAGGAGCCAGGGGACTGCTCATTCATTCCCTGCAGGTTGCGGCCTAGGCGCGCCTCTAATCCGGGGACTCACGTGCGGCGCTTACCCGTGTCCTGAGCTCCGGGGCGCGGGCGGCCCGCGATCGCGCGCCACAGAACGCCACGGTGCTGCAGACCTCTCCTGATGCCCCTCTACTGCCCGACTAGCCCCCTGAGACCTCCAACGGCGGAGGATGCCACCCGGGGGGACGCCTGTACAGTGCCTGCCTGACTGGGAGCAGTCTCCTGAGTGCTGCGGTGGCCATATTGGATCCCCAGTCTCCGGCTGTGAATGATTACTGGCTGCCCTTAGTGACCTTACCAGCTGGCTGTGTGGGGTCTGGAGCGCTTGCAGGGCTTTGCTGATATATAATTCCACTGGAGGGGCCCCTGGCAAGACCAACCTCCCATACCAACCCTGCCAACCATAAACTCCTTGATCCCTGATGCTTGCTCTTCCATCTGCTAAAGGTCAGGGCTTCAGCCTCAGCTGCCCTATATCTCCAGCCCAGTGACATCTTTTCCCAAGCGCCGGCTGGGGATCTTCGAGACTGGGCTTTGTCGGCTTTGCTGTAAACGCCCAGGGCACTGGAGGAAAGCCACTAACACAGCCCGCCACGTAGCACCTTGAGAAGAAATTAAGGAGCCCTCTACTACATATACAACACTACTGTGTCACCCTGGTGCTGCCTACGTTATAAAGCACCCACCTCATCTCACGAAGCTATTGTTGCTGGACACTTGAATCGCATTTTGCTTGGTGGATACCGCAACGCAAAACAGCGCAGTCTGTGCTATTTTTGTCTATTACAACCGTTTGTCACTAGTCTGCTCATTGTCATCATTTCCAGTTCCTCCGCTCTATCCTGTAGAGATGTAACGTATGTACCTCACACGCATTGCTCCTCTGCACCTCTGCCGCATGGGATTCTGACATGCCTGTTTATCTTTGTGATGTAGCTCTCTAAATTGTCCCTTTCGCTGATGTGACCCTTATGAATCTACTCTCTGCGCCACCTACTACTGGATATAATATATTTTTTGCCTCTTGTGACCTCACATGGAAAAGTTCCTGGTGTCCACACCCATGTCCTCCTCTGGTCCTACTTCAGGCGCTCGCGAGGACACTTTCCACAGAAACTCTTCCAACTCTGACTGCTCCACCACTCGCTCTCGTTCCCAACGGAAACGTACCAATACTACAGTCACCAAACAGCCTAAAATGAAACCTACAGATATTGCAGCGGTGCTGGGGCCTCTCCTGGATGAGAAATTGGTGGGCATTAAAGAGGCCATAGACTCCACTCTGACCCAACTGACCCAACATAATGGTGGATTGGATGACATCGAGCAGAGGATCTCAACATTGGAGGATGACCTACAGTCAGCACAGACCACTATAGAGGCCCAAACGAAAGAAATTAAAGGCCTCACTGATAAGCTTGATAACTTGGAGAATCGGAGCCGTCGAAATAACCTGAGGGTGGTGGGCATTCCGGAGTCGATAAGGGGCCATGCATTGCTAGACCTTCTCTCTACCTGGCTGCCAGAAAAATTGGGCATAGATCTCCACGGATCACCTTTAGCCATTGAAAGAGCTCATAGACTAGGACCTGAACGCAGAGACCCTACTGGACGCCCTTGCCCTGTTATTATGAGAATTCTCAATTATGCGGATAAAACCAAGCTCTTAGATCACTACTGCAAGTCAGAAGCTCTACTTTACAAGGGAGAAAGATTGCTTATATTCCAAGACTTTTCCACCTATGTCGCTAATAGGCGCAGAGAGTTTGCCCCGCTATACAAACAGCTATTTGAAGACAAGGTCAAGTTCTCATTGTTGTACCCAGCCCACCTTTGAGTTTTTGTTATTGGAAAACCACTTTTCTTCGATGACCCGTTGGCGGCAAAAGCCCATTTTGCTCTTCCTAATACTTGACTTTTGAATACTTCTTAAAGCTTGCTCTCCTTTTCAATTGTTACCACCTAAGGGTCACATGGTGTTAGGGGTGCGATGTTGGCATACCATCTATGTATGCCGGAGGCTATGCCTCTGTTTGTTTTATGTTTGTTAGATTGTTGGTTTTGGATTGTTGTTTTTTTGTTTTGTTTTTTGCCTGCTGGGTTGATAGGTCTCGGTCCTCCATAGGTTGGCCCCACCTTGCTCGCTGGGACTGGGAGGGACACCGATTTACATATGTAATTTTGCTGCTCTACTCTCCATCTATGGGGTTAGGGTAGTATGACTGACAATACCACTTCCTAACCCTCTAGCCCGATAGTTGCCCCACTCTTTGATTTTCATATAATATCCTAAAACGTGGAGGGTCTTAATAGCCCCATCAAATGCAAAAAAAGTGCTCACACACCTCTCTCGTATGACCCCTCAAGTTGTGTTTTTACAGGAGACACATTGGGTACATGAGTCCCCTTCTTCCTTGAAAGCCCCTTGGATTGGAGATTGTATCTCTGCTCCTTACACCAATAAAACCAGGGGTGTTGCTATTATTTTTCATAGGAATCTCCGGTATTCAATTCTTAAAAGATTTATAGATCCTGAGGGTAGATTTATCTTGTTAGATGTTTCCATTGATGACACGGTATATACCTTTTTGAACCTGTATGCACCTACTGGATCTAACAACTTCTTTTTTGCAGATGTTCTCCAAAGAGTCTTATCTTGGGGAGGTCAGAATTTGATTTTAGGAGGTGACTTCAACACGGTCGTCGATCCATCCATGGACAGATCGGGGGTGAGTACTAAAAGACCCGGACCATCTCCTAATCTTCTTCTTTCTTTCTGTTCTCAACTTGCTTTACTAGATCCTTGGCGCATACATCACCCCCTCCATCGAGACTACTCTTTTTACTCACATCCACACTCCACTCATTCTCGCATTGATTATTTATTCTTATCTAAACACCTTTTCTTTAAAGTATCTCACATTTCAATCAAGGACATAATTATATCGGACCATGCCCCCATAACTCTGTCCCTACACTTAGCTTTACCTCAATGTATCTCCAAATGTTGGAGATTCCCGGCGTATCTCGCACAATCAGAGGATTTTTTGCTACATCTTAAACACACCTGACAACTTGGAACAAGAACCTAATACCCCACTTTTTGAGGGGGCCTCTAAGGCTGTCCTCAGAGGACACATTATTTCTTATGTCAATTCTAAGCGTAAGAAATTCAATTCTAAACTACAGGAGCTGAGTGCGGCGCTCACGCTTGCTTATCGTACTTATATACGATGTGATAGTCCTACTCATAAGGAAACGTACCTCATGGCAAAACAAATCTATGATACCTTTCTTACTGAGCAAGCCCAAGCGAGCTATGACTATGGCAGGAATAGGTTTCATAGATGGGGAAATAAATCAGGGAAACTTCTGGCTAATCTAGTCAGAGGACCTCGGAACAAAACGTGGGTCGATGCTTTGCACAGTTCTGGAACCATCCTTTCTAATCCCACTGACATTTGTTCTGCTTTTATGCGTTTCTATAAATCTCTGTATGCCGCGGACACTGACGATGCATTAGATGGCCAGTCCTTTTTGAACGAAACACAGTTGCCGATGCTCGCGTCAGAGGAGAGAGACTTGTTAGATGCTCCTATTACCGATGATGAGGTTCAGGCCACCATTAAGTCTCTCCCTAATGGAAAGAGCCCTGGTCCTGACGGCTTCAGTGACGAATTCTATAAGATGCTTACTGCTGAAATACTTCCTGTTCTAACTAAGCTATATAACCATATCCTTACGACAGGTGAGACTCCCCTTCGTTTTAATGAAGCAAGGCTCATTGTACTTGCGAAGCCTGGAAAGGATCCCACCCTGGTGGGGTCCTACCGCCCTATCTCACTCCTCAACCAGGATTTTAAAATCTTAACTAAGATAATGGCTAACAGACTACAGACTTGCTTGCCCCGCCTAATTTCACCTGCGCAGATGGGTTTTGTCAAGGGTAGACAGTCCACATGGGGAATTAGAGCGGCCTTGGCTGCAATATCTCACACTCATTTCTGTCAGGCCAAAAGTAATATTATTATAAATTTAGATGCAGAAAAGGCGTTTGATAAGATCGCCTGGCCTCATCTGGCTAGAGTACTTGCCCACCAACGATTTGGCACATTGTTCTGTAACTAGGTGCAGACCATATTTCACACTGGAAAGAGGCACCAGAGAGGGATGCCCTTTATCTCCCCTTCTTTTTAATCTAGCATTAGAACCCCTTATAAGATATATTCTGTTACATAGGGACTACAGAGGCATTGCCGTGGGCACTCAGGAACTAAGGGTGGTGGCGTTCACTGACGACCTTCTCCTTTTTATGTCCAACCCCCATTTTTCGATTCCTCAACTGATTACCACAATTGACCGCTTTTCTTCTTTCGCAGGATTCTCTATCAATTATGGGAAGTCGGAGGCATTGGCCATATTTGGACAGGCGAGAGCGGGGTGGGGGAACACTTTTCTCTTTAAATGGGCGACTACTTGTGTAACTTTTCTGGGTGTGGCACTCCCCTCTCATCCCTGTCATTTATATTGGTACAATATTACCCCGGTCTTGCGCAAGATAAAAACTGAGCTTGATCTTTGGCAGACCCTTCCTCTTAACTTGCTGGGATGCTGCAACCTGTTTAAGATGGCCAGCTTCCCAAAAACTTCTTTATGTCTTACAGATGACTCCTTTATTATTATCCAGTTCGGATCTATCCTCACTGAATGCCTCTGTTACCAAGTTTATTTGGTCTGACAAGCGACCCCGGATCAGTATGAAAAAATTATCCCAAATAGTACTTAAAGGTGGAGTTAACCTACCCAATATCAAACAATATAACCTTGCCTGTCTACTCCATATAGCTATGGATTGGCTTGGCGATAATAACTATTATACGGATTCCGTCCTGGATTCTCAGTTCAGCGCTCCTCTGTCCCTCAGCTATCTTCTCCATGCCAGGCCCTCCAAATTGACCTTGAATATAACTAATAATTTATTATTATTTTCTATTATACAGGCATGGAGAATGGCGAGGAAACCTCTTAAGCTTCAATATTTCTATTCGCTTTTCGTTGCCTCTAGTCGGTAACCTGGAGTTTCAGGAGGGGAGGGCTTTGAGACCCTTTACTATCTGGAATTCCTCTGGTATCCGTAACTTGCGCAACTTACTTAATACCTCCCATCTCCCACTATCTTTACAGAAGCGAAGAATAAATATAGCTTACTCCCTCAACAAGAAGTTTCTTACTTCCAGGCAGTGCACTTAAAACTGTTTTACCCAGATTGACGGAATATGACTTTCTTGATCCCATTACCACACTTCTTCACTCTGGTTTCTATTGTATCTCGACTATATATATACACGTATACGCATAGAAATTGATCCTGACACGGATCTTCCTGAACTGTCCCAATGGTCCTCCCATATCTCATCGGTAACCCCTGACTCCCTCTTAGACCATTTCCAGTTAACTCTGAAACTTATCCCAGCTAGCTCGTACCAGGAAATGGCCTACAAAATGCTCCATAGAGCTTATATCTCACCAAAACGCCGACATTTAATGGGCATCTCGGAAGAAGCGAGATGTACTAAATGTTTAACAGATGAGGCAGAACTTTAGCATTGTTTTTGGGATTGTAGATCGGTAAAAAAGTTTTGGCATGAGGTACATCATTATGGAACTACGACTCTAGGCATATCTTTCCACTGCACTATGTCCTGGGCACTATTTGGCTATTTAGCGGATCAGACAGACGTCCCGAGGACCAATAAAAAACTTCTTGTGATATTGTCAGCGGCTAGTAGGAAAGCAATCCTTCAACAGTGGATTCATAACTCTACTCCCACTCTCTCAATGGTAACATCTAGATTATTCTTTTTATTTACCATGGACTGGCTGGAGACATCCATCCATAAAGAAAAACTTACTCCAAATCTATTCCACTGTTGGGATAATTATATTCAGACACTTCCCGTAACCACTAAACAGGCAATTCAAAAATGCTTCCGATCTACCTCATGGTATCTACTCCACACTATCGACCATCCAAACCCCTTGGGGCTTTGAATATTGTACCTTCATATCCCTCCTTTTAGTTCTCTTTCTACTTCTTTCTCTGTTCTATTTTACACCGGGCTGATTGGGAAATTGATCTCCTGGATTTGGGGATATCTATGTGGATGGATCGACGACCCGTGACTTCTAGCAGGTATTAAGTTCTATTGGTTTTATTTTATTTTCCCTCAGTTATCGTGTTTATATCTGGAGAAACTGATGCATTGTATCTGTACCGGCGGAAAACTTTTGCTCTATATATTTTTTCTCTTTTTCTTTTTACATCGTTCTCATAAATTCTATTCTACGCTATTACTTGTTACACACACACACATTCTCTTTTAGTGGAATGTTTAAATGTTTTATCTGTGAAAAATTTTGAAAATGTGTTTTGATTTCTCTTTGCTCCACTGTGGGATTGAATATTCTCTATCCTACTGTCCTACGGCAGGACGACCGTGTGTTCGCACTGTTGTACCTTACTGTTTCAATATTCTATGTCTCAAATTACTGTGTTTCCATTTTTGTAATGTGAGAAATCGGAATAAAAATATTTTGAAGAAAAGAAAAGAAAGAGTCTTTATATACCCCCCTCTCCTTCCCCCTTTGGAGGTACACATTAGGCCCTTCAGAAATTTCAGCTCCAGTCCCATGTGGACCTTAATCTGGCACTGCTTGTGTCTCACCACAATTGCTCATATTTCTGCTTTAGTCATTTGGAATTCCAGGTTTTCTGGTTTGCATAGTTCCAAGTGGAAAAATAGAGGTACAAATTTTCCAGCTCACTCATAGCCAGAAGGAAGTCAGAAGCAGGAGAGGAGTTTAAAAATCCCATATACCCACTGCACATGGCACTGATGCCTGTTAGAGGCCAGAGAGTAGGCTGCAGTTTTGTAGTGCCAGAGACTGTGGACATTGACTGTGCAGGGACAGCATGGCGTATAGTGGCACAATATTTGTTGGGACTACAATGCTTCCTTTAAAACCTTTTTTATAAGTATTTTTTAAATATAAATTATACTTATTATAGCAAGAAAGAAATGCCCAAAGATGCAGTGATAGCTTTGTTTGCACAGATAATCTAGTTCTTTAAACATTATGTAAATATAGATATTGTTTTATATGACACATTGTTGTTACAATTATTAACTAGACCTATACATTATTGATGAATTAGTACTTTGTGCTTAAACAATGCTGCACTGATAACTAAAAGATCAGTGAATGAACCTGTTTTTAATGTATTATAGATTGCACTTATTTCTGTATTCCAGCATGGGGAGAATGGTTACTATAGCAACAGTACACAGTGCTGTGACTTCCGCTGGGGGATGCGGCCCAGTGACATCACCGGTGCATCAAAGCCGCGTTCCAGCAGCACGAGCACCGGGACGGACGCGAGATGCGGGCGCACAGCGGAAACCATCCAGGTAATCACGGGGTATTGCACAGGAAGGTATTTATATGTCTATGCATGCATTGTACACTTGTTTTCCTGATGACGGGACAGGTTCCCGGAATGTTGAAATAAAGCACTTTAACTACTTGAATGAAAGTCTGGGAGAGCCACCACTACGATATATATAGAGTAGGACTTGCAGTGAAATGGGGTCCCGTGGAGTGGGACGCAAGCTTACATGCATTGTACAATTCATAAACCAAAACCCCATTGTTTATTTAGATGTATATTAAAGCATTAAGGTGAATGAAGCTGCTTAGGAGAGTGCTGGGTTTTCTGTTTGGTATATATATATATATATATATATACAGGTTGAGTATCCCATATCCATATATTCTGAAATACGGAATATTCCGAAATACGGACTTTTTTGAGTGAGAGTGAGATAGTGAAACCTTTGTTTTTTGATGGCTCAATGTACACAAACTTTGTTTAATACACAAAGTTATTAAAAATACTGTATTAAATGACCTTCAGGCTGTGTATATAAGGTGTATATGAAACATAAATGAATTGTGTGAATGTAGACACACTTTGTTTAATGCACAAAGTTATAAAAAATATTGGCTAAAATTACCTTCAGGCTGTGTGTATAAGGTATATATGTAACATAAATGCATTCTGTGCTTAGATTTAGGTCCCATCACCATGATATCTCATTATGGTATGCAATTATTCCAAAATACAGAAAAATCCGATATCCAAAATACCTCTGGTCCCAAGCATTTTGGATAAGGGATACTCAACCTGTATATATATATATATATATATATATATATATATATATATATATATATATATATATATATATATAAAAGAGAATACACCGACTAAAGCACAGTATCACTGTAAAAAGCACCAGCGCAGAAGTTTTACTACTTTTGGTCATTTATCTTTGGACTTACGGAAATTTAAATCACCTGAAAACTTTTGCTGCCACTCTATTTGTGGTGCAAAAATATTTAATAATATTTTAAGATACATATTTGTATATACTATTATTTATATACATAGTAACATAGTTTTATGACTAGTTAGCTACTATAACTCATGTTACCCCCGGATTAACCACATTGATATTTTAAGTATTATAACCTTGGATAGTTTTTTTCATTCAGAAATTTATCCATTCCTTTTTTAAATCCAATTATACCCCTTTTACACTCGCAGGAAAATCCCGGGATATTGCACGTGAACGCGCATCATCCCGGGATTCTTCTCAGTGTAAATGGGTACATGGACAATTTCCCGGGACGAGCATCCCGGGATTTCATCCCAGGTCAAAAGCAGGGTTGAACCCGGGACCGTCCCGGGAAGCTGTGTAGTGTAAAAGGGTCCGTCCCGGGATTCACTATCCCGGGACTGTTAAAAGGACTTGGATTGGAGCTTTCTTGGGCTCAGAAAAGCTGATGTCATCTTTTCTGAGCCCAAGGCCATTTCTAATGACATACTAATGCATTTGCAGGGATATCCCGGGATCAGTGTAAATGGGGCTGTCCCGGGTCGATCCCAGGTCTTAATGCAGTGTGAAAGGGGTCAGTCCCGGGAATGCATCCCGGGATGCATCCCGGGAAGCATCCCGGGAGTGACCCGGGAGTGCGAGTGTAAAAGTGGTATAACAGAGTCCACCATTACCACCTTCCCTGGCAGGGAATTCCACATCCTGATTGCCCTAACAGTGAAGAACCCTTTCCTCCGTTGCGTTCGGAACTTTCTCTCCTCCAGTCGCAGCGAGTGCCCATGTGTCCTAAACTGTGTTCTTTTAATAAATAATTCCTCTGATAACTCTTTGTGATGTCCCTTTACATACTTGAAGATATTAATAATATCTCCTCTTAGGCGCCTCTCTTCTAGTGTATACATATTCAACCTAGTAAGTCTTTCCTTATAGTCCAGTCCTTCTAGGCCTTTAATCAATTTAGGAGCTCGCCTTTGAACACTTTCGAGTTCACTGATGTCTTTTTTATACAATGGTGCCCAAAACTGAACACAATATTCCAGGTCCAGACGTACCAATGCCTTATACAGCGGCATGATTACATCCGAGTCCCTTGTCTCAATTCCCGTAATACCTATAATGTCATACTCAGCCTTTGATGCTAACAATTCCATTTCCCCCATTTTACCTGCTAGACTTCTTGCGTTTGCAAGCATACATTTTAGTTTATTGGTTCCTTTTTTCGTTTGTTTTCCTAAAGATTTCCCATCCTGGTTAACTAGAGCATCCGTAGAGTTACTGATACAGACTGTCCTTCTCGCTCCCTCTCCAACCACACCATACTTAGTATTGCCCACCTTACTTTTCTCTTTGGTCAACCCAATGTTCCCATCTAAATTCACCACCCTGACATAAGTATTTTCCCTTAAGTCCCGTACAACATTTTCTATAGGCTGTAATGATGACACATAATTGTTATTATTTAATGCTTTAGCAATACCTTTCTTAACACCCTTATTAGAACCCATGTAAATACCCTTACTGGCTGCACTTTCCCTCCTCCCTTCTCCACCCCCTTTTATCTCACTACCACCATCCCTACTATACTCGCTGCATGACCCATAGTTTCTAGCTAAACCCTCCCCCCCCCCAGCTCCTAGTTTAAAAGCTTCTCCAACCTACTAACCATCCTACCCCCCAGCACCCTTCCTCATTCAGGGACAATCCATCACGAGAAAAAAGATGGCGCCTGACTGAGAAGTCCACCCAGTGTTCCAAGAACACAAACCCCTCTTTCCTACACCAGTCTCTAAGTCACACATTTACCTCCCTAATCTCCCTCTGTCTCCCTGGGCTAGTGCGTGGCACTGGTAATATTTCAGAGAAAATTACCTTAGATGTCTTTTTTTTTTAGTTTCTGGCCTAAGTCCTTATAATCTTTCTTAAGGACATCCCATTATACTGTTGTAAGACTGTGTTTTTATATTGAAATATCACTGTAGTAGTGCTTTTTTCACTACTTTCACATACATACACACACACACACACACACACACACACACACACCCACACATATATATTTATTCCATAGACAAATAATCTTACGGTTTCACATGTCCCATTAAGGCTTCTTACACATGAGCTGGCATTTCATTTGTAACTCTTCCACTCAAACTAGAAAAAGCAAAGAAATTCCAATCATTTAAGATGTGTTCCTTGCGCAATACAGATATGGTATGTCATCACACCCTGTGGGTAAGTGCAGATTCAACACTCTCACAGAATGAGATTGCTGTCATTCACACAATGGTGGAGCTGCTAATTCACAGATTTGTGTGCTCATTGGAATACACACATGCAGTCTATGCAACTGAAGGTCTGAGCAGTTATGTGGTGTACCCATCCCACTCCGTACCCACAATCATCCTATTCGTTCACCACAACAATCACACCTTGTTCCAATATCCTTCTCACTCTATACATCCATCTCATTTAGTATACACATTTAGCTCCATCAAACATCTTGGTTAATTGCTAAAATTATAATACCCCATCTATGGTCTATGCATCTACACTTACTTCCCTTATACAGATGTATCCACATTTATCTTGACGGTTAATAGGATTAACTGTGACTGGCCAGTCAGACTTAATCCCCTGTTGTAATGACTTAATCCCCTGCTGTATTGTTCTCTGTATTGTATTGCAGTTGAGAACAATAGCTGAAGGGTTTATGCTAATAAATCATGTTGTGACTAGGCACAGAAAACTACTCAAGATAACGGTGGATACATCTGTATGCCTCCATGCTGCTCTGTCTTCCCCAATCTCTACTGGTGTGTTCTCCCATCTGTGCTAGTATGTATTCACTTACAGTATCTGCACCATCTGTCTTTCCCCATCTGTGCCTTGTCCATACCACCGTTTCCTTCTCTCTGCACTGCTCAGTGTTTCCCTCTTCAGCGTCACTCTGCCTCCTCCCATACATGCCACACTGTCTACTCTCCCATCTGCACCAGCTTTCTACCCATCCGTGCCAGTGTTTTCAACCCATCTGCATCATTGCCCCTCATCCGCACCATTCTGCCTCCTGTCCCATACGTGCTGCTTAGTCTCCCCCCTATCCAGACCACTCTTACCCCATTCATCTAGCTAACATCGCCAACACCCCAGAGGTAAGTATCAAGGTCACTGTTAGGGTTATGACCCGGTGGGGGATTAGCCCTAGCCATCACCCCAGAGGAATAGGCCTACCACCCCCCAAGTGTATGTAAAAATATTTACCCCCGCTGATGTCGGGATTGTCTTCCCCGAATCCATGCTGCTATGCACTCCACATCTGTGCCACTGTTTCTTTCCATCTGTACTGCTCTCACTCTTCTCCATCTGTGCTGCTCTGTCCCCCTCATCCACGCGGCACTGTCCACCGATTCACACCACTCTGTCTCCCCACCATCTGTGCCACTGTCTTTCCTCCATCTGCACCACTCTCTTTCCCCCATCTGTGCCACTCTATTTCCCATCTGTTGCACTCTGTCTCCCCCAACTGCATCACTCTGTCTTACCTCCCCCATCTGCACCACCACTGTTTTCCACCTGTCTGTGTTGCTTTGTCCATACATCACAGTTGCTTGGTCTTCCCTCTATCAACACATTTCTGTCCCTCATCCACACTGCTCTGTCTCCTCCCTCCGATCAACAACACTCTTATCTCATCCAGGCAGCTTTGTCTTCTACTCAGACCTTCAGTTGCATAGACTGCATGTGTGTATTTCAATGAGCACACAAATCTGTGAATTAGCAGCTCTACCATTATGTGAGTGACAGCAATCTCACTCTGTGAGAGTGCTGAATCTGCACTTACCCACAGGCTGTGATGGCATACCATATCTGTATTGCGCAAGGAACAGGCATCAGCCTTTATGATCAGAATTTCATTGCTTTTTGGAGTTTGAGTTGAAGAGTTACATCAGGTTTTTGAAATGCCAGCTCGTGTGAAAGAAGCCTTAATGGGACATGTGAAACCATAAGGGTTTTGTCTATGAAACTTCATAGCTTTTTTAAAAAAAAATTTTTATTCAGAAATGTAATATTTCACTATAAGAATAATTAATTGATTTTTTAAATGTTTAATGAAAATATTCGTATAACATCACTGTTCTGTGCAAAATGCAAAAATTATTTTATTTACCAAACAGTTTATACTTTTAACTTTGGTCAAAATACTTTGCTGCATTTGTGGCTGATACAGGGAGGGGCTAGGAGGCAGCAGCCTTTGACTGAGGCTGGAGCAGGGGGAAAGACCACCAGTGTGCATGGAGCTGGGAGTGGAGCTGATAAATCCAGCGCAGGCTGATGTAGGTAGGGGGGAGGCGGCAGCAGCCTCTGACTGATGCTGGATGAGGGGGAGAACTGGCAGTGTGTATGGTGTTGGGAGCAGAAGAAAGACATCCAGCGCCACCTGATGGAGAGTGGGGGAAAGTGGCAGCAGCCTCTGACTGAGGCCAGATGTGGAGAGAACCGCCAGTGTGCCTGGTGCTTGGAGCAGAAGAAAGAAATCCAGCGGCAGCTGATACAGGAAGGGGGGAGGCGGCACCTGCCTGTGACTGAGGATGGCGGAAGGGGAAAGACAGCCAGTGTGCTGGGAGCGGGGGAGAGAAAGCTGACGTGGCTGATGCAGGGAGGGGGGAGAGGAAGCCTGCTGTGGCTAATGCCAGGAGGGAGAGAGATGGAGCTGTCTGAGGTTGCTGAGAGCACAGAAGCAGACTACAGAGGGAGGGGGATAGAGATATATAGCAGCAGCATGACGAGTTACTGGCTGTGCCTTGATCACGTGGTCTAACAGCAGCCTCTGGCACCGCTCGAACCGGACAATGAAAACGTATTAATGTGGGTGGTGAGGGCTAATTACTATCACACTGTGCTCCACCAGCCCCAAAACACCCCCCTGCCTCACTTTATAACTGAGACATACGTAGTTCACCTCCACTGTACAAAATAAAAATGATGTGGGCAAAGTTGGCCATGTTAGTGCCCCCAAGTGAAGCTACTCTGAGTACACCCCCTGCTGACTGCCACTGCTCAGGAGCAACAATTGCCCTATCTTTAAAATGGAGCATATTTTACTAAATTAAAAAAAACCCTGTAACTTTCTGAAGAACCTTAACCCCAAAAGGCCCTACACTGTGACAAGAGCTACCTAACAAAATAGGTGGTCTTCAGGTTGCCGAATGTCGGGATCCCAGCACACAGTATATCGGCGCCGGAATCCCGACACCCGGCATACCGACAGATATTCTCCCTCGTGGGGGTCCACGACCCCCCTGGAGGGAGAATAAATAGCGTGGTGCGCGTAGCGTACCACTGTGCCCGCAGTGTGGCGAGCGCAGCGAGCCCGCAAGGGACTCATTTGCGCTCGCCATGCTGTCGGTATGCCGGCGGTCAGGCTCCCGGCGCCGGTATGCTGGTCGCCGGGAGCCCGGACGCCGGCATACCATACTACACCCTAACAAATCAAACCCCTAGTCTTAATTCCTTCTCTACACTGATTTATGCCTTCCCAAAAATCCCCCCCCATAAACTACATTAGAAAACTGTCAAATTAGCCAAACAGGAAGTAGCAGAAAAAACTGACAGTTTAAATTATAAATTACTCCCAGTTACTTATTTTTAATTATGTTGCCCTGTAATTTGGCATGCAGCACTGGGTGACAATTCTACGCGTCCATGCCAAATTCCAGCTCAGTACGTCCAATCACTTTTAAAGTATAGCCCATCAAACACCATGCCCCCATCTCAGAAGTTCCCTATGGGAGAATTCCGTTTATTAAATTCAGCCTTAATTTAAGGGCACAACCGTGCCCTTATACAATGACAAGTTATCTGCTAAGAGCAATAGGGAGGCTTAGCAGTTCCGTATAGTACCTTCTAGCACTCTCACTGAACCACCACTAAAAATACACTAATCCAGGTGTCATACTACCTGTAGGAGGGATAGGGAGTGGCATAAAACCCCTAACCCCGGTGGGATGGTGGATTTATCACAAGCAAAGAAGGAAAGCAAAATACAAATGCAAAATTTCTCCAATACTGCATCAAATATTAATCTACTACTTTATGGGCTCACCATGGTGAATACTAAGGAGAATGTCCCCCTACACACCATGGTTGAAGACCCCTAGTGCAGAAGATGTGAACGAGACAGAGATAGAGGATCTCAGATATGTATGTCAGAGTACAGTATCTACATATTTACTATGTATGGAATTAGGGATAGGGCTATGTAGAACGGATCTTTTGGATAATAAGAATAAACTAGAAAGAACTAAAGTGGAGCTTAAATGGAAATAAAGGTATTTAGGTACCCATTGTTTTTTCATCCAAGTACCGTATGGGTCTGGGACTCAGGGTCGACAGCAAAAAGGTCGACACACCTTAGGTCGACATGGACAAAAGGTCGACAGGAACAAGGTCGACATGGAAAAAGGTCGACATGAGTTTTTGATGTTTTTTTGGTGTCGTTTTCTTTGTAGAGTGACCGGGAACCCCAATTAGTGCACCGCGTCCCCTCGCATGGCTCGCTTCGCTCGCCATGCTTCGGGCATGGTGCCTTCACTCCGCTACCGCTTCGATCGGCACAGATTACCGTTTCATTCATAGTCCACGTGGATCGTTAAGTATGAAAAGGTTCCAAAAAAGAAAAAAATTGTGCAAAACTCATGTCGACCTTTTTCCATGTCGACATTGTTCCTGTCGACCTTTTGTCCATGTCGACCTAAGGTGTGTCGACCAATTGGCAGCGCCCTAAGGTGTGTCGACCTTTTTGCTGTCGACCTGGAGTCCGGATACCGTACCATATTAAGGGGTATATTAATCTCCACTTAAATGATACAACTTCCACACTTCCCAGGGGATTCATCAAACTCTGCAAAAAAAATTTTTTTCGTAGTTTGAATGTGAAACTGTTCCCCATATTGAGATGGCAAACACTCCTGGAATTTATGCACAAGTTTACATGTAAGCTTGTGCAGTGACAGGGGAAGGGGGCCAGTCGGGGGGGGGGGGGGGGGGGGCATGGCTGCAGAGTGGTCTCAGTAGTACTGTGGCTGGGGAGGCCATGGCTGCATAACATGTCCTGGCAGGGGAAGGGGGTGCAGGGAGCCGTGGCTGTAGAGCGACATGGCAGCCCCGAGGGGAGGCCTCCTTGTGCAGCCTCAGCTGAGCGCTGACCTTGGGTGGGGAGGCATCAATAAGGTCCCTGTGGGCAGAGCTGGATTTAGACCTCATGGGGCCCTAGGCAAGAAACCAATTTGGGGCCCCCCTCCCTGAAACAATCCAAAGCACTACTGTATATTTTCATTCCTGATTCATGCCCCTTACATTATTTGTCATTTTTCCTCCTAATAGTAATACCCCTTACACCATGTACCACACCATAATGCCCCTTACAACATTATGTACCACACCATAATGCCCCTTACACATTATGTCACACACCATAATGACTCATACACATTATGCCTCACAGTAATGCCCCTTATGCATGGTAGCTCCAGACTTACCAGACTGGAAAGCTGCTTTCTGATTGTCAGAGAGAGCACATCTGCAGTGTTGCAGCTGCTCCATGACTTCATGACATTTGATAATTGATGGTCCCAGTTTCAATCCATAAGGCCTGCAAGTCACTATGCAGTCGCCCCTCACTTGTGGGTGTGCATCTACTAGGGCTAATACTGTACATACAATTACCCCACAGCACGGTCATGGCCTGAATAATATGTGATGATTGTCTGTACCCTGGAGCAAGAAGGACACAGACTGTAATACACTGGAGCATCTCTGTACTAGCAGAATTATATGTAGTGTACTGTACACTTCCGGGGAGATGCACTAAGCCTTGACAAGTGATAAAGTGGAGAGTGGAAAAGTACCAGCCAATCAGCTTCTAACTGCCATGGTACAGTCTGTGTTTGAAAAATGGCAGCTAGGAGCTGATTGGTTGGTAGTTTAGCACTCTGCACTTTATCACTTTTCAAGGCTTAGTACATCTGTGTTTAGGGTCTCACAGATGGTGTAATGGTTAGCATTACTGCCTCTGGCTCACTGACACTTAGCTGAGGCAGCGGATTTTACTGGAACCCATAGGTAAAATCCATCACTGGATGGGACCCAGGTCTAAACACAGAATGCATTTATGTTTCGTATACACTTTATGCACATGGCCTGATGGTCATTTTATACAATATTTGAAATAATTTTTTAAATTTAAAAAGTTTGGGTTTTTGAATTAAGAGACAAGATTAGAGAGGGGAGGAGTCAGACATGGAGAGGGGAGGAGTCAAGATTAAACAGTAAACCGCCCGCCCTAAAAAAAAAAGTTTAGATCCATCCCTGCATCTGGTCCAAGCAAACAGGTTTCGTGACCCCAAGTAGCTGCAGCCAGTAGGAGGCACTGACAAGGGGGGTGGTTGAGGAGGAGCATCTCGACAGTGAGCTGACTCAGGGGGTCTATTCATGTAGAAAGTTAAAAATGAATTGTTGCTTATCACTATACATTGCATCAGTTTGATGCGATATATAGCTTAGATAAGTAGCAGTTCATGTACACTTACCCTTCCGTGATGCGATCCACTATCCAGTGCTCCAAGGATGCCATTTTCTCCTGCGCACCCCTCTTTGAAGCTGGCTGGTCTCTTCTGCTTTATTCTGTGCTCCCAGCAGGCTGCAGTGGCTGCTGGGAGGTCAGGTGGTGGAGCTAGTACGGTGTGCCACTGCCAGGCGGAGAGTAGGGAAGCATTGAGCTACCCTGACATATTGCACCATCCTGAGATGGCAGAACTGAATTCCATGGAGAAGCACTCACTCACCTGAACTGATATGAGCCAGTAGCCCTAAAATATGTGTTGATGTGATTATTGTTAAACCAATGTTGAGTCTGGACACGGGCGCCTGTGGCTATCATACGTGACTGAGCAATACCAGACACACGGGAGAAAATCCCTGCAGGTTACCCAGAGCTAATGAGATAGCGCTATTAAGCGCACTTGTATAATACTGCTCGGACCTGTTGTGTGAGAGGGAAATCACCATCATCTGTGTCTGTGTGTTGATATACAGCTAGTGCTATTAAGCGCACGTTAATAAAGTTGCTGTAATCTGACACATGTGAGGAAATACCTGACAGGGCTGTTTAATGATATCGTGGTAGTGCTATTTAGCGCATATAAGCAATACTGCTATAAACTAACATACATACCTGGATCAAGCGATATAAGATGATTAATTGCCTTGGAGTATGTCAGGGATATTTGGATATTTTTTTTTGTTTAATCAGATTTTTATTAAGGATTTTCAGTGTATAAACAGAAAGAGGGAAAACACCCATACATATACAGGTAGAAAAACATCAATATCAACAGTGTATAGTAATAAATACAAGTCGAGTTGTACAGATGTCAAAGGGAGAATAAACAACCCCATAGAGACGAATGGGTGCATTAGGGGTAGAATATACCAAGTGATGTAGAAATGGAGTTGTTCTGCATTAGGTAAAAGTGTTTTCACATTTAATGCATATATAGATTAATTGAATAAGAGAGTAAAAGAATAGGAGCGCCCGAAGGCAATAAGGTAGAAGTAAAGAGAAGTGTGAGGTGAGAAAGGGAACGAGTAAGAGAAGGAAAGAGGGGGTCGGAGAAGTTGGGGGGGGGGGGGGGGTTACCACTTAACAAGTCAATGGGATGTAGAGAATAAAGATTTCAGTTATCATCCAAGGGAGTGGCTAAGTAGGCTTGGAGGTCTTGTATTCCAACCAGGGGGACCATGTGGATTCGAATTCACGAGATTTGCCTATCGATGCGAGGAACAAGTCCTCCATTCTCATAAAATAGTTCAGTTTAGTGAACCATGTACGACTCGTAGGAGGGTTGTGGGATCTCCACCTGGCCGGGATAACCGCACGTGCTGCATTGCTTAAGTGTCGTAGCAGGGAGTGTTTGTGTTGAGACATTGGGATTGTAGAATGGTTGATAAGCCAGAATGCTGGGTCATGTGGGATTTGGGTCTTAAGGATGATCTGAGAGATGCGTATAACTTCCCGCCAGAAGGGTTGGATTAGTGAGCATGTCCACCAGATATGTAAAAGGGTGCCAGATGAGGAGGAGCAGCGCCAACAGAGAGCCGACGAGGATGGGTACATAGCATGGAGGAGGGAGGGGTGTCTGTACCATCTCGTCATAACTTTATATTGAGTCTCTCTTACTTGGACGCAAACAGAGCTTGTATGGGTTTTTAAGCATATCTTTTCCCAGTCTCTACCCGACAGAGAGATGCCCAGGTCTCTCTCCCATGCCACAGCAAAGGATGGAGTGTCGGTAGGTTGGGAGTGGCAGACAATCTTGTAAAGCGTGGAAATAGTGTGGGTCGGGTCAGGGACGGCAACGCAAAGTTTCTCAAAAAAGGTCATCTCTCTGGCGGCGTTCTGGAGTCTAGAGCTAGATATCAAAAAGTGTCTTATTTGCAGGAATTTCCAAAAGTCCTGTTGGGGGATGTCCCACTTTGCCCTGAGTTCTGAGAATTGTTTGACTCCAGTTGATGACACTATCTGGCCGACCCTGAACAAACCTGTTGATGCCCAATGTGAGAAGTGGGCTGGGTTGATGCAAATTCAGGGTTGGCCAGAAAGGACGTCAGGGGGCTGAATTTAGAAGAGATGTAAGGTAATGTGCGCAGTGATTTCCACGTAGTAAGTGTAGGAGTAATGGTAGGGTGGGGGAGGAGCAGTTTGGGGGGGGAGGGGAGCCAGGGAAATATTTCTGGGTATTGTTGTACGTACAGGCCCTCCAACTTCACCCATTGTTTAAGCTCACGGTATCTTGTCCAATCTATGATTCCATTCAAAAGGATGGCATGATAGTAATTTTTTATGTCAGGAAGCTGAAGGCCGCGACTTACAATCGGTTTTGTCATTTGGGAGCGACTAATCCTAGGTCTACTCCGTTGCCAGACAAATTGTCGAATCAAGAGTGAGATTGATCGAAACCAGGTCTCCGGGATGCGGATCGGGAGGGTCTGCATCAAATATAATAATTTAGGGAGGGTGTTCAACTTAACTACGTTTATCCTTCCGAACCAGGATAAAAGTTTTATATTCCATCTGGAGTAGTCATTCCGGATCGTGTGCAATAGGGGTAGATAATTCAAAGGGAACAACTGGGATTCGTTAGCGCTCAATTTAACAACGAGGTATGTTATGTGGGAAGATTGCCACGAGAAAGGAAAAGAGCGTTTAAGGGCTGTGACGGAGTCTACAGGAGCGGAAACGTTAAGAGCACTAGATTTATTATAATTAATTTTAAAGTTGGAAAGGTGTCCAAATAGATCTAGTTCTTTCATTAGATGCGGGAGGGAGTCAGTGGGGTGTGATATTATGGCCAAGAGGTCGTCGGCAAACAAGGCTAGCTTATATTCACCATCACCTACGGTGAAACCTTTAATAGCCTGATTAGCCCGAATGGACCTGGCCAATGCCTCGATACATAGCACGAAGATCAAAGGAGATAGTGGGCAGCCCTGCCTGGTGCCGTTGTTTATGGGGAATGGGTCTGACAGGGTGCCGTTTACGCGAACCCTTGCCGTTGGGGAGTCATATAGGGCCATTATCCAGGTGAGTGCATTATGACCTAAGCCTATGTGTTCCAAGATGGTTTCCATAAATTTCCAACTGACCCTATCAAACGCCTTTTCGGCGTCGGTGGAGAGTAGAATGGTAGGGGTAGTACTGTGGGATGCTAGGTGGATGAGGTTGAGAATTTTGGTAGTGTTGTCTTTGGCCTCTCGGCCCAAGACAAAACCCACTTGGTCACTATGGACCAGGAGAGGGATCAGCACGTTAAGTCTGTTCGCCAGAATCTTTGCATAGATTTTAAGATCTACGTTGAGAAGGGAGATGGGTCTGTAACTGGAGCAGGCCAAAGGATCTTTGCCCTGTTTCGGTATAACCGACACGTGGGCCTCCAGTGAGTCACGGGAGAAGTGGGAGCCAGATGTAATTGAGTTAAATGCACGGAGAAGGAGAGGAAGCAATTTATCTTTAAACACCTTATAGTATGCTATAGTGAAGCCGTCAGGGCCAGGACTTTTCCCCGACGTCATAGAGGAGATAGCCCGGTCTATTTCTTGGGTAGTGAAGGGGGCTTCCAATATATTAAGCTCCGAGGGTGGGAGAACAGGGTAATCGATGGACTTCAGATAGTCCCTTATTTTTTGGTGTAAAAGGAGGGAATCTACAGCAGTGGAAGTGTTCTCTAGATTATAGAGCAAGGTGTAGAATTGTGCGAAGCAAGCCCCAATCTCAGGTGATTTAAATTTGGGGGTCCCTCTGGCGTCTTTCACCGAGCCAATAAATGAAGCCGAGTGTTGGGCTCGTATAGCATGAGCCAGGACTCGGCCAGGTTTATTGCCCCCACTGGTAGTACTTCTGTTTACATTTACGGATGGAGTGAATTATATTGTTAGAGAGAAGTTTATTCAGCTGAGAGCGGGCTTCTGATAGCTCTACTAGGGTCACATCTGACAGTGATACTTTGTGGGATGTCTCAAGGGTGTGGATTTTATGTAAAAGTCCTAAGATCAGGGAATGCCTCTGTTTCTTTTGTGGGTCCCCAGTTGTATCAACTTGCCGCGAAGGACACATTTATGCGCCTCCCACACGGTGAGGTGGGAGACATCATCCGTGACATTTGTGGCGATGTAGTCGTCTAGAGTCTTGTCTAAGGTTTCTTTACAGAGTGTGTCATATAGAAGAGACTCATTGAGTCTCCAGGTCCATTGTTTATGAGAGCCGTGAGGGAGGGTCAAGGTCAAAGTCACCGGGGCATGGTCAGACCATGTGATAGAGCCAATAGTGGCATCTATAAGAAGTGGGAGGTGTCTATGGCTAAGGAATAAGTAATCAATGCGGGAATAAACCCGGTGAGGGTGTGAATAAAAGGAGTAGTCACGTCCTGAGGGATTAAGGGTTCTCCAGGAGTCGGCCAGTTGCTGTGTGTGAAGTAGGTATTTAGATGCAACAAATCTAGAGGTTTGGGATGAGGTGTCAGTTTTGGGGTCTAATGTCCAGTTAAAGTCACCACCTAAAACCGTGACACCTTGTAACAGAGAATCTAATTTCGGGAGGTAGGAATTAAAGAAGGACAGCTGGGCCTGGTTTGGGGCGTAGATCACCGCAAAAGTAAATATTTGCTCAGAGATCTTACAGGTCAAAATAAGGAACCTTCCCGGTACTATCCTGTGTATGACAACGTCTGAGACACGCATGTCCCTGGAAAAAACAATAGCCACTCCCTTGGATTTGCTACCTGGGGTGTTACAGTAGAACGCTACTGGAAAGTAGCGATTGGTGACAGAGGGGTTACGGATTCCAACCTTGAAATGGGTCTCCTGCACTAATGCAACGTCTGCTCTTTCAGACCTTAACAGACGTAAAAGGCTAGATCTCTTCTCCGGCGAGTTGAGACCTCGTGCATTAAGGGACAGCACTTTAATCTTCCCCGGGGTACTCATGGTGGAATGAAGTAGAACACTGTCCTAGAAACCTTGAAGTGGAGGGAGGGGGAAAGGAGAGAAGGAAGAGCAAGCATGGAAAAAGAGATAAAAAAGAAAGGAGTACAAAAACAATGTAATAACATCAGCAAAAGACCCGCAGGAGAGAGACTGAACCGTGATCTCGTCAGTCTCCCTACCGGCATGTAGCCAGAGGCGGGTATTGTATAGGGGAATGGGGGATGGACCGCAACCCGAACCATGATAACAACAATAACATATTTAAACTGACACAGTAAAAAGGAGAGGGAAAAGGAAATAAAAAGGGAGATGGCCAGAGGGGGGGGGGGGGCAAGGGCAGCAGCCAATTCCGCAGCCCCCTCCCCCCGCCGGTCAGCTTGAGCAAGGATATTAACCATTTATCAAAAACCTCTGTAAATAACTAGGGAATGACATGTAACATGGTTGTGGACCCTTCGAGAAAGGGAAAAATTACCCTCTAACATTGCATTAACAGCAAGCGATCCTGTAGGAGGGAAATAACAATATCAGTCAAATGGGTCCATTACAGCTAATCGGTTTTGGAAGGAGATGTAGTTGACTGGGATCTCTTCCCAGCGCCTCGAACCTCTTGCCATGGTTGCCCGTTAGGAGCCCGTTTAGGAGGAGGCACATCCGGAAGAGGAAACTCCCAGTCTGGAATGGACAATGGAGGAAGGCCTAAGGAGATGCAGAACGGGGTAAGGCCTGCGTGGGAAGATAGGGTGTACCATTTCCCCGAGGAGCAGGCTTGAATGTGAAATGGAAATCCCCAACGGTAGCGAAGCTGACGCTTCCGCAGCTCATCTGTCAGGGGCTTCAAGGATTTCCGCTGCTGTAGTGTGTACCAGGAAAGGTCTTGATAGAGGCTTATAGTGCAGCCATTGAAGTTGATACCATCAAGTTGCCTGGTTTTGAACATGATCTCCTCCTTCTGGGCGAAGTAATGGAGTCGGCAAATGACGTCACGAGGTCGGTCAGTGGCTAGGTCCCTCGGTCTAAGGGCTCTGTGGGCTCTGTCGAAAGTGATGACATTATCCGAGTTTGTTCCCAAGAGTTCGTTGAATATCTTGGACAGGGCGTCCACTAGACCAGACTGGGAAACCTCCTCCGGGAGACCACGGACTCGGATGTTGTTCCGTCTGCCCCTGTTGTCGATATCCGTCATTCTGGACTGTAAAGCTCGGATTTCTTTGGACTGAGCAAGGACAGAGTCCCTCAGCTGGGTCATACAGGAAGCGTTGGCTTCTTGGTCTTCTTCCAGAGTAACCACCCGGTCGGATAGGTGTGAAATGTCGCTTTTGATGGAAGCGAGCTCGTTCCTGATAGTGTCTTGAAGGTATTGCTTTGTGGGAAGGGACCTCATGAAGGTTAGAATATCCCGGAGCTCGCGACTACCAGCTGCCGAAGGGTCAGCCGTCTCGTCAGCTGGATTCGAAGTCGGAGAGGCAGAGGGGGAGGTCTGGGAGCGGGAAGAGGAACGGCTCTCCATCTGTGGGGATATCGTGGGATGAAGGAAGGGCCTCAGATCCGCTTGAGACCTCGTGACTTTCCGCGGTTGGTTGTTTTTGCTCCGTCTAGAGGATTTCGAGGTACGTCTCATATTCCAGAAAGGGACAGTGTGAAGGCTGTTTGCAAGTAGCTCAAGATGTGTCAGGATCAGCAGGATACATTCGGCGACATGGCTCTTAGGGAGCGGTCATCCCCCCGTGGCCTGGTGTCAGATGGCCATCAGGTGGCCTCGGGTAGAGTAGTAGAGAACAAAAGTCTAGGGCAGTACATGGCGGTGTTTGGGCGCCAGACAGCAAGGAGAAAAAAAAAAATATAGAGGCTAGAGGGTCTCTACAGACGTGGAGAGTATTGATGGAAAGAAGCGGGCGTAGGCTTTCTAGTTATTACTCCTCCGGAGGGTGGTATAAAATGACCTCAGGAGACTGTGTATTTCTTTGATACCCCAGATTCCTGGGAGCTCATGTATGGCACTATCTGCCTGTTCAGCCTCCGGGCTACTCCCTGTGATCTCTACCTCCAATGTCAGCCCCGAAACCCCTCCAGTGCGGCCACCAGTGCGACACCCAGTGTTGAGGGGGGGGGGAGGGTTCACGCAGGGCCTCCTCCGTTCAGAAGTCGCGGGGGCGCGTTCCGGGCCCGGGCCAGCCAGAGACCGGGGCAGCACCACCCAGCGGGAGGGGATAAATGCAGCCAGCAGCGGGAAAGGAGACCACCGGCAAGATCCGGAGAAAGTTCCGATGAACCCAAATGTAGAGGCAGGTCGGGTCTACTGCAGGGCTGGAGGCCAGCAATACAGTTGACCGGTATGTAGATGGCAGCTGAGAGGGGATAGCAGGCAGCCTCGGTGTTTCTCTGGTGGGTCCCCAGCTCTCAGTAGGGGCAAAGCCTGTCTGGGAATGAGTAACCGCAGGAAGAGCATGAGAGAGGGGTCCTTCCGGTGTCCGTGAGGGAACCTGAGGAGGATATGTCGGGTCCGTGAGTCGCGGGCGGGCCGATGTCTAACTTGAGGTCCCGGCTCCGGTTCGGAGGGAAGGCCTCAGCTCGTTGCAGGACCGGAGAACGGGTCTTAGGGCAAGGGGCGCGGGGAGAGTTAACCTCTCGACTTACCCCGTTGCCCGATCGCGATCCCGTCTCCTTCCGGCCAGCGAGTCCGCAGTCCGGGCTCCGGGCGCCCCCGTCGGGGTCCGCGCCGTCTTCAATGTGGGGACGCAGGAGGCCTCCGCTGATCAGGTCATCCTCTGGCTTCGCTTCAGTGGTGCAGGGGGACACGGTTAAGGAGGTAGAGAGGCAATGGGCTCCCGTGGGACGTCCGTCCCGGCCTGTCGATCCGGCCCCCGTTCCAAACTCGAGCCCCAGGCTTTAGGCCGGGGGGAAGGCCGCAATCCGCAGGAGTGCTTAAAAGCACTCCCCGATTCCGCGGGTCCCCCACAGCAGGTGCCCGAGGGTGTAGAGGGTCCCTGTGAGGGAGTAGAAGCAGTCTGGCGGTGGTAAGGAGAGGATAAGGCCCAGTAAGAGGGTCAGGGAAGCAGGAGCTATGGGATTCACATCCACTCTCCAGGACATCCAGGCCACGCCCCGGATATTTGGATATTGATGTAATGAAAACACAAATGCTAAATGGTAGACATGGTTAACAATGTGTTCATAGCAGACGTCATTAATCTGTAACTGATGAGCATTGTTGATACCCAATAATAGAAGTGTACAGTGCCGTAACTAGACATTTTAGCGCTGTTTGCAAGAACACACACACCATATACAAAGCAATGCGCACCGTAGGCGCACGCCAAAATGTAGAGGTGTGGCTTCATTGGGAATGGGCGTGCCCACAGAGCTTCCTTTTACATATTACAGCAGGCAGAACTCCCTTTTACACAGCACGGCAGGTAGAGTACCCCTTTTACACAGCACGGCAGGTAGAGTCCCCCTTTTACACAGCACGGCAGGTAAAGTCCCCCTTTTACACAGCACGGCAGGTAAAGTCCCCCTTTTACACAGCACGGCAGGTAGCATCCACCTTTTACACAGCACGGGAAAGGTAGAGTCCTCCTTTTACACAGCACGGCAGGTAGAGTCTCCCTTTTACACAGCACGGCAGGAAGAGTCCCCCTTTTACACAGTACGTCAGGCAGAGTCCCCCTTTTACACAGCACGGCAGGTAGAGTCCCCCTTTTACACAGCATGGCAGGAAGAGCCCCCCTTTTACACAGTACATCAGGCAGAGTCCCCCTTTTACACAGCACGGCAGGTAGCATCCCCCTTTTACACAGCACGGCAGGTAGAGTCCCCTTTTACACAGCACGGCAGGTAGAGTCCCCCTTTTACACAGCACGGCAGGTAGAGTCCCCCTTTTACACAGCACGGCAGGTAGAGTCCCCCTTTTACACGGCATGGCAGGAAGAGTCTCCCTTTTACATAGTACGTCAGGCAGAGTCCCCCTTTTACACAGCATGGCAGGTAGAGTCCCCCTTTTACACAGCACGGCAGGTAGAGTCCCACTTTTACACATTAGGCAGCAGTCCCCATTTTTTACATATTACAGCAACAGAGCCCCCATTTTTTCACACATTAGGCAGGCATAGTCAGAGAGAGAGAGAGAGAGAGAGAGTGTGTGTGTGTGTGTGTGTGTGTGTGTGTGTGTGTGTGTGTGTGTGTGTGTGTGTGAGTGTGTGTGTGTGTGTGTGTGTGTGTGTGTGTGTGTGTGTGTGTGTGTGTGTGTGTGCATTAGGCAGGCATAGTGAGTGTGTGTGTGTGTGTGTGTGTGTGTGTGTGTGTGTGTGTGTGTGGTATTCACATGTGGAGGCGATCCGGCATCCAGGGCTTCCACATGCTGACCCTCCTATTGTGAGAGGTGCGGTTGGGGCCTGCGAGTGCGTGTGGTGGTGCCTGCTGCCGTGCAGGTGTAGACTCGGTACTCACCAGGCGCCGCTCGCTCTCACCTTCAGGTACCGGAACCCTCAACGGACCTGGAAATCTTCACTCGGATCCGGACACGGCGATTCCCTCTCGGAGCTGACCGACGACCGAGCTGAGGAGAGAATGGTCTACATTAAAGGGGGTATCGACCCTGCTTCCGGTGGAACAGGGGATACCCCAGGGGTGGCTGCGACCTTCACCGGCTGGGTGAATGGTCATCACCGGCACAAAGCCTCAGCTACCCAGCTTTCACACACTCGCGCTTTCGCACGTAGTGTGATGAAAGGGATTCTCACGTCCGTGAGCAATCCTAACTCCGGCGCTCGGGGACAAACAAGGGACAGACGTACACGGATGCTACTCACCGTCACAAGTCTTGCACTCCGATCTTCTCCACTTACAGGTCCCTGTAAGGAGGCAAAGAGAAACAGCCGTGCAGGGCCTAACTCTACCCTAGTGTCACACCCTATACTATCTACAACAGCGGAGCCCTCAAACTAGCTCTGTGGGTGTGGTGCAACACAACTATGCACAACTTACACAACACATACACTTTGCCCTGCACGGTAACAACATATATCACCGGTGGCCTGACTATTCTCATGGGCCTAGTGCCCAACATGTGCCCCCCAGGCCTAGTGCCTGCCTATCTGGTGCCGCAGGGGTTGGGTGGCTTGGGCCTAATGCCCAAACCACCTAATCAGACAAATGACCCCCAATCTCCTAACTGCGCCACAGGCCTAGTGCCTGACTTGTGCCCGCGGGCCTAATGCCCGTCCCTGGTGGTCGAGGGAGGAAGAGGGGAGGATAGCCTCACTGAGGCCTTACCTAACCCGAGGGCCTCCGACACTGTCTTCTGCCGCTGACCCGTCCTGGCCAGCGGCGTCGCCTCCGCTGCTCCGCGTCCAGCCGCCGCTGGACATCTCCTTCCTGGGGCCCGACGTCTTCCGGCCTCTTCAGCGGCCACCGGAGCTCTTCTCCCCGCGGCCGTCGTCGTCTCCTTTCTGCGGCGGCGTCTTCCTCCTTCTTCGCGCTCTTCTGCGCGCGCAACCTCTTCGGCTCCCGCCCGTGTCTTCTGTCCTCGCCGCTCTTCGGCGCGGCCTCCCTCGCTCCGTCCCGCCCGGCGTCTGACGTCAGACGCCGGGGGCGGGGCCTATGACGCGGCGAGCGCCGATTGGCTCGCCGCGTCTCTCTTCTATTGGCTGCCGCTCCGGGAGCCGCGATTGGCTCCCGGAGGGCGCCAACATTCAAATGCCCCCGCAGTCTCTGGTCCGGTGCAGGGAAGAGGGTAGTCCCTGCACCGGACACCCGCCGCCGCCACACACTGACAGGCGCTGGGGACAGACAAGCTGTCCCCGCGCTGTCAGAGACATTGTCCCGCAGGGGACACAGGCGCTCTGGCTGCTGCAGCTGGAATGTGTCCTGTAAAACAGGACACATTCCCACATTTCCCCCCCCTTTTTCCTTTGTAGTCCCTACAAAGATCTCCACGGCGTCCATCGTCCGCGGGTCAGGGAATTCCAAGGTCCTTCCGGCGAGGGTGCATTCGGGGGCCCAGCCTGGACCAGCTGTGACCCCACATCCTTCCTCCTCCAGCTCCGGGTTCCTCTTACGGCCTGACCTCCATCGGCGGATCCTCTGGGGGAGTGGCATCTCCTCACGGTCGCTTGACGCTGGCCACCAAGGGGAATCTTCCTCCACGGGGACAACAGTCACCCACTCTTGGCCTCCGATATCGTCTGTGGCTTCGTCCCTGTCTTCCGGGTGTGGTATCGACCACCACCCAACAGCGGAATCCTCCGGGGCATCCGTTTCCTCCCGGGCAACAGCCACCACATGTATAATTTCCTCGTGGGGCATCTCCAAAGGTCCTGTGTCTTCCTCTGGAACGGGTCCTCCCACGGCATCACAGCCCTGTCCCCGTACGTCGGTCCATTTCGACACTCCTGGCAGGTATTCTTGCTCCAGGACTATCTCCTCCTCTTCACGGAGGGCATTCAACTGGGAGCATGACTCCACCCGATCCTGCCAGTCACTCTCGTCGGCGCTTCCGATGCCGGAGTCGTCCTCCATCTGTTCTTGGAGGGATTCGTCGGCGGACAGCTCACCGTAGTCCGAGTCTTCCTCCGATATCTGGACTGGGGTATTACTTTCCTCCTCAGCGTACTTCTTCGCTTCCGCTGGCACCTCTGCTTCCTCAGCGTACTCTTGCGCTTCCGCAGGCATCGTTACTTCCTCAGCGTACTCCTTTGCTTCCGCTGGCATCTCTTGGTACCCAGGACACTCCTGTTCCGCACGTCCTGGTCGTGGACGGTTCCATCGCGGGGAGATTCCGGACGTCTCAGTCACTGGGTCTTCACGCTTTTCTTCGCAGCGTGGCCTCTTAACCTCCCAGTCGTCCACCTCCGCCTCATGCGGGAAAGGATTCTGCCTTACTGGGGTCACTTTCTTGGGACAGAGTAGGTCCGCGGCATCTTCCCAGGGGCACTCACTGGCCGCATGTCCTGGTCGTCGACACTTCCAACAAGGGAGGGCCACTGCCACCTTCTCCAAGACGGGTTCCTGGTCCACCTCCTTCACTGGGGAATCTTCACCCGTTGGTTCCGGCTCAGAGGAAATGGGCACCTGCGAACTAACTTCAAGCAAGGCCTTCCGCTCCATTTCCCTGGTTTCCTCCTCCCATCTCTGGGCGCGACCATCCGCAATCATCCGGTCTTCATTCCACGGACAATCGGGAAGCGCATGCCCTCTCGCCTCGCAGAGCGCACACACAGGCTCTGCAGCCACCCGGTCCCAAAGCTGCTGACGAGATTCCGTCAGCTGCTTCACCGTGGCCTCGTAGTCCGTCCTGTCTTCCATCCATGGACATTCCAGGAGCCGATGTCGGGGATCTCCACAGCTTTCACACCGGGAATCAACCTCGTCTTCGCTCAACTCTTCGTCCCAGGGACAACTGTTGTGCTCATGCCCGTAGTTTCCGCAGAGCAAACACCAGGACTCCTTCGCTTGGCCCTTCTGACGTCTTCGGTCCGCTTCCTGGACCACCTTCTTTGGGGACGTCTCTCGCCAAGTACACTCGTCGGCAAAGTGCCCTGTTTGCCGACATTTCTTGCAGGGTGTCACAGCGGCCTTCTTGCGCCCCTTCTCCCGACGCTCTTCTTTTTCACGCTGGACCGACCGCTGCACCATCTTCAGGATGTCTGCCCCAGACACCGTCACCCAGTCGCTCTGGTCCGCACACGTCCGGGGGTGAGTCTTCTTCGGAGCCGTCCGCAGGGAGGTCTTCTTGGTGGCGTTCCACATCGTGTCCGTGATCCGGTCTCTTTGATCCTGCCGACTACGCCAAATGTGAGAGGTGCGGTTGGGGCCTGCGAGTGCGTGTGGTGGTGCCTGCTGCCGTGCAGGTGTAGACTCGGTACTCACCAGGCGCCGCTCGCTCTCACCTTCAGGTACCGGAACCCTCAACGGACCTGGAAATCTTCACCCGGATCCGGACACGGCGATTCCCTCTCGGAGCTGACCGACGACCGAGCTGAGGAGAGAATGGTCTACATTAAAGGGGGTATCGACCCTGCTTCCGGTGGAACAGGGGATACCCCAGGGGTGGCTGCGACCTTCACCGGCTGGGTGAATGGTCATCACCGGCACAAAGCCTCAGCTACCCAGCTTTCACACACTCGCGCTTTCGCACGTAGTGTGATGAAAGGGATTCTCACGTCCGTGAGCAATCCTAACTCCGGCGCTCGGGGACAAACAAGGGACAGACGTACACGGATGCTACTCACCGTCACAAGTCTTGCACTCCGATCTTCTCCACTTACAGGTCCCTGTAAGGAGGCAAAGAGAAACAGCCGTGCAGGGCCTAACTCTACCCTAGTGTCACACCCTATACTATCTACAACAGCGGAGCCCTCAAACTAGCTCTGTGGGTGTGGTGCAACACAACTATGCACAACTTACACAACACATACACTTTGCCCTGCACGGTAACAACATATATCACACTATCGGAGTTACAACATAAAACGGTGCGGTCCCTTTTCTACCCGACTCAGAACACCCAGTAGTGGGGACCGCACAGCTCACCCACCTACCGTACTCTCAGGGTGGCCTGAGCCTAACGCCCAGTGCCACCTTTACTCACCTCGGGGAAAACACTGCTTCGCTGGGCCTGGCGCCCCCTAACTGCACACAGGCCGGAGGCCAGACTTCGCCCACGGGCCTAGCGCCCGCCTAACTTGCTGCCCGTTGGGTGACCTGGGCCTTGTGCCCAGGGTCACCTTATCTGTACTTACTGGCCAAAATACGCTAGGGCCTAGCGCCCTCTAATGTCCCAACAGGCCTATTGCCTGAACTGCCCCTCGGGCCTAATGCCCGCCTAACTGTGCCCACAGGCCGGTGGCCTGACTATTCTCATGGGCCTAGTGCCCAACATGTGCCCCCCAGGCCTAGTGCCTGCCTATCTGGTGCCGCAGGGGTTGGGTGGCTTGGGCCTAATGCCCAAACCACCTAATCAGACAAATGACCCCCAATCTCCTAACTGCGCCACAGGCCTAGTGCCTGACTTGTGCCCGCGGGCCTAATGCCCGTCCCTGGTGGTCGAGGGAGGAAGAGGGGAGGATAGCCTCACTGAGGCCTTACCTAACCCGAGGGCCTCCGACACCGTCTTCTGCCGCTGACCCGTCCTGGCCAGCGGCGTCGCCTCCGCTGCTCCGCGTCCAGCCGCCGCTGGACATCTCCTTCCTGGGGCCCGACGTCTTCCGGCCTCTTCAGCGGCCACCGGAGCTCTTCTCCCCGTGGCCGTCGTCGTCTCCTTTCTGCGGCGACGTCTTCCTCCTTCTTCGCGCTCTTCTGCGCGCGCAACCTCTTCGGCTCCCGCCCGTGTCTTCTGTCCTCGCCGCTCTTCGGCGCGGCCTCCTTCGCTCCGTCCCGCCCGGCGTCTGACGTCAGACGCCGGGGGCGGGGCCTATGACGCGGCGAGTGCCGATTGGCTCGCCGCATCTCTCTCCTATTGGCTGCCGCTCCGGGAGCCGCGATTGGCTCCCGGAGGGCGCCAACATTCAAATGCCCCCGCAGTCTCTGGTCCGGTGCAGGGAAAAGGGTAGTCCCTGCACCGGACACCCGCCGCCGCCACACACTGACAGGCGCTGGGGACAGACAAGCTGTCCCCGCGCTGTCAGAGACATTGTCCCGCAGGGGACACAGGCGCTCTGGCTGCTGCAGCTGGAATGTGTCCTGTAAAACAGGACACATTCCCACACTATCAGGGAGCTGTAAACTGCAGTTGCACTCCCTCTTCATTACAATTGGTGGCGGGAATCACACATGGTGGTGTGTGCTACCACATGGGAGCTGTGGCACCACTCCCCGTCCCTTGCCCGGGTGGCGGCGGCAGGACTCACAGACAGGATACAGGGGGTGTGCACTACCACATGGCAGCTGCGGCACTGCTCCCCGTCCCTTGCCCAGGCGGCAGCGGCAGGACTCACAGACGGGATTATGGGGGGCTGTGCGCTAAGACATTGCAACTGCGACACTGCTCCATATCCCTTGCCCGGGCGGCAGCAGGACTCACAGATGGGTAAAAGGCACGTGGGTGTATGCTACCACATGGCAGCTGCAGAGATGACGGAGGGAAACAGGCGCCGGCGGCAGGCAGAACTTACAGAAGCATATAGATATTAAAGGGACATTATGGAAATGCTTGAGTAACCAGGAAAGTCTTGAGTCTATCTATTAAAGGATTCTATAGTTGGGGCCTCTCTCACTGTGCGGGGAAGTGAGTTCCATAGAGTCGGAGCCGCATGACTAAAAGCTCGACCCCCAGATGAATTACAGGAGATTCTAGGTACTGCTAAAAGTCTGTCATCTACAGATCTCAGTAATCGATTGTGGCAGTATGTGATCAGAAGCTGCTTCAGGTACCTTGGGACCTGGTCATGTAAGAATAAGTGAGGGCTCAGTTCCAAAAGGCTTTGGCAATTGTAACAGATGTGAGAAAAGGTGAATAATCATATGATCACCTTCCTATATGTAAGGAAAGTCTTTAGAAGAATTTAAGAATAACAACACTGACAAAGTCTTACACCATTATAACAGAGTGACAGACATACCAATTATATGGTGTGCTTGTGCCTGGGACATGTGAAGAAAAATCAAGTAACATACACGGACAGCACCCATTTCAGAGAGTGCACTAATTGTGGTTCCCGGTCACTCTACGAAGAAAACAACACAAAAAAAAAAACATAAAAAACTCACGTTGACCTTTTGTCCATGTTGACCTATTTCAGGTGTCGACCTAAGGTGTGTCGACCAATTGGTGTCGACCTAATGTGTGTCTACCTTTTTGGTATTGACCTGGAGTCCCAGACCCCCTGCTACACATGCTTTCATACACTTGCACAGCTAAAATACCCCCCCCCCCCCTGTAGGCGGAGACTATCTGATCGCAGCAGTGAAAAAATCGCTTGCACTCTCTGCACATGTTATATCTGCACTTCCTGCAGTGCACATGGGCCCTCATTCCGAGTTGTTCGCTCGTTGCCGAGCTTCGCTATATTGCGATTAGTCGCTTACTGCGCATGCGCAAGGTTCGCAGAGCGCATGCGCTTAGTTATTTTACACAAAAGTTAGGTATTTTACTCACGGCATAACGAGGATTTTTCATCGTTCTGATGATCGGAGTGTGATTGACAGGAAGTGGGTGTTTCTGGGCGGAAACTGGCCGTTTTCTGGGCGTGTGCGAAAAAACGCTGGCGTTTCTGGGAAAAACGCGGGAGTGGCTGGAGAAACGGGGCAGTGTCTGGGCGAACGCTGGGTGTGTTTGTGATGTCAAACCAGGAACGAAACTGACTGAACTGATCGCAGTGGCAGAGTAAGTCCCGAGCTACTCAGAAACTGCAAAGAAATTTCTATTCGCAATTATGCAAATCTTTTGTTCGCAATTCTGCTAAGCTAAGATTCACTCCCAGTAGGCGGCGGCTTAGCGTGTGCAATGCTGCTAAAAGCAGCTAGCGAGCAAACAACTCGGAATGAGGGCCCTGGTTTTTCCCAACTGCTAACAAAGTTCCTGCTGCGATCAACTCAGAATTACCCCCATTGGGCCTAATTCTGAGTTGATCGCAGCAGGAACTTTGTTAGCAATTGGGCAAAACCATATGTACTGCAGGGGGGTAGATGTAACATGTGCAGAGAGAGTTATATTTGGGTGGGGTTTGTTCAAACTGAAATCTAAATTGCAGTGTAAAAATAAAGCAGCCAGTATTTACCCTGCACAGAAACAAAATAACCCACCCAAATCTAACTCTCTCTGCAAATGTTATATCTGCCCCCCCTGCAGTGCACATGGTTTTGCCCAACTGCTAAAAAAATTCCTGCTGCGATCAACTTGGAATTCCCCCATAGTGCGGTGATGCACACACCAACAGCAACAAGGGATATCTGAGTTTAATAATATTTGCATGACAAGAACAATACAATAAATCACAATTATAGTTTAACTATAAACAAAAGAATGTGATGTTGATTAACCATATCCATGTATGAATAGGAAAATTGGTTAATGCCAGTCTGATAAGTTGGTACCCTAGAAATTATTATAACATATGGTTTCTGTCCATGGATGGAGTCAGAATTGTTTATTTATGGTAATGAAATAGAGAAATGACTCAGGGTTTTACAATTGTACTTATTTGAAACACTGCTGGAAATAACCACATAAAAGATACAAGAGTAACTGGTTTAAGATACTTTAATTCACATAAGCAACACAACACAAAAAAGAGATACATATCTCATACAAATAGAAGAATATTTAGCGGCGGTACAGTATATTAAAATCACAATTTTTTTTCTTTTTTACACTTTATTTCTCTGACGTCCTAGTGGATGCTGGGTACTCCGTAAGGACCATGGGGAATAGACGGGCTCCGCAGGAGACTGGGCACTCTTTAAAGAAAGATTAGGTACTACATCTGGTGTGCACTTGCTCCTCCCTCTATGCCCCTCCTCCAGACCTCAGTTAGAATCTGTGCCCGGCCAGAGCTGGATGCACTTAGTGGGCTCTCCTGAGTTCACTATAAAGAAAGTATTTGTTAGGTTTTTTATTTTCAGTGAGATCTGCTGGCAACAGACTCACTGCTACGTGGGACTTAGGGGAGAGAAGCAAACCTACCTGCTTGCAGCTAGCTTGTGCTTCTAAGGCTACTGGACACCATTAGCTCCAGAGGGATCGAACACAGGGCCCGACCTCGATCGTCCGTTCCCGGAGCCGCGCCGCCGTCCCCCTTGCAGAGCCAGAAGATGGAAGATTCCGGAGAAAATCGGCGGCTGAAGACTCCGGTCTTCAATAAGGTAGCGCACAGCACTGCAGCTGTGCGCCATTGCTCCCACAGCACACCACACCACACACTCCGGTCACTGGTGGGTGCAGGGCGCTGGGGGGGGGGGGGGGCACCCTGGGCTGCAATTAGTATACCTTAAGAGGCAAAATGCACATAGTACAGTTCCCCCGCCATAATTATTATTAAAAAAGCGGGAGAAGCCCGCCGCTGAAGGGGCGGGGCTATCTTCCTCAGCACAGCCAGCGCCATTTTCTCTTCACAGCTCCGCTGGAAGGACGCTCCCCAGGCTCTCCCCTGCAGTATACACTACAGAAAGGGTAAAAAAGAGAGGGGGGGGCACATAAATTTAGGCGCAAATTGTGATATAAGCAGCTATTGGGGGAAAATTCACTTTGTGTATAGTGTAAATCCCTCTGTTATATAGCGCTCTGGTGTGTGCTGGCATTCTCTCTCTCTGTCTCCCCAAAGGACTTTGTGGGGTCCTGTCCTCAGTCAGAGCATTCCCTGTGTGTGTGTGCGGTGTGTCGGTACGGCTGTGTCGACATGTTTGATGAGGACGCTTACGTGGAGGCGGAGCAGGTGCCCCTGCGGGGCCGACACCAGAGTGGATGGATATGTGGAAGGTATTAACCGACAGCATAAAAGGTTCTATGACGCAGCTTTGGGACAGCCGGCATCTCAGCCCGCGCCTGCCCAGGCATCTCAGAGGCCATCAGGGGCTCAAAAACGCCCGCTACCTCAGATGGCAGACACATATGTCGACACGGAGTCTGACTCCAGTGTCGACGAGGATGAGACAAATGTACAATCCACAAGGGCCATCCGATGCATGATTACGGCAATGAAAAATGTGTTGCACATTTCTGACATTAACCCGGTTACCACAAAAAAGGGTATTATGTTTGGGGAGAAAAAGCAGCCAGTGACTTTTCCCCCATCTGATGAGTTAAATGAATTGTGTGAAGAAGCGCGGGGTTCCCCAGATAAGAAACTAGTGATTTCTAAGCGGTTACTAATGGCGTACCCTTTCCCGCCAACGGATAGGTTACGCTGGGAGACATCCCCTAAGGTGGACAAGGCGCTCACACGCTTATCAAAAAAGGTGGCACTGCCGTCTCAGGATACGGCCGCCTTAAAGGAGCCTGCAGATAGAAAGCAGGAGGCTATCCTGAAGTCTATGTATACACACTCAGGTACTATACTGAGACCTGCTATTGCTTCAGCATGGATGTGTAGTGCTGCAGCAGCATGGTCTGATTCCCTGTCTGATAACATTGATTCCCTTGACAGGGACACTATTTTGCTAACCATAAAGCATATTAAAGACGTAGTCTTAAATATGAGGGATGCACAGAGGGACATTTGCCGGCTGGCATCTAGAATTAATGCAATGTCCATTTCTGCCAGGAGAGTATTATGGACTCGGCAGTGGACAGGTGATGCTGATTCTAAAAGGCACATGGAAGTTTTGCCTTATAAGGGTGAGGAATTGTTTGGGGATGGTCTCTCGGACCTCGTATCCACAGCAACAGCTAGGAAGTCGAATTTTTTACCTCAGGTTCCCTCACAGCCTAAGAAAGCACCGTATTATCAAGTACAGTCCTTTCGGCCTCAGAAAGACAAGCGGGTTAGAGGCGCGTCCTTTCTGCCCAGAGGCAGGGGTAGAGGAAAAAAGCTGCACCAGACAGCCCATTCCCAGGAACAAAAATCCTCCCCTGCTTCCACTAAGTCCACCGCATGACGCTGGGGCTCCACAGGTGGAGCCAGGTGCGGTGGGGGCCCGTCTCCGGAACTTCAGCGACCAGTGGGTTCGCTCACAGGTGGATCTCTGGGTTCTACAAGTGGTATCTCAGGGATACAAGCTGGAGTTCGAGACGTCTCCCCCTCGCCGTTACCTCAAATCAGCCTTGCCAGCTACTCCCAGGGAGGTAGTACTGGCGGCAATTCACAAGCTGTACCTCCAGCAGGTGATAATTAAAGTTCCCCTCCTTCAACAGGGACGGGGTTACTATTCCACAATGTTTGTGGTACCGAAACCAGACGGTTCGGTGAGACCCATTCTAAATTTGAAATCCTTGAACACTTATATAAGGAAGTTTAAGTTCAAAATGGAATCGCTCAGGGCGGTTATTTCAAGCCTGGAAGAGGGGGATTATATGGTATCACTGAACATCAAGGATGCTTACCCACATGTCCCCATTTACCCACCTCACCAGGAGTACCTCCGATTTGTGGTACAGGACTGCCATTACCAATTCCAGACGTTGCCGTTCGGTCTGTCCACGGCACCGAGGGTGTTTACCAAGGTAATGGCCGAAATGATGATACTCCTTCGAAAGAAGGGAGTTATAATTATCCCGTACTTGGACGATCTCCCTATAAAGGCGAGGTCCATGGAGCAGTTGTTGGTCGGAGTAGCACTATCTCAGGAAGTGCTGCAACAGCACGGCTGGATTCTGAATATCCCAAAGTCGCAGCTGGTTCCTACGACGCGTCTGCTGTTCTTGGGTATGATTCTGGACACAGAACAGAAGAAGGTGTTTCTCCCGGAGGAGAAGGCCAAGGAGTTGTCATCTCTGGTCAGAGACCTCCTGAAACCAAAACAGGTGTCGGTGCATCACTGCACGCGAGTCCTGGGAAAGATGGTAGCTTCTTACTTCCAAGGACAATGGTCGAGTCAGGAGACTTCCCTACACATAAATATTCTGGAACTAAGGGCCATTTACAATGCCCTAAGTCAAGCAAAACCCCTGCTTCAAAACCAGCCGGTGCTGATTCAGTCAGACAACATCACGGCAGTCGCCCATGTAAACCGACAGGGCGGCACAAGAAGCAGGATGGCAATGGCAGAAGCCACAAGGATTCTCCGATGGGCGGAAAATCACGTGATAGCACTGTCAGCAGTGTTCATTCCGGGAGTGGACAACTGGGAAGCAGACTTCCTCAGCAGGCACGACCTCCACCCGGGAGAGTGTGGACTTCATCCAGAAGTCTTCCAGCTGATTGTAAATCGTTGGGAAAGGCCACAGGTGGAATGATGGCGTCCCGCCTCAACAAAAAGCTAAAAAGATATTGCGCCAGGTCAAGGGACCCTCAGGCGATAGCTGTGGACGCTCTAGTGACACCGTGGGTGTACCAGTCGGTTTATGTGTTCCCTCCTCTTCCTCTCATACCAAAGGTACTGAGGATAATAAGAAAGAGAGGAGTAAGAACTATACTCATCGTTCCGGATTGGCCAAGAAGAACTTGGTACCCGGAACTACAAGAAATGATCTCAGAGGACCCTTGGCCTCTGCCGCTCCGACAGGACCTGCTACAGCAGGGGCCCTGTCTGTTCCAAGACTTACCGCGGCTGCGTTTGACGGCATGGCGGTTGAACGCCGGATCCTGATGGAAAAGGGCATTCCGGTTGAAGTCATTCCTACGCTGATAAAAGCTAGGAAGGATGTGACAGCAAAACATTATCACCGCATATGGCGAAAATATGTTGCTTGGTGTGAGGCTATGAAGGCCCCAACAGAGGAATTTCAGCTGGGTCGATTTCTGCACTTCCTACAGTCAGGAGTGACTATGGGCCTAAAATTGGGATCCATAAAAGTCCAGATTTCGGCCCTGTCTATTTTCTTTCAAAAAGAACTGGCTTCACTGCCTGAAGTTCAGACGTTTGTTAAGGGAGTGCTGCATATTCAGCCCCCTTTTGTGCCTTCAGTGGCACCTTGGGATCTGAACATTGTGTTGGATTTCCTACAATCACATTGGTTTGAGCCACTTCTGACCGTGGAGTTGAAATATCTCACGTGGAAAGTGGTCATGCTTTTGGCCTTGGCTTCGGCTAGGCGTGTGTCAGAATTGGCGGCTTTGTCATGTAAGAGCCCCTATCTGATCTTCCATATGGACAGGGCAGAATTGAGGACTCGTCCCCAATTTCTCCCTAAGGTGGTATCAGCGTTTCATTTGAACCAACCTATTGTGGTGCCTGCGGCTACTCGGGACTTGGAGGCTTCCAAGTTGCTGGACGTAGTCCGGGCCCTGAAAATCTATGTTTCCAGGACGGCTAGAGTCAGAAAAACTGACTCGCTGTTTATCCTGCATGCACCCAACAAGCTGGGTGCTCCTGCTTCTAAGCAGACTATTGCTCGCTGGTCTGTAGCACGATTCAGCTTGCACATTCTGCGGCTGGACTGCCGCGTCCTAAATCAGTCAAAGCCCATTCCACGAGGAAGGTGGGCTCTTCTTGGGCGGCTGACCGAGGGGTCTCGGCTTTACAACTTTGCCGAGCTGCTACCTGGTCGGGATCAAACACGTTTGCAAAATTCTACAAGTTTGATACCCTGGCTGAGGAGGACCTTGAGTTTGCTCATTCGGTGCTGCAGTCATCCGCACTCTCCCGCCCGTTTGGGAGCTTTGGTATAATCCCCATGGTCCTTACGGAGTACCCAGCATCCACTAGGACGTCAGAGAAAATAAGAATTTACTCACCGGTAATTCTATTTCTCGTAGTCCGTAGTGGATGCTGGGAGCCCGTCCCAAGTGCGGACTTCTGCAATACGTGTATATAGTTATTGCTTAACTATAGGGTTATTGTTCTGAGCCATCTGTTTAATGGGTGTGGTTCGTTTTATCGACAGTATCTAGGTCGACAATGTTTAGGTCGACAGTCACTAGGTCGACATGGATGGAAGGTCGACAGGGTTTCTAGGTCGACATGTGCTAGGTCGACAGGTCTAAAGGTCGACATGAGGATTTTTTTTTTTTGGTGTCGTTTTCTTCGTAAAGTGACTGGGATCCCAAATTAGTGCACCGCGTCCCCTCGCATGGCTCGCTTCGCTCGCCATGCTTCGGGCATGGTGCCTTCGCTCCGCTACCGCTTCGCTCGGCACACTTTACCGTTCCAATAGTAGTCCACGTGGATCGTTAAGTATGAAAAAATCCAAAAAAAAAATGTGAAAAACTCATGTCGACCTTTAGACCTGTCGACCTAGCACATGTCGACCTAGAAACCCTGTCGACCTTCCATCCATGTCGACCTAGTGACTGTCGACCTATAGTGGTCGACCTAAACATTGTCGACCTAGACACTGTCTATCTTCAGACCGGATCCCCTGTTTAATGGGGCTCAGCTGTTGTTCATACTGTTAACTGGGTATAGTTATCACAAGTTGTACGGTGTGATTGGTGTGGCTGGTATGAGTCTTACCCTGGATTCCAAATCCTTTCCTAGTAATGTCAGCTCTTCCGGGCACAGTTTCCGTAACTGAGGTCTGGAGGAGGAGCATAGAGGGAGGAGCCAGTGCACACCAGATGTAGTACCTAATGTTTCTTTAAAGAGTGCCCAGTCTCCTGCAGAGCCCGTCTATTCCCCATGGTCCTTACGGAGTACCCAGCATCCACTACGGACTACGAGAAATAGAATTACCGGTGAGTAAATTCTTATTTTTCACTTGCACTTATATTTCGCTGGCTTTTATAAACTACTAATAAAAGTAAAATTTTTAAATTAGTTGTCACTCACCATAATGGTGTGTGACTTTTTTTAAATATTGATAAATACAGTCCGTGAGTGCCCTTACCAAAGAATACTTTCTCTCTTCGGGTTTACTTTATAAACACACACAGACTGACAGCAGACTGACACAGAAACACACAGCAGACTGACACACATATACACACAGCACAGCGGCCTGACACACACACACACACACACACACACACACACACACAAACAGACACACATATGCACGGCAGCCTGACACACAGACACACACACATATGCGCACAGCGGCCTGACACACACACCTATGCACACAGCAGCCTGACAGACACAAGAACATATACGCACAGCAGCTTGACACACACATATGCACAGCAGCCTGAGACACACACTCACATATAGGCACATCAGCCTGACACACACTCACATATATACGCACAGCAGCCTGACAAACACACTCACATATACACACAACAGCCTGACATACACACACCCACATATATGCACAGTGGCCTGACACACATACACTCACATATACGCACAGCAGCTGACACATACATATGTACAGCAGTCTGACACACACTCACAGCAGCCTAAAATACACCCACACACTTATACACATAAAGGCCTGGCACAGACACACACTGACGCACAATGGCCTTACATACTCACATATGCACAATGGCCTGACACACAAACACATATATGCACAGTGGCCTGATGTACTGTACACACACATGCACAGCGGCCTGTCTCACACACACACACACTGATGCACAGTGGCCTGTCACACACACATATACGCACAGCAGCCTGATAACCACACATACACATATATACGCATAGTGGCCTGTCACACTCACATATACGCACAACAGCCTGACACACACACACACACACACACACACTCACATATACGCACAACAGCCTGACACACACACACACACACACACACACACTCACTTATATGTGCAACAGCCTGACACACACACTCACATATACGCACAGCGGCCTAACACACACACATATATGCAAAGCGACCTGGAACAATAAACAAAAGAACGTGATGTTGATTGACCATATCCATGTATGAATGGGAAAATTGGTTAATACCAGTCTGATAAGTTGGTACTCTAGAAATTATTATAACATATGGTTTCTGTCCACGGAGTCAGAATTGTTTATTTATGGTGAAGAAATAGAGAAATGACTCAGGTTGTTACAATTGTGTTTATTAGAAACACTGCTGGAAATAACCACATAAAAGATACAAGAGTAACTGGTTTAAGATACTTTAATTCACACAGCATCCTGGCACACATGCACCTATATGCACAACGGCCTGGCACACACACATATGCACAGTGGTCTGAAACACACATGCACATATATGCACAATGGCCTGACACACACACACACACACACACGCACATATATGCACAATTGCCTGACAAGCACACTCACATACATATGCACAGCGGCCTGACACACACATACACATAGAGGCCTGAAACACACACAAATGCACATATAGGCAAAGCAGGCTCACATGCACAGCAACATGGCACACATATGCACAGCGGCCTGACACACATACACACAACAGCCTGACACACACACACACACACACACACACACACACACACTCACATATATGCACAACAGCCTCACATACACACCCACACTCAGCCTGACACACACACACACACACACACACACACACACACACACACAGTGGCCTGACATACATACACACATAACACACATATGACACACACATAACATGTGAAGGGCAGCACCGAGCTCTCTCACCTCTGTAATTCAGTCCTCCTGTTGCCGGACTACGGGCTCAGGCAGCTACTTTCCCACTGCTCCTATGGGCTCTTTAAATGTCCATGGAGGGAGTCTGCTCCTGGCAGTCCCCCTGCCCTGTGCTGCCTGCCTCTCTTTGTCCCACTGCAAGTCCCCCATCATGTCCTCGGGCAGCCGGTTCAGAGTGTCCTTGGATTCCTGCAGCGCCTTCACGCGTTTCTCATGGATGCGGGCCAGGCTTTCCTCGTCATCCTGACCCTGTACTTCGGGGCCAGCCAGGGACCACTGCGGAAGGGGACTGCTGGAAGAAGACCCCGATCAGGAGTTTTGGGGACATATATAAACACACACATACATACACTCACAGCGGTCTCACACATACACACATATACACACATCGGCCTGACACACACACATACACACATCGGCCTGACACACACACATATGCACAGTGGCCTGACATGCAGATTTATGCACAGTGGCCTGAAACGCACAGACGCACATATACGCACAGCAGCCTGGCACACACACACATATGCACAAAGCAAGCATCCTGACACACACACACACACACATATATGTACAGCACAGCAGCCTGACACACACATATATGTACAGTGACCTGATGTACACTCACATATGCACAGCTACCTGACACACGCACATATACGCATAGTGACCTGACACACACACACACACACACACACACACATACATGCACAAAGCACAGTATCCTGACACACACACACATAATATATGCACAGCACAGCAGCCTGACACACACATGTACATACAGTGGCCTGATGCACACACACATATGCACAGATGCCTAACACACGCACATATATGCACAGTGGCTTGACACACATGCGAAAATATATGCTCAGCAGCTTGACACATATGCACAGCAGCCTGATACACACACTCACATATACACACAGCGGCCTAAAACATACACTCAGATATACGCACAGTGGTCTGACACACATACACATATATACACACAGCAACCTGACACACACTCATATGCAAACATATGCATAGTGACCAGACACCAGAGGCGGATCCAGAAGAAAATGAAAGGGGGGCACCATGATAGGGGAACGGTAATAGTTATATTTACATGCACCTAAGGCACGCAAGCTCCCAGATAAGGGGTGTGGTATCACAGGGGGCGTGGCCTCACAGAATATGCCATCAGGTAATGATTGGCTGTAGGAGCGCATCCTGGTTTATTGCCAATGGTTCACCCTGATGAAAAGGCTGATTGGGCCTTGAAATGTTGGTCACCTGTTCCATTAGTTATGGGAGCCTGGAAGGCACCCCAGCACAATTTAATTATTATAGTTTTTAGTTGGTGGTGGCAGGTGCAGCATACCTTGTTATGGGCACTGTACTGAGACTCAGACTGCAGGACACGAACTGCCATCTTTGATTAGCAGAAGAGGCCAGCTGAATCTCCAACAAGCAGCATAAGACATCTACAGGACAGCCTTGTCACAATCACACGGGCCGCCTTCTCAAAGCTGAGGCTGAGTGTGACTGCACCTAGCATGGTGGTAAAGGAAGTGGAGGAGGAAACGCTGGGATTATTGGGGGTCATTCTGAGTTGATCGCTCGCTAGCTACTTTTAGCAGCCGTGCAAATGCATAGTCACCGCCCATGGGAGAGTGTGTTTTCGCTTTGCAAGTGTGCGAACGCGTGTGCAGCCGAGCGGGACGAAAAAGTTTTTTGCAGTTTCTGAGTAGCTCTGGACTTACTCAGCCCTTGCGATCACTTCAGTCTTTTTGGTCCCAGAATTGACGTCAGACACCCGCCCTGCAAACGCCTGGACACGCCTGTGTTTTTCCAAACACTCCCTGAAAACGGTCAATTGACACCCATAAACGCCCTCTTCCTGACAATATCCTTGCGATCACCTGTGCGAATGGATTCATCGTTAAATCCATCGCCCAGCAACGATCCGCTTTGTACCCGTGCGACGTGCGTGCGCATTGCAGTGCATATGCATGCACAGTAGTAACCTGTTCGCTGCGCTGCAAAAAATGGCAGCGAGCGTTAAACTTGGAATGACCCCCCATTGTGCGGTGCAGTGGGGGCTAATGAAGCCTTCTGCGTCGTCATAAGTAACAGTCTTACTCGATGCTGGCATTTGAACCCTGTGCCTGGGCTGGACTCTGGCCAGCTGGCAGCGGGGGTGGTAGGTTGCGGTGTGAGCTCCCCATTGGTTACCACACGGACTTGCTGTTAAAGCCGCGGCGGGTCCTGGTACCTGCCTGCTCTTTTATCAAATCTAAATGACAAAAATAGCAGTAGTGCTGCTGCTGTTCTCCTTTTGAAAAAAAAGAAGTCAGAAATGACAGGTGGGGGGGCACGGGCCCGAGTGACCCCCCGTCCCCCCGGATCCGCCTAAGCCAGTCCCACACACGCAAATTTATGCATAGCGGTCTGACACACACACATATATGCATAGCAGCCTGACACACACACAGATATATACATACAGCGAAATGACACACACACATTACGCCATGCTCTCTCACCTCTATAATTCTGTCCTTCTGTTTCCAGAATGTAAGGTCAGACGGCTCCTTCCCCACTGCTCCTACGGGCTCTTTAAACATTTGTGGAGATTCTGCCCCTGGCAGTTCCCCTGCCCTGAGCTGCCAGCCTCTCCTTGTCCTCCTGCATTGGTCAGCAGGAGGATGGGATTAGGCCAGAGAGAGAAAGGAAGAAAGGGTGGATTTGGTCAAAAAGAGACAGGGGGGATTAGACCAGTGAGAGATAGGAGGAGGGGGGTTAGGCCAGTAAAGGTTGGGAGGAGGGAGGGTTAGGCCAGAGAGAGACAGCAGGATGCTGGGGCATTAGGTCAGAGAGAAACGAGAGGAGGGGGGATTAGGCCAGAGAGCGGTGGGAGAATGGGGGAAGGGGGGGGGGGGTTAGGCCAGAGAGAGAGGGGAAGAGGGGAGAGGGGATTAGGTAGGAGATAGATGGGGGGGGGGGGGCATTAGGCCAGAGACAGATGGGAGGAGGGTAGAAGATTAGTGTCACGCTCAGCGTAAATTGGGGTTCCGACAACCGAGTTTTGGCTGAAGGGACAGCTACCTGTGAGGAGAGTAAACGAGGTGGCTGAATGTAATTCCTCCTCATGGGGTGGAAGCCTAACTAAGTGTTCACGTTGGCCGGAGGGTGTAAAGAAAAGGAGGACTTTGTAGGAAGATAACTGTAGTTTTAATGAATAATCAGGCTGTACACAAATATTGGAGCAATTGAAGAAACTGGAAGAATAAGAGTCTATGGTTAAATGACTTGAAGAGTGAAGCTGAAGAACTCCGGTAAAGAAGAACTGAAGACTGTGTTTTATGATTAAAGACGAGGCTGAAGAACTTGGACTTTGAAGAAATGAAGACACTGGTATGTAATTGAAAGGCGAGGCTGAAGAACTTGGACTTTGAAGAAATGAGGACTGTGGTTTGTGATTGAAAGACGAGGCTGAAGAACTTGGACTTTGAAGAAATGAGGACTGTGGTTTGTGATTGAAAGATGAGGCTGAAGAACTTGGACTTTGAAGAAATGAGGACTGTAGTTTGTGATTGAAAGATGAGGCTGAAGAACTTGGGCTTTGAAGAAATGAAGAAGTCTGCGGGAACCGCCGTTAGCACCTGGAGCTCCTCTACGACCTGGGACCCCGTGAGCGCTTCCACGAGTGGCAACGGATTTAGACAGCAGGACTGCAGCAGCGTTTAGATAACCGATGGATGAGAGCAACCAGGACCAGGGAACCAGAAGTAACCTGGGAGCACAGAGCTGGAGAACCTTTCACAAGGAGGTAACATGAAGCACTGGCACTCTCCCTCTGAGCCAGCCCCCTTTTGTAAGGGGAGAACACGTAGGATTGGCTGGACACAGATTGGGAACTTCATTGGTAATACCCTGGTCTCCAACATGGCTGCCCCCAGCACAGGAGACATACTTAGCTGTTAGCACACAGCTTTAGCCCAGCTTCTGTCTCTGACACACTATACTGTGTCACCACTAGAGGACCTTACCGCAGCGATCCCCGCCGCAGCGCCCAGCTCTCCAGACCCCCGGCCCTTGGCAGTCGCACATCTGTCCAGAAGGACCCGCCGCCAGCAGCTCCCTGCCGCCGTGCTAACCAACGGGATGGTAACCTGCGGGGGCACCCGCCAGAGGTAAGGCTCCAGAGCCTGACAATTAGGCCAGAGAGAGACTGAAGGAGGATGAGGCCAGAGAGAGATGGGAGGGGGAATTAGGCCAGAGATAGATGGGAAGGGGAATTAGGCCAGAGAGAAACGGGAGTGTGGGGTGATTAGGCCAGAGAGAGGTGGGAGGAGGGTGAAGATTAGGCCCGAGAGAGAGACTGCACAAGGAAGAGAGGAGGAGGGGGTGAGGCAGCAGCTGGGAAGGTTATCAGAGCAGGGACTGGCAGACCTGATCGGAAGAGGGCAGGAGGAGCTGGTCTAGGGCAGTGGCTGGCAGGGTCCGGAGAAAGTGATCAGAGCAGGGCTGGCACTTGGATCTGATTGGGGGGAGAGGGTGGCTTTCCAGAGTCTTCCCCCAACAGCATGCAGGCAGGCCAGGATGCACACAGAAGAGCCATGGTGTCAGCAGTCCTGTGGGAGCCGGACAGCAGCTGCCAGAGTCCAGATCCCAGACCAGACTGCATAGGGAAGAGAAGGGGTGAGAAGGGGGGCGGGAAGGAGCGGGGGCCAGAACGGGGAGAGCAGGGGAGTATAGCTGCTGCTCCTGAGAGCAAGGGGGTACAAAGAACTGCTGCTGCCACTAGGGGGGGGGCTTCAAAATGGGGAGAGCCGAGGAGGGGGACCAGGGGTTGCAGAACGGGGAGAGCTGCGGAGGGGGGAGCCGCTGAGCAGGGAGATCCAGGCAGCGACTGGCAGCCAGCAAGCCAGGGCAGCCTAAGGATCCCCACACCTCCTGTGTTGCCAGTGTCTTTGGGAGAATGAAAGCCAGCACCAGAGAACTGCTGCTGGGTATCAGGGTATGGTAGTCACTGTGTACGGGATGCAGCAGGTGCTTACATACTGGTATGATATTAGGAAGCAGCCCCCAGCTGTGTTTGACAGCAGCTCCGGAAGGGCAGGCAGCAGCCGTTCTTCAGTTCTCAAGTTCGTGGTACTCCCATGTTTCATTGGGGTAAAAAATGAAGAAATTAAGTGATGTCATCTGAACTGCACTGAATAACTTCTAACTTAGACAATTTCAGACCTATTAAACTTTTTATGAAGCTCCCACCCATCCCCAATCATATTGAATAACATACACACGGCTAATTATTCTAGAAATCAAACAATTCCCTAGAGATGACAGCCATGTTTGTGCTCTATGTGAAGGCTCTCTGAGTACACCACCTGCTGGCAGCCACTGCGCCGGCACAATAAATTGAAATGCCCTATCTTTAAAATGGGGTATATTTTACAAAATTTTAAAAAAAACTGTAACTTTCTGAAAAACCTTAACCCCAAAAGGCACTACATTGGGACAAGCTCTATCTAATAAAACATACCCCAAGTCTTAATTCATCCTCTACCCTGAGGTATGCCTTCCCAAAAATCCCCCCATAGACTACATTAGAAAACTGGCAAAAAAAGCCAAACAGGAAGTAGCAGGAAAAAACCTGACAGTTTAAACTTTAGATTACTCCTAATTACTAATTTTTTATTATTTTGTCCTGAAATTTGGCAGCGGGTGACGATCCTACGCGTCCATGACAAATTTCAGCTCAGTACGTCCAGTCACTTTTAAAGTGTAGACCCTCAAACACCATGTCCCCATCTCAGAAGTTCTGTATGGGAGAATTCCGTTTGTTCGATTCAGCCTTAATATATATATATATGTATATTCCATAGACAAAGAAACCTTACGGTTTTACATATCCCATTAAGGCTTCTTAGACATGACCTGAAATTTCTCAGAATGACTGAATTTCTACCACTCAAACTCGAAAAGCAATGAAATTCGTATGGCAGTGTTCCTTTGCAAATACAGATATGGCCTGCCATCACACCCTATCACAGAGTGAGATTGCTGTCACTTACACAATTTTGGAGCTGCTGATTCACAGAATTGTGTGCTCATTGGAATTCACACATGCAGTCTATGCGACTGAAGGTCCGAGCAGTTATGTTGCACGCCCATGCCACTCAGTGCCCACAATCATTCCATTGGGTCACCCCAATAATCTCACTGGGATCCAACATTCCTTTCACGCCATACATCCATTTCATTCAGTGTACACATTCAGCTCCCACAAACATCTTGCTTAAATACTTAAACTATAATACTCATCTACTGTCTACGAATCAACACTTTTTTTCAGTAAATAGTCTTCCAGTATACACCTCTATGCTGCTATGTCTTCCTTAATCCCTACTGCTGTGTATCCTCCCATCTGTGCTAGTTTGTAGTGCTTCATCTGCATCAATCTATTTTTAACTTTCCCCATCCATGCCGACTTTTTCCTGCATCTGTGTTGTTCTGTTTCCTTCCATCTGTGCCACTTTCTTCCACCTGTTCTGCTCTTCTGTCTCCCCTCCATATGCTGTTCTGTCTTCCCCTCATCCATGCCACTTTGTCTTGCCCCATCTGCGCTGCTGTCTTCCCCTCATCCCTGCTGCTCTGTCCACCCCCATCCGTGCCCCTGTCTCTCCCATCATTCATGCCACTCTGTTTCCCCTACCTACCATGCCACTCTGTTTCCCCCACCTACTGTGCCACTCTGTCTTCCTCCACATCCGTGCCACTCTTTTCATACCATCTGCATCACTTTGTCTCCCCCTCTCACCTATGCTGTTTAGTCTCCCCGATCCACACCATTCTGTAACCCCCATTTTGTAAATTAGCAGCTCCTCCATTTTGTAAGTGACAGCAATCTCATTCTGTGAGAGTGCTGAATCTGCAGCTAACCACAGGGTATGAGCCTTAATGATTGAAATTTCATTGCTTTTTCAAGTTTAAGTGGTAGAAATTGAGAAGTTTTGTGAAATTTCAGATAATGTCTAAGAAGCCTTAATGAGACATGTAAAACTGTAAGGTTTTTTGTTATAGGATTTCATAGCCTTTTTTTAAAGTTAATATATTTATGGTTTCAAATTTAGAAACAAAGAATTTGACAAGCCCCATCTCACCAGCTCTTCTCTCACGGTACCCTCTGCACACTTATGTTTCCTTCAGATGCCACACTCTGCCTACAGTATCTGCTTTTCCCTCACATCCCACTTGGTGAGATCTGAAACATATTTTGCAATAGCGAAAGGTGTTTGAATGGTCTGTGCATGCACCAATCAGAGTTTGTGGCATCCTTGATGTTGATAGTGAAGCTGGCCAGGGGAGCAGAGATAAGATTGGAAGCAATCTGGGGGATCGGATAGATGGAGTCAGTCTGTGCAGTGGAGAAAAGAAGATAATGCTTCTTACCTGCTTTTTCTCAATTTCTAGAGGTAGAAACACACCTATTGTGATCTAAAGATGGCATTCTGTTTCTCTCATTTATATAAAAATTATTCCTACATAGCCCCCATTAAATCTGGAAATTACTAATAAACATGTTTTTAAACACTGTTCAAAGTTGGACCAAAATACACTTTCAAAATAGACGCCCCCCTGAGCAGCATGTTGTTAGAAGCCTGCACAGATCAGTGTAATCGTGTGAGATCAGTGCGTGATCCTTTTGATCAGTGTGATCTGTGCAGTGTGATCTGTATAAAAGTAAAGAAAGTGTTGAAAACAGGAAAAACAATCTATGCCCAAAGCATAACTACCCCTGAGCACTTTTGAGCCAGCCTTGGTTCAAAAAATATAGTGAAAACAAAATGTGGAGGGGTACCCTGTATTTAATGAACCAGCACAGGGCTCTTGGAGCCAGGCCTGGTTCTACAAATAGGGGGAAAAAGCATAACTCCATAATTTTAGACCCAACATTGGACACCACTAGCAGGGGGGTAATGCCACAACCAGGGAACACACTTCATGTGGTCCCCTTGGCCAAATCATTAAACCTCCACCCAACTAGCTAGCTCAGGCTGGGGATTCCTGGGGCAGTAGAGACCTCCGTCTCCAGTGTAGCCTAGAGCTGTGGTGATGCCAGGACGGTGGGTGCAAAACGGATAGCTTTAAGTAAAAAGAGAGTAAAATGTCTTTACGGGGAGACTACAGGTCCCACCAAGCATTCCCACATGCTGGTACTTGGAGAATACAAGAATCAGCATGTAGGGCAGTAAAGGCTCACTGTAGCCAATAGTCCCCCTTAAAAGAAAATATTAAAATAAAGACACATCTCTGAATGTTTCATTAATTTCTTACACTACATCTACACTTAGGGGTCGGTGGCCTTTAAACTCTCTTGCCAGGGCATGCAGAAGCGGCTTCTTTTATCTTCATCTAGGAGCGGCAGCCTTTAAACTCTTTTGCATGGCCGCTTGTCTTCAGAAGCTTCTTGTCTTCAGAAGCTTTTCTCAGCTCCTCCTCCGCCAAACTGCCTGTCTCTGCCTCATGCTAGTTATAATTAGCCAGCCCAAGGGGGTAGGTGATGACTTGGAAAGCCATGATTAGCTTTCTGCAGCCATCTTGAATTTTAAAAAAGATGCAGTGTGCAATCCAACTATGGCTCGCAGCACCATTTTTTAAGTGGACAATGCCTACGGTAACCCACCAACGCCGCCCTACACCTGCTGCTGAACTCTGCAGTAATAGATCCTAAGGATCCATCCCAGCAGCCACCGGTGGGTTCCACCACTGAAATGGGTCAGCAGGCACTCTCACTGACCCTCCAACCACCAACCAGGTGCAAGACAATGGCTGCAGAGATGCAGAGGAGAGGCAGCAGTTATCATCTGCACCAGCCCCCCCCCCCCATGATCAGTGACTCCACCACACTCTAGGAGGTGCCATGTAGAGCAGGCTGGAAACCAGTGCAGCACACCACAGGAGACTCCAGGGGCACCTCATCGCAGGAGGATAGTGCAGGGCGAGAGGCAGTGATGTAGAGCAGTGTGCAGGCAGATGGTTAGTGTAGGAGAGCAGTGTATGCAAAGAGTGAGTGAAGGGTGAGGGCTAGTGTAGAAGAGCAATATTTGCATGGGGAGGGGATGCATGGTGAGGGGAAGTGTAGAAGAGCAGTGTGTGCATAGGGAGTGTCTTTAAAGTGTATTCAAATATACACTTGTATAATTTTCCATACAAATTATTGTCATGCAGTCTGCGGAGAACTTCCTTGACCAATTGACAGTGAGTCTCTAAATCATAAGAAAATCAGAATGTCATTAAGTTATAACACAGCAAATTTGTATGAGCTCTAAAAATTTAATCAACAAAATGCTGCAATATAGCTGGTGCATTGCAGAGACCAAAAGGCATGACAAAGTATTCAAAGTGGCTGTCTCTGGTATTGAAAGCTCTCTTCCACTTGTTGCCAGCCCAAACTCTTAACAAGTTATATGCTCCTCACAGATCTAACTTAGTAAAAACAGTGGCTACTGTCGAAGAGTTTGGTGTTCAGTGGAAGAGGATAGCTATTCTTGATAGTTATATCATTTAAACTTCTATAGTCTACACAGAGGCGAAGGCCACCATCCTTTTTCTTTACAATAAGAATCCCGTACCAGAAGAAAATGAGGAAAGTCTGATGAAACCATGTAGCAAATTTTCTGGGATGTAATCAGCCAAAGCTAGAGTTTCAGGAACTGACAGATAATTTGGGGAAATTTAGTGGAGGCGTTAGTGGTAGTTTCTCGCAGAGGCACAATGCTAGGTAGACAAGTCTGGAAACAAGATGAACTCCAGGCTGCAACTTGAGAGGTTGACCAATCAATACAAGGATTATGCAATTTTAGCCAGGGAAGGCTTATCATGAGAGGCCTCTGGAATAACTAAAAGCTGAATTTATTCTTGATGCAAGGTTCCAACCCTTAAAGAAACAGGTTATGTAAACAGGTTTTGTGGAATGCAAGTTCAGTCCTTCAGAAACATGCTTTCCATCAACTGCTCTCAGCATTATGGATCTGGCAATAGAAGACGTGAGGAAATTGCCTGCTGCTCCAGAATCAATAAAGGCAGTCAAAACATGAGAATTCTGGAAGGAAACTAGAATCACAGTCACAGTAAAATTTGATTTTGGAGCAGCTTGAGCAAGAACCTCTAACCTGACTTCCCCAGAACAGATTAGGATTCTGGAGTTTCCCGGCTGGAGAGGACAGGAACTTTAACAATGATTTGAAGCTACACAATAGAAAAAAGCTTCTCTCATTGACGACACTGGCGTTCATCCAGTGCTAGCTTTGAATGATTTATTTGCAAGGGTTTCACTATAGTAGGTGATTAAGGACAAGGCTGAAGAACGGTCAAGGTTTAAATCGATCACCTCTAAGTCTCTATGTAGTTTGCTCACAAATGAAAAATCGATTTTGGTGTGCAAAGAGATTAAATCTTTGAGACTGTCCCTAGAAGCCAATTCATCTTTAACCTGATCAGATAACCCGGACAAGGAAACAGCTGTCATTATTCCATCGGAGCTCTGAAGCCATGGTCTGAAATTGGATCACATGTTGTCCCATGGTACAGGAACCTTGGCATACAGTATAGAAGAATATCTGCTGATGCTGAAGAAAGTTTACTAGGTTCATCGAAGATTTTGCAAAAGGAGGATACAAAGTTAGAATAACTGGACAGTAGAAGATTGGCTCATAACGGTGAAACCCATTCAAGGGCTCAGCCCGTGAGCAGAGAAACAATTTACATGACTCAGGATTTGGAAGTCAGAAGGTTATGAGGCAGTAGCTCAAAGTGAATCTCGCACTGATTTAAGAAGCCACTACAATATTCTGGGTTGCCATCACACTTGCCAGATGCTGTAGTAAAGATACTGGTGGAGCAACAGGAATGGGAACTACATTAGTTAAATAGATTGTATGCCATCTAGATGGTTCTTGGATGAATTGCATGACTCTCAAGTCGAGCCATGAGACCTTGCATAGTATTGACACATATGCTTTCATCTTCTCCTGTGTCCACCTGGCCAGAGCAAACTGTCAGGTTTTCAGGAACTTGTCTGGTTTGGACAGATCTTGAGTCTGACTTGGATGTCAGTTTCAAATGCAGGAAACTAGATGGGCATGTGTAATTCCTTCTCACAGAGAACCAGAACTAATGGTTCTGGTTCTCTTATGGGCTAAGAGATACTTGGTTTTAAGCTTGAGGTGACACTCCTACTTCAGACGACTAGAGTGTAATGAGAGACTGGACATATGGCTGGGACAACACTGGATGTTCTGAAGTACAGGACGAAAGTCGAAAGGATCACCAATGAATATACTGACCGAGTCCAGAACTAGAGTGATTTGAATACAGGATCCAGCTGAGACCAGAATACCAGAGTACTGGATGTGGGCAGGAACCAGAATAGCTTGAATACTTAGATCTGGGCAAGAACCGAAATTACTTAAAAACAGAGCTCTGAAGTGAAATTGCTTTGTACAGGAATCCAGGTTGAAACAAGAATAGCTTGATACAAGGATCCGGGCTGAAAGTGAAATAGCTTGATACAGTGATCCAGGCTGATAGGAATAGCTTGGTACAGATATCCGGGCTGGAACCAGAATAGCTTGGTACAGGGATCCGGGCTGGAACTGGAAAAGCTTGGTACAAGGGTCTGGGCTGGAACCAACATACAGTAGCTTGGTACAAAGATCTAGGCTGGAATCAGCTAGATACAACTACATAAACTGGACAGCACGACTGACTATGACTGATAGGCAGATACACAGGGAGACCTGGTAACTGCAGTCAGAGGATGCCTGAAGACAAATGTTAATCTGGCACCATCTCAGTTAAGAAGGCATCTTTTATTCCCTTAGCTTGCTGTCCATTAGTGGGCATGGTCAGCTGGCTAGAAAGTACCTGGTTGGTTCTTCTGCAGTCAGCTGACCGAGACATAGGTGTCAGTGCCCAGTGGGAAGACTGAAATGGAGAAGCCAGGATGGGAGGCACACAGAGATGCAATAGAGAAGGCTTGAGAAGCAATCCTGGATCGCAGCAAGGACTTCGACTCGGAATCAAAGGTGTCAGGATTCAGCATTCCAAACAGTGGGCTTGTACATGGAATGCTGAATCCTGACACCTTTGAGGTAAGTACATTCCATTAGCATAAGTATAACTGGTGCAAGGTGTGTGGTGCACACAGGCCCTTCGGTCCAGAGGGGCCTATACTACACGTTCTGCAACCATAAAATTATACTTACTCAATGCCTCCCTATCTAATTACATCCCCTCTGTACAGTACACATAACCTCACATAGTTTGTCTTTCTTTACTCTCACGCCCTCCTGACCCTTGGCCAACATTGCTGGGTGATCATATACAATCCATTAAGAACCTATCAATCTGGTGGACCATTATGCAATAGGTAGCATCTATCCTTGTGTATCAATGCCTATTTCCCTATAGATTGTAAGCTTGCGAGCAGGGCCTTCCTACCTCTATGTCTATCTGTTTTGTTCTATTACTGTTGCTCCAACTGTAAAGTGTAACAGAATATGCTGCGTTACATAAGAAACCGTTAATAAATAATGTCAGATCCCCATAGTGAGGGGACAAGAAAAGGAACCAGTTATGACTAGGGTGCACACAACCCAACTTATAATATATATAACATTTTATTACGGGTTTATTGAAGCTCCCCTGTATTAATATTGTCCAATGGATGCTTAAATGCCCACATACATCTAGAAGTATAGATACATTTTACATTTTTGTCATATAGGGACTAACCGTCCTTTATTGTTTGACAAGCGAAGTATTAAAATCGAAGAAATGTAAAAAAAAATGCTAAAAAACAAATATGTGAATAAGGATTAAAATAAGATTTTACTTACCGGTATATCTATTTCTCGTAGTCCGTAGTGGATGCTGGGGACTCCGTAAGGACCATGGGGAATAGACGGGCTCTGCAGGAGACATGGGCACTTTAAGAAAGAATTTAGATTCTGGTGTGCTCTGGCTCCTCCCTCTATGTCCCACCTCCAGACCTCAGTTAGAGAAACTGTGCCCGGAAGAGCTGACAGTACAAGGAAAGGATATTGGAAATCCAGGGCAAGACTCATACCAGCCACACCAATCACACCGTATAACTTGTGATAAACTTACCCAGTCAACAGTATGAACAACAACAGAGCATCAGTTCAACCCTGATGCAACAATAACATAGCCCTTATTGCAGCAATAACTATATACAAGCATTGCAGAAGAAGTCCGCACTTGGGACGGGCGCCCAGCATCCACTACAGACTACGAGAAATAGATTTACCGGTAAGTAAAATCTTATTTTCTCTAACGTCCTAGTGGATGCTGGGGACTCCGTAAGGACCATGGGGATTATACCAAAGCTCCCAAACGGGCGGGAGAGTGCGGATGACTCTGCAGCACCGAATGAGCAAACACAAGGTCCTCCTCAGCCAGGGTATCAAACTTGTAGAACTTTGCAAAGGTGTTTGAACCTGACCAAGTAGCCGCTCGGCACAGCTGTAATGCCGAGACCCCTCGGGCAGCCGCCCAAGAAGAGCCCACCTTCCTAGTGGAATGGGCCTTAACTGATTTTGGCAGCGGCAATCCAGCCGCAGAATGAGCCTGCTGAATCGTGTTACAGATCCAGCGAGCAATAGTTTGCTTTGAAGCAGGAGCACCAAGCTTGTTGGAAGCATATAGGATAAACAAAGATTCTGTTTTCCTGACCCTAGCCGTTCTGGCTACATAAACCTTCAAAGCCCTGACCACATCAAGTAACTCGGAATCCTCCAAGTCAGTAGTAGCCACAGGCACCACAATAGGTTGGTTTATATGAAAGGATGAAACCACTTTTGGCAGAAATTGTGGACGGGTCCGCAACTCTGCTCTATCCGCATGGAAAACCAGATAGGGGCTTTTATGTGACAAAGCCGCTAATTCTGACACACGCCTAGCCGAAGCCAATGCTAGTAGCATGACCACCTTCCACGTGAGATATTTCAATTCCACCGTTTTGAGTGGTTCAAACCAGTGGGATTTCAGGAAACTCAACACCACGTTAAGATCCCAAGGTGCCACCGGGGGCACAAAAGGGGCTGAATATGCAGCACTCCCTTCACAAACGTCTGAACTTCAGGTAGAGAAGCCAGCTCTTTTTGAAAGAAAATGGATAGGGCCGAAATCTGGACCTTAATGGAACCAAATTTTAGGCCCAAAGTCACTCCTGACTGTAGGAAGTGAAGGAAACGACCCAGCTGGAATTCCTCCGTAGGGGCATTCCTGGCCTCACACCAAGCAACATATTTTCGCCATATACGGTGATAATGTTGAGCTGTCACGTCCTTCCTAGCCTTTATCAGCGTAGGAATGACCTCATCCGGAATGCCTTTTTCCGCTAGGATCCGGCGTTCAACCGCCATGCCGTCAAACGCAGCCGCGGTAAGTCTTGGAACAGACAGGGCCCTTGTTGCAACAAGTCCTGTCTTAGAGGAAGAGGCCACGGGTCCTCTGTGAGCATTTCTTGCAGATCTGGATACCAAGTCCTTCTTGGCCAATCTGGAACAATGAGTATTGTTCTCACTCCTCTTTTCTCTGACGTCCTAAGTGGATGCTGGGACTCCGTAAGGACCATGGGGAATAGCGGCTCCGCAGGAGACTGGGCACAACTAAAGAAAGCTTTAGGACTACCTGGTGTGCACTGGCTCCTCCCTCTATGACCCTCCTCCAGACCTCAGTTAGAATCTTGTGCCCGGCTGAGCTGGATGCACACTAGGGGCTCTCCTGAGCTCCTAGAAAAAGAAAGTTTATTTTAGGTTTTTTATTTTCAGTGAGATCTGCTGGCAACAGACTCACTGCTACGAGGGACTAAGGGAAGAAGAAGCGAACCTACCTGCTTGCAGCTAGCTTGGGCTTCTTAGGCTACTGGACACCATTAGCTCCAGAGGGATCGAACACAGGACACGACCTCGATCGTCCGGTCCCGGAGCCGCGCCGCCGCCCCCCTTACAGAGCCAGAAGCAAGAAGATGGTCCTGAAAATCGGCGGCAGAAGACTTCGGTCTTCAACAAGGTAGCGCACAGCACTGCAGCTGTGCGCCATTGCTCCTCATGCACACCTCACACTCCAGTCACTGATGGGTGCAGGGCGCTGGGGGGGGGCGCCCTGAGCAGCAATATTAACACCTTGTCTGGCAAAATAAACACAATATATAGTCCTAGAGGCTATATATGTGTAAAATACCCCTGCCAGGATCCATAAAAAAGCGGGAGAAAGTCCGCCGAAAAAGGGGCGGGGCTATCTCCCTCAGCACACTGGCGCCATTTTCTCTTCACAGTGCAGCTGGAAGACAGCTCCCCAGGCTCTCCCCTGTAGTTTTCAGGCTCAAAGGGTTAAAAAGAGAGGGGGGGGGGGACTAAATTTAGGCGCAAATCTGTGTATTATAGCAGCTATAAGGGAAAAATCACTGTGGGTAGTGTGAATCCCTACATTATATAGCGCTCTGGTGTGTGCTGGCATACTCTCTCTCTGTCTCCCCAAAGGACTTTGTGGGGTCCTGTCCTCAGTCAGAGCATTCCCTGTGTGTGTGTGGTGTGTCGGTACGGCTGTGTCGACATGGTTGATGAGGAGGCTTATGTGGAGGCGGAGCAGATGCTGATAAATGTGATGTCGCCCCCTGTGGGGCCGACACCAGAGTGGATGGATAGGTGGAAGGTATTAACTGACAGTGTCAACTCCTTACATAAAAGGCTGGATGACGTAACAGCTGTGGGACAGCCGGCTTCTCAGCCCGCGCCTGCCCAGGCGTCTCAAAGGCCATCAGGGGCTCAAAATCGCCCGCTACCTCAGATGGCAGACACAGATGTCGACACGGAGTCTGACTCCAGTGTCGACGAGGTTGAGACATATACACAATCCACTAGGAACATCCGTTGCATGATCTCGGCAATGAAAAATGTGTTACACATTTCTGACATTAACCCAGGTACCACATAAAAAGGGGTTTTATGTTTGGGGAGAAAAAGCAGCCAGTGTTTTGTTCCCCCATCAGATGAGTGAGTGAAGTGTGTGAAGAAGCGTGGGTTCCCCCGATAAGAAACTGGTAATTTCTAAAAAGTTACTGATGGCGTACCCTTTCCCGCCAGAGGATAGGTCACGTTGGGAGATATCCCCTAGGGTGGATAAGGCGCTCACACGTTTGTCAAAAGGTGGCACTGCCGTCTTAGAATACGGCCACTTTGAAAGAGCCTGCTGATAAAAAGCAGGAGGCTATCCTGAAATCTGTATATACACACTCAGGTACTATACGGAGACCTGCAATTGCCTTCAGCAGGGATAGTGCTGCTGCAGCGTGGTCTATTACCCTGTCAGGATAGGGATACTATTTGCTAACCATAGAGCATATTAAAGACGTTGTCTTATATATGAGGGATGCACAGAGGGATATTTGCCGGCTGGCATCCAGAATTAATGCAATGTCCATTCTGCCAGGAGGGTATTAGGGACCCGGCAGTGGACTGGCGATGCTGACTTTAGAAGGCACATGAAGATTCTGCCTTATAAGGGTGAGGAATTGTTTGGGAATGGTCTCTGGGACCTCGTATCCACAGCAACAGCTGGGAAGGAAAATATTTACCCCAAGTTTCCTCACAGCCTGAGAAAGCACCGTATTATAAGGTACAGTCCTTTCGGCTTCAGAAAAGCAAGCGGGTCAAAGGCGCTTCCTTTCTGCACAGAGACAAGGGAAGAGGGAAAAAGCTGCACCAGACAGCCAGTTCTCAGGATCAAAAATCTTCCCCCGCTTCCTCTGAGTCCACCGCATGACGCTGGGGCTCCGCAGGTGGAGCCAGGTGCGGTGGGGGCGCGTCTCGGGATCTTCAGCGACCAGTGGGCTCGCTCACAGGTGGATCCCTGGGTTCTGCAAGTAGTATCACAGGGATACAAGCTGGAGTTCGAGGCGACTCCCCCTTGCCGTTACCTCAAATCAGCCTTGCCTGCTGCCCTCGAGGAGAGGTAGTACTGGCGGCAGTTCACAAGCTGTACTTCCAGCAGGTGATAATCAAGGTACCCCTCCTTCAACAAGGACGGGGTTACTATTACACAATGTTTGTGGTACCGAAACCAGACGGTTCGGTGAGACCCATTCTAAAATTGAAATCCTTGAACACTTATATACGAAGGTTCAAGTTCAAAATGGAATCGCTCAGGGCGGTTATTGCAAGCCTGGACGAAGGGGATTACATGGTATCACTGGACATCGAGGATGCTTACCTGCATGTCCCCATTTACCCCCCTTACCAGGAGTACCTCAAAATTGTGGTACAGGACTGTCATTACCAATTCCAGACGTTGCAGTTGGTCTGTCCTCGGCACCGAGGGTATTTACCAAGGTAATGGCCGAAATGATGATACTCCTTCGAAAAAAGGGAGTTATAATTATCCCGTACTTGGACGATCTCCTTATAAAGGCGAGGTCCAGGGAGCAGTTGTTGGTCGGAGTAGCACTATCTCGGGAAGTGCTACAACAGCACGGCTGGATTCTGAATATTCCAAAGTCGCAGCTGGTTCCTACGACGCGTCTACTGTTCCTGGGTATGGTTTTGGACACAGAACAGGAAAAAGTGTTTCTCCCGGAGGAGAAGGCCAAGGAGTTGTCATCTCTAGTCAGAGACCTCCTAAAACAAATACAGGTGTCGGTGCATCAATGCACGCGAGTCCTGGGAAAGATGGTAGCTTCTTACGAAGAAATTCCATTCGGCAGGTTCCATGCAAGGATCTTCCAGTGGGATCTGTTGGACAAGTGGTCCGGGTCGCATCTTCAGATGCATCGGCTGATAACCCTGTCTCCAAGGGCCAGGGTGTCGCTGTTGTGGTGACTGCAGAGTGCTCATCTGCTAGAGGGCCGCAGATTCGGCATACAGGACTGGGTCCTGGTGACCACGGATGCCAGCCTTCGAGGCTGGGGGGCAGTCACACAGGGTAGAAACTTCCAAGGACTATGGTCGAGTCAGGAGACTTCCCTACACATAAATATTCTGGAACTAAGGGCCATTTACAATGCCCTAAGCCAGGCTAGACCCCTGCTTCAACACCAGCCGGTGCTGATCCAGTCAGACAACATCACGGCGGTCGCCCATGTAAACCAACAGGGCGGCACAAAAAGCAGGATGGCGATGGCAGAAGCCACAAGGATTTTTCGATGGGCGGAAAATCATGTGTTAGCACTGTCAGCAGTGTTCATTCCCGGAGTGGACAACTGGGAAGCAGACTTTCTCAGCAGGTACGACCTCCACCCGGGAGAGTGGGGACTTCATCCAGAAGTCTTCCAAATGATTGTACACCATTGGGAAAGGCCACAGGTGGACATGATGGCGTCCCGCCTCAACAAAAAGCTAAAAAGATATTGCGCCAGGTCAAGGGACCCTCAGGCGATAGCTGTGAACGCTCTGGTAACACCGTGGGTGTACCAGTCGGTGTATGTGTTCCCTCCTCTGCCTCTCATACCCAAGGTACTGAGAATAATAAGAAGGAGAGGAGTAAGAACTATACTCGTGGTTCCGGATTGGCCAAGAAAAGCTTGGTACCCAGAACTTCAAGAAATTATCTCAGAGGACCCATGGCCTCTGCCGCTCAGACAGGACCTGCTGCAGCAGGGGCCCTGTCTGTTCCAAGACTTACCGCGGCTGCGTTTGACGGCATGGCGGTTAAACACCGGATCCTAAAGGATAAAGGCATCCCGGAGGAAGTCATTCCTATGCTGATTAAAGCTAGGAAAGATGTGATCGCAAAACATTATCACCGCATATGGCGAAAATATGTTGCTTGGTGTGAGGCCAGGAAGGCCCCAACGGAGGAATTTCAACTGGGTCGATTTCTGCACTTCCTACAGTCAGGAGTGACTATGGGCCTAAAATTGGGTTCCATTAAGGTCCAGATTTCGGCTCTGTACATTTTCTTCCAAAATGAACTGGCTTCACTGCCTGAAGTTCAGACTTTGTTAAGGGAGTGCTGCATATTCAGCCCCGTTTGTGCCTCTAGTGGCACCGTGGGATCTCAACGTGGTGTTGGATTTCCTGAAGTCGCATTGGTTTGAGCCACTAAAAACCGTGGATTTGAATTATCTCACGTGGAAAGTGGTCAGCATGTTGGCCTTGGCTTCAGCCAGGCGTGTGTCAGAATTGGCGGCTTTGTCATATAAAAGCCTTATCTGATTTTCCATATGGATAGGGCAGAATTGAGGACTCGTCCCCAGTTTCTCCCTAAGGTGGTATCAGCTTTTCATTTGAACCAACCTATGTAGTGCCTGCGGCTACTAAGGACTTGGAGGATTCCAAGTTGTTGGACGTAGTCAGGGCCTGAAAATGTATGTTTCCAGGACAGCTAGTGTCAGGAAAACTGACTCGCTATTTATCCTGTATGCACCCAACAAGTGGGGTGCTCCTGTTTCAAAGCAGACTATTGCTCGCTGGGTTTGTAGTACGATTCAGCTTGCACATTCTGCGGCTGGACTGCCGCATTCTAGATCAGTGACAGCCCATTCCACGAGGAAGGGGGCTCTTCTTGGGCGGCTGCCCGAGGGGTCTCGGCTTTACAACTTTGCAGAGCAGCTACTTGGTCGGGGTCAAACACATTGCTATATTTTACAAGTTTGATACCCTGGCTGAGGAGGACCTAGAGTTTGCTCATTCGGTGCTGCAGAGTCATCCGCACTCTCCCGCCCGTTTGGGAGCTTTGGTATAATCCCCATGGTCCTTACGGAGTCCCAGCATCCACTTAGGACGTCAGAGAAAATAAGATTTTACTCACCGGTAAATCTATTTCTCGTAGTCCGTAGTGGATGGTAGGCGCCCATCCCAAGTGCGGATTGTCTGCAATACTTGTATATAGTTATTGTTAACTAAAGGGTTATTGTTGAGCCATCCGTTGAGAGGCTCAGTTATATTTCATACTGTTAACTGGGTATAGTATCACGAGTTATACGGTGTGATTGGTGTGGCTGGTATGAGTCTTACCCGGGATTCAAAATCCTTCCTTATTGTGTCAGCTCTTCCGGGCACAGTATCCTAACTGAGGTCTGGAGGAGGGTCATAGAGGGAGGAGCCAGTGCACACCAGGTAGTCCTAAAGCTTTCTTTAGTTGTGCCCAGTCTCCTGCGGAGCCGCTATTCCCCATGGTCCTTACGGAGTCCCAGCATCCACTACGGACTACGAGAAATAGATTTACCGGTGAGTAAAATCTTATTTTTCTTATGATTCTCAACACCTTGGGTATGAGAGGAAGAGGAGGAAATACATAGACCGATTGGAACACCCACGGTGTCACCAGGGCGTCTACAGCTATCGCCTGAGGGTCTCTTGACCTGGCGCAATACCTCTGTAGTTTCTTGTTGAGGCGGGATGCCATCATATCATGTCCACCTGTGGCAGTTCCCACCGACTTGCAACCTGTGCGAAGACTTCTTGATGAAGTCCCCACTCCCCCGGGTGGAGGTCGTGCCTGCTGAGAAAGTCTGCTTCCGCCACCCTGCTCCTTGTGCCGCCTTGTCGGTTTACATGAGCCACAGCGGTGATGTTGTCTGACTGAATCAGAACTGGTTGACCGCGAAGCAGGGTCTCTACCTGACATAGGACGTTGTAAATGGCCCTTAGTTCCAGGATGTTGATGTGAAGGCAAGTCTCCTGACTTGACCACAGACCTTGGAAATTTCTTCCCTGTGTGACTGCTCCCCACCCTCGGAGGCTTGCATCCGTGGTCACCAGGACCCAGTCCTGAATGCCGAATCTGCGGCCCTCGAGAAGGTGAGCACTCCGCAGCCACCACAGGAGAGACACCCTGGCCCTGGGGGATAGGGTGATTAACCGATGCATCTGAAGATGTGATCCGGACCATTTGTCCAGTAAGTCCCATTGAAAGGTCCTCGCATGGAACCTGCCGAAGGGAATGGCCTCGTATGATGCCACCATCTTTCCCAGGACTCGAGTGCAGTGATGTACTGACACCTGTTTTGGTTTTAATAGGTCCCTGACCAGTGTCATGAGTTCCTGAACCTTCTCTATCGGGAGATAAACCCTTTTCTGGCCTGTGTCCAGAATCATGCCCAGGAACGGCAGACGAGTCGTAGGAACCAACTGCGACTTTGGAATATTCAGAATCCAGCCGTGTTGCCGTAACACTTCCAGAGAACGTGCTACGCTGATCAGCAACTGCTCTCTTGACCTCGCTTTTATGAGGAGATCATCCAAGTATGGGATAATTGTGACCCCTTGCTTCCGCAGGAGTACCATCATTTCCGCCATTACCTTGGTAAATATTCTCGGAGCCGTGGAGAGACCAAACGGCAACATCTGAAATTGGTAATGACAATCCTGTACCACAAATCTGAGGTACGCCTGATGAGGTGGATAAATGGGGACATGAAGGTATGCATCCTTTATGTCCAGAAACACCATAAAATCCCCCCCTTCCAGGCTTGCAATGACCGCTCTCCAGTTGCGTAACTTCATCCCATTTGCCCGGAGGCAAGATAAAATGCTGTGCCCCCCCTCAAAAAAATAGTATTTTAACTGACTCCTTTATACCCGCCACCACATCACCGACCCCTCTATACCTTACAATAAATCACTGACACCTCTATACCCTAAACTATTGACCCATTTACACCCTACACTAAATGATTGACCCCTCTGTACCCTACACTACATTACTGACCCCATTGTACCCTACACTACATTGCAGACCTTATTGTAGTTAAAAAACACAGACACGCACATTGGCACAGATAGGAAAAAAACCCACACACATTGGCACTGATATAAAATAAAGCACATAGGCCACCACAAAAAGCACATAAGCCCCTGTAGAAAAATAATAAAACACATTGGCACTGATAGAAAAATAATACAGAACATAGGCCACCTCAGGAAAATAATACAGCACATAGGCCACCAGAGCGAACAAAAATAAACAGGCCACCACAGTGAAAATAATGGGGGAAAAATAGGCCACTACAGCAAAATTAATAAAACACATTGGCTTCACATAAGAAAATAACAACACAATGGCGCCGATAGGAAAAATAACACCCACATCGGCACTGATAGGAAAATGAAGACATACAAACTCAATTACTGTATGTTTGAGGCTGTGGCGTCCCTCACATGACTGCTTGGCGGGTCTCTCCCTTTTATTATAACTAGGGGTCCTTGTGTTGTCCCCCCTCCCTTGGCCCCTGTGTGAGCCATGTCCCATTCCTTCCCCCCTGCAAGAGCCATATAACACCTTCCCCTGGTCCGTGTGTGAGCCATGTCCCCCTTCCCCCTGTGTGAGCCATGTTCCCCCCTTGCCGTGTGTGAGTGATATCACCCCTTCCCTCTTTTGTGAGCCACATCCCCCTTCACATGTGTGAGATATGCTGCCCCTTCTCCTGTTTGAGCCATGTCCTCCTTACTCCTTTTGTGAGCTATTTCCCCCCTGTGTGAGCTATATCCTCCTGTCCCCAGTGTGTTTTAGCAATGTCCACCTCTTTTCCCATGTGAGCCATGTCCTCCCCCTCCCCCCCCCCACATGAGCCATGTCCCCCTTCCCCCAGTGCCCTTGTTTTCATCATGCTCTCACCACGATACAGTGGGTGACCCAAGGGAGAGACAGTGGGTGACGTAGAGGATGACGGGGTGAGGCAGTGGATGACAGGGAGAGATAGTGGGAGACGGAGAGGCAGTCGGTGATGCCAGGGAGAGGCAGTGGGGGATAACAGGGAATGGATGACAGGGGGATGCAGTGGATAACACCAGGGGGAGGTGGATGATGTAGAGGATGATGGGGAGGGGCACTGCATGACAGGAAGAGGCTGACAAGCAAGAGAGAGGTGACATGGATAGATAGTCGGAGACAGAGTGGCATTGGGTGACAGGGAGTGGGATACTGGGGGAGGCAGTGGATGACGCTACAGAGAGGATGACAGGCAGTGAGGGAGAGGCTGTCAGGCAGTTTTCCTGCTAGGTCTGAGGTGCAGGAAAAGGGGGACATCTGGTGCAGTCAGAAGCCAGTGCCTCAGAAACATAGGGAGCAGTCAAAGGTGTGTCAGGGGCATAGGGATCGGTCACAGACAGAGGGATCAGTCAGAGGGCATAAGGTGCACTCCGACGCCAGTGTTTTAAGAACATAGGGAGCAGTCAGGGGGCATAGGGAGCATTCAGGGGGCATAGGGAGCATTCAGGGGGCATAAGGAGCAGTCAGGGGTATGCCAGGGTCATAGGGAGCAATCAGGGGGCATAGGAAGCAGTCAGGGGGCATAGGGCCAGTCTAGGGGCATAAAGGACAGCCAGGGGGCATAGGGAGCAGTCAGGGGGCATAAAGGGCAGCCAGGGGCATAGAAAGCAGTCAGAGGGCATAGAAAGCAGTCATGGGGCATATGGAGCAGTCAGGGGAATAATGAGCAGTTAAGGGGCATAGGGAGCAGTCATGGGGCGTAGTGAGCAGTCAGGGGGCACAGCAGGTGAGAGGTCTGGGATGCAGAATTTTGCAGAACATGAGGCTGGAGCTGTAACCTGCAGATGTGCAAGCTGGCATACAGTGACTGACCTACAGAAGAAGCGGCAACGCCAGCCCCGTTGCCCACGACCTCCTGTGTCCCATGCTGGGGTTCCTGTAACGTGATGCGCAGCACCCGCAGCTCAGATCCCTCTGTCTGACATCCGGCATTAGAACTGATGAGGCGGCCGCTGGTCCCAGGGGAGTGGCCAACCACCCGCAAGTGTATATTAAGCTGCTGGAGGCATCTGCAGTCTACGGCCGGGCCAGCCAATCTGCCTGTGGCTGCTGGAGAGTCCTGGTGACGGATGGGCAGACTTGCTGAGCTACGGGGTAAATTATTCTAAACGACAAAGCCCCCCTCCTTGCTTCCTCTTTGCGTGCGTCTTCAGTCTGCTGGGCAGGCCGGCTCCTCAATCAAAGCTCTGTCAGCTGCCAGGTCGCAGTCCTCCGCGACCACACACACAGCACAGCCGACAGTCACAGAGGCGGAGCGCCGCGCTGATGCTGATCAGCGCTCCTCCGCTCGGTGGCAGGAAGGGCATGGTAGGGGGACAGTGTTGGAGCCAGGTGCCCCCTTCAGGGCTGGAGCCCGGCGGCAACGGACTCCGTTGCCTCCGGGAGTTCCGCCCCTGCCGCTCTCAGCGATTCCATCTTGAACCGGAACCTCTTTAGGTACATGTTCAGGGATTTTAAATTCAATATGGGTCTGACCGAACCGTCCGGTTTCGGTACCACAAACATGGTCGAATAATAACCCTTTCCTTGTTGAAGGAGGGGAACCTTGACCACCACCTGTTGAAGATACAATTTGTGAATTGCAGTTAACACTATTTCCCTCTCTAAGGGGGAAGCTGGCAGGGCCGACTTGAGGTATCGGTGAGGGGGCATCTCTTCGAATTCCAGCTTGTATCCCTGAGACACAATATCTATTGCCCAGGGATCCAACTGGGAGTGAACCCACTTGTAGCTGAAATTTCGGAGATGCGCCCCCACCGGGCCTAGCTCTGCCTGTGGAGCCCCAGCGTCATGCGGTGGATTTAGTGGAAGCCGGGGAGGACTTCTGTTCCTGGGAACTAGCTGTGTTGTGCAGCTTCTTTCCTCTGCCCCTGCCTCTGGCAAGAAAGGACGCACCTCGGACTTTCTTGTTTTTCTGTGATCGAAAGGACTGCATTTGGTAATACGGTGCTTTCTTAGGTTGTAAGGAAACATATGGCAAAAAAATTCCCTTCCCAGCCGTAGCTGTGGAGACCAGGTCTGAGAGACCCTCCCCAAACAATTCCTCACCCTTGTAAGGTAAAACCTCCATGTGCCTTTTTGAGTCGGCATCACCTGTCCATTGCCGAGTCCACAGGACCCTTCTTGCAGAAATCGACATAGCATTTATTCTAGAACCTAGTAGGCTAATGTCTCTCTGAGCATCTCTCATATAAAGGACAGCGTCTTTATTATGCCCCAGGGTCATTAATATAGTATCCTTGTCTAAGGTATCAAGTTCCTCAGATAAGGTATCCGTCCATGCTGCTACAGCACTACACACCCAAGCCGATGCGATTGCCGGCCTCAGTAAGGTACCTGAATGTGTATAAATGGACTTCAGGGTAACCTCCTGTTTGCTATCCGCAGCATCTTTGAGGGTAGCCGTATCCTGCGACAGCAGGGCTACCTTCTTGGATAAGAGTGTCAAAGCTTTGTCCACCCTAGGGGAGGATTCCCAGCGTAACCTGTCCGTTGGCGGGAAAGGATACGCCATAAGAATCTTTTTGGAAATCTGCAGTTTTTTATCTGGAGATTCCCAAGCCTTTTCACATAACTCATTGAGCTCGTGTGAGGGGGGAAAAGTTACCTGCGGCTTCTTTTCCCCATACATATGAACCCTCCTGTCAGGGACTGGGGTTTCCTCTGTGATGTGCAACACATCCTTAATTGCTATAATCATATAACGGATGGATTTAGCCAATTTTGGCTGTAACTTTGCATCATCGTAATCGACACTGGAGTCAGAATCCATGTTGGTATCCGTGTCAATAATTTGGAATAGTGGGCGCTTCTGAGACCCTGTCGGCCTCTGCGACATAGGATCAGGCATGGGCTGATGGACTGTCCTAAGGTTTCAACTTTATCCAACCTTTTATGCAAGGAATTAACATTATCATTTAAAACCTTCCACATATCTATCCAATCAGGTGTCGGTGCCGTCGGCAGAGATACCACATTCATTTGCTCCCGCTCTGCTTCCACATAGCCTTCCTCATGAGACATGTCGACACAAGCGTACCGACACACCACACACACAGGGAATGCCCTTTTTGAAGACAGTTCCCCCACAAGGCCCTTTGGTGAGACAGAGAGAGAGTATGCCAGCACACACCCCAGCTCTATATAACCCAGGAATAACACAGTAACTTAATGTTAACCCAGTAGCTGCTGTATATTGTGTTTTTAGCGCCTAGTTATGTGCCCCCCCCTCTCTTTTTACCCTTTTCTACCGTGAACTGCAGGGGAGAGCATGGGGAGCTTCTTCTCAGCGGAGCTGTGGAGAGAAAATGGCGCTGGTGAGTGCTGAGGGAGAAGCCCTCCCCCTCGATGGCGGGCTTCTGTCCCGCTAAAATACATATCTTTGTGGCGGGGGCTCATACATATATACAGTGCCCAACTGTATATATGAGTACTTTTGCCAACAGAGGTCCATATGCTGCCCAGGGCGCCCCCCCCCCCTGCGCCCTGCACCCTTACAGTGACCGGAGTATGTGAGGTGTGTTTGGAGCAATGGCGCACAGCTGCAGTGCTGTGCGTTACCTCATGTGAAGAACGGAGTCTTCTGCCGCCGATTTCAAAGTCTTCTTGCTTCTCATACTCACCCGGCTTCTGTCTTCCGGCTCTGCGAGGGGGACGGCGGCGCGGCTCTGGGATCGGACGACGAGGGTGAGATCCTGTGTACGATCCCTCTGGAGCTAATGGTGTCCAGTAGCCTAAGAAGCAGGACCTAGCTTCAAAGAGTAGGGCTGCTTCTCTCCCCTCTGTCCCACGATGCAGGGAGTCTGTTGCCAGCAGAGCTCCCTGAAAATAAAAAACCTAACAAAATACTTTCTTACAGCAAGCTCAGGATAGCTCACTGAACATCACCCAGCTCGTCCGGGCACAGATTCAAACTGAGGTCTGGAGTAGGGACATAGAGGGAGGAGCCAGAGCACACCAGAATCTAAATTCTTTCTTAAAGTGCCCATGTCTCCTGCGGAGCCCGTCTATTCCCCATGGTCCTTACGGAGTCCCCAGCATCCACTAGGACGTTAGAGAAAAACAATTAGCAGATGTGTCCATTCCTTAAATTCTTGTGTGTGCTTTCTTATCTACACATTCATGAACCCGAAAGTTGAGGCTAAATGAGGATGGAAAAAATCCTTTTTAATATCCATTCATCCATTCCCAATCAGTCACAATAAGCCCCTTCACATGCAAGCAGCTACAGTATTTCAGCAGGTTAGCATGCATATAGGCAGCAAGGAGTGTTCCCAGCACAGAGATACTCAGATAACTTGTTTCAAGTTTAGTCTGGCCAGACAATGAAATCTCTGTGATCTCACCACTTTAAATTCTAATTGCCTTTAAGTTTATACCTATCTCCCGCAGCTGGTGCTAATCCCAATTAAGCAGTCATCTCCTGAGTTCACTGATGTAAGGTTGATTAGATATCTCCTTATGTGGTGAGTAATCTGGCTGGTGCAGTATAAAGTATTTATTCTTGTCGGGATTGCCCCATCTACTGTGGGTTTCTGTGGCTTCCTCAGAAGTGATATTATATTGCCACCAGGCTGTGGCGTCTTGGACGTGCATGTGCAGTGCGCTCGTTCCAAGCCTTTCTTTGTCTTTGGAGCACATGCGCAATACTTTTCTCCACACTTCCCATCAATTGGAACGCACGCTGTAAACGCACATGCAGATCGCTCTTCTTGCTGACAATTTGATACGTTTTAGTCCTGGTTCCAACTTCTATATTTTGTTCCAGGTACCAGTCATCAAGTACTGTATCTATATTGTGGCAGCAACATAATTATTACATACTGTATATAAAAGACATAAATAAACATATACAACACAAGAATGTGTGTGCTATGATATACCATACTGGGTAATAATTGTCATATGATATATTAATTTCTGAAAAGAGAATAATTTTCCCTTTATGATTACTTTTGGATTGGTAGGGATTTGTTGGGTGTGCCTATTGGACATGGGGGGTGGGATCAGAGTCCCCTCGTCCACCCCACATATCCAATCTAGTTCTCCCTGGGGGTGTAGGCTATATCTAAAGTATATTAGCTGAAGATGGGAAGAATGAGTATAAATTGGTAATAATAGTAATAGAGCATTGACTCCATATATACCTAATTGAGACATAGATACATTGGTTTGAGTCTTAATTATATAATAATGATAAGATTCCTTGAAAGAGTCATCTCCACCCTTGAAAGAAAAGGTAATTATCAACTCTAAATGTATGATAAACTCTTTCATAAAAGTGTTATTTACTCTTTGAAAGAGGGCAATAATTGTCATATTATTTATCTATAGAAGTAGTGATGACAATGATGACACATATGGGATTCAGTATATGATTTCCTGACATCGAGAGCAGCATATCCCCTCATGGGCTCATTGCGCTCACTGCTATTATATTTCCCCTTCAGTGGCAGCGTGTACCTCCCAAGTGGGAATACCGGGCGGCAGTCAGAATTTTGACCACCGGCATTTTGACTGCTGTCGGGATTCCGGCATTGTTACTTCAAATGCTAGGATCCCGACTGTTGGGAACTTAACTACAAGGCAAGCTCATGGAGGATAGAAACCTCCCATGGAACAGAAGGGCCCTTCTGCTCCACGGGAGGTTTCTGTCCTCCCTGAGCTTCCCTTATTCTTGTGTTGTATATGTTCATATATGTCTTTCTACATATGTAAAAATTATGTTGCGGCCACAGTATATATACTTATTGATATTACTAATGCTATGTATGAGAATTGAAGACTGGTCCCCGGAACAAAATAAAGGGACTGATTCAGACCTGATTGCAACAGCAAAATTGTTCTCTAATGAGCAAAACCATGTGCACTGCAGAGGGGGGGGGGGGGGGCAAATATAACGTGCAAAGATAGTTAGATTTGGGTGGGGTGAAATCTAAATTGCAGTGTAAAAATAAAGCAGCCAGTATTTACCCTGCATAGAAACAAAACAGACCGACCAAATCTAACTTAGGCCCATAGAAGGGGGAACCAGGACTAAAACGCATCAAATTGTCAGCAAGAAAAGCACTGTGCAAGACTAATTATTGCACATGTGCTGACATGCATTTCAAGATGTGCATTCCAAATAACAATAATTGCTCAAGTGCGTGCACTCCAGAGCGTGAGAGGCTTGGAAAGAACGCACTGCGCATGCGTGACCGGGATGCCCCAACTGTCAAATGGAGATAGTGGCAATATAGCACTTCTGAGGAAGCCGCTGACACCCACAGTAGACGGGGAAAAACATCATGAATAAATACTTTATACTGCACCAGCCAGATTACTCATCGCATAAGTGTCAAAACTGAGGGCTGAGGCTGACCTGGGGAAGCCTCAGATGTAGGGGCTGGCGTGTATGTAAACCGTGGAGGTAGAATAGGGTTTTTGGACATGCAGGAGGTTAAGCACCATTTACCCGAAGGCGTGACCACAACAACGGAGTATATAAAACAAAGTCTGTTTATTGAACACAGTTTAGACACCTTGGCAATTCACATAACTTTCAACAGTAACTTGTGCAGATAAATATAGCAGTACACTTCCTGGGAGCGCAGTGGTAATGAATACTGTGGCGATGCAGGATGAGATGTAACAAAGTCCTTGCAAGACCCGGAGTTGGAAAGTCCGTGGGCCACAGCTAACTGCTGTAACAGGGAACTAGCTGGTACTGCCCAGCAGATGACACACTGGAAGCTGGGTTGGCACAAATGCACAGAGGTTGAAGGGAACTTGGAAGAATTGCCGGGAATGCCGGATGGAACCAGTGCAAACAGAAGGTGTATTGAACTCACCGCTGAAGATAGAGTCCGATGGTGAACTGTGGTTCGATGTTGTGTGGTAGATGATGAACGGGTCGATGCTGGAACACCGCTGGAGATGGAGAGTGATACTGAACGTGATACAGAACACCGCTGAGAGCTGGTAGTGACACAGGAACATCGCTGGAAGCGAGACTGGAGCAACGCTGGAAGCCAGTGATGAAGTCACTGTGGATCACGGAAAGCGATGTTGGTAGGAAATGAGAGCTAGGAGTGATACTGGAACACCGCTGGAAGCGATTCTGGAACAATGCTGAAAGCTGGGAGCCGGTGATGGATCACTGCAGCAGACAGGATGCAATGTAGGAACACTGCTGGAGTCAGGCAGCACCGCAAGATGGTAACTGGTGTGGTGTCTCTTTAAGTGGAGCAAGGTCACAGGAGCTGGAATACCTGGAAGCACAAGCTGGAACATCCACAGACAGGAGAGACATCTATCGCTAGGATAGACAACCAAAGCACTGACGATTAGGCAGCCTGGATGCAGAATATTTATACCAGCTGGGAAGCAGGTATTGGCTAAGTAATCAGGCAGAGTCCAGAGTGCAGCGGATAGGCTGTAGAAGGACATGTGATTAAATCAAACATGGCTGCGCCCATGTTTGAATCTGGAGGGAAAGTCTGTTTGAACTTTACCATGAGGAAATCAGTGGTGATGGCGGCAGAGGCCACGGGGAACAGGAGACTGAAGGGACCATGACATCACTATGACTGAAGGGATTAACTGTATAGTTGTCATGACAGCACTGCCGGGATCATGGAGGCAATGCTGCACGCAGACAGCGCAGGTGAAGTCCTGGCGTGGAGCACTGGGCCAATCTCAGGAGACACTTAGAAGGTAAGAAGTGGTGACTAATTACCCGAATCGTGACAATAGGGAGATATCTAAACTACCTTTACATCAGTGAACTCTGGAGATGACTGCTTAATCTGTATTAGAACCAGCAGTTGGGAGATACGTATAGTGAGGGTAATTCAGAGTTGATCGTAGCAGCAAATTTGTTAGCAGATGGGCGAATCCATGTGCACTGCGGGAGGGGGGCAGGAGCAGATATAACATGTGCAGAGAGCGTTATATTTGTGAGGGCAGAGCCGGCCATAGGCATAGGTAAACTAGGCAATTGCCTAGGGCATTTGATATGCCTAGGGGCATCAGCAGCTTCTGCTGATTAAAATGATATGCGGCATGCCTATATTCTGTGTGTAGCATTTCATATGCAGATACAGACACAGTCTCACACAGTATATTGGCATGCCACATATCACTTTATTCAGCAGAAGCTGCTTGTGCATCCTAGTCACATAGCAATGCAAATAAGATGCATTTTCATTAAAATAATGTGCCCGACGTTAGCATTGAGGCAAGATTTATGAGGACACATCTGTATCCAAGCAGAAGCAGAGGTCACAGTGTTAGTGGCAGTGTGAGTGCTGTGTGCATGTGAGTGGGTTGGTTGTGCAGTAGTGTTCAGAATATGTGTAAGGAGCATTATGTGTGTCATGTAAAATTGCATTAATAATGTGCAACATATGTGTAAGGGGTACTGTGTCATTATGTGTAGAAGGGCATTAATAATGTGCGGCATATGTGTAACAGGGTACTACTGTATGTGTGTCATTATGTGTATAGGGGACTAATAATGTGCAGCAAATGTGTAGGGGGCACTATGTGTGTCATTCTGTGTATAAGGGCATTAATAATGTGCAGCATATGTGTAAGGGACATTATGTGTAAAAGGGCATTAATAAAGGTTGTCATAATGTGTAAGGCGCATTATGTTTAAAAGGACATTAATAATGTGTCTCATATGTGTAAGGGGCATTACTGTGTGGCATTATGTGTATAAGGTGCTCTACTATGTGGCATTGCGTATAGAAAGGGCACTACTGTGTCCTCTAATGTGAATAATGTCACAACTGAGGGTTTTAGCTGACAGGAAGCCTCAGTTGTAGGGGCTGAGAGGAACTTAAACCGGGGAGGTTTAATCAGACCCCTGGACATGTAAGTGTTAAAAGGAAACCCGAAGGTGTGACCATGACAACCAGGTAAAAGTAAATTAAAAGTTTATTGACAAACTCCGTGTAACAGACAGCAAATAATAAAAATGGCAATGATAAATAATATGATTCCTGGAGCACTCTGACCATGCAATGGTTTCACAGGACACTGGTAGGTTAAGAACAGTTGTTAAAGTCCTTAGATGGAATAACCTTACCAGGCCTGGCTGTAGTAGTGAAGATATCCGAGGAACATGCCAGTAGATGGAACAGATGAAGCTGGTAACTTGAATCAGCTGTTGTAATTGCTGGATAGAACCAGCCAGGTGGTAAGACACGGAGTGGATACAGAATGGAATCAGCCAGATGATAAAGTCACTGAATGAATGCTGGGTGGAACCAGCCAGGTGATGAAACACGGAGTGAATATAATAAGATGCTAGGGAGCGTGGAAACAGGAGTTGAAGGATAATTACCGGTGGTAGTGGATAATGCTGGAAGCAGATGAAATAGCTGGAAGCTGGAAACTGGATCAGCCACGGAGGACTGCAGAGTCAGGCTGCACCGCAGGATGGTAGGCAGGTGCGGGTCTCTTTAGTGGATGCTGGAGACAGGAGCTGGAACCTGGAAACACAACCACAGGAGAGAGACTGGAACAAGGTATGACAAACAAAGCACTGACCATTTCCTGGCCCAGGCACAGGATACTTATACCTGCAGCAATGCAGGTATTGGCTGGGCAATTATGCAGATTTCCAGAGGCAGTGGATTGGAGGAACTGAAGCATGTGATTGAATCCAACATGGCTGCGCCCATGTTAGAACTTGGAGGGAAAACTGGTTTAGGAAACCATGTGGAAACATAACTGCAATGGCGGTGCCAGCCGCAGAGGACAGGAGACGCCAGACTGAGAAATGTATGCTGATACTCGTGGATGACAACCTGCACCTATAACACAGGAGCGGCGGCAGAGGCCGCGGAGAACGAGAGACGCCATGCAGGATTCAAACATGGCGCCGCTGTGACAGCATCTCAGCGTGACAGGAGGGATGTGCAGTATGTGGACACAGATGAGATCCGGCCTTGGAACGCTGAGCGAGCCTCAGGAGACATCTGAAAGGCAGGTAATGGCGTCCAGATACCCGGATCGTGACAAATAAGGAGCAATAGGGTGTGGTGTAATGTGAATGTGAATAAGGAGCAATTCAGTGTGATGTAATGTGAATAAGGGGCTCTAATGTAACGTTTATAAGGTAAAGTGATACTACTGTGCGATGTAATATGAATTATGGACACTATTGCATGATCAAATGTGAATAAAGTTGCAGTACTGTGTGGCGTAATTGGAATTGGGGTTACTATTGTGTGGCCATGCCCCTTGCCAGTAAAAACACACCCCTTTTTGGGCTGTGTGCCAAATGTGCGAACTGTTCCTATTTAAAATATAGGGGGTACAAACACCAAAATAAGGACTGCTATGGATGAGGGGTGGTGGTGCTGGGAAAGAGGTGCAAGATCAGAGGCGGAACCAGCGATGGTGCTAGGGGGCACCAGCGGTGGTGCTAGGGGGCACCATCTAAAATTTTGCCTAGGGCATCATATTGGTTAGGGCCAGCTCTGTGTGAGGGTTAATATTGTATCTGTGCAGGGTAAATACTGGCTGCTTTACCTTTACACTGCAATTTAGATTTCGGTTTGAACACACCCCAACCAAATCTAACTCTCTCTGCACATGTTATATCTGCCCCCCCCTGCAGTGCACATGGTTTTGCCCATCTGCTAACAAATTTGCTGCTACGATCAAGTCTGAATTACCCCCAATGGCAATTGGGACTTTAAAGTTGTGAGATTACAGAGATTTAATTGTCTGACCAGACTTTAAACTTGAAACAAGTTATTTGAGTATTTCTGTGCCGGAACACTCCTTGCTGCCTATATTCCTGCTAACCTGCTGAAATAGCTGCTTTCATGTGAAGGGGCTTATTGTGACTGATTGGGAATGGATGAATGGATATTAAAAAAATGTTTTTTCCATCAGTTTGCCATTAACATCTTAAGCAAAATTGCTACAATAACTTCTGCTATTGGGGGTCATTCCGAGTTGTTCGCTCGGTATTTTTTTCTCACAACGGAGCGATTAGTCACGAATGCGCATGCGCAATGTCCGCAGTGCGACTGCGCCAAGTAAATTTGCTATGCAGTTAGGTATTTTACTCACGGCATTACGAGTTTTTTTCTTCGTTCTGGTGATCGTAATGTGATTGACAGGAAGTGGGTGTTTCTGGGCGGAAACTGGCCGTTTTATGGGAGTGTGTGAAAAAACGCTACCGTTTCTGGGAAAACGCGGGAGTGGCTGGAGAAATGGAGGAGTGTCTGGGCGAACGCTGGGTGTGTTTGTGGCGTCAAACCAGGAACGACAAGCACTGAACTGATCGCACTGGCAGAGTAAGTCTCGAGCTACTCAGAAACTGCACAGAGAAGTATTTTCGCAATATTGCGAATCTTTCGTTCGCAATTTTGATAAGCTAAGATTCACTCCCAGTAGGCGGCGGCTTAGCGTGTGCAAAGCTGCTAAAAGCAGCTTGCGAGCGAACAACTCAGAATGACCCCCATTACTAACATCTTTGCAACCCCCCCCCCTCCTTTTCCTTGCACTAATAGAATGTTATTAGAATTATGTTAATATATACTAACCTATATTGTGACAGCTTCAATATCAGATTAAATTGTAGGAAATATATATATATATATATATATATACACACATAATTTATTAAATCAACTTTTTACATTTGTTTATTGTATACAGACCAGGGTCTGTATGATTGTTTTAAATTAAAAATTGTAATACAAAAATAAATTTTCCATGCGCTGTTATACTCGCTTTTTTCTTGCCATATTGGATTTTTAAGGGTTGATTGTTCCTTGAGAGAACAGCAGCAAGCGTAAACGGATATGTTTTATATTTATGATCAACCGCATAGTCATATTGTTCTTGTTCTTATTAAATTTGCCACTCTGACCCATGGAGTAAGTTATATCATAAAATAAATATACGCTCTGATATACTGTATAGTCCACATTATATACAATATACATCATATACAATACTTAACCCTTTCATGCAAGAATTATTATAACCCAAGCAAGATTGTTTTTAAATGGTTTTATTAGTTTTCAGACTTAGAAAAACTCAAAAACATTTTAGAAAACTAAAGAAGAAATACACATGTTCACTTAAGTGCATCTGCAACATAAAAAATGTCCCTAATATCATGGAACTGTGTTAATTATGAAAGTTTATTTTTTATTTTTCTTTCAAACAAGTAAGGTAAAATTAAAAAACAAATGTCTATTATAGTTCCAATTGTTCTTATCATATTTCTTACTGTATTTTATCTCCAGAAACAAAAAATCCTCTAAGTTGAAAACAATAAAAACATGTATGCCTATTTATGGATATATTCATCCAGAAACAAAAATAACCTCAGTATTTATAACACCTGCATAAATGTTAGGCAATTATATATGCACCTGCAGATGCAATATCCCTGATTAAGGGCATCCAGATGGAAGATAGAGATTATATAGACAGTCAATAGGTCAAAACCAGATGGTTGACGGTCAGTAGGTCTACAGAGTAAAAAGGTTGACATGCTCGACACATGGTTTTTCATGATTATTAGGGTTAGGCACTTGAGGGAGGGTTAGGGTTAAGCTGTTGAAGGGGACATTAGGGTTAGGCACTAGGGGTTGGGTTACGTTTACGGTTTGGATTAGGGTTCAAATAACAAAAAAAGTGTTGATCGTTTAACCATGTTGACCTCAGTCCATGTCGACCTTGTGACCCTGTCGACCTATTGACTGTCGACCATCTGGTGTCTACCTACCTATCTTTTGACTATCTATATACTGATTAATATGCAGTTGTAGTGCTGCCTGATACGATGAAAGCATTTGATTATGTTTGAGTGGTCGTCTTATCGTGGAGCAAACATTTATATGGGTTGGGTATGTTATGCCAGCGGTCGGGAGACCGGCGGTCACATGATCAACAGTAGCATCTCAACACTGATGATCCCGACATACTGGACAGGGTCTACCCCTCCCTGGTCCCCTACCCTAACCCTTCTGGGGTGACAGCTATCGCTAACCCTTCAGGGTCAACTACGGCTATCCACCACCCTAGTGCCTAACCCTCCCCCTCGGGCCCTAATCTATACCCTGATACTCACCTTCAGGATATTGGCATTTCGATGTTCCGGTGCCAGTCTCCTGAGTGGTGTCGGGATTCCAGGTTGCCTACTTTCACCAACCCTGTTTGCAATGGCAAAAAAAAATACAGTCTGTGCTGTTAGAGCCATCTCTTCCCTTGGTTGACTGACTTCTTATAGAGAAGAAAATTACACTTGATGTGGGATTTTATTGGTGCTGGTGAATAAGGTAAATACATCTAGCTCCCTCACCATTGTTAAAAATGACTGGGACACTAAAATGTATAAGTTTCACACAGTTTGGTCTCCAAGGTACAGGATTCTCCTGGCCTTGCTTAATAATTTTTTCTTCCCACCTTCTCCATCATGCTTCCCTGCTACTGCCCCCTTCCCCCCACACACACCTCAGGATCACTCTTGTGGGTGACCCCAATTAACTCTGCGGTTAACCGCAGACCACAAAGTTTCCATCATAGGCTAGAATGGAGGACCGCGATCCTCCATTCTAGCCGCTGCGCTCAGCCTGATTGACAGGCAAGGAGCACACAGCCAATAAGGAGAGCACTATGACGTGGCGCTCCCTGATTGGTTGGAGGGATCTCCAGTGACAGTAGTCACGGGGGGTCCCGGCATTCAGAAAAAGGGGTTTCATGTGTAAACATGGAACCCCTTTAGTGCGTAGGTTCATTTTTTTTTTAACCCCCTGGATGCTACATGGAATGAAGCGGACCGATCATCACTGGAAAATAGGTATTTTGGGCTTTTCTTTACAGCTTTCCAATTGGATTCTACATTGACAAGGGGACCAAGGGGCACAGTGGGACACTAGGTAAGTATGTGTGAGTGTGTAAGTGTGCATGTATGTTAGAGTTTTACTTTCAAGATGTGTGTGTTCTGTTTTTATATGGGTATTTATTTTGTTGTAGAACTACAGGTACCAGCGGGCCTATTATTTCCCTGCATGCTGGTACTAGTGGTTCTCCAAGTACCAGTTTGCGGGGGAAGGCTTGCTGGGACTTGTAGTTCTACCACCAAAAACAGTATTCTGTTTTTACATAAACAAAGGCTATCAGCCCCCCATCCACCGCCCCCGGGGATGGGGGGGGGGGCAGCCTTGGGCTTCACCCCTGGTCCTTTGGTGCCTGGAGGGGGAACCCCCTGATTTAAGGGGTCCCAACTCCTCCAGGGGTGTCTAGTTGGGGGGTAATGCCACGACCGCAGGGACCTATATAAAAGTGTCCCCTGGCTGTGGCATTATCTCTCTGGCTAGTGGAACCCGGTGCTGGTTTTTTTTTGTCCCCTGTATATTTCGAACCAGGGCCGGCCCAAGAGCCCGGTGCTGGTTGGCTAAATACAGCTGGACCCCAGTCATTTCTCCCCCCGTATTTAAACAACCAGGACTGGCTCAAAGAGCCCGACGCTGGTTATGCTTAAGAGGGGGGACCCCACGCAATTTTTTTTAAAACTTTTAACTGTTTAAATACTTCTCATACTGTACACAATGAAGCCCTGTACGGATCTCACTGATCCGGCAGGGCTTCATTGTGTTATGTCCAGCAGTGTTTTACTAATCACTCCCGTAAAACACTGCCCGTCAATACGAATAACATCGACATCGGAAAATACTAAAAACGCAAACTCTGCAGTTTAGTAAATTACTGAAAATAATTTCAAAAAGTTGCAGAAACATACAGCCAATAAAATTTGAGTTTAAACTCCCACCAATTCAACAGAAACAAGAATCTTAGTAAATAAACCCCCTTGTATCTTTTCATTCCTGGCTCGCCTCCCACTTTTTAACTATCCTGCCCTCCCTTTCTTTTCACAACTTTTCCTCCTTGGGCCTATTACAGATGTGGTTATTCTTGCTATTGCTTGCTTTTGCCATACACAATTGTGATTATATGCTAATATGGGCAGAAGCTAACCTGAACATTGGAATGCCCACTGATGTCTCTTGATTTCTGTCACGTACATATATATCTGTACATGTCGATCTCTCAGGTTGACCTTTTTGTGTCCTGTTTTCCCATCTTATATATTTGTTGTACTTCATCTGTGTTCTACTACCTATTTTTACATATCATTCTGTAACTATTCTTTGAAATCTCAATAAAGCTGTATGATTCATAAAATTGACCTGGACAAATTCAGCATTTTACCTTAGGAGTGATTATCTTGTCACAGACCATTTAAATCTTCCTCAACATTGGGCTACTCAGATTCAATATTTTGGGACACAAATTTCTAATAATGCTGCACACTATGTCACACTTAATATACAACAACAGCTAGATTTTCTTATGAACTAGTCATGTGTGAAAATTGGTAAGTCATGAGTAGGATGAGCTTTCCTGCTGACATTTTTTTTTTTATTCAACAGTCCCTGGTCTTTTTGCCCTTAAACATTTTCCATAAAGCAAATAGATACATCTCTTGCATTGGCAGATGTGAGGCTTTTTTTTATCAGAATGGATTTCACCTACTGCTAAAGGCGTACTCCAGGAAGCGCTGACACGCTGTCATTATACTTCCTTGGAATTTTTGTTAGTCTCTGGCCCAATTCACCACTGTCTCCCTTTGCTGGTGCAGGCTAAAAAGGGGTTGCTTGCTTCACAAGCTCTAGCTGCAAAGATTGTACAGAATAGTAGGCAGGTGTTGGTGTTGTTTATGAGTGCTGCAGCCAAGAACGGCTACGCCTGGAGCGGACATGGATTCAATAAAGTACAATATAATAGATTGTTGCCTCTGTCCTGGTGCTGGGTCTGTTTGTAATGATTGTAACCGAGATGTCAGTGGTGTAAAACACTTAACTTAAATATTTCCAGTTCACAAGTATACAGTGTGTATGACAATATATGAATATGTTTAACCAGTATCTCCAGCTACAGCTACAGCATTCACATTTCTGAGGTGCCACTGTTATTTATATCCCGGTGCACAGAATCCCGATGGTCAGAATGCAGACAGTGGCATACGGACGTTCAGAAGGGCAATGGATTTTGGGAAGTACAGTAACCGTAAAACTAATCTTAACCCACTCCCACAGCCTAACCCCACCCCCGTGCAGCCTAGCGCTAAAACTAACTCTAACACCAGTACTTAGCCGATTTGTGTACAATAACGCACCCATGGAGGGTGTGCACTCCTAGTCACTAACTGTACGAGTAGACAGGCATACCACTCCCCTTATCATGCCTGGTGATATGTACATTTGGGTTTGGTATCAAAGACTCCCTTAATACTGGCTAACAGCTATATACCTATTGTGAGTAAGCAAAGTCTGTGCTGCATGGCAGTGGCTACTCAAACTCCGACAGTGGCTACTCAAACTCCGACTACTCTGGAGTTGATTAGCTCCATGGTGGTGCACAAGAGCTTTATGATTTTCAAAAATACCTTCCCTACTGTAAATCTGATCAAATTTGGTCTAAATTGCAGAGTTCCCTCAGTCCTTTCTTCTATGTTACCTCTGGGTGCTTGAGCCAACACTGCATCTTAATGCAATGCTTCTGATGCATCTTAAGCCTAAAGAACTTACTTTATGGTTCTGTTTTATTAAGAAGTTTTTAATGGTACTGTTGGGATTGTTTTACCCTACTTGTTTTGCTATTCATTTCTATGTACTGCTTTTCATATGCATTGACTAGATATTATAAAAGCTTGTTCATGTGTATTGTTCAGTTTATTGTTTTATAATCTTTCTGTTAAAAAGAAAACTTAAACAAAATACTCAATGAAAAAATAGGATTTTGATACTTACCAATAAATACTTTTCTCTGATTCAATAGGAGACACTGGAGCATATACAATGGGGATATAGACGGGTGTATGAGTGGAGACTGGCACTATACGTTTTTTCAGGAAGTGTAGCTGGCTCCTTCCCCTCTATATCCCTCCAAGCCCAGTTTAGATAAACCGAGTCTGAGAGGAAATGGAGAGCAGAGACAAAAAGGATGGAGAAGGAAGAACCAACTAAGCAAAAAGTTCAAAGACTGAATGAGTAAAGTTACAATGATCAGCATTCAGCAGACCACCAACAAGCAACTGAAACTAATCAAGGAATACAGTCTAAGGAACAGCGCTGGGATTCTATGTGTCCAGATTACTATGTGGAAATGGTGAAAAGATTTATTGGTAAGTACCAAATCCTATTTTCTCCTTCATCCACAGGGGGACAGTGGAACATGTACAATGGGGATGTCCCAAAGCTGACTTCCCAGACGGGAAGGCACTGAGAAATTTGCAGAACCAATGGTCGCAAGGTAGGAGACAGTGGTCACAAAGGAAGCACAAGCTAGACTCTTGCCAACATACAGGGAGAGTATCCAACCTCCTTGAGAACAAGGCGAGTTAAACTAGAGAGCTCCGTTAATGAAAGGAGGTTAGCGGAACCACCCTGGCCAACTGTAGGGCCAAGAGCAGACCAATTAGGAAACATGGACCAATAAGCTGAGAAAAAACAGAGAAGCTGAACCCACTGCACCCTGCACATAAAAGCCTACTAGGGCCTCATGGAATGCCCAGAATGAGTAGAGTCAGAACTAAGGGAAAACCGATCAGCGATTACGTTAATAGATAAGAGCTAGATGGATTAATCTGAAAGGGACCACTGTGGAGCAGGCCAGCTCTGGCTGAGAAAAAAATTATATAACACAAACGAGACAGTAGAAACACAGTCAGCTGATAAACAGGAAACACAATGGCTGGGGAGTGTGGAAGGCAGGAACCAGCAGTGACCAAACTGGTGCTAACGTGCAAATCACAGTTTGAGCATTGAGGAAGGGATAGTGACAGGACAGAGCACCAGGCCCTGACACCCACTGCACACATTACACCTGTCATTCAGGACAATCTTGGAGATCCACCAAGACTAGGGAGTCAAACCAACCTGATCGAAGGAAAGTTAATCCAAAAGTGAGAACTCATGGGGCTGTAGAAGGCACCACAAAAGGAGAGTTATGGTATACCTACTATGGTTAACTCTCTTTCTGCAAGGTACATTGGGTTCCACAAGGAAACATTGGGGGGTGTAGAGTGGATCTTGATCGAGAAGCACCAACAGGCTAAAGCTTTAGGCTGTCCCAGGATGCATTGGGGCCTTCTCTATAAACCCCACCTCGAGGCACTGGAGCTCAGTTTCGGTAACCAGTCAAATGCAGGAGCAGGCAAGAGAGAAGGCAGATGTTAGTCATATAGAACCACATTCTCACGACAGGGGAAGGGACCAGCGGCTAATGACATACAAACCCATAGAAGCTAGGTGCGTCAGAGTGGGCGCCCTGTGGAACCCAATGTACCATGGTAAGTCTACCATAACTCTCCTTTTCTGCAGCAGGGTACACTGTGTTCCACAGGGAAACATTGGGGATGTCCTAAAGCAGTTCCTGGGAGGGGACGCTCCTTAGCGGGTATGAGAACTCAGCGTCCAAAGGAAGCATCCTGGGAGGCAGAAGTATCAAAGGCACAGAACCTAATGAACGTGTTCAATGAGGACCACATAGCCGTTTTGCACAATTGTTCTGCGGACGCGCCACAGTGGGCCGCCCAAGAAGGTCCAACAGTCAAGTAGAATGGGCTTTAATAGCAGGAGCTGGGAGTCCAGTCTGCGCATAAGCTTGTGCAATCACCATTCTTATCCATCTGGCCAAGGTTTGCTTATTTGCAGGTCAGCCACGTTTGTGAAAACCAAACAAGACAAAAAGGGAATCAGACCTCCTGATAGAGGCAGTCCTCTCCACATATATACGGAGAGCCCTTACCACATCCAAAGACCGCTCTTTGGAGGACAAATCAAGAGTAAAGGCCGGAACCACAATCTCTTGGTTAAGGTGAAAAGATGACACCACCTTAGATAAATAACCTGGGTGAATTCTAAGAACTATATATTTCTTAAAAAAGATGCGCTTGTAAAATAGTATAGAACGCTCATACCTGTAAAAAAATGGGGTTAATTATTATAATGTATACAGCTCTTTTAAGAAATTATTTAGATTGGAGGTATTCTGTATTTTTGCGGAGTATGGAGGGTTCCGTTGTAATGTCCTGGTAAGTTGGTGCTTTACTTTGCACTTGGTCCAGAATCTTTCCCTACCTTCCGTGAGCCGCTGACCGCGGCTCACTGTTGGTTTCCCAGCTCTGGTCCCCGTCCTACGGCTTTTGGCGTCCATTGGCGCTTGGTAATGATGTCACTTCCGCGTCTCCTTCCTCCGTCTGATACTCTGTCCAAAGCGTTTCGGGCTCAGGGGCCCTTTGTCTAGGATCTTTTCTTCTGAGATCTAAACAGATATTGCCTCCTCTCTAATTTGTATGGATTTTTTTTGTTTAGATCTCAGAAGAAAAGAGACCAAAAAGGATCTACTATACGCAAACTCTGCAACTGGCTGGATTAAATGTAGAAATTGACGTAAATGCATTTTTATTAACTTAAAGTTCTTTTTATTAGTAACACACATAATTAACGCCAATTTAACGCCATACCTAACATTTATTTTATTTTCAATAAAAGCAATTTTATAAAGAAATACTATTAGCACTTGGTTGCCATCGGTTTTGAAGGATATCCTGTTGACCACTTACTGTTTTTAAACTTGGGAAAAATAAAGTTATTTTACTATTAAAGGAGACCACCAGGAACTAACTCTATCCTAGACAAAGGGCCTCTGACAGATTCTGGACCAAGTGCAAAGTAAATCACCAACTTACCAGGACATTACAACGGAACCCTCCATACTCCGCAAAAATACAGAATACCTCCAATCTGAATAATTTCTTAAAAGAGCTGTACACATTATAATAGTTAACCCCATTTTTTTTTTACAGGTATGAGCGTTCTATACTATTTTACAAGTGCTTCTTTTTTAAGAAATATATTGTACTCATTTTGAATGAAGCTGCTTATATAGACACAAGCACAGTATATAGTATATATTGAATTCTAAGAAATGCCCGGTCACGATGAAACATCAGAAAGGGTGGACGACAGGACAAACCGCCAAGTCAGACACCCTTCTAGCAGAGGCAATAGCCAGTAAAAACAAGACCTTGGCTGTGAGCCATTTAAGGTCCACCGACTCAAGAGGTTCAAATGGAGACTCTTGCAGGGCATTCAGGACAACAGACAGATCCCATGGAGCCACAGGAGGGACATAGGGAGAATAAATCCATAAAACACCCTGAGTGAATGTATGAACGTCAGGTATAGACGCAATTTTTCTCTGAAACCAAACCGACAAGGTAGATATATGAACCTTGAGGGAGGCCAGATGAAGGCCTAAATCCAGGCCGCATTTCAGAATAGCAAGAATTCTGGAAGTTCTGTATCTGTATGCATCATAATTCTTATCAGTACACCAGGTGAAGTAAGAATTCCAGATCCTGTAATAAATCCGAACAGATGCCGGTTTGCGGGCTTTCACATAGTTTGGATGACCACCTCAGAGGATCCATTGGCCCACAGGAATGATGCTTCAAGAGCCACACTTTCAAAGCCAGTCTGTCATGGTCCGGATAAAGACAAGGGCCCTGTACAAGGAGGTCTGGGCGATGAGGAAGTAGAAGGGGACGCTCTGACGATAGATCCTGCAGGTCTGAGAACTAATGCCATCTGGGACACGCTGGAGTGACTAGAATTAGTATTCCTCCTTCTTGTTTGAACTTCCACAGGACCCTGCGCAGGAGTGACGCTGGAGGGAACATGTAGGGCAGCCGAAAGTTCCATGGAATTGCTAGTGCATCCACGAATGCTGCTTGAGGATCCTTGATCTGAAGACCGGAACCTTGTGATTGTGTCTACTAGGAGTTGAAAGACTTCTGGATGAAGACTCCACTCTCCGGTGTGCACGTCCTGGTGACTGAGGAAGTCCTCTTCCCAGTTTAGGACGCCCAGAATGAACACTGCCAATATTGCTGGCAGATGGCGTCCGCCCAACGAAGGATTTTTGACACTTCCATCACAGTCATGTGGCTTCGAGTGCCGCCTTGATGGTTTATGTATGCCACCGTGGTGGCATTGTCTGACTGTACTTGAACCGGCCTGTTCTGTACCAGAGGCAGGGCGAGAGTCAATGCATTGAACACCGCCCGCAACTCCAGAATGTTTATTGGGAGGAGTGATTCCTCCTTTGTCCATCGACCACTGGCGTCCGTTGTCAGCAGGACCCAGTTGGGCCCCTGCTTAATTGCTGGTCCTGTAGCCACCAGGTCAGCGACAGATGAACCTCCGGAGTCAAAGTGATCATGTGAGATCTGATCCGATGAGGTAGGCCGTCCCACTTGGAAAGAATTAAACTCTGCAGAGGGCCGGAATGAAATTGAGCATACTTTACCATGTCAAACACCGACACCATCAGGCCAAGTACTTGCTTCGCCGAGTGTATCGACACTCTGGGGAGGCAAAGGAAGCATCTTATCCTGTCCCTAAGCTTCAGGACTTTTTCTGTAGATAGAAACAGTCGCTGACTGTGTGTGTCCAGGAGTGCCCCCAGGTGCACCATGCTCTGAGCTGGGACCAGCGAGGATTTCTTCCAATTGATTAGCCACCCTTAGGGTTGTAGTTGAAGATGACTGAGGAGGACATCGTGGAAGTTTGCGAGAATCAGTAAGTCATCCAGAGACGGCAGGATCCTGACTCCCTAGCGATGGAGATGGGCCGTCATTACGGCCATGACCTTGGTGTAGATCCGAATAGCCGTAGCCAGTCCAAATGGCACAGCATGGAATTGATTGTGGATACTGCTGATGCAACATGGCAATAGGTAAGCATCCTGTATATCCAGGGATACCATATAGTTTCCGGGTTCCATAGCCAGTACAATTAAGTGCAGTGTTTCCATACGGAACTCAGAAACTCTCACAAACTTGTTCAGTGATTTGAGGTTGGGAATATGCCGGAAAGACCCATTGGGTTTCGGTACTAGAAACAGGATTGTGTAGTAACATTTGCCTCCGTGGGACAGAGGTACCGGCACTACCACTCAGGTATTCAGGAGGGAACTTACAATCTTTTGCAGAGATTGCGCATTTAACGGATCCAAAGAGATAACCATGGTGCAAAACTGGCAAGAGAGACGTCTCTTGAATGAGACTGCGTACCCGTGAGAGACAATTTCCCACACCCATGCATCTGAAGTGGTCTTTAACCAGACCTGGGTGAACTGCAGAAGTCGGCCTCCCACCCTGGGGTTCCCCAGGGGGAGGCCCGCCCCATCATGCGGCAGGCTTGTCTTGTTTAGAAGCAGGCTGAAGGGCCATTGTTTAGCCTTGGGCTTTGTGGTTTTGGGAGCATGAGACTGTCTCGGGTATGCCTGACCTTTTGCTTTCTCTTGAGGTATTTAGTATTTGGGAGACAAGCAGTCCTGGCAGCTGCTAACTCAGACACAATTTTATTAAGGTCTTCCCCAAACAAAATGTCCCCTTTAAAGGGGAGTACCTCCAAGGTCAAGGACAGACGTAGTTGACGCGTTGGCAGCCAACACTCCCCCTCAGAGGACGCCTCCTGAATGTAATAGGCGGCGGTGGTAATGTGAGACAGGTATTGTCTGCCATTGTCAGATATATCCTCGGGCAGCTCTTCCTCTAATGCCTGAACCCATGCTTCAATACCTTTTGCAGCCCAAGAGGCTGCAATAGTGGGTCTATGTACAGCACCTGTAAGGGAGTAAATAGATTTCAGGCATCCCTCCACACGCTTATCTGTCGGTTCCTTCAGTGAAGTAACAGTGGTGATAGGCAGAGTGGATGACACCACTAGTCGGGTGACATGAGTATCCACCGGCGGTGGATTTTCCTACTTATTACATAACTCTGCAGGGAGAGGATAGCGAGCCAAGGCCCCTTTAGACAGAGGGAATTCTTCCCTGGATTAGACCAGGGTTTCTGCCTGATGTCCACCAAATGGTCAGAATGGGATAACAGATTTTTAACCACTTTCTGCTATTTAAACATATCAGTTTTCTTAGCCACAGTACTAGAATCCTCATCATCAGTGTAGGATCTACTTAATAGCAACCACTAGGGCAGGGACATCAATTTGCAATGGAGAAACACCTGATTCAGTGTCTGACAGGACAGTATGCTCCCCCTCATCTTCAGATGAAACATCTGAGAGATTTGTGGATTGTGAGGAGGAAGCAGCCCGCTTAGATGACCCAGAGACACAGGAGTGACCTGGAGTAGGTTTCTGTCTGACCAAGGATTGATTTAATTGCTGCAACTGGTTAGACAAATTTTTCGCCCAAGGCGGATTAACCATAAGGACAAGGCGTTCCACCAGAGTACCTAATAGGTTTGTGAACGCAGCCCAGGGTGGCTCCTGATTGGTTACAGGAGCTGCAGACTGACTGAGAAATGTATGACACAGTACACAGACCATCATACAAAACTTCCCCCTCTAGTAAATCCTTGGCGCATGCTCTGCATGATGCAGGAGCGTCCACAGACTTACTGCCCTTCTTGTTAGACATTGTACACAAATGCAACAACAGAGCGGTTTAGTATGATAAAGCCAGACAGAGTACAATACCTGCAAACAAATCCGTTAGTATGTGACTAAATACAGAGTACACAACACTGGCGAATAAATCCAGTATTATGTGACTGAGTACACAGTAGAATACACATAATGGGTAAATACTGTGACACACTATATATATGACCCAGACACACCTACTTCCTTAGGGTACAGAATATAGTGATAGATATATCTGGGAAACACTGAAAGTGAAACCACACAGCAGATTCAGGCACACACAGTCACAGGCAATGCAGATAATTATTATGACAATAAAACTGCACTGGACTAGTATATGTACAGATAATAGGGTTTTGGTACTTTCCGATAAATCCTTTTCTCCTAGTCCGTAGAGGATGCTGGGGACTCCAAAAGGACCATGGGGTATAGACGGGATCCGCAGGAGCTTGGGCACACTAAAAAGACTTAATCTGGGTGTGAACTGGCTCCTCCATCTATGCCCTTCCTCCAGACCCCAGTTATAAGAACTGTGCCCAGGAGAGACGGACATTTCAAGGAAAGATTTTTGTTTAAACTAAGGGCTACAAAACTACCAGCCCACACCACAAACATACCATACAACCAGAGTAACTTTAAACCAGATAATAGTATGCATTAACACAAGCAACAAGCTGCAATAAACAATACACAACCCATGTATATACCAATTTAACCAGCAAGAAAAACACTGCAAGTAAAAGTCTGCACCGGGACGGGCGCCCAGCATCCTCTACGGACTAGGAGAAAAGGATTTATCGGTAAGTTCCAAAATCCTATTTTCTCTTACGTCCTAGAGGATGCTGGGGACTCCAAAAGGACCATGGGGATTATACCAAAGCTCCAGAACGGGTGGGAGAGTGCGGACGACTCTGCAGCACCGACTGAGCAAACGCCAGGTCCTCATCAGCCAGGGTATCAAACTTATAGAACTTAGCAAACGTGTTAGACCTCGACCAAGTAGCCGCTTGGCAAAGTTGTAACGCCGAAACGCTTCGGGCAGCCGCCCAAGATGAGCCCACCTTCCTGGTAGAATGGGCTTTTACGGACTTCGGCACCGGTAGTCCGACCGAAGAGTGAGCCTGCTAGATCGTACTACAAATCCAGCGTGCAATAGTCTGTTTTGAAGCGGGATGACCAATCTTGTTGGCAGCATACAAGACAAACAACGCCTCAGTCTTCCTAGCAACAGCGGTCCTAGAAACGTAGATCTTCAACGCTCTTACAACATCCAGAGATTTTGGAATCGCCACCGCTTCCGTAGCCACCAGAACCACAATAGGTTGGTTAATGTGAAATGAAGAAACCACTTTCGGTAGAAATTGTTGACGAGTCCTCAATTCCGCCCTATCCGAATGAAAAATTAAGTACGGGCTCTTATGAGATAAAGCCGCCAACTCTGACACCCGCCTGGCAGATGCCAGTGCCAAATGCATAACCACCTTCCAAGTGAGAAACTTCAACTCAACCTTACGCAAAGGTTCAAACCAGGAAGACATGAGAAACCGTAAGACCACATCAAGGTCCCATGGAGCTACAGGAGGTACAAACGGAGGATTGATATGCATTACTCCTTTCACAAAGGTCTGAACCTCTGGGAGGGCAGCTAATTCTTTTTGAAAGAAAATAGGCAAAGCCGAAATCTGCACTTTGATGGAACCCAATTTCAGGCCTGCATCTACGCCCGCCTGTAAAAAGTGGAGACAGCGACCCAAGTGAAAATCTTCCGCAGGAGCCATTTTAGACTCACACCAGGAAACATACTTCCTCCAAATACGGTGATAATGTTTCGCCGTAACCTCCTACCTAGCCTTAATGAGAGTTGGAATGACCTCCCTGGGAATACCCTTACGAGCTAAGATCTGGCGCTCAACCTCCATGCCGTCAAATGCAGCCGTGGTAAGTCTGGAAACACGCATGGACCCTGCAACAACAGATCCTCTCTTAGAGGAAGCGGCCAAGGATCTTCCACCAGTAAGTCCTGAAGATCCGGGTACCAGGCCCTTCTTGGCCAGTCTGGGACGACGAGAATTGCCTGAACCCTTGCACGGCGAATGATCCCCAGTACCTTTGGAATGAGAGGAAGTGGAGGGAACACATACACCGACTGGAACACCCACGGAGACACCAGGGCGTCCACTGCACTGGCTTGGGGGTCCATTGACCTGGAACAATACCTCGGGAGCTTCTTGCTGAGACGAGACGCCATTATGTCGATCAACGGAATTCCCCAGCGTTCTGTCACCTCTGCAAATACCTCTTGGTAAAGAGCCCACTCTCCCGGATGGAGATCGTGTCTGCTGAGGAAATCTGCTTCCCAGTTGTCCACTCCAGGTATGAAGACCGCTGACAGTGCGCTCACGTGTTGTTCCGCCCAGCGAAGGATTTTTGTGGCCTCCGCCATTGCCACTCTGCTCCTTGTTCCGCCTTGACGGTTTATATGTGCCACCGCTGTGATGTTGTCTGACTGTACCAGGACAGGACGACCCTGAAGAAGGCTTCTTGCTTGTAGCAGGCCGTTGTAAATGGCTCTTAACTCGAGAATATTTATGTGGAGATAGGCTTCCTGGAGCGACCATTTTCCCTGGAAGTTTCTTCCTTGGGTGACTGCGCCCCAGCCTCGGAGACTTGCATCTGTTGTCAGAAGTACCCAATCCTGGATACCGAAATGGCGTCCCCCTAGGAGGTGATGACCTTGTAGCCACCAAAGGAGAGAAATTCTGGCTCTGGGAGATAAACTTATCTTCCGGTGAATGTGCAGGTGAGACCCGGACCATTTGCTCAGCAAGTCCCACTGAAACACCCGGGCGTGAAACCTGCCAAATGGTATGGCTCAACGCCGCAACCATCTTCCCCGGAACCCGAGTACAATGATGGATCGACACACTCGTCGGCCTCAGAAGTTCCCTGACCATCGTCTGCAGTTCCAGAGCCTTTTCTTCTGGAAGAAATACCTTCTGTAAATCCGTGTCCAGAATCATGCCCAGAAAAGGCAGCCGAGTGGTCGGAATCAACTGGGATTTTGGCAAATTGAGCACCCAACCGTGCTGTCGCAGAACAGACAGTGACAACTCTACACTTCTCAGCAACTGTTCCTTGGACCTCGCCTTTATCAGGAGATCATCCAAGTACGGGATAATTGAAACCCCTTGTTTGCAAAGAAGAACCATAATTTCCGCCATGACTTTGGTGAAAATCCTCGGAGCCGTGGAAAGCCCAAACGGCAACGTCTGAAATTGGTAATGAGAATCCTGTATCGCAAACCTGAGAAAAGCCTGATGAGGATATATCGGCACATGTAAGTAGGCATCCTTTATGTCGACTGACGCCATAAAATCCCACCCCTTCAGGCTGGCAATCATCGCTCGAAGGGATTCCATCTTGAACTTGAACACTTTCAAGTATGGATTGAGGGATTTAGAATTGGTCTCACCGAACCGTCCGGTTTCGGCACCACAAAGAGGCTTGAGTAGAACCCCTCCCCCCGCTGGGACGAGGGAACGGGAATAATGACCCTCTGTAGACACAATTTTTGAATTGCTGCTAGCACCACCTCCCTGTCCGGAAGAACTACTGGTAATGCCGAAATGAAGAACCGGTGAGGGGGCATCTCCTGAAACTCCAGTTTGTATCCTTGAGACACGATCTCTAACACCCAAGGATCCAGGTCTGATTGAATCCAGACCTGACTGAATATCCGAAGACGGCCCCCCACCGGTCCGGACTCCCCCAGGGAAGCCCCAGCGCCATGCAGTGGACTTGGTAGCAGCAGGGGAGGACTTTTGGTCCTGTGCGCCTGAGCCTGCAGGAGGTTTCCTTCCCCTTCCTCTACCCTTTGAAGCGAGGAAGGACAAACCTTTTCCACGCCTGTATTTATTGTGACGAAGGACTGCATTTGCTGATGTGGTGTCTTTTTCTTTTGTGTGGGCACATAAGGAAGAAAAGAGGACTTACCCGCAGTCGCGGTCGAGACCAGATCCGCCAAGCCGTCCCCAAACAAGACAGTACCTTTGAAGGGTCGTGATTCCATAGACCTCTTGGAGTCGGCATCAGCGTTCCATTGATGGATCCACAGGGCCCTCCTGGCAGATATCGACATGGCATTGGTTCTTGAACCCAAGAGACAGACAGACATCCCTCGCCGCGTCCTTTAGGTAATCTGCAGCGTCCTTAATATAACCGAGAGTTAAAAGGACATTATCTTTGTCAAGGGTATCCATATCACTAGCTAAAGTCTCAGCCCATTTAGCAATAGCACTACTCACCCATACCGACGCCACAGCGGGTCTAAGCAAAGCCCCCGAATTAGCGAAAATGGACTTCAGACACGTCTCCAACTTGTGATCCGCCGGATCTTTGAGAGCTGCCGTGTCAGGAGACCGAAGTGCCACCTTCTTAGACAAACGGGATAGAGCTTTATCAACATTTGGAGATGTCTCCCATTTTTCCCTGTCATCAGAGGGGAACGGATACGCCATGTAAATCCTCTTGGGAATCTGCCATTTCTTATCCGGCGACTCCCAAGCCTTTTCACAAAGAGTATTCATTTCATGAGAGGGGGGAAACTTCACCTCAGGTTTTTTCTCCTTGAACAAGCAAATCCTTGTTTCCTGTACCGCAGGTTCATCAGAAATGTGTAAAACATCTTTTATAGCCACAATCATGTACTGAATACTCAACTAACCGTGGATGTAAAACTGCCTCAGTGAAATCGACCTCGGAATCAGAATCCGTGTCGGTATCAGTATCTACCACTTGAGTAAATGGCCTCTTATGGGACCCGGATGGGGTCTGTACCTGAGACAAAGCCTCTTCCATGGACTTTTTCCACACCTGCGTCTGTGACTCAGACTTATCTAACCTATTTGATAAGGAAGCTACATTGGAATTTATCGTATTGAGCAGTGCTAGCAAATCAGGTGTCAGCTGCGTCAACAGTCCCAATTCTAGCCCCGCATCCACACCTCCAATAACCTCCTCTGGTGAATAACATTCAGCCTCAGACATGCCGACACGTAGTACCGACACACCCCAACACACAGAATGTCCCAGCTAGGTGACAGGCCCACAATGAAGCCCAGAGAGAGGACACAGAGGGAGTATGCCAGCTCACACCCCAGCGCCCATATATCGACACAAACGATATATGTACCCAGCGCTGCCTTTGTTAAATTCAAGCACCACACTGCGGCCCCCATTTGGAAATGACCCCGTTACTTTGTAGAGAAGCGTGGAGGTCCCGGCAGCGTCTATCCCTCAGCCGCGTGTAGGGAGAAAATGGCGCCCGTGAGCTGCGGGACTAAGCTCCGCCCCCTTCCCGGCAGGCTTCGGCCCACCAATTTCAAAATTGAAAGAAAATGCCGGCGGGGATCTGTAAAGGGTGCCGAGGCACCTACAATCTCTTTATGCCGCCCTCAACTCCAGTAACATGCCGCCCAGGGCGCCCCCCCCAGCGCCCTGCACCCAGTGAAATACCGTTGGTGATGTGTGTGGGAGCATGGAGCACAGCGTTGCCGCTGTGCTGTACCTTTACTGAAGTCGTCTGCCGTCCTGAAGTCTTCTGTTCTTCTCATACTCACCCGACTTCTAACTTCTGGCTTCTGTGAGGGGGCGATGGCGTGGCTCCGGGAACAAGCAGCTAGGCGCACCAAGTGATCGAACCCTCTGGAGCTAATGGTGTCCAGTAGCCGAGAAGCAGAGCCCTTAAACTAAGAAGAAGTAGGTCTGCTTCTCTCCCCTCACTCCCACGCTGCAGGGAGCCTGTAGCCAGCAGGTCTCCCTGAAAATAAAAAACCTAACAAAAGTCTTTTTCTAGAGAAACTCAGTAGAGCTCCCCTAGTGTGCATCCAGTCACTCCTGGGCACAAAGTCTAACTGGGGTCTGGAGGAGGGGCATAGAGGGAGGAGCCAGTACACACCCAGATTAAGTCTTTTTAGTGTGCCCAAGCTCCTGCGGATCCCGTCTATACCCCATTGTCCTTTTGGAGTCCCCAGCATCCTCTAGGACGTAAGAGAAATATATATATATATATATATATATATATAAATAACACAGTGCGGTCCTAGATCGGAGGAATATATCAGAATACTGCGCTCGCCATGCTGCGGCCATTGTGGCGCGCTAAGCCGCGCTATCTATTCTCCCTCCAGGGGGGTCATGGACCCCCAAGAGGGAGAAAAGCTGTCGGTATGCCAGCGGTCGGGATTCCGGCGCCGGTATGCTGTGGTCGGGAGCCCGGCTGCCAGCAAACTGAAGATCGTAGCGTGGCGAGCGCAGCGAGCCCGCAAGGGGCTCATTTGCGCTCGCCACACTGTCGGTAAGCCGGCGGTCGGGCTCCCGGCGCCGGTATGCTGGTCGCCGGGAGCCCGACCGCCGGCCAGCCGTAGTGAACCCCTCACAACAGCCAAGGACTTTGAAGTAGCAGAGGTGTCGGAAACCACCGGAACCACAATAGGTTGGTTGATATGTAATGCAGACACCACTTTAGGAAGAAATTGCTGACGAGTTCTGAGTTCAGCCCTCTCTTCATGAAAAATCAAATAGGGGCTCTTGTGAGACAACGGCCCCAGCTCCGACACATGTCTTGCTGAAGCCAAGGCCAACAGTGTGACAGTCTTCCACGTAAGAAACTTAATGTCAACGTCCTGTAAAGGCTCAAACCATTCCGATTGCAGGAACTGCAACACACTGTTTAGACCCCAAGGTGCCGTACGAGGCACAAAGGGTGGTTGGATGTGCAGAACACCCTTCAAAAATGTCTGAACCTCAGGGAGAGAAGCCAATTGTTTCTGGAAGAAAATGGATAAGGCCAAAATCTGGACTTTTAAGGAGCCCAAACGTAGGCCCACATCCACATCTGACTGCATAAATAGGAGAAAATATCCTAGTTGAAATTCCACCGCAGGAAATTTCCTGTTCTCACGTATTTTTTCCAAATACGGTGGTAATGTTTAGACGTTACCCCCTTCCTGGCTTGAATCAAGGTTGGAATAACCCTATCCGGGATCCCTTTCCGGGCAAGAATTTGACGCTCAACCTCCATGCCATCAAACGTAGCCATGGTAAGTCTTGATAGACGAATGGCCCCTGTTGTAGAAGATCATCGCGAAGAGGTAGAAGCCAAGGGTCCTCCAGGAGCATCACCAGATCCTCTTGCCAGGCCCTTCTTGGCCAGTCCAGAGCGATGAGAACTGCTTGAACCCTTTCCCTTTTTATTTTTTTGAGAATTTTTAGGATCAATGGAAGCAGTGGAAACACGTACACCATCTGGTAGACCCATGGAGTCACCAGAGCGTCCACCGCCACTGCTTGTGGGTCTCTTGACCTGGAACAATACCGCTTGAGCTTCTTGTTGAGATGAGAGGCCATCATGTCGATTTGTGGCATTCTCCACCAACGTGTCAAGCACCCGAACACCTCCGGGTGAAGGCCCCACTCTCCTGGGTGAAGGTCGTGTGTGCTGAGGAAGTCTGCTTCCCAGTTGTCTACACCCGGAATGAAGATTGCTGACAGAGCCACAGCGTGTCTTTCTGCCCAGAGGAGAATCCTTGTCACCTCTGACATTGCTTCGTTCCTCCTGGTCATTTATGTACATTACTGCTGTCACATTGTCTGACTGAACCTGAATGGCGTGATCTTGAAGAAGACGTGATGCCTGTAGAAGGGTGTTGTATATGGTCCTTAGTTCCAGAATGTTGATTGGAAGGATGGTTTCCAGACTTGACCATTTTCCTTGGAACTGTTCCCCTTGGCTGACTGCTCCCCAACCTCTGAGGCTTGCGTCTGTGGTTAGCAGAATCCAATTTTGAATCCCGAACCTTTGGCCCACGGTCAGGTGAGAGGTCTGAAGCAACCACAGAAGAGAAATCCTGGGTTTTGGCGACAGACGGATCCTCTGGTGCATGTGAAGATGCGGTCTGGAACATTTGTCCAACAGATCCAGCTGGAAGGGCCTTACGTGAAACCTTCCGTACTGCAGTGCCTCGTAAGAGGCTACCATCTTCCCCAGGAGGCGAATGCATAGATGCACAGATATCCAAGTCGGTTTTAGAATGTCCAGCACCATCGACTGGATTACCAATGCCTTTTCCAATGGAAGAAATACCTTCTGTGCCTCCATATCCAGTATCATTCCCCAGGAACGGAAGCCTCCGTGTTGGTTCCAGGTGAGATTTTGGTAGGTTCAGAATCCCCCCGTGATAACACTGCTCTTGACCATTGGATGTCATTTAAATCAGCCCCATCGGACCTCAGATCCAGGACCTACCCATCTATATGCAATTGGTGAACCAGGATCCCGATTCCAGTTTGGTCTTACAAGGAAATTTCCAGGATTCATCTACACAGCGTGTTGGACATTCAAGTGTCAATTCAAATGGACTGTGAACCAGAATCCACTTCCACAGGTTAAGACCCGGATCCGGATCCATGCATCGGAACACTTGATGGGTAACTGATCACATTGGTCCTGGTAAAAATCAGATCTTGTGTCCAAATATTATCATATGGACCTTGTTTGCTTCAATAAGGTTTTCGCTGAGGAGCTTATTATACATCCATGAATTGGTCTATGAGCATTTTTTATTTCTTATATGAATTTTATTGATATTTGATATATCAGTCTGTTTTAAATGAATAAATTTACACATTATTAGCACCAGTTGTATTAGCGCTGTAATCTATTCTTTTTCCATATTCTTTGTATAGGAGATTGACTATCTCCAATTTACAGCAGCTAGGAGGAACCACTCATTTCTGCGCATGTCCATTATATACTTGTTATATAATTTTTCTAGATCCAGCTGGAAGGGCCTTACGTGAAACCTTCCGTACTGCAGTGCCTCGTAAGAGGCTACCATCTCTTCCCCAGGAGGCGAATGCATAGATGCACAGATATCCAAGTCGGTTTTAGAATGTCCAGCACCATCGACTGGATTACCAATGCCTTTTCCAATGGAAGAAATACCTTCTGTGCCTCCATATCCAGTATCATTCCCCAGGAACGGAAGCCTCCGTGTTGGTTCCAGGTGAGATTTTGGTAGGTTCAGAATCCCCCCGTGATAACACTGCTCTTGACCATTGGATGTCATTTAAATCAGCCCCATCGGACCTCAGATCCAGGACCTACCCATCTATATGCAATTGGTGAACCAGGATCCCGATTCCAGTTTGGTCTTACAAGGAAATTTCCAGGATTCATCTACACAGCGTGTTGGACATTCAAGTGTCAATTCAAATGGACTGTGAACCAGAATCCACTTCCACAGGTTAAGACCCGGATCCGGATCCATGCATCGGAACACTTGATGGGTAACTGATCACATTGGTCCTGGTAAAAATCAGATCTTGTGTCCAAATATTATCATATGGACCTTGTTTGCTTCAATAAGGTTTTCGCTGAGGAGCTTATTATACATCCATGAATTGGTCTATGAGCATTTTTTATTTCTTATATGAATTTTATTATTGATATTTGATATATCAGTCTGTTTTAAATGAATAAATTTACACATTATTAGCACCAGTTGTATTAGCGCTGTAATCTATTCTTTTTCCATATTCTTTGTATAGGAGATTGACTATCTCCAATTTACAGCAGCTAGGAGGAACCACTCATTTCTGCGCATGTCCATTATATACTTGTTATATAATTTTTCTAGATCCAGCTGGAAGGGCCTTACGTGAAACCTTCCGTACCGCAGTGCCTCGTAAGAGGCTACCATCTTCCCCAGGAGGCGAATGCATAGATGCACAGATATCCAAGTCGGTTTTAGAATGTCCAGCACCAACGACTGGATTACCAATGCCTTTTCCAATGGAAGAAATACCTTTTGTGCCTCCATATCCAGTATCATTTCCCAGGAACGGAAGCCTCCGTGTTGGTTCCAGGTGAGATTTTGGTAGGTTCAGAATCCCCCCGTGATCCCGGAGTAGTCGAGTTGAGAGGGCAATGTTGTCCAACAACTGCTCCCTGGATGTTGCTTTTATCAGCAGAATGTTCAGGTACAGGATTATGTTCACTCCCTGTTTGCGGAGAAACATCATCTCTGTCATTACCTTAGTGAACACCCTCGGTGCCGTGGAGAGGCCAAATGGCAGGGCCTGGAACTGGTAGTGACAGTCCTGTAATGCAAACCTCAGATAAGCCTAATGAGGCGGCCAGATTGGGATATGAAGGTACGCATCCTTGATATTCAGACAAGAATTCTCCTTCCTCCAGACCTGAGATCACCGCTCTCAGAGACTCCATCTTGAATTTGAACACCCCTAAATACGGGTTTAATGACTTGAGGTTTAAAATGGGCCTTACCGAACCGTCCGGTTTCGGTACTACAAACAAGTTGGAATAATGGGGGTCATTCCGAGATGATTGTAGCTGTGCTAAATTTAGCACAGCTACGATCGTTCACACTGACATGCGGCGGGGACGCCCAGCACAGGGCTATCCCGCCCCGCATGTCAGTGCCGCCCCCCCCCCCCCTGCAGAAGTGCAAAAGCATCGCACAGCGGCGATGCCTTTGCACTTCAAGAGTAGCTCCCGACCAGCGCAGCTTCAGCGTGCTGGCCAGGACCTACTCATCGCTCCCCGGCCCGCAGCGGCTGCGTGTGACGTCACGCAGCCGCTGCGGCTCGCCCCCCGTTCGGTCCGGCCATGCCTGCGTTGGCCGGACCGCGCTCACGAAACGCGGAATATATCATGTTTAGTACCTTGGACATTGTAGCTTATTTACTAAAACCTCTGATAAATAGTGTGACTGGTATGCACAGACTGGTTAGCACAGTTGGTAAGGTGTTTGGTTTGCACTATCAAATTAAGACGGTCATTGGTTTGAATTCATTTTTATGCAGTATCTATGTGCATACTGGTTAGCTCGGTTGGTTAGGTGCTGGGCTTGCATTGTCAAAGTAATACTGTCTATTGGTTGGAATACTACGTAAGCCTGTTTTTATTTTACTAGTCTGCATTGTGGTTTGTGGCTCTATACAATGTAATGCATACGTATTTTAACAACAATAGTCAAGTATTCCAATGGACTTTTTACTGAAACCCAATAGATAGCTTTATTTTCTCTTTCTTTACTCAAATATTGAATGCATATGTCTTATAACTTTAGTAGTAAAGTATTCTAATGACTTGCTTATGACACACTATAGAATATATCATGTTTAGTACCTTGGACACTGTAGATGATTTACTTAAATCTCTGATAAATGGTGTGGCTTATATGGAGAAGAATGGTTAGCACAGTTGGTAAGGTGTTGGGTTTGCACTATCAAATTAAGACACTGTCACTGGTTTGAATCCCATGTAAGCATGTTTTTATTTTACTAGTCTGCATTGTGGTTTGTGGCTCTATAATATGAATGCATATGTCTTTTAACAACAATAGTCAAGTCTTCCAATGGACTTGTTAGTGAAACCCAATAGATAGCTTTATTTTATCTTTGTTTATTCAAATATTGAATGCATACAGATGTGTCCACTTACATCTTCGCCCCCCCCCCCCCCCCCCCCCCCCCCCCTGCCCAGCGATCGCTTGTGCCTGTCAACCAGTCAGAGGCAATCGTAGCGGCCCGACGGCCTTCGGCCATCTGGCATGCGCCGGCGCAGTTCTGACCCGATCGCACCGCTGCTAAAAGCTGCAGCGTGCAATCAGGTCAGAATGACCCCCAATAACCCTTGTTTTGCAATTGAAGTGGAACTGGAACAATGACCTGAGTTTGTACCAGTTTTTGAATTGCTGCCTGTAAAGTCTTACTTGCTTCTTGAGAAGCTGGCAAGCCTGATTTAAAGAATCTGTGAGGTGGGGGTTCCTGAAACTCCAGTCTGTAGCCCTGGGCAATAAGATCTTTGGCCCAGGAATCCTGGCATGATGTTGCCCAAACGTGACTGAAATACCTTAAACGGGCTCCCACCTGCATGTCTTCCAGGCAGTGAGGTCCAACGTCATGCTGAAAGCTTTGAGGAAGCAGAACCGGAGGTCTGTTCCTGTGAATCTGCAGTTGCTGGTTTTCTGGGTTTACCTCTATTGCCTTTGAAGGCTGTAGAAGAACTGTTGGATTTACTTTAAAATTTCACTGTCCAAAAGGACTGCAGAGTTGGAGTAGAGTAGGTTTTGCTAGCTGGGGGAGCTGCGGAAGGAAGGTATGTAGACTTGCCCGCCGTAGCCTTGGATATCCACGTATCCAGTTCATCTTCAAAAAGGGCCTCTCCTGTGAATGGTAGGCTTTCCACACCTTTCCTGGAATCCGCATCCACAGTCCACAGGCGTAGCCACAAGCCCCTGCATGCTGACACTGCCAAGGCAGTGGCGCATGCGTTGAGCAAACCCATTTCTTTTATAGCCTCCACCATAAAATTAGCCGAGTCCTGTAGGAGTAAAAAATCTCCCCCCTGGATAAGGAATCTAATCCGTCAATTAGATTACCTGACCATTTTGCAATGGCCCTAGTGATCCACGCACAAGCAATAGTGGGTTTCTGGGCCACACCAGCAGCCGTGTACAGGGATTTGAGAGTGGTCTCAATTTTGTGGTCAGCCGTGTCCTTTAAGGAGGCTGTTCCAGGGACAGGTAAGATAAATCTTACGTGACAACCGAGAAACCGATGCGTCAACAATTGGTGGATTTTCCCACTTTTTCTTCTCATCCTGAGGAAACGGGAAAAATGTGAGTAACCTTTTAGGGATTTGAAACTTCTTATCCGGATTATCCCAAATTTCCTCAAACAGGGAATTTAACTCCTTAAATGCAGGGAAAGTAGCAGAGAATTTCTTTTTTACATTAAAATAAGATTCCTTATCCTCTCCCGCCACCTTATCAGGAATGTGCAGGACTTCTCTAATAGCTTCTATCAGGGCCTGTATTCCTTGTGACAGGGCTGCATCCCCCCACTCGCGTCCACTTCACCCTCCTCTGCGTCTGATACGTCATCATCAGTGTCAGCCTGCAGGATTTGGGCCAGAGTACGCTTTTGTGGACAAATGGCAGGGGTCTGAGATGCTGGAATGGGAACTGATCATCCACAGACTGTCTTAAGTATTGCGTCTCTTTCTCATTATGTGATAACTTATTAGAAATATTTGGGATCATCCTTTTAAGGGAATCTAACCATGACATGGCAATGTGAAGGGACGCACATACTCACACTCACACAGAGAAGAGGTGAAAACATAGTTAACCCACACAAAGCCCGCAGGGAGACAGAGAAGATGGAGCCAGCCACACCGCACCCTTGTAGCTAAGTCAAACTCAGCTGGGTCGCAAACTAAACTCCTTAGTAGGGCTTAGTATTCTAACACCGCTCCCTCCCCTTACTAAGACCCCCTGGTACTGCTGAGGAGACGTGGAGTCTTTGTGGAGGAGCTGCGCTTCCCTGTGATTCCTGTCAGTGTAAGCTGCAGAGGGAAAATGGCGCTGGTGAGCTGCTGGATCCACTCATAGTGAAGCCCCGCCCCCGTAATGGCACGCGGCTTCCCATTTTTTTTTTTTTAGACTGGATGAGGTGTCTGTAAGGCTTACAGCGGGTTAAAACCCCTGTAAGCTGTTTGACAGTGGAAAAAAGCTCAGCTCACCCCTCACAGCGAAACACACACACAAATAGCATGATGTACTGAGCTTGGAGACGCAGCCTGTCTGTCAGCGCTGCACTCCATACCCTGATGCCGCCATTTCAGCCGGCGACCCGCTAACCGGGACCCTGGCCACCTACTCACCACTTTTCTTACTTCTGGCTCTGTTAGGGGTGGCGGCGTGCTGCGGAACCGTACACTCGCCGTGGTGGGGCTTGCGAATAGGTCCCTCAGGAGCTATGTCCTGTCAGCGGGGAACGGGACCATTAACCCTAAAGGAGGTCGGCCTATCACCCCCCCCAAGTCCCACGAAGCAGGTAGGCTGGTGCCAACCAGTCCTGCCTGAAAATAACAAACATATAAAATAAATGCAGAAAACTCTTCAGGAGCTTCCATAGACGTGACCTGCTCCTCCGGGCACATTTTCTAAACTGAGTCTGGTAGGAGGGGCAAAGAGAGAGGAGCCAGCGCACACTATTGATTTCTTAGTGTGCCCAAGGCTCCTAGTGGACCAGTCTATAACCCATGGTACTAATGTGGACCCCAGTATCCTCTAGGACTTAAGAGAAATAAAAGCGACAACGTAGGGCTGGATATAAAAAAAACTCTCCCAGGGGATCACAAACCTGACAGGAGAAGATAAGAGGGTAACAAGGAACTGCAACCCTCACCCACACACCAGTAAACCATGTTTATGACACTTGTCTTATGAGTGAGGCAAGAGTAGAGGAAGAATTGCAGAAGATCAATCTCAGACAATGACAAGTAGCAAAATTACATGCTAAGAGTAGAGTTGTAGAATCCACTATCTGTATTTCAAAATCCTGTTGCATAGCAGCCAGACAACAGAGGGAATCAGGGGGCCTACCTTTGTTATAGATGTCTTTTGTGTTCTACGCTTGTCTTGTCATATTTTTTTGTTTTTAATAAACACACCCTTAGATACCAGTCCTGAAGGGAAGAAAAGGATGAAAATAGGGAAAGAGACACTACAGTATATAGACACTATATTTGACTATATAGTCAAAATCAGAAGAAAAATCGCAACTTAACATTAGCTAGCTCCAGCTATTTGTAAGAGCGAGTTAGCGAGCAAAGGTGTCAGATTACAGACATCTTAAAGAAGGGGTGGTGTCCCAGTTAGTTGGGATGCTTCCAGCCCCCAGGTGTGTGGTCGGCCCACATGGACCCGGACACTAGCCTCAGTGGCTGTGGCAGGTCTGCAGAATCTGATGACTCTGTGGCTAGGAACACAGACATTAGCCACAGGTAGCGGTGGCTGGTCCCTCCTGGCAGCTCCAATGTCGCAGGCAGACTGCCGCAGCTAGCAGACTGCCTGTGTAGAAATCAGATGTCTTCAGGCGAATTATACAGTGCATCCAGAAAGTATTCACAGCGCTTCACTTTTTCCACATTTTGTTATATTACAGCCTTATTCCAACATGGAATAAATTAATTTTTTCCCTCAAAATTCTAGACACAATACCCCATAATGACAACGTGAAAATATATTTTTTGAGATTTTTGCAAATTTATAAAGAAAAACAACAACTAAGAAATCACAAGTACATAAGTATTCACAGCCTTTGCTCAATAATTTGTTGATGCACCTTTGACAGCAATTACGGCCTCAAGTCTTTTGGAATATGATGCCACAAGCTTGGCACACCTATCTTTGGGCAATTTCGACCATTCCTCTTTGCACCACCTCTCAAGCTCCATCAGGTTTGATGGGAAGCGTCGGTGCACAGCCATTTTCAGATCTTTATAGAAATGTTCAATCAGATTAAAATCTTGGCTCTGGCTGGGCCACTCAAGGACATTCAGAGAGTTATCCTGAAGCCACTCCTCTGATATCTTGGCTGTGTGCTTAGGTTCATTGTCCTAATGAAAGATGAACCGTCGCCCCAGTCTGAGGTCAAGAGCGCTCTGGAGCAGGTTTTTATCCAAGATGTCTCTGTTCATTGCGGCATTCATCTTTCCCTCTATCCAGTTCCTGACGCTGAAAAACATCCCCAGAGCATGATGCTGCCACTACCATTCTTCACTGTAAGGATGGTATTGGCCTGGTGATGAGCGGTGCCTGGTTTCCTCCAAACATGCAACGCCTTGCATACATGCCAAAGAGTTCAATCTTTGACTCATCAAACCAGAAAATTTTGTTTCTCATGGTCTGAGAGTCCTGCAGGTGCATTTTGGCAAACTCCAGGTGGGCTGCCATGTGCTTTTTACTAAGGAGTGGCTTCCGTCTGGTCACTGTAAATACAGGCATGATTGCTGGATTGCTGCAGAGATTGTTGTCCTTCTGGCAGGTTCTCCTCTCTCCACAGAGGAATGCTGTAGCTCTGACAGAGAGGCCATCGGGTTCTTGATCATCTCCCAGACTAGGACCCTTCTCCCCAATTGCTCAGTTTAGACGTCCGGCAAGCTCTAGGTAGAGTCCTGGTGGTTCCGAACTTCTTCCATTTACGGATGATGGAGGCCACTGTGCTCATTGGGACCTTCAAAGCAGCAGATATTTTCTGTCCCCAGATTTGTGTCTCGAGACAATCCTCTCTCGGAGGTCTACAGACAATTCCTTTGACTTAGTGCATGTCTGAGTACAAACCAAGCATGGTCAAGTGTGGCACCTTATATACAGGTGTGTGCCTTTCCAAATCATGTTCAATCAACTGAATTTACCACAGGTTGACTCCAATGGAACATCTCAAGGACGATCAGTGGAAACAGGATGCACCTGAGCTCAATTTTGAGCTTCATTGCAATGGCTCTGAATACTTATGTACATTTGATTTTTTAGATTTTCATTTTTAATAAATTTGCAAAAATCTCAAAAAATGTTTTTTCACATTGTCATTATGGGGTATGGGTGGTCATTCAGAGTTGTTCGCTCATTGCCGATTTTCGCTATATTGCGATTAGTCGCTTAATGCGCAAGGTTTGCAGAGCGCATGCGCTTAGTTATTTTACACAAAAGTTAGGTATTTTACTCACGGCATAACGAGGAATTTTCATCGTTCTGGTGATCGTACTGTGATTGACAGGAAGTGGGTGTTTCTGGGCGGAAACTGGCCATTTTCTGGGCGTGTGCGAAAAAACGCGGGAGTGTCTGAAGAAACGGGGGAGTGTCTGGGCGAACGCTGGGTGTGTTTGTGACGTCAAACCAGGAACGAAACTGACTGAACTGATCGCAATAGCTGAGTAAGTCTGGAGCTACTCAGAAACTGCTAAGAAATTTCTATTCGCAATTGTGCTAATCTTTCGTTCGCAATTCTGCTAAGCTAAGATACACTCCCAGAGGGCGGCGGCTTAGCATGTGCAATGCTGCTAAAAGCAGCTAGCGAGCGAAAACTCGGAATGAGGGGTGTAGAATTGAGGGGAAATTTTTTTTTATTCCATTTTGGAATAAGGCTGTAACGTAACAAAATGTGGAAAAAGTGAAGCGCTGTGAATACTTTCCGGATGCACTGTAAATAAAATAAAAGTAAAAAAGGCTGGAGATAGCCTATGAAGCACCCGTCTCCCTCGAGGCACTAATCTAAACTGGGCTTTGAGGGCTATGGAGGGGGAGGAGCCAGCTACACTTCCTGAAAAACTTAATATGCCAGGCTCCACTCATACATCTGTCTATACCGCCATTGTATATGGTCCAGTGTACCCTAGTGCAGTGGATCCCAAATTTTTTTGAATCACCACGCTCTAGAGTATCAGAATTTTTTTCACGGCACCCCTAGACCAAAAGTTTCTTAATGAGAAATTTTGCAAAAATATATATTAAATTTAGTAAAATTTATAGGTCATCCTAAAGGTGCATACACACTAGGCGTTTTTGCTCAGCGTGTATGCACAGCGATGATCGTGAACATTGCTGGCAGGAAAATAGCTCAGTGCATACACACTGAGCGATTTTCCCTGTGCCAGCGATGTTCATGGGGGGTTGAAGTACTTTCCACAGTAGGAAACTGTGGAAAGGGCTTCACTCGGCTGTAAAACAGCTCGATGGACGGCGGTGGCAAGCGATGATGCGGGAGCACCCATCAGCGCTCACCGCTAGCCCATACACACTGACCAAATCTGAGCTCAAAGTAGCTCAAAACACCAAAATGAGGTACTTTGAACTCAAAATTGCCCAGTGTGTATGGGCCTTTAGGTTCAGCTATGTGGTGACGGACAGGATTCACTCCTGTTTGTCCACATATTTCATGACTGGCAGTGACAAGCACTGGTTTTGCCCATTATATTGACCATACATAATTTTAATTGGTCTTGGACCCCCAATCCAAGGCACCACGGCAAGTATCCTGAGGCATCCCAGTTCGAGCACTGCCCTAGTGGATGAAGGAGAAAGTAAAACAATTGTTTTATACCGATACCCCTGACATTTTGTGCAGCCAAGAAGCAGGAATTTATGGTTTCTGTGGAGGCAGACACTTAAGTTTACAGAGCAGGATAAATCAATACAGCTTACCTCCCAACATTGTAAATACAGGGAGAGGGACACCTGCACGTGCCGTCGCCTGGAAAGGGGCGTGGTCGATGGAAAGGGTGTGTGGCTTCACGCGAGTGCCCATGCTCGTGAGCCACGCCCCCATTTCCGTCACGGGGGGGGGGACAGCATGGCCAGCGCTCTGTGAGCTCCTGGCATGCCCTCTTTCTCCCTGTCTCCACTGAATAGATTCTCTGCTGCTCTGTGACAGGAGCCTCCCAATTGCCCCCCCCCCCTTCCCCCACCGCGGGACACTGCGGCCCGTGAGTGGGGCAGCGGGACAGTCCCCCCCAAAAAACTGGACTGTACCGCGAAAATCGGGACAGTTGGGAGGTATGATATAGTACTACTTAAAAGAGCAAAAAACAAAACACACACACACACACACACACACACACAAAACAACACTATTTTGCTTCACGTGCAATCAGACTCAATTAAATAAGTGTAATACAGCAAACACTTTGTGCTGTATGGATTTTGAGAACTGTGCCATGAATGTCTGCACTTTGAATCATAATCGAGTAGTTCAGGAATGGTTGTGGGCAATTGCATTAGATCATTCTCGACCCATTTTTGAGGGCACTAAGATTGTTACATTGTCTCATCATTACATTGTCACTGTCACCAGCTATCCAATTCATGCAGAAACTAATGATTAATAGAAGCAACCACTGTACTTAATTATTACTTTTTTATTTAAAAGTCAATAAAAACACAAATAGCACATATACACAAACATATTGCCCACAGTCTTACATCAGTCAATATGACTTGAATTTCAAATTGCACCTAACATCTAAGTGTAACCTATGCGACAATGGGGGTAATTCTGAGTTGATCGCAGCAGCAAGTTTGTTAGCAATTGAGCAAAACCATGTGCATTGCAGGTGTGGCAGATATAACATGTGTACAGAGAGTTAGATTTGGGTGGGTTATTTCATTTCTGTGCAGGGTAAATGCTGGCTGCTTTATTTTTACACTGCAATTTAGATTTTAGTTTGAATACACCCCACCCAAATTTAACTCTCTCTGCACATGTTATATCTGTCCCCTCTGCAGTGCACATGGTTTTGCCCAACTGCTAACAAATTTGCTGCTGCGATCAACTCAGAATTAGGCCCAATATTTTAGAAATAAATATGTACAAGCTTTGTATAGTTTCATAAAGTCAAATATCATTATCAAAATAAACCATAATATATGTAAAATTAGGCAGTGAAGTGGTATGGAGAACAAATATTTTACATGCAGTCGGGGGAAAATGAACAGGTAAAATAATTTTAGATGCAAAAAACACAATGACAAGACTTTTCATTACGGATTTATAGCATTAAAACAAAATTGTTTTGGCAAAGTACATTATAATCTGCAATTTATGTGTGTGTATATATATATATATATATATATACACACACACACACACACACACACACACACACACACACACACACACACACACATATATACATACATACATACATACATACATACATACATACATACACACACAGCTTAAGGCTCACAGCTCTGGTTATGAACAGTAATTGAACATATAATCAACTGCGATTATTACACATGACCACATATCCCATATCTGTACCTACAGTACAAGTAAGTAGTTCGTACCTGTATCTACATAATTAGAATTGAAGTTAAGATATAAAATGTATCTTTTTCCCAAAAATTTTTACATGGTTGTCGCCAATTTCAAAGGGCAAATTTTTATGGTGCTGGATTTCAGTGGGTAATATCTACCCCTCCAAGTCTTCCAAAAGATACCCTGCTTTCTCTCATGTCGATTGAAAGGGATGGAACTGAAATATTTACCATTAAGATTAGATTGACCACATGTGCTAAACCACCAGCCTCCTAGAAAGAAAAAAAGAAAGCAATTTAATTTTGAAAAAAATAAAATATCAGTAACACTTAAACTCAGTAATTTAAACTAGCTGGAAAAATATACCTCCAAACAAAGATAAAAAAAAATAAAAAAAAAAATCTATCTATCTATCTATCTATCTATCTATCTATCTATCTATCTGATACATACCTCTTGGTCAGTCTGGACATTGAGGCATTGTATACTAGTATACAAAATGATTTAGGTAGCATTCTCCTGCAGACTATCTCAACTGATTGCACTGAAATATTATTTAGCTAATTGGGTGATAAAGAATTATAGTATTGCCATAAGCATAAGGACTATAATCTGAGTGAGGGCATGACTCTTTGTTAAATCTTAGAGGTTGGTTGGTATGTTAGCTTGTTTTTTTTTTTAAACGGTTTCCTTGCTAGCCATTGCTGGGGGAGGGAACATTGGAGTTTGGGTGTAATTATTGCATTCACACATACCTCCAGAGCCGGCCATAGCTATAGGCAAACTAGGCAATTGCCTAGGGCATTTGACATGCCTAGGGGCATCAGCAGCTTCTGCTGATTAAAATGATATGCGGCATGCCTATATTCTGTGTGTAGCATTTCATATGCAGATACAGCCACAGTCTCACACAGTATATAGGCATGCAGCATATCATTTTAATCAGCAGAAGCTGCTTGTGCATCCTAGCCACATACCAATGCATTGCAAATAAGATGCATTTTCATAAAAAAAGGTGCCCGACGTTAGCATTGATGCAAGATTTGTGAGGACATATCTGTATCCAAGCAGAGGCAGAGGTCACAGTGTTAGTGGCAGTGTGAGTGCTGTGTGCATGTGAGTGGGTTGGTTGTGCAGTAGTGTTCGGAATATGTGTAAGGAGCATTATGTGTGTCATGTAAAAATGCATTAATAATGTGCAACATATGTGTAAGGGGCACTGTGTGTCATTACGTGTATAAGGGCATTAATAATGTGCAGCATATGTGTAACAGGGTACTACTGTATGTGTGTCATTATGTGTATAGGGGCACTAATAATGTGCAGCAAATGTGTAGGGGGCACTATACATGTCATTATGTGTATAAGGGCATTAATAATGTGCAGCATATGTGTAAGGGACATTATGTGTAAAAGGGCATTAATAAAGGTTGTCATAATGTTTAAGGCGCATTATGTTTATAAGGACATTAATAATGTGTCTCATATGTGTAAGGGGCATTACTGTGTGGAATTATGTGTATAAATGCATTACTAATGTGTGGCATTATGTGTATAAGGTGCTCTACTATGTGGCGTTGCGTATAGAAAGGACACTACTGTGTCATCTAATGTAAATAAAGAGCAATAGGGTGTGGTGTAATGTGAATAAGGAGCAATTCAGTGTGATGTAATGTGAATAAGGGGCTCTACTGTGAGGAGTAACGTTTATAAGGTAAAGTGATACTACTGTGGGATGTAATATGAATTATGGACACTATTGCATGATAAAATGTGAATAAAGTTGCAGTACTGTGTGGCGTAATTGGAATTGGGGTTACTATTGTGTGGCCATGCCCCTTGCCATCAAAATCACACCCCTTTTTGGGCTGTGCGCCAAATGTGCGAACTGTTCCTATTTAAAATATAGGGGGTACAAACCCAAAAATAAGGACTGCTATGGGTGAGGAGTGATGGTGCTGGGAAAGAGGTGCAAGGTCAGAGGCGGAACCAGCGGTGGTGCTAGGGGGGCACCAGCCAAAATCTTGCCTAGGGCATCATATTGGTTAGGGCCGGCTCTGCATACCTCCCAACATTTGAATGAAGAAAAACGGGACTCCTGCGCCCACGGTGAAAAAGGGGACATGACCTATGTGAAATGGGGCGTGGCTTTGCAGCAGTGACGTTATCGCAAGCCATGCCCTCATTTTGAGCCACTAAGGTGGCATGAGCAGCGCTCTGTGGGCTGCATGGCATCCCCCCTCTCCATAAAATACACACTGTGCGAATGCGTACAGTGTCTATTCAATGCTGCTCTGCTAGGCAGAGCAGTGATTGAAAGGAGCCTCCCAACTGTCCCCCTCACCGCGGGATACTGTGGCCCGCGGTTGGGACATCCCCAAAAAAAGGGACTGTCCTGCGAAAATTGGGACAGTTGGGATGTATGGTCACATTTTTGGTCTCATTATTTAAAGGGCATTAGGGAGGCTTGCTAATAGAGGATTGTTGGGTCCATCAATTCAAAGGATAGCAAAAATTCTAAACATAATTTTGACATTACACTGATGTTAAAACAAAGGAATACAGAAGGATAACATTCTACCCAAAATCTGGAACGCTGAAGGACTGCTTTCAAACAACAAACTACTCCACTTACTCTACACAGGCCTGGCACTACCCGCTCAGCAAAGGGATGCAGAGCAGGTAGGTGCCATGCTGGGGATCGCTCTCCCTGCTCTGCATCCCCGCTGCTGTGCCGCCCAGTCCCCCCTGCTGCTTCCAGCTGCTGTGCCTGTCACACTGACAGGTAGCGGCGTCAGCAGTATGAAGAAGCCTCCTCACCAGGATCCCCTCCCCCTGGTGACAGTGATATCTAAGCACTGAAAAGTGGGCAGGGCTACACGGGACCAGCAGTGCCACAGAGGAGGACATGCTGCTCCAGGTCCTGCCAGCCAGACTGTGATAAGTAAGTGAAGGGAGAGTGAGTGATAAAGTCTCTGTGTGTGTGTATGTATGTGTGGGGAGGAGGGGGGGGGGGGGAATGTGAATAAACTGCACTTGTGTGGGCGTTATGTGCTACTATTGGGGCATTAAGTGTAAGCTGCGCTACCACTGGGGGCATTATGTGTAAGCGGCGCTACTCCTGGGTTCGTTATGTATAAGCGGTGCTACTACTGGGTTTATGTGTAAGCGGCACTTCTACTGGTTCGTTATGTGTAAGCAGCACTCCTACTAGTGTTATTGGGGGTGGGGTGTTATTGGTAAGCAGCGCTACTACTGGGGCGTTTTGTGCAAGCTGCGCTACTACTGGGGCATTATGTGTAAGCAGTGCTTCTACTGGCACGTTATGTGTAAACAGCGCTACTACTGGGGCATTATGTGTAAGCAGTGCTTCTACTGGCACGTTATGTGTAAACAGCGCTACTACTGGGGCATTATGTGTAAGCTGCGCTACTACTGGGGCATAATGTGTAAGCTGCGCTACTACTGGGGCATTATGTGCAAGCGGTGCTTCTACTGGCATGTTATGTGTAAACAGCTACTGGGGGTGTTGTGTGTAAGCGGCGCTACTACTGGGGCGTTATAGAGTAACATAGTCGGTGAGGTTGAAAAAAGACTAGTAGTCCATCGAGTTCAACTGGAATTATATTGCATTCCCTATTCTATTTAGGGTAAAGGCTATATCCTCGTACATCTTTTTCCGTTAGAACTTTGTCTAACCCATTGTTAAATGCACGGACGCCAGTCCGCCATTACAACCTTATCTGACAGTGTATTCCATATTCGTATTGTCCTTACAGTGAAGAATCCCTTCCTGCGCTGAGTACAAAATTTCCTCTCCTTAAGCCTTAGCGGGTGTCCACTCATTTTGTGTAGAAGTCTCTTAGTAAACAACACACTTGATAGCTCCGCATATTGCCCCTTTATATATTTGTAAATATTAATTATATCTCCTTTTAGTTGTCTCATTTCTAGTGTAAACATATCTAAGCTTGAAAGCCTCTCCTCATAGTCCAGTGTCTCCAACCCCTTAATCAATTTGGTAGCTCGCCTCTGAACCGTTTCAAGTTCTAATATGTCTTTTTTGTAGTGTGGTGCCCAGAAATGTACACGGTACTCAAGATGAGGCCGTGCCAATGCTTTGTACAGTGGCAGGATTACCCTCTCATCCCTTGTCTCAATTCCCCTTTTAATGCATGCTAACACCTTATTTGCCTTTGTAGCTGCACTTTGACATTGTGTGTTGCCGCTAAATCTACTATCAATGAACAACCCCAAATCCTTTTTTAATACAGTTTCCCCTATTTTCTTACATGCGGAGGCGCTACTATTGGGGGCGTTACGTGTAAGCTGCAGTACTACTGGGGGCGTTACGTGTAAGCTGCGCTACTACTGGGGGCAGTACATGGCGCTGCTACTGGGGACGTTATGTGTACGCGGCGCTACTACTGGGGCGTTATGTGTAAGCAGCACTATTACTGGGTTCGTTATGTGTAAGCTGCGCTACTACTGGGGTCGTTTTGTAAAGTATGGGATGGCGCAAATTTATAGTTTGCAGGGGGGCGCTGAACACCCTAGCACCGGCACTGACTCTACACATCAAACAACTCCAGTCTGAGTAATCTGGACAGTTATAACTTAAATCTGTGTTAGAAAATCTGTAAGTCCTTTCCACTTCATCTGCAAATACTCATATTTATGTTTTTAGATTACAACATCTGGATTCTTAGCTGTACCAATGCAATTTTCCATTTACATATTTTTTAGTCATGTCTGAATTACCATTGCTTTTTCCCTACTCTCACAACCTCTCTCAATTCTAATAGTCTACTTTAAAACTCAATTTATACAACCTTATAATCTTAAAATTTTGCTTGAAACTTTATTATTGTCGTCAAACATACACACTTACCAATATTGTACTTTTACCGGCACTCCTGCAATTCTACTGTTCTGTCTCTATCATACAGTTTCCAATTTTTAAATACCTATTTACCTCATCCATGCTATGTCCAGTTTTTCATCAACCCTCCCCATCACTCTTTGTCTACTGAATCATTTATTTTGACCCCAGGTCATTCCATGTCAGTTCAACCAGGCCATGACACCCACCAACTCAGATTTCCATGTTATTTCGTACACTCGATACTTCCACATAGCTACAATGCCATATAAACTGTTTCTTCTCTAGTCCTCATAGTTTTTGAGATATACCACTTTTGGTGCTCTGTTTGTTGTGAGGTGTATCTTGAACAAAAAAATCCTATCTCCGTGCCTAATCTACATACTCCTTTGAAATGTTGACCCTTTGTCAATCAAAATAAGGAGATTCCAGAAAAAAAAATGTTTTAGCAAATCTTTCCTGACTCATTATACATTCCTTTACTTCATACTTAATATATTTTTGTGCACAAAAAAAAGTGGGTTCAATAAGCATTATCAACCTAAGGCAGATGAGTTATGTCCCTTTTTTGTTGAAATTGAACCTTAAAGAATACTTTGAAAGGCTATGAAATAAAAATAATGGGATTTTGATTGCCCGTATGAGTATTTTAATGTTTAAGTTCTCTCTTTATAAACAAAAATTACCATTAGGTATAATTTTGCTCACCAGGGGGAGTATTTTAATTTGTATATCTCTATATGTATTTATGTGCAGATTTCTTATTACACATAGGGGTCATTCCATGTCAATTCACCCAGGCATGACACCCATCGACTCGGATTTTCATGATACTTTGAACACGTGATACTATCACATAGTTATTAGCCCATGCCAATTTTTTCTTCTCTGGGCCTCACAGTTTTTGAGATATAGGGGTCAAAGTTTAAAAAAATTGCCGGGAAATGCCACTGCTGATGCTCCGTTTTTTCTGAGGTGTATCTGGAAAAGGAGTCACATGTGCCTAATCCACATATCACTTTGACATTTTGACCTTTTGTCAATCAAGATATGGAGATTCCAGTAAAAAATGTTTTATCAATCTTGCCTGACTCCGAGAGTTTATTATACATTCCTTTACTTCATACTTAATATGAACTGACATGAAATGATCCATAGGGAGGTATTCAATTAGCCACAATAACCCATTTTTGTGCGAAAAAAACTATTTACAGCAATAATTTATTGATGATAATGTTACAACGAATTTCACTTCATCTACTCTGACCAGGTGCAAAGTTGGGGAATATCTCTATTTTAAGGTAAAAATTTTAGCATTTGGGACCTCATTTAGTGAGGATTGCAAAATTTGTGACTTGCATTGCGCACGCACAAGTAAAAATAGTGACAGAAATTACGTACACATCAAATCCGGGCAACTACCGAAGAACTGCACATTTGCATTGCGCACACGCAAGTAAAAGTAGTGACAGAAATTGCATACACATCGTGATCACAATGCAGCCGTTGTTTGACTGACAAAGGTGGTGTTTCTGGGCGGAAACCTGCCGTTTTCTGGGTGTGTCTGAAAAAAAGCAAGCGTGCCCAGGTGTTTTTAAGGAGGTCCTCTGACGTCAGCGATGACCACTTCCAGACCCTGGTGTCGCAAGAATTGTGGATGAACTTTACTGGCGCAGATAGGAAAAATCTTCGATATTCAGGGAATTACTTACGGTTTTTCGATCAGCCCGCATTGCGATGCAGTTGCAATTTCTGCAATGGGTGATTTTTCTCCATTTCTGGGCGGCAACTATTTGATTGCAGCAACTGCTTTTTAGCAGATATTGCAATCCTTACTGATTAAGGTTCTTGGTTCAGAACCCCTGTGACATCCCTCTCCCCAATTACTAATTAGGTACTTTGAAGTTTTTAACAATTTTTAATTGCCCAATAATGACATGTCATTTTTGAGGTGAAAAAGTGCAAAGGGGTGGACTTTTGGGGTCAGGATATGTGACAGGTATATTGGGGTGCTTTATGACTGGGACAAGTGTTTTTAGGCTTGCAGGTGGGAGCAGTCAGCCTTTTTCCACTTTTTTAAGTCTCCTAAAATGACCCAAATATATACTTACACTGATTTTTATGTACCCCAAATTTAATAAAAGCACTTAATTTGCTGAAAAATATAGCTTTTATATTTTAGTCCCCATTTTTATAAATGATTTTGCGGCTAATTGAATACCCCCACATAATCTTGGATAATTCATACTAAATTAAGGACTTTCAAGAATTAATTTTCATTTATGATTAAGCCAAAAAATCATAGAATTATAATAAATGTATTCTTGGATGATCATAAAAATTTATATTTTCCTTACAAAAAAAATAAGATTTTAAACCTACCGGTAAATATTTTTCTCCTAGTCCGTAGAGGATGCTGGGGACTCCGTAAGGACCATGGGGTATAGACGGGCTCCGCAGGAGACATGGGCACTATGAAGAACTTTAGAATGGGTGTGCACTGGCTCCTCCCTCTATGCCCCTCCTCCAGACCTCAGTTAGAGAAACTGTGCCCAGAGGAGACTGACAGTACGAGGAAAGGATTTTGGTAACCTAAGGGCAAGATTCATACCAGCCCACACCATCCACACCGTATAACCAGAAATATACGCAACCAGTTAACAGTATGAACAAACAGTATCAGTCAGCGACTGATCTTAACTGTAACTTAACCCTTATGTAAGCAAGAACTATATAGAAGTCATGCAGAAATATGTCCGCACTGGGACGGGCGCCCAGCATCCTCTACGGACTAGGAGAAAAAGATTTACCGGTAGGTTTAAAATCTTATTTTCTCTTACGTCCTAGAGGATGCTGGGGACTCCGTAAGGACCATGGGGATTATACCAAAGCTCCAAACCGGGCGGGAGAGTGCGGATGACTCTGCAGCACCGATTGAGCAAACATGAGGTCCTCATCAGCCAGGGTATCAAACTTGTAGAATTTAGCAAAAGTGTTTGAACCCGACCAAGTAGCTGCTCGGCAAAGCTGTAAAGCCGAGACACCTCGGGCAGCCGCCCAAGAAGAGCCCACCTTCCTAGTCTAATGGGCCTTTACCGAATTTGGTACCGGCAGTCCAGCCGTAGAATGAGCCTGCTGAATCGTGTTGCAGATCCAGCGAGCAATAGTCTGCTTAGAAGCAGGAGCGCCAACCTTGTTGGCTGCATACAGGACAAACAGAGCTTCTGTTTTCCTAATTCGAGCCGTCCTGGCTACGTAAATTTTTAAGGCCCTGACTAAATCAAGGGATTTGGAATCCTCCAAATCTCCCGTAGCCACAGGCACCACAATAGGTTGGTTCATATGAAACGATGACACCACCTTAGGCAAAAATTGAGGACGAGTCCTCAATTCTGCTCTATCCACATGGAAAATGAGATAGGGGCTCTTATGAGACAAGGCCGCCAATTCGGACACCCGCCTTGCAGATACCAAGGCCAACAACATGACCACCTTCCAAGTGAGAAATTTTTACTCAACAGTTTGAAGAGGCTCAAACCAGTGAGATTTTAGGAATTGTAACACCACATTAAGGTCCCATGGTGCCACTGGGGGCACAAAAGGAGGCTGAATGTGCAGCACTCCCTTTACAAAAGTCTGGACTTCAGGGAGAGAAGCCAATTCTTTCTGGAAGAATAAAGAAAGGGCCGAAATATGTACCTTAATGGAGCCCAACTTTAGGCCCATATCCACTCCAGTCTGTAGAAAGTGGAGAAACCGGCCCAAGTGGAAGTCTTCCGTAGGAGCATTCTTGGCTTCACACCAAGAAACATACTTCCTCCAGATACGGTGATAATGTTTCGCCGTCACCTCCTTCCTAGCTTTTATCAGAGTAGGGATGACTTCCTCCGGAATACCCTTCCCAGCTAGGATTTGGCGTTCAACCGCCATGCCGTCAAACGTAACCGCGGTAAGTCTTGGAACACGCAGGGCCCCTGCTGTAACAGGTCCTCCCTGAGAGGAAGAGGCCATGGATCTTCTGTGAGCAGCTTCTGAAGATCTGAATACCAGGCCCTTCGAGGCCAATCTGGAACAATGAGTATTGTCTGCACTCTTCTTCGCCTTATGATTCTCAGTATCTTTGAAATGAGAGGAAGAGGAGGGAACACATAGACCGACTGAAACACCCATGGTGTCACGAGAGCGTCCACCGCTACTGCCTGAGGGTCCCTTGACCTGGCACAATACCTCCGAAGCTTCTTGTTGAGGCGTGACGCCATCATGTCTATTTGAGGAAGTCCCCAAAAACTTGTTATCTCTGCAAAAACTTCTTGATGAAGTCCCCACTCTCCTGGATGGAGATCGTGTCTGCTGAGGAAGTCTGCTTCCCAGTTGTCCACTCCCGGAATGAATACCGCTGACAGAGCGCTTACGTGATTTTCTGCCCAGCGCAGAATCCTGGTGGCTTCCGCCATTGCCACTCTGCTCCTTGTCCCGCCTTGGCGGTTTACATGAGCCACGGCTGTGACGTTGTCTGATTGAATCAGAACCGGTAGGTCGCGAAGAATATTCTCCGCTTGTCGTAGGCCATTGTATATGGCCCTCAATTCCAGTATGTTGATGTGCAGACAAGCCTCCTGGCTTGACCACAGTCCCTGAAAATTCCTTCCTTGTGTGACTGCTTCCCAACCTCGGAGGCTCGTGTCCGTGGTCATCAGAACCCAGTCCTGAATGCCGAACCTGCGACCCTCTAGAAGGTGAGCACTCTGGAGCCACCACAGGAGAGACACCCTGGCCCTGGGGGACAGAGTTATTTTTTTATGTATTTGAAGGTGTGACCCGGACCACTTGTCCAGAAGGTCCCACTGAAAAGTCCTCGCATGAAACCTGCCGAAGGGGATGGCCTCGTAGGTCGCCACCATTTTCCCCAGTACTCGAGTGCACTGATGGACTGACACTCTTTTCGGTTTCAACAAGTCTCTTACCATGTTCTGGAGTTCCTGGGCTTTTTCCCTCGGGAGAAAAACTCTCTTTTGTTCTGTGTCCAGAATCATGCCTAAGAAAGACAGCCGAGTCGTTGGGACCAACTGCGACTTTGGTAGATTTAGAATCCATCCATGTTGCTGTAGCACTCCCAGGGAGAGGGACACGCTTTTCTGCAACTGTTCCTTTGATCTCGCTTTTATCAGGAGATCGTCCAAGTATGGGATAATTGTGACTCCTTGCCTGCGTAGGAGCACCATCATTTCCGCCATTACCTTGGTGAACACCCTCGGGGCCGTGGAAAGCCCAAACGGCAACGTCTGAAACTGGTAATGACAGTCCTGTACAGCGAATCTCAGGTATGCCTGATGAGGATATATGGGGACGTGAAGGTATGCATCCTTTATGTCCAATGACACCATAAAATCCCCTCCTTCCAGGCTGGAGATGACTGCCCTGAGCGATTCCATCTTGAACTTGAACCTTTTTAAGAACAGGTTCAGGGATTTTAGATTTAGAATGGGTCTGACCGAGCCAACCGGTTTCGGGACCACAAATAGGGTTGAATAGTACCCTTTCCCCTGTTGTGTTACGGGAACCTTGATGATCACTTGCTGTTGACACAGCTTTTGAATTGCAGCTAAAATTATTTCCCTTTCTGGGGGAGAAGCTGGTAAAGCCGATTTGTAGAATCGACGAGGAGGCACGTCTTCGAATTTCAGCTTGTAGCACTGGGATACAATTTCGATCGCCCAAGGATCCACATGCGACTGAACCAAGACGTGGCTGAAGAGTCAAAGACGTGCCCCCACCAGTGCGGCCTACCTCAGTGGAGCCCCAGCGTCATGCGGTGGATTTAGTAGAAGCCGGGGAGGCCTTCTGTTCCTGGGAACTGGCCGTAGCAGGCACTCTTTTCCCTCTACCCTTACCTCTGGCGAGGAAGGAAGAGCCCCGACCTCTTCTGGACTTATGCGACCGAAAGGACTGCATCTGATACTGCGGAGTCTTCTTTTGCTGTGGGGGAACATAAGGCAAAAAGGTAGATTTACCCACGGTAGCTGTGGAAACTAGGTCCGCGAGACCTTCCCCAAATAAAACCTCACCCTTGTAAGGTAAAACTTCCATATGCCTCTTTGAATCGGCATCACCCGTCCATTGGCGGGTCCACGGTGCTCGCCTAGCCGAGACCGCCATCGCGTTGGCTCTTGACCCTAGTAGTCCGACGTCTCTCTGAGCGTCTCTCATATATAAGACTGCGTCCTTGATGTGACCTAAGGTCAACAAAATGGTATCCCTATCTAGGGTATCAAGATCAGCTGACAAGGTATCTGTCCAAGCTGCTACCGCGCTACAGACCCAAGCCGATGCTATAACCGGTCTGAGTAACGCACCAGTATGTGTATAAATTGATTTTAAGGTAGTTTCCTGTCTGCGATCAGCAGGATCTTTAAGAGCTGCCGTGTCTGGGGACGGTAGCGCCACCTTTTTGGATAAGCGCGTCAAAGCTTTGTCCACCCTGGGCGAGGATTCCCACCGTACCCTGTCCTGTGCCGGGAAAGGATACGCCATAAGAACTCTTTTGGGAATCTGCAGTTTTTTGTCTGGAGTTTCCCAAGCTCTTTCAAATAACGCATTCAGCTCATGAGATGGGGGAAATGTTACCTCAGGTTTCTTTTCCTTAAACATGTGTACCCTCGTGTCAGGGACAAATGGGTCATCTGTAATATGCAAAACATCTTTTATTGCAATAATCATATAATTAATACTTTTGGCCACCCTTGGGTGTAGACTTGCATCATCGTAGTCGACACTGGAGTCAGAATCCGTGTCGGTATCAGTGTCTGCTATTTGGGATAGGGGACGTTTTTGAGACCTTGAAGGGCCCTGTGACACCGTCAACGCCATTGATTGACTCCCCATATTATCCCTGGACTCTGCTTTGTTCAATCTCTTATGTAACAAGGTCACATTTGCATTTAAAACATTCCACATGTCCAACCAATCAGGTGTCGGCGTTGCCGATGGAGACACCTCCTCTCTAGAAGAGCCTTCCGTCTCAGACATGCCGACACAGGCGTACCGACACCCCCCACACACACAGGGATTGTATATATATATATATATATATATATATATATATGAAGACAGTTCCCCCAATAAGGCCCTTTGGAGAGACAGAGAGAGAGTATGCCAGCACACACCCAGCGCCAATAACACTAGAAACAAAATTCCCAGATAAACAGCGCCTTTATATAATCATAGATAACTCTATAAGCTCACTGCGGCTTACAAGTGCCCCCCCCCACCTCTTTTTTGCCCTCTGTCACCGTATTCAGCAGGGGAGAGTCCGGGGAGCCAGCTTCTGCAGTGTGCTGTGGAAGAAAATGGCGCTGGTTAGTGCTGTGAGATCAAGCTCCGCCCCCTCAGCGGCGGGCTTCGGTCCCGCTCAAATTTATTTATACTAGCGGAGGATTATGAAATATATTGCCTCCGCAGCCTATATATTCCTATGAGCCAGTCCTAGAGGTTTATTGCTGCCCAGGGCGCCCCCCCTGCACCCTGCACCCATGTGTGTAGTGTGTGGGAGCAATGGCGCGCAGCGTTACCTCATAGAAGATCTGAAGTCTTCAGCCGCCTTTGAAGTCTTCTTTCTTCGTATACTCAACCGGCTTCTATCCCACGACGCAGGGAGCCTGTTGCCAGCAGTGCTGCCTGAAAATAAAAAACCTAACAAAATTCTTTTTCAGAGAAACTCAGGAGAGCTCCCCTGTAATGCACCCAGTCTCCTCTGGGCACAGGATCTAACTGATGTCTGGAGGAGGGGCATAGAGGGAGGAGCCAGTGCACACCCATTCTAAAGTTCTTTATAGTGCCCATGTCTCCTGCGGAGCCCGTCTATACCCCATGGTCCTTACGGAGTCCCCAGCATCCTCTAGGACGTAAGAGAAATAATATTTCTGTAAATCAAGTGGTATCTATTGATTTTACAATAAAGAACAATAACAAGAAAGCAGAAAAAGATAAAATAGTGATGACATGTACTGTTACACATTCCCAAAATGATTCTAAATGGAGCTAAATAGGAAATAAATTACAACTTGTACTGTAGGAATATTATTACCAGTATGTCCCACTCATAAAGCACCTCAATATAAATGTCCCATACCTTGAACCCAAAAATCCATCACTTTGCACTTTTTTCCTCATTATTGGACAATGAAAACTAATTGTAAAAATTAGTCATTAGGGAGAAGGGGAGTCAGAGGTGTCCCGGGGGTTCTGAACCGAATTCTGAAATTTTTGCAATAAAATAAGGATTATTCCCAACTTTGCACCTGCACAGGTGCAAATAAAATTTGCAGTAAAATTATCGCCAGTAAATTATTATGGCTAACTTGCTAGGGTTTTTTTCACGATTGGTGGTAAAATCACAGTTCTTCGCACAAAAATGGTTTATCGCGGCTAATTGCTAATCTGCAAATATATATGTGTACTGATTCTCACGGTGGGATGTAATGGAGTCTGAGATTGCCGAAGGTGCGGGATGCCGGCTGATATCGGGTGTTTGTTTAAAAGGACAATAACTTACAATGTATGGTTTTGCCTTGCAAGTGTTTGCCCCTTTAAAAAAAAAGTCAGGAAAAGATCGATAAAATGTTTTTTCTGGAATCTTCATATTTTGAATGTCAAATGGTCAAAATGTCAGTGATATGTGGATTAGGCACTGAAAAGCAGATTTATGGTAAGACTTAGCATTGTTAAATCTCTTTCTGCGAGGTACACTGGATTCCACAGGGAATAACATCGGGGTGTAGAGTTGGAACTTGATCCGAGGCACCAACAGGCTAAAGCTTTGACTGTTCCCAGGATGCACTGCACCACCTCCTCTATAGCCCCACTTCCAGGCACTGGAGCTCAGTTTTGTTAACCAGTCCAATGCAGTAGCAGGTAAGAGAGACGGTAGATGTTAGTCACATAGACCCACATTCTCACGACAGGAGAAGGGACTAGCGGCTAATGCCATACAAACCCAAACAAGCTAAGTGCGTCAGGGTGGGCGCCCTCTGGAATCTAGTGTACCTCGCAGAAAGAGATTTAACAATGGTAAGTCTTACCATAAATCTCCTTTTCTGCAGCGGGGTACACTGGTATTCCACAGGGAATAACATCCAGAATGTCCTAAAGCAGTTCCTCATGGGAGGGGACGCACTGTAGCGGGCACAAGAACCCGGGGTCCAAAGGAAGCATCCTGGGAGGCGGAAGTATCAAAGGCATAGAACCTGATGAATGTGATCACGGAGGACCATGTAGCCGCCTTGCACAATTGTTCAGCGGACGCGCCACGGCAGGCTGCCCAAGAAGGTCCAACAGACCGAGTAGAATGGGCCTTGATAGCAACAGGAGCTGGGAGTCCAGCCTGCACATAAGCTTGTGCAATCACCATTCTAATCCATCTGGCCAAGGTCTGCTTATTCGCAGGCCAGCCACTTTTGTGAAAACCAAAAAGTACAAAAAGAGAATCTGATCTCCTAATAGAGGCAGTCCTTTCTACATATATACGGAGAGCCCGTACCACATCCAAGACCACTCTTTGGAGGACAAACCAGGAGAGATAAAGGCCGGAACCACATTCTCTTGGTTAAGGTGGAAGGATGACACCACCTTAGGTAGATAACCACGGCGAGTTCTTAGATGCACTGCACCACTTCCTCTGTAGCCCCGCTTTCAGGCACTGAAGCTCAGTTTTGTTAACCAGTCCAATGCAGTAGCAGGTAAGAGAGACGGTAGATGTTAGTCACATAGACCCACATTCTCACGACAGGAGAAGGGACTAGCGGCTTATGCCATACAAACCCAAACAAGCTAAGTGCATCAGGGTAGGCGCCCTGTGGAATCCAGTGTACCTCGCAGAAAGAGATTTAACAATGGTAAGTCTTACCATAAATCTCCTTTTCTGCAGCGGGGTACACTGGTATTCCACAGGGAATAACATCCGGAATGTCCTAAAGCAGTTCCTCATGGGAGGGGACGCACTGTATCGGGCACAAGAACCCGGCGTCCACAGGAAGCATCCTGGGAGGCGGAAGCCGGCGGGAGTCCAGCCTGCACATAAGCTTGTGCAATCACCATTCTAATCCATCTGGCCAAGGTCTGCTTATTCGCAGGCCAGCCACTTTTGTGAAAACCAAAAAGTACAAAAAGAGAATCTGATCTCCTGATAGAGGCAGTCCTTTCTACATATATATGGAGAGCCCGTACCACATCCAAAGACCACTCTTTGGAGGACAAACCAGGAGAGATAAAGGCCGGAACCACAATCTCTTGGTTAAGGTGGAAGGATGACACCACCTTAGGTAGATAACCAGGGCGAGTTCTAAGAACTGCCCGGTCACGGTGAAAAATCAGAAAGGGTGGACGACAGGACAAAGCGCCTAAGCCTGACACCCTCCTAGCAGAGGCAATAGCCAACAGAAAAATGACCTTAAGCGTAAGGCATTTAAGGTCCACAGACTCAAGAGGTTCAAATGGACACTCTTGAAGGGCATTAAGAACAGACAGATCCCATGGAGCCACAGGAGGGACATAGGGAGACTGAATCTATAGTACGCCCTGAGTGAATGTATGAACAGCAGGAATAGATAAAAATTTTCGTTGAAACCACACCGACAAGGCAGAAATGTGAACCTTGAGGGAGGCCAGGCGAAGTCCTAAATCCAGGCCTTGTTGCAAAAAAGCCAGAAGTCTGGAAGTACTAAACTTGTATGCATCGTAATTCTTAGCAGCACACCAGGTGAAGTAAGAATTCCAGACCCTATAATAGATCCGTGCAGAAGCCGGTTTGCGGGCCTTCAACATAGTTTGAATAACCGCCTCAAAAAATCCTTTGGCCCTCAGAGGTGAAGCTTCAAGAGCCATGCCGTCAAAGCCAGTCTTGCCAGGTCCTGGTAAACACGAGGAGGTCTGGGCGTTGAGGAAGTAGAAGAGGACGCTCGATTGAGAGACCCTGTAGGTCTGAGAACCAATGCCGTCTGGGCCACGCTGGAGCGACTAGAAGCAGTATTCTCCTTCTTGCTTGAACTTCCATAGTACCCTGGGCAGGAGTGACACTGGAGAGAACACGTAGGGCAGCCGAAAGTTCCATGGAATTGTCAGTGCGTCCACGAACACTGTTTGAGGATCCCTTGTCCTTGCTCCGAAGACTGGAACCTTGTGATTGTGTCGAGACGCCATCAGGTCTACATCTGGTAGACCCCACTTGTCCACAATGAGTTGGAAGACCTCCGGATGAAGACTACACTCCCTGGCGTGTATGTCCTGACGACTGAGGAAGTCCGCTTCCCAGTTGAGGACCCCCAGAATGAACACTGCCAATATTGCTGGCAGATGGCGTTCCGCCCATCGAAGAATTTTTGACACTTCCATCATTGCCCTGCGGCTTCGAGTGCCGCTTTGATAATTTATGTAAGCCACCGTGGTGGCGTTGTCTGATTGTACTTAAACAGACCTGTTCTGTACAAAAGGCAGGACCAGTGTCAACGCATTGAACACTGCCCGCAATTCCAGAATGTTTATCGGGAGGAGAGATTCCTCCATGATCCACCGACCCTGGAGAGAGTGTTGCTCCAACACCGCGCTCCAACCCCGCAGACTGGCATTCGTTGTTAGGAGGACCCAGTTGGAGATCCAGAAGGGACGACCCATGCTCAATTGTTGGTCCTGTAGCCACCAACTCAGTGACAGACGAACCTACGAAGTAACGGAGATCATTTGAGACCTGAACCGGTGAGGTAGGCCGTCCCACTTGGAAAGGATTAACCTCTGCAGAGGGCAGGAATGAAATTAAGCGTACTCTACCATGTCGAAAGCCGACACCATGAGGCCTAGTACAGGTTGAGTATCCCATATCCAAATATTCCGAAATACAAAATATTCCGAAATACGGATTTTTTTGAGTGAGACAGATAGTGAAACCTTTGTTTTCTGATGGCTCAATGTACACAAACTTTGTTTAATACACAAAGTTATTAAAAATATTGTATTAAATGACCTTCAGGCTGTGTGTATAAGGGCCCTCATTCCGAGTTGATCGCTCGCAAGGCGATTTTAGCAGAGTTACACACGCTAAGCCGCCGCCTACTGGGAGTGAATCTTAGCTTCTTAAAATTGCGACCGATGTATTCGCAATATTGCGATTACTAACTACTTAGCAGTTTCAGAGTAGCTTCAGACTTACTCTGCCTGTGCGATCAGTTCAGTGCTTGTCGTTCCTGTTTTGACGTCACAAACACACCCAGCGTTCGCCCAGACACTCCCCCGTTTCCCCGGCCACTCCTGCGTTTTTTCCGGAAACGGTAGCGTTTTTTCCCGCACGCCCATAAAACGGCCTGTTTCCGCCCAGTAACACCCATTTCCTGTCAATCACATTACGATCGCCGGAGCGATGAAAAAGCCGTGAGTAAAAATACTATCTCCATTGTAAAATTACTTGGCGCAGTCGCAGTGCGAATATTGCGCATGCGTACTAAGCGGAATTTCACTGCGATGCGATGAAAAATACCGAGCGATCAACTCGGAATGAGGGCCAAGGTGTATATGAAACATAAATGCATTCTGTGCTTAGACTTAGGTCCCATCGCCATGATATCTCATTATGGTATGCAATTATTCCAGAATACGGAATAATCCGATATACAAAATACTCCTAGTCCAAAGCATTTTGGATAAGGGATAATCAACCTGTACTTGCATTGCCGAGTGTATCGAAACTCTTTGGCGAGAGAGGAAACATCTGATTCTGTCCTGAAGTTTCAGTACCTTCTATGGAAACAAGAACAAAACGTTGGTTGTGCGTGTCCAGTAATGTCCCCAGGTGCACCATGCTCTGAGCAGGGACCAGTGAGGATTTCTTCCAGTTGATGAGCCACCTATGGGCTTGTAGGAATTGGACCGTCAGTTCCAGGTGAAGGAGGAGAACCTCTGCAGAGTTCGCCAGGATCAACAAGTCGTCCAGATACGGCAGGATCCTAATACCCTGATGGCGGAGAAGGGCCGTCATGACCGCCATGACCTTGGTAAAGATCAGGAGGAGCCGTGGTCAGTCTGAAGGGCAAGGCTTGAAACAGATAATGAAGGTTGATAATAGCAAACCGAAGATATTGCTGATGCGACATGGCAATAGGTATGTATAGGTAAGCATCCTGTATGTCCAGGGTTACCATATAGTCCTTGGGTTACAAAGCCTGTACAATAGAGCGCAGAGTTTCCATACGTAATTTGGACACCCTCACAAATTTGTTCATAGATTTGAGGTTGAGTATAGGCCGGGAGTATCCATTCGGCTTCGGAACTAGAAACAGCATCGAATAGTATCCCCTGCCTCTCTGAGACAGAGGCATCAGCACTATCACTCCCAGGAGGGATTAGACAACCAAATGTAGAGTTTGTGCTTTTAACGAATTCGAAGGAAAAACTGTTGAGCCTCCCCAGGGGGAGGCCCGTCCCGTCATGCAGCAGGCTTTTCCGGTTTGGAAGCAGGCTGACGGGTAAGTTTGGCTTTAGAGGATTTGGAAGTGCGAGCCTGTCTCGGGTAAGCGTATGCCTGACCCTTTGTTTTTCTTGGAGGTCGAAAGGAACGAAAAGTAGTACTCTTAGCCTTCGGAACTGAAGGATTAGTGAGAAATGCAGTCTTGGCCGACGCCAAGTCGGTCACAATCTTGTTCAGATCATCTCCAAACAGTATATCTCCATTAAAAGGGAGCACCTCCAAGGTCTTCTTAGAGTCCAGGTCCATCGACCAGGACTGTAACCACAGAATCCGGCGAGCCAGGATAGACGTAGTAGATGCCTTGGCCGCCATAATGCCTGCATGAGAGGCCGCCTCCTGAATATAGTGGGAGGCTGTGGTAATATATGACAGATATTGTCCGGCAGTGTCAGAAAAATTCAGAGGTAGCTCTTCCTCAATTGCTTGAACCCATGCTTCAATGCCTTTTGCAGCTCAAGAGGCTGCCATAGTGGGTCTATGTACAGCACCTGTAAGAGTGTAAATAGACTTCAAGCAACCCTCCACATGCTTATCCATCGGTTTCTTCAAAGAGGTGACGGTGGTGACAGGCAGAGTAGATGAGACCACAAGACGGGCTACATGTGAGTCCACTGTTGGCGGGGTTTCCCACTTGTTACTCAACTCCGCAGAGATAGGATAACGAGCTAGCATCTTTTTAGACAGGAAAATGTATTTCCTGGAGAAGACCAGGATTCCTGACGTATGTCAATTAAATGGTCAGAATGTGGCAAGACTAATTTAGTAACCTTCGGACGTTTGAACTTATCAGGTCTCTTAGACGTATCAGGAGGGTCAATCTCATCATCAATCTGAAGAATCAGCTTGATAGCCTCCACTAAGTCAGAAACATCAACCTTTGTTGTAGAATCTTCAGCAGAAGCAGCGGTATCAGCATCTGATGGATCAGTATATTCCCCATCCAAATCGGAAGAATCATCCGAAATATTAGTGGATTGTGAGGAAGAAATGGCCTGCTTAGATGACCCTTTGGTCCCAGTAGGGCGAGAGTTAGGTTTTTGTTTAACCAAGGACTGATTTAAGTGCTGTAACTGGGTTGACAGGGTATCCACCCATGGTGTATTAACTACAGGGACAATATGTTGCTGTAATGGCTCAGGAGGTCGCACAGGATGTCTCCACAGGGGGAGCAAGTCATGTTACAAGCATAGTCAGCATATTTGAAAATGCAGTCCAAGGTGGGGCTTGAGTAGCCACAGGTGCTGCGGGCTGACTAGGGGGTGCAGAACACCCAGTACCTGAACCCTCAGTAGAAATCTTTTCTTTAGGTAAATCCGTGGCGCCAGCACTGCATGATGCAGGAGCGTCTGCGGATTTCCCACCCTGTGTAGCAGACATTATTGGGAATGTAGCCTTAGGGGTATATTCAATAACTGTCGGAAGCTGCCTTTTTGTCAGAAAAACGTCAGCTTCCGACAGTTTTAGGTCGGAAGGGGTTTCGACCTATTCATTACGGCCCCGTTTTTCCGACAAGTCGGGAAAACCGACTTGTCGGAATGCACGCTGATCGGCGGCTTCAGCCGCCGGCCAGCGTGCACTGTCGGAAGCAGGGCCAAACCCGACAGGTTTTAGCCCCGTTTCCGACAAACTCAATTCGACTTGAAAACAAGTCGTTTTGAGGTGAGGCGATGGGGAGCGGTGCGGCGGGCTACGGGGATGAGAGGTACCTTGACGGCCGTCCCCGGCCAGGCACCTCTCTCCCTGCAGTGCCTCCCCCCGCCGCCACAGACATCACCCTCCGCTGGCCGCCGCTGGAAGCTCCCACCGCACGCAGCCGCCCAGCTCCCCCCGCAGCCATCCAGTTCCCCCCGCTTCCCGCAGCAGCCCAGCTCCCCTCGCCGCCCGCAGCAGTCTGCTCCTCCCGGCGGCCGCCACACTGTTCTCTCTCCCCCGCTCTCTGCTCCCCCACTGCTGCTGTCAGCGCGCTCGGCATCCGCTGACAGCAACGGCAGGACAGGACACAGGGAACGGCCAAATCCGACAGTTGGATTTGGCCGTACATTGAATAGGGGTTTTTGGGTCCCTTCCGACAACTGCATGTCGGATTGGCCCCGACTCTTATTGAATATACCCCTAAGGGCGTATCAGTACAATATAGCCAGACAAACACAATACCTGACAAAAAACCCCTAAGATATGTGACCGCAACTGCAGAGCACAAACAGAGGATTTAAGTGGTCTCCGGTGACTGAAACACACAGTGAAAAATACAAAACAGTATATCCTGTGGAACACTATATGGTATATGAGACCCCGACGCACTTAGACCCCCAAGGCACAGAATATAGTGATAGCAATATGTGTGATACACAGAATAGAATCCACACAGCAGCTATACGCAAACACAATCACAGGTACAATGCAGAAATTATTACATATAAAAAATAAAACTGCACTGGACTAGCAATACTACATAAAGAAATGTATGTATACAGATATAACAATGCACAGTAACCACTGGATGTATATCACAGAATACTTGTACTAAATATTCATATAGAAGTGCACTTGTTCTTAACTAACGCTGTCTAAACGACATGTAGAATACTTAAGTGTCCTTTAAATGCACAGCGCTGATGAAACAGGGGGCTTTAGAGGAGACAGTGCCCAGCAGTCCCAGGATCAGCGCAGCTCTGTGAAATGGCGCCCAAACGCTGACAGGGAGTGAGGGAGAGAGAGAGACACAGTTCCAGGGCGGGAACACCTGCTGTAGATGGCGCATGGAGCTGGGGGAGGGGCTACAGGTCTGTGCCTTATCCCCTCTGCTGGACTTCACCACCGGGTACTATGGAGCCTATGATAAACGGATTTTAGTAAATCCGACCTGTGCTCCGTTCCCTGGTGGATATAGTGGGGTCCCTGCACGGCCACAGTGTCCACGCCAGCGGCGCGGTCCGTCTCCTGGGACCGCATAGCGATTTCAACGGGTCCCACCTGGGAGACCCTCTTACCTCCTCCCTGGAGTGCGGCCACGCGATCCAGGAGAGCATCAACGGTGATGTGTGCCTGATGACCGGAGCGCCGCCACTGCAAGCACCCGGCAATCATGGCGCGGGAGTATGCAGCGCTGCTGGGGGAGGTGATGGGCCCTTGAAGTCTTCTTTCTTCTTAAAAAGCTCTTATTAGGGCTGCCTAGCGCAGCACCCCCTGTTAGTGACCTGCACAAACTTACAAATTGAGCTCCAGTGCCTGGAGGCGGGGCTATATGGGTTTGTAGCTATGTCGTAGTATCAAGTGTATAAAGCTTCATGAGTCGGTGAGTGTCATAATGAAATTTTTCTAGGTGATTTGACATGGAATGACCCCCTCCTCCCACCTCTATCCTTTCCCTCTAGTCTCCTACTTCTCCTAATTTCTCCCCACCTGTTTCCAGTCATGTTATCCCACTTTCAGTCACCTCTGTCCCATCATGGGTCTACTGCCCCACCACTCAGCCCAGCTTTCTCCATCCTTTCCGTTACTTCACCTCACCTCCATTGCATCACGTTGTACTCCTTCCCTGCCCTCCTTCTGCAGTTTCCCCTATTATCTTAGGAGCCCACACCAACACTACACCCTTTTTATCCCCGACAACCAAAATAATCTCACCTCAACGCTAGAGTGACCCTGATAATCTCATTCGCATCTCTCCCACAAACTCACACTCCCTATCCTGTGCCCTCTGGAATGCCAGATTTGTTTGTAACAAACTGGTCCCCATCCATGACCTTTTCAACTCCAACTCCTGCATCTCCTAGACATTATTGAAATCTGGATTATCCCCTCTGACATCACTTCTCCTGCTGCTGGCCTCACATTCTCACACACTCTCTGGGGGTCACCAAGGCGGTGGTCCTTTTACCCTCTAGCTACTCTTAACTCATACCCCCAGAACCGTCCCATACATTCTGTACATTTGAGGTCCATGCTATATGCCTCTTCTAACCTCTTCTGTCATATACTGCTCCCTGGCATTCCCTACAATTTTCTTGACAACTTTGCTTCCTAGTTTTCCTCTCTTCTTATATTCCCTCCATTATCTTAGGTGATTTCAACATCCCAGTCGATATCCCCACAAAATCCCCTGCCTCTATACTCCTTAACCTCACATCTTCGTTTGGTCTCTCCCAGTGGACCTCCTCACCCTCCCATGTGAATGGGAGCTTACTTAATCTTGGCTTCACTTGCTGTTGTGATATTTCTGATTTCTCCAACTCCTCATTTCTCCTCTCGGACCACCACCTGCTCTCTTTTAACTTATCTCTCTCTCTTCTCCATATCTACCGCCTAAGGCTTCTACCACTAACCGTAACACTGAGGTTACGGACACCCCTTCTCTATCCGAGTTTAACTCCCTTCTCTCTCATACTCTCTCTCATGCCCTGAATAATCCAAATCTCAACCCTGGCACATCAAATATATCTGCAAAAATGATCAGGTACTCCTGAGAAACAGTGGAGAAAATCACACTCTAAGGCAGACTTCTTCCATTTTACATGTATGCTATCATCCTTCAGTGCTGCCCTTTCCCTTGTTAAACAGTCATACTTCAAAAACGTCATCTCCTGCCAGTCTTTCAACCCCCAGAGCCTCTTTACTACTGTCAACTCTCTCCTCTTTTCAACCCCATCTCCCCTTCTCTCTCTCTCTGCTAATTACTTCATATCCCAAATTTACTCCATACGTCAGTGCATCACATCCCACTAGACCATCAGCAATCAGCCATTTCCTTTCTCTTACCACCCCGCACCATTCCTCTTACCAACTCTGACATCTTCCTCCCATGTATCTGGTGAAGAAGTCATGGATCTTATCAATTCCTCTCCCCTCTACTTGACCCTGCCCCCTCCCACGGTAACTCTCTCCTACCTGTTCTAATCTTGCCCACCTCCTCAATCTCTCCCTCTCATTAGGTACTGTCCCCTCTGCCTTCAAGCATACACTAGTCTCCCCTATTCTTAAAAAACCCTACCCTTGAACCACACCCCCTCTCCAACTGCCGACCCATCTCTCTCCTCCCTTTTGCCTACAAACTTCTTGAGTGTATTCTCTGCATCCTCCTTACTGCCTTTGTTTCCTCCAACTCACTGAGTGATTGTCAGGAACTGGTGCAGAATCCGGAATTTGGGATCAGGTACCAAGTGGTTTACGTTACCCAGAACAGAGGCGCGGAGTCTAACATGCCGGGAGGTTTTCACCAGGGACCCCGCAAGGGGATATGGGCTTCGCGGCTCCCGACGTGCAGGTCGCGGCCCCCTGTCTGGGTCACTTGATACCTGAACTGGACTAGAGTTATGGTAGAGGTGTTGTATATGACAAACCGCAGGGATACGAAAGAACAAACAGGAACTGGAGAAGGTGGCAGGGTGCACATGGCCAGATGGTACACTGGGGCCGTGGAGATGGAACAGCAGCAGGAACTCTAGGAGAGACACAGGAGGTAGCGGCACACAGACGGACTGGGGTGCAGACACTTGGAGACAGGGTAACGGCAGTCGGCAGACTAAGGTCGCCAGCAAGATGGTGAAGCTGGAATTTAATGCAGGAACAAGGCAAAACCCACTGGACAGATGAACTGAGACCAGAGAGGAACCAGAGAGCAGAACACTGCATGGAGTAGCTATAACTGGCAAAGCCTCTTGGGATTGAGAGGCTTAAAAGAACAGGCTGGACAAATCAGCTGTGAGCACCAGACAGGCCCCCAGTAATTGATATAACATGCAGCTGCAGTGCAGTCTGAGCAGGCTGACAAGCTGAATAGTAGTTTTCAGGTAACCAGCTGTAATTACAGAATTCAGACACCTGTGAAGCCAGTTGCTGAGTGCAGGAGCTGAGGCACTGGGAGACAACTATGCAGGAGCTAGCTGTGACCTGTAGTTCCACAAACTGAAGCAAAGGTAAATCATAACAATAACTAACAAAACATGAGTGCACAGGATTGTAACAGTACCCCCCCCCCCCCCCTTGAAGAGGGGTTAAGAACCCCTAGAACCAGGCTTATCCGGAAATTCATAGAAGAAAGACCTCTTAAGTCTGGGTGCATGAAGAAACCTCTCTGGTACCCAGGTTCTCTCTTCCGGACCATAACCCTTTCAATGCACGAGGAAATGAACTTGACCCCTCCTGAACTTGGAATCCAGAATCTTTTCCACAACAAACTCCTTGTGACCTTGGACTAACACAGCGGCAAGCTTTCTGGAAGGAGATCTTCTAAATCTCTGGGACACAAATGCTGGTTTCAACAAGGAACAGTGGAAAGTGTTATTGATCTTAAGTGATTTTGGTAAAAGGAGTTGAAAGGCTACTGGATTAATCTGTCTAATAATCCGGACTGGACCAATGAACCTAGGCCCAAATTTTTGAGAGGGCTGGCGTAACTTGATATTTCGAGTGGACAGCCACACCATGTCACCCACTTTAAAAGTACAAGGACTTCGTCGTCTGTCAGCAAATTGTTTGGAACGAACAGAGACTTGGTTGAGTGCCAGACATACTCTCCTCCAAATTTTCCTCAGACGAGCTACAGGATAATGGGAAGAAGTCTGTTGCTGCAGGATGTCAAAAGCGTTAGACCTAGGATTTGAAACCCGAGAGACAAAAGAAGGGTGACATGGATGAAGAAGAGTGACTGGAATTATATGCAAATTCAGCAAATGCCAGATGGTCCACCCAATCGTTATGGTACTTGGAAACATAACAACGGAGATACTGTTCAAGAGACTGGTTCACTCGCTCAGTCTGTCCATTGGATTGTGGATGATAACCAGAGGACAGACTAAGATTAATATCCAAAGCTGAACAGAAAGCTCGCCAGAATCGAGCAATAAACTGAGTTCCTCTGTCGGAGATTATGTCCTGTGGTAATCCATGTCATTTAAAGATATGTTGGATAAACAAGGTTGCCAATTCTCTGGCACTGGGGAGCTTGCGAAGAGGAACAAAGTGAGCCATCTTACTGAACCGGTCTACCACAACCCAAATGGTATTGTACCCTGATGACTTAGGAAGATTAACCACAAAGTCCATAGAAATATGGGACCAAGGTCTTGAGGGAACCGTAAGAGGCAGAAGATGTCCCATGGGAGCTTTACGAGGAGTTTTATGTTGAGCACAGATCTCACAAGCAAGAATGAACTCTCTAACATCGATACATAGAAGGCCACCAAACTGAGCGAGACAATAAATCCAGAGTCTCAGAAATCCCTGGATGCCCAGAGACTCTTTTTACATGAAATTCAGATAAAACTGCTTTCCTGTACTCTTTAGGAACAAAGAGGAGTCCTGAGGGAGTCCCCATGGGTGCAAGAGACTGTTTGGCTTGAATCTGGGAGACTAAATCTTGAGCAAGACCAGCATGGATATTGGAAACAGGAATAATTGGCTCAGAAGAGCAGGATGAATTTTGAATTGGAAGGAAGCTTCGTGACAAGGCATCTGCTTTAAGATTCTTTGATCCTGGCCAATAGGAGATCACATATTTGAATCTAGTGAAGAATAATGCACATCGTGCCTGTCTTGGATTCAGTCTCTTGGCTGATTCAATATAGGATAGGTTTTTATGGTCAGTGAGGATTGTAATCACGTGTCTCGCCCCTTCCAACCAATGCCTCCATTCTTCTAGAGCCCACTTGATAGCAAGCAGTTCACGATTTCCAACATCATAGTTTGCTTCGGCAGGAGAGAACTTTCTGGACAGAAGAGAGCACGGGTGAAGTTTAGAATCCACAGGATCTTTCTGCGATAGGACTGCTCCCACTCCCACTTCAGAAGCATCCACTTCCATAACAAAAGGCAGGTCAGGATTTGGATGACTAAGAACAGGTGCGGATATAAAGGCTTTTTTTAACTTGAGAAAAGCTTGTAGAGCTGAAGGTGACCAATGTGACGGATCCTCACCTTTCTTGGTCAAAGCAACAATAGGTGCAACAATGTCTGAAAATGAACGAATAAATCTCCTGTAATAATTAGCGAATCCAAGAAAGCGTTGTATAGCTTTAAGGTTAGTAGGTTGTGCCCAATCTTGAATTGCTTGAAACTTACTGGAATCCATGGAGAACCCCTTGGGAGAGATGATGTAGCCTAAGAAAGAGACTTCCTTCACTTCGAATTCACATTTTTCTAACTTGGCGTATAGATGGTGCTCTCAGAGCTTTTGCAATACCATCTGGACATGGACTCGATGCTGCTCAAGTGACCGTGAATATATTAGGATGTTATCCAAGTAGACCACAACAAATTTTCCCAGGAATTCTCGGAGCACATCATTGGTAAAATCTTGGAAGACGGCAGGAGCATTTGACAAGCCAAATGGCATAACAAGGTATTCATAATGTCCAGAATGAGTGTTGAAGGCCGTCTTCCACTCGTCACCGGCCTTAATTCGTATGAGGTTATATGCCCCCCGAAGATCAATTTTAGAGAAGATTTCCGCCATCCGGAGTTGATTAAACAACACGGAAATTAAAGGCAAAGGATAAGAGTTCTTAACAGTGATTTTGTTGAGTCCTCTATAATCAATGCATGGACGTAAGGAGCCGTCCTTTTTTGCCACAAAGAAGAATTCTGCTCCTACTGGTGATTTTGAGGGACGAATAAACCCTTTGCTTAGGTTGTCCTGAATATAGTCCTCCATAGCTTTGGTTTCTGGCAAAGAAAGAGCATATAATCTACCCTTAGGTAATTTATCTTCGGATACCAGACTGATGGCACAGTCATAAGGTCGATGTGGGGGAAGAGTATCCGCCTCTTTCTTGGAGAAGACATATGCAAATGAATGATATGGAGTCGGTAGCCCCTCTGGTATAACTTGAGAGCATCGCACTGGCAAGGACATACATCTTCCCGTACATTCTGTTCCCTACTGTAAGAGTTCTCTTGTCTTCCAGCAGATGGATGGATCATGGGATTTCAACCATGGAAGCCCTAGGACTATGGAAGCCATGGGGCAATTGACAAGGAGGAAACTAATCTTCTCCGAATGCAGAAGACCAGTAGTTAAATGAACAGGAGGAGTTTGCTGAGACACTTACCCACTGAGGAGGGGGTTACCGTCAAGGCCACAAATAGTCACAGAAGGCGTATAGGAATGTTCCAGGACCGGGCGAAAGATATATCCATAAAGTTGGCAGCTGCACCACAATCAACGAAAGCCTTGACTGCAACTTGCTGAGTAGGTAGACTAATTTGAACTGGAAGCAAGACTGAATTTTTAGGAGAGATTCCAGCCAGACCCAGGAGTAACTCCCCTTTTACCCCTGGGTCTGGTCTTTTCCCAACTTCAGGGTGCAAACATTAGCAAAATGACCCTTTGCTCCACAATATAAGCATAGGCCCATCGAAAGGCCCCAATCTGCATGGGTTCACTGGAGTCTCCGGCTTCTTCCAAGGCTACTGCTGAGTGAGATGGTGATCCTTTTTTGTAATGACAAGTTCTTGTGGATAAGGAAGATTATATCAAAGAAATTGACCGTCAATTGAAGGAAGGTGGGACTTACAGTAAATTAAAGAGTGATCCTACCGTTAGAATTACAAAAGCTCTTACTGTTTTGACACAGGAAGCTCTATCTAAAAGTGTCATTACAAAAAAGGAATATGAATATATAAATATTCAATATCCGTCGGTACCTACCATATATACCCTTCCGAAAATCCACAAGGACCCCCTCCACCCTCCAGGTAGACCTATAATATCAGGCACTAACAGTATTACTTCTAACTTGTCATCCATAGTAGACCACTGTCTACAACCGTTGGTTAAAAAGACGAGATCCTATTTAAAGGATACGGGTGACATTTTAAAGATCCTGAGTGGGTTTGTTTGGAATGAAAAAGATATTTTAGTTAGTGCAGATGTCTCCACACTGTATACAATTATACAGGAGGATAAAGGTGTGGAGGCAGTTAAATATTTTTTGGATTTATCTGATTATTCGGATGATTTAAAAGATTTTTTGGTTGCCAGTATTAGATTTATTCTAAACAATAATTATTTTGTCTTTGGAGGCACATACTATATGCAGCGGGTCGGTATGGGCACTAGGTTCGCCCCCAGTTACGCCAATCTATTCATGGCTTATTGGGAGGACACCAAGGTGCTGTGTGAAGGCGGACTGGGGTCGAGCCTGGTGCTCTGGCGTCGATTTATCGACGACCTTTTGTTCATATGGAGAGGAAGTATGGATGATCTACAGAGCTTCTGTGAACAACTTAATCAAAATGATTGTAATATCAAGTTGACGATAGTCATGAGTCGTGAAGAAATCACTTTTCTCGACTTATGTATTTATATTAAGAATTCATTAGAGACGAAGTTGAATCGGAAACCAACAGACTCTAATTGTTTTATTGAGAAAAACAGTCAGCTCCATGTAAACTGGTTAAAAAGCATTCCCTATAGTCAATATATGAGGGTAAAACGTAATTGCACAGAGGAAGAAATATGCAAGAGTCAGATTTCAGAAATGACCAATCGATTTCTAGAAAAAGGGTATGAGAAAGAACTGTTGATGGAGGCTAACCAAAAAGTGGAGAGGTTAGAAAGGAAGAATCTTCTTGGAGAAAATATGATTAAAAATGGAAATATCAACAAAAAGAAAAGGGATATTACACAATGGTCTTTCATATCTGAATAGAACACCCAACATAAAGAAATCGAGAAAGTGTTCAAGAAACATTGGAACGTACTTAGAAAAGACCCCATTATAGGAGAGGCTATACCTGTTAAGCCTGGTTTTATCTATAGGAGATCTAAAAATTTAAAAGATAAACTTGTACACAGTTCAATAGAACCAGTAAAAAGAAATAGTATACGTACACAGGGCTTTCACCGCTGTGCGATGTGTAATATGTGCAGGACCACCAAAGGAGTGAGTAAAATCAAAGAATTTGAAGTAAAAGGAATAACATATAATATAACAGAATTCTTGACATGTAATTCAAAAAATTTGATATATGCTATTGAATGTAAATGTGGACTTGTATATATAGGCAAAACCACTAGATGTTTGAAAATAAGACTGTCTGAACATCTCTATAACATTAAGAAAGGAATAGAGACACACTCTCTTTCATCTCATTTTAAAAAAATTCATGGGTGTAGTCCAAGTGGAATAAAATCATTTTGGGCAATACAACAAATAAATTCAACTTGGTGCAATAGAGATATTGATGTGAGATTAGTAAAATCTGAAATGCGCTGGATTTATAAATTAGGGACTCTAATACCACATGGCTTGAACAGCGATTTCGAGCTTAAATGGTTTTTACAGTCCTAATGATGCTCTCTTCATTTTTCTTCTTTTCTCTTTTTCACATAAAGAAAAGGTGGATAGGATGGAATTTTATGTTTATTATGTATATGTTGCGAACATGTTATAATTTTATATATTTTTATTTTTTATGTATTTTACATTGATTCTGGGATGGCCAAAGCACTTTATAATATGTCCACCGAATGTAATGATCCAAACACCAAGTGGATGGAATATCGGGCACAGAGAAACGAATTACGAGCACAACAGCGCTATGGAACGCAAACAGGAAGTTCAATGCTCGATTTGGAACGCAAACGTCACATCCGGGTGACGCACTTCCTGTCTGGCGCCGAGAATACAACGGTGGAACACATACGTCACCGTGGAGTGACGTATTTCCGGGGTAATGCCGGAGCTCCACCTGAGAATCCAGGTGTATTGGATAAGAGCAATGTATAGGGGTATATAAAGGGACTACTTCTAGGTGAGAGTTATGCTTCTGATGAAGGTCGTATGACCAAAAACGCATTTGAGCAACCTAATTTTCACTATTGGACTGCTGTGACCCTGCACCAGGACTCTGAAAGATTTATCCTGACTATTTCCATCTGGGACTGACAGGCTTCTGGGACCGGTGAACAGTGGGGATTCCATTTTGGGTGAACACCGGATTGTGTGGTGATACATGCATTGTTTTTAATTGCTAAATGTGAGTGTAATTGTCTATTAAAGTCTGTTTATTTTATCCAGACTCTATTGCACTATGTACATCTGTTTAAAGTTTTAGTACTACGGAGTGGGACCTCAGAACTAAGAAGAAACAGCTATATAATAAGATTTTACTTACCGATAAATCTATTTCTCGGAGTCCGTAGTGGATGCTGGGGTTCCTGAAAGGACCATGGGGAATAGCGGCTCCGCAGGAGACAGGGCACAAAAAGTAAAGCTTTTTCCGATCAGGTGGTGTGCACTGGCTCCTCCCCCTATGACCCTCCTCCAGACTCCAGTTAGGTACTGTGCCCGGACGAGCGTACACAATAAGGGAGGATTTTGAATCCCGGGTAAGACTCATACCAGCCACACCAATCACACCGTACAACTTGTGATCTAAACCCAGTTAACAGTATGATAACAGCGGAGCCTCTGAAAGATGGCTTCCTTCAACAATAACCCGAATTAGTTAACAATAACTATGTACAATTTATGCAGATAATCCGCACTTGGGATGGGCGCCCAGCATCCACTACGGACTCCGAGAAATAGATTTATCGGTAAGTAAAATCTTATTTTCTCTATCGTCCTAGTGGATGCTGGGGTTCCTGAAAGGACCATGGGGATTATACCAAAGCTCCCAAACGGGCGGGAGAGTGCGGATGACTCTGCAGCACCGAATGAGAGAACTCCAGGTCCTCCTTAGCCAGAGTATCAAATTTGTAAAATTTTACAAACGTGTTCTCCCCTGACCACGTAGCTGCTCGGCAAAGTTGTAATGCCGAGACCCCTCGGGCAGCCGCCCAAGATGAGCCCACCTTCCTTGTGGAGTGGGCCTTTACAGATTTAGGCTGTGGCAGGCCTGCCACAGAATGTGCAAGTTGGATTGTGCTACAGATCCAACGAGCAATCGTCTGCTTAGACGCCGGAGCACCCATCTTGTTGGGTGCATACAATATAAACAACGAGTCAGATTTTCTGACTCCAGCTGTCCTTGCAATATATATTTTTAATGCTCTGACAACGTCCAGTAACTTGGAGTCCTCCAAGTCACTTGTAGCCGCAGGCACTACAATAGGCTGGTTCAGATGAAATGCTGACACCACCTTAGGGAGAAAATGCGGACGAGTCCGCAGTTCTGCCCTGTCCGAATGGAAAATCAGATATGGGCTTTTGTAAGATAAAGCTGCCAATTCTGACACTCTCCTGGCAGAAGCCAGGGCTAGAAGCATGGTCACTTTCCATGTGAGATATTTCAAATCCACCTTTTTTAGTGGTTCAAACCAATGAGATTTTAGGAAATCCAAAACCACATTGAGATCCCACGGTGCCACTGGAGGCACCACAGGAGGCTGTATATGCAGCACTCCCTTAACAAAGGTCTGGACTTCAGGGACTGAAGCCAATTCTTTTTGAAAGAAAATCGACAGGGCCGAAATTTGAACCTTAATAGATCCCAATTTGAGACCCATTGACAATCCTGATTGCAGGAAATGTAGGAATCGACCCAGTTGAAATTCCTCCGTCGGAGCACTCCGATCTTCGCACCACGCAACATATTTTCGCCAAATTCGGTGATAATGTTGCACGGTTACTTCCTTCCTTGCTTTAATCAAAGTAGGAATGACTTCTTCCGGCATGCCTTTTTCCTTTAGGATCCGGCGTTCAACCGCCATGCCGTCAAACGCAGCCGCGGTAAGTCTTGAAACAGACAGGGACCCTGCTGAAGCAAGTCCCTCCTTAGAGGTAGAGGCCACGGATCTTCCGTGATCATCTCTTGAAGTTCCGGGTACCAAGTCCTTCTTGGCCAATCCGGAACCACTAGTATCGTTCTTACGCCTCTTTGCCGTATAATTCTCAATACTTTTGGTATGAGAGGCAGAGGAGGAAACACATACACCGACTGGTACACCCAAGGCGTTACCAGCGCGTCCACAGCTATTGCCTGCGGATCTCTTGACCTGGCGCAATACCTGTCCAGTTTTTTGTTGAGGCGAGACGCCATCATGTCCACCATTGGTCTTTCCCAACGGGTTACCAGCATGTGGAAGACTTCTGGATGAAGTCCCCACTCTCCCGGGTGAAGATCGTGTCTGCTGAGGAAGTCTGCTTCCCAGTTGTCCACTCCCGGGATGAACACTGCTGACAGTGCTATCACATGATTCTCTGCCCAGCGAAGAATCCTTGCAGCTTCTGCCATTGCACTCCTGCTTCTTGTGCCGCCCTGTCTGTTCACATGGGCGACTGCCGTGATGTTGTCCGACTGGATCAACACCGGTTTTCCCTGAAGCAGAGGTTCTGCCTGGCTTAGAGCATTGTATATTGCTCTTAGTTCCAGAATGTTTATGTGAAGAGACGTTTCCAGGCTCGTCCATACTCCCTGGAAGTTTCTTCCTTGTGTGACTGCTCCCCAGCCTCTCAGGCTGGCGTCCGTGGTCACCAGGATCCAATCCTGTATGCCGAATCTGCGGCCCTCCAATAGATGAGCACTCTGCAACCACCACAGAAGAGACACCCTTGTCCTTGGAGACAGGGTTATCCGCAGGTGCATCTGAAGATGCGACCCTGACCATTTGTTCAACAGATCCCTTTGGAAAATTCTTGCGTGGAATCTGCCGAATGGAATTGCTTCGTAAGAAGCCACCATTTTTCCCAGGACTCTTGTGCATTGATGTACAGACACCTTTCCTGGTTTTAGGAGGTTCCTGACAAGCTCGGATAACTCCTTGGCTTTTTCCTCCGGGAGAAAAACCTTTTTCTGAACCGTGTCCAGAATCATCCCTAGGAACAGCAGACGAGTTGTCGGCATTAACTGGGATTTTGGAATATTCAGAATCCACCCGTGCTGTTTTAGCACTTCCTGAGACAGTGCTAATCCCATCTCTAGCTGTTCTCTGGACCTCGCCCTTATTAGGAGATCGTCCAAGTATGGGATAATTAATACGCCTTTTCTTCGAAGAAGAATCATCATCTCGGCCATTACCTTTGTAAAGATCCGAGGTGCCGTGGACAATCCGAACGGCAGCGTCTGAAACTGATAGTGACAGTTTTGTACAACGAACCTGAGGTACCCCTGGTGTGAGGGGTAAATTGGAACGTGGAGATACGCATCCTTGATGTCCAAGGATACCATAAAGTCCCCCTCTTCCAGGTTCGCTATCACTGCTCTGAGTGACTCCATTTTGAACTTGAACTTCTTTATGTACAGGTTCAAGGACTTCAGATTTAGAATAGGCCTTACCGAGCCATCCGGCTTCGGTACCACAAAAAGAGTGGAATAATACCCCTTCCCTTGTTGCAGAAGAGGTACCTTGACTATCACCTGCTGAGAGTACAGCTTGTGAATGGCTTCCAACACCGTCTCCCTTTCGGAGGGGGACGTTGGTAAAGCAGACTTCAGGAAACGGCGAGGTGGATCTGTCTCTAATTCCAACCTGTATCCCTGAGATATTATCTGCAGGATCCAGGGATCTACTTGCGAGTGAGCCCACTGCGCGCTGTAATTTTTGAGACGACCCCCCACGGTCCCCGAGTCCGCTTGAGAAGCCCCAGCGTCATGCTGAGGCTTTTGTAGAAGCCGGGGAGGGCTTCTGATCCTGGGAAGGAGCTGCGTGTTGCTGTCTCTTCCCTCGACCTTTGCCTCGTGGCAGATATGAATAGCCCTTTGCTCTCTTATTTTTAAAGGAACGAAAGGGCTGCGGTTGAAAAGTCGGTGCCTTTTTCTGTTGGGGAGTGACTTGAGGTAGAAAGGTGGATTTCCCGGCTGTAGCCGTGGCCACCAAATCTGATAGACCGACTCCAAATAACTCCTCCCCTTTATACGGCAAAACTTCCATATGCCGTTTTGAATCCGCATCGCCTGTCCACTGTCGCGTCCATAAAGCTCTTCTGGCCGAAATGGACATAGCACTTACCCGTGATGCCAGTGTGCATATATCCCTCTGTGCATCACGCATATAAAGAAATGCATCCTTTATTTGTTCTAACGACAGTAAAATATTGTCCCTGTCCAGGGTATCAATATTTTCAATCAGGGATTCTGACCAAACTACCCCCGCACTGCCCATCCAGGCAGTCGCTACAGCTGGTCGTAGTATAACACCTGCATGTGTGTATATACTTTTTTGGATATTTTCCATCCTCCTATCTGATGGATCTTTAAGTGCGGCCGTCTCAGGAGAGGGTAACGCCACTTGTTTAGATAAGCGTGTTAGCGCCTTGTCCACCCTAGGAGGTGTTTCCCAGCGCTCCCTACCCTCTGGCGGGAAAGGGTATAATGCCAATAATTTCTTTGAAATTATCAGCTTTTTATCAGGGGCAACCCACGCTTCATTACACACGTCATTTAGTTCTTCTGATTCAGGAAAAACTATAGGTAGTTTTTTCATACCCCACATAATACCCTGTTTAGTGGTACCTGTAGTATCAGCTAAATGTAACGCCTCCTTCATTGCCAAAATCATATAACGTGTGGCCCTACTGGAAAATACGGTTGATTCGTCACCGTCACCACTGGAGTCATCGCCTGTGTCTGGGTCTGTGTCGACCGACTGAGGCAAAGGGCGTTTCACAGCCCCTGACGGTGTTTGAGTCGCCTGGACAGGCACTAATTGATTGTCCGGCCGTCTCATGTCGTCAAACGACTGCTTTAGCGTGTTGACACTATCCCGTAGTTCCATAAATAAAGGCATCCATTCTGGTGTCGACTCCCTAGGGGGTGACATCCTCATATTTGGCAATTGCTCCGCCTCCACACCAATATCGTCCTCATACATGTCGACACACACGTACCGACACACAGCAGACACACAGGGAATGCTCCTAACGAAGACAGGACCCACTAGCCCTTTGGGGAGACAGAGGGAGAGTTTGCCAGCACACACCAAAAGCGCTATATATATATCAGGGATAGCCTTATAATAAGTGCTCCCTTATAGCTGCTTTGTTATATCAAAATATCGCCATAAATGTGCCCCCCCCTCTCTGTTTTACCCTGTTTCTGTAGTGCAGTGCAGGGGAGAGACTTGGGAGCCGTCCTGACCAGCGGAGCTGTGAGAGGAAATGGCGCCGTGTGCTGAGGAGATAGGCCCCGCCCCTTTTCCGGCGGGCTCGTCTCCCGCTATTTAGAAAAATTAGGCAGGGGTTAAATATCTCCATATAGCCTCTAGGGCTATATGTGAGGTATTTTTAGCCTTTATAGGTACTCATTTGCCTCCCAGGGCGCCCCCCTCCCAGCGCCCTGCACCCTCAGTGACTGCCGTGTGAAGTGTGCTGAGAGGAAAATGGCGCACAGCTGCAGTGCTGTGCGCTACCTTTAGAAGACTGCAGGAGTCTTCAGCCGCCGATTCTGGACCTCTTCTGATTTCAGCATCTGCAAGGGGGCCGGCGGCGTGGCTCCGGTGACCATCCAGGCTGTACCTGTGATCGTCCCTCTGGAGCTTGATGTCCAGTAGCCAAGAAACCAATCCATCCTGCACGCAGGTGAGTTGACTCCTTCTCCCCTCAGTCCCTCGCTGCAGTGATCCTGTTGCCAGCAGGAATCACTGTAAAATAAAAAACCTAGCTAAACTTTCTCTAAGCAGCTCTTTAGGAGAGCCACCTAGATTGCACCCTTCTCGGCCGGGCACAAAAATCTAACTGGAGTCTGGAGGAGGGTCATAGGGGGAGGAGCCAGTGCACACCACCTGATCGGAAAAAGCTTTACTTTTTGTGCCCTGTCTCCTGCGGAGCCGCTATTCCCCATGGTCCTTTCAGGAACCCCAGCATCCACTAGGACGATAGAGAAATGTGGATATGCGAAATATATTCCTTTTCCATGCGAGTGGAACTAATAAAGGGGATTGATAAGGCTGAATATCATCTGGTGTTGTACTATTGTTCCCCTTTTTTCATTTTATAGATTTACGAATCTCCATCTCAAAAGGATGTATTTGTATTAAGTATCACATTTTTAGAATCTTTGGGACTTTATAATTGTCTAAGAGGTGTAAAAATCTATGGTAGCGCCATATGTCCTTTCTACTTGGTGTGAAAAAAACTGCATGAGCTTGTCCAGGGTTTCAGGAATAGGATACTGGACAAGGTAGTCTTTAATTTGCTCAGTGAGGCCTAAGCGAAACTGACTTCGGAGGGCTGGGTCATTCCAACCACTATCACCTGCCCATCTGCGAAACTCAGTGCAGTATACCTCGGCCGTGTTTTTCCCTTGTCTCAGGGCTCGTAAGTGAGCCTCTGCAGAAGCTGCTCGGTCTGGGTCATCATAAAGAATTCCTAGTGCGCTAAAAAAGGCATCCACTGTGTGCAAGGCGGGATTCTCCATTTTTAATCCGAACGCCCAGGACAGGGGTTCCCCCTGCAGGAGGGAGATGATGATACCTACTCGCTGAGCCTCAGAACCAGACGATAATGGCCGGAGTCTGAAATATAGCTTGCAGCTATCATGGAAATTCTGGAACTGTTTACGGTCACCTGTGAACCGATCAGAAAGATGCAGCTTTGGTTCAGGCCCAGGAGCCCTTGTTACTACCAATGACCTGCTAGTTTCTTCCTGGGTGGAAACTCTGAGCTTTAGATCTTGCAGTTGCTGTGTCAAATTTTGTATTTGACCAGTCAAGATTTGAGCCGGATTTTGCGGTGACGAGTCCATGCCCAGGAAGTGGTGGGCCAGTTATAATGTCAGGAACTGGTGCAGAATCCGGAATTTGGGATCAGGTACCAAGTGGTTGACGTTACCCAGAACAGAGGCACGGAGTCTAACTCGCCGGGAGGTTTTCACCAGGGAACCCCGCAAGGGGATATGGGCTTCGCGGCTCCCGATGTGCAGGTCGCGGCCCCCTGTCTATGTCACTTGATACCTTAACTGGACTAGAGTTATGGTAGAGGTGTTGTATATGACAAACCGCAGGAACAAACAGCAACTGGAGAAGGTGGCAGGGTGCACATGGCCAGATGGTACACTGGGGCCGTGGAGATGGAACAGCAGCAGGAACTCTAGGAGAGACACAGGAGGTAGCAGCACACGGACGGACTGGGGTGCAGACACTTGGAGACAGGGTAACGGCAGTCGGCAGACTAAGGTCGTCAGCAAGATGGTGAAGCTGGAATTTAATGCAGGAACAAGGCAAAACCCACTGGACAGATGAACTGAGACCAGAGAGGAACCAGAGAGCAGGACACCGCATGGAGTAGCTATAACTGGCAAAGCCTCTTGGGATTGAGAGGCTTAAAAGAACAGGCTGGACAAATCAGCTGTGAGCACCAGACAGGCCCCCAGTAATTGATATAACATGCAGCTGCAGTGCAGTCTGAGCAGGCTGACAAGCTGAATAGTAGTTTTCAGGTAACCAGCTGTAATTACAGAATCCAGACACCTGTGAAGTCAGTTGCTGAGTGCAGGAGCTGAGGCACTGGGAGACAACTATGCAGGAGCTAGCTGTGACCTGTAGTTCCACAAACTGAAGCAAAGGTAAATCATAATAATAATTAACAAAACATGAGTGCTCAGGAATGTAACAGTGATATTGCCCTCTCCTGGCTATCCTCCTACCTCTCTGACCATTCCTTTTCTGTCTCCTCTCATAACTCCACTACTGTAGGTTCTGTTCTTGGTCCTCTTTTTTTCTCTCTATATATCCTCTTTAGGTGAGCTCCTTAGCGCTTTTGACTTACAATATCATCTCTATGCTGATACTAAAATCTATCTTTTCTTCCATCACCTCTTCCCCGCTCTCCTCAGTCATATCTCTTTTCTTTATCTTCTTGGATTTTCCAGTGCTTTCTTACACTTAACATGTCTAAAGGGGGGTAAAGACTAGAGAGATGTGTGCTGAGCGATCTATCACAGACCGCTCAGCACACATCTCTCCCCCCCGCTCACAACTCAGCGCGATGTGTGCTGAGCGAGGGGAGGGGACGGGGGGCCGATCACGTCATACAGTGCTGACGTGAGCGACCCGCTAGATTGAGCCTGCATACAGGCTCCATCTAGCACTGGCGATAGCGATGCGCGGCCCTATCGCTGGGGGGCATACACGCGACAGATCCGTGCCTAAAATCTAAGTACTCTAGTCAGACTAAGTAGATTTTAAGCAGGGATCTCTCCGTGTGTACCTCCCTTAAGACTGAGCTGATCATCTTCCCACCCTGCCGCATAACCTCACCTCCCACAATTTCATTCTATTGATGGCACTACAATTACCTCTAGCCCCCAAGTGAAGTGTGCTGTCTTTGAGTAATCCTTGACTCCTCTCTCTCCTTCAAACCAAACATTCAGTACCTTTCACAAAGCTGCCGTTTTCATCCCAAAAATATTTGCAGGATCACCCAGGATACCACTAAGACCTTTATCCACTCACTAGTCATATCCAGTCTGGACTACTGTAATCTTCTCATATCTGGCATCAATGACAGCCCTCTCTCCACTCCAATCTATCCTCAATGCTGCTGCCCGGCTCATCTCCCTCACCAAATATACTACCTACAACCCCCCTCTCTTACAACCCCATTCACTGGCTCGCCTTCCCCTTTAGAATCCAATTCAAGCTTCTCACACTTACAAAGCCCTGACCCACTCCTCTCCCATTTACATTTCTGTCCCTATCTCCCTTTACACTCCCGCCCGTCCTCTTTCTCCACTAATGCACACCGCCTCTCCTCTCTTCTAATTATCTACTCCCACTCCTACCTCCAAGATTTTGCATGTGTTGCTCCCTTTCTCTGGAATTCTCTACCTCCTTCTTTCAGACTCTCCACCTCTCTACAAAACTTCAAAAGGGCTCTTAAGACCCACTTCTTTACCAAACCCAGCAAACTGTCATCCTAAGCCCCCTGTTATATGCTCATGGTCTACCCCAACCGTGCCACTTATGTCTGTCTGCCCCTCCCATTTAGAATGTAAGCTCTAAAGAGCAGGGCCTTCTTCCCTCATGTGCTTTTCCTTATCTTACTTAAACTATCTTCTACTCCATACTACCTTTGACGGCACCAAAATTAGTACTTGATGAACCTGTAATCAACATATAGCTTAGAAAGCACTTTTGATAGTGATAGTGTAAGGTGAGGACAAGAGGGAAGAGAGCCCTGTTGATAAGGGCTTACATACTTGGGGATTGAACAATTGGAGGGTGAACTGGGAAGGGTACATAGTACTCTGGCAATATAGCTCCAAAGTTGCTGCTAATTGCGAATTGAATGCTTTTCAGAAGTCACACTATTTACAGTACAACTATGTAGATTACAAGGATTAAGATTTTAAGAATAATTTTAAAGTCTAAATTAATTTTTTAGAAGCCATACTTTGTTACTTAAAGAGGATTCAGTACTTCTGGCAATAATTTTTTACATTATTAGAATAATGATATTTTGTGTATTTTGTAGACATACATACCAGAGAGAAGTTTAGCACAGTTCACATGAGATTTGAGATCTTCATCTCGGTCGCGGGTAGAAAATGGTTGATCCCGGAATTCATACAAAGCATTTTTCAGCTGTCCAGTTACTGGGCCATGGACTTGAAGGGCATAGGCCGTGTTAGGACCTCCCAAATGGAAATGAACCTCCATGTGCTGAATGTTCTGCTCCCAGTCCTGCAGCTCTACGTGCATGATATATTGTTCATGCTCCATTATCTGATGCATCTTTAACAGACCTAGCCAGAATTCACCTAATTAAAATTAGAGATAAAAAATTAAAACCTATGTAAATGATGCATTCATTACACAAACACTGGTTTGGAACGGTTAATAATGATAGATGTTCACTCTATTAGCTGTAAGATGAAGAGAATGTGAGTTTGATGGCATAGTTGTACTATGGTTAGTTTTGCAGCTATAGTGCCCTGAGGAAGCTCAATAGGAGTGAAATGCGCATAGGCTCATGCTATGTGTTCCCTAACTACTATGGATAATTAAATGTTTCAATAGTGCACTGCATACTTTGAAATTTATACTACAATTGGGAGCTATTGTACTTAACTATAGAGATAAAGTCTGCACGGCTGCCTGTTCTATCTAGCAGAACGCCATCTCAGTGTTGTGGATCATGCTGTCATTCAGACACAACACGAGAGAGACCAGGGGATTTATTTAACTCACAGTGTAGTACATATATATATATATATATATATACACGGACTCATTGTATTTGATTACATACTGGGTTACTGTCTCCATGGATTCACGCAAGGTGTAATACACCTGCATATATATAACTTAATATGGTTTAATGCTATCATCTATAAGCACGGACAGCGGATATAAAGCGCTTCCGCGTGCTATCAAGATTGACATAATTCAATATGGTAATGTAGATAGCCAATTACTGCACATACATATCTGCATGTATATAATTGAACATGAATAATACTATTTAAAAGTTGCTATCATTTATAAGCACGGACAGCGGGTATAAAGTGCTACCGAATGACATCAAAATTGATATAACTCAATACAGCAAGGCAGATAGCTAATTACTGTGTATTAATATCATACAGAAGATATATTCATTCTTGTATATCTATTCAGTATCTGTTCGTACTAAGAATGATGCACCACCAGCACGAATAGCAGATATAAAGTACTACTGTGATTCTAATTAAATACAGTGCAGCAAGACAGTCTATTATTAACCATTAATAGTATATAGGAGATATCAACTTACTCTCTCTATATACTTATTGAATATCTCTCTGCAATACGTCATAAACATGACCATTGGACTGTAAATACTACCGTGAATTACTGAGAAGACACAACACAGTATAAGAAGGCAATATAATACTGTCAATTAACCTTATCAATGGAAGATTAATTCATATATCTGCATATAACTCTATATGTATCATTATTCTAAGATATATCCCCAATCAGCTCCTTTTACATGTGGATGGTAGATATTACACTGCAAGGCTTTTGCACCGTGCAGTACCTCAGGATTCAGCGTATGAGTCACATACTTAAGCAACAGTGTTTCATTCATCCTAATCTGTTACATTGAGAAATATCTCACTACACTTTTTGTATACATGAGGAGATTGTTGCAATATTTGAATATAAGTTTGTGACTCAATAGCAGGGAAATATATCTCCTTCTACAATATATGGTACAAGCTCCATGGAATATGGAAATTATAAATTTCAAAAAAAATTTGCACTGATATAGTGCTGTACAAGTATATGCATGGTCATGCACATTTGAAACAATTATAAGTACGGTAAGTACACATAGGGGAAAACACATTAGCTTTGTTTTTAAATCTTTATTCACATATTTTTCTTTTTCTATCACACAAAAAAAAATTTACTTTTTTTTTGGATTTTAATATTTCGCTCTATTAATAAAGGACATATTTAGTCCCACTAGAACAATAATTTCAGGCAACCATTTTGGTTATGGGCATTTAAACCAATACTTACTAATATTATTGAGGATATACATTCTTGTTAAATTTTATTTAAAATCGTCAGTTGGGTAGAGTGCACCACAAATTATACCTGGTTTATTTTGTTCTTCCCCTCTCTTGGGGATTTATATTTCATAGCCTATGTGTAAACCTCTCATGCCCAGACACCTTATTTACCAGAGCCCGCTAATTAGAAGAGGATGTAGCAAACCAGTTACGTGCTATAATCACCCTTGCTAAGGTAGTCAGGCAAAGAACATATTTGTATATTGCCGGACAGTAGGATTCCTCTAAGTCTAGAGCAAACATACACAGTGTAGGAGAAAAGGGGAGCAACGTGGGTTCAGTAAGCAGTATGTCTGACCAAACTGCTTCCCAAAAAACATATACAGTGGGGCATAACCATAATAAATGCCGAAAGTTAGCTTCAGGGGCACCACACCTTGGGCAGGTAGTACTAGGCCGCAGTCCCGCTTTACATAGAGAGACTGGGGTTCTATATGTCCTATGGAGAACAAAAAAAAAAAACCTGTTGGTACCTGATGCACGGAGTAGTATATTTAAGAGAGCACAACACCTGGAGCCATTGGTCATCTGTAAGTGGGCCAATGTCTTGCTCCCACTTAAGTTTAAGCTGGTCAAATACATTCGGGCAAATGTGGGCATTACGGCTAACATACAAAGTGGAAACTTGGTGTTGTACCCAGATTCATAACCAGTTCCTTAACTGGTGAAGTAGAAATGGACGGAGGCGAGACTCCAAACTGTGCCTGCACCGCATGGCGGAGCTGTAGATATCGATAAAAGGATCTATTGGATATATCAAGCTCCTCCCGCAGTTGTGTGAAAGATTTAAAAACACCATTATCATTTATTTGTGAAATTGTTGTAAGGCCCGCCCCAATCCATATATTGTCTTGTGTGAGCTGTAATAGCTCCCTATATGCTGGGATAAACCAGAGTGGCGTGTCAGAATCTGTATCTCTCCATTCATAATAAGAGTGAGTCTGACGCCACACAAGTAACGACTGACGGAGTAAAGGAGGAAGACCAGCAGTAGAAGAGGCAGAAAGAAGGAACTGAACAGGGGAGAAGCGAGACCCCACACACTCGGCAAAGAATCTCTCAAACGTGGGACTATCCCTGCTTAGAATCCAATTGGACAAATGTGCAAGTTGAGCAGCCAGATAATAAGCGTGCATATTAGGAAAACCCAATCCTCCATCCGATTTAGCCTTAACCAGAGCTCTCAGGGCAACCCTAGGCGCCTTATTACCCCAAATAAATGAAGAGAGCACACTATCAATGCTAGTGAATACCTTCTTGGGGATATAGACAGGAGAGTGCAGTAATAAATAAAGATATTTTGGTTGCATCACCATCTTAATCAAGTTAATGCAACCCGTGACAGTAAGGGGAAGCTTCTTCCATATATGGACCCGTCGCTTCAGATCGGATCCACCGTGACCTGGTCAATGTTTTGATGTACAAAAGACTTAACATTTGGAGTGATCCAGACACCAAGATACTGAAAGCGAAGGGTCCAGTGTAATGAGCACACAATAGGCAATGGGTCAGGAATAACACCAGATATGGGAAGGATATTAGATTTACTCCAGTTGATGGACAGGCCGGAATAAAAGCCGAATGTATCAACAATACGTAGAAGGGAGGTCAGGGAAGTGTCGGCATCAATGAGAAACAAGAGCATATCATCAGCATATAATGCAATAACATCCTCATGTCCATCAATAGTAATTCCCCTAACATCAGGGGATGCTCTAATAAAACTCGCCAACGGCTCCACAGCCAGGGCAAAGAGGGCAGGGGACAGTGGGCAGCCCTGTCTAGTACCATGAAACAAAGCAAATGGGGATGTTACATAGCCACTGACAGATATTCGAGCCACGGGGGAGGAATAGAGTAATTGTACCCAACGTATAAATTTGGGGCCAAAAGCAAATCTTCTAAGGACTTCCCACAAATATTTCCATTCCACAGAGTCGAAGGCCTTGGCAGCATCCAGGGAAACCACCACAGCCTCCGACTCGGATTGATCTCCCATCTGCAGGTGACAAAACAGTTGTCTCAAATTTTGGAAGGTAGATTTGCCTGGCATAAATCCTGTCTAATCATCGTGAATGATCGATGTGATAACACTATTGAGTCGAATTGCCAGAATTTTGGCCAAGATCTTGACATCAGTAGATAACAATGAGATTGGGCGGTAGGATTCTGGGGCCGTAGGGTCTTTACCCGGCTTGAGGATCACATAGAAGGGGACTGTCACGATCCGGGTATCTGGACGCCATTACTTGCCTTTCAGATGTCTCCTGAGGCTGGCTCAGCGTTCCAAGGCCGGATCTCATCTGTGTCCACATTCTGCATATCCCTCCTGTCACGCTGAGACGCTGTCACAGCGGCGCTATGTTTGAATCCTGCATGGCGTCTCCTGTCCTCTGCGGCCGGCGCCGCCATTACTGTTATGTTTCCACATGGTTTCCAAACCAGCTTTCCCTCCAAGTTCTAACATGGGCGCAGCCATGTTGGATCCAATCACATGTCTCAGTTCCACCAATCCACTGCCTCTGGAAATCTGCATAATTGCCCAACCAATGCCTGCATTTCTGCAGGTATAAGTATCCTGTGCCTGGGCCAGGAAGTCGTTAGTGCTTTGTTTGTCATACCTTGTTCCAGTCTCTCTCTCCTGTGGTTGTTTTCCAGGTTCCAGCTCCTGTCTCCAGCATCCACTAAGAGACCCGCACCTGCCTACCATCCTGCGGTGCAGCCTGACTCTGCAGTCCTCCGTGGCTGTTCTAGCTTCCAGCTATTAACTCATCTGCTTCCAGCAGATTCCAGTATCCTTAAAGTGCCGGTGTTGTTCCAGCGGATTCCTACTTACCAGCAGTATCCACTACCACCGGTAACAATCCTTCAACTCCTCTGTTTCCACGCTCCCTAGCATCTTACAGTATTCACTCCGTGTTTCATCACCTGGCTGGTTCCATCCAGCATTCACTCAGTGACTTTATCACCTGGCTGATCCCCTTCAGTATCCACTCCGTGTCTTACCACCTGGCTGGTTCTATCCAGCAAATACAACAGCTTACTCAAGTTACCAGCTTCATTTATTCCATCTACTGGCATGTTCCTTGGTTATCTGCACTACTACAGCCAGGCCTGGTAAGGTTTTTCCATCAAGGACTTTAACAGCTGTTCTTAACCTACCAGTGCTCTGTTACACCTTCCATGGTCAAAGTGTTCCAGGAATTATATTAAATTGCCGTTGTCATCATTTGCTGTCTGTTACACGGAGTTTGTCAATAAACTTTTAATTTACTTTTACCTGGTTGTCATGGTCACACCTTCGGGTTTCCTTTAACACTTACATGTCCAGGGGTCTGATTAAACCTCCCCGGTTTAAGTTCCCCTCAGCCCCTACAACTGAGGCTTCCTCCTGTCAGCTAAAACCCTCAGTTGTGACAGTAAGCACTGACCATATGAATCCAGTCGGAGACCAGGATCAAGCGGCTAGGCCGATGCAAGAACTGGCAGCCCGACTTGAACATCAGGAGGCTGCACAAGGCCATATCATCTGCTGTCTCCAGGATCTCTCTACGCGGCTGGATGGGATTCAAACGACCCTCCGTGAACCTGACACGTCCGGTGCGTCCACCACAGTGACACCAGCTCTAACCCCACCCACCTTGCCCATTTCCATTCCACGTCTTCATCTTCCAACGCCAGGAAAATTTGACAGATCTCCAAGGTTCTGCAGGGGATTTCTCAACCAATGCGAAATCCATTTTGAGAAATCCAATTTCCCCAGTGACCGTACTAAAATTGCCTATATCATCTCCCTTCTCAGCGGCTCAGCCCTTGACTGGGCATCACCTTTATGGGAGAAGTCTGATCCCCTGCTGTCCTCCTATACTGACTTTGTGGCAACATTCAGGCGCATCTTCGACGAGCCAGGCCGGGTAACCTCTGCTTCATCCGAGATTCTCCGTTTACGCCAGGGAACACGTACTGTGGGACAGTATCTAATACAGTTCCAAATCCTGGCATCCGAACTGGCATGGAACGACGAGGCCCTGTATGCTGCATTCTGGCATGGCTTATCTGAGCGCATCAAGGATGAGTTAGCTACCAGAGACTTGCCCTCTAAGTTGGATGAGCTAATTTCATTATGCACGAAGGTTGATCTACGGTTCAGCGAAAGAGCAATTGAGCGGGGAAGGTCATCCACTCCAAAATCTTCTGCTCCTCCTCCTCCTCGTCAACCGTCTCCGTCCGAAGATGAGCTCATGCAAATTGGTCTTTCCCGTCTATCCCCTGCTGAGCGCCGAAGACGTCTTTCCGAGTTCCTCTGTCTCTACTGTGCAGCTCCGTCACACGCAATCAATGCCTGTCCCAAACGTCCGGGACTTCAAGTCCTAGCTCGCCAAGGAGAGGGCCGGCTAGGAGTAATGCTCTCCTCTCCATCTCCTCGTGATTGTAATCTCCCAGTCTCGCTTCAAATTGCTCAACATTACAGGAACGTCATTGTCCTCCTTGATTCCGGAGCAGCTGGGAATTTCATAACCAAAGCTTATGTTAAACGGTGGTCCCTACCCACCGAGAGACTTTCCTCGTCCATCTCCTTGACTGCCGTGGATGGCAGCAAGATATTTGACGCAGTTATTTCTCTAAGGACTCTACCAGTTCGTCTGAGAGTGGGAGTTCTTCATGCAGAATTTATTTCCTTCCTAGTGATTCCAAGAGCCACACATCCAGTTGTTTTGGGCCTTCCATGGCTCCGCCTCCACAATCCATCGATTGACTGGACGACTACACAGATACTAGCATGGGGTCCCTCCTGTGCTGAGACCTGTTTGTCCAAAGTGCTTCCTGTTTGTTCTTCTTTCCCCAGGTCGTCTGATGTTCCACCTCCTCCATATCCAGACTACACGGACGTGTTCAGTAAAGCTTCTGCTGATATACTTCCTCCTCATAGAGAATGGGACTGCCCAATTGATCTCATTCCAGGGAAGGTTCCACCTCGAGGCCGAACTTATCCGTTGTCTCTGCCTGAGACGCACTCCATGGAGGAGTACATCAAAGAGAACCTGGCGAAGGGTTTTATCTGACCTTCTTCTCCAGCTGGCACAGGCTTCTTCTTCGTTAAGAAGAAAGACGGTGGTCTGCGGCCGTGCATCGACTACAGAGGTCTGAACGACATTACCGTCAAGAACCGGTATCCTTTACCCTTGATTACAGAGCTCTTCTATAGAGTCAGCGGAGCAACCATCTTTACAAAGTTGGATTTGAGGGGTGCCTACAATCTCATCCGGATCCGTGAGGGTGACGAGTGGAAGACCGCCTTTAACACCCGTGATGGACATTATGAGTACCTCGTCAAGCCCTTCGGATTGAGTAATGCTCCAGCTGTCTTCCAGCATTTCGTCAATGAGATCTTCAGAGACATCTTATACCGCCATGTCGTGGTATATCTAGATGATATCCTCGTCTTTGCCAATAATCTAGAGGAACATCCTTTTTGGGTAAAGGAGGTTCTGTCCCGTCTCCGTGTCAATCATCTCTATTGCAAATTGGAGAAATGTGTTTTTGAAGTTAAATCCATTCCGTTTCTAGGTTACATTGTGTCCTGTTCCGGACTAGAGATGGATCCTGAGAAACTACAAGCAATCCAGAATTGGCCGATACCCTTAACCCTCAAAGGGGTCCAGAGGTTCTTAGGGTTCGCCAATTATTACAGAAAGTTTATACGAGACTTTTCCACCATTGTGGCGCCTATCACTGCATTAACCAAGAAGGGTGCTAACCCGTCCAAGTGGTCTGAAGAAGCTACGCAAGCTTTTCATCTCCTAAAGCAACGTTTCATCTCTGCACCAGTTCTGAAACAGCCCGACATCGACTCTCCTTTCATCTTAGAGGTGGATGCCTCCTCCGTTGGAGTAGGAGCGGTGTTATCCCAGAGGGCTAAAGATGGCCATCTACATCCTTGCAGTATCTTCTCCCGGAAGTTCTCCCCAGCTGAGCGCAACTATGCCATTGGCGACCAGGAGTTGCTAGCCATCAAGCTCGCTCTAGAGGAGTGGAGATATATGTTGGAGGGAGCTTCTCATTCAATTACTATACTTACCGACCACAAGAATCTTTTATATCTGAAAAGCTCACAATGTCTTAACCCTCGTCAGGCCAGATGGGCACTTTTCTTTTCCAGGTTCGACTTTAAACTCCAGTTCTGTCCGGGTTCTCAGAATCGCAAGGCCGATGCCCTTTCCCGCTCATGGGAGCAAGAAAATGAGTCGGAGTCTGCGACAAGCATCCTATTATTAATCCGTTGGCATTCTCCACGGTAGGGATGGACTCTACGCCTCCACCAGGGAAAAGTTTTGTGAAGCCGGTGTTAAGGAAGAAGCTCATGCATTGGGCCCATGCTTCCCGTTTTGCCGGACATACAGGCATTCAGAAAACCCTTGAATTTATTTCTAGGTCCTACTGGTGGCCAACTCTGAAGAAGGACGACATGGAGTTTATTGCTTCTTGCCCGAAGTGTGCCCAACACAAAGTCTCCCGCCAGTCGCCTGCAGGGCAACTGGTTCCATTATCTGTTCCCCGTCGACCGTGGACCCATTTGTCGATGGACTTTGTTACAGACCTGCCTATGTGCAACAAGTTTAATACCATCTGGGTGGTAGTTGACCGGTTCACCAAGATGGCACATTTCATACCCCTCACCGGTCTTCCGTCAGCTTCCAAGTTGGCTCAAGTGTTTATCCAAGAGATCTTCCGACTTCACGGTCTTCCTGAAGAGATCATCTCCGATCGTGGAGTACAATTCGAAGCCAAATTTTGGCGAAGTTTGTGTCAAGCCCTCCAAGTCAAGTTAAAGTTTTCTACAGCTTACCATCCTCAGACCAATGGTCAGACCGAGAGGGTGAATCAGGACTCGGAGGCCTTCCTCCGCATTTGTGTGTCTTCCTCCCAAGATGACTGGGTTCAACTCCTTCCTTGGGCCGAGTTTAGCCACAACAATCAATACCATTCCTCATCTTCTTCAATACCATTCTTCATCAACTATGGATTCCACCCTAAAGTTCCAGAATTCCAACCGCTTGCAACAACTTCTGTTCCAGCAGTGGATGTCACCTTGCGTCAGTTTTCAAATATCTGGAAGAATGTCCGCGCGGCCCTGCTTAAAGCCTCATTCAGGTACAAGAAGTTTGCCGATAAGAAGCGTAGAGCGGTTCCTGCTCTCAAGGTGGGTGATCGTGTATGGTTGTCCACGAAGAATTTGAGGTTGAGAGTTCCCAGCATGAAATTTGCACCTCGTTTCATCGGTCCTTTTAAAATTGAACAAGTCATCAATCCCGTTGCTTACAGACTCCAGTTACCTCCCTTCTTGAAAATATCCAGGACATTCCATGTTTCCCTGTTGAAACCGCTGATCCTGAATCGGTTTCATTCTGCACTTCCTCCAGCTCCTAAAGTTCAGACTCAACGGGGAGTCGAGTATGAGGTGGCCAAGATTCTGGACTCACGTTTCCGCTACGGTCAGTTGCAGTATCTTATTGACTGGAAGGGCTATGGTCCTGAAGAACGCTCTTGGACCAATGCCTCAGATGTCCATGCTCCTGTCTTGGTCCGGAATTTCCACTCGAAGTTTCCTCTAAAGCCTAAAAAGTGTCCTGGGGCCACTCCTAAAGGGGGGGGGGGTGCTGTCACGATCCGGGTATCTGGACGCCATTACTTGCCTTTCAGATGTCTCCTGAGGCTGGCTCAGCGTTCCAAGGCTGGATCTCATCTGTGTCCACATTCTGCATATCCCTCCTGTCACGCTGAGAAGCTGTCACAGCGGCGCTATGTTTGAATCCTGCATGGCGTCTCCTGTCCTCTGCGGCCGGCGCCGCCATTACTGTTATGTTTCCACATGGTTTCCAAACCAGCTTTCCCTCCAAGTTCTAACATGGGCGCAGCCATGTTGGATCCAATCACATGTCTCAGTTCCACCAATCCACTGCCTCTGGAAATCTGCATAATTGCCCAGCCAATGCCTGCATTTCTGCAGGTATAAGTATCCTGTGCCTGGGCCAGGAAGTCGTCAGTGCTTTGTTTGTCATACCTTGTTCCAGTCTCTCTCTCCTGTGGTTGTTTTCCAGGTTCCAGCTCCTGTCTCCAGCATCCACTAAGAGACCCGCACCTGCCTACCATCCTGCGGTGCAGCCTGACTCTGCAGTCCTCCGTGGTTGTTCTAGCTTCCAGCTATTAACTCATCTGCTTCCAGCAGCCTGCTTCCAGCAGATTCCAGTATCCTTAAAGTGCCGGTGTTGTTCCAGCGGATTCCTACTTACCAGCAGTATCCACTACCACCGGTAACAATCCTTCAACTCCTCTGTTTCCACGCTCCCTAGCATCTTACAGTATTCACTCCGTGTTTCATCACCTGGCTGGTTCCATCCAGCATTCACTCAGTGACTTTATCACCTGGCTGATCCCCTTCAGTATCCACTCCGTGTCTTACCACCTGGCTGGTTCTATCCAGCAAATACAACAGCTTACTCAAGTTACCAGCTTCATTTATTCCATCTACTGGCATGTTCCTTGGTTATCTGCACTACTACAGCCAGGCCTGGTAAGGTTTTTCCATCAAGGACTTTAACAGCTGTTCTTAACCTACCAGTGCTCTGTTACACCTTCCATGGTCAAAGTGTTCCAGGAATTATATTAATTGCCGTTGTCATCATTTGCTGTCTGTTACACGGAGTTTGTCAATAAACTTTTAATTTACTTTTACCTGGTTGTCATGGTCACACCTTCGGGTTTCCTTTAACACTTACATGTCCAGGGGTCTGATTAAACCTCCCCGGTTTAAGTTCCTCTCAGCCCCTACAACTGAGGCTTCCTCCTGTCAGCTAAAACCCTCAGTTGTGACAGGGGCAAACAAACACCCTCCAACAAAGCATTAAAGAGATTCAAAAGATAAGGGAAAAAGTAAGCACGATACTGTTTATAGACTTCAACAGGTATACCGTCACTACCCGGTCTTTTTTATTAGGGAAGGAGGCAATAGCTGCCTCAACCTCCTCTGTAGTGATACTAGCATCTAAAAAATCTATAGATTGTGGTGACAATTGGGGTAGGCCAATACAGGAAAGGTACTGTTGCAGTTGACTTGAGGTATAAGTGATTTTAGAGGCATACACCGATGAGTAAAAGGACTGGAAAACCTGGGCTATCTCAGGAGTGGAATAGACAGTTTCGCCTTGGTGGTCACAAATCTGTTGAATGGAGCCTCCAGTTCTCTCCTCCCGTGCCAGAAAAGCTAAGTAACTACCCCCCGTGCCATTGGTTCTATTCTTAACAAGAGCACTATATATGTTTCTATGTTCCTCCCATATCTGCATGGGGTTCCTCATACAGTCCAAATATAATCTGAATAAATAAACCCTAGCTCCAGTGCAGCTCCATTGGATCACTGCGCCCTAGAGTATCAGAATATTTTTCCTGACACCCCTTGGCCAAATGTTTATTATTGAGAAATTCAGAAAAAATTATTAAATTAAGTAAATTCTGTTATATGTCATCCTTGGGTTCAGCTATGCAGTTGTCCCCATATTGTATCATTGGAAGCCACAAGTACTAATTTTGCCTGTTACACTAACCATAAATAATTTGAATTAGTCCTGGACCACCAATCTGAGGCACCCCTGTAAGCATCCTTAGGCACCCCAGGGTGCCACAGCACACAGTTTGAGAACCACTGCCCTAGTGTTTGTGTGGTAGAGTATTCATCTGTAAATTCCACTGGGGGAAGTATTAGCTAGAATTAGACATTTTCTGCAGAGCTCTGCAAAGAATGTATGCAATAAAATAAAATAAAATAAAAATAATAATAATATACATGTGCATTGGGAACAGACTGTGCATTACAGATATTATATTACATAATTTTGTTGCATACTTTACAACACATTTCCTATTGTTCTTAATATATAGAAGTACATAAAGTGGACATTCAGTATTATACTAACCATTTAAATTACCAAATCCATTTTCGTAAGCTTCCCAGAGTTGGTCAAAATCCACAGAACCATCTTTGCGTCTTTGTACTACAGTCCATCCACCTTCTAAGAGGAAATAAAAGAATAAAATGTAGCAATGAAGGGGGTCATTCCGAGTTGATCGCTAGCAGAATTTGTTCGCAGCGATCAGGCTAAAAATCGGCAAGTGCGGCGCAATGCGCACGCGCGACGTACAGGCACAACGAACAATGTAGTTTTGCACAGGGTCTAGCGATGCATTTCAGTCGCACTGCTTGCCGCAGAGTGATTGACATGAAGTGGGCGTTTCTGGGTGGCAACTGACCGTTTTCAGGGAGTGTGCGGAAAAACGCAGGCGTGGCTGGGTGAACGCTGGGCAGGTTTGTGACGTCAAATCCGGAACTGAATAGTCTGAAGTGATTGCAAGAACTGAGCAGGTTTTGAGCTACTCTGAAACTACACAAAAATTGTTTGTAGCCGCTCTGCGATACAACTGTTCACACTTCTGCTAAGTTAAAATACACTCCCAGTGGGCGGAGGCACAGCGTTTGCACGGCTGCTAAAACTAGCTAGCTAGCGAGCGATCAACTCTGAATGACCCCTGAAGTCTGTACAATCTATAGGTGATTCTTGAAATGTGCATTTATAATAGAGATTGATCAACTTCAATGCTATGTAAAAAAACTTGACAAATTTATAATATAACATTGTTATAACATAAGTTCTTTGGTGTATTATTTTAGTTAGTATTTCTATAGCCTATATATGTTACTCAAGTAATGATATCCATTCAGTAACACAATATAAAATGTGGCCTCGCATTATATGTACATTCAAATTTTGGAGGTTATTCAGGTTGGATTGCAGATTCTGCTAAATTTAATTTGCGGTCACAGCAACTGTGGACAACCTCATGCCTCCGCAGCCCGTTTGCTAAGGCAGACGGCCCGCCACCAATTTTTCCATCGGAGTGACTGCATATGAGGTCACCCAGCCGCCCTGAAAATGCCACAGTTCCGCCTCCCTTTTCCCCGTGCCGTCCCGCAATGGTCCGTCACGACCCCTGCCCACGCTTCTATCGGTCAATCAGGTAGAAGCATTCGCAGCCAATGCGATGCGATCACATTGACTGGGCCGCGCACACGCAGGACAGGACCTGTGCATGCTCAGTTGTGCCACCAATGGGGAAATTGCGAGAGGGCATGGATGCTGTTTGCAAAATTCAGGTCCCCACTACCACATCATCTACCAATATCAATTAGCAGTGATAATAGCATGAAGTACCTGTTGTCAACCATTTTCTTCATTGCAAGCCTTTAAATGGTATGCAGTTAAAATACCGCCCGTCGGGATCCCGGCTGTCTCAATACTGATGGCGGGATCACGACAGGGGTACTATACCGCTGCCAGAATACATGCGAAGTAAGTGATTCCTCCTTTGTGGGTGTCCACGACACCCATTCGCTCACCACCAAGCCCGCAGCATGGCGATCGCAGCAAGCCCACAAGGGGCTTCATTGTGCTCGACTCCCTGCCGGAGACATAATGACCAGACTTTAATACCAAGGGGGTAATTCAATTAGCCTTGGTAAATGACCACGGCTAATTAATTCCTGGGGGTAATTCAATTGATGCAGCTAGCCGGTATTATCAGGGATTTTGTTTCACCTGCTAGAGGGCAGGAGAAACAAAATCCCCAAGAAGCACCTTTTTTGGGGCAGCGAATGTGAAAACAAATGGATCCAAGAACTTTTCCCAATCCTGTGTGTTTTCGCACAAGAACTGGTAAACTTTTCAGGTAATAAAGGGCATTAATTGAATTTTCCGCAAAAAATATTGTGCAAAAAATCACGAACAAGCTATGTTTTTGTGCAGAAAGACTTACTACAGCCAATTGAATTCCCCCAAGTGTATTATAATGAATATAAAGTTTGATATGAATATAGGAAACTTAATCTTCAGTAGATAGCATGTTCTAATAACATAACATGTTTATATAAGCAATATGTGATCAGGTTATTTTGTTATGGTTTAAAGTATACAGTATATAAAACCTTTTTTGTAGTAACCTTGTTGTTGATGAATACTAAAAAAAAATATTTTAAAAATATTTTAACAATTTTATTCTCTATTGTAAATAGCGGTATATAGATTGCCTTGGCGTAAACAGTAGACCTGCATTTGGACCTTGTGAAAGACCTTAGTCGGGGGAGAAACGCATTTGTCGCTGGATGGAGGGGCCCCGTGGCTTAGCAATGACGAGGCCTGGCATCTAACATCGTCAGAACCAGTACAGAGCCCAGTACTCCTACTGCTCTGAGCGCTTAAGAACTGCCTGCTGACAGTTTTTACATGAGCAGGTAATTGTTATCGGACTTGCCATTTGTGGACATCCACCTGTGTGTAGAAGATTGTTATATGATGTTCATAGGTTTTTAAGGTGTTTTATACTACATTAAATAGTATTTCACTATGCACTCCATTTTATTTTGGGTTCACACTGCTGAGCAAAAAGGAGAGTACCACAGGATATTGGACACGTTCCTCTACCTAAGAACGGTGAACCCTTTGTTAATCATATAGGGTGGCTCTGGTTAAGTAAAATCCTTGTATCACAGTCTATTTTGGTGAAAGGGTGAGGGAACCTTCTTGGATTTATCCTGACCGTGGCTGCCTACTCTTGCGCACGTGAGCACTTCACACCTATTTAGTACATATCTATTGTAAATATGCTTGAAGCATATTGAATTATATTTGGAACATTAATGATTATACAAATAAATTATAATGTACTAGTGTTTTACTACCACTCTTAAAAGTGAATATCAATTTTATATATTGTATGGGTTGCATTTTAGGTTTGCACCCACATAAATCAAAAAGAACATGTTCTAATTTTCCTATTATAATATGCTGCTGCTGGGGGCATGAAGAGCAACGAAAGGAAGAAAAGCAGCATATGAGAGCAATACCATGTAAATCTAGGACTGAAAATTACATAAATACAATATACAAGACTCACCAGCTGTCATTTCACAAAAAACTTCAAAAGGCTGTGCATTGGCTGGCTTTATTCTGTAAATGCCACTATTTTTTTCACCATTCAAAAAGACTCTCTGACAATCAGATGGCAAGTCTGGAAAGAAGAGAAATAACATTTTTAGGGTGCATCACCTTCACAAAACAGTGAAACATTAAATAATATTCTAAACATTTAAAAGTCATTATATATTTGTGAATAGTTGGGGAAAGAAATATAAAACTTCAGATTTTAGCACAATGAAGCAAGATTTTAGCACAATTTAGTACCAGTCACTAAGCATGCAGATGGTGAAGACTTCCGGTTCTGGTTTAATGGAGTGAACACCTCCATTACAGAGCTTCTCTGCACACCCAGACTAATTCCCGTTTTCACGGCTCCCCGAGCCTCCAGTGCCGCACAGTTTACCTTCTCCTGCCAGTAGAGCTGTGTATATAGAAGTTTCTAAATACTCCGAACCCAGCTAAGCCACAAACGCAGCGCCATTAGGAATGCCAGACTAATACAAATATGGGCATGGATAGTGAAATGGCATCAGCGTCTCCAGCTACCATGAAGGCTGTAGCCATCCAGAAGGACATTGATTTCCCACAGGTACGCAGTTGAAGCTATATAAACACCATGAGGCTCTTGCTAATAAAGCTGTCACAGATATTAAGGCACATCTGCACCATCTCTCTCTGCGGGTGGCAGACACTGAGCATAACTTAGGTACTACCTTTCAGGATGTTGCTGAATTGAAGCACACTGTAAAATCCCTGCAAAAGGACAATTATCAGTTGTGGAACAAGATAAACGATTTGGAAAATCATTCAAGAGGAACAATATCAGGCTGGTGGTATATCCAGGAACCATTAAAGGCCCAGCCCTGGCACACTGTTCGTAGTACATTGCCTTTTCTGTTAGGCATTGAAGCGGAAAGCTGTGACTTAGTTATAGGACAGGTGAACATTGTGAGCCCTACCCTCTCAACTTCTACCTCCCACCCACGAGTCACAATGTTTAGATGTGTAAATACCTACATAAGGTTGCTTTCTGCACTGTTTTTCACACTAACTGCTCTTGTGAGGGAAGATTTCTCAGTTGGATTAACCAGGGCTTGGAAGGCTTTTCAACTAATTTGTTCCCATTTACCAACTATAATCATATACCCAGCAAATCTGCAAATATTTGACAGATACTCTTATAAATATTTTCTCAACCCAGATGACGCCAAGGACTTCCTGCAGAATTATCCAAGCTTCAGGGTCAGGCTTCTAATTTTTTCTAAGATAAATAGTAAACTCTTTTAGTTACAGGATCCTTAATGATGGGACAAATTCTGTTTAAAGCTCCCATATCCATGCACCTTCTTCATCTGTATCCATGGCGCCAATAATAATGCTGATGCCTTGTCCGTTAGATGCTTACTTGTACTAATATGTCATTATTCACCCACGGTTGACATTACTGTACATTTTCTGTATCGCACATCTATGTTTACTCTTTTTGATACTTCCCGACAACCCCCGCCCCCCCACACACACATTTTTCTAAATGGCTTGGAAGTCCCTGTTTCCCAAATTTTCAAGAATCCCTTATATGGGGATATGTTTCTTTGTTGTTGATTTTTTACATTTATTTTACTCTCTTTGTATCTATTTTTTGTGTTTTAGTTTTATCTCGTATATATTTGTACCCTCACATGCCTCTATATCAGAGATATTCAACCTTTTACAACTCGCGGCACACTGAACAAGATATAAATATTGCCAAGGCACACTCAAATATAATGGTGGTACAGTTGTGTGTCCTGGGATGTCATGTCGCAGCTTCACCATAAGTAATGCTTGAGCCACATCTGAGAAAACCAGAAGAGCCCAACACTGCCTAGGCCCAAAATGAGAACTGGCTCTGCAACCACTAAACCCACCAGTATTGATCATTCCAGGGCCTCAGTAGCGGCAAAACACTGAGGGGCCTGGCTCTGCTTCTATGGCAGCACACCTGGAGACTGCTCAGGGCACACTAGTGTGCCACGGCACAGTGGTTGAAAAACACTGCTCTATATAGTGCTTCCCTTCTTCCCCCATCTCTTGTCATGTTTTTTTCCTCTTGTGTATCCTCTCCTTTCCTATAACATTGTTGTGGGTCCTTTTCATGGTGTTTTGCTTGTTTGCTTCACTATCTCTGAGATATGTTTGATCTCAAAATTGAAAAAATGGAATGTAGGCAGATAAGCTTACTTGCAAAACAAAGGAAAAACAGGATTTTGGTACAGTGAGGATATAGGAGGTTGCAATCGGGAGCTGGCACTTTAAATTTTAGAAGTGTGACTAACTCTTCCCATTCTATGTCCCCCTTCCAAACTAGTATAAGAAAACTGTGCCCGAGGAGAGCTGGAAGAAAACATACTTCAAAAGGAGGAGGAGGTTAAACAAGTACACAAAAAGAAGAAAAAAATACACAAGAAACTACAGGAAAACAGTGAACTAGAACAAGTAAAACCAAACACAGTCATACCTTGTGATGACAACCAACCATGGCAGGAAAAACAGTGCCGGGTGGGCCTCGATTGTCCCCTGTGGAATCGGAGAAAGGGATTTATCGGTTAGTACCAAAATCCTGTTTTCTCGTTCATCCACTAGGGGACACTGGAGTGCATTTACAGTGAGTACGTCGCAGAGCTCCCATCACGGACGGGAGAGCGCTGAGAACCCTGCAAAACAGCACGGCAGAGGCCACAAAAGTATCAAACCAGTAGAACCGGACAAAAGTGTGCCGGCCCGACCAAGTGGCCACGTGACACAAGTTGGTCATGGAAACCTCGCGGGCAGCCACCCACAAGGGATCAACTGAAAAAGTAGAGTGCGCAGAAATGGAAACAGGAGGTTCCCGAGATGCCGCCACATAGGCTTGCCTGATGGTCAGACGGATCCAGCGGGCCAGAGTCGGTTTCAAAACTGGCCACCCAGGAAGAGCAGCATACAGGACAAACAAGGAATCAGACTTACGGATAGAAGAAGTCCTGTCTACGTAGATTTTTAGCACAATGACAATGTCCAAATATCTTGTATCCGGCGAATCCACTGAGAGAGCCGATACAAGTGGCTGTTTGATGTGGAAAGCCAGAAACACCTTAGGAAGAAAAATAAGAATTTACTTACCGATAATTCTATTTCTCATAGTCCGTAGTGGATGCTGGGGACTCCCAAAGGACCATGGGGAATAGCGGCTCCGCAGGAGACTGGGCACAAAAGTAAAAAGCTTTAGGACTACCTGGTGTGCAGTGCACTGGCTCCTCCCCCTATGACCCTCCTCCAAGCCTCAGTTAGGATACTGTGCCCGGACGAGCGTACACAATAAGGAAGGATTTTGAATCCCGGGTAAGACTCATACCAGCCACACCAATCACACCGTACAACTTGTGATCTGAACCCAGTTAACAGCATGATAACAGAAGGAGCCTCTGAAAAGATGGCTCACAACAACAATAACCCGATTTTGTAACAATAACTATGTACAAGTAATGCAGACAAACCGCACTTGGGATGGGCACCCAGCATCCACTACGGACTATGAGAAATAGAATTATCGGTAAGTAAATTCTTATTTTCTCTAACGTCCTAGTGGATGCTGGGGACTCCGAAAGGACCATGGGGATTATACCAAAGCTCCCAAACGGGCGGGAGAGTGCGGATGACTCTGCAGCACCGAATGAGAGAACTCCAGGTCCTCCTCAGCCAGGGTATCAAATTTGTAGAATTTAGCAAACGTGTTTGCCCCTGACCAAGTAGCTGCTCGGCAAAGTTGTAAAGCCGAGACCCCTCGGGCAGCCGCCCAAGATGAGCCCACTTTCCGTGTGGAATGGGCTTTTACAGATTTTGGTTGTGGCAGGTCTGCCACAGAATGTGCAAGCTGAATTGTACTACAAATCCACGAGCAATCGTCTGCTTAGAAGCAGGAGCACCCAGCTTATTGGGTGCATACAGGAGAAACAGCGAATCAGATTTTCTGACTCCAGCCGTCCTGGAAACATACATTTTCAGGGCCCTGACTACGTCCAGCAACTTGGAATCCTCCAAGTCCCTAGTAGCCGCAGGCACCACAATAGGCTGGTTCAAGTGAAAAGCTGAAACCACCTTAGGGAGAAATTGAGGACGAGTCCTCAATTCTGCCCTGTCCGTATAAAAAATTAGGTAAGGGCTTTTATAGGATAAAGCCGCCAATTCTGAGACACGCCTGGCTGAAGCCAGGGCTAACAGCATTACCACAAGAGGCACAAAAGGAGGCTGTATATGCAGTACTCCCTTGACAACCGTCTGAACTTCAGGAACAGAAGCCAGTTCTTTTTGGAAGAATATTGACAGGGCCGAAATTTGAACCTTAATGGACCCTAATTTGAGGCCCATAGACAGTCCTGTTTGCAGGAAATGCAGGAAACGACCCAGTTGAAATTCCTCTGTAGGGGCCTTCCTGGCCTCGCACCACACAACATATTTACGCCAAATACGGTGATAATGTTGTACGGTTACATCCTTCCTGGCTTTGATCAGGGTAGGGATGACTTCATCCGGAATGCCTTTTTCCTTCAGGATCCGGCGTTCAACCGCCATGCCGTCAAACGCAGCCGCGGTAAGTCTTGGAACAGACATGGTCCCTGCTGGAGCAGGTCCTTTCTTAGAGGTAGAGGCCACGGGTCTTCCGTGAGCATCTCTTGAATTTCCGGGTACCAAGTCCTTCTTGGCCAATCCGGAGCCACGAGTATAGTCTTTACTCCTCTCCTTCTTATGATTCTCAGTACTTTTGGTATGAGAGGAAGAGGAGGGAACACATACACTGACTGGTACACCCACGGTGTTACCAGAGCGTCCACAGCTATTGCCTGAGGGTCCCTTGACCTGGCGCAACATCTGTCCAGTTTTTTGTTGAGGCGGGACGCCATCATGTCCACCTTTGGTTTTCCCCAACGGTTCACAATCATGTGGAAGACTTCTGGGTGAAGTCCCCACTCCCCCCGGTGAAGATCGTGTCTGCTGAGGAAGTCTGCTTCCCAGTTGTCCACTCCCGGAATGAACACTGCTGACAGTGCTATCACATGATTCTCCGCCCAGCGAAGAATCCTTGCCACTTCCATCATTGCCCTCCTGCTTCTTGTGCCGCCCTGTCTGTTTACGTGGGCGACTGCCGTGATGTTGTCAGACTGGATCAACACCGGCTGACCCTGAAGCAGAGGTCTTGCCTGACTTAGGGCATTGTAAATGGCCCTTAGTTCCAGGATATTTATGTGAAGTGACGTTTCTATGCTTGACCACAAGCCTTGGAAATTTCTTCCCTGTGTGACTGCTCTCCAGCCTCTCAGGCTGGCATCCGTGGTCACCAGGACCCAATCCTGAATGCCGAATCTGCGGCCCTCTAGGAGATGAGCACTCTGTAACCACCACAGGAGAGACACCCTTGTCCTTGGAGACAGGGTTATCCGCTGATGCATTTGAAGATGCAATCCGGACCATTTGTCCAGCAGATCCCACTGAAAAGTTCTTGCGTGGAATCTGCCGAATGGAATCGCTTTGTAAGAAGCCACCATCTTTCCCAGGACCCTTGTGCATTGGTGTACTGACACTTGGCCTGGTCTTAGGAGGTTCCTGACTAGGTCGGATAACTCCTTGGCTTTCTCCTCCGGGAGAAACACCTTTTCTGTACTGTGTCCAGAATCATCCCTAGGAACAGCAGACGTGTCGTCGGAATCAGCTGCGATTTTGGAATATTTAGAATCCACCCGTGCTGTCGTAGTACTACTTGAGATAGTGCTACTCCGACCTCTAACTGTTCTCTGGACCTTGCCCTTATCAGGAGATCGTCCAAGTAAGGGATAATTGACGCCTTTTCTTCGAAGAAGAATCATCATTTCGGCCATTACCTTGGTAAAGACCCGGGGTGCCGTGGACAATCCAAACGGCAGCGTCTGAAACTGATAGTGACAGTTCTGTACCACAAACCTGAGGTACCCTTGGAGAGAAGGGCAAATTGGGACATGGAGGTAAGCATCCTTGATGTCCAGAGACACCATATAGTCCCCTTCTTCCAGGTTCGCTATCACTGCTCTGAGTGACTCCATCTTGAACTTGAACCTTTTTATGTAAGTGTTCAAGGATTTCAGATTTAAAATGGGTCTCACCGAGCCGTCCGGCTTCGGTACCACAAACAGCGTGGAATAATACCCCTTTCCCTGTTGTAGGAGGGGTACCTTGATTATCACCTGCTGGGAATACAGCTTGTGAATGGCTTCCAATACCGCCTCCCTGTCGGGGGGAGACGTTGGTAAAGCAGACTTCAGGAACCGGCGAGGGGGAGACGTCTCGAATTCCAATTTGTACCCCTGAGATACTACCTGCAGGATCCAGGGGTCCACTTGCGAGTGAGCCCACTGCGCGCTGAAATTCTTGAGACGGGCCCCCACCGTGCCTGAGTCCGCTTGTAAGGCCCCAGCGTCATGCTGAGGACTTGGCAGAAGCGGGGGAGGGCTTCTGTTCGTGGGAAGAGGCTGTCTGCTGCAGTCTTTTTCCCCTTCCTCTGCCCCGGGGCAGATATGAGTGGCCTTTTGCCCGCTTGCCCTTATGGGGACGAAAGGACTGAGCCTGATAAGACGGTATCTTTTTCTGCTGCGAGGTGACTTGGGGTAAAAAGGTGGATTTTCCAGCCGTTGCCGTGGCCACCAGGTCCGATAAACCGACCCCAAATAACTCCTCCCCTTTATACGTCAATACTTCCATATGCCGTTTGGAATCCGCATCACCTGACCACTGTCGTGTCCATAATCCTCTTCTGGCAGAAATGGACATCGCACTTACTCTTGATGCCAGAGTGCAAATATCCCTCTGTGCATCTCGCATATATAGAAATGCATCCTTTAAATGCTCTATAGTCAATAATATATTGTCCCTGTCTAGGGTATCAATATTTTCAGTCAGGGAATCCGACCAAGCCACCCCAGCACTGCACATCCAGGCTGAGGCGATTGCTGGTCGCAGTATAATACCAGTATGTGTGTATATACTTTTAAGGATATTTTCCAGCTTTCTATCAGCTGGTTCCTTGAGGGCGGCCGTATCTGGGGACGGTAACGCCACTTGTTTTGATAAGCGTGTGAGCGCCTTATCTACGCTAGGGGGTGTTTCCCAACGCGCCCTAACCTCTGGCGGGAAAGGGTATAATGCCAATAACTTTTTAGAAATTAGCAGTTTTTTATCGGGGGAAACCCACGCTTCATCACACACCTCATTTAATTCATCTGATTCGGGAAAAACTACGGGTAGTTTTTTCACACCCCACATAATACCCTTTTTTGTGGTACTTGTAGTATCAGAAATGTTCAAAACCTCCTTCATTGCCGTGATCATGTAACGTGTGGCCCTACTGGAAAATACGTTTGTTTCCTCACCGTCGACACTGGAGTCAGTGTCCGTGTCTGGGTCTGTGTCGACCACCTGAGGTAACGGGCGCTTTAGAGCCCCTGACGGTGTTTGAGACGCCTGTATAGGTATTAACTGATTTGCCGGCTGTCTCATGTCGTCAACAGTCTTTTGTAAAGTGCTGACACTATCACGTAATTCTTTCCATAAGACCATCCAGTCAGGTGTCGAGTCCCTAGGGGGTGACATCACTAACACAGGCAATTGCTCCGCCTCCACATCATTTTCCTCCTCATACATGTCGACACAACGTACCGACACACAGCACACACACAGGGAATGCTCTGATAGAGGACAGGACCCCACTAGCCCTTTGGGGAGACAGAGGGAGAGTTTGCCAGCACACACCAGAGCGCTATATATATATATATATATATATACAGGGATAACCTTATATAAGTGTTTTTCCCTAATATAGCTGCTGTATATTTATATGCCAATTTAGTGCCCCCCCTCTCTTGTTTTACCCTGTTTCTGTAGTGCAGGACTGCAGGGGAGAGTCAGGGAGCCTTCCTCCAACGGAGCTGTGAGGAAAAAATGGCGCCAGTGTGCTGAGGAGATAGGCTCCGCCCCTTTTTCGGCGGCCTTTCTCCCGCTTTTTTATGTAAAAATAGGCAGGGGTTAAATACATCCATATAGCCCAGGAGCTATATGTGATGTATTTTTTGCCAAAAAAGGTGTTTTTATTGCGTCTCAGGGCGCCCCCCCCCAGCGCCCTGCACCCTCAGTGACCGGAGTGTGAAGTGTGCTGAGAGCAATGGCGCACAGCTGCGGTGCTGTGCGCTACCTTAGTGAAGACAGGACGTCTTCTGCCGCCGATTTTCCGGACCTCTTCAGTCTTCTGGCTCTGTAAGGGGGACGGCGGCGCGGCTCCGGGACCCATCCATGGCTGGGCCTGTGATCGTCCCTCTGGAGCTAATGTCCAGTAGCCTAAGAAGCCCAATCCACTCTGCACGCAGGTGAGTTCGCTTCTTCTCCCCTTAGTCCCTCGATGCAGTGAGCCTGTTGCCAGCAGGTCTCACTGAAAATAAAAAAACCTATTTAAACTTTTACTCTAAGCAGCTCAGGAGAGCCACCTAGATTGCACCCTTCTCGTTCGGGCACAAAATCTTAACTGAGGCTTGGAGGAGGGTCATAGGGGGAGGAGCCAGTGCACACCAGGTAGTCCTAAAGCTTTTTACTTTTGTGCCCAGTCTCCTGCGGAGCCGCTATTCCCCATGGTCCTTTCGGAGTCCCCAGCATCCACTAGGACGTTAGAGAAATACATTTTTTGTACGAAGCTCGACACTATCCTCATGGAACACCTGGTAAGGAGAACGGCAGGACAGAGCTATTTAGCTCCGCAATCTCCTGGCCAAAGCCAAGGCAAGGAGAAGGACTATTTTCCAGGTGAGATACTACATCTCCACTGTCTCCAAAGGCTCAAATAGAGGAGACTGTAGAAAAGAAGAGAACCAGGTTCAGGTCCCACGGGGACATTGGGAGGTAGGAATGGTGGTTGTAGTCTGATAACCCCCTGAAAGAAAGTCTACCTCTGGAAGCAAAGACAACAGCCTCTGGAAGAAAATGGAAAGTGCAGACACCTGAACTTTTAAGGATCCAAAACACAGGCCTGCTGAGAAACCCACCTGCAGGAAAATGAGGAGCCGGGCCAACCGGAAAACTGTTGTGGGTGCCCCGCACCATTCAAACCAGGCCACATAGGCTTTCCAAATACGGTTGTAATGGCTAGAAGTGACTGTCTTCCAGGCCTGTAGCATGGTAAGTATCACCGCAGAAGGGATACCCTTCTGTCTCAAGAGGGCCTTTTTAAAAGCCACGCCGTCAAACGTAGCTGCTGTAAGTCCGGATAGAGAAAAGGACCCTGTTGCAGAAGATCCTCTCACATTGGTAGAGGCCAACACTCGGCGATCGCCAGAAAGTGAAGGCTGGAGTATCAAGCTCTGCGGGGCTAGTCCGGAGCCACTAGAAACACCACAGTGTCTTCTTTCTTTATGCGCTGCAGAATACAAGGCAGTAACGGGAACGGTGGAAACATAAAGACGAACTGGAAGTCCCAGGGTGTCGTGAGGGCATCCACAGCCACTGCTTCTGGGTCTCTTGTCCGAGAGCAGTAACGCGGCAGTTGGTGATTGAGTCGTTTTCTGGTAATTTTTTCTAGGTTTTAAGATTTTTCTTCGAGACCCTCTGGCCTGCTCACAATAGCTTTGGCCACACAGACAGCGGCCATAACGGGACCAGTAATAGCTCCTGTAAGGGAATAAACAGATTTTATACAGGCTTCAATTCTCCTATCCGTAGTCTCCTTTAAAGAAGATGTGGTAGGGATAGGTAAAGTAGAGGTTTTCGACAGACGGGCCACATGGGAATCCACAGCTGGGGGAACCTCCCACATAGCACAAACAGCTGCTTGGACAGAGTAAAACGAAGTTAGGTGCTTCGGCAGCTGAAACTTTTTACCGAAGTATTCCAAGCTTCATGCAGGAGTTCTGTAAAATGCTCAGACTGAGGAAATTCAGCTTTAACTACCTTCTGGCACTTAAATAGCTGGGCCTTCATTGGTGAAGGATCCGGCTCCTCTTCTTCTATATGAAGAATTCATTTGGCAGCCCTTACCAGTGCAGATACATCTAAGGTAGACTGGCGTGCCTTTTACCCTGAGGTAGACTCAGCGAGAGAGACGTCTGCCTCCTCTACCTCACCAGATGACGCCTCTGAATCTGAAAGATACGTAGACTGAGGATTGCACAGCGCACCTAGTGGCTTTAGTGGGCAAAGGTCTGTCACATTGTAGCATCTGTTGAAAGACAGCAGAAGTAGTAGCTAGACTTTGTACTGAGTTAGAAAGCATGTCCACCCAGGGAGGGGTCAGAGCTGTGACCGACATGTCAGGGTGCCGTGGTATAGCAGGGTGCACCTGCAGGGGGGTCCCATGGGGGAGCCACTGTGGGGGTTGCCAAGCAATCAGCTGTGTTAGGAGGTGTGAGAAGGAAGCCCAGGGAGGATCCTGCACAGGAGCTGAAGGGTCTCGCTAGTTGTGATATAGCAAGGGATGCACATTAACTATCCTGTACAATGGGCCTAATTAAGAGTTGATCGCAGCAGCAAATTTGTTAGCAGTTGGGCAAAACCATGTGCACTGCAGGGGGGGGGGGGCAGATATAACATGTGCAGAGAGAGTTAGATTTGGGTAGGGTGTGTTCAAACTGAAATCTAAATTGCAGTGTAAAAATAAAGCAGGCAGTATTTACCCTGCACAGAAACAAAATAACCCACCCAAATCTAACTCTCTCTGCAAATGTAATATCTGCCCCCCCTGCAGTGCACATGGTTTTTCCCAACTGAGAAAAAAAATTTGCTGCTGCAATCAACTCTGAATTACCCCCCAATGTCTTGAGAGGATAAACCCACTGAGCTGCAAGAGTAGTATAGCACACAATATGTCACTAGGCAGTGTGAAACAATAACTGTACTGTGACCAACTTCACAAACACTGTAGCTTCGAAGTATAAAGAAACCTTAAACACCTGTTTGTTAGGGTGGAAAGTGAGAAAAGGGGAAAGGTATAAGCTGACAGGAAGAATCAGAAAGCAGAACTCTCACAGGTCACAGGCAATGCAAAATACAATAAAATATACTGCAATGGGCACTAAACTACACAGACCACAGTGGCAGGTAGGAAATAGTGCTGTATTACCTGGCTCCTAGGAGAGGTATACAGGTAGACTGGACCCAGCAATCCCGGAGGCCTGTAGCTGCTAAAGAAAATGGCTGCTGTGGGTCTCTGATTGGGAGGAGGGTGGGGTAGGAGAAGCTCAGAGGCGGAAAGACGGCAGTGGAATGGTGCCCTGAGCTAGGGGAAGGGCCGAGGAGACAGGGCTAACCTCCCCTATGCTGTCAGCAACCACAGGTTGCCTGGCCTCATATAAATAAGCCCTGTGCCAGTAAATGTAGCCCTGACGGTCTAGTGGAGTCCTGGACAAACCGGTGTCCACATCAGCACCTCCAGTCTGTTTACTGAGGCCGGAGGTAGGAATGCGTCAAAGAAGCCGGTTCCCACAAGCGAAAAACAACCTTACCTATATCTGTCTCCCGGGAAAGGGCGGCATAGGACTGCTGCGATCGCATGTCCCACAAGTGGGAACTCGCCTTACCTTGTCCCACATAGTTATTTGAAGGGAAAAGGGGAGGGACAGACCTGAGCACAGGTGTATCAATTAGGGTGTAAATTAATTGCTAAGAATATATTGTTCCACAGTGTAATATAAGTACCATGGTTTTATCCAGTGGAATTCCACTTAGAAATGTCTCAGGTGGAGGTGCTCCCCTGAGAGTACGGTGAACGTATATAGAAGAAGGGGCAGAAGAAACTCTCTTTTTCCTCGGGCACTCTTATAGTTATAAAATGTAACTTTTATTACTGTACTTTAAAAATAATAAGTATTGTAATCACATACAGATAGACAAACATCACATATAACATATAGTTGTAGATAATGGTAGAGATAATACATTATCTTGCTGTAATAAATGCTTCAAGTAGACAATGGCCCTCATTCCGAGTTGTTCGCTCGCTGCTAATTTTAGCAGAATTGCTTATAGGCTAAAATCCGGCAGTTCTGCGCATGCGTATGCATCTCAGGGTACACGCGCTAAGCAAATTTCAATCGCTCTGCTGATTGACAGGAAGTGGGTGTTTCTGGGCGGAAACTGGCCGTTTTCAGGGAGTGTGCTAAAAAAAGCAGGCGTGCCAGGTAAAAACGCAGGAGTGGCTGGAGAAACGGGGGAGTGGCTGGTCGGACGCTGAGCGTGTTTGTGACGTCAAACCAGGAACTAAACGGACTGAGGTGATCGCAATCTAGGAGTAGGTCTGGAGCTACTCAGAAACTGCAAGGAAATTGCTTTCGTTAGCAATTCTGCTAATATTAGCAGAATTGCTAATCTTTCGTTAGCAATTGCTAATCTTTCGTTTCTGCTATGCTAAGATACACTCCCAGAAGGCGGCGGCTTTGTGTTTGCATTTCTGCTAAAAGTAGCTAGCAGCGAACAACTCGGAATGAGGGCCAATGTGTAGTTCACTGATAATTCAGAAAGCTTGAGCGAAATAAATTTTTTTTTTTAAACTGGTACCATGTTTTTCAAGTCTCAGATAATTCCTATTGATACAGTAGGTAACAGTTCACAGTGCGGATACTGTATACAGCCGGTAAAGAATAATGACTCCAAATAACAATCACCAATGAGTCCGCGTCACAGAATATCTCACAAAATTGCCAAATACTTGATGATATCAGTCCTTCATGTCAATATTGCTGATTCATAACATGCAATGTGAGGGTATGTCGTGCAGGATAAAGGTAAAACTCCTTGCATGAGTGGAGGGGTAGTAACAGGCAACCTTGTATTTTGACACAGCAGCTGCCCCAATTAGTGTCAAAATACAAGGTTGCCTATTACTACCCCTCAAATTGCCGGATCGGTTGCCATAGCAGCGGGAGCCGGCAGCGGCGCCTCTGCCTATCTTGTAAACGGGTCCCGAACCGGCTCGACTCGGGAATCTGTTTACAGAGCCACTGACCCGGTATTCAGCCCGTGAATAACACTGCTTATAACCCGGGTTGAATTACCGGGTCTGGCGACCCGGGAAATCCGACATGGCGCTTTCACACCGCACACTGACCCGTGTTATTTGTGCGTATGAAAGGGGTACTAATGAGACCAGGCTCTCAGCTATTTCTTTCAACCATGAGATGAATACTTCCTGCACCATATATAAAATATTGTTGTACAAATCATAGAAAGGTTTCATCTAACTACCAAATATCCCTTAGTTGTATGCTACCATAGAGTTGTACACCACTTTAGTATAGTTGAAAAAACTAAAAAAATACAAAACAAATTAGTATTTGACTATTGTTTTTGCCTCAAATAGACCATAAAAAGCATGCCTTTAGCACCCAAAGTACTATTCAGATAAAATAAATATTTATTTGAAGTTTACAAGTTTGGATAACAGTTCTGTGCGCACAACACTGATGTCACTTTTAGACAGCATACTAGAAGTGATGTAATTGAACGATAAAGTCCAGGCCCTGTTATATGGTCTTAAAATGACCCTTTGAAAAACAGCACTGGAAGAAAAACTTTTGTTTGTATCCAGAATATCTCATCTCAAGTACTGTAACTGTAAAGCAGCTAAATCGTAACAGATTTCACCATGTAAATTCAAAACAGTTTCTTTGGGTGTTGGCATGTCACACAGCAGTCTGCTTAAGCCAAGCGATGTGAGAAGTAGGTGAAAGGTTATACAGGTAATACTGGAAGGCTTTCAGTAAGACCAAACTATTTAAAGAGTGATTCTCTCACAGAAATTGTGAACTTTCACCTACTTTTAATTCTTGCATCAATATTGCTTTACATTTCTACCATTAGGAGTAAATAAAAAACAAATAAACTAATAAATAAAGTATGATCTGTTAGGCTTTCTATAATTTATAATAACAAATATTAAGAATAAAGAAGTATTTAAGATGTTAAAAAGACCTACTGTACAATGATTATAAACAGAATTCATTCAAGGACCACCTAAGAAGGCAGCTTTGGTCACATTTCTGCTATACAGCCAAAACCCTGTTAGCAGACACCTACACTATGGGGCCGATTCAGACCTGATTGCTGCTGTGTGTTTTCGTACAGCCGACGATTAGGTCTGAACTGCGCATGCACCACAATGCGCAGGCGCGAAGGGGAGCAGCAACGGGATGGTGCGATAAAAGTAATTGCAAGGGGCGATCGCAGGGCGACTGACAGGAAGAGGCCGTTTGTGGGTGGCAACTGACCGTTTTCAGGGAGTGTCCCGAAAAATGCAGGAGGGACCAGGCGTTTGGAGGGAGTGTTTCTGACGTCAGTTCCGGCCCCGATCATCGCACTGGAAGAGTAAGTCCTGGTCTGTGCAGAAACTGCACAAACTTCTGTTTGTGCAGCTCTCCTGCACATGCGATCGCACCCACTGCACAGCGATTTCCCCCTCCCCCTGTAGACAGCGATTACCTGATCGCAGGGATGCAAAAACGCACCCTAGCGATCAGGTCTGAATTACCCCGTGTTATTTACTGAAAAAAATGGGGGTTGGGGAAACGACACCCATGCCGCATCTGCAGAACGGCTGTCGTTAATGAGGACCTCCCTCGTCTGTACATTTTCAGACTAGGGAGGGGGTCGTTAACGACGCGTGGGAGCGTGCATCGTTAACGATAATGAGTGTACACACTAGGCGGTATTGTGAACAATATCACTCAGAAAGCCCTTTATCAATATCGCTCAGAAAGTCCAATATCACTCAGAAAGTGTGTATGGGGCTTTAGCCTCAATATACGTTGGGTAGGAAATGCCGGCATTTGGGATGCCAGCGTCACAAGACCGTCCGCGGCATCCCGATATGTAGAATCCTGACATGGGGAAGGTAAGTATACTTACCTTATCCCAATGCCTCCCTAGCCCTAACCCTCCTCTCCGCAGCCTAAACCTTACCCTCCCCGGTGGTGCCTAAACCTAACCCCTCCTTCCCGTAGTCTAAACCTAACCCTCCCACCCCCGCATCCTAACACTTATCCTCCTCGAGGATACCTAAACCTAATCCCCCCCTTCCCGCAATCTAACCCTCCCTTCCTCCCAGCCTAATCCTAAACCGCCCCAATGGTTTATCTGCCTGGCAGCCCGGTCACGCTTATTTGGGATCTGGGCGGCAGGATGGTGCTCTGTGTCGGTATGCCGGCACATTATTTCAACTGTTGGGATCCTGACTGCAGGGATCCTGACTGGATCCCATCAATACACCATATGGTGCAAAAAACCCAACAGCGCAGTAAATTTTTCATAAACTTTTTCATCCTATTTGCATTGCAAACCTAGCAAAACACCACTCAGTGTACTATAAATACTGGGCTGGAACTAATTCCATACAGTGAAACATATACTTTACAAAGTTGCAGATGAAGCACAATGGAACTTGGGGGTAAATGTAAGCAAGGTCATTATCGGGGGAAGCGGTATCAGCTAGGGAGGCCAATCCCGGGCCGTTTTTTCAATCCCGGGATTCGGGATTGAAAAACGATCAATCCCGGGATTCCCAGGATCCCGGGATTGCAGTAGGGATCAGTAAAGTAGGGTGTAGGGAGCAGCGCTGGAGGGTAGGTAGCGGTGCGGGAGGGTGTAGTTAGCGGCGGGGAAGGGAGGGAGGGTGTAGGAAGCAGTGCAGGAGGGTGTAGGTAGCTGGGCGGGAGGGTGTAGGTAGCGGTGCGGAGGGTGTAGGTAGCTGGGCGGGAGGGTGTAGTTAGCGGTGCGGAGGTTGTAGGTAGCTGGGCGGGAGGGTGTAGGTAGCTGGGCGGGAGGGTGTACAGTAGGTAGCGGAGAGGGTTGGTAGCGGCGCGGGAGGGAGGCTGGGTGTAAGTAATAACACTTACTATTAGGTGGGCGCCAGCCATGGACACACTGAACGCGGCGGCATTTCAAATGAAGCGCCGGCCGCCAGCCAACCAGAGCAGGTGGACCAGCAGCCAATCAGGGAAGCGGCCGCAGCAGTCGCTCCTGATTGGCTGCCGCGGCAGCTTCCCTGATTGGCTGCCGGTCCGCCAGCTCTGATTGGCTGGCGGCCCACGCCACATTTGAAGTGTCGCCGCGTTCAGCGTTCGTCTATGGCTGCCGCCCGCCTAAGTGTAAGTAGTATTACTTACACACACTCCCTCCCGCACATGCACAGTGCAATCCCGTGAATCCCGGCATTTTTGGGCCCAAATCCCGGGATCCCGCCGATCCCGATCCCGGGATTGGCCTCCCTAGTATCAGTGCATGTTATGTGCACCAATACCACCCCCCCATGTATGACAGTGGCGGTGGGTGCCCAGTGACAGGGGCGCATTATCGGCACTGTTATCTAAAAGATAGCACGCCAGTATGCAGCTAACGATTTCGACAGTTGCAGGTGTCGATGCCCTATCTCCTGCTGTCCCTTGCTGTGGCGGCTACAGGCTGCACAGGAGATTTAGAGATAGTAGCAAGATCTGGCACATGTGCAGTGGAGACACAGCCCTTCAGCACTAAGCTGATGCGCTGTGTGCTCAGACTGGCATTGCTGGAGGGGAAAGTTTTCACTCCACCGCTCCAGCAGACAAGATGATCATACATCTTCTCGGAGTGGCTTTTTGCTTTGCCTTGGTAATGAGGCGAAGCAGTTATAGCTGCACAATCCGTGCCACTATAATACATTCCCCCCTTTGTGTTAGAAAAGCTGTGACATCATAGTACTTTGTATCAGAGGCATAACTAGAATTTTGTGGGCCCCATAGCAAAATCTTGAAAGGGCGCCACTGCTGTCACTAAAATGCTCCTAAAGGCGATATTTTAAACAATATCGCTAATTTTGGCCCTTCTGAGCGATATCATTGGTAATGTCGTCCAGTATGTATGCTCAATATCATTACCGATGTGTGCTCCTGAGGTTCGTTAACAAGGTCTTCTGTACATGCAGCTCAATTTTAAATATATGGTCAATGACTGCATGTTCAGAGCGGTGACAGGATGACATCACTGAACGATATCATTAGTGATTTCATTCAGCGAGTAAGCACTATATAATTTGTCAGGTAGTTACCAGGCAGTTCAAAGGAAATCATTAACAACATTGTTAATGGACGATATTGACTAATGTCTACCCAGCTTTAGGTGGAAAGAAGAGCGAGAGACAAAGAGGGTGTTGCTGGGGGGAGGGGGGGGGGGTCAGAGAGAGAGAGAGAGAGAGAGAGAGAGAGAGAGAGAGAGAGAGAGAGAGAGAGAGAGAGAGAGAGAGAAAAAAGAGGAGCAAGGGGAAAGAGGGGTGGACAAGGAGGGCTTCATGAAAAAAAATAAGATTTTACTTACCGATAAATCTATTTCTCGTAGTCCGTAGTGGATGCTGGGGACTCCGTCAGGACCATGGGGATTAGCGGCTCCGCAGGAGACAGGGCACAAAAATAAAGCTTTAGGATCAGGTGGTGTGCACTGGCTCCTCCCCCTATGACCCTCCTCCAAGCCTCAGTTAGGATACTGTGCCCGGACGAGCGTACACAATAAGGAAGGATTTTGAATCCCGGGTAAGACTCATACCAGCCACACCAATCACACCGTACAACTTGTGATCTGAACCCAGTTAACAGTATGACAAACGTAGGAGCCTCTGAACAGATGGCTCACAACAATAACAACCCGATTTTTTTGTAACAATAACTATGTACAAGTATTGCAGACAATCCGCACTTGGGATGGGCGCCCAGCATCCACTACGGACTACGAGAAATAGATTTATCGGTAAGTAAAATCTTATTTTCTCTGACGTCCTAGTGGATGCTGGGGACTCCGTCAGGACCATGGGGATTATACCAAAGCTCCCAAACGGGCGGGAGAGTGCAGATGACTCTGCAGCACCGAATGAGAGAACTCCAGGTCCTCTTTAGCCAGGGTATCAAATTTGTAGAATTTTACAAACGTGTTCTCCCCCGACCACGTAGCTGCTCGGCAGAGTTGTAATGCCGAGACCCCTCGGGCAGCCGCCCAGGATGAGCCCACCTTCCTTGTGGAATGGGCCTTAACAGATTTAGGCTGTGGCAGGCCTGCCACAGAATGTGCAAGTTGAATTGTGCTACAAATCAAACGAGCAATCGTCTGCTTAGAAGCAGGAGCACCCAGCTTGTTGGGTGCATACAGTATAAACAGCGATACAGATTTTCTGACTCCAGCCGTCCTTGAAATATATATTTTCAATGCCCTGACAACGTCCAGCAACTTGGAATCCTCCAAATCGCTAGTAGCCGCAGGCACCACAATAGGCTGGTTCAGGTGAAATGCTGACACCACCTTAGGCAGAAACTGAGGACGCGTCCGCAGTTCTGCCCTGTCCGAATGGAAAATCAGATATGGGCTTCTATATGATAAAGCCGCCAATTCTGACACTCTCCTGGCTGAAGCCAGGGCCAGTAGCATGGCTACTTTCCATGTAAGATATTTCAAATCCACCGATTTGAGTGGCTCAAACCAATGGGATTTGAGAAAATCCAAAACGACATTAAGGTCCCACGGAGCCACTGGGGGCACAACCGGGGGCTGTATATGTAGTACTCCTTTTACAAAAGTCTGGACTTCAGGAACTGAAGCCAATTCTTTCTGGAAGAAAATCGACAGGGCCGAAATTTGAACCTTAATGGACCCCAATTTGAGGCCCATAGACAATCCTGTTTGCAGGAAATGTAGGAATCGACCCAATTGAAATTCCTCCGTGGGGGCCTTCCTGGCCTCACACCACGCAACATATTTTCTCCAAATGCGGTGATAATGTTGTGCAGTCACCTCCTTCCTGGCTTTGACCAGTGTAGGAATGACCTCTTCCGGAATGCCTTTTTCCCTTAGAATTCGGCGTTCAACCGCCATGCCGTCAAACGCAGCCGCGGTAAGTCTTGGAATAGACACGGTCCCTGTTGAAGCAGGTCCCGTCTTAGAGGTAGAGGCCACGGATCTTCCGTGAGCATCTCCTGAAGTTCCGGGTACCAAGTTCTTCTTGGCCAATCCGGAGCCACGAGTATCGTTCTTACTCCCCTTTGCCGTATAATTCTCAGTACTTTTGGTATGAGAGGCAGAGGAGGAAACACATACACTGACTGGAACACCCACGGTGTTACCAGAGCGTCCACAGCTATTGCCTGAGGGTCTCTTGACCTGGCGCAATACCTGTCCAGTTTTTTGTTGAAGCGAGACGCCATCATATCCACCTTTGGTTTTTCCCAACGGTTCACAATCATGTGGAAGACTTCTGGATGAAGTCCCCACTCTCCCGGGTGTAGATCGTGTCTGCTGAGGAAGTCTGCTTCCCAGTTGTCCACTCCCGGAATGAACACTGCTGACAGTGCTATCACATGATCTTCCGCCCAGCGAAGAATCCTTGCAGCTTCTGCCATTGCTCTCCTGCTTCTTGTGCCGCCCTGTCTGTTTACGTGGGCGACTGCCGTGATGTTGTCCGACTGGATCAACACCGGCTGACCCTGAAGCAGGGGTTTTGCCAGGCTTAGAGCATTGTAAATCGCTCTTAGCTCCAGTATATTTATGAGAAGAGACATCTCCAGGCTTGACCATACTCCCTGGAAGTTTCTTCCCTGTGTGACCGCTCCCCAGCCTCTCAGACTGGCATCCGTGGTCACCAGGACCCAGTCCTGTATGCCGAATCTGCGGCCCTCTAACAGATGAGCACTCTGCAACCACCACAGAAGAGACACCCTTGTCCGTGGCGATAAGGTTATCCGCTGATGCATCTGCAGATGCGATCCGGACCATTTGTCCAGCAGATCCCACTGAAAAGTTCTTGCGTGAAATCTGCCGAATGGAATCGCTTCGTAAGAAGCCACCATTTTTCCCAGGACCCTTGTGCAATGATGCACTGACACTTTTCCTGGTTTTAGGAGGTTCCTGACTAGCTCGGATAACTCCCTGGCTTTCTTCTCCGGGAGAAACACCTTTTTCTGGACTGTGTCCAGAATCATCCCTAGGAACAGCAGACGTGTCGTCGGAAACAGCTGCGGTTTTGGAATATTTAGAATCCACCCGTGCTGTCGTAGAACTACTTGAGATAGTGCTACTCCGACCTCCAACTGTTCTCTGGACCTTGCCCTTATCAGGAGATCGTCCATTTTCTTTGAAGAAGAATCATCATTTCGGCCATTACCTTGGTAAGGACCCGGGGTGCCGTGGACAATCCAACCGGCAGCGTCTGAAACTGATAGTGACAGTTCTGTTCCACGAACCTGAGGTACCCTTTGAGTAGGGCAAATTGGGACATGGAGGTAAGCATCTGTCCCGGGACACCATATAGTCCCCTTTTTCCTGGTTCGCTATCACTGCTCTGAGTGACTCCATCTTGATTTGAACCTTTTTATGTAAGTGTTCAAATATTTCAGATTTAGAATAGGTCTCACCGAGCCGTCTGGCTTCAGTACCACAATATAGTGTGGAATAATACCCCTTTCCTTGTTGTAGGAGGGGTACTTTGATTATCACCTGCTGGGAATACAGCTTGTGAATTGTTTCCACTACTGCCTCCCTGTCGGAGGGAGACGTTGGTAAAGCAGACTTCAGGAACCTGCGAGGGGGAGACGTCTCGAACTTCCAATCTGTACCCCTGGGATACTACTTGTAGGATCCAGGGGTCAACTTGCGAGTGAGCCCACCTTGAGACGACCCCCCACCGCACCTGAGTCCGCTTGTACGGCCCCAGCGTCATGCTGAGGACTTGGCAGAAGCGGTGGAGGGCTTCTGTTCCTGGGAATGGGCTGCCTGCTGCAGTCTTCTTCCCTTTCCTCTATCCCATGGCAGATATGACTGGCCTTTTGACCGCTTGCCCTTATGGGGACGAAAGGACCGAGGCTGAAAAGACGTTGTCTTTTTCTCCTTTATACGGCAATACTTCCATGTGCCGTTTGGAATCTGCATCACCTGACCACTGTCGTGTCCATAAACAACTTCTGGCAGATATGGACATCGCACTTACTCTTGATGCCAGAGTGCAAATATCCCTCTGTGCATCTCGCATATATAGAAATGCATCCTTTAAATGCTCTATAGTCAATAAAATACTGTCCCTGTCAAGGGTATCAATATTTTCAGTCAGGGAATCCGACCAAGCCACCCCAGCGCTGCACATCCAGGCTGAGGCGATCGCTGGTCGCAGTATAACACCAGTATGTGTGTATATACTTTTTAGGATATTTTCCAGCCTCCTATCAGCTGGCTCCTTGAGGGCGGCCCTATCTGGAGACGGTACCGCCACTTGTTTTGATAAGCGTGTGAGCGCCTTATCCACCCTAAGGGGTGTTTCCCAACGCGCCCTAACTTCTGGCGGGAAAGGGTATACCGCCAATAATTTTCTATCGGGGGAAACCCACGCATCATCACACACTTCATTTAATTTATCTGATTCAGGAAAAACTACAGGTAGTTTTTTCACACTCCACAAAATACCCTTTTTTGTGGTACTTGTAGTATCAGAAATATGTAACACCTCCTTCATTGCCCTTACCAAGTAACGTGTGGCCCTAAAAGAAAAATACGTTTGTTTCTTCACCGTCGACACTGGAGTCAGTGTCCGTGTCTGTGTCGACCGACTGAGGTAAAAAGACGTTTTAACGCCCCTGACGGTGTTTGAGACGCCTGGACAGGTACTAATTGGTTTGCCGGCCGTCTCATGTCGTCAACCGACCTTGCAGCGTGTTGACATTATCACGTAATTCCTTAAATAAGCCATCCATTCCGGTGTCGACTCCCTAGAGAGTGACATCACCATTACAGGCAATTGCTCCGCCTCCTCACCAACATCGTCCTCATACATGTCGACACACACGTACCGACACACAGCACACACAAAGGGAATGCTCTGATAGAGGACAGGACCCCACTAGCCCTTTGGAGAGACAGAGGGAGAGTTTGCCAGCACACACCAAAACGCTATAATTATACAGGGACAACCTTTATATAAGTGTTTTTCCCTTATAGCATCTTAATATATATAATCATATCGCCAAATAAGTGCCCCCCCCTCTCTGTTTTAACCCTGTTTCTGTAGTGCAGTGCAGGGGAGAGCCTGGGAGCCTTCCCACCAGCATTTCTGTGAGGTAAAATGGCGCTGTGTGCTGAGGAGAATAGGCCACGCCCCCTTTTCGGCGGGCTTCTTCTCCCGTTTTTCTGAGACCTGGCAGGGGTTAAATACATCCATATAGCCCCAGGGGCTATATGTGATGTATCTTTTAGCCAGTATAGGTATTTCATTGCTGCCCAGGGCGCCCCCCACAGCGCCCTGCACCCTCAGTGACCGCTGGTGTGAAGTGTGTGACAACAATGGCGCACAGCTGCAGTGCTGTGCGCTACCTCATGAAGACTGAAAAGTCTTCTGCCGCCGGTTTCTGGACCTCTTCACTTTTCGGCATCTGCAAGGGGGTCGGCGGCGCGGCTCCGGGACCGGACTCCATGGCTGGGCCTGTGTTCGATCCCTCTGGAGCTAATGGTGTCCAGTAGCCTAAGAAGCCAATCCATCCTGCACGCAGGTGAGTTCACTTCTTCTCCCCTAAGTCCCTCGTTGCAGTGAGCCTGTTGCCAGCAGGACTCACTGTAAAATAAAAAACCTAAAAACTTTTTCTAAGCAGCTCTTTAGGAGAGCCACCTAGATTGTACCCTGCTCGGACGGGCACAAAAACCTAACTGAGGCTTGGAGGAGGGTCATAGGGGGAGGAGCCAGTGCACACCACCTGATCCTAAAGCTTTATTTTTGTGCCCTGTCTCCTGCGGAGCCGCTAATCCCCATGGTCCTGACGGAGTCCCCAGCATCCACTAGGACGTCAGAGAAAGAGGGTATATGAAAGAGAGAGAGGAAGGATGTCAGGGAGAGAAAGGGGGGACAGATAGGGAATGAGAGGGTGTCGAAGACAGCACCAGGTAGATGCAGAGTTAGAGAGGAAGAGACAGAGAGAGAGAGAGAGAGAGAGAGAGAAAGAAAGAAAGAGAGAGAGAGAGAGAGTCAGGGAGGGGGAGGGAGAGAGACTGTTGTGGAGAGAGAGACAGTGGTGAGAGAGAGAGAGACCGTGTCAGGGAGGGCCAGCGAAAGAGAAAGACAGTGTCAGAGAGAGAGAGAGAGAGAGAGAGAGAGAGAGTGTCAGGGAGAGAGAGTCAGAGATAGGGGGAGAGAAAAAGAGGGAGGGGATGCAAGCCCAAAAGACACTACCTGATTAAAGCACGTAATGGGGGGCATAGACGGACAGGAAGGGAATGTGCGGACGAGGGACAAGCACAGACAGACGGATGGGGACGACGACAAAGATGGACAGATGGACGGACAGAGCACCATACTGGGGGCATAGATGGAAAGACGGATGGGGGCATGCACAGACGGACAGACAGACAGGGCATAGACAGATAGGGACAGAGCACCATATGGGGGCACAGACTGACATACGAACAGGGTACAGTATAGACGGATGGATGAGAGGGGTGCATAGACCCACTGACAAACAGAGGGTTGGGGTCGTTACTCACCATCACTGAGTCTGTAGTTTCCAACAAACGGCTCCACCTTCCTCTCCTCCACAGAGTGGCTCCGGGCAGCAGCCGCAGCTCCTGCCTCCAGGCAGGCTCTGGACAGCAGCTCCTCCTCTCTCCACTCCTCAGAGCGACTCTGGGCAGAAGCAGTGGCTCCTCTTCCCTCCATGGAGTGGCTCCAGCCAGGCATCAGGCAGCGGCTCCTCCTCCCTCCCCTCCAAAGAGCAGCTTCTGGCCAGCGGCTTCACCTCCCTCCCGTCTGAGTTCACTTCACTGGTGATTTCCGGAGCTGCGGTAGCGGCTCTATCAGTCTCCTCCCAGGTAGCAAACGCGCGTGCCCTAAACCAGTGCAGCGCAAAATTCAAGAGGGTGCAGGGGATTGCCTGCTGGGTCTTGGGGCCCCCCCAAGTTACCGGGCCCCATAGCAGTTGCATCCCCTGCACCTTCTATAGTTACGCCACTGCTTTGTATACAAAACTTGTTTGCACAGATGTACAAATGGTACACATCAAATTAATCAGTGCAATCTAGCTTGATTGTTTTATGGCTAGAGTTGCAAATAACAAAAAAACATTTTGAGCAAATAAGACATTCGACTCTGGACTTGGTGCACCAAGAGGTGCTGTTTGGCATGCATGAAGCCACAGTGTATGAGGACATATCTGTGCAGCAAGGAGTATAGCACAAAGCCCTGTGCAATATGTGTGCGCTATATAAATAACTGGTAATAAATAAAGTGTATATATGTATTGCTGAGCAGAGTGTCTGAGGGCCCTGCTTTACATAATACCTGTAAAGCTGGTGCTTGGCAAAAAGCTCAATAGACAGTTAAAAAAAGGGAGAGAATGGGGAGAAATGTAGAAATGACGCAAATGACTAGGTACACTACTTTATTTTTAAAAAGACTCAAGGATAAGCCATCACAGAAAATTCATCTGGTGGAGGCTAAAAAAATCCCAAAGCAGACACATGCTTCAGGCCCTTTCCTACACCCCTCCGTACAATTGTTTTGGTCTTGATATCTTGATCCTCAGCCAGATCCTTCCCAGTTTAAAAAAAAAATAGTAATAGTATGTTGTATGTAGTAATATCAGTGGGTTGGATCGTGCATTCCTGATAAAGAAAAGAATCTATTTCCAGGCTGACCAACATTTTTTTGGCCTACTCCTAGCAAAAAAAAAAAGAAAGAGGCAATATTTTTCAACCAATTGAACCAAGGTAGACAGAGACAGCAGTGGTCTCATATTTCTCACGCACGGATAGGTATGCATTTTGTCTTTATTTATTTGACTCAATATCCTGTGCCCACCACCCAACTCCATTCACCTACTGTAGTGCCAACTGCACCACTGTTGTGGTTTATTTCTTTAAATCACGAAGCCCAGCTTTGGTTGCAAACACAAAGGTTATTAAGTAGTCCCACTATTGTAGCGTTTCCAAAGTAACCTATGTTTCTAATCAATAAAACCTGCCAGGATTAAATTTGCAGTTGATTGCTATTCATTTTAGTGCCTAGAAGATCTTACAGTAGTTTAGAAAACTGAATTAGTTTATTAGTTTAGTCCCTGAATTAAGCTGTGCTTAGAAAGCAATGGTTAAGCCCGCTGTAATAGGAAATCTAAGTAACTGAAAATGTATTCTCTCTGTAAGCAAGGCATTTCATAAATCTAAATAGCCGGCCAAGGTAAATAATCAGCACAGACATTTGGTATCTGATCACTTGACAGTCTGACTTATTAAACAAAACAGAGAACAAGCTTTCAAAAACAGGAGAGATGATACTATATTTAGGCGGGAGGCAGTCACTGATCCCCTGTAGGGATCCTGGCGGTCAGGATACCGACGCCGAAATCCCGACGCCAGCTGAAATATTGGTGGTCGGAGTCCTGACCGCTGGCTGGTTACCCCTCTTGAGTGGTGGTCCACGCACCCACCCAGAGGGGAATAAAAACCTGTGGCGACTGAAGGTCACCACCAGGCCCGAAAAGTGGCGAGCGCAGCAAGCCTGCGAGGGGACACGCTGCGCTCGCTGCTTGGATCCCGGCTGTCGGGCTCCTGGCGTCTGTCTCCTAACCGCCGGGATTCCGACTGCTGGGATCTCGTACTGATCCCATTTAGGCAACTTGACAGATAACTAAACAGCAAACAAAACACATCCCCCTTCAGTCGGGATCAGTACTAAATCCCACTGGACGGGATCCCGGCGGTCGAAATACCAACGCCGGAATCCCGACCACACAATCCCGACAGGGGTGGCGAGCGGAACGCAGCCCCTTGCGGGCTCGCCACGCTATGGGCACGGTGCCTTGCTACACTCGGCACACTATTATATTCTCCCTCTATGGGTGTCGTGGACACCCACAGAGGGAGAATATGTCGGGATTGTGCCGGTCGGGATTCCGGCGTCGGTATTTCGACCGCCGGGATCCCGTCCAGCGGGATCTTGACCGCCTCCCCTTCAGTCCCCCCCCCCCCAAAAAAGCACAACAAATTTAAAGATTATCACAATTTGCGATAAAAAAAAAGTGGTAATTTTTGCTTATACATATACATAATACATATACTTAATACATATAAAGAAACAAAGTAATTATTGTGGGTTGTTTGTACCAATATGAAATGTATAAACAAGTTGAATAACATTCTTTAAACTACAGTCAAAATACATGTTTTTTATATGGGTGAACTTTCACACAGTTGAACGGAGTCCAAGTGTTTTCAATGAAAGAGTTACAGTAAGAGGAAACTATTCTCTTGAGGTGAATAAGCGTCTGACAAATGAAAAAAAAGTTTGAACTTTAACACACTTGGCTTCAAACACTTGTCATCTTTACAACCACTACTAAAATGGAAGCCAAGGAAATCTTTCAGAAACTGGCAATCAATGTTTATTAGTCGGGTTATCATAGCAAAGTAGTTAAAATAGAAAAAAAAAATCCCTTTAATTGCAATACTGTCTTAAGATTTAGGAATGAAAAGCGAACTACAAGTTTGTTGCAATGTTTGAGAAAATATTAAAAAAATGTAAGGTTAGAAAACAGAGAAACGGACTGATGCCAAATTGAACATATGCCTGATTGCACAATATATCTTGTGTATTTCAACACTGTGCGCGCTCCGGAAAGTAGGGCAAGTACAGGTGATGCACAGGGTTAAGTATATCAATTGCATCTACAAAGATGTACTGTAACTGGGTTGTAAATGGTAATTTAATAGTACTGTGTCCTCTGCTGAGGGAATTGGAAGTAAGCGAAAATATGCCTTTTGCACCCAGTACAAGCTAGTACTAATGATGACGATGATGACTAATAAATAAAACAAGTGTACACAAAGGAAGGGAGGGGGTGGGAGGGTCAAAAGGAGTGCGTGAACAGTGTTCCCATATGTTCTAGCACATATGAAGTCTAATACTGATATCACTAAAAAATAAATTTTCACCCAATGTGAGTCCATAATGACTCTTACTAAAATTATTTTGTTTGTCGTTTTACTTAATGCATGAATAGTAGTCAGGTAATACATGATGTGGGAAATTCAACTAGGTGCACACTTTACCTTCATGTGAGCACCTGGGGGGCAATGGGCAAACAAAAACACCCAAATTTACTCTGGTAAATTGGTTTGTATCTGAGTTGTAAATGTAATTCGCAATGTGAGTTCACCGTGGGTATGGCTCACAAGACCAAACCCGCATCTAGTTGAATTCCCCAGAACAGTTCTAAATTGTAAGCTCTCATGAACAGGGCCCTATTTACCCAGATACTCATGCAATATTTTTTTACCTCAATCTTTTATGAACATGTTCTGTTTCTATATGACTTCTTATAGAGAGGATGATTTTTTTGGGGGGAGTAATACAAATGAAGGATGACTGCGATAAGCAGAGGTGGATTGTGATAAAACCAGCCCTGGAAATTTATGGAAGCAGCCCTAATGGGGACAGGGTCTGTTGTGGGGGTGGAGTCTGTTAAGGGGGCGGGATTCCTTCTCATAGGGTCTGATTCTGAGTTGGATGCAGTTGCGGCCTTTCTTGCATCTTTTGCTGCAGATGCCTCTGGTGACTTTATGCTAATGACGCTACAATGCCCTTCCCTGGTGTACATCTGTGCATCCAAATATGCAAGGACAGAGATGCTCACCGTCAGTGTGTACAGATGCTGCAATCATGCTTTCCGCGTCTTTAGATGCAACCATCGGTTGCACCATTGTAACTTTCACCAGCCCTATTCTAGGTGCAGATCATGTCCTGAGTATGTCCTCCAATGTGAGCAATTCAATATCTCTATATGCAACCACTTTTAGTAACACACCCACACTGCGTTACATCTGTGTCTGATTAGCCAACCCCCTGTAACCATACAGGGGTGTCCAAAACATTTCTAATACACTTATTGGTGCGTGTCTGACTCTGTACTGCAACTCTGTATGAACACCATTGCAGTGCATGCATGCATGGTGCAACTAAGGTGCAAGCACAGATGAAAAACATTGTACAAGAAAAAAAATAAAACACATTGGCCCCCACAGGAAAAAACACACACATTGGCCCCATCAGAAAACAATAAAACAAACTGACCCCACAGAGAAAATAAATAAATTATACTATAGCTTTTGGTATTACAATATGTTTCAAATTTTTACTGCTGTTTGAAAGACCTAGTGACACCAAGATGTTTTATAATTCTTGGCTGTAACATCCATATATTAATTTATTAATATTTATGTAGCACTAGCTTTTTCCATTGCACTTTCTTTTAGTTAGGCAAGGGCAATTGGGAACTGAAAGCGGCCCTGGAAAAATTTGTAGAAGTGACAGCACCAAAGGTTTACCGAGTAACCATGGCAGCAGCACCACCCCTCAACCAGAAAAACGGACCTCATGCATATCGGCCCACTGGGAATCTTTCCACACACCCCACTGACCCTAGGGCCAGTCCCCCGCTGGCGATACGTTTCAGCTTAGATAAGTATACAGAAATCAAAACTCCCAAAGAGAAGCACAGACAGAGCACCTTTATTAGTAAACCTACAAATTAACATAATAAGATCATACAAGGTGATTATAACTATAATGAGGTGTGGCACCAGATAGCCAATGTTGGCATGCAAAAATCATGTAACTGTAAGGAAAGAATGAGTCAAAAGGAATATGAACTTCTCATATTCATATTTTAGTGAAAATTCAGATACATTAAGTGACTTTAAAAAAAAGGATTTTAAAATTACCTACCGGTAAATCCTTTTCTCGTAGTGCATAAGGGATACTGGGGACACTTAGGGGGTCATTCCGAGTTGTTCGCTCTGTATTTTTTTTCGCATTGCAGCGATTTTCCGCTTAGTGCGCATGCGCAATGTCCGCAGTGCGACTGCGCCAAGTAAATTTGCTATGCAGTTAGGAATTTTACTCACGGCTTTTTCATCGTTCTGGTGATCGTAGTGTGATTGACAGGAAGTGGGTGTTACTGGGCGGAAACTGGCCGTTTTATGGGTGTGTGCGGAAAAACGCTACCGTTTCTGGGAAAAACGCGGGAGTGGCTGGAGAAACGGAGGAGTGTCTGGGCGAACGCTGGGTGTGTTTGTGACGTCAAACCAGGAACGACAAGCACTGAACTGATCGCAGATGCCGAGTAAGTGTGGAGCTACTCAGAAACTGCTAAGAGAGGTGTAATCGCAATATTGCGAATACGTCGTTCGCAATTTTAAGAAGCTAAGATTCACTCCCAGTAGGCGGCGGCTTAGCGTGAGTAAATCTGCTAAAAGCAGCTTGCGAGCGAACAACTCGGAATGAGGGCCTTAGTACGATGGGGTCCAAAGGAGCCGGTGCACTTTAAACTTCTTCAACAGGGTGTGCTGGCTCCTCCCCTCTATGCCCTCCCTCACAGCTCAGTCTAGGAAAACTGTGCCAGAAGGAGATGGACATTCTTGAGAGGAAACATGACAAGACAACTAGTGGTGAGATTAACGAACCAGCACGCAGCAGAACAAAAACACTAGCAACAGCTAGTGAACCAGAAATCAGCAACATCTGTGTAACCAACTTCACACAAGAACAATAACTTGCAGTAAGGCAAAGCACAGAGGTGGTAACCCAGTATCCCTTATTGACTACGAGAAAAGGATTTACCGGTAGGTAAATTAAAATCCTCTTTTCTCTAACATCCATAAGAGATAATAGGGACACTTAGTATGATGGGGACATCCCAAAACTCCCAGAATGGTGTGGCAACTTGCTGAGACGCCTGCAGCACCGTACGTCCACACTGGACATCCTCAGTAGCCAGGGTATCAAAAATTTGACAAACGTATTTGTCCCTGACCAGGTAGCGGCCCGGGACCATTGCAAGGCCGAGACACCACGGGCAGCCGCCCAGGAAGAACTCATAGACCTGGTAGAGTGGGCCTTGATAGACCGAAGAATAGGCAAGACCGCCGAAGTGTAGGCCTGTTCAATAGTAAGACTAATCCAATGGGCAACAGACTGCTTCGAAGCAGGACACCCCATCTTGTGTGCATCATACATCACAAAGAGAGAACCCGATTTCCGGACAGCAGTTGTCCTCTTGACAGAAATCTTCAGGGCTCATACCACATCCGAGGACTCAGGAATTGAGGAAGAGGCCGAAGCCGCTGGAACCACAATAGGCTGATTCAAGTGGAATGCAGAAACCACCTTAGGCTGGAACTGTTGACGAGTCCCGAATTCCGCTCTGTCCTCATGAAAGACCAGGTAGGGACTTCTGCAGGACAAAGCACCAAGTTCTGAAACACGTCTAGCGGAAGCCAAGGCCAATAGCATAACTGTCTTCCACGTAAGATACTTGATACTTGACACCAGAGGTTCAAACCAAGAGGACTGCAGAAAGGACAAAACCACGTTTAGGTCCCAAGGTGCCGTGGGCAGTACAAAAGGAGGCTGGATGCACAGGACACCCTGCAGGAACATCTGGACTTCAGGCATAGACGACGATTTATTCTGAAAGAAAACGGACAAGGCTGAGATCTGACCTTTTATGGAGCCTAATCGTAGGCCCATAGCTATACCAGCCTGCAAAAAATGCAAAAAGCGTCTCAAGTTGAAATACGTTGTCGGATACTTCTGGCCTTCACACCAGGAAACGTATAGTTTCCAGATATGGTGGTAATGCTTCTACGTGACAGGTTTCCTGGCTTGAGTCATGGTTGCAATAACCTTACCCGGAATTCCCTTTTCAGCTAGAAGGTTCCACTCAACCGCCAAGTCGTTAAACGAAGCCGCAGTAAGCCCGGGTATATGAACAATCCTTGCAGAAGAAGATCCTACCGAAGTGGCAGGGGCCAGGGGTCTTCTATTGCCATGGCCAGAAGATATGCGTACCAAACCCTTTGAGGCCAGTCGGGGCAATGAAAATTGCCTGAACTCCCTGTCTTCTGAATCTTTTTGGAACCCTGGGAAGCAACGGAATCGGAGGAAACAGGTACACGAGCCGGTAAACCCATGGCGTTGTCAGCGCGTCCACTGCCACTGTCAGAGGGTCCCTCGTCCTGTAACAATAGCACTGAAGCTTGTTGAGCCGAAAGGCCATCAGATCAATCTGCGGACAGCCCCACCGATCTGTTATCAGTCTAAATACCTGCGGGTGGACACCACACTCTCCTTAGGAAGTCCGCCTACCAGTTGTCTACTCCTGGAATGAAAATGGCTGATACCGCCCTTGCATTCCTTGTGACTCACAGGAGAATCTTGGATACCTCCCGCATGCAGTCCCTGCTCTTCATCCCTCCTTGCCGATTGACGTGAGCCACTGACCCATCAACAGCAGGGGGAGTTTCCCAGACCTTTTGCCCCTCATGAGCAAAAGGAAAGGCGTCCACCCATTTTTTTGACACTTGGAATTTCTTGTCAGGAGTAGCCCATGGCTCCTTGAAAAGCTCATCCAGTTCCTTTGAGTCAGCAAATGTGACCTGAACCTTTTTCTGTGCAGAGAAAAAGGATTGCTGCACATCTTTCTGTTTCCCAGGAATATTTAGGACATCCCTTATTGCAATGATAAGCGAGTCTACAGCCTGTGCAGCAGAGGAATCTTCTAACGCAATATCAGATTACAGCCCCTCCCCCTTTTCCACCTCTGGCACCTCCTCCTCAGATTCCAAGAGGATATCAGGAAACCCCCTTTTTTGGGGTAATGGATTTGGAAGAGGAGAAACACGTCTGCTTTCTGCCCTATCTTTTGTCAGAGCAGCCATAGACTGTTGTAACTGCTGCCTTTCCTGTCTGGCAGTAGTCAATTCATTGGACATGTCAGCCATCATAGTTTTAATAGAACTGAGCTCCTGCAAATCACCCCCAGAAGCCCCAATACCTTGTGAAGGCTGACTGCATTGTTCACACATGAAAGAATCTGCAGGCAAGAGGAAAACCTGGTGTGACAAATAGTGCACGCAACTTTTTTCACCATGCTGACAGAGGACATTTACATTCACACACACATACACAGAGACACAGGTACAAGCAAGCCTGCCCAGCCTAGTATGTGTGGAGAGACTCAGAGGAGGAATCAGCACACAGCCTGAAACTAACAATTGTACAGTTAGAAAAAAAAGAGGCAATTTGGTGTACAGTGTGTGAGGAGCCTAATACAAGGGTCCCACAGTGGACTCTCCCCCTTAACTACACCCCTGTAACAGTGTCTGGCCGTGGAGAATCACTTGGAGGAGAGGAGCTGGCAGTCCTGCAGCAACGCTGAGAGTGCAGGAAATGACGCCAAGAAGCCGCTGGTCCCATTCTGAGGAAACTCCGCCCCTTGCAATGGCGCTGGAGCTACATGTATATTTATACTGGCAAAAGTCCCCAATGTGTGTAAAATTAAGCCCCAACACCTATTTTCACAACAGCTGGCCAGTTTACGCAGGGGGGGGGGGGGGTGTCTATGGGATCACCCCAAGCAGAGTGCGTATGTCCGCCCCGCAATCGTGCCGCACATAGAACCGGTTGTCACTCACCACTCTGCTGACCTTCAGGCTCTGTACTGGTGTGCGAGAGCGTGATGCCTGCGGTATACTGACCCTCAGGACCGTTGTCAGCAACTCCAGGAGGCCGGTGTCGGATTCCCTCCCAGTGTCCCTCAGTGCAGGTAAGCTGTTGCCCAACAGCTTACCTGAAAATAACAAACATTAAAATAAACTGAAGAAAAAGTCTCTGGAGAGCCAGAGTGTGCATCCTCTCCTGAGGGCACATTTTCATAACTAAGCTGTGAGGGAGGGTATAGAGGGGAGGAGCCAGCACACCCTGTTGGAAGAAATTTAAAGTACACCGGCTCCTTTGGACCCCATCTATACCTCATCGTACTAAGTGTCCCCAGTATCCCTTATGGATGTTAGAGAAAGAGCACTGAATAAAAACAAAGAAGGCATAGCTATAGAGCAAATATAAACAGTGTATATAGGGCCTAATTCAGACCTGATTGCTTACTAGAGTTTTTTTGCAGCGCTGCGAACAGATAGTCGCCGCCCATAGAGGAGTGTATTTAAGCTTTGCAAGTGTACAAACGCATGTGTAGCAGAGCTGTACAAACAAAAATTGTGCAGTTTCTTCACAGCCCAGGACTTACTCAGCTGCTGCGATCACTTCAGCCTGTTCAGGACAGGAACTGACGTCAGGAACCCTCCATTCAAACGCTTGGGCACGCCTGCGTTTTTCCAACCACTCCCAGAAAATGGTCAGTTGACACCCACTAACGCCCACTTCCTGACAATCTTCTTGCGATCGGCTGTGTGGATGCATTCTGTGTAAAACCCATCGCACAGCAATGAGCCGCTTTGTATCTGTGCGACGCGCCTGCATATTGCGGTGCATACGTATGTGCAGTTCTGACCTGATCGCAGCGCTGCAAAAAACGATAGCGAGTGATCAGGTCTGAATTACCCCCATAGTGTGTCTGAGTATTACTCCCAGCGTAATTTTAATTTCACAGAGAAGAGCTGATGGCTGTTGTAAAGGGTGGTAGTCATGTGACCGCCGGTCGGCTGACCGACAGTCACATGACCTCCTCCGTGAGCCCGACGGCTCACTATCCCGATGGTCGGCATGCCGACCAACAGGGACTATTTCCACTCGTGGGTGTCCACGACACCCATAGAGTGGGAATAGAACCCGTGGTGACCGCAGGTCGCCACCGAGCCCGCAGCGTGGCGAGCGCAGCGAGCCCGCAAGGGGCTTGCTGCACTCGCCCCTCCCCGCCGGGATCCCGGCGTCGGTATGCTGCCGGGATCCCGGCGTCGGTAAGGTGACCGGCGGTCAGGAGACCGCCGGTCACCCGTACTACACCCGTTGTAAAGTGTACTTTGCGTGTTCTCATACTGTGCATGGTCTGAAATCAATCATATGTAGGTAAAGGCAAATAGCATATTTTACAGTCACATCTCCATTTGTGACTGAAGGGGTGTTTCTGGGCTCTAAAGGAGCATTCTCATGTAAAGGGCAGATCTGCAGAATCTCTGGCTATTCCTGTTTCCAGACATACCTTTCACTCTAAAAATAGAGCTGGTACACGTGCACACCGATGATAATGATGAATGGTACCAAAACAAATTGATAGGAGCAGTCAGGCCACAGATGTATGTAAAACCCTCATTTGGGGTAAATATCCACATGCACAAACAATTACGTCAGACTCAAGTTCAACATTTTAATTCATGATGTATAAAATATTGTATTCTATATTTGAAGCAAATTCTGCAATTTAAAAAAAGAAAAAGAAAAAAGGTGCATAGCTTTTGGCAGTGGGACCTACTATATTTGCCTGATCACAGTACAGGTTTATCAACAGTGTATAAGCCATTGATAGTTTGTCAATTTTAAGCCAGTTCAGTCATTTTTTTCTCTCTCTCCATTTCAAACTATGGGGTAAATGCATGAAGCAGTAAAAAAGTGTGGAGAAGTAAGCCAGTGGAGATGTTGCCCATGGCAACCAATTAGCACTGAAGTAACATTTATAATTTGAATACTATAAAATTATACAGAGCAGCTGATTGGTTGCCATAGGCAACTTCTCCACTGGCTCATTTCTCCACTCTTACCACTGGTTCATACATTTACCCCTATATGCCTTGTATTTTTATTTGAGGTTAATTACATGCAGTGCATAACATATTTCCACCTGCGTATGGGAGCTTCTCGTCTCATTCATCCCATGAAATCCTTCAACTGCAGAGCATTAAGGGGGCAATTCAGACTGGATCGCTGTCTGAATCTGCAGCCATCTCACTGGTGCGATCACCTCTGCTTGATTGACAGGCATAGGTGGTTGCGGGGCGGGAGGGGGCATGCCAATGGCGTTAGAGCGCAGTTGGCGGGCGTGGTCCGGACAACGAAGGCATGTCCAGACCGTTGGGGGCGCTGCAGAGGCTGCGTGACATCATGGGATGCGGTGGTTAGCCCCCTGCCGGCGCACAGGAGCTGCGCTGGCGGGGAGCTACTTGTCAAGTACAAAGGCATCGCCGCCGTGCAATGCTTTTGTACCTGTGCGGGGTAAGGGGGGGTAGGGCTTGACATGCGGGGCGGACTAGCCCTGTGCTGGGCGTCCCCTCGCATGTCAGAGTAAATGATCGTAGATGTGCTTAATTTAGCACATCTATGATCAACTCTGAATTACCCCCTAAATTCCATATTTGGGGTGGTAGGAGATGCATGATTCCAGAGGGTATCCACTCTAACAACCCACCATGTAGGTCAACATATATTTTACTTCTTCTCTGTAAATAAAGTCCCTCTTCTGTGTCTCTATTACACATTATTTATGTATATAGCGCGCACATATTCCGCAGTGCTTAACAGAAAATAGCTAGCCAGCCATGTCAGTTAGCTAACAATCTTTATTACCTATCACATGTACATGCAGGCATATTCATGCTAGGGTTAATTTTGTTGGGAGCCAATTAACCAATTGTGGAAGGAAACTAGAGCATCCAGAGGAAACTCAAGCAAGTATGGGGAGAATATACAAACTCCCCACAGTTAGGGCCATGGCGGAGTCAAACCCATGACCTCAGTGCTTTTAGGAAGTGTTGTTAACCATTACACCAACCGTAAGTTCAAATCAACTGTGCATGGCTTGCTTCGTCTGCTGGTACTGTGCAATGCTGTAATACCCCATCTCTGATTTTTCCCCACAGTTAACACCATCAAATAATGAGAGCTCTATGACCTGAGCTAGGCTGACCATACTAGCGATTTAAACTTGGACACTCATGTATTACACAGGTTCTGTGGCTGATTAAACCAGTAGACATGCAGGTTGTAGTCAGGCAGCCACAGAACCTGTGTAATTCACGAGTGTCCCAGTTTAAAGGGCTAGTATGGTCAGCCTACTTGAGCTGCCATTGGTTGCAGAAGTTCCGATAAAAGAAAAGCATTGCTAATGAAGAATACACAGTACTGGTAGGTACAATTAAAAAAAAATGTTTAATAATAGGATTTTAATTACCTACCGGTAAATCCTTTTCTTGTAGTCTGTAGGGATGCTGGGGTCCACATTAGTACCATGGGGTATAGACGGGTCCACTAGCAGCCATTGGCACTTTAAGTGTTTGAGAGTGTGGGCTGGCTCCTCCCTCTATGCCCCTCCTACCAGACTCAGTCTAGTAACTGACAACTTTGAGAAAAGGATTTTACACAGATAGTGGCGAGATTCACACCAGCTCACACACAAGGCAAACCAAGCTAACCAGCTTTAAACATCAGCAATGGCTGAACAAGATTACTTACCAAGTAACAAAACAGTACGTAACTAAGAACTAAACAGTACTGAACCAAGTAACCACTGGAGGATAACGAAGCGCTGGGCAGGCGCCCAGCATCCTCTACACACTACGAGAAAAGGATTTACCGGTAGGTAATTAAAATCCTATTTTCTCTTACGTCCTAGATGATGCTGGGGTCCACATTAGTACTATGGGGATGTACCAAAGCTCCCAGAAAGGGAGGGAGAGCATGGAGGCTCCTGCAGAACTGATTGACCAAACTTCATGTCCTCAGGGGCCAAAGTATCGAACTTGTAGAACTTTGCAAACATGTTCAACCCAGACCAAGTAGACGCTCGGCAAAGCTGTACAGCTGAGACACCTCAGGCAGCCACCCAGGAAGAACCCACCTTACGAGTAGAGTAGGCCTTAACAGACGTAGGATACGGCAATCCTGCTGTAGAATACGCATGCTGGATAGTGAACCTGAGATATTGTCTGCTTAGAAGCAGGACACCCAAGTCTCTTGGGATCTAACAGGACAAACAGAGAGTCCGATTTTCTGTGACGATTTTCAGAGCCCTTACAACATCCAAGGACTTTGATGAGATCGAGGAGTCAGTAGCCACTGGCACCACAATAGGTTGGTTGATATGAAATGCTGGCACAACCTTTGGAAGAAACTGCTGACGTGTCCGGAGCTCAGCTCTATCTTCATGGAAGATCAGGTAGGGGCTCTTACAGGATAAAGCCCCCAACTCAGACACACATCTAGCAGAAAAAGTTAAGACCAACAAAGTGACAGCCTTCCACGTTAGAAACTTGACCTCAACCTCCGGCAGAGGTTCAAACCAATCCAATTGGAGAAACTGTAACACCACGTTTGTTATGATTCCCGTACTCCAGACCAGAGGTGATCTTATGGCAGAGGTCTGAGTACTGGGAAGATATGCTGGTTGTGGGAGCAGGAGAGCCTAGTAACCCCTGGCGCCCTAACTCCGTTGTCTCGCCCGTGTTATCAGAAATCCCCTGCGAGACTATGGTTGCTTGAGCCCATGGCAGCCGCGTTCGAAGGGCGGATTATGTCTGCCCAACCCCGATGCCCCCGCAGGTCTTAATGGGAGACAAAGGGAAATCCGAGACAGGGTGATAACAAGGGGCCCTCTGACTAAGCAACCAGGCCAGGGGTTACAAGCTAACTAACTTAAACCAAAGGTATGTGCGGACTAGCCGCCAGGGAAAAGGACAACCAAAGATCCACTGATCCGTCACTCCTATCCAGCACCGCTGGATACCAGAGTGGATCTGTGGGAGCGGAATCCTCCGCAAAAGCTCCAGAACACAAATAAACTAAATAATAAACAGTAAGCGGACAAGCCGCAACACACGGCTGCGCCGCGACTCACGAACACCACAGGATGTTAAAGGTGCTCGGTCAGACTCCAGGAATAGATGACAAACTTCCGAGTACAGGATCACTGAGGACAGGAACAACCGGATTGAGCAGGACTGGAAACTCTCTGTAGCTGACACAGGCAAACAGGAAGCTATCACCGGCGTCTGTAAGAAGTCCTGAGAGTGCCTTTATTCAGGAACCCTCCAATCAGGATCCAGACAAGGTAATCTCAGGTAATGCCGTGCAGCTTGCATGCTGCACGGCCAGCACACCAAAATATAATTAGAACAGACCCAGCAACGGGGAACGCGGCCGAACGTGGCGTCCCCGTTGCTAAGGTCAGAGCGGCTCCGTGCGCCCGGCGTCTAGCGTTGCCAGGGAGCCGGCGGCTGTACGCGCACGGCGTCCCTGGTTGCTAGGCGCCGGGCCGCACCGACGAGCGGACCCCGGCGCCTAACAACGTTAAGATCCTGGGGCGCCATAGGTGGCACAAAGGGAGGCTGGATATGCAGAACCCCTTTCAGAAAAGTGTGAACCTCAGGAAGGGAAGCCAACTGTTTCTGGAAGAAAATAAATAGGACCAAAATCTGGACCTTTACAGATACCAACCTCAGGCCCATATCCACACCTGTTTGCAGGAAGAGGAGAAACCGTCCCAGTTGAAACTCCACCGTAGGAAACTTCTTGGACTCACACCAAGATACATATTTTTTCCAAATACGATGGTAATGTTTAGATGTTACTCCTTTCCTTGCCTGTATCAGGGTAGGAATAACCTTGTTCGGAATGCCCTTCTGAGCGAATATCTGGCGTTCAACCTCCGTGCCGTCAAACGTAGACATGGTAAGTCTTGATAGGCGAACGGCCCCTGCTGTAGCAGGTCCTCCCGAAGAGGAAGAAGCCTCGGCTCTTCTAGCAGTAAATCCAGAAGATCTGCGTATCAAGCCCATCTTGGCCAGTCCGGAGCAATGAGGATTGCCAGAACTCTTTGTTTTCCTTATGAGTTTTAGAACTCTTGGAATGAGTGGAAGTAGAGGAAACATGTACACCGATTGGAACACCCACGGAGCCACTAAGGCGTCCACCGTCACGGCTTGCGGGTCCCTCGACCTGGAACAATACTGCCGAAGCTTCTTGTTGAGACGAGAGGCCATCATGTCTATTTGAGGTACACCCCAAAGATGTTACCTCCGTGAACACCTCCGGATGGAGTCCCCACTCTCCTGGATGGAGAGCGTGTCTGCTGAGGAACTCCGCTTCCCAGTTGTCTACTCCCGGAATGAAGATTGCTGACAGCGCCAACGCGTGTTTTTCTGCCCAGAGGATGATTCTTGTTACCTCTGACATTGCAGTTCTGCTCTTAGTTCCGCCCTGTCGGTTTATGTAAGCTACTGTCGTTACATTGTCCGACTGCACTTGAATGGCCCGATCTCGCAGAAGATGGGCAAGCGGCCCATCTTCTGCGAGATCGGGCCATTCAAGTGCAGAAGACCGTTGTAGATGGCTCTTAGCTTCCAAATGTTTATTGGTAGTCCGGCTTCCAGACTTGACCACCTTCCTTGGAAGGTCTCCCCTTGAGTGACTGCGCCCCAGCCCCAAAGACTTGCATCCGTGGTTAGAAGGATCCAGTCCTGAATCCTGAACCTGCGGCCCTCCAGAAGGGTAATTGCAGCCACCAGAGAAGTGAAATCCTGGCCTTTGGCGATAGACATATTCTCTGGTGCATGTGTAGATGAGATCCCGACCACCTGTCCAGGAGATTCAGTTGGAAGGGCCAAGCATGAAACCTCCCATACTGCAGAGCCTTGTAAGAGGCCATCATCTTCCCCAGAAGGCGAATGCACTGATGAACTGACACCCGGGCTGGCTTCAGGACATCCCGTACCATTGTTTGTATCACCAATGCTTTCTCCTCCGGAAGAAACACCCTCTGCACTTCCGTGTCGAGGATCATTCACAGAAAAGACAACCTCCTGGTCGGCTCCAAATGTGATTTTGGAAGATTCAGGATCCAACCGTGTTCCCTGAGTAGATGAGTCGTGAGAACAATGGACTGTAACAGCTTCTCCTTGGACAATGCCTTTATCAGCAGATCGTCCAGATATGGAATTATGTTAAAGTCCTGTCTGCGTAGGAGAACCATCATCTCCGCCATCACCTTGGTGAAGACCCTCGGTGCTCTGGAGAGGCCGAATGGCAGTGCCTGAAACTGATAGTGACTGTCTAACAGAGCGAATCGGAGAAAAGCTTGATGCGGCGGCCAAATCGGAATGTGGAGGTACGCATCCTTGATATCCAGGGATACCAGGAATTCCCCCTCTTCCAGACCTGATATCACCGCCCTCAGAGACTCCATTTTGAACTTGAACTCCCTCAGAAAGGGGTTTAGCGATTTTAAAGTTCAGAATGGGCCTGACCGAACCATCCGGTTTCGGAACCACGAAAAGGTTCGAATAGTAACCTTTATTTTGCAAATGGGGTGGAACTGGTACAATGACCTGTGACTCCACCAACTTCTGGATGGCTTCCTGTAGGATAGCCCTGTCCGCCAGCAAAGCTGGCAAGCCTGATTTGAAGAATCGGTGAGGAGGGAGATCTTGAAACTCCAGCCTGTACCCCTGGGACACAATATCTTGCACCCAAGGATCCAGGCCGGACGACACCCAGACGTGACTGAAATGCCTGAGTCTCGCCCCCACAGGCCCCACCTCCAGGCCGCGCGGTCCACCGTCATGCTGAGGACTTTGGCTTACCTGAAGCAGGTTTCTGTTCCTGGGAGCCCGCAGCAGCAGGTTTCTTGGATTTTGGCCAACCTCCTCTAAAGAAGGTGTTGGACGGCTTGGCCTTTCTTGTTTTAGCAGCCCGAAAGGACTGTGATGCAGCTGAAGAAAAAGGTTTCTTTGTAGCAGGTGCAGCTGAGGGTAGAAAAGGTGACTTACCCGCTGTAGTCGTGGAAATCCACGCATGCAACGCTTCCCCAAAGAGAGCCTGACCTGTGTAGGGTAGGGTCTCCACACCTCTCCTGGATTCCGTGTCGGCAGACCACTGGCATAGCCAAAGTCCTCTACGAGCTGAGACAGACATGGAAGAAATCCCTGCAGCCATGGAACCCAGGTCTTTCATGGATTCCACCATAAATCCTGCAGAATCCTGAATGTTACGTAAAAACAATTCAACGTAATTTTTATCCATTGTATCCAAATCTTCAAGTAACGTGCCTGACCACTTTACCATAGCTTTGGAAATCCATGCACAGGAAATAGTAGGACGTAGTATCGCCCTGAAGCCGTGTATATGGATTTGAGCGTAATGTCAATTTTGCGATCAGCCGGTTCTTTTAACGCGGTAGATCCTGGAACCGGTAAAATCACCTTCTTTGAGAGTCTGGATACAGATGCGTCAACTATGGGTAGGTTTTCCTATTGTTTTCCCATTTTTTCCTATCCTCCTCATGTAAAGAGAAAGCAACCTGAACCTTTCTAGGGATCTGAATTTTTTTCTCCGGGTTTTCCCAGGCTTTCTCAAATATAGCATTTAATTCCTTAGATGCAGGGAAGGTTAGCGAGGCTTTCTTATTGTCAGTGAAGTAAGCCTCCTCAACCGGGTGGTCTTCAGTTTGCAGACTGTCGGGATCCCAGCGCACAGTATACCAGCGCCGGAATCTCGACAGCTGGCATCGACACTTTTTCTCCCTCTTGGGGGTCCACGACCCTCCTGGAGGGAGAATAGATAGCGTGGCGCGCACAGCACCGCAAGTGGCTCATTTGCGCTCACCCAGCTGTCGGTATGCCAGTGGTCGGGATTCCAGCGCCGGCATGCTGGCCGCCGGGAGCCCGGCCGCCGGCATACCCTACTACACCCTCCTCAACCTGCTCAGGTGTTGTATCAGCAATATTCAACACATCTCTAATGGCCGCTATCATCAACAGCACCCCTTCCGGATTGGATGTAAAGTGCCCAGGACTGACCCAAGGATAGAGCGCTTCCAGCCATAGTACCGTGTGTACCAACGCAGGGAGACGCTAGAATGGGCATGGAGACGCTGGAATACGAGGAAAGGCTTGCAAGACTAGGCATGTTTACACTGGAAAAGAGGAGACTAAGAGGGGACATGATCAACATCTACAAATATATAAGGGGACAATACACAGAGCTGTTTTTGGTTAGATCAACACAGAGGACTTGTGGACACTCGCTCAGGTTAGAGGAGAGGCGATTCCGCACAATACGGCGTAAAGGCTTTTTCATGGTAAGGACAATACATGTTTGGAATTCCCTGCCTGATGGAGTTGTAATGGCGGACTCAGTCAACACTTTTAAGAATGGGTTAGATAAATTCCTAATAGATAAGGATATCCAGGGTTATGGTGCATAGTCACGCACTATAGTTACTGTAAAAAGAGGGATAAAACGCAACGGCTGACATCAGCATCAGTCAAAATTTTAGACCAATTAATCCTGCATGGGATACCACAAATAGGTTGAACTCGATGGACAATTGTCTTTTTTCAACCTTAGATACTATGTTACTATGCATGCCACCAATTACAGACTTTTTATGTCTTTTAAGGAATTTTTGGGGGTTATTGGCTTTGCCAGGATATTTGTGTTATGAAAGAGAGAAAGAATAATCCACAAAGTATTGTGGATAATCAATTTTAGATATCATAACAAAATTATGATTGAATAGGAAGTCCACCCCCTCCAATTAAGGGAAGTGATGTACATTGTCATAAATAGGAGGTCCTCAATTCACAGCTTTACACCCTGAGGAATACTATATGTTGTAATGCGTTGGTGTAGAAAGTTGTGGACTCTGCGGAGGTTACCCACCATCAGGACATTAGGGGACACACCATATATAGAGGAAATAGTCCAGAATACATACCCCTTTTCAGGTCATGTGCTCTCTTCTGTTTTTTTTCCCCATCATCCACATCCTTTATGATCCGTAGAGGATACCTGGATTAAATGATGCAGAAGTCTGGATATGTGTTCGAGGACAACACTGTATGAGGGCTATCAAGCGGCACCAGGTGGTGCTCATACAATTACACTTGCAAAGCAATCCTTTAGCCTCCTACAATGCTAGGCTTCGCCTTTAGCAGCCACCTTTCCAGGGTGAACTAGGTCCACCCCGTACTCAGATGCCCCCAGGATTTACGGATGGACAAGGCGACTATTGGAGGCTGGGCAAGAGTAAGGTATAGTGCAGAGAGATGCTCAAAGGATGCAACCTAGATTAACTGCCTGATACACAAACTGATATTCGTGACAGAGTGTATGTGAGTGCAACAATGCACAGGATGGTGTTAAAACTAAAGACTAACTATATGCAAATGCAACAATGCACAGGGTGGAATAAGCAACTGAGTATAAACCGTATATGAATGCAACAATGCACAAGATGGTATTAGCAACTAAACACAGACTGTATGTGAATGTAACAATGCACAGGGTGGTATTAGCAATTTAGTACAAGCAATGAATAACTTAACTGCGAGTCCCTTAAGGAACTTGGCAGAGCAAAGCAAGGTACAGATAATAAGATAGCTTAGCTGCAGGAGTCCCCTGGATTTCAGGCAAGGCAAGGTAAGGCTGGAACTGGAGCTTGTCTGAATGGACTTCCAGACTTGGTCTCACATACACAGTCAGGAGCTCAGGTAACACAGGTAATGTACTCAGGATTCTGGCAGGCCAGGATACACAGGATTCAAACAGGACTGGGTATCACAAGTGATCTAATAGCACTAATTGCACAGGTTCAAGATACTGCCATAGGACAGGGACCGGCACCAGGTACAAACAGGAACAAGAACCTATATCCGGCGTCAGGTAAAGGGCAAGCTGGGTAATAAAAGGCGACACTCACAATCAGAACAGCCAGAGAAACAAGCCTCCTGATGAGGAGATACAATGCAGCTGGACAGCTAGACACACACAAACTACTAATTATACAGCAGCTGAGGCTGAACACAGGGAATCGCTTTAAAGAAGCCTTATTATATGACAGTTGAGACTGCACAGGCCACACATACAGGAGACAGGCTGCAGTTACACAGACCCGCCAAAGGCGTCCCGCAACAGTGCCCCAAACAAGTACATGTGAAAACCTGGGATGCTAACAGAAACACAACAGACTCACAACATAAGAACATAAACAGAATGCAAGCTGCATTCACAGCTTGTAACACCTTGGTGTTGTAGCCTGCTATACAACACTCTTTTACTTTTTTGATGTATGCTGTTCAAATTAATTTGAATTTAAAGTTTCCCGATGAGGCCCTCCTGTGTTCTCATTTACATACTGATCCTAAGGTGAAATAAATAAGACGTATGAGAAAGGATGGGTGAGCTATTGGATAAAATAAACCATTATGTGAATCAGCGCATACAGTAGCTGTAAGTTGGGTATGCCCTTTGATATATTTGCACACTCTATGATGACATCTCCTTCACATAAATGATGAGATCCCCACTAGTGGTTAAATATACCTCAGTAATTGAGGAAGTGCTGTTAAATAGAATAAAAAAATGGGGGTTTAATAGTTTCCCAAAAAAATCACATACCTTTATTAAATTACATTAACCATTACAAAAAATAAATAAATATAAAGCCAGCCAGATTAATATATATATCACTTACGGCAATTTCATAGACCGCTAAAAACAATTCCTTATATCTGAGCATAAATATCAGAATGCTTTCCAGACTTCACTTTTATAGTTTTTTTTTTAATTATATGGTTTTGCGAAGTTTTTTCAAATTTTCCGTAGATGTACAATTTTTCTTTTTCCTACTCTACATTCTTATTTTACATACTTTTGGACTTTCTGATGTGCTGAATCTATGAACCCCCTATTCCATGTTTCTACTAGCATTATATAGTCTCCAGATTTTATATTTTGGTGTACTATTTGGGTGTTTTCTTGTCATATTATTGCTCATACTATTATGTGCCCTAGATCTGGTCTGAGTTGTTCTAGGTTTCTTAATAATTTCAGCACATAGGGCTAATTCAATAAGGATTGCAAATTCTGCTAATCAGCAGAATTTGCAATCCTTCTGTTCGCATGCTGGGGCCCGCCCATCGCAGGGCAAGGCCGCCCAGCATGCTAACCGCCGCCTCCCCCCCCTTCAACAAGCAGAAATTGCGATCGCATAGCAATTTCTGCTTGTTAGCTGAAAATAGGATTTGGTACCGACCGGTAAATCCTTTTCTCTTAGTCCGTAGAGGATGCTGGGGACTCCAAAAGGACCATGGGGTATAGATGGATCCGCAGGAGCTTGGGCACACTATAAAGACTTAAACTGGGTGTGAACTGGCTCCTCCCTCTATGCCCCTCCTCCAGACCTCAGTTAGAAAACTGTGCCCAGGAGAGACGGACATTTCGAGGAAAGAATTTATAAACACGGTGAGTGTCATACCAGCTCGCACCACGAACATACCGCAGAACATGGCATTCAATAGAAAACCAGCCCACGGCATGAAAAAGACATAGCCACATGCTGAGAGAATATGTAACACAACCTGTGTGTCAACACAATCAATAATAAGACACCTCATGCCATGGCCTGAACATCGTCAGCAACAGTCTGACAGCGAAAAAAACCCCACTAGAGCGTAACCAAAACAATAACTGCAGACACAGTACGCACTGGGACGGGCGCCCAGCATCCTCTACGGACTAAGAGAAAAGGATTTACCGGTAGGTACCAAAATCCTATTTTCTCATACGTCCTAGAGGATGCTGGGGACTCCAAAAGGACCATGGGGTCAATACCAAAGCTCCAGAACGGGCGGGAGAGTGCGAACGACTCTGCAGCACCGATTGAGCCAACAAAAGGTCCCCCTCAACCAGGGTATCAAACTTGTAGATTATAGCAAAAACGTTTGAACCCGACCAAGTATCCCCTAGGCAAAGTTGAACCGCCAAGACTCCTCGGGCATTCGCCCAGGAAGAGCCCATCTTCCCAGTAGAATGGGCCTCCACCGACCCCGGTGACAGCAATCCAGCCAAAGAAGGAACATGTCAAATAGCATCACAGATCCAGTGTGTAACAGACTGCATAACAGAAGTCACCCAAACCCTGCTGGGAACATACCAGACAAACAGAACCACTGGTTCTCCAAACTGAGCCCAACTGGCGACCAAAATATTCAAATCCCTGGCTACATCGAGAGAAATTGAATCAGCTAATGCCTAAGTAACCACCGTCATCAAAATAGACCGATTTCTGCGAAACCCAGAAACCACTCTTGGCAGAACTACTAACCGAGTTCTCAAGTCCTCTCTAACCACATGAAAGATCAAACAAGGCTCTTTTGAGACAAAACCACCACTTCCGACACCCGCCTTGCGGATGTCAAAGCCAAGAGCACAACCCCTTTCCAAGAGAGAAATTTTTGTAAAGAAATGATTAGGCTACACTGCACAGAAATGGAGCCCAACTTAAGCTCGCATCCACACCGGTTTGCAGAGTATGGATAAGAACGACCTAGCTGAAAGTCTTCCATAGGCCTTCCTGGATACACACCAAAACCCATAGTCACACCAACTACAGTGGTAAAGCTTAGCCATTACTTCTTCTTAGTATTAAGAATTGAGGAAATGACTACATTGGGAACACCCTTTCAGTTTAGGATATGGCATTCAACCGCCACGACGTCAGACGCAGCCGCGGTAAGTCTTGAAACACGCCCTGATCTTGACGTAACAGATCCTCACGTAGAGGAAGAGGGCAGGAATCCTCTGTGAGTAAACATGAAAAAACTGGATAGCAAACCCTCCTTGGCAAGACCGGGTCCAAGAGAATCGCCTGAACCTTTTTTTTTTTTTCCCATCTCCCGTTTATCACCTTCAGAAAAAGTGAAAGCGGAGAGATCACATAGACCGACTAAAAACACCCACGGTGACACGAGGATGTCCACTGCTATAGCTTGAACGACCCTTGGCCTGGAACAATATCCCTGAGGCCTCTCGTTGAGGCGAGACGTCAACAAATCCAGTTGTGACATTCCTCAAAGACTTGTAACGTCTGTGAAAACTACTCGATGATGACTGAATTTCTCCCAGTATGGAGATCGCGTCAGCAGAGGAAATCTAGTTCTCAGTCGTTCACCTCCGGAACGAAGGCTGCTAATATAGCATTTATCAGACTTTCCACCCAATGGCAAAACTGTGCATCTTCTGCCATTGCCGCTCTTCTCCTAGCTCCGCCATAGCGGCTTACTTACGCCACTGCTGACAAGTCGTCTAGCAGAACTAACACGGACAGAACACGAAGAAAACAGTTGTCGAAACTAACTCTTAATTCAAAAAAGCTTATAGCAGACAAGCTTTTCAACATGACTTTTACCCTGGAAACACGTCCCTTGCAAGTACTGCTCCCCCGTCGCGGAGATCTGTATGCACGGACACCAGGATCTACACCTGGAACCCGAACCTTCATCCCTCTAGAGGGAGAGAACTGAGCCGTCACCACAGGAACGATGTCCTGGCCATTATGATTATATTCAGGTGCATGTGCAGGCGAGACCCGGACCACATTTCCCACTGGTCTCTTGACAGCCACTCTAGCATTAGACCCGCTCGCCAAAAAAGGCCTCTCAGGCCGCACCCAACCGGTTTAGTAACGGAACCCCTTGATGAAGCGTCACAGTAACGCCGATCCAACTTTGGATCCTCAGACCTCTTTTCATATGGAAAAATACCGAACCTTAACCGGTCATTAGCTACTCTGAAACCCACCTCCGACATCTGTGCCGTTGGAAACCACAGCCAATCCTCGTGTCGAAGAACAGTTAGAGAGAAACAACGATGCGCCCCCTTTATACAGAGACAACCGGACAATGTCCTGAACCTGACGCACCTCTGTATGGCGTCACGTACTATCTTCCCTTCCATAGTGGAACGGCAAGAACTATTAGAAAAACAGTAAGGTGAAACAACCGTAACTCAGAATGTTCCCCTTTGGATTCCATAAAAAACCCACAGGTCCTAGTCTATTCCTGGACCAACTGAAAATTAGTAGACGAGTGCCCACCGGAGTGGGGACCAGCCCGACAGACTCAATGACAAGTAGTGGATGTAGAGGAAACAGAAAACAACATCCACTACTGCAACCCAACAAGGCTGCAGAACTCTTACCTTTTCACATTCCACTGTCTGCACCGAAAAGGAAAAAACGAACGGTATCGAACCGGTTAAAATGACAGCATCCCACAAAAGAATGCGTCACCAACCATTGTGAAGGAGGCTAACTCACGAAGTTAGACTTACCCGTGGTATCCGCCGACATTGCCCGGAGACATCCTCAGCATTTTTCCGGTCACACCTCCTGCTGTCACGTGGCAGTCTGCTGTAATGTTATAAGATAGAATCAACATAGGCAAGCCTACCCACTCTGGGAGGGGTAATTCTATCGGATGCCTACCCGAATACAACATTTCCTCAAGTGCATACAGTGCAAATAAGGTCCACGTATAGAAATAAAATTTCACTTAGCTGCCTGTGTATGATCCTTTGCGACCGGGCTCTGCGTCGACCAGGAGTTGACGGTCATAATTTTCTCTCCGCGTTGTGAAGAGAATAATATTCGGACTCCTTGAGAGGATCGAAAACCAACTCGTCACGGCCAATCTAGAGCTTAATCAACAGAGCGACCAGCACATGAGAAGAGTACCATTATTTCAGCCTTCATGAATATACATCATGTAATACACAATAAAACACATATATCCTAACCATGCATATATAAACCTATATCTACATATATACACATATAGATATAACCTATACGCAAGTGGATTGTCCAGACCTGTCAGGTCCCTAGTGACAGTAATGTGTTGCGAATGTGTATGACCATGTACCGACATGCCCCAGATGTGGATCTACCAGGAACGCTATGGTCGACAGAAACTTAGTAAATGTCGACAGCAAGGAATATCAAGCGGGCAATAAATAATAATAATCTTGGAACCCCGAGGGGTCTGAGGGAAGGATACAAATACAATTTTGATAACACTCCTGCCACATATACTTATAAAGATATACATATACAAGGCCATAACAGCCTAATAGTTTTTTTACCCAGGAAATACAGTTGATGCCGACAGGGCACCCCCAAACTACTGTATATCCCCTATCGTGTTTACTGTTCCAAGCACACAAACACCCATTTGCTAATACTTAATTTTCTGAATCAAGTACCGCCCACGCCGGCGAAGCCGACAGTTATCCCCATAGCAGCTTGTGTCAAAGCCCTCACACCTGTCGACATATGTCGACTAACCAATAGTGGGTACAAACAGGGAAACAGTGCAGTTATGAAATACAAGAGTGATTATGCGTCCATTATCAAAACATAATGCTATATGGCACCCATATAGCATTAAAAAACCCCATGCCCCCCTCCAACTTACTATCCAGCAAGTCCTGGCGGGGATCTGGGGAAAATGGCGCTGACTCCTCTGTGAGGGCTTAAGCTCCACCCCTTCCCGGCGCGCTCAAGCCCGCTCAATATATAAATAAATATATAACCCTAACTTGAGCTGGGGCTTATATACAGGGAGTAACCCCCTTTATATACCCCTATAGGTATAAACACAGCCCAGTGCGCCCCCCCCCCCCTCCGCAGCCACGGAAGCCGTTGGTGTGTGGGAGCCGTGGAGCGCAGCGCGTACGCTGCAGTTCCCCGTCGGGGTGAAGACACCCGGTGTCCGGGTATGTTCCCCCGCCCGGGATCATTCACTAAATGCTGCTCAGGACACTCCCCCCCAGCGCCCTGCAGGCTTCTGGTGTACGGGAGCAGGGAGCGCAGCGCTACCGCTGCTGCTCCCGCCCGTTCGCGGCATACTGGCGGGGCGAGCACCGAAGGATGACCCCCCGCCAGTGAAGTACAAAACACAAATATATATATATATATATATATATATATATATATATATATATATATATATATATATATATATATATATTGCCCAGGGAGCTCCCCCCCTGCAGGCCGATGGCGTGTAGGAGCGGCTCCCTCCCGCTCGCGGCGTACTGGCAGGGCAGGCACCGAAGGATGTCCCCCCGCCAGTAAAGTACACAATATATATATATATATATATATATATATATATAAATATACTGCCCAGGGTGCTCCCCCCCCCCAGCGCCCTGCAGGTGATGGTGTGTGTGGGAGCAGGGAGCGCAACACTACCGCCGTTGCTCCCCCCTGCGGCACCCTGGCGGGGTGACCATACCCGGTGCCCGGGCACCTAAATATGTCCCCCCGCCAGCTCCTAGACCCTCAGCAACATGCCCCCAGGGCGCTCCCCCCCAGCGCCCTGCCAGAGACGTTGGTGTGTGGGAGCAATGGAGCGCAGCACTACCGCTGCTGTTACCTCCGTTACTGAAGTCTTCTGCCGTCACTGAAGTCTTCTTTTCTTCCAATACTCACCCGGCTTCTTTCTTCAGGCTTCTGTGAGGGGATTGACGGCGTGGCTCCGGGAACAAGCAGCTAGGCGCACCAAGTGATCGAACCCCCTGGAGCTATTGGTGTCCAGTAGCCGAGAAGTAGAGCCTTTAAACTAAGAAGAAGTAGGTCCTGCTTCTCTCCCCTCAGTCCCACGCTGCAGGGAGCCTGTAGCCAGCAAGTCTCCCTGAAAATAAAAAACCTAACATAAAGTCTTTCAGAGAAACTCAGGAGAGCTCCCCTAGTGTGTGACCCATCACTCCTGGGCACAGTTTTCTAACTGAGGTCTGGAGGAGGGGCATAGAGGGAGGAGCCAGTTCACACCCAGTTTAAGTCTTTATAGTGTGCCCAAGCTCCTGCGGATCAGTCTATACCCCATGGTCCTTTTGGAGTCCCCAGCATCCTCTAGGACGTATGAGAAATTAAGGATGCCTCCTGCCGCGATCACACCCCCGCCATGCCTTCGTTCATGCCGCACCGCCCCCCATTTGCAGATCTCCGACCCCACAACGCTCCATCTCCTCCCTGGAAACAGAGCGTTGTCGACCCCACCCAGCGACGCCTCTGCCTGACTGACAAGCAGAGGCAATCGCATTTTCTGCGGCTCTCCACGGAAAATGCGGTCGCATGCGCAGGACATACATCGCGCATGCGCCCGCATCTTTTTCTCATTTTTTGCGGTTGGATTGCATAATGCGATCCAACCTGAATTAGCCCCATGGTGCTTATATTTGAACTATCTGTTGTGTGCTCATGCTCTAGAGCAGTGGTATCCAACCTTAATTGGGGTGTGAGATACTCGAGAAAAATGAAACCTCATGAAGAGCTACTAAAGTTTTTGAAAAAAATACTGTACTTGAATGGGTGCTGGGGCTCTCTCAGTGTTGAGACCGGACTCGTGGGCAGTGGCGTAGCTATAAATTTTGCTTCCCCCGCAAAAAAAGTTTCTGACACCCCATCCCACTGACATATGAAAAGTAAACAAGTAGCGCGCATCGTAGGAAGTAGAGCTCCAAAAAGGTGGTGTGGCATTGCAGGAAATTACTACCTTATACTCTAGTTTTGCAACCTGCACGCCCAGACATTGCCAACCACAGGAAAAAAAAAAAAACCTCATTCATGCCTATTACATTACTTGTCGTTTTTCATCCTTAAAGTAATGCCCCTTACACATTATGTCCCACACCGTAATGCCTGTGACACGTTATATCACACACTGTAATGCCTCGTCCACAATATGCACAATATGCCACACCGTAATACCCGTTACACATTATGTCACACACCGCAATGCCCAGACATATTAATCCACACACCATAATGCCCATGACACATTATGCCATGCACTGTAATGCCCATAATACATTATGCCGCACACCGTAATGCCCATTACATACTATGCACCACAGCAAAGCTTCTAATTACTTTTAAATTACCTGCTCATTGTCAGGGGTTCCATGCTCTGGGTGTCATGCTCATTGCCAGGGCTGTAATGCTTGTTGCTAGGGGTTTCATGCTCGTTACCAGGGGTGTCATGCTCTTTGCCAGGGGTGTCATGGAAGATGCAACTTTGTAGAAAGCTGCATCTGGAGGATTTCTATGGACCGGCGGGGGAAGGTCAATTGTGGTCTCCCCCGAAGTTGGGCAACAGCAGCAGCCAGCAGGGGTCTAGGACCAGGATTGCAGCTGCGAGCTACCCATCACTCGTGAGCGACGGGTTGGCGACTGCTGCTCTAGAGCTATTGTCTGCATATATTTTGAACATCCAATTGATAATAGGCGCTCTAGTGCCCTGCATTACATCTAATGGAATGCAGGCTATTACACTTGTGCAGGATACCGGAAGACCCAGTGGATACCTCTCTGGTGGTCTGTGTCATTACCCGATATTAGAGGAGCCCACGGTTCAGGATAGGCATCTATTACATATTGAACACACACACGCAAGCCCCTATTGTAACTAGAATTCTTGCCATCAGTGCTTATACTTGTGATCTAAAGATGGCACCCACGGCTATGCGTTCCACCAGGTGGTATGCGCGCCATTCTCTTGGCGCCATTATAATTAAACATGATTATAAATATTAGGGCCCAGCGTGATGGCTAGGTGTGATGGTTGTGCTGTAAATGTTGCTCTCATTATCTCTGGAACTACTTTTATTTTGTATTGTAAATGATAAAAGCGTCATGACAATGGTCAAAGCCTGGACCAAAATGTTGACAGTATTTATATGGATTCATTTTGGATAAACTAACAGAATAAACTATTGAGCATTGAGTCTAAGCGTGATGAGTACCCTTTAGTCCTTGCTAATTATTTTATATGTATATATAGTAATGGTCAGGGGAAGAGGTACCACCTCCTGGGGCGGATGGCAGGACGCAACAGCTGAGAGATCACACAAGTCTGTTGGTTTGGGGCAGCAAGCCTCAACCAGTTTTATTGTGCAAAAACACAGAAATAAACATTAATATAAAATACCTTGCTGGCTGGCACAAACTAAACACAGGATAGTCCTATCACGCTAAAAAAAAAAAAAAAAAAAACAAGTTTAACAGCTTACTGATTTTCAATCACAGGTTTCTCTTTCACAGGGACTCTATAGTCTCCTCTTTCCCCAGGCAGTGTGAGAGAGAGATGATCAGGCTGGCAGCTTTATTAACACATCCAAACAGCTGAAAGCCCTAATCAGCTTAGCCTTCTGTGAAGCTAAAAGCCCCAATATCTCCCCTTTTTTCTAACATCTGACCCCAGGACCCCTTATCCGATTCTTACCACAAGCTCTCAACAGAACCAATATTGCTGGGGTTTAAAAACAATATTCCTGGGGTTTTAAAACGCATAGATAAGAAACCTTGGCCAAATATACCTGCCTTCCATCACTATTCCAGTGATCTTGTCACACATCCACCCCTTCCTGTTTTAACCTACGGGGCGGAACACTTGTAGCCCCTAAAGAGAAGATGTGAGACAATACATCTGCATTGGCCAATTGTGCTCCGGGTCTATGTTTCACAATAAACGTGAAGTCTTAAAAGGCTAAAAACTACTTATAACTCTGGCATTCTGCTCTTTATTTACAGACATCCCTTTTAACGGAGCATGAATCATCACTAATTGAAACCGTCTGCCCAAGAATACCTCAAGATGTCTAATGCTCACTTAATGGCCAACGCCACTATTTCAACAATTGCGTACCTCTTCTGATAGTCATTGAGTTTTCTACTCAAATAATTAATGGGGTGTTCTTCCCCATCTCGGTTTTAGGACAACACAGCACCTACCCCTACATCTGAGGCATCTGTCAGGTGTTATCAACACCAGTTCTGTACCATCAGTAATACCCGGTGAGCCCCAAAAAGGCTCTCACCTGTTTATTTACCAGACGGGGCAAGTTTTGGATAGCCTCAGTTTTGTTAAATTAGGGTTTAATCAAACCTCCACCTATGGTAAAACCCAAGTACAGATGTAGCCACGCTTATCCAGCCTGCAGCATGGCCGCATTCTTTTTTTTCCAAATATGTTTATTAAATACCTCCAAAACACAGTACAGAAATAAGAAAAAAACAGCATACATATCAGACATATCAACATCAAAGTAAGCAGATAAAGGAAGTAAAAGTATACAGCATATGTGAGTAAGCGGAGGAAATTTTCCAATTTTCTAAAATAATCAACAAGAACATACTGTAAACCACCAGAAGAGCGGCAGCCAGGCTGTAGTATATTAAGAATGGGACTGAATACGACTGACTAAAAACTGACACTCAATTCTGACAGTACAAATAAAGAAAAAGAAGGGGTAAAAAAAAAGAACATCACAAAAACATTAGAACAAAGTGAACAAAAACAACACCTACCAAGAGCCACAGGCCACCGATCCGTCCATAGAAGTGTCCATCCAATCCGCCAGGGAAGAAACAGAAGAAATAAGGAGAGAAGGGGAAGAAAAGAAGAAATGTGTGGAGAGGGAAGCACGAATGAAGAAGAAGGGGAGGGGAAGAGAGGAGGCTCAGTTAGTCAGAGAAACTCGGCTATCAAGTTGTCGGAGAGAGTACCAAAAGTTAGATTGGAAACATTTATGTATTGCTAGCTTAGTGTGGGGAGGAAGGGTACAAATGTATTTATCCCAGCACTTAAAGAGTGCAGGAGTCAGGGTTTCCTTATGGATAGAGGCCTCCAACCAGTCCATATTAAATAAAATGAGTAACCTAGAAGTAGCCATAGAAAGAGTAGGAGAGGTAGGGTGGATCAACTGTTGCAATATCGCTTTTTTCCCCACTGCTGAAAGTAACACTATCAATTTTTTATCAGTGCGTGGAATTCCAGGTTGGTCTGACAGATGACCAAAGAGGGCCCAGGGAACAGTACATTGAAAGGGGATGCCTAGCGTTGAGGTGCCATAATGGTGTAAGGTATGCCAGAATTTTTGAATGACAGGGCAGGCCCAGAGGCAATGGAAAAGATCAGCTTCTACCGTTGGGCATTTATTACATCCGGCCCTATCTGATATACCCATTAGAAAACCTTGTTTAGGCGAGATATATGCCCTGTGTAGCAGTTTATAGGCCATTTCCTGATATATACTTGCCGGTATTAGTTTAAGGGTAAAAGTATCTAATAGGGTTTCCACTGTGAGTGTAGGAACTTGGGAGATCCATTTAGCTAGATCAGGAAAATCAGTGTAGGGGTTTAGTTCCAAGCGGATACGGGCATAAATAGAAGATATGGAGTAAGTATTGGAGCGTAAAAGAGAATCTAAGGGGTTAACAAAGTCTTGTTCCTTAAGGTGAGGGAGAACGGACGTTAGATAATGTATAGCCTGGGAGTAGTAAAATCCATGCAGGGGCGAGATTGTATATTTCTCAATTGCCTCCTGGAATGGCAAAGGAGTATGAGAAGGTGTTATTAGATTACGTAAAGTTCTTAAACCAGAGGAGCACCAAGCACTAAAAGGCAAAGAGGCAATACCATTCTGGAACTCCAAGTTTCCAAGCAAGGGTAGAAATACTGAGTAATAATATTTGAGACCAAGAGCTTTCCTAGCCATTTTCCACGCCTTAATAGTGGAAGACAATAGTGGGTTATCAAATTGGGAAGATTTTATTCGACAGGGCCGGGCATGTAGAAGGTAAGCAAGAGAGAGGGGAGCACAAAGCTGAGATTCTAACTTGGTATCCGTGAATACATCGTTGCCACTGAGCCAGTCCATGGCGAAACGTAGCAAGCAGGCTAGATTGTATTGTTTAATGTCTGGTAGGTTTACACCCCCTTGGCGTACAGATTGCGACATTTTTTTTAAGACTTATCCTGGGACGTTTACAGTTCCATATAAAACTTGGAAAGCAAGGTATTAAGTAAAGAAAAGTCGGAATTAGTGAGAAGAATGGGAGTCATTTGAAGAATATACAGGAGTTTCGGGAAGCTTGCCATTTTAAACAGGTTGCATCTCCCTAACACGTTAAGGGGAAGGTTTTGCCATAGGCTAAGTTCAGCCCGGATTTTATGTATGATCGGGGTAATATTATGTGCATAGAGGGTGGAGAGATGTTGCGGTAGAGCCACTCCTAAAAATAAGAATTTACTTACCGATAATTCTATTTCTCGGAGTCCGTAGTGGATGCTGGGGTTCCTGAAAGGACCACAGGGGGATAGCGGCTCCGCAGGAGACAGGGCACAAAAAGTAAAGCTTTAGGATCAGGTGGTGTGCACTGGCTCCTCCCCCTATGACCCTCCTCCAAGCCAGTTAGGTACTGTGCCCGGACGAGCGTACACAATAAGGGAGGAATTTTGAATCCCGGGTAAGACTCATACCAGCCACACCAATCACACCGTACAACTTGTGATCTAAACCCAGTTAACAGCATGATAACAGCGGAGCCTCTGAAAAGATGGCTCACAACAATAATAACCCGATTTTTGTAACTATGTACAAGTATTGCAGATAATCCGCACTTGGGATGGGCGCCCAGCATCCACTACGGACTCCGAGAAATAGAATTATCGGTAAGTAAATTCTTATTTTCTCTATCGTCCTAGTGGATGCTGGGGTTCCTGAAAGGACCATGGGGATTATACCAAAGCTCCCAAACGGGCGGGAGAGTGCGGATGACTCTGCAGCACCGAATGAGAGAACTCCAGGTCCTCTTTTGCCAGGATATCAAATTTGTAGAATTTTACAAACGTGTTCTCCCCTGACCACGTAGCTGCTCGGCAGAGTTGTAATGCCGAGACCTCTCGGGCAGCCGCCCAAGATGAGCCCACCTTCCTTGTGGAATGGGCCTTAACCGATTTAGACCAGGCCTGCCTCAGAATGTGCAAGTTGAATTGTGTTACAAATCCAACGAGCAATCGACTGCTTAGAAGCAGGCGCACCCAACTTGTTGGGTGCATACAGTATAAACAGCGAGTCAGATTTTCTGACTCCAGCTGTCCTGGAATATATTTTCAGGGCCCTGACAACCTCTAGCAACTTGGAGTCCTCCAAGTCCCTAGTAGGTGCAAGGCACCACAATAAGCTGGTTCAGGTGAAACACTGACACCACCTTAGGGAGAGAACTGGGGACGAGTCCGCAGCTCTGCCCTGTCCGAATGGACAAACAGATATGGGCTTTTTTGAGAAAAAACCACCAATTTGACACTCGCCTGGTCCAGGCCAGGGCCAAGAGCATGGTCACTTTTTATGTGAGATGCTGCAAATCCACATATTTGACTGGTTTTAAACCAATGTGATTTGAGAAATCCCAGAACTACGTTGAGATCCCACAGTGCCACTGGAGGCACAAAAAAGGGGTTTGTATATGCAATACTCCCTTGACAAACTTCTGGACTTCAGGAACTGAAGCCAATTCTTTCTGGAAGAAAATTTACAGGGCCGAATTTGAACCTTAATGGACCCCAATTTGAGGCCCATAGACACTCCTGTTTGCAGGAAATGCAGGAAACGACCGAGTTGAAATTTCTTCGTGGGGCCTTCCTGGCCTCACACCACGCAACAAATTTTCGCCACACGTGGTGATAATGTTGTGCGGTCACCTCCTTTCTGGCTTTGACCAGGGTAGGAATGACCTCTTCCGGAATGCCTTTTTTCCCTTAGGATCCGGCTTTCCATCGCCATGCCGACAAACGCAGCTGCGGTAAGTCTTGGAACAGACATGGTACTTGCTGAAGCAAGTCCCTTCTTAGCGGCAGAGGCCATAAGACCTCTGTAAGCATCTCTTGAAGTTCCGGGTACCAAGTCCTTCTTGGCCAATCCGGAGCCATGAGTATAGTTCTTACTCCTCTACGTCTTATAATTCTCAGCACCTTAGGTATGAGAAGCAGAGGAGGGAACACATACACCGACTGGTACACCCACGGTGTTACCAGAACGTCCACATCTATTGCCTGAGGGTCCCTTGACCTGGCGCAATACCTGTCCCGTTTTTTGTTCAGACGGGACGCCATCATGTCCACCTTTGGTATTTCCCAACGGTTTACAATCATGTGGAAAAAACTTCTCAATGAAGTTTCCACTCTCCCGGGTGGAGGTCGTGCTGAGGAAGTCTGCTTCCCAGTTTCCATTCCCGGGATGAAAAACTGCTGACAGTGTTATCACATGATTTTCCGCCCAGCGAAAAGTCCTTGCAGTTTCTGCCATTGCCCTCCTGCTTCTTGTGTCGCCCTGTCTGTTTACGTGGGCGACTGCCGTGATGTTTTTCCCACTGGATCAATACCGGCTGACCTTGAAGCAGAGGTCTTGCTAAGCTTAGAGCATTATAAATTTACCCTTAGCTCCAGTATATTTATGTGGAGAAAAGTCTCCATACTTGATCACACTCCCTGGAAATTTTTCCCTTGTGTGACTGCTCCCCAGCCTCTCAGGCTGGGCTCCGTGGTTACCAGCATCCAATCCTGAATGCCGAATCTGCGGCCCTCTAGAAGATGAGCACTCTATAACCACCACAGGAGAGACACCCTTGTCCTTGGATATTGGGTTATCCGCTGATGCATCTGAAGATGCGATCCGGACCATTTGTCCAGCAGATCCCACTGAAAAGTTCTTACGTGAAATCTGCCGAATGGAATTGCTTCGTAGGAAGCCACCATTTTTACCAGGACCCTTGTGCAATGATGCACTGTTTTTAGGAGGTTCCTGACTTGCTCGGATAACTCCCTGGCTTTCTCTTCCGGGAGAAACACCTTTTTCTGGACTGTGTCCAGAATCATCCCTAGGCACAGCAGACGTGTCGTCGGGATCAGCTGCGATTTTGGAATATTTAGAATCCACCCGTGCTGATTGTAGCAGTATCCGAGATAGTGCTACTCCGACCTCCAACTGTTCCCTGGACTATGCCCCTATCAGGAGATCGTCCAAGTAAGGGATAATTAAGACGCCTTTTCTTCGAAGAAGAATCATCAATTCGGCCATTACCTTGGTAACGACCCCGGGGTGCCGTGGACAATCCAAACGGCAGCGTCTGAAACTGATAGTGACAGTTCTGCACCACGAACCTGAGGTACCCTTAGTGAGAAGGGCAAATTTGGGACATAGAGGTAAGCATCCCTGATGTCCCGGGACACTATATAGTCCCCTTCTTCCTGGTTCGTTATCACTGCTCTGAGTGACTTCATCTTAATTTGAGCCTTTGTAAGTGTTCAAAAAAATTTTTTTAGAATAAGTCTCACCTAGCCTTCTGGCTTCAGTACCACAATATAGTGTGGAATAATACCCCTTTTCTGTAGTAGGAGGGGTAATTTAATTGTCACCTGCTGGGAACACAGCTTGTGAATTTTTTTCCCATACTACCTCCTTGTCGGAGGGAGACTTGGTAAAGCAGACTTCAGGAGCCTGCGAAGGGGAAACGTCTCGACATTCCCATCTGTACCCCCGGGATACTACTTGTAGGATCCAGGGGTCCTGTACGGTCTCAGCGCCATGCTGAGAACTTGTCAGACGCGGTGGAACGCTTCTGTTCCTGGGAATAGGCTGCCTGTTGCAGTCTTCTTCCCTTTCCTCTATCCCTGGGCAGATATGATCTTATAGGGACGAGAGGACTGAGGCTGAAAAGACGGTGTCTTTTTCTGCAGAGATGTGACTTAGGGTAAAAAACTGTGGATTTTCCAGCAGTTGCCGTGACCACCAGGTCCGATGGACCGACCCCAAACAAGTCCTCTTCCTTTATACGGCCATACTGTGCCGTTTGGAATCTGCATCACCTGACCACTGTCGTGTCCATAACATCTTCTGGCAGTTATGGACATCGCGTTTATTCATGATGCCAGAGTGCAAATATCCCTCTGTGCATCTCGCATATATAGAAATGCTCTATAGTCAATAAAATACTGTCCCTGTCAAGGGTATCAATATTTTTAGTCAGGGAATCCGACCAAGCCACCCTAGCTCTGCACATCCAGGCTGAGGCGATCGCTGGCCGCAGTATAACACCAGTATGTGTGTATATACTTTTTATTATATTTTTCAGCCTTGTCAGCTGGTCCTTGAGGACGGCCCTATCTATAGACGGTACCGCCACTTGTTTTGATAAGCGTGTGAGCGCCTTATCCACCTTAAGGGGTGTTTCCCAACGCGCCCTAACTTCTGGCGGGAAAGGGTATACCGCCCATAATTTTCTATCGGGGGGAACCCACGCATCATCACACACTTTATTTAATTTATCTGATTCAGGAAAAACTATGGTAGTTTTTTCACATCCCACATAATACCCTCTTTTGTGGTACTTGTAGTATCAGAAATACGTAACACCTCCTTCATTGCCTTTAACGTGTGGCCCTAATAAGGAATATGTTTGTTTATTCACCGTCGACACTGGATTCAGTGTCCCTGTCTGTGTCTGTGTCGACCGACTAAAGTAAACGGGCGTTTTAAAACCCTTGACGGTGTTTTTGAGACGTCTGGACCGTACTAATTGTTTGTCGGCCGTCTCATGTCGTCAACCGACCTTGCAGCGTGTTGACATTATCACGTAATTTCCTAAATAAGCCATCCATTCCGGTGTCGACTCCCTAGAGAGTGACATCACCATTACAGGCAATTGCTCCGCCTCCTCACCAACATCGTCCTCCTACCTGTCGACACACACGTACCGACAACACACAGCACACACACAGGGAATGCTCTGATAGAGGACAGGACCCACTAGCCCTTTGGAGAGACAGAGGGAGAGTTTGCCAGCACACACCAAAAACGCTATAATTATATAGGGACAACCTTATATAAGTGTTTTCCCTTATAGCATCTTAATATATATATAAGCATATCGCCAAATTAGTGCCCCCCCTCTCTGTTTTAACCCTGTTTCTGTAGTGCAGTGCAGGGGAGAGCCTGGGAGCCTTCCCTCCAGCCTTTCTGTGAGGGAAAATGGCGCTGTGTGCTGAGGAGATAGGCCCCGCCCCTTTTTCGGCGGCCTCGTCTCCCGCTCTTAACGGATTCTGGCAGGGGTTAAATATCTCCATATAGCCTCCGGAGGCTATATGTGAGGTATTTTTAGCCAAAATAGGTATTCATTTGCCTCCCAGGGCGCCCCCCTCCCAGCGCCCTGCACCCTCAGTGACTGCCGTGTGAAGTGTGCTGAGAGGAAAATGGCGCACAGCTGCAGTGCTGTGCGCTACCTTTAGAAGACTGAGGAGTCTTCTGCCGCCGATTCTGGACCTCTTCTTACTTCAGCATCTGCAAGGGGGCCGGCGGCAAGGCTCCGGTGACCATCCAGGCTGTACCTGTGATCGTCCCTCTGGAGCTGATGTCCAGTAGCCAAGAAGCCAATCCATCCTGCACGCAGGTGAGTTCACTTCTTCTCCCCTAAGTCCCTCGTTGCAGTGATCCTGTTGCCAGCAGGACTCACTGTAAAATAAAAAACCTAAGCTAAACTTTCCTAAGCAGCTCTTTAGGAGAGCCACCTAGATTGCACCCTTCTCGGCCGGGCACAAAATCTAACTGGCTTGGAGGAGGGTCATAGGGGGAGGAGCCAGTGCACACCACCTGATCCTAAAGCTTTACTTTTTGTGCCCTGTCTCCTGCGGAGCCGCTATCCCCCTGTGGTCCTTTCAGGAACCCCAGCATCCACTAGGACGATAGAGAAAAGGTGATATGCGAGGGGTCCATCTAAACGGGAAGGGTCCAGCCTAACCCAGTCTCGCCTGGCCAAATATGGCCAGGGCTTCAGACTTGGCAAAGTTAATAGAGAAGCCAGCAAAAGACGAAAATCTGTCAATTGCCTCTACCAATACAGGAAGGGAGCGTTTGGGGTCTGAGGTACATATAAGTAGGTCGTCTGCGAAGGCTATAACTTTGAGTTAGCGATCCCCAATAACAATACCCCTAAACCCAGGTAGCAGTTGGACATAACGAATAAAAGGTTCCAAGGCCATTGCTGATGGGAGAGCACTCTAAAAAGGTGTGGCCAAGCAATTTTATCGAAGGCCTTTTCGGCGTCTAGATTAATAAGAATATTGTCTTCCAGATTATGAAGGCGGGTATGGGAAATAGCAGCTATCGCCGATCTAATACCTTGTACAGATTGTCTGCCTTTAATAAAGCCTAACTGAGCCGGAGAAATGAGATGAGGCAGACAACACTGTAGACGGTTGGCCATTAGTTTGGTAAGCAATTTGAAGTCTTGGTTAAGAAGTCAGATAGGGCGATAGGAACCCACGAGGGAGGGATCTTTACCCGGCTTGGCTATTACGATTATCCGCACCTCATTGAAATATAAAGGTATGGTTCCGGAGGTAAAGATATGATTATATAGTTTGGCTAGAGTAGGTGTGAGCTCAACACTAAGTAATTTATAATATTCGGCCCCAAAGCCATCAGGGCCTGGGCTCTTGCCGTTTGGTAAAGATTTGATAGTTGTGAGTATCTCTTCCTCAGTTATAGACGTCTCGAGAAGGTCCCTGTCATCTCGAGAGAGGACAGGAAGCTGAGCGTCATGCAAAAAGGATTGACCTGTCTCCACGTTATCTGGCTCTGCTGTATATAGGGATTTGTAAAACTGCATAAATTCAGCACAAATGGCTGTCGGATCTGATATAATAGTGTCTGAAGATTTAACCGCCTCAACCCACGTACGCGTGCGGGGTCCCCGAGCGAGGTTTGCAAAAAAGTCTGCCCGATTTATTACCCCATCTAAAAAATTTGTTCCGCTGGTAATCATATCTTGTCTGGGCCTGCTCTGTTAGGAAGGTATCATATACTTGTTTAGCGGTCAGATACGCCTCTTTATGTGCAGGAGTGTCAGAACGCTTATATGTTCTATAAGTTGAGGTGAGAATGGAACTCAGTTCATGGAGGCGGGCGTTAAATGCTTTGCGCCTAGAATTTACGTATGAAATAATATGGCCCCGGATAACAGCTTTAGAGGCGCTCCAGAACAGTGAGACATCCTCCGCCTGGGCTAAATTATCAAAAACGTAGGTGTGCCAAGTGTGTCTAAGATGTAGGAGAAAATCCTCCGAGTGAATAAGATAAGCAGGGAATCGCCAGCATTTGGAAAAGCATTGAGGCAACGCAAGCTTAAGAGAAATCATAATAGGGGCATGGTCTGAGATAATAATATTTTTGATCGAGGTATGAGTGACTTTAGGAAAGAGGTGTCGGGATAGGAAAATATAATCAATACGGGAGTGTGTAGAGTGGGGGTGAGAGTAGAAAGAGTAATCACGAAGAAGAGGATGATGGATACGCCAAGGGTCGGAAAGAGCAAGTTGCGAACAGAGGGAAGAAAGAAGATCACAGCCGGATTTGGAGGATAAAGTACTCACCCCAGACCTGTCCATGGACGGATCGATGACCGTGTTGAAATCTCCTCCCAGGATTAGATTAGAGCTTCCCCAAGATAAAAGTTTCTGTAGGACAACTGCAAAAAAATCCTGTTGAGAGACATTCGGGGCATATAGATTAAAGAGAGTATACAAGACATTATCAATAATCACATCCAGCAAAATAAATCTCCCATTAGGATCAAGAAACTTTCTGCGTATCGAATATTGTAAGTGGCCGAGATACAATCCCCAATCCAGGGGGCACGTAAAGTGTTACGGGGATCATCCAGCCAATGTGTTTCCTGTAGGAAGGTGATGTGAGGGGTCAGACGGTGGAGGTGGGAGAGTACTTTCTTACGCTTCACTGGAGCGTTAAGGCCCTCCACATTCCATGACACTATATTAAAAGCAAGAAGTGGAGTATCTTCCGCGGCGGTGGGGGGAATAGGAACAGGGTCAGCTATATCAGCCTATGCCGATGGATGGGAATGCAAGCAAATATATACTAAAGGTAAAGTAGGGCCCCTGCCCGTCCCAGCAAGCGGGAAGGGGTTGACCCATGGAGGATTGGGGTCGAAGGTCCGGCAAGTGCAACCAACAATACTAAACAGTAACAAAGAAAACAAACAAGAAAAACAAGAAAAAGTACAGCTCATTGTATACACAGAGCTGTGCAATTATTCCTCTCCACGTGACCTACAGATCGAGGAAAAAAAAAAAAAGAGAGAAAACAGGCATGCAAGCAATAATAACAGTGCAACATTCAAGTGGGTAGACTCGAGAAGTGGGCCTTAGCGAGTGTTATGTCATCGAAGAACAACTGCTTGTCGTCCTCGAAGACCCGCAGACGAGCCGGATACAGGAGAGAGAATTTGATTTTGGCGTCAAACAGTTGCTTGCACAACGGGGCAAACTCCTTGCGCTTAGCAGCGACAATAGTGGAAAAATCTTGAAAGATCAAGAGCCGTTCTCCATTGTAGGTCAGGCTATCCGTTTTCCGGTAGTGGTCTAAGAGTCGAGCCTTGTCGGTATAATTAAGGATTTTCATGATCACAGGACGAGGGCGACCAGAGTTCGTTTTGCATTCAGGGCCGATTCTATGTGCCCGCTCAATAGCCAGAGGGGTACCTTTGAGATCCATGGCCAGTTGTTGCGGTATCCAGTTAGAGAGAAGATCAAGTAACTCATGGCCTTTGACCGATTCGGGTATTCCCACCACCCGGAGATTACTTCTGCGTCTGCGATTCTCCAAATCATCTAGCTTCTGGGTTAGATCCGAAATGTCTCTTTGCTGTGAATTAATGGTAAGTTGTGCTGTATGCAAATCATCCTCCAGGGTAGCCACCCTCTGTTCGACGTCATCTAAGCGGCCAGAATGTTGAGTTAATTTGGATAGAGTAGAGTCAATAGCTTCCCCAATGCCCGCCAGTTTTTCATCTAGCAGGGGGCCCAGCATCGCCGCAATATCCGCAGGTTTCATTTTGGGAGGCTTACTGGCCGGAGCAGACTTGCGTTTTTGTAAAGATCTGGAACGGGTGACAGAACAATCTGAATCAGAGGAGTGTCCCCACACAGTATCGCCTCGGGTTGTGGAAGCGGGGTCAGCAACTGACATTGGGGTGGGTATGAGAAATTTTTCCATAAAAATAAGCGGGCAACGGAGGGCCTAATTATACAGTAGGAGTCGCCTCACGCAAGGAGCAGGCTATAATGAGGTCACATGGAGAAGAAAAAAAGGGGAAGTATAACAGGCTACATCCCAACGAGTAACAGCTTAGGAGCCGTCGGCATCAGTCCGTAAACAGCGCACATGGGCGAGGAGAAATGTCACACAGTTACAGGAGCCGGCATGGATTTATGCGTGGAGCAGCTGGATCGAAGCTGTCAGCAGGAGAGCCAGATGAGCAAGAAGGCAGTAGGGGGAGATCTGGTTTTATAGCGACAGCAGCAGCAGCTGAAATGAATACTACAGTGGGTGGGCCAGGGGTAGAGGGCAAAGCAGCTCCCAAGTGTAGTAATCTGGCAGTAACTGATGGTGAGGCAGCAAACAAAGGAGAGAGGGTCTCTCAGCCGAGAGATTACCTGGGTGCCAAGCATGTATCACAGCTGCTGCAGCAGCAGTGAATGAGTTAACAGACGTCTTCAGCTGGGGCACAGGGGTCACATCAGTAGGTAGCAGGTCCAGAGACAGAGGTGACCGCAGCAGCACATATCCCAGCAGGGGTGCAAGGTCAGCCCTCTGCAGGATGAAGACTTCCGGATCTCCCTCCAGGCAGCCCTGATAATAGAAGTCCCGGCCGTGGAGTATAAGGGGGCCGCAGAGCAAATACCTCCTCTGGGTGTGCAGGGGCCCAGCGGTAGGCAGCGGGTCCGGCAGGTCAGGCGGCCGCGTCAGCGGGATCTCCGTCGGACGTGTCAGCGGGGCCTCCCGTGGACACGCCTCGGGCGGGCTCAGAAATCGAGGCCCCGGCGCCGGACCAGCGGTGTGCCGCAACCTGCGGGAGCGTTGTAAAACACTCCCCGGCTCTGCGGCGCTAACCGAGACCCAGTGGGGGACAAGTGAGGATGGAAGGGAGGTGGGTGTAGGGAAGGGGATGGCAGAAGAGGGCAGGGAGAGTGTGGTTAATGAAGTGGATGTGGGAGCCGAGGGATTTTGCTGCCACTCTCCTCCGCTGTCAGGCCACGCCCCCGCATGGCCGCATTCTATCCACTACACGCTGGAAGGTTGCTGGTGCCCCATGCAACCCAAAATGCAACATCCTGTACTGAAATAGCCCTTCCTGTCGGGTAATGGTATCTGCTAGTAATTTTTGTCAGGGCCAGTGTGGTGAGATATCTGGCTGTTCCTAGCCTTTCTATCAACTCAACAATCCGGAGCACTGGGTACGTATCAAAATTGGACACTGCATTTAACGTCTAAAAATCATTGCAGAAGTGTAGGCTGCCATCTGGTTTCGGAATTACAACTATGGGGCTGGACTGTTCACTGTTAGACTCTTTAATGACACCAAGTTCTAGCATATTCTTAATCTCTTTAGAGTCAGCCTCTCACTGTGCTTCAGGAATTCAATATGACTTTAGGTTGACCTTGACCTCTGGGGCTCTGTGACTATGTCATGCTTTACTATGACCGGTCGGCCAGGCAGAGCCGACTGGTCATAACACATTCCTGTTCCTAATGAGGAAGTTTTTAGGTTCTTGAGTAGTTGACAGTGTCTCTGACACCTTTACTTCAGGAACAGTGAGGATTGGCAAAGTTCAGCTGACAGGGCTACCCTATCTTTAAAAGGTTACATTAGGTTAACATGGTAAATGTGTTCAGGCTTTCACTTGCCTAGTTGGTATGCTTTATAGTTAACCTCATTCACTTTCTCCCTGATCTCAAACGAACCTTGCCATTTGTTTTCCACTTTGGGTATCAAAACAAGAAGTTTATCCCCAGGGGCAAATGTACATAAATGGGCATTCCAATTATATATGCTCTGTTCATCTTGTTGGGCCTGCTCCATATGTTCCTTGACAATGGGCACCACGGGCACAATTCTATCCTGAATCTGTGATACATGATCAATTACACAATTATAGTGTGTGGGATTAGAGAATATATGAAGTTTGAGCTCCAGGAGCGATGCTAAAACGCGGCCATGCTTAATGCATCGCCCAATGGAAGTCTCATTAGAGATATTTACTAACTTATACGTCCATAGCATTGTCCTAATACTATGTTATCTTAACTAAAACAAACAAAGTGTATAGACAGCCATTATACTATACAGTGAACTTGCTTTCCAATTCAGGTACGCAGAGATTCATTATTTTTCTTTAAAATTAAGGCAATGCGTATCTAGCATTTATTTAACAGTGTACAATTAGATTTAGGGCTTAATTCATATCTGATCGCAGCAGCAAATTTGATAGCTAATGGGCAAAACCATGTGCACTGCAGGGTGGGGGTGGGGCAAATGTAACATTTGCAGAGAGAGTTAGATTTGGGTGGGGTGTGTTCAAACTGAAATCTAAATTGCAGTGTAAAAATAAAGCACCCAGTATTTATTCCGCACAGAAAAAATATAACCCACCCAAATCTAACTCTCTACAATTTTGCTGCTGCGATCAGATCTGAATTAGGCCCCTAATTATTTTTTGTACAATGCTATGTGTACACTCCGAAGGGGATGGGCAGCACGGACGGTGTAATGGTTAGCATTACTGCCTCACAGCACTGAGGTCATGGGTTCGATTCCCACCATGGCCCTAACTGTGTGGAGTTTGTAAATTCTCCCCGTGCTTGCGTGGGTTTTCTCCGGGTACTCCGGTTTCCTCCCACAATCCAAAAATATACTGGTAGGTTAATTGGCTCCCAACAAAATTAACCCTAGTGTGAATGTGTGTACATGTGGTAGGGAATATAGATTGTAAGCTCCACTGGGGCAGGGACTGAGGTGAATGGCCAAATATTCTCTGTAAAGCGCTGCGGAATATGTGTGCGCTATATAAATAACTGGTAATAAATAAATAAATAAATAAATAGTCAGGATCCCGGCTGTCTTGATCCAGATAGTCACAGTGGAGTGGATTAGGCTTAGGCACTAGGGGGAGGGTTAAGGTAAGGCTGCGGGAGACGAGGGTTAGGGCTATGAGCAGGGTTAGAGGTAAAATACATACCGGTCTCCATTGGCATTCTGCTGTCAGGATTCTGACCATCGGGATCCCAACAGCCTATATTTTGATTCCAACCAATGCCAAGAACTAGGTGTAGTAACCTAGTATATATGACATTGTACACGACTATAGTCAAGTTAGTTTACTTACCTTTCTTTTCAACGTTATTGTTGCTGCTGTTTTTCTTGAGCTCTGTAAAAACATTTTTATGTAGATTGAGCCTGGTCTTCTGACTATCGATTCTGCTGATCGGAATCTAACAAATAAGCAATGTATTAAATTAAATTACCATTGACCACATAAATAAATATATTTATGAAACAAAAATCACAAAAACATTTTACATTTTGCAGGTTGAATTTGTGTTGCTGTCAAGGCGAGGGGGCTTATTGGCTGTCTCTTAGAAAATGTGAGTTATGGTTATGTTATAGTGGTACTCTGGGAAGTAGTTGGAAGGCAGTCCTAAGGGATTAATGTCCCATGGAACATATTATTGCACATAACCTTACTGATGACACAGGGAAAGAAAAGGGGTCTGGGACTCAGGATCGACAGCAAAAAGGTCGACAAACATTAGGTCGACGCCAATTGGTCGACACACCTTAGGTCGACATGGACAAAAGGTCGACAGGAACAAGGTCAACATGGAAAAAGGTCAACATGAGGTGTGTTTTTTTTGGTGTCGTTTTCTTCGTAGAGTGACCAGGAACCCCAATTAGTGCACCGCGTCCCTTCGCATGGCTCGCTTCGCTCGCCATGCTTCGGGCATGGTGCCTTCGCTCTGCTACCGCTTCGCTCGGCACAGATTACCGTTCCAATCGTAGTCCACTTGGATTGTTAAGTATGAAAAGGTTCCAAAAAAGAAAAAAAATCGTGAAAAACTCATGTCGACCTTTTTCCATGTCGACCTTTTGTCCATGTCGACCTAAGGTTTGTCGACCAATTGGCGTCGACCTAAGGTTTGTCGACCTTTTTCCTGTCGATCTGGAGTCCGGATACCAAGAAAAGGACAAGTAAGTTTGCCAGTTGGATGGGCACGACAATTGGTTTGGTTAGAGGCCATGGTTTAGTGGTCCTTGTGGGCAGTTTGTTGCCCAGTACACTTAAGGATATAATTAAATTAATTAAATAAAAAGCTGTGATCAGATTCCCCACCTTGCTTAGTGTTGTATCATTATTATATGTTGTCATGGGACTGATAGACAGATAGCTTCTTCGTCTAAGTTCATACAAGATAGTAGTTGTGGTTCTGCAGCTATGGCTTATAAATAAACGTACGGACTCACTTTGCTTTGTATGTTTTTAATCTGCAAATTCTGTTTGTCCAATTTGTATTGCTGTAACTGTATCTTTTCCAAGAGTTCATTGATCCTTTTGTTCTGTATCTCCATTTGTGACTGAAATAAAGCAGAGATATAAAACTGTAAAAACTAAAATCCAAGCAGCAAAATGTATTAGACAGAGTTATGGAAAACGCAGGAGCCATCAAGCCTTGGAGTATAAATTTGTGAGCTACGCATAAATTATTAGGTGGTGTTATGCACATTTGCAGGTAACTGCATTACACCTTACAGTGATTAGCAAACACCTGTTTGAAAAAATATATATCTATACACCTATATCATTCCGCTCAGCTTAGCGGAAAGGCAAATTGTGGCTTTATTTACAGTATTCTTTTAGCCAAAGAGCAAAAAAAAAAAAAAGTGTAAAATGACTCAGTGTGAATTCTTTTACAGTTGCATAACCAGTGAGGATTCTCAGCCAATCATATTTAGGATACACATTCTTAGGTATTATATATAAATCCAATGTGTGTAAGAGGACATTAGAATTAAAGAGTGTGTTTGTATAAGAATTTGTATATGAATTGTATATGAATATGTATATGAATCCATAGTTAATTTAGCTTGGAAGATGAAGATTTATTTGTATTTTTTTGTGTGCCAGCAATGTGAGCTGAGTGTTCTCAATGTGTTTTCTGAGTGTTCAATGTTCACTGTTCTCCTTACAGGTTTAATGATGCATGCCCAACCAGGAAACTAAGTAATAACACAGAAATGCAGAAGTCATATAAGACCAAAGCAATCTGGATGTAAATCACCCCAAATAGTTTTTGCCAGTTCTGACCTACAGTATATGGGGTATATGCAATTGCGGTCGAATTCGCGGCAATTTTCGCCGTTTTTTAATTCGACTCAATTCGACAGGTGAATCCCGGAAGGTGGCTTCCGGAATTCACCATATTCAATGAAAAACGGATTCGCCAGAGTCGCGGGCGAAAATCGGCCGATTTGGCGGATTTTGCCGCGATTTTAAAAAACGTGAAAAACCCGAAAAAAAAATGGCGTGGGGTCCCCCCTCCAAAGCATAACCAGCCTCGGGCTCATCGAGCTGGTCCTGGTTCTAAAAATGCAGGGGAAAAATTGGCCAGGGATCCCCCGTATTTTTAAAACCAGCACCGGGCTCTGCGCCTGGTGCTGGTGCCAAAAATACGGGGGACAAAAAGAGTAGGGGTCCCCCGTATTTTTAACACCAGCATATGGCTCCACTAGCTGGACAGATAATGCCACAGCCGGGGGTCACTTTTATGCCGTGCCCTGCGGCCGTGGCATTAAATATCCAACTAGTCACCCCTGGCCGGGGTACCCTGGGGGAGTGGGGACCCCTTCAATCAAGGGGTCCCCCCCCCAGCCACCCAAGGGCCAGGGGTGAAGCCCGAGGCTGTCCCCCCCCATCCAATGGGCTGCGGATGGGGGGGCTGATAGCCTTTTGTGATAATAAAAAGATATTGTTTTTTCCAGTAGTACTACAAGTCCCAGCAAGCCTCCCCCGCAAGCTGGTACTTGGAGAACCACAAGTACCAGCATGCGGGAGAAAAACGGGTCCGCTGGTACCTGTAGTACTACTGGGAAAAAAATACCCAAATAAAAACAGGACACACACACCTTGATAGTAAAACTTTATTACACACTACCGACACACACATACTTACCTATGTTGACACGCCGACTGCCACGGTCTCCGACGATCCGAGGGTACCTGTGAAAAAATTATACTCACCTTCCAGCGTCCAGAGATAAATCCACGTCCAGAGAGTAAAATCCACGTACTTGTTTAAAAAAAAAAAACACGCAAAAACCCGCTCCATACCGGACTAGAAAGGGGTCCAATGTTTTCACATCAGACCCCTTTCTCCCGAATGCCGGGACATCACGTGACTCCTGTCACTGACGTCCCTTCAGCCAATCAGGAAGCGCTACTTCCGTGGCGTTCACCTGATTGGCTGTGCGCTGTCTGTACTGTGACAGCACATCGCAAAGCCGCTCCATTACTTTCAATGGTGGGAACTTTGCGGGTAGCGGTGGGGTCACCCGCCGGTCAGCCGCTGACCGGCGGGTGACCTTACCGCTAGCCGCCAAGTTCCCACCATTGAAAGTAATGGAGCGGCTTTGCGATGTGCTGTCACAGTACAGACAGCGCACAGCCAATCAGGTGAGCGCAACGAAGTTGCGCTTCCTGATTGGCTTAGAGACCTTTCTGTGACAGCTGTCACTGACAGGTCTCATTCGTGGAAAGGTGTCCCATGTGTCAGCATGGGACCCCTTTCAGTCCGGCATGGAGCGGGTGTTCGGTTTGTTTTTTTGCCAAGTACGTGGATTTATCTCTGGACCATGGCTGAGGTGAGTATATTGATCTTTTCTTTTCAGGTATCCGTGGATTCTACATGGAGAAGAGGACCGATGTCGGCTTGTGAACATAGGTAAGTATGTGTGTGTCGACGTATGAAATAAAGTTTTACTGTCGACGGTGTGTGTGTCCTGTTTTTATTTGGGTATTTTTTTCCCAGTAGTACTACAGGTACCAGCGGGCCCGTTTTTCTCCCGCATGCTGGTACTTGTGGTTCTCCAAGTACCAGCTTGCGGGGAGGCTTGCTGGGACTTGTAGTACTACTGGAAAAAACAATATCTTTTTATTATCACAAAAGGCTATCAGCCCCCCCATCCGCAGCCCATTGGATGGGGGGGACAGCCTCGGGCTTCACCCCTGGCCCTTGGGTGGCTGGGGGGGGGGGACCCCTTGATTGAAGGGGTCCCCACTCCCCCAGGGTACCCCGGCCAGGGGTGACTAGTTGGATATTTAATGCCACGGCCGCAGGGCACGGCATAAAAGTGACCCCCGGCTGTGGCATTATCTGTCCAGCTAGTGGAGCCCGATGCTGGTGTTAAAAATACGGGGGACCCCTACTCTTTTTGTCCCCCGTATTTTTGGCACCAGCACCAGGCGCAGAGCCCGGTGCTGGTTTTAAAAATACGGGGGATCCCCTGTCAATTTTTTCCCCGCATTTTTAGAACCAGGACCAGCTCGAAGAGCCCGAGGCTGGTTATGCTTTGGAGGGGGGACCCCACGCCATTTTTTTTTATGATTTCACCGTTCCAGCATAAAAAAAAAATAAAAAAAAAATAATATTTTAAAAAAAGATATAAATAATATTTGTGCCTCCAAAAAAAAAAAAAAAAAAAAAGTACCTAATCCCTTCTAATATAAATAGATCTGCTATTCCCCCCCAAAAAAACAAAAAAAAAAACATGTTTAAAATTTTTTTATTTGTTTTCACCCTCCAAAGTGTGGCGGATTGAAAATGACGAATTTGCTGTCTAAAAGCACTGCTGTCGAATTTCCAAACTTGAATTGAATATGCTTTGGTCGAATTGCAGCACTTGTATCATTGCAGAAAAGTCGAATTTGTAAAAAGTCGAATTTCAAAAAGTCGAATTTTGAAAGTCCGTTTTTTGGTCGGAAAGCACTGAATTGCATAGGCGATTTTTTTTTTTGGTCGAAAATGACCCGAAATTCGACAATTTCGGGAATTCGACCGCAATTGCATATACCCCTATGTCTTTAAACAGTAGATGATTTCTGTGGACCAAGGAAATGGCATGATTGTTATGGAAATGTAATTTTCACTAAAGATCATATTTTAAAATGAAAGAGTGCCCCAACAAAGAGTTTACTTTTCGGTCTGTTTAACTACATGTTTTTTGACTCTCATGGAGCACCACCAACGAAGCTATTACCATAGAGCTTATTAGTAGCGACATTTTGGTTATGTTGTTGGTTATACCTATTGTTAGATATATGACTGAAAAAAAGGGCAGTGCGGCATCCTCACCACTTTCTCTGACCTATATGTCCCAATATTGAGAAATTCAAGAAAAGACATTAGGCCAGAAAATTGTTTACAGCTCTCACGAATAGCTGTCAAGACATTTGGTTCTATAGAGCAGGAAGGCTATATCAAGATCATGGTGGTCAAGCTCAGTATTTAAAATGCCTCATGGCCTTCAACTAGTGCTAAGTTTGACAAGGAATTTCAATTTAGTTTTAGTCTTAAGTCGCTTACTTGAAATTGTAGTTAGTTTAAAGTCACATTTTAGTCTTTTTTTCTGCTTCGATTTAGTCGAGATTTAGTCAGAGGATCTTCAGTTTTCATTTTAGTCTAATTTTAGTCAATGTTTTAGTCATAACTTTTGCAGTTTAATAATGCTGTAATGGATTTTGCTTAAGAACATTTCTCTAAAATTCCCTTGACAAGTTTGCATACAGTTAACTATATGTTTAGTAATCCAAGCTCAGTAGGCTGAGAATGTGTTACGTAGTAATGCCATATATGATATACAAATGAATGCTTTCATTTGTTATAACAAAATAGTGCATTATACAATCATGGCCCTAATTCAAACCTGAACGTAGATGTGCAAAAAAACCGCATATCTACGATCAAATTCTTTGACATGCGGGGGGACATACAGCACAGGGCAAGTCCGCCCCACATGCCGGATCCAGGCCCACACGCACACATGCGAAAGCATTGCACGGTGGCGATGCCATGTTTCAAGTAGCCTTCTGCCTACGCAGTCTCGCTGCGAAGGCAGACGCTTACCCGCAATGTTAAGGGTTGCAGCGGCTACGTGTGAGTTTTACGCAGCCGCCGCGACCCACCCCAGCAACGTTGACCGGACCACGCCCCTTAAATGAAGCATAATGCGGCATCGACACCCCGTTCCCGCTCCCCTCCAGGTCTTAAACTGCGTTATGAAAAGAATGCTGTTTAGGACCTTGCACATGAGGGTACCGGTGTATGCACATACGCAGATGTGCTAGAATAGCTTTATAGCAAATTTGGCACATCAGCGACACGGTCTGAATTAGCCCCCCTATTTCCTTAACAGCAGGTCATATTTATTTTCTGCAAATATCTAGAACACATAATTTTTCTTTAAAAATGTCTAAACTTACTTCCAGTGTTCATTTTGACAAGTATTTTAGACTTTGATTTTAGTCCTAGGTGCGAATTAAAATAGCAGCATAATCGCAATTATTTACTGCGATTGCCAATTTCACCGCATTCACGTCTTTTTGCCATGAAAATACCATATTCGCGCTCCCACGATTTGCATATTCAATTTCAAAGTTGCAAAAACAGGATTACTGGGTGAAAAGTGAAAAATTGGTAAATTTGCATGTACCCCCCGAAAAAACTAAACTAACATAGGACATAGGATAACAGTATAGAAGTTTATAATTGGTTATAATAAAAGTATTTCTGGTACTTAAATTGGGTCATGTGACTGTTTATAAGCATTATTATTATTTTTTAAATGTAAAAAAAAAAAATATACAAAGCATTTTTCCCCCCAGCAAAATAAGTGCTCTCATTAAATTTGGGTACATAAAAATTGGTATAGGTATATATGAGGGCCATTTACGGGGACTTTTAAAAAAAATGGAAACAGACCAATTACTCCCACCTGCAAGTCTAAATTGTCTCACTCATAAAAAATCCCAATAGACCTATGCAAATTGCTTGTACTCCAATTTCCATCACTTCACACTTTTTAATCCCAAAATGATATGTCATTATTGGCCAACTGAAATAATTAAAAACTTCTAAGTGCCTAATTAGTCATTCGGGGTGTGTCCCAGGGGTTCTGAACCAAATCCCAACATTTTCAACTTAAAATAGGGATTTTCCCCCAAGTTTATCACCTGCTCAGAGTTGGTGAATTGAAATTTGCTGTAAAATTACAGCAAAACTTTTTGCGGACAATTGAATAAGCGTGTTTTGCCATTCGCTGTAAATTTTAATTTTTTACAGTGAAAACGAATCGTTGCAGCTAAATTTAATGTATCATTTTAGTCCTGAAATAATTTGTAGTTGATAAATACTTTTAGTAAAAATTTTCATTAACAAAATTAACACTGCCTTCAACAAGAACAGGGAAGCAATGCTGGTCATTGGGGCTAATATTAAAAAAAAAACGGTAAAGTCATGCAAACAAATTCTCACACTCAGCTCAGTTCTAGCAAAAATAGAACATTAAAAGAATGGTTGTTAAAATAAGATTTTAAACCTACTGGTAAATCTATTTCTCCTAGTCCGTAGAGGATGCTGGGGACTCTGTAAGGACCATGGATTATAGACGGGCTCCGCAGGAGATAGGGCACCTAAAAAGAACATTGACTATGGGTGTGCACTGGCTCCTCCCTCTATGCCCATCCTCCAGACCTCAGTTAGAGAACTGTGCCCAGAGGAGATGGACAATACAAGGCAGGATTTAGCAATCCAAGGGCAAGATTCATACCAGCCCACACCAATCATACCATGTAACCTGGATCATACATAACCAGTTAACCATATGAACAACAACAGTAACGGTCTAAAACCGATTTCAACTGTAACATAACCCTTATGTAAGCAACAACTATATACAAGTCTTGCAGAGTTTCCGCACTGGGACGGGCGCTCAGCATCCTCTACGGACTAGGAGAAATAGATTTACCGGTAGGTTTAAAATCTTATTTTCTCTTACGTCCTAGAGGATGCTGGGGACTCCGTAAGGACCATGGGGTTTATACCAAAGCATCCAATCGGGCGGGAGAGTGCGTATGACTCTGCAGCACCGACTGAGCAAACGCTAGGTCCTCATCAGCCAGGGTATCAAACTTGTAGAATTTAGCAAAAGTGTTTGACCCCAACCAAGTCGCCGCTCGGCAAAGTTGTAAAGCCGAGACGCCTCGGGCAGCCGCCCAAGAAGAGCCCACCTTCCTAGTGGAATGGGCCTTAACCGAATTTGGTACCGGCAATCCAGCCTTAGAGTGAGCCTGCTGAATCGTATTACAGGTCCAGCGAGCAATAGTCTGCTTCGAAGCAGGTGCGCCAATCTTATTGGCCGCATACAGGACAAACAGGGCCTCTGTTTTCCTAATTCTAGCCATCCTGGCTACATAAATCTTTAAGAATCCTCCAGGTCACTTGTAGCCACAGGCACCACAATAGGTTGATTCAAATGGAATGAAGAAACCACCCTAGGCAAAAATTGCGGACGTGTCCTCAATTCAGCTCGATCCACATGAAAAATCAAGTAAGGGCTTTTGTGTGACAAAGCCGCCAATTCTGATACTCGCCTTGCCGATGCCAAGGCCAACAACATGACCACCTTCCAAGTAAGAAATTTCAACTCAACCTTGTTAAGCGGTTCAAACCAGTGTGATTTTAGAAACTGCAACACCACGTTGAGGTCCCACGGTGCCACTGGAGGCACAAAAGGAGGCTGGGTGTAGCACACCCTTTACAAACGTCTGGACTTCTGGAAGAGAAGCCAATTCCTTCTGAAAGAAAATCGAGAGGGCCGAAATCTGAACCTTAACAGATCCTAATTTCAGGCCCATATCCACTCCTGTCTGTAGGAAGTGGAGAAAACGACCCAGATGAAAATCTTCCGTAGGTGCATTCTTGGTCTCACACCAAGACACATACTTTCGCCAGATACGGTGATAATGCTTAACCGTCACCTCCTTCCTAGCCTTTATTAAAGTAGGGATGACCTCTTCCGGAATCCCCTTTTTCGCTAGGATTCGGCGTTCAACCGCCATGCCGTCAATCGTAACCGCGGTAAGTCCTGAAATACACAGGGCCCCTGTTGCAACAGGTCTTCCCTCTGAGGAAGAGGCCAGGGATCTCCTGTGAGCATCTCTTGTAGATCTGAGTACCAGGCCCTTCGAGGCCAGTCTGGGACAACGAGTATCGTCTGTACTCTTATTTGCCTTATGATCCTCAACACTTTTGTGATGAGAGGAAGAGGAGGAAACACGTAGACCGATTTGAACACCCACGGTGTTATCAGAGCGTCTACTGCCACTGCCTGAGGGTCCCGAGACCTGGCACAATACCTCCGAAGCTTTTTGTTGAGGCGTGACGCCATCATGTCTATTTGAGGAGTTCCCCAAAGACGTGTTATGTCTGCAAAGACTTCTTGATGAAGTCCCTACTCTCCTGGATGGAGATCGTGTCTGCGGAGGAAGTCTGCTTCCCAGTTGTCCACTCCCGGAATGAAGACAGCCGACAGAGCGCTTACATGATTTTCCGCCCAGCGAAGAATCCTGGTGGTTTCCGCCATCGCGACTCTGCTTCTTGTCCCGCCTTGGCAGTTCACATGAGTCACTGCTGTGACATTGTCTGATTGAATCAGAACCGGTCGGTTTCGAAGAAGACTCTCCGCTTGTCGAAGGCCGTTGTAAATGGCCCTGAGTTCCAACACATTGATGTGTAGACAGGACTCCTGGTCTGACCAAAGTCCCTGAAAGTTTTTTTCCCTGTGTGACCGCTCCCCATCCTCGGAGGCTCGCGTTTGTGGTAACCAGGATCCAGTCCTGAATCCCGAACCGGCGACCCTCCAGCAGGTGAGCACTTTGCAACCACCACACGAGAGACACTCTGGCCCCTGGGGACAGAGTTATTTTCCGATGTAAGTGCAGATGGGACCCGGACCACTTGTCCAGAAGGTCCCATTGAAAAGTCCTTGCATGGAACCTTCCGAAGGGAATGGCCTCGTAGGCGCCACCATTTTTCCCAGAACTCGAGTGCATTGGTGAACTGACACCCTTTTCGGTTTTAGCAGGTCTCTGACCATGTTCTGGATGTCCTGGGCTTTCTCTATTGGGAGGAAGACCTTCATTTGTTCCGTATCCAGTATCATACCTAGGAACGGTAGTCGAGTTGTCGGAATCAACTGTGACTTCGGTAGATTTAGAATCCAACCATGTTGCTGGAGTACTCTCAGAGAGAGTGCCACACTGCTCAGCAATTTCTCCCTTGATCTCGCTTTTATCAGGAGATCGTCCAAGTATGGGATAATTGTGACTCCATGCTTGCGCAGGACCACCATCATTTCCGCCGTTATCTTGGTGAAAATCCTCGGGCCGTGGAAAGTCCAAACGGCAACGTCTGAAATTGGTAATGACAATCCTGTACAGCGAATCTCAGGTATTCCTGAGCATATATGGGGACATGAAGGTACGCATCCTTTATGTCCAGAGACACCATAAACTCCCCCTCCTCCATGTTGGCTATTATTGCTCTGAGTGATTCCATTTTGAATTTGAATCTTTTTATGTACAGGTTTAGGGATTTCAGATTCAAAATAGGTCTGACCGAACCGTCCGGTTTCGGGACCACAAATAGGGTTGAGTAGTAACCTCTTCCCTGCTGGTGCAGGGGAACCTTGATCATCACTTGCTGTATACACAGCGTTTGAATTGCAGCTAACACTACATCCCTTTCCGATGTGGAAGCTGGTAGGGCCGATTTGAAAAATCGGCGCAGGGGCACCTCGTCGAATTCCAGTTTGTACCCCTGGGAAACTATTTCCAACACCCAGGGATTCAGGTCTGATCTGACCCAGGCCTGACTGAAAAGTCGAAGACGTGCCCCCACCGGTGCGGACTCCCTCAGGGGAGCCCCAGCGTCATGCTGTGTGCTTTGGAGCAGCCGGGGAGGACTTTTGTTCCTGGGCACCTGCCGAAGCAGGTGCTCTTTTGCCTCTGCCCTTACCTCTGGCGAGGAAAGAGGATCCCCGACCTCTTTTGGACTTGTGCGACCGAAAGGACTGTATCTGATAGGGTGTTATTTTTTTTTGCTGTTGGGGAATATATGGTAAAAAAATTTGATTTACCTGCTGTAGCTGTGGAAACCAGGTCCGTCAGCCCATCCCCAAACAATACATCACCCTTATAGGGTAGTACTTCCATATGTTTTTTGGAATCCGCATCACCCGTCCATTGGCGAGTCCATAAGGATCTTCTCGCTGAGATAGACATGGCATTGGCCCTAGAAGCCAGCAATCCAATGTCCCTTTGAGCATCCCATAATAAATAAGACTGCGTCTTTTATATGGGCTAGAGTTAAGAATATAGTATCCTTGTCCATATTATCAAATTGATCTGTCAGCTCATCTGTCCAAGCTGCAATCGCGCTACACACCCATGCCGACGCAATTGTCGGTCTTAGCACAGCCCCCGTATGAGAATAAATACACTTTAAGGTAGTTTCTTGCCTGCGATCTGCAGGGTCCTTAAGGGCCGCTGTGTCAGGAGACGGTAGCGCCACTTTCTTGGACAAGCGCGTCAGGCCTTGTCCACAGTGGGGGATGACTCCCAAATCTCCCTGTCCTGCTTAGGGAAGGAGTATGCCATATAAATTCTTTTGGGGATCTGCGGTCTCTTTTCCGGAGTCTCCCAAGCTTTTCCAAAGAATTCATTTAATTCATGAGATGTGGGAAAATTAATAATCTGTTTCTTTTCCTTAAACATGTGTACCCCTGTGTCGGGGACCGAGGGTTCCTCCTCAATATGCAACACATCCCTTATTGCCACAATCATACACTGAATGGTTTTAGTCACCCTATGGTGCAATTTTACTTCGTCATAGTCGACACTGGAATCAGAATCCGTGTCGGTAGTAGTGTCTTGTGTTAAGGGACGCTTTTGAGACCCCGACGGGCCCTGTGAGTCGGTCCAATCCGAGGATTAACCCCCTGATGTCCCCCCTAATTCAGCCTTATCAAGCCTTTTATGTAAAGATGCCACACTTGCATTCAACATATGCCACATGTCCATCCAATCCGGAGTCGGCACAACCGACGGGGACACACCACTCATTTGCTCCACCGCCTCCTTGGAGAAGCCTTCCGCCTCAGACATGTCGACACACACGTACCGACACCCCACACACACAGGGATTAACCTATAAGGGGACAAAACCCCAACCAGGCCCTTAGGAGAGACAGAGAGAGAGAGTATGCCAGCACACACCAGCGCTTAAAAACATTGGAATATATATACCAGATAGTGCTTTTTATATATATAGCCTTAATTCCCACTCACTGCGTTCCAAAGTGCCCCCCTCCTCTTTTTTCCAGCCTGTGAAGATTCAGCAGGGGAGAGATCAGGGAGCCAGCTTTTCCTCGTGCAGTTTCTGTGGAGAAAATGGCGCTGGTTAGTGCTGAGAATCAAGCCCCGCCCACCCGACGGCGGGCTTCGGTCCCAGTAAACTTATAGAAAAAATGTCGGGGGATTTGTGGATTTACTGTGCCACAGCCTAATCCTGCTTATATTGCCACAAAATGAGGAATATTGCTGCCCAGGGCTCCCTCCCCCCCCCTGCGCCCTGCACCCTTCAGTGCCTGCTTGTGTGTGAGTACTGGGAGCAATGGCGCGCAGCTTACTGCTGCGCGCTTACCTCATGAAGATCTGATGTCTTCTTGCCTTCTCATACTCACCTGGCTTCTATCTCCGGCATCTGTGAGGAGGACGGCGGCGCGGCTCCGGGACGAACCCCAGGTGAGACCTGTGTTCCGACTCCCTCTAAAGCTAATGGTGTCCAGTAGCCTTAGAAACAGTGCCCAACTTGACAAGCCAGCTCGGTTTCTCTCTCCTCTGTCCCACGATGCAGGGAGCCTGTTGCCAACAGGACTCCCTGAAAATAAAGAACCTAACAAAATTCTTTAAAACAGAAAACTCTGGAGAGCTCTCTGCATTGTACCCTTTCTCCTCTGGGCACAAGATCTAGCTGAGGTCTCGAGGAGGGGCATAGAGGGAGGAGCCAGTGCACACCCATAGTCAAAGTTCTTTTTAGGTGCCCTATCTCCTGCGGAGCCCGTCTATACCCCATGGTCCTTACGGAGTCCTCAGCATCCTCTAGGACGTAAGAGAAAAGTGATTATTTCAGGTTTAAAATAATCAATACATTTCATTGCAAGCTGTACCGGACTTTTCTTCCCATATGAAAATTTGGCACACACATTTATCAATGGAAGGACTCTAATAGGCCCTACACACTGGCCGATATTCCTCAAAGATATGAACGATCTCGTTCATTATTGAACGAGATAACGTTCATATCTTTGAGTGTGGAGTCACCAGCGATGAACGATGCGTGGTGCCCCGTCGGCTGTGCATGTAGGCCAATATGGACGATCTCGTCCATATTTGCCTGCACTTCAATGGAGCCGAGTGACAGGGGGAGTGAAGAAACTTCACTCCCCCCGTCACTGCCCCCCCCGCCGCCGGGTCGCCCTTCGGCCGTATCCGCCGTCAGGCAGCTCGTTGCCGGATCTATTAATGTGTAGGGCCCTTAAGACATTCAATACAGATTAGGTAGTATCAACTCTAATTCAATGTTGGCCAATCATAGGAGGATTTTGCACATATAATGTTGAGACCAGACATAACAATGAACAGTTATGGCATTAGTCTCTCCAATGCGACATCTACAATTTCAAGCATAATGAAGGTGGTAATCGGTCTCCAGCACCAAAAAGGTATTCAATGTGCCAAATCAATGTTTTCATACAAAAATAAAAATAAAAAAGGATTTGCCTTCTTGCAGACCTGGGGGGAAGTGTACTAAAGGATGACTTAGGTCGATTTGCTGGGTTTTTTTTGCAAAAAAAGTTGTAATTTTGCAATCACAAATTTACTAAGGATCAATTCACATGGATGTCAAATGCGACTGTACTCCAAATCGCACAATTCCATCGGCACTAACACAATTAAATTAACATTTGTATCAAAGGAAATTGCACATTTTCTAAGAATCGTCTTTGCATATACACACAAATTCGCAACAAAATCACATCTTAATTAATGAAATCAATGCAAAGTTTTTTTGGAGCGTGTTGACATGTGAGGACCATTTTTGCCTCTTAAGCCGGGTGTACACCACAGTGATGTCGGCAGAATATGCTGTTTTGGAACAACATATTACCTACATTGCTCAGTGTGTACGGGGGATTGCGCGCTCCCACACCACTAGCGATGGACGCCTGGTTCTATGTGCTAGACATAAAACCAAGCATTGTTGCTAGCCCCCTGTATTATGCTAATGAAGGACGGAACATGTTTGTTCCGACCTTCATTAGCATTGCCCCAGTGTGTACGCAGTGATTTCATGCTTCATGTGGCTGCACCAACTGACTAAAAAGGCACAGGTACAAGAAACACAAAAAAAAAAAAAAAAAGAACCAACTGGTCGGAATGTACTTGGGTACTTTGTCGCTTTACTGTGACTTGTGGTGCAAACTGAGGAGTGATTAGCTTTGAGTTGTCATGTGTTTTCTGAGGCATTCTACTGCAATTTATTCTGCATTCTAAAGTGACTTATGAAGCCACTTCCCATGCAAAAGCCGCTAAATCGACACAAATCGCACAATGCAACTAAATACACAATCGAAAGACAAAGACGCAGAGGCAATTATGGGTAATTTCCCCTCTAGAGTTTATAACACAGAGAAAGATCTCCTCGCTGCCTTGAGGACCCTTACATTTATAGGGATCATCCTAAAACAGGGGAGTTATGGTAAAACGTATCTTTGTTTACTCTCTTTTTTCGAGGTCCATGGATCCACAGGGTTAATTCTTAACATTGGGTATGATGCCGGTGGAGACCAGGACTGGCACCGAACAATAAACTTGTAAGACTCCCAGGATGCACTGGGCTCCCCCCTTCATACCCCACCTCCATGCTCAGGCACTTCAGTTTTAGTAACAAGCCCAAAGCAGGAGCTGGAGAGAAGGAAGGATGCTACACACAGTAAACACACTCTCACATAGAGGAGAAGAGAACTGGAGACCATAAAAGTAACTGATTGATGCTAGGTGTGTCAGGGTGTGCGCCCTGTGAATCCCATGGACCTTGAAGGAGTTAACAAAGGTAAGTTTTACCATAACTCCTCTTTTCTTCTTTGGTGTCCATGGTCTCCAAAGGGTTAATTCTTAACCTTAGGAAATCCCAAAGCAGTTGTTTTAGGGAGGGAACGCTCCTAAGCTGAAAGGAGGCAAACGTATCAAAGGTATAGAACCTAAGTGGGCAGAGTTGTTCAGCATGAAGGACCCACAGGGCGAGTAGAATGAGCAGAGTACTTAGAACAGGCAGATCCGTTTGTGTATAGTGTGAAATTGTCATGCGGAGCCAACGTGCCACTGTTTGTTTAGTGGCTGGCCAGCCCCACTTGTGGAATCCATAAAGGATGAATAACGAATCAGTCTTCCTAAGGGAACCAGTATGTCCACACAGATCCTGAGAGCATGGATCACATCAAACGATGTATCCTCTTGCGAGAGGCCAGGTTCCTGATAGGCCGGTACCACAATGGGTTTGTTAATATGGAACTTAGATACTACCCTAGATAGTATCCTTTTCTCATTCTAAGAACCACCCAGTCCTGGTGAAACATCAAGAATGGTAAGCGACAGGAGAGAGCTCTCAAGTCTGAAACCCTGTGTGCTGAGGTGATTGCCAAGAGAAAGAGGGTCTTTGCGGTTTACCACTTGAGGTCTACTGTCTCCAATGGTTCAAAAGGGGCCATGATAAGGCCCGAAGAACCAAAGACAAATCCCACAGAGCCACAGGAGGGACAAATGGAGGTTGTATTCAGAGTACCCCTTCAAGGAAGGTACGCACATCTGGCAATGGAGCCAGTCTCTTCTGGAACCAAATTGACACGGTAGAGATCTGGACCTTCAGAGAAGCCAGATGAAGACCCATGGCTAGGCCCACCTGTAAGAAGGCTAACAGCTGAGGGATCCTGATGACTTTAGGATTGTAGTCACGGTTAGCACACCACTGATAGTAGGAGTACCATATCCGGTAATATATGCAGACTGAGACTGAGAGGTTTCCGAGCCTGAAGCATAGTCTGAACTACCGCACAGGAGAAGCCTTTTTCCCTTAGAAGGGAAATCTCAAGAGCCACACCATCAAATGGCGTGGCAGGTCCAGATGGAGACAGGACCCCTGAAAGAGCAGGTCTGGCTGAAGAGGTAGAGGGTAGGGCTCGGCTATGGAGAGATCCTTCAGATTCGAGAACCAATGGCATCTGGGCCATGCTGGAGCTACCAAGATGAGCTTACCGACCTCCTTCTTGCATTTGTGCAGTACTCTGGGAAGGAGAGATACTGGAGGGAAGAGATGCCAGAGGGAAGTTCCATGGAACTGTAAGTGCGTCCACAAAGCTTGCTTCTGGATCTCTTGTCCTGGTCCCGTACACGAGATTTATGTGGTTGTGTCTGGAGGCAATGAGATCCATGTCTGGCAAAACCCATTTCCATACCAGGATTTGAAAGATGTCCGGGTGGAGAGACCACTCTTTCGCATGGACATATTGGTGACTGAGAAAGTCCGACTCCCAGTTGAGGACTCCTGGAATGAATATTGCAGATATGGCTGGAAGATGTATTTCTGCCCAGGTGAGAATCCGAGACACTTCCTGCATGGCTGCTGCACTTCGAGTGCTGCCTTGACGATTTTTGTAGGCCAGTGCTGTGGCGTTGTCAACTGGACTTGTACTGGCATACCGTGAAGGAGGTCTTGTGCCACTTGAAGAGTACTGTACACCGCTCGGATGTCTAGTACATTGATTGAGAGAGTCCTTTCTATTGGAGACCAATGGCCCTGAAAGAAGTGACTGTCCGTGACTGCTCCCCACCCTCGGAGACTGGCAAACGTGGTGAGTAGTGTCTAGGTTTGGTTTGTGAAGCCACCAAGCAAGGGATATATGGACCTCCTGCGTCAGAAGCAGATCTGAGACTTGGTGTGTCGGCAAGCTGTTCCAACTAACCAGTATCAGGCGCTGTAGGAGCCTGGAGTGAAATAGAAACCATGTTAAAATACCGAAACCATGAAACCCAGGGTCTGCATGGCCACATGAACAGAGACCTGGGGGCTGTGTAGCAGGTTGTATATGCACAACTACAGTGTCACAATCTTTTCCAGAGGAAGGAAGATGCGCTGCAACCTGGCAGCTAGTAAAGCCCAGACGTGAAGCATCCTCTGAGAAGGGGTGAGTGAGGGTTTGGCCCAGTTGATTATCCAACCGTAGATCTGGAGAAAGGACAATGTCAGCTGGAGATGATGGTTCAATATCTCTGGAGATTGTGCCAGTGTAAGGAGATCGTCCAGGTATGAGAGGATTCGAATCCCTTGCCCTCAGAGATGGGCCGCCATCACCACCATGATTTTGGTGAACCCCCTGGGAGCTGTGAACAGTTGAAAGGGTAGGTTATAGAATTGGAAATGCTGTTGGAGAACAGCAAACTGGAGAAACAGTTGATGACAGGGTGCTATAGGCACATGCAGGTACGCATCCTGGATGTTCAGGGAAACCATATAATCCCCAGGTCACATTGTCGAGACAATAGAGTGGAGAGTTTCCATACGGAACTTGGGTACGCAGAGGTACTTGTTCAACAGTTTGAGATTTAGAATGGGGCGGTATGACCCATTTGGTTTCTGAACCAAAAAGAGAGAATAGAACCCTGAACATGTTGATGTCGTGGAACAGGGACGACCACTCCAGACTGCAGTAAAGAGTGAATGGCTCCCTGCAGCGCTTGCACTTTGCCGGAGTCTGGTGAGGTAGTGGTAGGGAAGTATTGGGAAGGAGAGAGCGTACCAGTGAGAGACCAATTCTTGGACCCAGGTATTGGTTGTGATAAGACTCCATGCCTAGACAAACTGAAGAAGTCGGCCGCCCACCCTGGGGTCCCCCAAGGGGAGGCCCGCCCCGCCAGGCTGAGTGTTTATTCTCAGGTTTGGTAGGAGGACGTCTGGCATCCCAAGCCTGCTTGGCCCTGGGTTTGGAGGTCTTGCCTGTGCACTCTGAGCATGGAAAGGACATATCCTTGGTTTTGTACTGTGAACGAAAGGTCCGAAAAAGTTTGAGGCCTCCCTGAAGAAGCTGAAGGCAAATGAGCCTTCTTGGATGTCGCTAATTTTTCAACAATCTTGTCCAGTGCTGGACCAAAGAGGATCTCGCCCATGTATGGGAGGGCTTCCAGGGCTTTCTTGGCGTCCGAATCCACCTTCCATGAGTGGATTCACACAACGTGGCGAGCTGCAATGGATACTGCTGACGATAACAGTGCAACTCCAAGAGCAGCTTCGCCAATGTAATAGGCTGTGGGGTAAATTTACTAACATTCGTAATTTTCGGAAAAAGGTCAAAGTTCAATCACGAATGACATCGAAAGTGTAAAACTGCAACTTTTTGAATTTATTACGACTAATTTACTAAGCTGTCGTATTCGGGTTTTTCTTTTCTTCCGATGTCGATGTCATTCGTGTTTTTTATTTTATTTTTACGGCAGTGATTAGCAAAACACTGCCGACTTTTTTTACAATGAATCTCGGCCGGATCTGTGTGATCCGTGCTGGGGTTCATTTTTTATTTTAAAAAAATTAAACAATGTAAAATCAGAAAAAAAAATTGCGTGGGGTCCCCCCTCCTATGCATAACCAGCCTCGGGCTCTTTGAGCCGATCCTGGTTGCAGAAATATGGGGAAAAAATTGACAGGGGTTCCCCCATATTTAAGCAACCAGCATTGGGCTCTGCGCCTGGTCCTGGTTCCAAAAATACGGGGGACAAAAAGAGTAGGGGTCCCCCGTATTTTTAAAACCAGCACCGGGCTCCACTAGCTGGACAGATAATGCCACAGCCGGGGGTCACTTTTATATAGTGCCCTGCGGCCGTGGCATCAAAAATCCAACTAGTCACCCCTGGCCGGGGTACCCTGGGGGAGTGGGGACCCCTTCAATCAAGGGGTCCCCCCCCCCAGCCACCCAAGGGCCAGGGGTGAAGCCCGAGGCTGTCCCCCCCATCCAATGGGCTGCGGATGGGGGGGCTGATAGCCTTTGATGTAAATGAAAAGATATTGTTTTTAGTAGCAGTACTACAAGTCCCAGCAAGCCTCCCCCGCATGCTGGTACTTGGAGAACCACAAGTACCAGCATGCGGCGGAAAAACGGGCCCGCTGGTACCTGTAGTACTACTACTAAAAAAATACCCAAATAAACACAAGACACACACACCGTGAAAGTATAATTTTATTACATACATACACACATACATACTTACCTTATGTTCCCACGCAGGTCGGTCCTCTTCTCCAGTAGAATCCAAGGGGTACCTGTTGAAGAAATTATACTCACGAGATCCAGGGGTCCAGGGTCCTCGGGGAATCCAGGTGTAATCCACGTACTTGAAAAAAATAACAAAACGGACACCCGAGCCACGCACTAAAAGGGGACCCATGTTTGCACATGGATCCCCTTTTCCCGACTGCCAGAAACCCACTCTGACTGATGTCTAAGTGGGTTTCTTCAGCCAATCAGGGAGTGCCACGTTGTAGCACTCTCCTGATCGGCTGTGTGCTCCTGTCCTAACTGACAGGCAGCACACGGCAGTGTTACAATGTAGCGCCTATGCGCTACATTGTAACCAATGCTGGGAACTTTCTGCCCTGCGGTTGACCTAAAGTGACGTCACCGCTGAGCAGAAAGTTCCCAACATTGGTTACAATGTAGCGCATAGGCGCTACATTGTAACACTGCCGTGTGCTGCCTGTCAGTTAGGACAGGAGCACACAGCCGATCAGGAGAGTGCTACAACGTGGCACTCCCTGATTGGCTGAAGAAACCCACTTAGACATCAGTCAGAGTGGGTTTCTGGCAGTCGGGAAAAGGGGATCCATGTGCAAACATGGGTCCCCTTTTAGTGCGTGGCTCGGGTGTCCGTTTTGTTATTTTTTTCAAGTACGTGGATTACACCTGGATTCCCAGAGGACCCTGGACCCCTGGATCTCGTGAGTATAATTTCTTCAACAGGTACCCCTTGGATTCTACTGGAGAAGAGGACCGACCTGCGTGGGAACATAAGGTAAGTATGTATGTATGTATGTATGTGTGTATGTATGTAATAAAATTATACTTTCACGGTGTGTGTGTCTTGTGTTTATTTGGGTATTTTTTTAGTAGTAGTACTACAGGTACCAGCGGGCCCGTTTTTCCGCCGCATGCTGGTACTTGTGGTTCTCCAAGTACCAGCATGCGGGGGAGGCTTGCTGGGACTTGTAGTACTGCTACTAAAAACAATATCTTTTCTTTTACAACAAAGGCTATCAGCCCCCCCATCCGCAGCCCATTGGATGGGGGGGGACAGCCTCGGGCTTCACCCCTGGCCCTTGGGTGGCTGGGGGGGGGGACCCCTTGATTGAAGGGGTCCCCACTCCCCCAGGGTACCCCGGCCAGGGGTGACTAGTTGGATTTTTGATGCCACGGCCGCAGGGCACTATATAAAAGTGACCCCCGGCTGTGGCATTATCTGTCCAGCTAGTGGAGCCCGGTGCTGGTTTTAAAAATACGGGGGACCCCTACTCTTTTTGTCCCCCGTATTTTTGGAACCAGGACCAGGCGCAGAGCCCGATGCTGGTTGCTTAAATATGGGGGAACCCCTGTCGATTTTTTCCCCATATTTCTGCAACCAGGATCGGCTCAAAGAGCCCGAGGCTGGTTATGCTTAGGAGGGGGGACCCCACGCAATTTTTTTTGAAAAAATAAGCACTTTCCCACCCCTTCCCACTGATATACATGCACGGATCTCATGGATCCGTGCATGCCTATCCAATCACGAATAAAAAAAAAAGGTCTGTTTTTTTTTAGCACTTTTTTACGAGTTGTAATTTTTCACGGCAGTGTTTGTTTTTTTTTTGCTTTGCACTTCTTAGTAAATGACCGAGATTCATACTTAAACAGCCGCGTTTTGACCGATGGTGTATTCATTCGTGATTTTTTTCCTAGGACTTCAAAATATTACGAATGCCCTCATCACTGCCGTGATTATTGCTTAGTAAATTACCGAGATGACACTTTGATGAAAAAACGGCATCTCGGTCAAAATCGGGAGCTTAGTAAATTTACCCCTGTATCTCTGATGTTGCCAATAATGTATAGCTGTGCTGTGGACAGATCGGATGTGAAATTGCATTCCAAGTCATCAGTCCATGTTTCAATGGCCTTAGTGACCCACGCTGGGGCTGTAGCTGGCCTGGCAGTAGCTCCTGTAAGGGAGTATACTGATTTAAGACATGCATCCAATTGTCTATCTGGCAGTTCCTTAAGTGAGGATGCAGTTGGGATAGGCAGGATGGAACTTTTGAGTAAGATTAGCCTTTTCTATAGACACAATATAAGAAATAAAGTGGTAACAATACTGTTTTAAATTGTCCTATACAGTGTGTAATGTGCAGTGAGGTTTGCAAACAATGGGCCTCATTAAATTAAGATCAAAATTACATTTAGAATACACTTAATTTCATAAACTGAACACAACTACTTATTAACTTGTACACTGTAGTATACATAAACACTTTTCTTAGCATTCCCCTTGAGGGTCTGCTAATGATTTACAGACCATATTAGTCTGTAGAACATTGCCCTTTTGCCCATGTCAGATACACACACAGGGAGGGAATTGTTTTGATTTGTGGTAAATAACATTGTACATAATTCATATATATATAAAATGCAATCGGGATACTGACGCCGGAATCCCGACAGCCGGATCCCAGCACGCAGGGACTATTGGGTGTTTTAACGACACCCATAGAGTGAGAATAGAACCTGTGATGAGAGTAGCAAGCCACCAAGCCTGCAGCATGGCGAGCCTGCAAGGGGACTCATACCACGCG